>NC_080781.1:23022914-24325086 GCF_020826845.1 Diceros bicornis minor
CCTTCCTAGTCACACACAGGATCCCTGTAGCCAAAACGGTCTATGTTCCAGCTGCAGAGAGCAGACTGCTCGCAGCTTGCACAGAACCTTAGGGGAGGGAAGAATATATGGATGGGGAATGGGGCGGAGAAAGGAGGATGGGAACGTTGTCATCCAGGCAGCTTTAGGGTCCCGAGGAGTAGAGAAGGACGGCACTGGGGAGGTCTGGACGGATCTGATTTGTGTAAGACTTCCCTGTAGATAAATTACTGATCCTCCAACTACTATGTTCAGTACATAATGGCTGAATTAATATGTAATCAACAGCATTGTATCTAAAGCCTTAGAACTAGTCAGGTGCTCCCCCCACCCAATACCATTTCTTACCCTCTAATTCTACCTCATCTTTAACAAAGCATTAATAATTCTAAGGATAATCTCTATTTTGTTTGTGCTGTTTTGCAACTGTTTTAAATAAATCAATTTGTGCTGTAAAAAACAATAAAAAAATAAAATGGTCTCTTTTACTTTTGGAATTACAGGGTCCCTTTTTAATTCCTGACTTTCATAGTTCAGCACGAATATCACCAAATGGTACAAAACAAGTAGTGGTATTTTTAATATAAAATAAGTGTCTGTCTGATGGAAAACTATACTTCATATCTACACAGACAGCCCGTCTTGTTCAAACAACAGTCAAAATTAAAATTGAAATTAACCCTTAAATCCTCAAAACAGGAAAACTGCTTCAATTGAAGTTATTCCAGGAAAAATGGACCCAGTTAACTTGCTCCTCTAAAAATAAAACCTCTTAACTCTGCTACAACTTATTTTTAGAAATTCATTTGCATCCACTTTTTATTAAAGCACCTTTCATCTTTCATAGACTGTCATATAAACACCCTTCCTTGTTTATAGAAAAAACTTCATGTACTGCAGGTACAATTTGACACTTAGATAACTTTTTCTTGGTCCAAAATGGTTTCTAGATATCATATGCCACTTCATTCAGCACTATGTTTTGTATGTTAGTCTTTGTAAATGACACTTTAAAACTGACCTGCTGCTCTGCAGACACAACTTTATTTATGAATCAGGAAATGACTTCCAAGTATCTTCACAATCTAGGCAGTTTAAAGCATTCTGTTCTACCCACTCCCCAGGTCCCAGAGAACACCTTTTTAGAATACTACTGGACTGATTCTTGGCATCTCTTATCTAAAAAAAAAAAAGGCATATTAACAACTGCACATTTTGAATCCAGCTTCCTTTTTTATTCATGAAAATACACAGTTACTTCCCTTTTATTCATGAAATAACACCAAGTTATTACCCATAAGGCTGAATTTTTGCTAAATCTTCACAGAAATATGAATAGCTTAACTTCATTTTTTATTACAGTTGACTTTGTTTTCCATATAAACATAAACATAAATTTTTATTTCAAAGAAAGCAACTGAAGGAAAGAAAACCATAGCTAGAACTGTTAGGCAAGTAATGTTATAGACTTTGCAACTGCACTGTTAAAGTCGTTTCTAAAACATACCCCTGGAACAAAACTACACTACAATTATATTATCAACCTGTCTCCTCCCCCCAAATGAAGACTTTTCTTGCTAAAAAGTTATCACTTAGGTTCTGCTTAGCTTTTTTCTTAAAAGATTCCGAGAAGTATGGTTTTTATAAAACCAAACCCTTCTAGAGGACAACACTGAGCATCTTTACTACTTATTGTATACTTATAAATTCACATGAGGAAGCTTTTGGATTCAGATTTTTCAGCTAATTGATGTTAACAAAATTTTAGTAACATAGAATTTAGTAACGTTAAGGGTCTGTCATAAAGAGCTTACGAGCTATGACGTGGTCTTTTCCCGAGGGATGCTTCCTCCTCCTCATCTTCTTCATCATCTGGATAATCCACTAAGGCAATCACCCTACTACTGCTTGGGCCGCTTGCTCCATCGCCAGCACCGGCAGAATGGGATGAAGTGAACTTGAACTCGCCAGAAGCTGTTCTTTTAGGAAGATCCACCTTGTCTTCACTTTCTTTCGGTTTTGTCGTCTCCACAAATTTATCACAAGGATCTTGAAAATCATCTTCCAATGGTGGCATATCTGCTTCTCCTTCCTCTATATTTTCTTTAAAACCCATTTCTTCCTTCACCTCCAAGACTTCGGCACTTCTGTGAAATATTTTACTATAGAGCAAAGCACGCAAATTCTTCTGTATTTGACTCTGTTTTTTTTTCTCTTCTTCATATTCCATCTTCAATCCTTTGAACGTCTTAACGTATTCAATCGGTTCAAATACCTTATAAAACTTTTCAACTACATGTGCAACAAGAGGCTTGATATTTTCCACTCTTATGTATTCGAACAGCTCAATAACAGCTGAATTCAACATATTGTACCGACTTCCCTTACCCAGAAGAGCATTTACAACTGGCTCAAAAAGATTTCCCTTGATGATGTAACGAATATAAAATTCATCTTTAAGGCCAACCATCCTTCTCATAAAGCGAACAGCACACAGGGTCAGGAAAGTGTGCTTTGACTTCATCAAGATCAAGATTCTTCTTAGCAAGTCTTTGCTCAAAACATAGTTTTTTATGTAATGTGCGTGACGTTCCACACAAAATGTGAGCAGCCCTACGATTAAGGAAAGAAGCTGTGCTGTGGAATAATTATCAAGGTGATAATTGTTGCTTTTGTCAGATCCAGCTATATTATTTTCTTCACATATATATTCTGAAGTGGTGGCCAAAAGTGGTGCTACAATGTTATTCATGCAATGTTTATAGAAGAAACTTAGAAACTCACTTTTTTCACATTTATTAGGTGACCCCAGCATGTCATCTGGATCAACCAGGGCACGAAAAAGTTCCATTAAATCAACAGCACCTCCTAGCTCAGGATCAGGATCAGAGATCACTTGTCCAACGATCAAATTAATGAAAAGGTCACCTTCTTCACTCTGCTGGGCTTCTTTCATCATAAATTCTCTTATCATGGATGCATTGTACTCTACTAGATAAGCAAATATATCAGTAGCAACTGACCTTATTTGCCAGTCACCGAGGCTCATTACAACTTTAAGAGCAGGAAGAATTCCCAATTCTGCCAGTGTTTTGAACAGCACATCTCTGCTTTCAGGTTGTAAAGTCTGAGAAAATGAACAGAATTCCTTGAAAAACAATACCAACTCACGCCGTTTGTCATCATCTGTATTCTTATCCCTTAACTGTGCAAAAACTACAGACAAAAACTCGTCATCTTCCTGCAGCATGTTGACTATCTCAACCTTGTTGAAGAAAATAAAAGCTGTAAGAGCAGAAAGCACATTCTCTTCAAAGACAGATGGCACAGGCAAAAGGATGTCGTAAACGTACTGTGCCCTGTACGTCTGATGTATTTTTCGCCTAAGTTCAGAGTCAGCTATTGGCACAACTTCCTTGAACCTTACATGCTGGGTCAAGAATTCTCTATGCCTTTGCGGCTGAGCCAAAGCAGGGTCGTATTCAAGGCATCCCACCACATCCATGATACACTCTTCAGAAAACAGGACCTCCAACAGAGATGTCTTGTTGAGGAATAAGATGCCTTTAATAATTTCATGCAAATGGTGTAAGCCTTCAGTATCCCGCAGGTTCTCACAAATGCGGAACAGCAGCAGTAGCTTTTTAATATAGTCGTCATTTTCCAAGAGCAGAGCCAGACTTTCCTTAAGAATAGGCGAGGTGAGAACCGAGGTAACTAGCTCCGCAATCTGTTCAAGTGTATTGAGCTCACAGTTCGGCAGGTCGATGACACAACCGGGTTCCAACACCTCCTCAGACTGTTCTTCTTCTGGTTCTCCAAAGATGGCCTGTGCGATTTCGGCAGTTGGGTCTTTACCTCGAACCCGGCAAATGTCTTCCCAGATCTCCTGACAACTTGTTTCATCCTGGAAACTTAACGCCATATCACGGTTGTCAGAGTCAGTCCAAACAATTAAAGTCCCTTGTTGTTTCTGAAAAGGCTCGTCTGGATTTATCTTTGATTCCAAGATCAGTGAGTCGTCCGACTCCGATCGAATGACCAGGGCCTCGCCCTGGAGCTGCTCCACGTAAGTGCACGAGATGTAGCCGGTGCCTATATCGTCCCATTGTTGCTCTTGATTCAGGACATAGACTTTTACATGGTGCTTTTTGTCAGCCATGGCGACCTCCGGTCTCGTCACCTCAGCCTCGGTCTCTTGACTTCAGCTCTGCTCGCGGCGCGGCACCTCAGGTCTGCTCTCGGCGCGCGGCACCCGCTTCGGCTTCGAGCGTGGCACGTACCAACGTCCCCGCGTACCAACGGTAGCTTACGCTGCTGTGGCAGCGACGGTGGCCCCGAGGTGGCAAGTCAAGAAAAGCGCAATCAAATATGGCAGAGTTGCAGTGGTTACGGGGACTCCGGTGGCTCGTGTTGTAGGTAAGGTTCCCCCACAGTCCCCAGCGGCTCCCGAGATCAGTAGGTTCCCCCGGATCCCGCTACCTCTCACTTCCATGTCATGCTTGCCTCCTTCCATGTTGCCACACCCCTACTCTTTCTTAATATGGGTTTAAAAAAGTGAGTCTTTGAGTCTGCTCATGGCTGTCCAGGAAAGCCTCGAATATAGCAGGATTCTTATGATTTCCCCAGGATTCTACCCCAAAGGAACCTTCTATATTTGGTAAGGCAAGTTGCTGCCGAGTTTACGAATGGAGGCTTGGGAATTAGAGCAAAGAGCGCTGTTCTTTCCATAAAAGATTTTGTACCCCCAGAAACATTTTCACTTATCAGGTGTGTTGGGATGGAGACTTAGGACCTTAGAAAAAGGAAAGCTTAATCACTTATGTCTTGACCAAGTTGGCACCTAACATTTTGTGTCAAGAAAAGGCTTTTTTCCTCCAAAAAGAAGCAGGAGCAGATGAACTGTAGACCATTAGCAATAATCAGAGATCTGTAGGTGGGTCTTCTCCATAAGGCTTTATCTATATCTGTATCACTCACTTATCCATCCTTGAGGGGGGCGGGATATTGTTCCGAGAGGGAGTTGGCAACTCCTTTACTCTGTTAAGCTCAGCCTAAATCTCGATCTTTTAGCACAACAGGGAAAATTTTTCCAATCTATAACCACACTCCTCGTTCTTAGGGAAGGAGTGGGCCAGAGGGAAACTGAGTTGAAATTAGCCAAGGGTGAGTATTAAACATTGCAGATCAATTGTTTTATTTCCTCTCTGAATAATTATGGTAATAATAACAACCACAACAACTAAGTAATAATACCTGAGTGCTTATTATTATAAAGAAAGGTAATAACATAATTGATCAAATATATTTGAGTGCTTATTATGTTCAGACACTGTGACAAGAACTTTTATATATTTTATTACTTAATTTTCATAATAACCTAGTGATATAGGAGTATTAAGCATCCTTTTAAGCTCAGGAAACAAATTTAGAGAAGTTAAATTGCCAAAGGTCACACTGCTAATAAGTTGAGAAACTCTGATTTGAACGCATGTCTTTCTGATTCCAAAATTGGTTTTCTCAGCTATTGAACTATGCCACCCATCTCTTTCTTTTCTTGGCCTTCATTACACTTTATTTCACATTCCTTCCATCTATATAATTTGTAATCAACATAAAATTATCAAGAGAAGATGAAAGTCATGCACTTCCTCCTTTAGATCCACATCTGTGTATAGGCAACCAAAAAATAGAAGCTGGTATATGGCAACTCTGTTAAATATAATTTTAATAGTAACCAAGTTGTTTTTTGATGTAACAGCAATTTCTGCAGTTTTCCTTTTTAAAAAAATAGTTTTTCAAAACATTAACCCTGTTATGGCAAGGGAAAAACTGAGAATTGGGCCACATCAAGTGCATTTGGACTTGAAGAGTCCTATTTGTAACAATCACTTCATTTTACATAGCATGGAGATGTGTGACAGTTCTCAAGGAGAGCGCATAAAAACTCTTCCCACACACCTTTCTTGCAGTGTCCCCTCCAGGAGATCATAGTACAGGAATATTCCCTGGGACAGTACAGCTGGGGCACTCAGGGAATTGAATGCTAATGACCATCATTTCATGAGAAAATTCAAATCAATGCCAGGATTCTGTTGGTTTAGAAACATTTACAAATTATAAATAATGCTTAAACCTAAGAATTAATAAAGGACTAATACAAAAATTTATATATGTACTAGTTAAAAACTCCTGTCTTATTCCAACAAGAGAGAATATGCAAATATATAATGACATGATGCTAATGGTCTAATTTTTTTCTCTGCTGTGATTATATTCAAGTTTCTATCAGAATCAATTATAATACTGTCAGTTGTCTGAATGTGCCCTCAGGTTCCATTCGCTGAGAGTCGTTCAGCACAAATCTGTGTGTTCTCACAATTTTATCACAAGGAGTTTCCCCTAGGCCTATTAAGGTCTCTTTATCATAATTAGGTTAACTAGAATCTCTTTACAGTCTAAAAGAGCCTCAAGTCCACATTTCTTATTGCTGTTTCTGCAATAGATTCTTTCAGTGCCTGTTTTATTTGGTTTGTGAAGTAGAACAATGCCCTTTTTTGCTTCAGTAGTTCTACCTACCTAAGATTATTATTTTTTTGTTATTTTGTTGTTGTTTTACCGAGAGCAAAGTAATATGAATAAACAAATGCCATATTCTAGGAGCCGTGTAAGTTCTTTTTATAGGCATTATTTATTTTTTATTTAATCCTCATACAATAATGGCCTGAGGAACATATTATTACTCCCATATTAGAGAGGAAAACACTTGAAACTCCAAAACTGAATGAAGCATCTGGTTCAAACCTCTGCAGAAAGTGATGATGCTAGGATTTGAAAGTAGGCCTGTACAGTTCTACCTCTCCACTTTGCTGTTCCTGATATGCAATGCTTTCTTTTAGATTGTGCATAAGTTTTTATAGCAGATGTTTATAACGTTGTGATTTTTATCCCAACTCTCAGTGCTGTTAGATGTTTCTGCATTTTGTTTTGTGAAGGAAAATCATCGAGGCCAGTTCAAAATCAAAATGAGTAGAGTTAGTGTTAAGACTCGGGATCCCTCTTCTGTTTGGATGCTTGTCTCCTGCTTCCTCCCCAGGACCTTAGGGTAGTAAGAATTAATTCTTGATGACTCTACCCTGAAAGCAAATAGTTTTAGATAAGGATCTTGTAATTCATTCACGTTTTATGATTACTAAGGGCTTAAAGTGTATATTTCTCAGAGTTATTTTAGAAGACAATGAAAGAATGAGTCATACCTTTCTGAATTTTAAGTATTGGTAACTCAAACCACCTGTATCCGTATTTAGATATCTAAATATTCTGTCTGTAAGAGGAAATAATATTTCATAGTGGGAAGAGCAAGGTGATTTTTAATTTTATTAAATAGCATTAAAAATAGAATTATTCAAATGTATCTGCTCTAAAATCTTCAACCTCAAAATCATTAGTGAAAAACACACGTGCATGTTCTCTGCAACTTCTCTAGGTGACTTATTTTGTGAGATTTTGCCTTTTTTGACCACCATCATCTCTGATTTGGAAATCTGTAATAGTCTTCTCCCCTGGCTTCTGCCTTTTCCCCCCTCTAGTATATTCTCAACACAGTAGCCAGAGAGGATTCATTTAAAACATGTCATATCCTCCCACTCCTCTGCTCAAAATCAATGTGTTTCCTCCTTACCTAAAATAAAAGCCAAAGTTCTAAGTACGGTTTATAAGGCCCAACAAGACCTGGCCCCCTTGACCTATCTGAGCTCTTCCCTTAATAGTCTCTCTCCCCCTTATGCTGCTGCAGCCACACTAGCCACCTTGCTATGTCTGAAACACATCAGGCACACTCCTGCCTCAGGACCTTTGCACCTGCTCTTCTACCTGTAACAATGTTTCTCAATATCTACATGGCTCATGCCCTTACCTCATTAAAAAATTTATTCAAATGGCCTTTTTTTCCAGTGAGACCTTCCCTAATCACTTCTTTAAAATTTCAGAGACCTTCCATTCCAACCCATCCATCTGTTTTCTTTGATGTATCTTTTTTCCATAGCACTTAGCATCATCTGACTAGTTCGTACTTCATTTCTTCTGTTTTCTGCAACCAGACTATAAGCTGTATGAGGGCTGTGATTTATCTGTTCATTTTTCTCACTGCTGTGTGCCTAGCAGGTGCCATAAGGCATAACACATAGTAGTTTTTCAATAATTATGTATTGAATAAATACATAAATGAATACACGTTATTTCTAGAATGATTTCCAATAATCCATTTATTTATTCCTCATATAGTTATTGAGCAGCCCCTATGTCCAGGCCCTATTCCAAGCATGGGGATAAAACAGTGAATTTGAAATTTATTTCCCGTCCTCTTATGGAGTAGATAGATAGTTTTAACAAGAGATGTTTCTAATTTATAAGATATATCTGACATTTCCCCTGCTGCCCCAATCCCACTCCTTTGCATAGTTTTCTTCTTCTTAATGGTGACCAAGGAAGAACTATTCTCCTGATTTAGGCTTTTAATTGCATGAAAAACTAGATTATTGACTAAGCTGGATGTTTTCCTCCATGTTCTGTCAAACATTCCTTCCCCAACCCCAGGTTAAATATCAGGTAAAAACCACAGCTTTTTCATCAACTTTCAGGTATTGAAAAAACCCTAATTTTCTAATATTAAAATTTCCATTCCATTTCAGTCTTCTACTTGAGTCATGCCTTGTCAAAGCAAGTCCACGACCAATGCTAGAGTCAAGGGATGAGAAAGTATGCCCTGCCTAGAGTAAGGGATCATAGCAAAATTGCATAACAGAGGGTTTGGTAGAAGGAAGGATGAAGAATTGGGGACATTAATGCAATCTTACACAAGCTTGGATAAAACAGGTATAACCCAGAACTTTAATGGGCAAATAGGGATGTATGGTCACCCTGTATATAGAATGGTAGAATGTGTGGATTTACAGCCTTTTATTCTCAGCTAAAACATCATTCTGTTACAAGTGCATTGCAGCAGTACCTGCTATTATCTTCCCAGTGCTCAGAGGTAAGAACCACTTTAAGTGTTTTCTTGGATCCACAGGCAGTTTCTGTTAGCACTAGCACAGTCTCCATTGTGTGCTTGGCTTCCTTGGAAACTCCAAAACCTTTTGCTCACACTGCATGGATTTAAAGGAGGAAAAAAAGGGCCAGCCCCGTGGCATAGTGGTTAAGTTCGGTGCACTCTGCTTTGGCGTCCCGGGTTCGTGGGTTTGGATCCTCGGCGCAGACCTACACCACTCATCAGCCATGCTGTGGTGGTGACCCACATGTAAAGTAGAGGAAGACTGGCACAGATGTTAGCTCAGGGCTAATCATCCTCAAGCAAAAAAAAAAAAAGAAAAGAAAAAGGGGGGGAAAGGTTGTTCTCTTGACCTTTTGTAAATTTTAGGCTTTGACTTTTAGTGCCATGCTCTCCTCTTTTTCTTCTGTTCCAATAGTTATTTCTAGACTCTTTTTGAGTTTTGTTTTAAATTCCATAATTCATAGATCTCCTCATCGTCTCATCTTGATAGACTGTATTATTTCCTGTTCTTACCTAGATCTCCAGGAATAACATTAGCTATATACTTTAATAGTTACCCTACAACCATGTCCTCTAAGTAATAGCAATGAGCATTAGTGAGGAGTTAAAAACTGCTCAATTTTTGCTTAGAGATAGTAATCATTTTCATTTCTTCGGTATAACACTAGGTATATTTATATCATAAAATATAAATTTTAATTTTTTATGCAGCAGTTGATTTCCACTTAACATTTTTGCCTTAATTCCATTAACATTTAAAGGAGTGCCTTGAATATATTTGATTTTTGTTGAGATAAATGGATTGAGTCAGAAACAGAAAAAAAGTGTTTTCATGATAAGTTAGGGAAAATCTTAAACACCTTGGCTAGTATTGGTTTTGGATATATTACTGCTTGAAGTATGAAGATCTGGTTTTTTCCTCCTGAAAAATAACCTTTTGTGTTTTGCTATTGCTAGGTATGATCTGCTATTACTTTCTTGGGCAGGAGAGCTGGCATAGTGGTATAAGAATGTATTTTTTTTTCTTTTTTCTTTTTGCTGGGAAAAATTCGCCCTGAGCTAACATCTATTGCCAATCTTCCTCTTTCCTTTTTTTTTTTTTTTCATCACCAAAGCCCCAGTACATAGTTGTACGTTCCAGTTGTAGGTCCTTCTGGTTCTTCTATGTGACCCACCAGCACGGTGTGGCTTCTGACAGATGAGTGGTGTGGTTCCGCACCCAGGAACCTAACCCAGGCAGCCAAAGCAGAGCAGGCCAAAGTCTAACCACTAGGCTATCAGGGCTGGCTCAAGAATGTATTTTTGAATTACATGCTAACATCATTCAGAAAAATATCAAGCTTTTGTTTACATTTACTTAAAAGAGTAATTTAAAAAACCTCTTAAATTAGCAAATTTCTGTATGCGACATATAGGTGACATATACAATATCATATAAAACAAAAATGAAAGGTCTTTGTAATCAATATGTATTACATAAGTTCTTAAGTATAATGACTGTATTGTTCTATGGCTCAGACGGCTCTTAGGGATTATATTTCCCATGAAACATGACCCTATAAAGTGAATTTTGGTAAAGATGCCATGCCGTAAGAACTCCTACATTTGTGTTTGTTTGTCTGTTTGTTTGATTACTGAGAGTAGGTGGAGTAGGGTAGCTGTTTCTACCCACTAGATGCTATTAGCACCTCCTCCCCCAACTGTGACAACCAAAAATATCTGCAAACAGTGCCAGATGTCCCACTGGAGGGCAAAATCATCCCCAGTTGAGAACAACTGCTAGTAATAATTTTCAGCTTTCGTCATCTACTAAGTGTTTAAAAATGCACAAAGTAGTTCAAAAAAGATACATTTTGCAGTCGTCTTTTTATGTCTGATATAGTAAAACCAGCTTATTTGAACTTTTGCCATCCAGATTTTTATTAACCAGTATTTCTGCACATTTATGGTAAAACAATAAGTGACATTTATTATCAGACCATTCTCCAGGATGATAGTTAAAAACTGAATTTGTTGTTTTAGCAATGCCCTTTCTTTTCTTTTTCAGGTCCTTCCCTGCAGTACTCCTCTCTACAAATCCAGACCCTTTAGCATCCTACAAGGCCTCACCTCCTCATGCTCATTCCCGGTACCTCTCCCCTCATCCTGCGCTTGCTCACTGGCCTTCTTGAATATTTCTTTCCCTTCTAAGGCCTCTGTTCTTCGTATTTCCGCTGACCAGAACTCCATGTCACCATGTTTTCACGTTCCCCTCACCATCATTCGTATTGCGTCTCAAATATCAGTCCCTCAAAAAGTACTTCTCTTCCCACATGATATAAGATAGCACCCCCTTCTCCTCTCGTGCTCTCTAACCTTACCCTATTTTAGTTTCTCAATAGAACTATCACAATCTAGAATTACTACATCATTTATTTACTTTTATTCTCTTATTCTACTGCCACACTACTCCCTCACCCCACCAAAGACAAAGATGGGTCCTGGCCAGTCTTATTCTCTCCTCTGTGGCATTACCTAGAAGACAAGGGCATTCAATGAATATTTGATGAATGAGTACACGAAAGAATCTGTAAAGATCACTCTTTCTACCTGCCACAGAGACATAGATGACATTTGTAAGAAAACATCTCATTAAACAGATCTTCAGTGAGATGTCAGAGCCTGTCAGCAGGTTTGTGTTTTAGGCCCTCCTAGAAGTTCATAGTCAGCTCCCCTTCTTATCTACATTTGATAGTCTAACTATCAACATTCTCTCCTCAACTCTTCCATTCCACCCCAGTTATCTTTCAGCAAAAGATCTCATCTAATGCTTCACCAAGAGAATAGACACCAACTCAAGGCTCACTTCCCATTTTCAAACAACCTTAGCAATACGTTTAGTGATTTCTGCCTTTCCCCCTTCCATCTCAGAAAGAGAAATAAGCTTTCTCTTCTTCAAGAATGACCTCTGAACCTGTGCTCTGCATATCACGCCTGTCTGGCCTCCTGAAACTTCTTATGCCATAAATTACAGGTTTCCCTCTCTATTAGAAAGTAGAGCGTTCCTATGAAACCTTTTGCAAGCTGAAATGTCATAAAGGGAGGCAGCAATTACTATTAATTTATGTGGGAAAAATTTTTGAGCATTCTCAGACCCCCAAAATAACTTGCGAAATCATACCAAATAACACATAAAATCTAAAAGAACACTAACATATAGTAAAAGCAGGAATGATATGATAAATACACAGCCTATATAAAGTAGAAATAATGTATGTACAGTCTAGTTTCACTTACCAGCGTCGAGAAGACAGCGAGCTCTCTGGAAGGCCGAGAGGTGGTGGAGGTGATGATGATGTGTTAGGCTGAGTGGTTGGAGGTTCGGGTGGTGGGAGGTACGGGAGAATGGGGTGTAGGAGAGAGAGGAAGATGGTCACCTGTTAACATCTCATCGTTGTCTGACTCCATACGGGCAGGCAGGTCACTAATGTCTACACCTTCTTCTATGTCTGCCTGCCTCGATGTCAAAGGTTGAGGTTCATCGTCTGCTGTGGCTGATGTGGCTGATGGGGAAGGCTTGAAATATGACAGTGTGCTTGACTGGTTAGCCTCTATAAGAGCTCCCTGCAAAACAAATGCTGAATGCTATTTTCGCTTTTCCCCTTTTTTCTTAAAAAGCGAAAATCTTCTTCAGATTTCTTTCAGTTGGTGAAAACAGGTACTTATGTAGATCTTTCGTAAGCGAAGTGGTGCAAAGCGAACTTTCGGATAGCAGGGGAAACCTGTATTCTTTCTGTGACTTCAGTCTTTAAGCTGCCTAGAAGCTTTTCTTTTCCCCCTTCAGTTAAACGTGCTCAAGTTTTTTCCATCTTAAACTAGTCAAACACACTCTCAAACAAGAATCACATTCATAACTTTAGCAATAACATTGATATTACCATAAGACACGGGCAAGAATGTTTGTTTATGTTCACTGCTATATTTTCAGGGTCTAGAAAAGAGCCTTGTGCACAGCAGACATGCAACATGAAGATACATTCATTAATCAGCTCTTACCAATTGCCAGCATTTGCTGTGTGGCAGACACCAGTCTAAGTACTCCACAGGTGCTCTCACTTAATCCTCATTAGGCAGATATTATTATTAGTTTCACTTTACTCACAAAGAAACCAGGGTACAGCAAAAATAAGTAACTTCTTCAAAGTTATGGATGCCTTGCTCTCTTAATCTCTCAACATGCTATCTCTCAACTATAAATAGACAGTTGTACCTGTAGCAAGAGATGGATGGACAGATAGATAGAAATTTCTATATGTATACATCTCTCTCATCTATCTATCTATCTATGTATCTATCTATCTATCTATCTATCTATCTATCTATCTATCTATCTCTATGTATCTATCTTTCTATCTATCTATATTTAGTGACGTTCAATTCTAGAGTGAAAATATTTCATTATAAAAAATTAAATCCCTCCTCATTTTATTAAAATCTGTTATTTTAGTACCCGGTTTCATTAACCAAATTTTTTCAAGTTCTTTCCTAAACCTCTTTCTGCGTGAGGATAATGAGGTAAACAAATTTACCCGAATTTCCACAGTGAGTAAGTAAACATTCAGAGCTTAGATTTGAACCCCAGTAGTCAGACTCAAGAATCTGTGCGCTTAAGCTCTTTGCTACACAGCAGGTCACCATTCTCTATTCCTTTTCTTTAAGTAGATACTGAAGCTAGGTTATATATCTACGTTATAAAACCATCAAACTAGAATCTTAAGCATTTAGGGAAATATACGTTTAGCAAATATATGTCTCTATACCCTCCTCCTTATCCCCATCCCCCTTTTTCTTCTTAGTGGAAAGTATAGAGGACAATTAGGTATCAAGTGCTTTTACTTGGTCATCTCTCTCCCTTAAAGCATTGCCCTAATTCTTATCCTATTTATTATTGTTGCTCTAAATAGAGATAAACCAACCTTGAGTTTAATTCTCCTTTTTTTCTCATGCTTCAATTATGTTATGCTTAAGCTTATGTTAAGCTTCAATCGAAACACTGGTTTCACAGACATGTGCTTCTTGAATTGGCCTTCAGCAGTATCTTGCCCCTTTCACTTTTTGCATCTTTTTTTTTTTCTTTCCAAATGTTTTTTTTTTTTCCTTTTGTATTTTTTTCCACTCTGGACTGATAGATCTTTGTAAACATAGGTTTTATAGCCATTTGTCTCTTTCGTTATTCAATAGGATCATTCTTTGTAAT
Organism: Diceros bicornis minor; assembly: GCF_020826845.1. Taxonomy (NCBI): domain Eukaryota; kingdom Metazoa; phylum Chordata; class Mammalia; order Perissodactyla; family Rhinocerotidae; genus Diceros; species Diceros bicornis. The sequence goes on from NC_080781.1 coordinate 23,037,221, forward strand.
AATTACATTATGGAGCCTGACATTAATTTCTTAAGTTATATCTCTTTTAATGCAGTTGTATGTGAAGAACTCCTTTTAAAATTTCCTGTTTAACATTATCTAATTGATACCATTCTCCTCTCTCCCACACATACAAGCACATGCCATCCACAGCTAGAATTGGATTACTGAAACTAGCTTTATTATCCTGAGTAGCTATTCTTTTTGCTTTAATTTTAAAGACCTCCAGGTAAGGAGAGGTAACAACTTTCATAGGTAGTATTTTCTAATATCATTCAACTTGCACCAGTGGGACACTTTTTTTGCCTTTTCTCTCAAATAAACCGTCTTGTTTTAATTTCTTCCTATTCTCTGTTCAATGACAGAGGCAGAGAACCGAGGGCTCACAAATACTGAATTGCTTTCTTTCATCTGATGGTAAGTGCTAGTCTTCTCCGGGCCAAACATACCTGACCCTACCGTTGCATTTACAATTTCTTTTGTAACTGATTGTTAATCTCACTTTTTTTGGTTGCGTTTTCTGTCTTCACAACAGACTCTAGTTGCATATCTCAAAGAAAAATATCATTCTAATATATAGCAATTATAAATATCTTTAAATAAATCCTCCTTTATTCTAAAATTATACCTACCTAATTATCCAATCTCCGTGTAGAGTGTACTTATGTTGCCTTCGGCGATATAAGCCTGTGTTTCACTTTAATTCAGCAATAGAAAAATGAGAGGAAGAATATGCCTTTTTTGCAATATTCTTGAGCTTGCTCTGGGCACATACTTACAGGAGTCTCTGCCATTTATTAAGAATAATCAGCAAAGGAAAACAAAGAAAAATGATAAGGCATATCCCTTCCCTAAGGCTCTAATGTTCAAGCTCGACTGGAGTCTTGAGAGTATTTTAACACCTAAGGCCTCTGAGTATATATCTGTCCCTCAGGTCTTTTCAGTTATTTCAGGGCAGTGTCAGTTGCTCATGGTACAAGAAGCAATTATCCCCACGTAGAAAATAGTTCAAGGAGAGAAAGGAAGAAACCTAGTCAGTGATACAAGGTACTGAAAGAAGTAAACTTACAAAGAAAATAAAGGAACACATTGAAAAAATTACAATGATATATATTTACTATTTTTTATATTCAAAAGATAAATGTAGTTATAGTGACATATAATTATATTCATCTATATCTGCATTTGCATCCCTATTTATATCCCACCTCCATATGCACACATATCCAGTCTGTAAGTGAGAGGAAGCAGACCTGGTAGGGAAGAACTCAAACACAAAAATAGATAGCTCAAGTTGAAACTGAGGCTCTGCCAGGCAACTAGTCATGTGATATGGACAAGACACCTACCATGTCTGGGCCTCAATTTATGCATCTCTGAAGTGGAACCACTACCTTCCTTATTTGGTTGTTATGGGATTAAAAGAGGTAACGGGTATGAAACAGACTGGTGCCTGGTGAAATTATCCTTTAAACATGTTGGTTCATTTAAAAATCTTAAACCTGAACAACAACAAACACTTCACGTCCTTTTTTTCTTTTTTTTTTTTTGCTGGGAAAGATTTGCTCTGAGCTAACATCTGTTGCCAATCTTCCTCTCTTTTTTTTTCCCTCCCCAAAGCCCCAGTACATAGTTGTATATTCTAGTTGTAAGTGCTTCTAGTTCTTCTATGTTAGCTGCCACCACAGCATGGCTACTGACAGACGAGTGGTGTGGTTCTGTGCCCCGGGAACTGAACCCAGGCAGCTGAAGTGGAGCACGCCAAACTTTAACCACTAGGCCATCAGGGCTGGCTCACTTCACTCCCTTTTAAGGGGAATGAGTCCAAGAAACTGAAGGCTCTTTGTTGTTGTTGGTTGAGTGGCTAGGTGTTAAAGGCAGATTTATCAGGGCTTGGATATGCCTGCTCTAAGAAAAGAGTGAGCTGTTTACAGACCTGAGGGAGCTTGCATAAGAGACGTTAAGTCTGTCTCCCTACTTCCCTGGCCCGGGCACTATCTGAGGTGAAGGCAGACAAGGAGAACCTCAAGGAAAGGGGCCTCAGGACTGACTCCTTGCCTGGGAGGTTTTGGAGGAGGGGCTGGTCTAAGGGGCGTTTTGGAGTGAAATGATGATGCTGTGTAATAGAAGTCCTCCCCAGGAGCCCATGGCACTCCAGGTAATCCTGCCATTTCTCAATACCTTTGCTGTTAATTGGTTTTCTTGTGAAAATAGGTCAAGTTGCTGAGTTTCACTTACAGCTTGAGTCCACAGCAGTCAGTCTGTGCAGTCTCAACCTTTTCACGGGTTACTACTTAAACAAAAGGACTTCGAATTGCTGAGAACACTAGGATCACAACATCCACTTCCTTTAGGGGTAAGTACTCTACCTTGAGTTGTGAAATTTCCTGTGATAACATTTTGATCACCAAAGTCAAGTTTCCCAAGTCGTGTATAGTTTCTTTAGTTACTGATTCACTTTTCAAAATTTCTAAATTTTGCTAGATGTTTCCAGTCCAGAGCCAATTTATATTTGAAGATATTTATACATTTCTTGTAAACAAAAATAACATTCATCTTCAAGGTCTAGAAGTTTTGCAAAATACATTTCCCCCCATGAATGTTAAAGAGCACAGCTCAGGAGCTAAGCAATCGTATTGGACATAGAATATTCAGAGGATTAATACTGGCTTTACTTTGGATTGTCAGTGTGTCACTCGGGTAAGTCACCTAATTCCTCTTTTTGCCTCAGTTTCCTTTGTGATGTGATTGGAATAATAATGAGACTTCTCTTTTGAGACTGGACCTGGGAAATAAAATTTTCCATATTTTTTCACCTGAATTTTACTGTACAAGTGCTGAAAATATCAGAGAATGAATTTCATGCTCAATTAGCAAAATTAATTGCAGTAGTGTTTATATGCAAACCAACACACTGTCAATGACTAGACATTTAAAACTGGAACTGATATTTATGAAAGTTAAATGAAGTTGTTTCAGTTATCCAGTAAGTATTTATTGAGTGCCTCCTATGAGCCAGGGAATTTGCTGGTAAGTCAAAGGTGAATGTTAAGATGAATGCTAACCCTTAGTTCCTCTTGAATCTTCAGCCTTGAAAGGGAGACAATTAAACACCTGTAATGTAAGCACTGATGGTCTGGTGCTCTCACTCCTCCGGCCTGGGTTCATTTCCTGATCAGGGAACCACACCACCCATCTGTCGGTTGTCATACTGTGGCAGTTGCTGTGATGCTGAAAGTTATGCCACCGGTATTTCAAATACCAGCAGGGTCACCCATGGTGGACAGGTTTCAGCGGAGCTTCCAGACTAAGATGGACTAGGAAGAAGGACCTGGCCACCCACTTCTGAAAAAATTGGCCGTGAAAACCCTATGAATAGCAGCATAGCATTGTCTGACACAGCTCCAGAAGGTGAGAGGATGGCACAAAAAGACTGGGCAGGGTTCTGCTCTGCTGTACACAGGGTCGCTAGGAGGTGGAATCCACTCCACGGCACCACCAACAAATGTAAGGACATTATAGGGGCGCATAAGACAATCTAGACATATCAGGGAAGTCTTCCTGGAGAAAATAATGATTAAGTTGTATCTTGAAGAATAATTAGGATTACAGATGAGTGTGACGAGTGTGTGGAAGGGTGGCAAGGGGGCAAGAGGAGAAGGGACCACAGCTAGAAAGAAAAGAAAAGCAGATACGAGGTCATGAAAATCATGTAAACTAAGTAAACTTGAAAAGATGAGCATAGTAGTATCCCGTCTATATTACAATTGTGTGGAGAATGGAAAAGGAAAGCAAGCCAGGGAGCTTAATAAAGGATGTTGCAGATGTTGGCTCAGGGCTGATCTTCCTCACAAAAAAAAGAAAAAAAAAAGAATGTTGCAGAAATCTTACTGAGAGACGATTGTGATCTGAACTACAATTTTAGCAGTGAGGGTAAGAAGAAGTTGATATATTCAAGAGGCATTTAAAAGTTTTAATTAACAGAACTTCCTGATTGATTAGAATGAGTGTGATCAGAGCAAGTAGAGACACAATAAAAAATAATTACCAACTCGGTAGATGGTGATGTCTTTCAATTAGAAAGAAGGGCGGGTTTAGGGGGGAAAGATGAGATCAGTTTGGATGAATTGAGGTTGAGGTATTTATAAGACAGTTAGAATATCACAATAATAGGGCTGTGGTATGATACAATGATTATTTAATCTTTTCATTCTATTTATGTAGATGTGACACAGTGATGTTCTGCAGAGAGCATTTGGAGGGACTTTAGAAATGATGAACTGAATATTTTCATACCATAGAGCTGTTCCATCAGAAGAGCTCAAGGTAACTCTCAAGGCTTAAGAGAGAGGTGTCAATGCCTAGTAATAAAGAACCACTGCAAAATTGGCAAGTCGGATTGATTTTACCTCCTGTGCGTCTCTTCTCTTCTCTCAGCATTGCTTTTCTTTGCTTTTTACGTTTGCCCCTGTTGAACTCCAGCCAAACTCTATCAATATATCAACAGATAAAGTGGTGTTTCATAAGTTGTGAATGGCAGAGTTGAGAATTGCTGCCCTCCTCTTTCTTCCGCTGCCTGCAGTTACTCCCTAGAACAAGTTAAAGTAGGCAACTCATTGAAAGAAGGATGATACATTCTGTGTTCTTTCCTCACCCTTAAATTCCTGGAAGTAATGGTGAACAAGAGCTGGAAATGTTTTCCCAGCTCTTCTACCTTTCCTTTCCTGAGAAGTTACAAGAGCAATATATGGGACATGACTTCCTGCTTCCTTTGAATAGATTTAAAATAACATGGTATTGGTCTGGAGAAGTCTGGATTTGGACTTTCTTGTTCTGAGAAGGAGTGAACAGAAATGATTCCAGGCAAAATGGGAAAAAAATAAGCTTTTTTTTTTTTTTGGTGAAGATTCACCTTGAGCTAACATCTGTTGCCAATCTTCCTCCTTTTTTGCTTGAGGTAGATTGGCCCCAAGCTAACATCCATGCCTGTCTTCCTCTATTTTGTATGTGAGTCGCTGCCACAGCATGGCCTGATGAGTGGTGTAGGTCTGCACCTGGGATCTGAACCCGTGAACCTCAGCTGCTGAAGTGGAGCGTGCTTAACTCAACCACCACGCCACCGGGCCAGCCCAACTTGGACTTTATTTTGACCTCTTTCTGTGCAGGCATTTGCCCAGTACTCTACTGCTGACCCAATGCTCCTCTTTAAACACATATTCTAGAAGTTCCCCAAACCCATTTTGCCATCAAAACCTAAAGACATTATATTTTAGGGTATACAGTATGAGGAAGCAGGGATCAACAGGCTTTTAGTAATAAGCAATGTTAAATGAGTCTATGTACAGTCATTCAAAGACAACTAACAAGCCTAAAAAATGCTCTGCATTTTAAACTTCAAGTAAGCCTTCTACAATAAATCTTCCAGTTATTTTTAGAATGAAAATGCCTAGAATGTGGATTGTTAGCTCACCAAGTAGAGATATGTGTCCTGGTTGCAGTGACCCCATTGATTAAATTGAGTTCATTCCCACTATGATTTTCAACCAGTCTTTGGTCTCATGTGTCCAATTTTGCTTTGTCATTCTCTTAGGGATGGATATTTTTAGACTTGATGTTCAGGAAGGCAGTTTCTTTCTCAATTATATACAGAGCTTTAAATATTGTTAACCCTATACCTCCAGGTAAGGAAAATTTCTCGCTAAAATAAAGTATTAGCACCCATCCCTTCTTTGAACAGTACCAGTTGTAATCATGGGGGAGGTATAAAATTAAAGATCATTTTGAAAATGTAAATTTTCTCTTTATTAAAGTATATACAAGCTAGAGAGTGGATTCATGCATTAATAAGTGCTTTTTTTATTTGCTGAGAAGAGAAAGTCGACTTTTGATAGAGCCATTTAATTCTTTAAGAGTAATGAAATATCTGAAGGCATCTACTTAGTCTTAAGAGCAATAAATATAGGGTGTCTCACCCGTAAAGAGTTAGAATTACATTTGCTTTCTTTGTGTGAACGATACATAATTCATAAGCTAATGAATTGTAAAGGTCTTCTCACAAGTAAAATTATATTATCACTCCCAGGAGTAAGATAGCCAAACTATTCTGCAATAACTCATTCAAGTTTATTTTATCTTAACTTTTAAAACATAATCCCTTCTTTTTAAATCTGCCGTTAAAAGAATGCCCAGATACAGAGAAGGTGGGAGTTACTAGAGTGAAAATGGAGAGAAATCTTAGATAGTATTTATATATTTGTCTTTTGATGAAGAGGAAATTCAGTTGTTAAAAAATTAGGAATAAAAGCATTGACTGTTTAGCAGCTGAAGTATGATTACCATTAGGTAACTTAAATTTTTTCATGAAGCTGATTTCTTTTTGCCTTTATGGCTTCATCCCTGTGGTACAGAGCCTTCTGTAATGACTCTCAATGATCCTGCCTCCTGGTATTTATGCCTTTGTGTACCCCCCTTCATTTGTATATAGCTCAACCTAGTGACTTGCTTCTAACAAATAGAATATGGCAAAAATGAGGTGACATCACTTCCAAGATGAAGCTATAAAAGAGTGTGACTTTTGCCTTGCTTACTCTCTCTCTCTTGTTCTGGCACTCTCTCTAGCTTTTCTCTCTTGCTTGCTCTGATGAAACAAGATGCCCTATGGAGAGGCCTCTGTGGTAAGGAACTGAGGGCAGCCTCTGACCAACAGCCAGCGAGAAACTGAAGCCCTCTGTCCAACAGCGCTTGAGGAACTGCATCCTGATTACAACCATGTAAAGTAAGTAAGTTTGAAAGCAGATCCTTCCCCAGTAGAGCTTTCACTTGAGATCACAGCCCTGTCCAACACCTTGATTACAGCTTGGTGGTCCCTGAGCCAGAGGACATGTGTAAACTGCCCCTGGATTCCCGACCCACGGGTCCTGTGAGCTAATAAATGTGTGTTGTTTTAAGGCACTAAGTTTTGAGATAATTTGCTGTGGATAAATAGGTGACTAATAAAATCCCAAATAAATATTCTCTATTATACTATATTTTATGTATTTAGATTTCTATTGTGTATAAATTTATCAAAGCTCAGTGACGGCTGTTATGTAAATTAAACATTTATAAACATGGAATATGTATAGAGACCCAAAAGCCATTTTAAAATCAGGCTGTTTTCATGGTGAATTTCTTTGTCACCAAAGAAAGAGGAAACATTATTTTGAATTTGATGGACTAGTAATTTTCCTCTCCAATATAATTTTCATCTGAGGTCCTGAGATTCAAGATGGGTCATTACAGGAGTTTTGAGTGGTAAAATTATTTTTTTCTCTGCAAGAAGTTTATATTACCTGGTCCTCTCTCACTAAATGACAGTAGTGGGTCCCAGATGTTGGGAAAACAAAAATACACTCTAACAATTCCACATCCATCTGAAGAGGATCATATTCTTCCTAGATTAGAAGTACAAGAAATTCTTAGATGGGCTTTAGCCTGTCTATGAGCTCCCCTCCCCCAAAAATCAGTGTAAAATGTTGTGTGCGTTTTTCTGGTGAAAGGGTTCATGACTTTCATAAGATACTAAAAAAGGCTCATAGTCCCCAAATATAGTTAGAATACCTGGAATACACCACCAGATTAATTTTGTTATAGTGGTTAAAATATTGTTCTAAATATCACGAGAGTTAGTTGATTGATGAAATGATTTTTATACTTATTTAACACATTTATCGAGGACCATGCTAGGCATTAGAGTTACACTAAAAAGACATTTGTGATTACTCTCCTAAGGAGCTTAAACTTTAGGAGGGAAACCAGGTGTTAATCATGAAGAATTTTGGGAAGACAAAGTAGAAAATGTTTGGAAGCGTGTAACTGGGTGTGTCGGTTATTTGCCGGTTTGCGCTCAGATCCGTTCTCTTCCCTTTCTTGCTCTGTTTTATATTATAAGGGCTAATCCTGCACACAACATTGTGCAGGCTTCTCTGCCATCTGGCATCTTTATGGGTTTGACTAATGGTAGGCATGGGCAGAAGACTGGAGGGTCCAAAGCAGAGAGAGGCCAGGATAATTCTCCTTTCTCTCTTTGCTTTAGGAGGGTCTCTCTGCAGTGGCTCTGTTTCCTCCTTGGCTGTAACTCTAACTGGGCAGCTTCTGCCTCTGTGGTTCAAGTATCCATGTGGTGGCTCCAACTCCTGACATCCGGTAACACTATTTCTTTCCTAGACTTTACTCCAGCTCTAGTCTATTGACCTACTTGGCATGGGTTCTGTTTCCTACCTGGTCCCTGACTGCTACACTGGAGCACTCAACCTGGTTAGGGAAGAGATGTGTCAGAGAGAGGCTTTCCTTGAAGATGTTAGATTTGAGCTTAAGTATGAAATATGAATATGTATTAACTAAGTCAAAATAGGATAATACAGACAGGAGAACATTGCAGGGAGAGTATGTGCTTGTAATTTTCCAAAACTTGAAGGTCAGTGTTGTTGAAGTTTGCAGAGTAATGTGGAGCATGGCATGAGATGAAGTATGTAAAATCTAAATTTTACAGGGCTTTAGTCAATGTTAAGAATTTTGGTCTTAATTGTAATAGCAATAGGAAACCTTTCATGGGTTTTTGAGCAAGTGGTTTTGAGCAATGGGGTGACATATTCAAATGTGTGTATTTTTAAATATGTGTGTTTTTTAAATGTGTATTTAGTGTTTTAATATGTGGAGAATAAATTAGGAAGGAGTGTAAGTAGATGCTGGTACAAGAGATAAAAGATTATAGTAAAAAAGTGACGCTAGTTTGGGCAATGTTGGATAAAATCCTAAAGCTATTCAGACTACTTAGAGATGCTTTGCATGGGGGGGTAAATCAGGTGAGGTAGGGGAGGTGACATAATTGATTCTCCTTGGCAAAAATGTGATTGATGATGCCATTTACTGGGTTAGAAAAACTAGAGAAAGAATGGATTTGGGAAGGAAGATAAGTTCATTTTGGACCTGTTAAATTTGAATGTCTTTGGAAAAATAATAGAAAAGTCTGTTTGTTAGGATGGCCTTGTTGGATTTACCATTAATAATCTGGATTTATTTGCTTTTGCTCTGTTGGGTGGTCAATTAGCAAAGAGTTTATCTGGACAAATTATAGATATGTCATCTGTAATCTTGGTTAGATGAACTTGATAATTGTGATCTTGGTAAGATAAGCATTTCCTTTCTAAAATATTTTAAATAACTTAGTTTGGAAAGCTTAGTTTTCTATAAGCATATGTTATTCCTTTTAGTGTTTCTGTTTCCCACATCCCTTGACATATATTAGATGCTTAATAAAGTTTTAGAAATTTGAATTGAATTAATGCTTTTCTAAATGACACCTACTTTTTTTGCCTTTCAGACTAACATTGTTAATCATATGCCAAATTGAATGAATTTTAGAAAGGCAACAACTCTTAGTTTGTGGTGATCAACGTGGTCCTATCTGAAAAATTTGGGTAAGAGAGGAAAATAGAATGCCAAATATTTTCTACATTTTAGAGGTAAGTCAATGGATAAAATGCTAATTCCAAACTTTAGTGCTCAGAAAATATGAATTCCTTTAGGTTCCATGGAAAGGGGTATTTACCTTTACTCATTTACAGTTCTTGACATAGTTTCCTCTTATCTTTATTCTTTCTTCAAAACTCAACTTTAGATATGATACTGTAATATTTCCAAACTATATGGAATGAAAGTGTGGACATCTATTTGAGTCAAATCACTAGAGACATTCAACAACTTGAACAATACCAGGAGGAAAAATCTGATTTTTGAATATGGTTATACTTGGTACTTTGAAAATGCTCCTTTATAAAAAAATCTGAAAGTATTTTAAATGAACTATCTTATTTTAGGGTTTTGTAGAATGTTAGTGGAAAGAACTTATGGAGAAAATGTGGAGGACAGCTTCCCTTGACTGCAAGTTATTAGATCAATCCACAAGTCAGTTGCACCTCATTAACATTCTAAACTCTTTATGTCAAGAAAGACATCTGTCCAGATCACGTAATCTGTTATTTTGAGATTACCACTCTACATTTACAATAGTGTCTCATTATGTTTCAGGCAAGCCCCCTATACCTGAGAGAGTAATTCCAAATTGTCTTGTTTTTAGTTTGTCTGTGTATGAGTGTTTTTTAGTGTCTTCATTCTATGTGTGGTTTTATTAATTCAGTGATAACATAAAACTTCAGGTAGCTATCCTCTGTAATCTGGAGTTGTTTCTTCAGAGAGAATTTAAAACAACATTGCATTGACCCAAACGTCTTTACTTAAATGTTTACTTTAAACATTTTATCTCAGTTTAACCTATCAATTTTGGTAAAATTTTGTGAGTAATGCAAAATCATATCAATAAGAGACAGTGTTCTACCTCAAACAGGAGAGAATAAACTGTTCAAGCATCTCTATGCATGGGACAGAACAATATGCACTCTTTCTCGTGTACAAAGACGTGCAAGATGGACTTGTAATGTTCACCATTTATTAATACAAGGCATGATGAAAAGGTGATTTTTCAAATAATAAATGCACAAAGGTTATTTAAATTTTTATAAAATACTGTGTATTGGTATTGGGGAAGGAAACCAGATTAATTGACTGGCTTAATTTGCATAAGATTATAATAAAACCATTTCGGAAATACTTTGATATTAAATTATAGTACACTGAATTATGCCATTTAATGTAAAAATGAAGTCCTTTATCTATATTTGAATAGATTTATTTCTACTTTTGTCTACTTGGGTTTTGCTTACTTAGGTTTAAAGCATGAAGGAGAGTGTTATTGTGCACAGTCATGGTTTGGTGTTGAAGTAGAAGGTGTGCTAGCTGCAAGCAATAGCAGTCTCCTTCCTTCCCTCTTGGTTTCCCGCTTCCATTTGTACACCATTTAAAAAGTTTTGGAGATTCTATCTATTCAGACAACCTCCACCAAAAAGTGATTCTTTTGTGATGAATTGATGAAGTGATTCTAAAGGGATGAATTGACCTAAGTCAAGTGGGAAAATGTGTAGGGGAAAGCGGGAAATGCATAGGAAAGGATCTGTGATCTCCCTGGATTTAGACGCTCTGTTGTTGAATACTCTAGAAGGAGGAAAATTGACATGAATGAGTTAGACTTTATTTTTTTATTTTTTATTTTTCTCCAAAGCCCCAGTAGATAGTTGTATGTCATAGCTGCACATCCTTCTAGTTGCTGTATGTGGGACGCGGCCTCAGCATGGCCGGAGAAGTGGTGTGTCAATGCACGCCCAGGATCCGAACCCCAGGCCTCCAGTAGTGGAGCGCACGCACTTAACCGCTAAGCCGCGGGGCCGGTCCAAGTTAGACTTTAAATCAATGTACAAGAAATTCAAGCAGGTATTTCTGGTGTTTGGCATTTCTAATCAATGTCGTTTCAAGGATAAAGACGTACTGTTGACATCTAAGTAAATTTTTTTTTGTTTTTTGATAATGGTATCAAAGGATTTGAGTATCTAAGCATTGCATATTAGCAAGTATTAACAATTTCAAATAGAGTTGGAGGATTATTAAACAGTATTTGCCTGTTCAGGGGCAGCAACACAAACAAAAAATGCTCGTAGATACAGGAAAGTATTAGTATAGTGTTTACACATCTCTTGACAATGTCTTAACTAGTAATCAGTGAAAATTCAAACCTTTCAAAGTTATTTTTGTTCTCATAGTGATTTTCCGATTAAATTCAAATCCTTCTCCAGAGTTTCACAAATCCTCTTCTCTTTAAAACTTGTACAATCTTTATTGTATCAACTTAAAAAGATCAGAAAATGTGACCCCTGAAGTGTAGTAGTTCCCCATTCCCAAGGTGATGGCACAAATAAATAATATATCCAAATTACAGTAATAATGACAACTATAAAAACCAAAGCAAAACAACTTGTGATTTTATGCTTAAGCTAAATAAAATATCCCTTGTATGCTTTATAGATATTGGTAGTGAGTTAGAATTATATCAGTCTTATTTGGAAACAATGAGTACCTAATTGAATGAGAATATTGTGTAATAAGTTACACTTTATTTGCATAAAACATTTCCAATTATTTGTATGTTAAACAAGTCCCTTTTCTTTTGTGCAAAAAAGCTTGCTATATTGGACACACAAGGTACTGAGTATGCATTATATATAAAAGCCATTCTAAAAAATCTTAAGTGAACCATGTATTGAAAGGAGAAAAAGAACAGCAGAGACTCAAAACAAGGCATCGAGACAAAAAGTATGAACAAAGGCAAAATGATCAGAAAGATATCAATGCAAAAACAATGAAACAAATATTCCACTGTAAAAAGGAAATCAGAAGGAGTTTGAGTCATCTCTTTATGAAGAGAACTGAAGTGCAGATATAACCTGATTTTGAGTAGAGGGAGTTTATTTCAAGGTTTTAAGTTATGAGCACTAAGGTTTTTCACAATTTGAGAAAAGAATTAAAATGATTATGCAGAACTTGCACTGGAAATGATTAGACAGTATATAATTTCCTTAAGAACCAAGTCTGTATATTGTTTGTGTGTGTGTGTGTGTGTGTGTGTGCGCTCATGAGATTACATAGACATAGCTATTCTCAATCGTGGGGTTGGAACTAGAAAGGTAAAGTTATGTGAAGGGCTTTACTAAATAAAACTTTTGAGCTAATATGTGAATGTATTAAATCGTTTGCATGCATGTTGTAATCAAAATTTCCACATATTCTAGTAATATTGATTTTACGGCTCTTGAGTATTGGTGAACTACAATGCAGGAGAGATGGTGAAGAAAACACAACCACAGAAGGGGCATGCTATGGGCCAGATTGCTTGAGCTAAGTTCTTTCATTCTTAGGTAGTTGATATAAAAGTTGATTAGGGTTGAAGTTTAGTATCCTTCTGTATTAGAGCCACCTGTAGTGGTTTTATCATCTAGGATCCAAATACTAAAGAAAAAATAACCAAAAATATTCATTATTCTCTAGTATTATTAAGAATACAAATGAACAAGTTGATAAAATAGATCGAATCAATAAAGCATTTTATAGGTTAATCTTTGAGTTACGCTAAATTTAGCATAATCTCTCAACATGTATAATTCTGGGAAATGTTAAATGATAATTGTGACACCAAAAAATACTGAATCAAATATTAATGCTAATCAGAAATACATGTAGTAAGCATCATCTCACATCCTAATATTTGAAGTCACTACAGGATATGTGCCCAATTATGAAACCTGTACAAGTTTAAAAAAAATAATATTCTATTAAAATGCATGTGTTCACACTGATGTGCAACCTTCATTATCTTCACTCAAAGTAGTAAGAATTCTGCTTTAATAAAAATCTAGGCTATTATAATATTTTATTATGTTATACTCTATTACTTTTAGCAATAAATGAATGAAGGAGACACAGTAGAGGCATAAATATAATTCCAGTATTGGAAATAAAAGTAGCTGATATGAATGAGTTTCATAGCACAGACATTTCTAAGTCTAAGTTTCAATGTTTTCTCAATTTTATTTTCAGGTTCTTAATTGCTACTACAGAAATGCAATTATTTTACAACTTTTTGAGCCATAATTTATATACCATAAATTTTCCAATTTTAAGTATATAGTTCAATGACTTTTCATAAATATACTAAGTTGTGAAACCTTCACTAAAATCTAATTTTTTCATATATCCATCATTTCATTTTTAATTTTTTTTTGTGAGGAAGATTGGCCTTGAGCTAACATCTGTCGCCAGTCCTTCTCTTTTTGCTGATGAAGACTGGCCCTGGGCTAACATCTGTGCCCATCTTCCTCCTCTTTATATCGGATGCCGCCACAGCATGGCTTGACAAGCTGTGCGTGGGGCGCGCCCAGGATCTGAACCCCGGGCCGCTGCAGTGGAGCTCGCGCACTTAACCACTACGCCACGGGGTGGCCCCCATCATTTCATTTTTTAATATGCTTTTTGTCCATTTGTATATCCTCTTGGATGAAATTTCTATTCAAATCTTTTGCCCACATTTAATTGGGTTATTTGTGTTCTTCTAGAGTTGAGAGTACTTTATGCACTCTGGATACAATTCTTTTATCTAAGATTAGCAAATATTTTCCCCAGGCTGTGACTTATTTGTGACTCTATATTCTGTTCCATTAATCCATGTCTATCCTAAGTTTAGTACTACACTATCGAGATAACTGTAGATTTGTAGTAAGTTTTGTAATCCGTTAATGTAAATTCTCTATATTCATTCTAATTTCAAGATTATTTTGGCTATGCTGGGTCCTTTAGATTGCCATATAAAGCTTACCTTCAGCTCATTAATTTCTGCAAAAACAGCCAAGTGGTATTTTGGTGACAAAGTGGTTGAGTCTTTAGATCTATTAGGATTATTGACATCTAAACAGTAGTGGCTCCTTGAATCCATTAATATGGAATATCTCTCCAACTATTTAGATCATCTTTAGTTTCTTCCAGTAATGTTTTGTGATTTTCAGTGTGCAAGTTTTGCTATACTTATATTTATTTTACATCAATTGTTCTCTTCTGATCCCTGCTATCGACAATGATAATGTCCTCATTTCTATTTCTGAGTTTACATTGTTGGTAGAGGGAAATGCAATTTATTTTTTAGAAATTTTATTGAGATATAATTTACATAGCATAAGATTCACTGTTATTAAGTGTAAAATTTAATGAATTTTAATAAATACCCAAGTTGTGTTCCATCACCACAATCTAATTTTGAAAAATACTGCTATAGCAAAGAGAAACCTCGCACCTATTTCCAGTCTCTTCTCATTTCCCCACACAGCCTCCGGCAACCGCTAATCCACTCTGTATTGTCCTTCTCTAGACATTTCATATACTTGTTATTTTTGAGTGGCTTCTTTCACTTACCTTAAAGTTTTTCAGATTCTTTCATGCTACTTTCTGTCTCTATTGATTTGCCTTTTCTGTATATTTGACTATCATGAATAAAGATGCTATAAAACTTCAGATAAAAGTCTTCAATTTGGATAGAAATTAATTTTTCAAATACAGGATCCTGTAGTAAATATTTGTTTTTAACATTTTATTAATCAGGCAGACGTTTTCAGATTGTAACATTTTATTTTTTATTTTTTTTGTGTGTGTGAGGAGATCAGCCCGGTGCTAACATCTGCCAATCCTCCTCTGTTTTTTTTTTTTTGCTGAGGAAGACTGGCCCTGGGCTACCATCTGTGCCCATCTTCCTCCACTTTATATGGGACGCCGCCACAGCATGGCTTGACAAGCAGTGCGTCTGTGCGCACCCGGGATCCGAACCGGCGAACCCTGGGCCGCCGCAGCGGAGCGCATGCGCTTAACCACTTGTGCCACCGGGCCAGCCCCACAGATTGTAACATTTTATATTTCCCCTAGCAATGTGTGAGGGTTCCAGTTTCTCTACATCCTCAATACTTGTTATTTTTTGAGTGTCTTATTATTACCATTCTAGTGGATATGAATTGATATCTCCTTGGCATTTTAACTTGCATTTTCCAAAAAACTAATGATGCTGAACATCTTTTCATGTTCTTCTTTCCTGTTTGTATATCTTCTGAAGTGAAATGTCTTTTAATGTCCATATTTAATTGAGTTATTTGTGCTCTTCGTGAGTACCTCCTTGATGTTCACTTTTGAAATTCAAAGGTTTTTTATTTTGGTGAAGTCAAAATTATAATTATAATAATAATTATTATTATTTTAGTGTGCTTTGGTAGTGTGCCTGAGCAATCATTGCCAATGTCAGAGGAACAAAAATGTGCACGTATATTTTCTTCTACAAATTTTGACATTTACATTTAAGCCTCTGATCCATTTTGAGTTAATTGTTTTGTTTGCTGTGAATTTAGTGTCTGTATTCATATTTCACATGTGTACATCTAATTTCCCTAGCATCTCATTTGGAAAAGACTACCATTCAGCAATCAATTGGTTTGACAGTGTTGTTGAAATTCAATGGAATTAACATATGTGGGTTTATTTATAGATCTGAATTCTATTCCACTGGCCTGTATTTCTATCTTAATGCCAGTACCACACTCTCTAGGTTACAGGCTTGTAGTACATTTTGAAATTGGAAAATGTTTGTCCTCTCACTTTGTTGTTCTTTTTCAAGATTGTTTAGACTCTTCTTGGATCTTTGCATTGCCATATTAGTTTTAGCATCAGCTTGTCAATTTATGCAAAAAATTCAAATGGGATTTTAATAGTGATGATTTTGAGTCTGTAGATCTACCTGATTCTATTGGCATTTTAACAATATTGAATCTTCCAGTCCATGAACATGGATTTGTATTCCATGGAATTATATTCCACTGTGTGAATGTACCTTTTTTATATCTAATTTCCAGTTGAATGACATTTGTTCCTTTCCGTTTATTTGACGTTGTGAATCGTGCTGCCATGACCTTCATGTCCATGTTATTGGGTAAATATTTAAGTTTTCATTTTTGGTATATAGTTTACTAATCCTGCTATTGCTGTGTCCTGTCAGAAATAATTATTAGAAATTAACAAACAGTTTTCCAAAGTAGCTGCAAAATTTTGCATTCCCATCACCAGTGTAGAAGGGTCCCTGTGACTCCACATTTTGATAATGCTTGTTATTTCCTGTATTTTTTTTATCACAGCAACTCCTCAGGGCAAAAGTATTACATTATTTTCATTTCAATTTGTATTCCTGTTAACTAATGGTTTTGAGCATCTTTCCATGTGCATCTTGGTCATTCATATTTCTGCCTTTGTGAAATAGTTCTTGAAGTTTTGGTCGATTTTTAAAATTCGGTTGTGTTCCACTTCTTCAGTTGAAAATAATTTTTATATATTCTGAACTCACTTTCATTACCTCTTATGTGATTTGCAAATATTTTTCCAATGTGTTTCTTATTTTTGCCCTTTCTTAAAGTAGACTTCTGTAGTGCAAAAGTTTTTAATTTTGCTGAAATGTGGTTAAATTTTTATTTGTACTTTTTTGTTTTATTCAAGAAGTTTTTGCCTTTCCCGGAGTCACAGGTGTTTTACTCAATGATTTCGTTTAAGATTTTAGAGATTATTTTCCTTCTATTCATGTTAATCATCCCCTCTCCCCACTCTGAAACCTCTGACAACTACTATCTTTTTACTGTCTCTGTATTTTTGCCTTTTCATTTTTTTTATTGTGGTAAGAACACTTAACGTGAGCTCTACTCTCTTAAATATTTAAGTACACAATGTTGTTCTCAGCTATAGGCACTGTGTTGTATAACAGATGTCTAGAACTTATTCATCTTGCATAACTGAAACTTTATACCCGTTGAACAGCAACTCCCCATTTCCACCTCCCTCCAGGCCCTGGCAACCACCATTCTACTCTCTGAGTCTGTGAGTTTGACTGTTTAGATACCTCATATAAGTGGAATCATGTAGTATTTATCCTTCTGTGATTGGCTTATTTAACTTAGCATGATGTTCTCATTGAATTTCTTTGGCAACTTTTTCAAACACAAAGGATTCAAATATGTATGGTTTTATGTCTGGAGTCTCAATTCCATTCTCTTTATCTACATGTCTAAACTAATATCAGTACCAAATGCTGTAAATGGGTGGAGTTTTGTAGTACAGTTTGAAATCTGGAAGTGTTATTTTTCCAAAGTTGTTCTTCTTTTTCAAATTGTTTTGGCCATTTCGCCTCCTCTGCATTTCCATTTGATGCTTAGCTTGTCCATTTCTGCAAAAAACTCTGGCAGGAATTTTGAGAATGATGATGTTGAAACTATAGATCAATTTGAGGAATATTGACAGCTAACAATACTATCTCTTCAAATCCATGAAAGTGGAATATTGTTCTATGTATTTAGATTATTTCTAGTACGTTTACCTGATTTTTTTTAGCTTTTCGCTTTACAAATCTTGCTTATTTGATATTAATTTTGCACCAAATTCTTCTCCTCTTTTTCATGCTAGTGACAATGATAATGTTTTCTAAATTCTAATTTCTGACTTTACATTTCTGGTGTAGAGAAATGGAATTGATTGTTTTAACAACTTTGTTGAGATATAATTTAAATAGCATAAAAATCACATGTAACAATCCAATGAGTTTTAGTAAAGAGGCAAAATTGGGTATCGATTGCCAAAAGTTAATTTTTAACAATAATACCATAGCAAAGAGAAACCTTGTGCTTGTTTCCAGCCATCCTTGTTCCCACCCAGAATCCTAGCCAAACACAAATCTATTTTCTGTCTCTATTGCTTGCCTTTTTGGACAGTTCTTATAAAGGAGATCATGCGATGTGTTTGGTCTTGTTTCTTTTTTCACTTAGCATAATGGTTTTGAGGATCATCATCCCTGTAGCATGTATCATAATGTTTTTTTCATGATGCAAATTCATACTCAATTGTATGGATGCACCAACTTTGCTTCATCCATTCACCAGTTGAAGGGCATTCCAATTTTTTACACTTTTTGGTTATTATGTATAATGCTTCTCTGCTTCCACCTATAAATCTTTGGGTGAACCTGTATTTCACTTCTCTTTTGTAGAAATCTAGTTTTGCAATAGTGTTGAATCCTACTATAATTCAAGTTTTAACATCTTAGAAACTGACAGTCTGCTTGTCAAGGTGATTTGTAACTGTTTTCATTCTCACCAGCAAGGTATGCAAGTTCTAGTTTCTCCACATTTTCAAAAACACTTGTTATTTTCTGTTTCCTTTTAAAAAAACTTTTCCTTTTCTCTGGGTATAAAATAGCTTTTGACATTGTATTTCCTTAAATCAAATGATTTTGAGCATCTTTTCACAGGCCTCATGGCAATTGTATATCTTCATGGGTGCAATTTCTATTCAAATCTTTTGTCCACATTGAATTTTATTATTTGTGTTCTTCTTTATTTAAAGGATTCTTTATGTATTCAAGACACAGTGAGTTAGCTAATATATGATTTCCAAAGAGTGTTCTGAGTCTGTGAATTACTATTGCTCTTTCTTAATATTGATATTTGATGTCCAAAAGGTTTTAATTTTGAAGTTGAGGTTCATCTCGTTTGGCATGTACGGTTTTGGTGTTGTATGCAAGTCATCATGGTATATTTCTGGGGCATAAATATGTCCTACTCCATTTTCCTTTAATGGTTTTAAAGTTTTGGCTTTTACTTGTAAGTCTATTATCTATTGTTCATGAATTGTTTTGGAGAGAGAGTTTGAATTAAAGTTCTTAAATCAACCTTATCATGATGATGTAACATGATTCCAGCATCATGTGAGGAAAAGACTATCACTTCTGCATTGAATCATTTGGCAGTTTTTCCAAATTTCAATTGTTGAAAATATGTGCATTTATTTTAGACTATTAATTCTGTTCAGTTGGTCTATATTTATATCCTATTACCAATACCACTCTCTTTAATAAGTTTTGAAATCAAAAAGTGTTAGTTTTCCAACATAGTTCTTTTTCAATTTGTTTTGGTCGTTTTGCCTCCTCTGCATTTCCATACGAGGTTTAGCTTGTCCGTTTCTGAAAATCTCTCTGTGACACTTTGAGAACAATGGCATTGAATCCATAGACCTATTTGGGAAATATTAACATCTACACCATATTGACTTTCTGTATCCATGAACCTGGATTGTCATTCCATTTACTTAAATCATCTTTAGTTGCTTTCAGTAATATTTTATGGTTTTCAGTGTATAAGTCTTGCTCTTCTGGTCTTTATTTTACAACAAATTATTCTCTTCCTATTTATGCTATTGATAATGGCAGTGCTGTCTCAATTTCAGTTTTAGATTATACATGGCTATTGTATTAAAATGTGATTGATGTTTTAAAACAAGTTTTATGCAACAGTTTATATAGCATAAAGTTTACCCATGTTATATGTACAATTCAGTGTTTTTAAATAAATATACCAAGTTGTGAAACCTCATCAAGACGTAATTTTTAGAAATTCTGTCCTGTTAGTAGTCATACTTCACTCCCAGCCTTAGCCACTGCGACTTGACCACTAATCTATGTTGTCTCGCTAGTGATTTAACTTTTGTGCAGTTTGTGTAAAGGGAATCATGCAATGTGTCTTCTCTTGTTTCGGGCTTCCTTCACTTGCATGTTTTCATTATTAGATGTTAGATAACACCCATGGGTGTGATGAGACAAATGTCAGCCCAAATTTGGCGTAGTTATTACTTTGTCTTTCTATCCCTTTCTATCTATAAGTAACACTCTTCTTGTTTCCATCATATATTATGTATTGATATGTTTTACCAGTGTCAGGAGCTCAGCTGAGTTGGGGGACAGAGAGCTGAACTGTCAGGTGTCTGAGTAGCTGATTAAAGCAGCAAGCCCAAAACTGAAAAAGTTAAGCCTTTAATCACTCACCGTGGTGGTATAAGCGAGATCTAAAACCGGAGAAAGCGCTGACTCCCTCTGTTCCGTTTTCCCCCATGCAACGGTGCACAAGTAAAAGGTAAGGTGGATCTGCACAGGTGTTGGGGTTATCTCACGGTTAAGGGAGTCCTAACCAAAAGGCTCTGGCAGTTTTATGGACTCTGGGGTGAGAATGGGGTCGGAGGGGTGAGAGGGGGAAGGGCTAGGAGTGGAAAAGTACTGAATACTGAGTCAGGGTGGAAAAAAGTGTCTTCAAGTTTTCTGCCTTCTCTTCCCCATAAGGAGGCCTCAGCAGAGGTGCCTGAAGAAGACCTCTGCCCAGGGCCTCAGATAAAGAGACCTAGGAGTGAAGACACAGGGGCTAGGAGTATAAATATGTGAAACAGCATGACTGGCCACCGGGCCTGAGTCCTTGGCTGCAACTCCCATCAGAGACTGCAATGCATTGACTGCACCAAGTCTGGTGTGAGGAGGGCAGCTTCCCCCCATGAGGCCTGGCAGATAAAAACCATTGTAATTGCCTATGGTCAGGCCTGAAAAATCACACGTAGGTTTTTAACCAGGAGTTGAATTCTTCAACCAGTTAATAACTTACTATCTAAATTTAACACATCTTATGAAATTTGCCTATAGCTTACAAGACACTTGCTTACTTCTTATTGATTCTTAACAAATCCTGTGAGCTTTACCCATATTTCATAAGCTGCTTGCTTAACTTACTCTCTGTGCTGAACACTTTGTATGAGTTTCATCTATCCCATTTGTTTTCTTGCTCTCTATCGCAGTATTGAATGTTCTCAAACACTACAGAAAACTCAAATTGCCAATATATTTATTTTCTACATCTTTTCGTGGGAAGACGTTCAAGGAGGAAAGAGGAAATTTAACTCTAAAAATAGAGAAAGAGCTGATACAGTAACTCAATAATGTCATTAAGGTATCAGTTTTCTTATGTCTTCTTTCTCATTTCAAGATAGATGTTGCGTTTCCAAGCATCACATACATTTTCTAGGTATGAATATAAAGAAAGAGGAGAAAGAAAAAGTTTGTACCTATATCAGCAAAGCAAATATTTTCCAAAACCTTTTCCTCTTCTGCTTCATTCATCAGAAAAGTCCATGGCAGACATCTTCTTTGGTGGAGTGTCTGTTCAAGCCTTTGCCCATTTTCTAATTGGGTTGTTCATTTTCTTACTATTGAGTTTAGGGAGTTCTTTATATATTCTTTTTATTCTTGTTATTGAGATGTAATTAACATATAACGTTATATAAGTTTGAGGTGTACAGTGTGTTGTTTTGATACATTAATATACTTGACGAGTCCTTTGTCAGATATGTGAATTCCAAATATTATTCCCAGTCTGTGTCTTGTCTTTTACTTCTCTTAGCAGGATATTTTGCAAAGCAAAAAAAAAAACATTTAATTTGGTGATGTTCAACCTATCCATTTTTTACTTTTATGGATTGTGCTTTTGGTATCTTGGTGTCACGTTAAAGAACTCTTTGCCTAACCTTAGGTCATGAGTATTTTTTCCTGTGTTCTCTTCTATAAGTTTGATAGTTTTACATTTTAAATTTAAGTCTGTAGTCCATTTTGAGTTAATTTTTGTATAAGGTGTGAGGTTTAGGTTGAGGTTCATTTTTTTTTTTTTTTTTTTTGCCGAGGGATGTCTAATTATTTATTCACTGTTTGTTGAAAAGACTGTCCTTCTTCCATTGAATTGCTTTTACACTTTGGGGAAAAATCAATTGGACGTATTTGCATGGGTCCACTTTTGGGTTCTCTCTTCTGTTCCATTGATTATTTTGTGTCTCTGTCAAGATTACCCTGTAGCTATATAGCAATTCTTAAAATTGAATCATATGATTCTTCCAACTTTTTCTTCTTTCTTCAAAGTTGTTTTAGCTATTCTAGTTCACTTTAGCTTATCTATTCAGCTCCAATAAACATGTGTTTGTGGGCTATCTACACTGTAATTACATAGCTTATATACACGTGTAGACTACTCATTCCTGACTTTACCTAAAAGAACACAGTAAACATATTAAAAAAAAAGAGATGATTGGGGCTTGCCCAGTGGCATAGTGGTTAAGTTTGCATGCTCTGCTTCAGCGGCCTGAGGTTCCCATGTTTGGATCCCTGGTGCATTTTATTTTCTTCAGAGTTTTAGAAATTCAGAAACAAAATAGAATTTTATGGTTGCATTTTCTTGCTCATAATGTTAGACATGAGGAAACAGACCTAGTGATTTTGCTTATGAACCTGAATTTTCTGGCTTCACCATGTGAGCTGCAATAATTAATGTGCAACATCCATTACATTGTGTTGTGTGAAAATGTTTTTTTTTTTTTTGTGAGGAAGATCAGTCCTGAGCTAACATCCATGCCAGTCCTCCTCTTTTTGCTGAGGAAGACTGGCCCTGGGCTAACATCTGTGCCCATCTTCCTCAACTTTATATGGGACGCTGCCACAGCATGGCCTGACAAGTGGTGCATGGGTGCGCGCCCGGGATCTGAACCCGGGCTGCCAGCAGCAGAGCACGTGCACTTAACAGCTACACCACAGGGCCGGCCCTGAAAATATTTTTTTTGCAACGTGGAAACACATATAAATCAAATGCAAATGAACACGAAGTCATTTAAAAAGTTGATTAGCCTAAATGATTTGACTACCTTTTAGATCAATGTAATCTGACCCTAATTCTAGCATTTTATTGGCACAAGGATTATAGTGGAAACTCACCAACCTTGGAGTCAGAAGACCTGTGTTTAAACCTGATATGTGTCATTTATTACCTCCATGATTTTAGGCATATCTCTTAACTATTCTCAAATTCAGATTTCTCTTCTATACTAACAATATAATCACTAACTCATAAAGTCAGAAATAATATGTGGTCTGTGTGTTTGTGTGTGTGTGTGCTGTTCCTAAAAATGCCCGGCAAATAGTAGGACATGTGTACTTATTGTTCTTTTGAAGAATCTTATGTTCATGGGCCAATGAGTCCATGGAGAACTAAATGAAGGGCACACACGAAGGGGAAGTGGGTAGACATCCTTCTCTGGCATTGTCTCATCACCCAGAATGTTTACAGCATCCCCTACGTCCCACTGTTTATTAGTCAAAGAAACTGCCAATGGAGTGGATATAGGGAAGAATGAAGAATTAGACCGACTCATGGAGGTAACCAATCTGCCACAGATTTTAAGGAGAATCTTTAGGAAGACGTAGGTCAAAAACTGTCATATACATGTGAATATCAATAAAACCAGCCCCTGGGATAGAAGGATATCTTTGTTAGGAATCACTGCCAAATTTCATGATCCTTTCTCTTTATACTGAATGTACTGTCTATTCCCCAACTTTGTTTCCTGTACTTACTTTGAGCCCCATTTTCTTTCAGTTTATGGGCAGAATTTTTCACTTGTTCAGTGACTTTTTTGTATCTTTACTTGCTGTAGATGATGCTTATACCTCTGCCGAGTGTTACTCCTCGCATCAATAGTTATATTCTCACTTATATTGAAACACTCCTTTCATTGCAGAGCAAATGATCATCCTAAAATAGTAAAACTCATAAAATAACAATGACAACTATTTATTTAGGTTAAACGCCTTATATGTAAGATCAGATTTAATATCTGATATGCTGCCATTAAGTACCCTTACTTTACAGATGAAGAAATAGAAACTCAGAAGTTTTAAATAACTTGCCTAAAGTCACACAACTAGTAAGTGGTGGACCCTAGATTTGAACCCATGTATGTATGACTTCAAAGCTTTTGCTTTCATCCAGTACAGAAAATGTAAAACTGTTGGCTAAATATTTGGCATTGTTATATGAATTTGCCAAAATACTAACTTGCAATTTTCAATCACTATTTTCTACTTTTTCATTACAATTTATGTAATTTTTGTATTATTGATTGCGAAGTCTTTTTTATAAGATAATTATACCTACTTATTGATTTCAGGTTATGAGAAGCTATTTATTATTATTTATTTGTTATTGCAATAAATATATATATCATCATTTGATGGTAGTGGGCATATTTATCATTTGATCCCACAAAAATATGGTAGGCAGCTTCTAGTGTGGCTCCCAATGATCCTAGTTTCCTGGTATTCATGCCCTTGTGTAATCTCCTCCCCTTGAATATCGGCTGGACCTAGTGACTTCCTTTTAATGAATAGAATTAGAACTATTAGAGTATTTTATTCTAATGAATAGTAAATGGCAAAGGTGATGGGACGTCATTTGTGTGATTAGGTTACAAAAGTGTGTGCCTTCCATCGTGCTGGAACTCTCTTTTTTGCTGGTACACTCTCTTGCCCTCTTACTTCATGATAAAGCAAACTGCCATGTTGTGAGATGCTCTAAAGAGAGGCCCATGAGGAACTGAATCCTGCCAACAAACACATGAATAAAGTAGGAAGCAGATTCTTCCTAGTTGAACCTGGAGATGAATGTAGCCTTGAGAGAACCTAAAGCCAGAGGACCCAGTTAAATTCTGTTCGGATTCCTGACTCACAGTAACTGTGAGATAATAAATGTTGTTGGCTTAAGCCATTAAGTTTTGGGGTAACTTGTCACACAGCAGTAAATAACTCATACAAATAAATTATTCATGCTTTTTCAAACTGCTGTATTCTGGTGGTATGCTCTGGCCAGACCCTACATCAAAGTGAAATGTGACCTTGAAGCAATTATCAAATAACTGAGGCTAAACCCTCAAACAACCTTGGTAATTCAGAGGAAAATATAGGTTGGCTCAACCTTTTGTTGCTCTTAGTTTGTCAGGATTTGAGCAAACAGAGCAGTGAGGAAAAAAAATCCTGTTGATCACTGAAGACAAAGAAACATCACGTTATCACAGATTTATAAAACAGTGAAAAAGCTTTCATTCTCACTTCATATCTTTGTCAAGAATGAGAACATACCTATGTTAAGATATTTACAGAGTGAAAATTGAGAGTTTCACACAACTCTCCACTCCAAATCAACTTTGTATACTCTATGGCCTATGAAAAGATGAGTGTGGAGTTTCTTTTTGTTTTTTTTTGCAATGAAGATTTTAAAAATAGTGTATTAGTTTCCTAGGACTGCTGTAAGGAAGTACCATAATCTTGGTGGCTTAAAACAACAGAAATTTATTCTAAGTTCTGGAGGCTGGAAGTTTGAAATCAAGATCTTGGCAGGGTGTTATTCCCTGTGAAGCCTCTGGGGGAGGATCCTTCCTTTCCTCTTCCAGCTTCTGGTAGCCCCATGTGTTCTTGGCTTGTGGCAGCATAACTTCAATCTCTGCCTTCGTCTTTACTTAGCTGTTTCCTCTTGTGCATCTGTGTTTTCAGATAGCATTCTCTTGCCTGTGTGTGTCTGCAATTTCCCTCATTCACGAGTACCCTAGTCATATTGGATTAAGATTCACCCTAATGTCCTCATCTTAACTTGATTACAGCTGCAAAGACCCTATTTCCAAATAAGGTCACATTCAAACGTTTCTGGGGTTAGGACTTAAACATATCTTTTGGGGGACACAGTTCAATCCATAACAAGTAGTATTTCTTTCCTTTGTCTTATAAGGTCTTTTTTTGTAACATCTATCCTTGGCTTTGTTACCTCATTCAACTTTTTCTGTGCCAATCAAACAAGTTATACTTTCCATCATCCCATACCTTTTTGTAATGTAATCGTCTACTATCCTATTTTCCCTGCAGTATTCTAATTGTTGTACCTTTCAAGAAATTATGGTCAATGTTGTAGCAGAGTTTTCCCTATATAACTCAGTAAAATAACAGCTTTATCCAAAAGAAGCATTAAAAAAAATCTTATCTGTTAAATCAGAATATTTTTTCCTTTGTTACACCTGGTCTTAACATTCTGAAATTTATTCTAATTTTACGGGTTCCAGGTGTTGTAAATTCTGTATCATAGATTATGTTAGTATAAAGTGGTTGGAATATCAGCTAGATATTTTCCTGTCATCCACAGGTTGATTTATATTGCACTCCTTCTAGAGGGTGAGAGGATAAAAATGATACTGCAAAGGAGCAAACTATAAAAGTAATCGGTATGCATTCATCAAATATATATCAGTTACGGGCCGGCCCCGTGGCTTAGCAGTTAACTGCCCGCGCTCCGCTGCTGGCGGCCCGGGTTTGGATCCCGGGCGTGCACCGACACACCGCTTCTCCGGCCATGCTGAGGCCGCGTCCCACGTACAGCAACTAGAAGGATGTGCAGCTATGACATACAACTATCTAGTGGGGCTTTGGGGGGAAAAATAAATAAATAAAATATTAAAAAATATATATATATATAAGTTACATATTGCGTTCTAGTCAGTGAATTAGTTAGAGGTGGCATTATTATTATTATTTTTTTTGTGAGGAACATCAGCCCTGAGCTAACATCCATGCTAATCCTCCTGTTTTTGCTGAGGAAGACCAGCTCTGAGCTAACATCTATTGCCAATCCTCCTCCTTTTTTTTTTTTTTTCCCCAAAGCCCCAGCAGATAGTTGTATGTCATAGCTGCACATCCTTCTAGTTGCTGTATGTGGGACGTGGCCTCAGCATGGCCAGAGAAGCGGGGCATCGGTGCGCGCCTGGGATCTGAACCCCGGGCCGGCAGTAGCGGAGCACGCACACTTAACCGCTAAGCCATGGGGCCGGCCCGAGGTGGCATTATTAATTGAAAGATTATAGACTTTAGAGTCAGACAGACTTGTATCTCAGCACTTGCTTCACCACATGCTAATAATTCTTCTAAATACCCATTTCTTTCATCTACGAAATGGGATAATAATAGTACTTATAGGCTTGTTTTGAAGGTTAAATATGATGGTATTAAAATAATGCTCTTGATAAAATGTCCTTGATTCCTAACAATTATATTTAATAAAGTTGAGATTACCAAAAAAATCTCAGCGCTTCTGATTTTCCTATATAAAATGAATATGGTATCTACATTGATGGTTTGTGTGATGTAATTCATGTAAATATATGGCACAGTGTATGCCATTAATAAGTATTGAGGTCCCCCACCACAGGTATTATAAGAAAGAAGATTGACAACAATTATTCTTAATTTTTGCATCATATAAGTTCATATATTTATTAGGTTTGTTCTCATTCATTAATCCATTTACACATTCAAAATAACTTTATACATGTTATATAATTTAAATAACATTATGAGATAGAGAAAACCTAGAATACCAATAAGAAATTGAGCCTCCAAGAAGTTAACTTATTTTCTCAGGATAAAACAGCCCTTGAGTTTCAGGGCTAGAATGCACATCCAGATGTGTGTGAGTCTAACAATTTTGATCCATTCACCTTAGTGTCAAATTTACACTCTTAGGGGATGGAAGAAAGGGCAAGGGCTTTTGAAGTAAAACCAAAAGTACAGTAAGAGAAGCAGAAGAAAACTAGAATTGTACTCTAACAGGAAAGCCAAAGGTACACTTTGAACATGAAGTGGAAGCTCAAAGAAATAGATGTGTACAGTGTACACTCTGATCAACCAAAGGGAGTGATCTAAGTTTGGACTGACAGTCAAACTCATGAGACATATAGTACACACTTTACCCAACATCAAGTTTACTTCATTTTAAGAAGGGACACCAGACCTGCAGCAGAGCGTGCACAGCAACCTTGTGGTTATCTTGTGATTCATAAACACAACTTCCAGTGCCCCAGTCACTCCATTCTTAGAACATGTGTGATCACACTAGATGAGATTAGATTGGCACAGACTACTTCAGTTCAGGAAATTCAGTGGCTCTGAGCGCTCTTCAACTTTTGTACCTTGCAAGCCGCTTAGCTCCTTCAGGGTAAAAAAAGTGGCTCCTATTCTCTGGTGCAGCTGCGTCTCACCAATACTAGTTGCACATCACTCAATAAACCACCTTGACAATGAAGCATAGGTGCTTGATCTGATTCATAGTTCTCAGGAGGACTTTCTTGGACTAACATACACCCATAAATTCCTTGAGTTTGTGTTGCAAGGAAGATTCGACTAGGTTCAAATCCTCAGGCATCTTTGAAGATAAAGGATGAACACAAAACCTATCATTATACCAGGAATAGCTGTTCCAATAGAACAATAGTTTATAGGTTTTTTCTTCCCTGTATATTGTATCAGATAGTAGATACGACGTTCTGCCATTAGCTACAGTGGCTTTTCACTGGCCTTTAGAGGGCCAGGGTGGAGACATAGAGCGTGTAAGAAATTCAGAAGCTCTAAGATTTGAAATATCTCCCACAGCCCTGAGATTTTGACACCATGTCATGCCCTTCCATCTCCCTCATGGTATTCACCTCGCTTCCCTTAGTTGAGTGTTACTGAATGAGATTCAGCCCTTGACTTGGTATCTGTGATTAATTTGTAAGGATTTGTATAAAGCTGCTGCCTGTTAAAAAAAACCTCTTTCAACTCTGAGCATAGATATTGCTGTAAATCTGGGATATGAGAACATTTGTCAGTCAATTTGACATTTCCTGACTTCTTAACAGAAACTGTAATTCTACAGAAAATATTCTTGTAAATGAAAATTTAAAAAAGAAAAGCAATTACAGGTTGTCTAATGATCATTGTATTTTAGAAAATTTAAGTTTGCTTTTATGACATTTCTGTGAATGTTCACTGATTTCTCTCCATTCCTGTGAGGACATATGTAAACTTATCACTGAAATGAAAATCAAATAAATCACCATGATAAGTTCAACTCTTTTGTTCTTTTGCTTACAACAAGATATAAATGTTAGTGAAGGGGAAAACATTAAGACTTGTCTTTAGTTATAGTTTTGAACTTCAATGAAGAGAGTTTGTGCAACATAATAGAGCACGAAGAAAGTGAATATGTGCCCAATGTACATATTGACTATTTATGGAAGTCTTAATAATATCTATAAATAAAAGATCCTTTCAGTTAACATAGAATGAGGAAGTGACGGTTCAAAAAATAAATAATGAGGCACTTTTTTTTCTTTATTTTAATTCCCCAGGAAAAGCCTGCTTAATTAAAGATATTTATGACAACTTGATCAAAAAATCCAAATTCTATGTGTCCTACATCTAGCTACTAGAGTATTCTCTGTCATAGGCCTCATGGGTCTGAAGACTTTGACTTGTTAATGAAGTCATCAAAGGAATAGGCTAAGTCTTTAGTTAAAACTGTTTGTTCCAAGATGCTCTGCAGAATATGCTCCAGGCTTTTCCAAGGCGACTCTTTCATTTTTTTTTCTCTCAACTTAAAACTAAAGCCTCCTTGTCATGCTTAATTAAACATCTGAATCAAATTAATTATTTTGTAACCAGACTGGCGTGTAGGATGTAAATTTCAAATTTAACATGGGGTATTAATTGAAGAGACAGGTTTTTTCTTATAAAATATGATTATCTTTTTTATGCCTTCGAAAATATAATATATAGAAACTGGGAATGGACATGAAAATTGTCCAAACTTATACACAGCATAAAAATGAGAGATATTCTAACATGCTTAGCAATGAGGAATGTATTATATTCTTAGACTTCAAGCAACTGATATGTGTGTTTGTGTGTATTTATACTCAAACTTCTATGAAATTAGGAAGGATTTTCCTTCTTTTTGTCAATCATCCCGCTGCTTCTATGTAAACTGTAAGCATACTTATGTAAGAAAATGCCTGATGAATTCTTCCTGGTGATTCTTATTATCTTAGAACATCAAGAATGATTATTGTCAAAGAAAGCCTAATTTTGAAAAATGACATCCATCTGCTCAATTTTTTATTGGCTTGCTGACAAGTCACTTTGAGATAATCTGGGTCAGGGCCTGTTACTTTGTATGGAAAAGCAAATTATGCAAATAGGGTAACTGATTCATAAAATGTTACACTTTGGGAGTACTAACTCTCTCAATTTTAAAGGAGGACCAGAAGTCAAAAGTAATATGTACTCTGTGTCCTTAATTTGATTTTCTATAGTATTATCTCAGGTAATGTTTTGCATTCTCATAGATGATATTTAAAAGATTCAACTACTGAAAACACTCCAGATCTTGTAGTAGACAAGTGAAGCAAATACGTGCAGGAGTTAGGTTCCTAAACTTGTATAAGTTTCTGCTTATGTCATGTAGAGTATTGTACCATACCGTTTTTAAATGTCAATTACTGTCATTTTACATTAAAGATAAAGCTTGCAAATGAAGTCTTAATCGCTTTATTGTTGACAGCTTGTGGGGGAAAGCTATGTAATTTAACCACCTTAAATAATTCCCAGAGCAGTTTCCCTTTGCAAAGGTAAATTGACTTAATTCTCTTATCCTTAGAATCATCAGAATTCTCCCTTATAGACAAATTGAAATTTTTCACGTGTGCATTCAAACAGCTGTTCATATTTCCAAGCATAAGTGGAATAGAACAGTTTGACTCCATATGAAATCTTAGTTATCACTTATGACATATTTTTAGTAAATTGAATAAAATAGAATTGCATGCTCTGATGTGTTAGGGAAAAGATGAATTACCCATTCCTTAAAGAAGGTAACGTGTTATGATAATAAAACATTTCTAAATATAAACTGTGTTCTAGGCCCCCCTATACAAGATCTGAATTGGAGAATACGTTCTGGTTCCGCCACGTGATTGCTCAGTGACCTCGGGGTAAGTCACTTAAGAAATTTTGTGCCTGAGCTCATTTATCTAAAATGTAAAATGGTGATAATTGTACCTGTCCAAACTGTCTACTAGACAGCTTGTGGGGGGATACACATTAAAGACACATGGAATGTGAAAGCAATTTGCCAACTGTGAGGTAAGCATAAGAGTAAGTTTAAAAAAAAGCTTTGTGAATAAGTTTCTTTCTTGTGAAGTTGGAATTAGATAATTTTATTGGAATATTAAGCATTTTAAAGCCAAATTATCAACTGTAGAGCATATTAAAATATTGATAAATTAGATGAAATATAAAGTTCATATATTTAGGTAAAAGTTGGTTTTTAAAAATATACCATTCTTTCTCTTTAGATAATATTTCTTTATGTGTTTTGTTATATTCACTTGGAAAATACTGTCTTTATAGGGTAATAACACAACTGTTTAAATGTAAAAGTTCGAGCAAATTGACCATTTTATTCTCCAAAAGGAAAATCAATTTATTTAATATATTCAGTGTTTGTTTTTAACTTCTTCTTAATTATATATGTATATATATATATTATTATTCTTTTTTTTTTTGTGAGGAAGATCAGCCCTGAGCTAAGATCTATGCCAATCCTCCTCTTTTTTGCTGAAGGAGACTGGCCCTGGGCTAACATCTGTGCCCATCTCCCTCCACTTTATATGGGACACCGCCACAGCATAGCCTGATAAGCCGTGCATCGGTGCACGACGCCCGGGATCCAAACCCAGGCTGCCAGCAGTGGAGCGCGAGCGCTTAACTGCTATGCCACGGGGCCAGCCTTTAATTATGTATTTTTAAAAGAGACAACTTGATTTCAAGGCCTAATTTTGGGAGGTGAAAGACATAGAACATGAATATTAAAACCCAATATTCAGTATTTAGTAGATTTATATTTAGAATTACATCGAAAGATTTAAAAAGATGGAGAGAACATTAATGTATTCAATGGCAAATGTAGAATTAAATGATTCCTGTCAAATAATATTTAGTGCATTTTAAAAATTTCATAAATGCTTGTATTTAGGTATGAATTGTTTGAATCTTATCTTTCATCAAATATCTTCTGTTTTCAACTAATACTGCTGTGTATAATGCCTTTTAAGTTGAATGAATGAATTATGTATCCTATCTTCAAATAAAAAAAGAGTCCAAAACATTAGTAAAATAGAAAGGTTCATTTCTGCCCTTGTGAGTATGTGGTTGCTTGCATATAACATATCTGTAAGGTAATAAAGAAATACATCTTCTCTTGATAAAGTCAAGTGGTAATAAATCATGTCAATAACTGAATATATCTCGATCTCTATCTCTAAATATCTAAACTCAGAGCCAGAGATGACAAGACTTGTAAGCCACTCTCTTCCTAACAGTTTAATCCAATTAGGTTTTATTCTCAAAGTATGAGTACTTTGTGACCAATATGTGTATTTTTAAGAATATGTAGAATTTTTTAGGAGAAATATAAAGCTGTTAATCCCCTCGGGGGGAAGAAAACAAGAGTTTATTTCCATACGAATATTTCCACAATATATCCTAATGATTGCCAGTGTAAGTATAAATTTCCAACAAGTAAATTCAAGTCTTTCATGAAAATATAAAAATAATAATTGTAAACTTAATTTTATTCAACTCATTTGTTCACCTACATACACACAAATTTCTTTTTAAAAAGGTTGGAAACGAACTAAATACATTTCCTTACATAATCATTGAATGGCCTTCACCACGGTGTGACGTTGAACAGACATGCTGTCTATATTTTTGCCTTATTTCCAAGTTTCAAATAATTTATCTGACACCAGAATTCTTTCAAAAAACATCTTCTAAAAGAGATTTGGGTGTGTAAAGGAAAACTCTACTGTGTCAGTTAAGAAGCCACATTCAACTTCAATTTTCAATCCTACTGCTTTGCCATACTCTTGTAGAAACAGCTTATGTTTTCACCCATCTCTGTCTCTTCCAAGCTATTTCATTGTCTGTTGCTTAACCTGAAGTCCTAAAGTTAAGCTTTAATCTCCATAAAACACTTCAAAAGAAGGTGAAAGAAGGAACACTTCAACAGCTGTACAGAAAACTAGGGAGAACACAGTGAAATATAGAAATGTAAAGTTTCACTATTGAGTTAAAGATTGTTTTTTGGTGAAGTTTTATAAATATATTCACAGGATAAACTGTGAAGTTATGTATAAATCCAAAATTGTTTTCATCTCACAATTATAGGGAAAAAAAACTATCATCTTCTTTTTGATGTATAGCTAGACATACATTTCTTACTTTTCAAAGTACTTATCATAGGGAAAACCTGTCATAAGAATAAAATTTTAGAATTGGAAAGTACATCTGTATTTATTGAAATGAAAATAGCCAAGATAAATTAAACTCATTTGCCTTTTTTTCTAAATGAAATGGAATAATGTTGCCACTGGTATATGCAGGATAACAGATTTCAGGATATCTCTTTGGAAAGACTTGTTTTGCTGAAAGGGTGCCATATCTTGGGGAAATTTTTATGCAGATTTGCCAAATAATGCTAATCATCTTTGAATAAATATTCCAGAAGCATTGCTGTTTTGACCTAGCATGTATTTCTGTGTGTATGTGTTTTGTTTTTGCTCTTGTTTAGTTTTGTAATATTTCATTGCTCTTTCAGTGATTGTTATACTTTTTTTATTGTGGTAAAAAACACGTAACGTGATATCTACCCTCTTATCAAATTTTTAAGGATACCATACAGGATTGTTAACTATAAGCGCAATGTTGTACGGCAGATTTCTAGAACTTTTTCATCTTACGTGACTGAAACTTTATACCCATTGAACAACAACTTCCCACTTGCCCCTCCCCCCAGCCCCTGGCAACCACCATTCTACTCTCTGCTTATATGAGTTTGACTATTTTAGACACCTCATACAAGTGAAATCATGCAGTATTGTCCTTCTGTGACTGGATTATGTCACTTAGCATAATGTCCTCAAGGTTCATCCAAGTGTTATTGTATAACAGGATTGCCTTCTTTTTTATGGCTGAATAATATTCCATTTATGTGTATACTATATTTTCTTTATCTGTTCATCTGTTGATGGACATTTAGGTTGTTTCACCTTGTGGGTTTGTGAACAATGCTGCAGTGAACATGGAATGCAGATATCTCTTCAACATCTTGATTTCAATTATTTTAGGTAAATACCCAGCAGTGCAATTGCTGGGTCATATGGTAGTTCTATTTTTTATTTTTTTTATGAACTTCTATACTGTTTTCCATTGCGGCTGCCACTTTTTACATTCCCAACAACAATGTGCAAGGGCTTTAATTTTTCCACATCCTCACCAACTCTTATTTTCTATTGTTTTTAAATAACAACCATCCTAACAGATGTGAGGTGATATCTCATTATTTTCATTTATATTTCCCTGATGGTTATTGATGTTGAGCACCTTTTAATATACCTGTTGCCCACTTGTGTGGCTTCAGTGGAGAAATGTCTAGTCAGGTCTTTTGCCCATTTTTTATTTGGGTTGGTTATGATTTTTTGCTATTGAGTAGTGAGAGTTCCTTATAAATTTTAGATATTAACCCTTTAGGAGATTAATGGTTTGCAAATGTTTTCTCTGTAGGTTGCTGTTTACTCTGTTAATTATTTCTTTTACTGTGTGGTAGCTTTTTAGTTTGATGTAGTCCCACTTATCTGTTTTTGTTTTTGTTGCATCTGCTTTTGGTCTCATATCCAATACATAATTGCCAAGACCAATGTCATGAAGCTTTTCCTCTATGTTTTCTTCTAGGAGTTTTATAGTTTCAGGTCTTATATTTAAGTCTTTAATCCATTTTAAGTTTATTTTTGTGTATGTTGTGACATAGGGGTCCAATTTCATTCTTTTGCATGTGGATATCCAGTTTTCCCAAGATCATTTTGTGAAGAGACTTTCCTTTCCCCATTGTATATTCTTAGCACCCTTGTAGACAATCAATTGACCATATATGCATGGGTTTATTTCTGTGCTTTCTATTCCATTCCATTGGACTTTATGTCAGTACCATACTGTTTTGATTACAGTTGCTTTGTAAGATGTTTTGAAATCAGGAAGTGTGATGCCTCCAGTTTTGTTCTTCTTTTTCAACATTATTTTGGCTATTTGGGGCATTTGATGGTTGCATATGAATTTTAGGATTTTTTTTCTATTTTTGTAAAAAATGCCATTAGGATTTTGATAGACATTGCTTTGAATCAGTAGATTGCTTTGGGTAGTATGGACATTTTAATAATATTAAGTCTTCCAATCCATGAACATGGGATATCTTTATTTGTGTCTTCTCTAATTTCTTTCAGTAATGTTTTGTAGTTTCAATATACAAGTCTTTTGCCTCCTTGGTTAGGTTTATTTCTAAGTATTCTTTTTGATGCCACTAAAAATGTGATTGTTTTCTTAATTTCCTTTTCAGATTCAGTATTAATGTATAGAAAAGCAATTGCTTTTTATATGTTCATTTTCTATCCTGCAAA
The DNA here is from genome assembly GCF_020826845.1 of Diceros bicornis minor. Taxonomy (NCBI): domain Eukaryota; kingdom Metazoa; phylum Chordata; class Mammalia; order Perissodactyla; family Rhinocerotidae; genus Diceros; species Diceros bicornis. Next base: position 23,072,768 of record NC_080781.1, read on the forward strand.
TTTACTGAATATGTTTATTAGTTTTAACAGTTTTTTGTGGAATCTTTAGGGTTTTCTACATATAATATCATGTCACCTATGAGCAGAGATAACTTTACTTCTTCCTTTCTTTATGGATGCCTTCTATTTCTTTCTTTCTTTCTTTTTTTTTTTTTTGGTTTTTTGCCTAATTGCTCTGGCTAGGATTTCTAGTACTGTGTTGAATAGAAGTGGTGAGAATGGGTATCCTTGCCTTGTTCCTGATCTTAGAGGAAAATCTTTCAATTTTTTAACATTGAGTATGATATTAGCTGTGGGCTTGTCATATATGGCCTTTATTATGTTGAGGTAATTTCCTTCTATTCCTAGTTTCTTGTTTTTGTCATGAAAGGTGTTGAATTTTGTCGAATGCTTTTTCTGAATCTATTGAGATGATCATGTGATTTTTATTCTTCATTCTATTAATGTGTTTACCAAATGTATCCCACTACCCACATGGTAGGCCCACTTTTCTGCTCTTTAATCGCTTGACTTATTTTGGTCAATGAAATATGATGGTAATATGTAACACTTCAATGTGGAAGCTTGAAGAGCCAGTGCATGATAGACCCTCTTATCTAAAGTGATCATGAAAGTACAGGATGCCTCTGTCGGCTGGGTTCCTGTGTAGCTATAATAAGCCAAGACCCCCCTGCCAACTTGTATCTGACATGTATCATGTGCAAGAAATAAGCTATTTTTTATTGGAGCAGAGGTTGTTGTTACTGTGTTATAGTCTTGCCCATCTTGAATGGTACTGAAGTTTTCCAAAGAGTATGGTGCCCCCTCTAGAAAATCTATAAAATAGCCTAGGTTCAAGACAGTGAAGAGCTAGGAAATTATTACTGGAAAATGAAAGGAAGGAGATTCATATTATGCAGTGGAAAAATATTTGGTAAAACTCTCAACTCCAATAACAAAAAAATTAGGTCAGATTCCTAATGAATTTGTAGCCCCAAGGGAAGAAAAGAAATAGTAAAATGTTAGTAGTAAGTATTGGTTGCTGCCGGCTGTATTTACAAGGTGTTTCTAAGAAATAGGTGAGTTCACAAAATAATTGGATAATTTACAAGCAGAAATGAAAAAGCATAGAGAAAATCTTCAAATTTAACATTTGTAGAGTTGAAAAAGGAAAGTGATTCTCAAGCCCAAACAGTAATAGAAATGTTTAAGAAATGCTTTAAGCAAAACAGGGCTGATTAAAACTCAGAATTGCATGAAGGATCAAATCAAGAGTTGGTCATCACACAAATGGTTGAAACACGAGAATGGATCGAATTACCTCTGAGTAAATATCTGAGTCTCACAATGAAGATTGCAGTACTCCAAAACCCTTTCACTAAAACAAAATGTCTTAGGAAAAAAGAATAATGTTATATTCTCATTGTACCAGCAATTAAATCCAGAGGGATAAGCACAGAATCTAAAAATCAAAGAACAATAGCAAACGGGAAGACTTTGTTTAGCAAAGAACTGTGGGTGTGACTATTGGCACATGAAGCTTCCTGAAATCAAACAGTAAGAAACTCACCGAGTTCATGAGAGACTCTGGAATAGAAGAGACTGAGATTTAAAATCACACTTAGTTCTCTAACTTTATATGAACAGGAAGAATTCTGAAAAAAATTGGACAAGGAGAACATATTCTCCAATGCCCAATTCTCCCAGGTGGCTGGGCTGAAGTCCACAAAAAGTGTACAACCCATAATGGGAGGCTTATTTTAAAGTTATGGTTAGTACATTCAGCTTGACTAGGGATGGACAATGGGTGTTGCCTACCTGGATTTCTCTATGTATCATATATGGAAAAGAAATTCAAATCACAACGGATGAGTTACTAGCTAAAAATGCTTCTAGTCGAGCTCAGCTCTCATATTATCATATGATGTTAGATCACTAACTTGATCAAGGAATTAGAAATTTAATTATAATCTCGTAGTTTTTTTTTGTTTGTTTTTTGTGAGGAAGATCAGCCCTGAGCTAACATTTGCCAATCCTCCTCTTTTTGCTGAGGAAGACTGGCCCTGGGCTAACATCCATGCCCATCTTCCTCCACTTTATATGGGACGCCGCCACAGCATGGCTTGACAAGCGGTGTGTTGGTGCGCGCCTGGGATCAGAACTGGCAAACCCCAGGCCGCCCCAGGGGAGCGTGTGCACTTAACCTCTTGCACCACCAGGCCAGCCCCTATAAACTCGTAGTTTTAAACATAGACGGATGAGTGGATGCATGGATGGATAGATGGATAGACAAATAGGTAGATAGGTAGGTAGAGACATAAATAGATATATAAATAGATATGTTATCTAGTAATATCCACTGAGAGAATCTAGAAGCAATGGTCACTGGGTAGCAATAAATATACTTAGGGTAGTAGCAATGAGCACACCTAGATTCAGATCTTGATTCCTAAATACTATTCTTCACTAAAAAGAACAAGGCCTTCTTAGATGAATGACTGTTTGCAAGGATAAGACTGGGAAAGTATAAGACGAACCTGGAACATCCTGCTATGCCAGAAAGTAAGGGACTGCTCAGAGAATTGATAGGAACATGTCAAAAGGACACAGCCACCAACTTGAAGGGGCTTAAACTAGCCAAATCTGGGACACTTTGAGAATTCAAATAAATAATGATGGCAATGAATTATAATCCATAGACAAAATTAAGAATCCAGAGTCTTTTAAAAATTGATTAAATAAATAACTGAAAAGAGTTATTTGGCAGCTATCACAGCAGTACTTATTTCAGTCAAGATTTATCAATGGATGTTAAAATCAGTTGACGAAACTCTGATGGGAAAAATGTATTTACATATCTTAATGTATTTATTAATTACAAAATATCTACTTTATAGTAAAGAAACCTGGCACATTTCACTTTTACCAAAGAATAAACCTTAATTTCGTCATTAATGGGTCAAATATGCATCATGTGTTTCATGCTATGATACACTGAGACGAATACAACATCGCTTTTGTTGTATTCTTGCCAAAAATGCGCAAGCTCGATCTAGGGAAGAAAAAATCCCAAATCGAGGGACATTTTGTAAAACACATGGTTTATACACTTCAAAAATGTCAACGTACTTAAAATAAAGAAAACTCAAGGAACTCTTCCAAATTAAAGAAGACTAATGAGACTGTTGGAAAAGGTCATCAAGAGGACGTGACTGCCAGTTGACCTGCGAGCTGGACCCGGGCAATCAGAGGCTCCTCATGTCCCCTCCTGTCCTTGGAATGTGTGTTCTGCCCACTGCTGCCATAGCCAGAGCCGTTTTCAAGGACACTGCCTTGAGAGAGCAATGTGTTGTTGAGACCATCTGGACAGTATACATGACTGAACCCAGTTCAGGCCTCCATACAAAGCTTTAAGATTCTGGGGGTCAGGTGCGGAGATCTACTCGTCTTGTGGCTGCCTAAGACAAGCCTCATATGTGAGTTCCCTTGCTTATTAAACCTGGCACCTACCAGTCTGGAGTGGCCTGCCTCTTTCTTTGGTCTCTCCTTACGCTCCATGTATGGAGCCAGTTTCACATTTTATCCAGGAAGCTTCGGAGGTTTTGAACCAACAGAGACAGAGAAATTAAATTCAAATTATAATCCTGGACCAGATTTGATTCGCTATAATGGACACTAAGGGTTAACTGGCATAACTCGAAAGAAATTTTTTTACATTACTATTTATATTTTGACTGTGATAAATGCACTATGGTTATGTAACAGAATGTTCTTGTTTTAGGAAAATACACTGTAGGTATTTAGAAGCATTATAACTGCAGTTTACTCTCAAAAGTCTCAAATGTTTCAGAAAAAATATGTAGACAGATAGATACACACACACATACATACATACATGCTTACAGATAAGTAGAGAATAACAAAGCTAATGTGGTAAAAATTTAACATTTTGGAAAGCTTTACACTATTTTTGCTCTTAAGCCTGAAATTATACAACAACAACAAAAAAATTTGCCAAGGTCTAGGTTTTCTTTCATGCCCTTTTTTGACTTATTGCTCTTTCACGTTTGGCGTTGCTCTCCACTGCTCTTGAAAACTCTTACTCCCTAAATTGCATGATACTGAATTCTGTGATGTTAGATACACTTCTTCAGGCCGTTCTGTAAACACTGCCTTTTCCCCAGAGTTTCTGGTCTTTTTGGTCTATACATTTCCTAAGTAATAGCATCTAGTTCTGTGGCTTACACTACCACCTTGGGAGTTATGGCGTCCCAAATTTATATCTCGAGCCCAGATTTTTCCTCGTGTTCTCTACTTCTTTTAACCAGTTTCTTACTGGATGCCTTCACCTTAATTTCCCATAGGCAACTTATTCTGAAAATGTTCAAAGCTGTATATGTTATTTTTCTCTTGAAACCCAATTGCTGCTTTTATGTTTCTTAATTGCGTCAGTCACCCCAGTCAAAAACATGGTAACATCCTAAATCATATTCACCAAGTTCAATATTGAAAATACCTTAATCTTTCTTGTCTCCATTCAAACTGACATTTATTCATTCAACAAATATTTATTTTCTGTGTATTCAGTACTGGGACTAGAGCAGTGAATAAGATGTATGTAGCTCAGTTTTGATGAAGCTTGCTTTCTATTGGGAAAAACAGACAATTAGATGTAAGTCCTCTTCACCACTTAAATAAATTTGTATTACCAAGTAGCATACAGATCCAATGTAGAAAATCTGGAAAATAAAGGGAAAAAAGACAAACAAAATCATCCCTAATCACACTGAGATCATACGTTATGACGTTTACTGCCACCAGTGTGATCATTTTAAAAAGCAGTTCTGATCATGACATACCACTCTTCTGCTTAAAATTCTTCAATAGCCATCCACTGGCTGTAGGACAGCCTCCAAACACCTTGACGAGTTTTCACAGTACTTCACACCCTGGCCTCTGCTTACCCAGGGGTTCCTTTTCCTTGTTTGTCTTACTCTGACTCCTCCCACCTTCCTCACACTTTTCTGGAGCCATCTTGAGTAACTGATTTTGCCAGAGTGCTATACTCTTTCTTACTCTGCTGAGACACCACTGGACCTGGTGCATGCTTCTATAATGCGATTGTCGCCCAGTTGCAGATTTTTATTTATCTCTTTCTTTGCGGAGCTCCTGGAGGTAGGAAAGACTCGTTGATCTTTAAGTTCTCGGTACTTACCATACTTGATGCATAGCAGGTGTCCACAGATATGTATTGAAATGATTAAATAAAAACACAGTTATGTATTATCCCTTAAAGTATAGAACAAATAAAGTGTATTTTGAATTTTTAGAATTTAGTGACAGCAAGTTGTTATTGATAATAATTACATTGTCTTGAGGGAGATATATAATTACTGATGTCCAATGTCATCATAATGTAGACAGAATTATTGAAAATCTGCAAAAACACTCCCCCCCGTAAATACAGCATCCCAAATAGAACATTGCTTTCTGCAAAAATGTACTTTTATTCAGATTTCAGATTCTTACTGATTTGACATTCTAATTATTTCTGCAGAAAAAACAAACCCAATAAATACATAAATCAATATGTTAACTAATTGTGTTTTTATACTCTCTACTTTGACTAATGTACTTCAGGCTTGGCCCTAGGCCAAGACAATTTTGAAGGTGAAGTAGGTTTATGGTGTTCTGTTGGAATGGGTATTTACTGTTTGAAACTAACAGTGAAAATATAGCACCTTAACACTTCTTAATTGTTTCTTTATATAGTAGAATATAAAATACCCACTGAAGGAATTACTTCTAAGGAAGAAAGAGGAATACAGACCATAATATCTTTCTTTGTTATATTTTGAAATGAAACTAAAATGTTGAGGGTCCTCTAATGCCTTCCCTTCCCATAAGTACTTGGGAATAAAAAACAAAACTATTTTTTGCCTTTCTTATTTGACAGATGCATATTAAAATTACTGCTATTTGTTGCACCCTTTCCTGAATAATAGTTCTTTTACAAATATTCTTATCTGCAAAATGTAAACATTTTATTCACAGGTAGAGGTGTTCTATAAATGGAATCCAGTGTGACAGTTTGTATAGTTGGTATATTTTGAAAATTGAGTGTGTTTTTGCTTAATGTACAAAGAGAAGAATTTATAGTAAGAGCATAATTTATGAAAGTCAAAATAGAATATAGAGGATTGGTTAGCAGTCTTTCTGTTGGTAAGGAAGGGTAGGAGTATCTAAAATAATAAAGAACAAAGGCTTCAGTTTTGTTATTCCAGGTTGTTTTTCCTCTTTGTTAATTATACAGAAATGGCAAGAAAATTATTCAATTATGAAATTGTGGTAGTAAGTCCTTTGGATAACATTTAATTTTATAGCCTATGGGGAATTTATGTTAACTGTTTTAGACAGAATGTGGCAAAGACTTGGAAGTTTTAAAGTTAGACAATTTGCTTAAAAACAATACAGCGAAGTGAATTAAGTAAACTAAGTTTTATTGTTTAAATATTATTTTAGCTGTTCCAAACTACTTATATCTTTCTAGACTCTGTCAGCCGCTCATAATCTAGTAAAGGAGAGCAATTTACAAACTGATTACACCATAATGTGGTAAATTCACTGATAGAGGAACATGATAAGGGATTGGAAAAAATGGCATATATTAGTGTGCGTGTGTGTGTGTGCGCGCGCGCGCGCGTGCGTGCGCACGCGCACATTCCCAAACGTGCATGTAGGGTGATTTACAGAGAAGGCAACATTTTATGTGCATGTTAAAGAGCACATAGCAGTTTTCAAGATAGAGATTGCCATGGAGTGGAAATGTGTTTCTGCTCATGCAAAGACGCTGAGGTATGAATGAGTATGGTATAGTTAGCAACTGGTGAGAAATTTGATATATATTACCAGCAGCATTTTATGTTATCTATTATTCTCAAAAGAATATTTTCCCAATATTATTTCACTGTATGATCCTTTGCTCAAGTGCAATAATATTTGGAAACCACATTTGTAAGAAAATTATCTCAGATAATCTCAGAAACAGATGTTTTGTTTAATTAGGGTCTACAGAGAACTCTCCCCATCCCAGTCCCCTCAGGTGATCTTTGATGAGATTCAGAGAAATCCCTAGAAATCACCTCGGCACAGTTTGAAATTCGTTGTTCTAGGTCGTCTGACCCAATATTATTTGTATGTAAATTTCCCTCTAGTTTACATGTTTCTCACCTCTAGTTTACATGTTTGTCAAATTCTGAGCTGAGACATCAAATAATTTTTTTTTAATTCCCTGTACATCACAGCAGAGTTTTGCTTCCACAGATGTTTACAGTTTAACTAGCTGTATCAGGCAGAATGGGCAAGGTTATGCTGTTGTAATAAACAAACCCCATGCCTCAGTGGCTTAACACAACAAAAATTTATTTTTCACTCATGCTATGTGACACAGGGAACTGAAGGCTCTGCTCGTCGTAAACACTCAGGAACGCAGACTGATGAAAGTACCTTCTCAACAACTTCCTCCATGATAGTCTTGACAGAGAAGAGAATTTAACAAATCACTCATTGCCTCTTAATTCTACCACAGAAGAGGCATACTTCATTTTCATTTCACATTTATTGGCCAAACAAATCCATGTATCTATGCCAAACTTAACCAGTGTCAGGGAAATGTAACCCTAACATATACCTGAAAGTATAGAAGTACTTAGCAAACCGCACTAATGACTTCTATACTACCCAGGCCTATTCTTCCTATTGATGAACTTCCTCCTTAATTACAGTATATTTAATTTATATCATTTTTTGTATGTGTATGATTAAGAAGAACCTCTTGGCTTTCCTTTTGAAAGAAGAACTTCAGAACTTTACAAACAGCTAAGCAGACAACTTGGCCTTGGCTGTGACTTAAAAGCAGTAAGATTGACCTGTGGCAGATGATGACTGGACAGCAGAAAAAGAATCCAGTACAAGCAGAGGGAGCATCAGATAAGAAACAAAAACTAGAGAGGGAGACAGTCAGTATAGCAGTAGGGTGCCTTTTTGTCAGTGATGTATCTCCTAGTCTATCCTATTTAACACCAGGATATTGAGTGCTATGTACACTTGGGTTCATCTGTTTTAACTGTATCTCCCTAACAATGCCTGAAGGCCATCCTTTCAATATTTATTTGAAAGTTAAATTATTAAAAGTTTTGCTGAGAGAATCCACATTGTGTGTGTATATGTCTGTCTGTGTGTATACACCCATGCATAACTAGTAAAGTTAGTCATAATTAAGTGCAGAAAATTATACAATATATATCTGGTGTAAAGCTTGAACTGATTCCTTTTTTTGTTTGTTTCTTAACAGGATGTTGTTGCTGCCTTATCCAGAGCGCATTATAGAGTCTTTATCTAGATTGAGGTCTCAATCTTCAATTGAGGTCTGTATCTCTCACCTCTTGTAACTTCTATGTTCCACATTTTATCATGCTGTGCTAGTTGTTTTAGGCTATCAGAAATGTTAATTGTAGTAATTTGTCAGAATCCCTCCGCCTGCAGTAGCTTCCATTTCAGTCCTCAAATCTCTCTTCCTGGATACAGAATTAATCAACTGTACTACTGGGTCAATCATTGTTACTACTTCTCTTCCTAATCACTATGGCACTCATCTCTATGATATTGGAACTGCCACTGCCTCTGGAAACCAAGCTCCTCCCCTCTGTTACATCTCTCAATTACTTCTGCCCTTTTGTTGCTGCCTTTTCTTCTGCTGTAGTAAGGATGTTTTATAGGACTCTTACTTTGGGTTGAAAAGCAGATTGTTTTTCCAACACAGCAAATTTAATAAGCATTTACAGAGCACTTATTTTGGCAGATACTGTGTTAAAAGCTAGGGATTCAGAAACGGATTGAATATGGTCCCTGCCTGTGTGCTCCCAAGTACCTCTTAGGGATCCCAAACCAAAGTACCTAAAGCAGTCAAGCAAGTCCCTTAAAAAAGAAATGGGTTGGATATAAGACAGTATTGGCTAACCAGGAGTACAGTGAACCATAGAACACCTATCCGTTGTTGATATGAGGGTAAATAATCAGAGATCTTCCAATTTGTTTGTGAGTTAAAATCTTGAATTTGGAATTTTTAAGTGTTGGCAATTGGTCTAAATTTTTTTTTTTTATGAGGAAGATTCTCCCTGAGCTCACATCTGCTGCCAATCTTCCTCTTTTTTTCCTTGAGGAAGATTACCCCTTAGGTAACATCTGCGCTAGTCTTCCTCTATTTTGTATGTGGGTCACTGCCACATGGCTGACGGGTGGTGTAGGTCCACGCCCAGGATCCAAACCCTCGAACCTAGGCCACCGAAGCAGAGCACACTGAACTTAACCACAATGCCGTGGGGCCAGCCCCCAGTCTAAAAATTTTTAAACATTGTATGAATCCAGTAAAACATCTGTGGATTGGATAAAACCTTAAGACCCCCAAAGTTGACTCTTGGTGTAAGCCATTTACAGTGTAATGGTTTCTTTACTCTTCTGTACTTCTTAAAAAATTGTTTGCTTATATGTGATTTATATGTTGATTATATAATCCACATAGCTCTGGGCCTAATTGATAGAAAAAGAATTAAGAAAATCATGAATTCAAAATCTAAGAAGCAAAAATATGACTTGGGATCTCAAAGATAGATAAGGTAACTTCAAATGAAACTATGTACAAGGAGCCCATGGAGGCCCCACCATTTTCTCAGGACCAGTAATTGAGAGAGAGAAGCCAGGCAGCATGGCAATGAAGCAGGAAATACATGAGTAATCAAATATATTCAATTTAATTGCCCAATTCCTTCCACTAAGCAAACATTTCTTAGTGCCCTGTGCCTTAACAGCACTATGTTAGGTCTAGGGTTTACAAATATTTGCAGATGAAAATCCATGTGTCTCAGCAAAGTATAAATGGAGATTCTTCAGCAAGAGGTCTTATTGAGGGAGCGATATCAGGAGAAAAATTATAAGGGAGAGAGGGAAGCAGAATGTGTCAGATGAAGGAGCTAGGTAAAGACATGGTTTCAGGAGAAGTTTAGCCTCAACTTGATCCCAGAAGGAGTATGATTTGCAACACAGGGGTTTTCCAGTTTACAGACAAAGCAGAAGGTAGGCTATTATATCCCTGTATCAGTAAGTCCTTTGTTAGAGCTACTGGAAGGGGGAATATCACCTCCTAGTGTCTTCAGGTGTGATGGCTCCAGTTAGCCAAGAACAGTCTTCCAGTGTAGAGTAATGGGAGTCAATACTAACACCACAGCTGTGTGCCTGGCTTGGTAGAGGCAATCTGGACAACAATAGACTTGTGTTCAAACATCTGTGTTCAAAGAGATTAGAAATTTAGAAATTAGTGGAGGAGATAGCCAAGTATACAAAAAGGCATGAGGAATGCTATAACCAAAATCATTTTTAAATGCCATGGGAACAGTGGGGAGTAAGGAGTAAGTAAGGGGAAGGCATAGACTTCCTAAAGGACCTAGTAATGAAGCTGATCATTGAATATGTGTATGAATATTTGAGGTGGGAAAAGTCATTCCAAACAAAAGCAATAACTTGTGTAGAGGCCTAAAGGAGTGAGAGAATATTCAGAATCTACTAGTCAGTGAAATGAAGAATGTTTCTTGAGGAGCTAAAACTGGAAAGTTGCCCTAACTAAAGAGTCCAAACCAAAAGAGATCCAGAACAGAAGCAAAATTCAAGGTCATAGCTTCATGTCTGCAGTGTAGAGAGCATCCTTAATCCTCTGGGTGACTGCGGAAGAAGTTCCAGGAGTGAACACGGGTAATTATTTTTATTTTAAAACCAGTGGGAGGCAGCATCATTTAGTGGAAATTGCATTAATTAATATATAAGAGAAACATCCCTCTATATTATTCCCTTCAAATTCTGAAATAAATCACATTTTTTTGAAAATTTTCTCTTTAATATGAAAAGTAGATGAAACAGGACACTTCCAATACATAAAAAATATGCAGTGATTGCTTTTTCAGTTCGTGAAAAAAGAGTATTGATCACAAGCATCTTGAAAATATCTTCATGATGATATTTGGCTAACTGCCATTCATGTCAATCAGTTGAAAATAATGATCTATAGGAGCATGGTAGTTATACCAGGCTTTCTGTAGGACGGATAATTTTAAGGCAGGAAATGTTGGTGAAAGTTTATTATGAAATATAAGGATTGCCAGGGCAAAGAATATTTGGCTTGATAATTATTAATGTTGTTATTAAAGTTTAATACGTTCTATATTCAGGCCACAGATTTTAATGGCAATCCGATGAATAAAATGAGGCTTGAGAAAACATCACTGAGGGCAATAATTAAAGGTCCATTAATACATCTTAGTAAAAGGAGGTAGACATAGTATACAATTCAGACAGCTTCTTAGCACCTATTTTATAGATAGATGGTTGTAATGGCTACTGTGGTGAGCCACTCAGATCCTCCCTTCAGAACGGAAGCGCTCATTTCCCCAGAGGCTGAAAGTGTTACAGAAATATCCAAGTCTCTCTCCAAAATTTACCTCATTCAAAAAAATCTGCATCACCCAAGGTCATGACCTTATTAATTTATTGCTTCTCAGCTCCAAATTCACCCTTCAATACCTACTCTGCAATAATGGACAGAATTCTTTAAGCGTTTCTCCTTTACAGTGAACACGATGTTAAGCTTTCTCACTAGAGGTCGCTGTAGTGACATTGCAGGAGGAAGAAACCTGATTCCAGCTGCTGTGCCATTGATCAGAGGTGTGAGTTCGAGAACATCCAGTGGTGTTCTGCCCCAGCCATGTGCCAAGAATGTGTGGCCCCTTGGTGACCTCACAGCTGTGGCCCTGCCTGGTGATCACCTTCCCCCAGCCCTCACAACACTAACATCACATGCTCCAGGCTTCCCTTCAGTACCAATGTCCCCACTCTCCTCTTCACACCCTTGCACCCAGCCACCAGATGTTGCTTGCCTGCCTGACCAGTGACTATAGACTCAGCTCTGGCCTAGAGAAACCAGCAAACTTTTTTTGCCATCCAATAAGCTGCAACTCCACCTTCTCCAATGAAGTCTGCATGACTGCCCTGGAAGGGAGGTCCCCTTCAAAGCGTGTACCTCCTTGGGTACTCTCCCCAGCCCTAGGTTACCATATAAAATTCTTTTACATCTTATAATTATTCTTTTATCATAGCTTAATAGTAATTTATATTAAACATCCCCTGTTTAAATTATAGTTTCTCTGGGTCTCAGTACCTCTTTCTATAAAACAGATACTAAAAACCCCCAAACAAGATCACGTGTTGTTGCTGAGGATCAATTGATATGATGTATATGCAAGCATTTTGTTAAATGTAATGTGCAATATAAATGCAAGCTATTTTATTTTTATATTAATAATGGTAAATGATTGACTTTGCAAACTTAATATCTGATTATTGATACAAATGTTTGGTTATTATGCCACCACCATTCCTGATTCTGAAAAATGGTCTAGTTGTCTGTGGATTATTTCCAAATTATCATTCTCACTCATGCAGAAAAGTTGAAAATGCAAGCTGTGATATGATGAAACATCCCCTTCTCTATCACAAAATTTTACTTAGAGGAAGAATTCTGACTGAAGTGCCATAAGATCATGATAAAGAGCCAAAGACTCGAAGTGCAAAATCACCCAAGCAAGTTTATAAAGCTTAGAAATCCAAGGCAGTTGATATTTATCACATAGCCGAATGCTAATGCGTCCAGGAAAATAGCATCAGCTCCAGGTGCAGCTATTAGGAATGTGCTGTGGGACAGGTCATCTGTGCTTTTCATCTGCCAAATGCATCCTTTAAAGGGAGTGTGTGATGAACTTTTGTGAGAAAAGGGAGAATTTAAACACCAATATTAACTTTGTCTTACCTCTGGAAATACTCAGGCCTAAAAAACACGTAAATGCATTAACTTAATGTTATTATTCACTTGCTAAATGGCTTTGAAATATTTTTAAGTATTCAAATAAGTAGTATAGAAGAAATTAAAATAGAGTCAACAAACTAAAATGTAAATCTTTCTATTTTAAATGTGCAAATGATTTTTTGTGTGTGTGTGAGGGAGATCAGCCCTGAGCTAACATCCGTGCTAATCCTCCTCTTTTTGCTGAGGAAGACCAGCTCTGAGCTAACATCTATTGCCAATCCTCCTCCTTTTTTTCTTCCCCAAAGCCCCAGTAGATAGTTGTATGTCATAGTTGCACATCCTTCTAGTTGCTGTATGTGGGATGCAGCCTCAGCATGGCCGGACAAGCAGTGCATCAGTGCGCGCCCGGGATCCGAACCCAGGCCGCCAGTAGCGGAGTGCACGCCCTTAACCACTAAGCCACCGGGCCGGCCCTGCAAATGATTTTGAAGTATTTTTAAGTATTCAATTCAAAGGTGTAGAAAAGAATAAAAAAAGTCAAAAAACTCAAATTCTTCTCTACCGGTGCTACTTCTATCCGCTTGAATGGTCAAAATATTATAGGTATTTTTTGTTAGATTATCTTGTTATCAGACAACTTTCAGTGTCCTTCCTGGCACCTCAAAGGCAGTAAAAATGTGAAAATTGAAATATTTAGCTTTGGCAATATCTTAGTTATTAAAAACGCCCTTTAAAGGTTAATTTAGACTAAGTAACAGTGACATTTTCTTATTCTGGGAGAGTATTTCACCAATTGAAAGGAATATAGTGGTATTACTATCACAAGTATGTCTGAATCTGAATAAAAGTTGCTATCAGATTTGTTGTCCCAGGTTGAATTCGTCAGGAGCAGTTGCTGAGATAGAGTTTGGAGACAAGATGTTTATTAGAGAAGAGGAGACGAAGCAATTGAACTGCGATGCAGGAAGCTCTGGAGTGAGTAATGCCTTTCAGAATGTCTCATGGTGGATTGTTGTGGCTAGGCCCTTGCATTCCTGCTTTGCTTAGTGAGAGATGAGGGCTCTTCTGGGGAGGATGTGACCTCTGACGGGGAAGTTCTCTGCAGCTCAGAGAGACCCTGAAGAGACTGACAGCTGGAGGCTGCCTGCTGATACTCCCCACAGCTCAACAGCAAGTCTTTCCTTGAAAGTGGATCTGGATGCTGCATCTCCATGTCTACCACAGTTCATACCCTGTGCCACATAGATCCACATCTCTATGCACGTTAGGGTAACAACTCCTACCAAATTCCAGTGGGCGTCTCTTTCTGAGGGGGAACTTAGAAGAAGGAAGTTAGAGAGACAAACTATAGTCCCTGGTGCTGCATTTGGGCTCTGGACCACAATTACTATTCATCTCCCTCCTCCACTTTCATTCTGGATAACCTCACCATCAGCTATCACTTATGTTGGTCTTAATGGCTTACCTGGTGACATGACCCAGATCCTCACCCCTGAGGTCGCTGAGTACCTGGTCACCCTGCCCTTCTCATAACAAGATGGCCATACCTGTCTTTTTACCTTCACAATTGGGCAAGGGGATACCAAGAAGCATTCAAGTGGATTGCTTGGATTCCACACACATTCCTCTATGCCCCCACTGTGTAAGCAGCCGTACTTTCTCCTCATGATCAGAGTCAGTTACTCCTGCCAAGACAGTGACTCCTTTTCTTGTGTAGCTTATAATTCAGTGGGACTCTGCTTTGTCCCTGGGGAAATTACGCCCTTTTTTGAGAAACGAATGTCTAACCACGCAGAGCCCAGAGTTGTGGAAATAGAGAGCACAAGATACCCCAGTGGGTCATTGAGAATGATGAAAAGTGAATGGAAACTCCTAATTCCACTCCTTGGTTCCCAGGTATCCTACTTACCAGGAACATAGTATTGGATAAAGATTGTTAATTCGGGGTGTCTACAAAATCCTGGGAGATGGAGTATTGCTTCTGATCTGGTGCTGCAGCAGCTTGTGCTCTGTTGGGCCCAGATTCTGAGTCATCAAATATGTGTCATATCATAAAATATGATATGACCAGTGGATCCCATGGTCAAGGCCCCATTCCCACATCACCTTTACTGTGAAAAGAGGTCCCTGGTCTGCCATCATGTGATGTAGAATCCATACCAGGAGATCAAATACTGTATAAACACTTGGACAGTGGTGCTGGCTGAGGCCCTGTAGGTAGTAAAGGCAAACCCATATCCAGAATAAGTGTCTATTCTTGTGAAAATGAGCCACTGGCCTTTCCAGGTTAGAAGAGATCCAGCATGGTCAAAATGCCACCAAGTGGTCACATTGTGCTTCTTGAGGAATGGGATCATATTAAGGATAATAACTGTTTTTTGTTGCTGCCAGATGGAATAATCATTGGTTGCAGTAGCAAGATCAGTCTTGGTCAGTGGAAGTCCATGCTGTTAGGAAAATGCATAACCTCCACCTCTGTCAGCATGGCTACATCATTTCAGCACTGGGATGGCTGATCACTGTATTAACGTGTGGTACAAAGACCTTCTATTCACACTTTATGCCCACTCTTGTATGCACATCCATATGCCTCTACCCTAGACCTGTTTTCCCCACTTTCCGTTCGTTCTTCTTTCAGATCCCTGATGAGTCAGCCAAACTATTTGCTGCTGTCCATGGGTCTGTATATACTTAAACCTTGGGATACTCCTCTTTCCACACAAAAAGGATGACCAAGTGAACTGCCCTAAGCTCTGTTCATTGGGAGGATTTTTCTTTACCACGGTCTGTCAAAGTCATTGCTGTGTGAGGCTGCAATTCGGCTACCATCCACTTTTCAACTTGTGCCCACATACTAAGCCAATCCATGTGTAAACCAATCTTGGGCTTTTTCCTCCTCTTAGCTGGTAATATAGCATTCTCCCTTGTAGCCATAGCAGTGAGCTGAGAGAGTGGTGCTGACAGTGATGGATATTGTGGGAGGCTGGGCTGCCTGTCATGCAGCTTACTTGTGGCCACTGCTCCTATTCATGCTTGATCCTGGATATATCATTGCCATCTTACATTGGATTTTTACTGGATTTATCCAACCTTATGATTTGGTGACTTTCACAGCTCTAACTCATGATGAGCAGTTCTGGCCATATGGTCACTTGGTGTCCTATGGGCAATCATTCCATCTCCATCAGGGGCCAGTAGCACACCAGAAGTTGTTTTTCAAAAGGAATATAATTATTTGTTGCTGATGGCAAGGCTTTGTTCCAGAACCCCAGGAGCCTATATTGTGATTCTCTTACTAGGGCTTGCCACAATTTCCACACAGCATCTTTTCCCATTATTGATATTTCCAACATGATAGTGTCTGCCAAATCTTATGGCCTAAGCAGAAAGGCTGCTTGCACTGCAACCTGGAACTGCTGCAGAGCCCTATTATTCTCTGGTTCCTGTTCAAAGCTGGCAGCCTTTCATGCCACACAGTATTTGGGTAGGAGGAGTATTCCAAAGTGTGAAATATGCTGCTTTTAGAACCTGAAGAGACCTGCTTGTCTTTTACATGGGAGGGCATGTCCTAGCATGCCCTGACTAGGGGATGTGGCTGGCCTTGCATCTTTGTAGGGTTTATCTCCTATCTCTGGAGCTTGTGTGTTTTTCCAAGGCCTCTATGTGCTAGCCATCTCTTGCTTCTTTATATACTACCAAAGAAGTTCACGGGCTCTCACACTTGGCTTTCAATTGTCTGCTACTCTCCTTCAGCTGCTTGATGACGTTTTGTAGTGCAACAGTGGCATTTAGCTATAGCTGTCCAATCCCATTATCTTTTGTTTCTTTTCTTCATGAGGGAAACTCCTGCATCCCCAGGTCACGGTGGGTACAATCTTTTAACAGCTGTGTTGAGATATAATTCACATACCATATAATTCACCCACTTAAAGTCTACCTTCAATATGGTTTAGTGTATATATATATGTATTTTGTGGGTGTGAGGAAGATCAGCCCTGTGCTAACATCTGCCAATTCTCATTTTTTTTTTGCTGAGGAAGACTGGCCCTGCGCTAACATCCATGCCCATCTTCCTCTACTTTATGTGGGATGCAGCCACAGCATGGCTTGCCAAGCGGTGCGTTGGTGTGCGCCCGGGATCCGAACCGGCAAACCCCGGGCCGCCGCAGCGGAGCACGCGCACTTAACCGTTTGCACCACCAGGCCGGCCCCTTGTTTAGTATATTCACAGTGTTATGCAACCATCACCATGATCTAACCTTATCATATTTTTGTCCCCCTGAAAGAAACCCATACCCATTAGCATTCACCCCAATGCCCTACCTTCTACCCCCGGCCCTAAGCAACTATTAATTAACTTTTTATCCTTATAAATTTGCTTATTCTGGACACTTGATATAAATGAAATAATACAATATGTGGGTTTTTGTGATTGGCTTCTTTCAGTTAGTATAATTTTTTCAAGGTTCGTCCCTGTGGTGGCATGTATCAGTACTTCATTTCTTTTTGTTCTCAAATAATATTCAATTGTATCCATTCATCAGTTGATGGACATTTAGGTTGGTTCCACTTTTGGCTATATGAATAAATGCTGCTATGAACATTTCCTTACAAGTTTTTGTGTAGACATATTGTTTCATTTCTCTTAGGTATATACCTAGGAGTGAAATTGCAGGGTCGTATAGTAACTTTATGACTAAATTTTTGAGGAACTGTTTTCCAAAGACACTGGCCCATTTTATGTTTCCACCAGCAAAGGATGAGGGTTCCAGTTTCTCCACATCCTTGTCAGCACTTAGTATTGTCTGTATTTTTCATTATAGCCTACTGGACGTGAAGCAGCATCTCATTGTGGGTTTGATTTTCATTTCCCTAATGACTAATGATGTTGAACACATTTTCTGTGCTCCTTTATCCTTTTATCTAGTATTTTCCCCATAATTATCACATACCTAGTACATTGCACCTGCTAGGACATTCCCTTCCACTGGTACACTTGCCCAATTCACCACCATTGAAAGTTTTAACAATTTAACCGCTGCCTTGTGCCAAGAGCTCACCATGCTCCACTTGCCACCAGGAGTCTTCAAAGCAAGTTGGGTGGTGAGTGATCTAGCTCCAAAACACCATCTTATTGCCTCCTTTGTCAGATCATTCCTGGCGCCAGCTGCTGCTGATTGAGTTTTTTGGAAACATATATGAGACAGAGTTTGTGGTACAAGATATTAATTAGGAATCACCGTCTGTTAAGGGAGATAGAGGAAGGAGAATCAGGCAGAGGATGAAGTCAAATTGAGATGCAGGCCTGGCAGACATGGCTAACCTGGTGGGGAGCTCTAGAACAACATTTGCTTATCATAGTGTCCTGTTTGAGGCCAAAATGGTCCGGTCTTCATACCCTTTGACTCAGCCACCAGGTGTGGGCTGCCCTCAGAAGGGTGTACCTTGAGTAAGGTCTGCCGATGAGGCAAAACCAGAAGGAGCTGACAGCTGGAGGCTGTCTGCTGACTTCTCTCCAAAAAGCTGGGCATCAAATCTTTTCCTTCCACGGCAATCTGGGTATCACATCACCATGTCTACCACATATGTTATGCTTGGATGCAATTTAGAGGCCTTCCTGATAATTGTTGTATTTTACTAAGTAGCTTTTGGTCATGTTGAATAATCTCCAAACATTGAATAATCAAGGGGAGAATGTGAAGTGTTGATAGATAACATATGCAGAAGTTAATTTCCTCTTTTCAGTTATTTTCTTATTTGCATTTATTTATATTTTGCTGCCTATTTATCATTCTGTAGAAATAGAAGTACAAACTAGTTTCTCCTGATGAAACACATAAAATTGCATAGCCTGAGAGATTTACCTGGTCTTGAATGAAAAAATCTCTCTCTCTCTCTCTCTCTCTACATATATATATATATACACATAAGTTTTATATTTATATAAAATTTTTATATAAAACTATATATATAACTATAACATTATAACTGTTATATACACCACACTCATACGCACATGTGTGCGTGCACTTCTCTGGTAGTTTTTTATTGCTTAACATTCTTTCTTCTTAAATTTAGATATTACTTAAAATGATTTTCTCTCATATGAAAACTCTTGTTTGCAACAGGCACTTAATTTCATGCCAAAGACCTTTATTACAAAATGAAAGGTAAAATTTCATCCAGAGTTTCACCGGCCTTGAGAGGGAAACATAGATACATTTCTCACATTTTTTCTAGACTTTTCTATAATTTGACCTTTTGATATTAGGGCATGACTCTTTCAATATTCATTTGTTATATTGCAAATGCACTGATCTTTCATGTCTTGGAAATTCACTCTTTGGTGTAGAATTGACTCAAATAAAATGTAATACAATATGCACTTTGAAGAACCTGAATCAATTTAGACAATTTTGCTACAGAGAAAGAATTTACTTATAAAAGGCAAATTGTATTGAAATTCCTATCTTAAGTGGCAGGTACACTACCTGTTTAGACTTAATACAAAGTAGTTTTAAATATGCTTATGTAGTGGCGAATAAGGAGAACAAATCCTTTTAATACACATTTATATATTGCTTTCTAGGCAATGAGTTTCTCATAAAATATGTATTATATTTTTTTCTGAACACGTAGACATTTCATTCGATTTTCTCTAATGGCTTTTGTATTTTAATAGCTTGTATATTTATTTAGCTAAAGAGGGTCCAGTGGCTGTCTCTTATTTGAAGTAATTTACACTGGTCTGTGTTTTCAACACTTTAACTTTGATGTGTCTGTATATTGTCTGAAAAATTTGAACTCCAGTGAGTTGAAATGAAAGTGAATTTTTAGCATGAGAAAGAGCAGGTAGGTTCTTATCACGATTGAAGTGCACACATACGGACACACACACACGCACACACAACATGGGCTTCTACACTACATTAGGATACCTGGGAGTCTGTTTGATTTTCTTCTCCTGTATAGAATTTATCACATTGGGAAAGGGAGAGATTGGAAATGGGTCAGTGGGCCCATCTCAGCTACCAGTATAACAGGATTACTTCTCATCCTAAAAGGCTGGAACAAAATTCTTGCCAAGGAACAGAATGGGAAAATTTCCTCTGTAGGAACATAGCTGTCCATACAGCTAATAATTTTGGGACACACTTTCTTTAAAAAGCTTTTCAATCCTGGCAAAATCCTGAGGAAAGATGATTTCTGTTAAGTGAAAACTTATGACTTCCTATTCTTCCTTCTGCCTCTAAATTGAGGTGAAAAGTGGGGGGCAGCTTAAATTGAAAGAATTAACTCTCAAGAAAAATAAGTATAGAGCTAAATTGGGGCTGTTATATGAGATATTGAGATACTGTCAAATGATCAGTTCTGCATTCTTTTCCCCTTTGTCATGTCTCTGAGTTTCTTTGTTCTAGCACCAGATGACAAACTTGGTAGCAGAAACTGTTGGTTTGTGTCTCTTCTATTAATAGGACATCTAGCAAACTCAGGAATATATATTTGCTTATGAGAAAAACCCTGCTTTTATTTACCAAACATGTTTATTTTAATTAACAACCATCATATGTGTGAGGCATATATATATGAAACCAGATATAAGTTAGAAAGCTTTCTGTGAAGCTAAGGTTTATGTCATAAGAAGGAGCAGTAAACTCCCCAAAATAATCTAATAATCTTATTCGTGGTTTTTTTTTCAGATAAAGTAGATTTTCTTTCCATAGAATGCTTTTCTTAAAATCAAGCTTCAAAGCTTTTAGCAGATCTGGTTTACCTCTGTCCATAGCAACATTTTTGAGAACCATAACTTGTCCTTAAAGCATGACATGAATCAAAGTCTTGCTTTTAAATAAATAATTTTAAATGCTATATTATCTAAATAAGTCATTCTTTCTGAGTACTAACACTACCAATTTATCTTTCTCTTTAGCCAGTACTGTAACTTAAACTGAAACTCAGTTATAACGGCTAGAAGCTGAATTTTCTATTTGTTTGTCCTCATGACATTTTTATTCAGTTAAGAGGCATGTGGAGCAAGGACCAAATGCATGAACTAGTTGGCACCCGGTTCCTAATTCTTCTCTCTTCTCTCTCATAGCTCACCAAGCCTCTGGAACTTAAAATGTATGTACAGGGTAGTTAATTTTTAACCTCTGCTGTCACGAACAGTTTGCTGCCTAGAAACCAATTCACTGCATCATCCTTGTAGTAAGCATCCATTTTGAACAAGCCATTGTGTTAGGGATTCAAAGATGAAGAGGACATTGCCCTATCCTAAGGAAATTATATCTAACTGGGCTTCTGCATACTGCCTACAGTTAGAAGTGCTCCCTCACCACCAGTAACCCCAATCACACGCTCTTCTTTTATATTAAGAGCTAGATTTGTTTGTATGGGCCCCTGCCCACTGCCTGCTCTCAGATCTCTTTGAAGCCCGTTTCTGTTGCCTGTGGCTTGGATCTCTCTCCCTTCTTTCTGAATGCCAAAGCTCAGCCGCCTACAGACACCGTTTTGACCAAATGAACTGATAACTTGGTCTGAGTCCCAGCAGACAGGATGCACTTCTGTTGCATAATCATATATCCCAGATGAGGCAGGAATCCAAGTTGTTAATATCTGGGGCCAATATTTTTTCTTTTTCTTTTTTCTGTCTTTTATTGACTTTATTATTGTTTGGATTCATTTGGCAAGATTCATATACTTTCTTGTTTAAGAGAGTATCTAACTTAAGGAGGTTACATTCACAAAGACTGTTTGGAATCTAAATGTTTAACTCTGGTAAGATTCTGTAATTAAAAAATAGTGTAGAGCCAGTGCTGATGGCCTAGCAGTTAAAGTTTGGCGTGCTCCACTTCGGCAGCCCAGGTTCACTTCTTGGGCACAGAACCATACCATTTGTCTGTCAGTAGCCGTGCTGTGGCAGCAGCTCACATAGAAAAACCAGAAGAACTTACAACTGTACACAGCTGTGTACTGGGGCATTGTGGGGGCGGGGGGATGGAAGGAAGAAAAAAGGATGAAGATTGGCAACAAGTGTTAGCTTAGGGCGAATCTTCCTCTGCAAAAAAAAAAAAAGGAAAAAACATGGTGTAGAAATTATGCTTAAGATAGGAGGAAGCCTTTCCAAAATTATGCAGTATAAAACATAGTCGACTTAAAATACCAGTGGGTATCAACATGACCCAAGTATAATGGGAAGAGTAGGTGGGTTTTGGAATTGAATAAAACTCTGTTAATACACTGGCTTCTTGTCTTGCTCCCTGTGTGATATTTGGCAGGTTATTTAAACTCTCAAGGCCTCGGTTTTGTTATATGTATTATGTATAAAAAAGTTAATATCCTCTTCTCAGAGTTAGTATAAGGATTGTAGTATAACATAATATTTTTAGGTTGAACCATATGAAAATTGCCAAGATTTAACTTTTTGGAACCTAAAAATTTTGGAAGCTAAAAGTTTTTGGTTCACAATCTAAAATATATATAAAGCACTTTGTTCACAGAAACCACTAAATAACTTGTAGCTCTTGCTGTTTCTGTGGGAAAGCTGGTATGTTCAGAACCTCCCCTTCCACCACAGCTCCCACCGCACCCTCAGGGGCTTGATAGTGGAAACAGAGAATCTGCTTTGTTCTCTTCCTTACCTCTAAAAAAGTTATGATTTCCCTAGTGAAAGTTTTGGTGATGCAAGGGTATCCCATAGGGGAGAGCCTAGGGGAGAAGTCGAGGGAAAAGTAGGTGGACACCTCTATGATCTAAAAACTTAGAAACAGGATGCGAGCTAGGGTGTGCTAAGAGTGAGCAAGAGAGACTGGTATTGAGTGAGGAGAGGTTTGGGGCTCCTTCATTTGCGAAAATGCAAGCAAATCAGCAGGTTGAAAGGCGGGATATCTATTGGCTATTCCTATCCCTATTTCTTCCTGTTTCTTCCTTCCATAACCATTATAGTGACTGACAACCCCTCTCCCCTGCAGTTCCTGTCTCGCCCATGGGAGTTTTGCAGTCCAGTAAATTAATGGAGACCATTTGTGAAGAATTCAAGAGAAACTCTCACCCCTTTTCCCCTTTCCATAACTCTTCCTACAACTAAAGGCAAGGAAAGCGTCTGAAGCAACTAAAAGGAAGACAGAATGAATATTCCACAGGGTGAAATAAATATGGGCCTGGGGCAGCCCATTCAGGGCAGCTCTTCCCAAGTGGGGACTCATACATGGTTATAAATTTTCTCTGTTACCTTTAATTATTCATTTAACACACATTTGCTGTCTTCCCAAATATACTGTCAGCAACCTAATGTCAGGGGCCACATCACATTTATGCGTATTTTCCTCCCTCCTTTTTCATCCTGCTACTTAGTTTATTTTTCCTATAAATTTAAAGCAGTAGAGTCCAATAATAATACACTAACTCCAAAAACCAATAAAGCGTCTTTTACTTTTAAAATATCTGGTTTCAAGCTCTTTGATTCTCTAATAGAAAGAAAGATCCTATCCCTGTTTTATCTATTTTGATATGTCATTTCCTCTTGCTACATCACTTTCTAAGTGGAGCAACTGCTTAATTTCCTTCTGAGGATATCCTCTCATACACTTGAAGGCATCTGTTGAGCTTGGATAGCTTCCTTTGTTGTGGCTCAATAGTCTGAACTCCCATTTTTGTTCAGAGAAGTAATTTCCTATCCTTTAATCTTTTCAGTTGATCTTCTCTGGATTCTTTCCGGTTTCTCCCATATATTTTTGTAAATGGGAAGATTTAAACTTTGCCTCTAAAGATTCCCAGGAAAAAGCTGCATCATTAACCACTTCCCCCATCAAAGTTCAACTCCTCTCAGAACAACTAGGACAATGCCTTTGTTTGTCAGGGTTTGGGTGTGGTGCAGTTTATGTTTAACCAGAGTGTACCCGAGGCTTTTATAATCAGCGCTAGAGCTTGGAAGTCTGGTGAGGGAGCCATCTTCGAGACTCCTGGCTTTGCGAAGGATTCTGATATCATGACTCCAAGTGCTAGGGCTAACTTTAGGGCTTGAGCAATCTCCATCAAAGAGATGTGGGATAAATTAAAGATGGACACATTTTTTTGTTGCACATTCCGTGGAGAGGTCGAGTCTATATTTCTTCCCCTTAAATCTGGGCTGATCTGTGACTGCTTTGACCAATAGAATATGGAAGAAGTAATATTATGCCCAGTTCCAGGCTGTATTAGTCAGTTTTGGCTGCTATCATAAAATACCATACACTGGGTGGCTTAAACAGCAAACATTTATTTCTCAGAGTTTTGAAGTCTGGGAAGTCCAAGATTAAGGTGTTGGCAGATTCAGTTCTTGGAGAGGACACTGCTTGTAGACAGCCACCTTTTCACTGTATTCTCACTTGGCCGAGAGAGAGGGAGCTCTCCTGTCTCTTCCTCTTTTTAAAGAGGATTAATTCTATCATAAGGTCCTCACCCTTATGACCTGATCTAACCCTAATACCTCCTTCAGGCCGCACTTCCAAATACTACTACCTTGGGATTAGAGCTTCAACATATGACTTTGTGGCGGGGGGGCACAAACATTCAGTCCACAGGACAGGCCTAACCTTTTGGAGGACTAGCAGTTACCACTTCTGTCCTCTTGGAACACAGAGCTGCCAAGTAAGAAATCCAACTACCGTGTTGGAGAGAACTTGTGCAGAAACAACATAGATAGGGAGAGAGAGCAAGCTGAGCCCAGCCTTCCAGCGGTCCCTGTCAAGTTGGTAGGCATGTGAGTGACGTCATCTTGGATCCTCCAGACCAGTCCATTACAGCTATATACCATAGATTGGCCATGTCAGTGCCACATGGAGCAGCAAAATTGTCTCACCAAACCCTGCCTAAATTCTTGACCTATAAGACTGTAAAAGATAATAATAAATTGTTTTAGCAAGCCACTAGTTTTGTAATGATTTGTTATGTAACAATAAATAACCAGAACAAGAAAGAAACACAATTCCCTCTCTTCACATTACCGCCTTTTCTGTACGCCCCTCAATGTTCCCTTAACCCGTCAGTCTCTCTGAGTACTCTGGCTAAGTGGCTGTGGTTGTGGCTATGACCTCTGGGGGTAATGTAGAGGGTTTGATTGTTATCATACAAACAATTCTAAGTATTTTTCCAAGTTTTCTGGGTTTCGTGGCTACCATAGTTAGCTCATCCAGGGACACTGGGAAAGACCAAAATGATGAATAGGCAATTTTATCTCTTTATGGCAGTTTCTGCTGTTTTCATCTTGGAGCCCTGAGCTTCCAGGTGAGAAGTATGACTACGCTGCTGCAGAGACCATGTGGAGAAAAAATGCAACTTATCCATCATCATGGGATTAATATAAGCTCTACTCCAACCTGTTCTAAGTCAAGAGGTAAGTGTTGCATCTCATATTTTTACATGGAAAAATGATTCCTAATTTAGTTTTGTTACAAGAATAAAGCTATAGTAATATGATGGAGACTCTGGTTAGCCATGCATTAGAGAGAGAGGAGCAAAACTTCAGTGTATCCCAGTGTTCGTTAGTCCATCCATAAGGGTCGTAAATACTGTTCCTAAGTCTCAGGGTCTTGAAACAGAGATCTATTTGTTGAAGGTGCTATAAGCATGTTATTCTCTTTCCCCATGGCTTGTCTATTTAGAGCTCCCACTTCAGTTACATTTTCCAAAAACTTCTGCAAATCTCAAAGAATGATCTGAACAAGCAGATTGCACACTGCTTTTTTAAACTATTTTTAAAAATATTTCAGAGTATGTCAATATAGCTACCAACAAACACACTTTAACTATCAGCAGTCACCAGTACAAGATTATTTTGACTTTAACTGCCAAAAACATGGTTGATATCTGTACTCTTTCCCCATTTCTTAAAGTGTGAAAATAACATATTTAAGAAATCGTACACACAAAAACAGACCTACACACACCAACAGTTAGTGTGGCTGGGGCAGTTGATGTGAATTTTTCAGTGTTTCAATCCACTCTCTTATGCTGTCCTCTGGCTACTCAGAGGTATTTCTGGTATAATGGGAGCAATGATGCCCTAGCTGAGGAACACGTTTAAAGCCAATCTCTCATAGAGGCACTGAAGTAAGCCAATCCAGCAAGGCAAGCCAAAGACATAGACAATGTGTTACATGGTGAATAAACAGATGCCTGGGATTGTGCAGAAGTATGCTCAGGGCTTGCAGATCTGGTAACCAGAAAAGTCAGCAAGGTCCGTTCAGTTGAATTGTTGGTGACAGAGGCTGGAAGCTGGTTGAAAATGAGGCAACCTTGGGCTTTTCTGAACTGGAGGAGTAGATTTTCACCAACCCTTGAACTTTTAAAATGAACATGCAGGAGATATATTGGACTGAGGGAAACACATTTGGAATGGACACTGATCACTGCATTTCAGGAATCAGGAATGGCTGAGATATCCTTAGCCTGGGAGGGCTCTCTGAAGCTTAGGTCACCTGAGTGCATGTATGTTAAACCTTGTGATTACTTAATTATTAGATTCTGTGGACTTGAGGAGCCAATAGGTTGGTATAAAGAAACTTTTAGGTCAAGAGAGAATATAAGATAGAGTCTGAAAAATACAGTCACGGTCGTATTACACATCAACAGTGCAGGAAGAACAGATATGGGCCTTTCACAGAAGTGGATTCTCCATGGAGCTAAGGAATCTCTAGCTTCAAGGCCCTGCACTTGCTGGTGACTTTTTCAAGGGCCTCGAGCAATGTGTCCACATGACCATGTGTTTTGTAAAATTTGCAAATTAAGATTACTTTTGGTAGTTCACTCTTTCTTTCCATTGTGACATGCCTTCTGTCACATATTGCTTCTGTCAGGTGCTGCTGGTGTGGCCAAAACACCTTTTGGGATATGACTAAAGTGAAAGTGAGCTGGGAAACATTTACTTTGGATTTACTGGGATATATTTATGTGGTTTTCAGCCATGTTCAAGAAAAGTTGTTTCTAGCCATCCATGCAGCAATGGCTTCCATGAAAACTCCTATAGTTCATCATTCAGTCTGCCCCAGTGTTGTGACAGGGATATACAGGACCAGCGGTATTACTGTGATATGAATGTGCTCTAAGGAACTCAGCATTGAAGATTTGTGGATAAGGGAGGATAAATAAGGTTTGAAATATATGAAGCCAGGAGCTGGTCTTTTGGAAATTCTTCCACTCATTAGTCATATAACATTATAACGGGAAGATTTGGTTTCCATCAATGTTTGTCAAAGCAGAAATTATTTCCAGTCAGATATATTTGATAACACAGTGTATATCGTTATAAATGCACCATACATTTTTCCTGTTTTGATAGGAGTCATGTGAAAAGGAAGTAATCTGAATTCCTATTGGTGTGTGTGGTGGGGTGGGGGAAGAACATGTATTATTATTACCAACACCTGGGAATGTTTGAAAAGTTGCTGCTTTATGCCTCCAAAACACTGGATTGCACTTTAATATATCCATTCTGATGAAGCAACGAAGCATCCCGACTTTGTTGGAACAAATTCTGGGAGATGTAGGTGAAACAGTACACAAAATTGCCACATGTTCAGCAAAACAACAAGAAAAAAACAAGTATTCTAGTGACAATTCACCTAATACTTCTGCATTAATAAATCAAAGTATGTGCAATAAGAGTAATTTGATTACACATTAGTTTATCTCACTACAATGTAGCAGCCATTCATAATGCATTTGAATTGTTGAGCTGTGGCTTCTTCCTTCACAAACATAGACGCAGTTCAACCTGGATCTTACTAGCTATGTGAACTTGAGAAAGTCATGGAACCACTCTGGGGCTCTGTTTCCTTACCTCTAGAATGGAAATAACATTTGCTCTCCTCATCCAGCAGGCTGTCTTAAAAGAAATCTGGCACAGTATTGATTTTTATTACAAGTATGTGTGCACTGCAAAGTGCTGTCCGGTGTTAATAGTCTTGAGTGTTAATGGTTTAAAAAGGAAAATGTTGTCTCTTTCTGTTTACCTCCTGGATTATCCCCACTTCTGGAAAACCCGACTATAGTTTGTCACAGCACAAATAATTATTGCAGGTTTATTTCTCAAGATAAAATTTTTAAAATTTACCTCAAATCAGCCAGTGCAAAAATGCAGAAAGAAGAAAAAAAGGTTTAAAAAATCATAATGCTGGGGCCGGCCCGGTGGCGCAAGCGGTTGGGTGCGCGCGCTCCGCTGCGGCGGCCCGGGGTTCGCTGGTTCGGATCCCGGGCGCGCACCGACGCACTGCTTGGTAAGCCATGCTGTGGCGGCGTCCCATATAAAGTGGAGGAAGATAGGCACCGATGTTGGCCCAGGGCCGTCTTCCTCAGCAAAAAAGGAGGAGGATTGGCGGATGTTAGCTCAGGGCTGATCTCCTCACAAAAAAAAAAAAAAAAAAAAAAAAAAAAAAAAAAAAAATCATAATGCATCGAGTATGAGTCTTTTTGAAATCCTTCCTGGGGAATAGCAATTAAGTCTGTTTCCTGGGTATATTAAAGATGCATTAAGCCTATTCAAAGTGGCTTTATCTGAAGAAAAACACTGTCCATTATAAGGAAATAGTGATTTTTCTACATAAGATTGAACTCAAGCCATCTGTTGTATCTCACCTATGGACATTAGCTCAAAGATATATGAAAAGAGATGAATGGCATTCTGACATATAAGTGTATTAACGGAGAAAACTGGCTGCTAAGGGCTCTCACCCAGTGGAAATTCCTTAATGCATTTATCGTGATCCAGGTCTAGAAACTCAGTGTTTTCAGCGCTTTAGTGTTGATCAGACTTAGGGATGTTGGCCCACGCTAAGCAACTCCCAGGATATTTCAGAATAAACCTGAATGCCAATCTATTAATTTACAGTGAGAAACACAACTGTCAACTTGATGGGAGAGTCAGGTCAGCCAGACCAGCACATTCTCTCCCTGTGGAAAAATGCAGAAGGAAGTCAACTACAATTAGTAAAATCTGGTGAGACAGTTATCTGAAGGACTCAGATATGATAGCCCAAAGCAGCTGTGTTTCTTGGTATGGCCAGCCCATAGCAGAGTCAGAGTGGACTTTGCATAAATCTTTGATAAATCAAAGACAAATTTCAATAAGAGTTATGCCTGGCACAATGACCAGATAGAAGAAGGTGTTGAGTCTGCACTCCTCCATCCCCTAGAAAATGTGAGGAAAGAATGGTAACTTGTAAATGTTAAGATTACTGCATAGGGCCGGCCCCGTGGCTTAGCGGTTAAGTGCGCGCACTCCGCTACTGGCGGCCCGGGTTCGGATCCCGGGCGCGCACCGACGCACCACTCCTCTGGCCATGCGAGGCCGCGTCCCACATACAGCAACTGGAAGGATGTGCAGCTATGACATACAACTATCTACTGGGGCTTTGGGGGAAAAATAAATAAATAAAATTATCAAAAAAAAAGATTACTGCATAATATAATAAAGAGTAAAGTGATTAAAAGCAAGATTTATATGTCAATATTAAAGATACACAATAGGAATAGAGGAAGGGTAATGAGTAAATTCATAAAGTAGAGATTCGTGATGTCATTAAAGGAGTTCATTTATGAATGAACTCATTTTAACAGAAGACTACCTATAAATAAAAGTTCTAGGTGTGGGAAGGGACTTATATATAAATAAATACGGTCAGCTTACTTTCTTAAAATACATCAGTAACTAAAATTCTCTTGTACTTGCATTTCTTGTGAATGTCTGAATTTTTAACTCATTATTTTTCATACCAGGAAACCTAATTAAGTCAATATTTTCACTTTCTAACATCTATAATCAAGAGATAGGGAATTATTTAGTGAAAACTACAAATATTTGAAATCACATTTACATATTTAGTCATTATTTATTGACCACTTATACTAGTATTTATAAGTATATAATATTATATACACATTCCACTCCTTGATCTGTGTCATGGAGGTGATTCTCTGACATGAATAAATAAAAAAAACATAAAAATCACCAGGAGATCTACTGCTCTGAGAAAGAAGATTTTTATGGGAGAAGTGATATGACAAAAATTTTCTGCTTTTCTATCCTATGTCTATACTGAGGAAAATGTCCTTTCCAATGAAAACCTAGGCATAAAAAGGGAGTCATTCAAGGAGAAAGGAACCAAGGAGGTTATTTAGGCCTACATTTATGTCTATGGCAGCATTTCTCTAAGTGTGGCCCATGGAGTCCATGATACTCTTTAAGGGAATCTGTGAGGTGAAAAGATCTAGCACACAAGATTATAATAAACAAAGAACAAAAAGATCATTGATAATGCTTTCAAATTCCACATTACAACTAACCTTTAAGAAACTACCACTTGCCCTTTTGCGTGTAGTGTTGAAGAAGTATACATACAATTATCTGAAAAGACTATTAAAATCCTCTTCCCTGTTCAAACTCTATACCTGTGTGAGGCCAGATTTTATTCGTATACATCAGCCAAAACTATTGTACCAGCTTAAATGCAGAAGCAGATGTGAAGTTTCAGTTGTCTTCCATTAATGCAGACTTAGAGATTTTCAAAAATGTAAATCAGGGCAAATCTTCTCACTGATTTTTATTTAAAAATATAATTCTTTTTCATAAAAATATTATAAACATATTTAATGGGTTTTTATTGTCATTTTGAATGCATGGATAAATGTTTTTTAAATTTCTAAGTTGTACTTTATAATATGGTAACTGCAGATAGTTATAGCCCATATTAATAAGAGTTCTTTTGGGTCCTCAATGGTTTTGATCAGAGTACATGTGTCATGAGAGCAAAGAGTTTGATAATAACTAATATAGGACTCAAATTATTTCCTTATAATAGACAGTGTTTTTCTTTAGATAAAGCCACTTTGAATTGGCTTAATGTATCTTCAGTATACCCAGAAAGCAGACTTAACTTCTGTTCCCCAGGAAGGATTTCAAAAAAACTCATACTCAATGCATTATGATTTTTTAAAACTTTTTTTTTCTTTCTGTATTTTTGCACTGGGGGATTTGAGGTAAATTTTAAAATTTTAAGTATGATTTGTTAAGTTTTTTTGATTGTAAGGCCCTTGTCATGGAAGGGCCAAGCAGTGTCAAGTGAAAAGCAACAAGAGGGTTGGTTCATCAGGACTGTCTGTGGTCTGGATTTCAATGGATTTTGGATCTCATCTCTGTTTCCATAAATTGTTTAAATATAGGTATTCAAAATGACTTTTTCTGATTTATCTTAACTTGGGGATTAAACTGTCACTACTCCGTCTGTTAGTCCATTGGGGTTTGTTTTTGTTTTTTTCTGTTTGAGGCCTGCTTGATAAGATGGCACTGCCTTTCTCCACTATCAAAGCTGCCCTTCCACTTGTTCTGTGTATTTTTTTTTGTTCTAAGAGAACTAACAGCTTTGGATTTAATACTTTTTTTTTTTTTGCTCAGGAAGATTCTCCCTGAGCTAACATCTGTTGCCAATCTCCCTCTATTTTGTATGTGAGCCACTGCCACAGCATGGCCGCTGATGAGTGGTGTAGGTCTGCACCTGGGAACCAAACCTGGGCCATTGAAGCAGAGCGCACTGAACTTAACCACTAGGCCATGGGGCTGGCCCCTGGATTTAATACATTTTTAAATTTAATGTTTGCCTTAGATTTTCTATTCTGAAATAAGTGATTAGGAAACATTTAAGTCTCTTTTATTATGGTATTTTGGGTCACTGCTCACCTGAAGTACCACTTTGGGATTTAGGTAAATTTCATCCTTTCATTTATTCATTCATTTCACAATTATTTATTGAGGTCACTATGTTTCAGGCAATGACCACGTCTGCTTCCTTTCCTACCATGAAGAATCAGTTATATTTTTGAAATTGTTAATTTTGAATTCATTTTATACTTAACAAAAAATTAGCAGAAATAGTAAAGAGAGTTTCCACATATCCCTCATCCAGCTTCTCCTAAAGTTAACATTTGACATAACAGTTATCAAAATCAGTACATTAATATTGCTACAATACTATTCACTGCACTATAAATCTTATTCAAATTTCACCAATTTTTCCACTACCTCCCATTTTTCTGTCCCGGGATCCAATGTTGTATTCTATAGTGTATTTAGTTGTTGTGTCTCCTTAGTCTCCTTCAATCTCTGATAGTTCCCTCAATCTTTCTTTGTCTTTTATGGTCTTGACACTATTGATATGTACTGGTTAGTTTCTCTGTAGATGGCCCTCAATTTGGGTTTGTCTGATGCTGTCCTATGATCTGAATGAATCATAAGAATACCACAGACATAATGTTGTGCCCTTCTTTGTGCATCATATCAAGGGCTTCATTATGACGCATGATCATTTGGTTAAGGTGGTTGTTTCCAGTTTTACTGTAAAGTTACTATCTCTTCATTTGTGGTTGATAAATATTTCTGAGGAGATACTTTGAGACTATTTAAATTCTGTTTCTCATCAAACTTTCACTTAACTAATTTTAGTTTCCATCAGCGGAACTAGTCTGCTCAATTATTACCGTGGTGTATGCTTAATAGTGAATTTTATATTTCCCTCACTCTCTCTACATGTATCATTTGGAATTCTAGTCTAAGAAAGAGTACTCCCTTCTTCTCTATTTATTTATTTGTTGATTTATTTATATTTATATGGAATTATGGATATTCATTTTATTCTATGGGTTTGAATCCAATGCTGTCATTTTTTTTTTGCACAAAATGTTCCAGCTTTGACTATTAGAAGCTCCTTAAGGTTGGCTACTGTGTTCTTTCAACAATCCCCCACTCCTTTTTTAAAACCACTTTATGGAAGTTTAATTAACAAAAAACAGCTGTACATATTTATTTGTTTTCAGTTACCTTTAAGATAAATTTTAAACCTCTTCATATAGCATTCAAAGCCTTTCATCATCTCATGCTTGCTTACTACTTAGTCTCATTTTCTATCAGTGCTCATCCACAAACATATACTGTCATGATATCTTCTGTTGCTCAAATAAGCCATGTTTCCCCTCCTCCTTAGGCCTTTGCATATGCTGTCCTTCAGCCTGGAACACCCTATTCGTCTCCAAACTCCATCTCTGACAGACCCTACCTTCGTTTTACCTTCTAAGTAGTGACAAGTTTGTAGAACAAGTGACACTCTCATGTACTGCAGATGCAAGTGTAAATTGGGACAGACATGTTGGAAATCTGTCAGGCAGTATCTACTAAGGCTGAAAATATGCATACCTATGACCCAGCTGCTCTATTCCTGTGTATATCTATATAAACCCATCATCAATACTTACATCTATTCACCAAAAGGCAGGGATAAGAATGTTTCTAGCACTATGGTTTATTGATTCCTCCAATATCTACTTAGACAGTATTTCTTCCAGGATTAGATTTTCTGACATGCAACACCACAGTCACATCTTGGCTGGCTTTAGTGTCTCTGCTGTATGCTTCCATATTTAACATGCTTTAGTTAAATGATTGTTAAATTGTATGTCTCTGCTAAATTTTGTATGTCTCTCTATATTGTCTGTCCCATGAACATGGTGGGGGGAGAATACTAGTATTATTTGCAGTTTTATTGACACTCTCTAGCTCTTCTCTTGCTTCTAAAGAGAGAGGGTTGAAAAAAATCAAGTTTTAGATATTTGGTTACTGGCTAAAGGAATTTTAATAATCGGGAACAAGGTAGATTTCTGTAGATCATGGAGAGTTTGTTTTTAGACAATTTAATCTTAACACCATGATGGCCTGTCCATGTTTTAATTGCTCTTTCCTAGCCATAACATTGAAACTTGCCATTACATATTCTTTGAGCCTTTTTTTTGTGTGTGTGAGGAAGATCAGCCCTGAGCTAACATCCATGCCAATCCTCCTCTTTTTGCTGAGGAAGACCGGCTCTGAGCTAACATCTGTTGCCAGTACTCCTCCTTTTTTCCCCCAAAACCCCAGTAGATAGTTGTATGTCATAGTTGCACATCCTTCTAATTGCTGTATGTGGGACACGGCCTCAGCATGACCAGAGAAGCAGTGCGTCGGTGCGCGTCCGGGATCCGAACCCAGGCTGCCGGTAGCGGAGCACGTGCACTTTAACCGCTAAGCCACGGGGCGGGCCCTCTTTGAGCTTTTAAAAAGATTATTTTTATCCCTGTGTTTTTAAAGTCCTTCATCTTGAATTTTTTTTATTTTCAAATTTATTTTTTCCAAAACATAATTATATTACATAGAGACAAACAAGTACTTATCTTCACACCATAAAACCCTAAATTAAGCCTTTAAAAATGTCTTTCCAACAGAAAAAAAAACAAAAACATTTTTCAATGTACTGTTACCAAAATATTTAGGAAGGATTTTTAATAATAACCTATCTTCCCCGTGTTTTTCTTATATTGAGATATATAGTTTTAAAGAAATAGATGGTATACACTTGTCTGATCCTTAGAAAATTGTCAATAAGAGAACCATACAAGAAGTTCCTTTTTACTGTGTTTATTGGTTTTATTTTAGAGAAAATAAAAGAAGTGAAAGGCAAGATGCTATGGTTTGTAATGTAGCAACAATAAAGATAAAATCATAAAAGAGAATATTTGCGTTGGCTTTTGAAGAAAAGAATTAGGAGGCCAGTGGGGTAGTTTCCAATACATTCTCCATCCTAAACATTTGGTGTCACTTTTGGAATATTTCTCTTCTATACTTTCAATTCAGTTAATTTGTATATTACCAAATATAAATTGAAATGTGGTTTTAAAAATGTAGACATAAAGGAAAATGTAAATGATTTGGAATATTTTCATTTTATTAGAGTGCACAGTATTGTTGGAAAACTTTCATTTGGAAATCCAAAATTGAAGTTATATGCAAACGAATATATAACAAGAAACTAATTAGTGGGTTGACAAAGTGACTTCCCCAAAGCGGCTTAAGTGTATTGCTTTTTCACTGTGGTCAAAACCACAGATGAAAGTAAGAAGTAGCTCGAGGGAGAAGTCAAGATGGCGGCGTAGGCAGACTCTGAACTCACCTCCTCCTGCGGACACAGCCAATTTACAACTACTCGTGGAAAAATTACCCCTGAGACAGAACTGAAAACTGGATAAGAGGAACTCCTGCAACAAACGACCATCCTAATTGAGGTGGAAGAGGCAGAAATTCCCTTCTGGAGAGAAAATACGCCGCCTTCACAAGCCGCAGCGCCTCATGGCCGCCAGGGAGCAGCCCAAAGGTACGCAGCTTCCCTGGAGGAGCGGGGCCCTGAGCCGGGGAGCGCCCCCACTGTGGGCATTTTGTGGACCCAGAACAATTGAGACGAGTGGCATAATATCTGACTTTGCCTGCTACTAAAACATTGGGGAGAACCCCCAGAAAAGCTGGTGCACAAAGAAATTAAAACCGGCTCTTAAAGGGCCCATGCACAAACTCACCCATTTCAGAAAGCAACCTAAAATCACCAGAAAGAAAGGTGCACAGTGCTTTGGTGAAAAGAGACTCACCTGATAGGCCCTGAGTGCATCTCGGTGAGAGGTGAGACCTCTCCAGGGACTGGGACATTGGCCGCGGCCATTGTTGTGGCCTGGTGTGGGCATGCTGACACAGACGCCATTGGAGTTCTCCCTGGGGCCTGCTAGCCCAGGATCTGCCCCACCCACTAGAGCACCGATTTAATCCAGCTCAGCCAGGGCAGGCAGCCCACCCTAGAGACGGGCCCCACCCAACAACAAGCCCTCAGGCAACGTGTGGGCCTGCATAGATTGGTGACTGGATTCTCTGCAGCCTGGCAACTGAGCCCACTTCAGTGGAGCAGGGCGTGCACAAGGAGCAGGTGGAGAGTGTGGGGCGGTGGTGGAGTGTGTGGGGCTCCCGCCTTGGAGAGACTGGGTCCACCTCAGGAGGTCGGGGCCTGCACAAGGGGCAGGACTGTGTTGACTGTATGTGTGGACCTGTGGGCGGCAGGGCTTGTCAGCTTCAGAAGACTTGTGCTTCTCAAAGACCCACATAGGGGGTTTGCCCCACCTTCCAAAGCCTGAAACAATTGGGTACTCCCGTGCCTGAGGCCAGCCCCACCCAGCTGCAATCCTCAGAGAGCTGACAAGAGACCTAAAGGCTGGAGGCTTATAGCAATTGTAAGTCCCTGAGCCTAACAACATGCCACGCTGGAGGCCTACTCACGTAAAAGAAATACTGCAACACAAATGTGGTATTAGGACTTGCATATAAACCAATGTTACTGCAATAAACAAAAAATTAAAAAAAAAAGAACTTGCAGCCAGCTGTGCTGGGGCTCCCCACACCTGATAAAGAGACTGAAGGGCCCACAACAACTACAAGCAGCTGAGCATTACAACAGCTGGCCAGGAGCATAACTCGGCCTCACTGGGTGCCTACAGGGAGAGCAAACAGGCCATAACAGAAGGACACACATAGCCCACATAGGGGTCACCCCAGAACATTGAGAACTGAAAGAAGCACACTGCAGACCTCCTAAGGCATCACTTATATAAGGTCACCTATCCAAGAGCAGGAGACGTAGCTGACCTACCTAATACGCAGAGACAAGCACAGGGAAATAGGCAAAATGAGGAGGCAAAGGAATACATTCCAAGTAAGGGAACAAGACAAAACCCCAGAAAAGGAAACTAAGTGAAACAGAAATGAGCAACCTACCCGACAGTTCAAACTAAGAGTGTTAAGGATGCTCACTGATCTGGGGAGAAGAATAGATGAACTCAGTGAGAATGTCAACAAAGAAATGGAAGATATAAAAAAGAACCAATCAGAAATGAAGAATACAATACTGGAAATGAAAAATTCACTAGAGGGACTCAAAAGCAGAGTAGAGGATACAGAAGAACGGATCTGCGAGCTGGACGAAAGACTAGAAGAGATTACCCAAGATGAAAAGGTAAAAGAAAAAAGAATTAAAAAGAGTGAGGACAGTCTAAGGGACCTCTGCGACAACATCAAGCACACTAACATCCGCGTTATAGGTGTCCCGGAAGGAGAATAGCGAGACAAAGGGGCAGAGAATCTATTTCAAGAAATAATAGATGAAAACTTCCCTAACCTAAGGAAGGAAACAGACATGCAGGTACAAGAAGCACAGAGAGCCCCAAACAAGATAAACCCAAAGAGGCCCACACCAAGACACATCATAATCAAAATGTCCAGAATTAAAGATAAAGAGAGAATCCTAAAAGCCACAAGAGAAAGTCAAGTTACGTACAAAGGATACCCCATAAGGCTATCAGCTGACTTCTCAGCAGAAACCTTACAGGCTAGAAGAGAGTGGCATGATATATTTAAAGTGCTAAAAGGAAAAAACTTACAGCCAAGAATACTCTATCCAGCAAGGTTATCATTCAAAATGAAAGGAGAGATCAAAAATTTCCCAGACAAGCAAAAATTAAAGGAGTTTGTCACCAAGAAACCGGTGCTACAAGAAATGTTAAAGGGACTGATTTAAGAGGAAAAGAGAAGACCACAAAGAGGAAAAATTATCTATTTCCATGATAAGAACATAATGGATACAAATGCACAAAAAAGAGGTTAGATATGATATCAAAAACATACAGAGCATTCCATCCAAAAACCGAAGAATACACGTTCTTTTCAAATGCACATGGAACATTCTCCAGGATTGATCACATATTAGGCCACAAAACAGGTCTCCATAAATTCAAGAAGATTGAAATAATACCAAGCATCTTTTCTGACCACAACGGTATGAAATTAGAAATCAACTATAGGAAGAAAATCAGAAAAGCCACAAATACATGGAGATTAAACAAAATGCTACTGAACAACGAGTGGATCAATGAAGAAATCAAAGAAGAAATCAAAAAATACCTGGAGACAAATGAAAATGAAAATACGACATGCCAGAATTTATGGGATACAGCAAAAGCAGTTCTAGGAGGGAAGTTTATAGCAATACAGGCCTATCTCAACAAACAAGAAAAATCTCAAATAAACAATCTAACAATGCACCTAAAGGAACTGGAAAAAGAAGAACAAACCAAGCCCCAAATCAGTAGAAGAAGGGAAATAATAAAAATCGGAGCAGAAATTAATGAAATAGAGACCAAAAAAACAATAGAAAAAATTAATAAAACCAAGAGCTGGTTATTTGAAAAGATCAACAAAATTGACAAACCTTTATCTAGACTGACCAAGAAAAAAAGAGAGAAGGCACAAATAAGTAAAATCAGAAATGAAAGAGGAGAAATTACAACAGACACCCCAGAAATACAAAAGATTATAAGAGAATACTATGAAAAGCTATATGCCAACCAATTCTACAATCTGGAAGAAATGACAAATTCTTAGAATCACACAACCTTCCAAAACTGGATCAAGAAGAAGTAGAGAAGTTGAATAGACCAATCACCAGTAAGGAGATCGAAACAGTAATCAAAAACCTCCCCAAAAATAAAAGTCCAGGACCAGACGGCTTCCTTGGTGAATTCTACCAAACATTCAAAAGAAGAGTTAATACCCATCCTTCTCAAACTCTTCCAAAAAATTGAGGGGGGGGGGAAGCTCCCTAACTCATTCTACGAAGCTGACATTACCCTGATACCAAAACCAGACAAGGACAACACAAGAAAAGAAAATTACAGGCCAATATCACTGATGATCATCGATGCAAAAATCCTCAACAAAATACTAGCAAATCGCGTACAACAATACCTTAAAAAGATTATACACCATGATCAAGTGGGATTTATTCCAGGTATGCAGGGATGGTTCAACATTTGCAA
Organism: Diceros bicornis minor; assembly: GCF_020826845.1. Lineage (NCBI taxonomy): Eukaryota > Metazoa > Chordata > Mammalia > Perissodactyla > Rhinocerotidae > Diceros > Diceros bicornis. The sequence continues at coordinate 23,111,394 of NC_080781.1, forward strand.
ATCAATCAACGTAATACACCAAAACAGCATGGTACTGGCACAAAAACAGACACACAGATCAATGGAATAGAATCAAAAGCCCAGAAATAGACCCACACATCTATGGACAGCTAATCTTTGACAAAGGAGCCAAGAACGTACAATGGAGAAAAGAAAGTCTCTTCAACAAATGGTGTTGGGAAAACTGGATAGCCACATGCAAAAAATGAAAGTAGACCCTTACCTTACACCATACACAAAAAGTAACTCCAAATGGTTTAAAGACTTGAATGTAAGACCTGAAAACATAGGCAGTACGCTCTTCGACATCGGTCTTAGCAACATATTTTCAAGCACCATATCTGCCCGGGCAAGAGAAACAATAGAAAAAATAAACAAATGGGACTACATCAAACTAAAAACCTTCTGCACAGCAAAGGAAACCATCAACAAAACGAAAAGACAACCTAACAATTGGGAGACTATATTTGCAAACCATACATCTGATAAGGGGTTAATCTCCAAAAATATAAGGAACTCATGCATCTCAACAACAAAAAAACTACCAACTCAATTAAAAAATGGGCAAAAGACCTGAACAGACATTTCTCCAAAGAAGATATACAGATGGCCAACAGACACATGAAAAGATGTTCAAAATCATTAACTATCAGGGAAATGCAAATCAAAACTACAGTGAGATATCACCTCACGCCCGTCAGAATGGCTATAATTAACAAGACAGGAAACAACATATATTGGAGAGGATGTGGAGAGAAGGGAACTGTCATACACTGCTGGTGGGAGTGCAAACTGGTGCAGCCACTATAGAAAACAGTATGGAGATTCATCAAAAAATCAAGGATAGAACTACCATATGATCCAGCTATTCCACTGCTGGGTATTTATCCAAAGAACTTGAAAACACCAATGCGTAAAGATACATGCACCCCTGTGTTCATTGCAGCATTATTCACAATAGCCAAGACTTGGAAGCAACCTAAGTGCCCATCAAGGGACGAACGGATAAAGAAGATGTGGTATATATACACAATGGAATACTACTCAGCCATAAGAAACGATGAAATCCAGCCATTTGTGACAACATGGGTGGACATTGAGGGTATTATGCAAAGTGAAATAAGTCAGAGGGAGAAGGTCAAATACCGTATCATTTCCTTCTAAGTAGTAGATAATAACAAAAATAAACAAACACATAGAGACAGAGATTGGATTGGTCGTTTCCAGAGGGGAAGAAGGGAGGGAGGAGGGCGAAAGGGATAATTCGGCACATGTGTGTGGTGATGGGTTGTAATTAGTATTTTGGTGGTGAACATGATGTAATCTATGCAGAAATAGAAGTATAATGATGTACACCTGTAATTTATACAATGTTATAAACCAATGTTACTGAAGAAACAAAAAATTAAAATATTAAAAAATAAAAGAAAGTAAGAAGTAGCTCAAAACTCCTACCCCCACAAAATGGTACTAAGGGCAGTGGATGAATCTTGACAATATGGGGGTCTACCCTTTTCCCCATTTATCCAGCATGACCTTAGTGCCCTTAATCATATAACTAACTGGCAGACTTTTTGTGCTCTTGGAGAATCGGAGAAACAGACTGTCTCATCACCAAAGTGACTTCAGTATTGCCTACTGCCAGTAGAGAAAGGCATTAGAAGTACTATTTTAAACCACTTGAAAGAGCAACTCACCCACCAAGGCATATAAACTGATTTGAGGAAGTGAGTGAGGGTGGGCAAGAGGAGTTCATTGAATGTGCTCCCCATCCCACCCCACTTCCAGCTTCTGGAGAACTGGAACCAGTGATTCCCATTTACACAAACTGAGAATGATTTTATTGAAATAATTTATAGAAATGACTTAAATAATGTAAAGTACATTACATATTAGATATGTATTTGAGTATGGATTACTTCTAATCATTAGAAGGTAGGGAGTCTGTTGGACCCACAAAATCTCTGATGGACAAAAGCACCTTTTCTTGCATTAGTTTTGTTATATGAGCTTCTTCTCGAACTTTCTCCATGGAAAAGAACTATAAGTTTGCTAGGTAATGGGAATAAATAATAAGTTAAAGTTAAATAAAAAGTCACACAATAAAGCTGATAGCAAAGAGAAAAAGGGCATATCTAGAATATAGTTTATTAGGTATTTGGAAGTGAGTTTGAAGAGTCTCCTATGCTTCACTTTATTTTAGTATTTGGATTTATTTTTCTTATAGGAATTTGGAAACCATTTAACATTTTTAATCAGAGCTATGAAGTGATCAGATTTGTGTATTAGAAAGAGAAGCCCAATGACAGTGGAGGATAGTAGCAGATACTGTGAGTGCCTTGCCCATATCTACTTTGCACTCACTATTTCAGTACATGCCAAGGGCATCCTTCAGGAAGCATCAGCAACCTTCTACTGAAGGCTTCTCTCAGCACACGCATGGGGCAGGACCGAAGTGCCAGAGAGTTAATGTCTTCCCCCTGCTCAAGACAGTGGGGAGTTAGAACATAAATACCACAGCCTCCTTTATTCTTGAGTAGACAGCTGTAGGGCCTAGTTCCCCAGGTGGATTGAGCCCAAGATAACCTCATGAGTTACCTGCTTAATTATAAATCATTTATCGGTTCATTTTCTTCCCTGCCTCACTTTTTTATTCTCCTACCCTGGTTTCCAGGTTCTGAGATCACCTTCCACATAAACTGCTTTCACTCAAATTCTCATCTCAGAATCTGATGCTGGGGAAACCCAAACTAAGATAGTTGAACGTGACGGTGGTTTTAGGAAGCAGACTCTAAGAATGAATTCTGGAATTTGATTAATTACTGGTTAGATAGTAACAAGGACCATATCACTGGTAGTAAGCAGAGTAGTGATAATCCCTGAAGTGTGTTAGCTTCATAATGCAAAGAATTTCATATGTGGAGATTTGGGAAGGTATAAGGCAAAGAGTATATATTTGATTATGTAATACTTCTAGTACTTTCATTTGAAAGCTATGAAGACAATGGTAATTATACATCTCATGAAATTGGTTGACTGTTGTTACGTGCCTTGAATGCACTGAAGTAAGAAAGTGAATTAGAGATGCCGCTAAACGTCCTACAATGCACAGGATAGCAGTCTACAACAAAGAATTATCCAGCACAAAATGTCAGTATTTCCAAGGTTGAGAAACCCTGGTTTAAAGTGACTGTCATTTCCAGAAGCTGAAAGGCAATGATTTTGCCTAGAGTAAACACTTGCAGCTACCCACTTGAGGCCTGTGTGGGTCATGTGGGTCATGTGCCAGGGATTGAATCCCTATGGGAGCTACCCTCAGCCAATGATAGATGGAAATTTGAGGCTAAATACTACAAATTCCTTGCCTCTTGGTTGGGATAACTTTGAGGCTTGTTCTATGCTGTCTTTCTGAATTCCCCAGTGGGGTTGGGTGTGGTTTGCTCACAGCCATGACCTGCCTGATGATGAAGCCTTTAGTGACTTTCTTCTCTTCCTTGTGCCTCTTCAAATTCATAAAATTGTCATTACAGTGTTAGAGAGAAATAGTAACATTGGAAAATCTAATAATATAATTCTCTATATTAATAAATTAAATAAGAAAAATATGATTATCACAGCAAATCCAGAAGAAACAATTCAATGTTCATTAAAGATAAAAATTCACACAATCTAGGAATAGAATAAAATGTCCATAAAGCAATAAGAATTATGCGTCAAAAGCCCACAATATCATCAAACAATTATAAAATTTAAGAAATATTCCCATTAAACTTGGTTGAATACATATGGATTATACTTATTACTACTATTACATACCACTATTACACATTGTGCTGGACCTCCTGGAGAATTCAATAATAGAAGAAAAAAGTAGAATGTATAAAAAAGATAAAGACACAAAATTTTTCTTATTTTAAAGTGATATTACTGATTGCAAAGACAATTTAAGACCGACTAGTATATTTAGTAAGAATGTGAAGCAGTTTTGCTAGATGCAAATAAATATACCAAAAATCAATATAGACCAATAATAAGCAAGTTGAAAATGTAACAGAAAACACTATTCTAAATGGCAACAAAAAATAAGATGCCTAAGAATAAATCTCAAAAATAAAGATATATGAGAAGTTTTTTTAAAAATCACAAAGGATTATTAAAAGACAAAGTTATATGAGAATAAATGGTGAGATATTCTATGTTCATTGATGAGAATATTCAGTATATTAAAGAAATCTTCACAATATTTGTTAAATTCAATGCAATTCCAAAAACAATTCTAACATCCTTTTTCAATTAACAAGCTAACCCTAAAGTCTTTATGAAAGTGCAAAGATCAAGAGTAGTCAATATAAATGTATAGATTAAAAACTATGAGTGTGTATACATGGATGCACCTTGAGGGTATTATGCTAAGTGAAATAAGCCAGACAGAGAAAGACAAACACCGTATGATTTCACTCATATGTGGAAGATAAACAAACACATGGATAAAGAAAACAGATTAGTGGTTACCAGAGGGGAAGCGGGTGAGAGGGTGGGCAAAAGGGGTAAAGGGGCACATATGCATGTTGATGGATAAAAATTAGACTACTGGTGGTGACCACGAAGCAGTCTATACAGAAGCTGATATATAATAATATCGCCTGAAATTACACAATGTTGTAAACCAATATGACCTCAATAAAAAAAATAAACAAAACAAAAAAACTAGTAAGAGTAAAAATAAACCCACTAATACACTAAAAAAACCCCAAAAACTATGAGTGTGGGAATATCCACATAAGATAGCAAGAAATTTTAGAAACCTAAAGCATTCATAACAATATCTTATTGACACAGCGGTAGACATATATTGACATGCAGATCATGAATGGAAAAATTATTGAATAAGTGTTGCTAGGGCAATTGGTTATTCACATGGGAAAACTAAAATTATATCACTATCTCACACCATGTGAGATCCATTTCACACTATACATAAAAATTAATTTCATGCAGATTAAAGGCTTAAGTCAAGCAGCAGCAAAACCTTAAAACTTCTGAACATTCAGAAAATGCCTTATCTCAAGGTAGAAAATTATTTCTTAAAAAATGACACAAAACTCTAAAAACATAAAATGATAGACTGATTAATTTAACTGCATTAAAATTTTAAATATGAACAAATGATCACTTTAACAGCATTATAAGACAAGGCGCAGACTAGAAAAAATCTTTCAAAACATATCACTGAATAAAAATTAGAACCTATAAATTGTTAAGGACTTCTATTAATCAATATGTAAAAGATGAAATTTCCAGTAGAAAACAGGGAGAAGTTATGAAGAGGTAATTCACAGGCAATGAACCAGAAACCATCATGTCCAAGAATGTCTTATTTCAGCATTCTTTATAATAATGGAAATTTTTAAATAACTTTTATGTCTATCAACAGGAGAAAAGGTAAATAAATTATGGTATATTTACACAATTGCATGATATATATTAGTGAAAGGAAATGAAATATGTGTCATTTGTATATGAATCTCAAAGTAAAAATGTTGAGTAAACAAAAACGATAACAGGAGGTTTTATACTGTGTATCAATATTGAAATTTGAAAATAATTAGACAATACAGTATATTGTTTTGGAATATGTAAGCAGGTGTTAAGAATATTCATGCAGGGCCTGCCCGGTGGCCTAGCGGTTAAGTGCGCGCGCTCCGCTACTGGCGGCCCAGGTTTGGATCCCGGGCGCGCGCCGGACGTACCGCTTCTCCGGCCATGCTGAGGCCACGTCCCACATACAGCAACTAGAAGGATGTGCAACTATGACGTACAACCATCTACTGGGGCTTTGGGGAAGAAAAAAAGTAGGAGGACCGGCAATAGATGTTAGCTCAGAGCTGGTCTTCCTCAGCAAAAAGAGGAGGATCAGCACGGATGTTAGCTCAGGGCTGATCTCCCTCACACACAAAAAAAATATTCACCCAAGGAGGAAAACATGCAATTCAAGAGGGTGAATCTTCTGGTGAACAAGGAGGGGAAGTGTTTGAGGAGGGGTACACAGGAGGCTTTAACTATTTTAATATTGTCTGTGTTAGTTGGTTGGAGGTGGTTTATTGTTTTCTACCTTTGTGTATGTCTCCAAATTTCCATAATAAAAAAAAGAATAAACAGCAAGGAAAACAAAGCCATACTGATGACAGTACATAAACAAGATGGAAAGACAATGGCTAATCCCCAAATTTTGGAGACAATGGAAGTGACCTCAATCAAGACAAGTAAATACTCAGGGTCACTCATTTAGTGGTGGATCCAGAACTAGAAAATAAAATTCCCAGATCAAATATTATGGTTGGTTCCTTCACTATGCCTTGACTATACTGAGGAAATTCCATTTATCACCTGGAGAATTTACAATGTTAGAGAGTGGACATGGTTTTAAGAAATTGTCCACAAAGAGGTTATATATCATATTACAAAGCTGTTTATCTGGCCATGAATGGGCTATCAACATAGAAACTGTGTTTCTTAGGCATGGAGACTTGATTTTAAAGAGCTGAGAAGGAGTAAATAAGGCAAATGCGTTGTAAGAAACATTTGGAGAATAAATGTAGCAAGCTCTTGCAATGTAGGCACAACCGTGGATATGGTGAAATGAGTGTTATTTTAAATTAATTCAATGTATTTGCTACGTATCATATTTAATCAGCTTAATAACTTTTTAGTTGTACTCTCATATATTTTCCTGGAAATTTTGTATACTGTGAGGAAAAATGAAAGATTAATTTACCAAACACAAAGAGGAGATGACCAAGTCCCTATGTCGGGAAACATTTTACTTGAATTTTATCTCCTCATGATTTGCACATAAAAAAGGAACAGAGGGAAGAAGATTGATTTTGTAAGTCTTTCAAAAAATTAAACTTGGCTCTAGGTAACATTGGAGTTGGGAGAAATAAAAGTATTTTAATCAAGATGTCACATAGTAAAAGAATAAACCACTCATATTCATTCAAAAGGCTTACGATTTTTATTCATTTCTCCTTTTCAATTAAATTGAACCTGCAGAGTACATAAGGGCCAAGCTAAGCAAAGTTATTCTAGACTGATGACATTACCATATTCTACCATTACTAATATTCTTTTAATATTTATATTCCACCCCTTAACTTTCTGGACTGAATCACCGTATAAATAGGTATGAATTGTATGGAAATGAGCAGTACTTTCCTTGAAAGTAAATATGAGGTAAACAAATTTAAAAATCAATATCTTTCTCTAAGGCAACTGGTAGAAAACAAATCCTAAACCATTACTGAAATCCAAGAAAAAAACTAATTAATCTAGTGGTTTCTTTCCTAAAAGTAGTGGAAACTGTAAGGTCCTATTATTGAAATTTTATTAGGATGAAACTAAAGAGCTACAACTTTAGCTACAAATTTTCAAAATATCTTGTCTCCAGACCATAGGGAACTTGATAAAATGATGTGTATGGATCTTTACTTGCTTACGTCATGGTGAGGACTCACATTAATGGCAAGGAGGAGGATTAAAGATGGTTTATATCTGAGGAATCACAAAAGCTGAACACCATCCCCATAAAGTTATTGGAAGACATTTTGTAATGTCGAAATGCAAAGGAGGGTGAACGATTTGATGGTATATAATAAATGCATTGATTTCAATACTTCGCCATGAAAGGATTTTTTAATTTACAGGGAGGAGTGATTAATTTCTACTTGCATTGCAAAGATATCCTTCCAGTGTGAAGACAAGTCACTGAATTCATTCCAGTATGTTTAAAAGTTGCCTCAAATAATACTAATGGTGGGGAGGGAATAGTCTTGTTTCTTAATTTTAGAGAAAAATTTACAATTGCCTAGTGCAAAATAATATCAGAAATCTTATTTTTCTCTTTTTAGGCATCAAGCAAGCTTAATTTCTAATAAAGCTTTTTTGTCCCAGAACTTTCTACTACATTAATGTTAAAATATTCCTACAACATACCAAAGATTAACAGGGAATAGAAATAATTCAAATTATAAAGTTAGGTCTATATAACGCCATCAATAATTAATTAAATAAAAACTTTTACATTATATACATATATAATTTAATAGGTTATGTTAGATTTCCTGAAGTATTTTATCACATGAGCATATGAATAAAACTATACTTGGTTTTTTAATAAATGCTGACTTTTGATCCAGAATTTAAAAATATAAGTACCAGTCTATGATTCAACTTAACTCCAATATGAAAAAAAATGTTTTCCAAAAATATTTTCTTGGTATAGCTATTGGCGTTTTGAGCAGAATAATTCTTTTGTTGGTTCTGTCCTGCAGACTGCAGAAAGTTTAGCCTCCCAGCTACCCATCCCCATAAACACTGTAGCACTTTCCAGATATCGTGACAACCAAAACACTCCCATGTTTTCAACTTCATCATTACCCTTCTTTTCTCCATTTAGGAGACTGGTTTACAGTAGTGATTTAGAAGATTTATGATGCTCTCTAATTTTATAAAAATTAGGAAGAAAGTTATCTCTCTCTCTCAATCTTTCCTTTCTTTTTTCTTTCTTTTTAGAAACTACTATTGGAAACATAATAACCAAACAAAATCTTTTTTCACCATACTTTAGAGCTAGAAATGTTCTTTTATATGTATTATCTGATTCAATCATTGCATATCTATATCAGGAAAACAGAGTATATATTATATTTCTCTTTTGATAGGTAAAAAAAAAAAGAAATTAAGGCTTAGAGAAGTTAAGAAACTAAGTATCATCCTTCATACTGGTGAAGTTGAAACTAGTGTCTTGGTCTTCTAAAATTTAGCGTCCTTTCAGCTTCATCTGACTGAAATGTTAACACGTGCCCTGTCCTCAAGAAGACAGTAGTTTAAATGGGGAGAAAATATCAATCAGCAAACTTGCCATGAATTTCATGATGCAGCCTAATACACACATTGCCTACAGAAAAATGTTAATGGTGTAATAGTAATTAATTGTTAAAGGTAAAAAATGGGTAATCTGGTTTTACCATTTATTCATAAAAAAGTATTGAAGCCTAATATTTGTTCAGTGCTCAGCTTGATGCAGGCATTACTGCACATGAGAAATGACTTAAAATGGTTTCTATAATAAACAAAGTGCATTTGAAGTACCAAGCTGTAAGGGCCTAGATCTGTCAAAGGGAGGAAGGGAAGTAGAGAAGGAATAATTTCAGATTTCTTTTATTATAATGAAATCACATGCTTATCCACAATGTTTAAAACAAATCATTTTTTAATTATTAATGCATCTTACAAGTTCACTTCTATAGCATTTTATTATTACAAAGTCAGGCAATAAAATATGGGGTTATTTTGATGAACGTAACTTATAAATTTGGCATAATGATTGACAACTGCAGTCAGTTTACCATTTAACTTCATAATTTACCTTTATTTCTCACTTTTATTTCTGTTACACAATCTCAAGACAATAAAATCATATAGATAAGACATTGCTAATTGTAACAGTCATTTCACAGCTTATCTTTAAATTTCAGTATACTATTTAACCTGTTTGAAAGAATAGTAGGGATATATATATACACACCCACACATAGACATTAATGGCTAACAACTGAGCATATTCTTCAATTAGATACTGGTTTAATTTTATCAATAAATAAGTTTCTCAACCAAATGAAATCATTATTTCTTGGTAGAAAATTTTGAAATGTATTTTGCAACTTTATGAGATATTCAAAAATTACTTTGCAAAGAAAAGAAGCAAGTCTAATTACCAGTTACTGTTAATAGTTTCTAACAATTTCTAAATAGTCAAATTTATCCTGCTTTGCTCATCAAATCTAAAATTTAATTTGTACCTCCATTTGGTCACTTGATCCAAAGTTGTAATATGGTAAGTAAATTGCAGTAGGGATAAAATCTTGACCTTTTTTTCAATTTACCACCCCAGAACAGAAAGCAGATGGCTAGATTAAACTGCTTTCTTTCCCACGTGAAGATGACCCAAGTGTTTTATTCTCGAGAATCTCAATGTGAAATCAAACCAAAATCGCTCATTGTGGTTTAAACTTATGAAAGTTAGACATCATAAATTGGAGTGACCAGATGAAGAGATGAAATATGATTGAATGATTCTTGAACATGGAGGGATTTTTCCAGCTGAGGATGCCAGATTACAAAACTATAAACAAACATGAATGCATTGAGATGAAAAACATGATGATGAAGAACCTAGAAATCTGATTATTATTGCCAAATGTTGTGTCAGGTACACTAGGAGATGAGGTGATGAGCAGTTCTGGATTCAAAAAGGTGAATCATTGAAGACCAAATTGTGAGGCAAGGTTATTAGGAGGATTTTCTACATGGAATAATACAAGAAGTCTAATGATAAGGCAGAATGTGGTATGTACCTAAAAAATATACTGAACACTATGGAGGTTCAGGGGAAGAAAAGTGATCATGATCATTTAGAAGAACAAGGAAAAGATTTCCTTGGTTTTCTTCAATCAGGCATTGATTAAGCTTAAAACCTAAGAGATTCTGATTATAGTGGGGCATGCATCAAGAAGTTGAAAACTTGGATAGTGAATTTCACTCTCCATAGGTTGTAAAATGACTCAGACTATGTTCCCATAGTATATCAAGATAAATCCAGATAAAATAGAACCCATACTTTTCTAAAAGACTATCAAAGAGGCACCGAAGCCTAAATGAGCTGTTTTCCAGAGAAAGGCGCCCTTCTTCAGATAACAATGAGCCAAGGATGTTACTTGAGGGCAAATGCTGGGTTTGGCTATCAAGCTTTTGGTTAAGGTGTTAGCAGGTAGGACAAAATAAAATCTGAAATACTCACAAATACAGTGATAATTCACTTAGCCTAACAATTCTCCCCCACCTCAGTTTTCCTGGAGAAAATGACAAAGGCAGGACCGAAAAGCAGAAAGAATTTACACTATCTTATGGAGTCTTGTGGTGCCTGGAACCAGAGGTCTTTGTACCAATGAATCCAATGCTGAACCATGACCCCACCAACTCCTGGCCCAGATACTAATATCAAGGAGTCAGTTTGCTCTCTCTCTCTTTCTCTGATATCTGATATAACTGATATCTGTACTCACTCTGTAATCTCATTTCCGTGCATCCATTCTGATCACTGCTTCCTTTCTTTCTAATTCCCTCCATCGTGTAAACTGACCTCCAATATTATTCAACTGCACGGGACCACCAATCAATTGACCTTCATGTTTTCCCTCCCTCTCAACTCCTCAATCATCACTTTCAACCTTACCCAGCCTGGCTGCCCTCACATACACTTTAAAGTTTCTTTGTTCCCTCTCTCTTTATTTTACTTGCCTGACAAAACCCCAACCATAGCTAAATGTAATTCTCTGCCTATTTCATATCTGCACCTAAGCAGCTAAACCTGAATGGAAAAACACATAAAGGTGCTTACAGGATATCATTGTAAATGCATGAGTCCTAATGGAATCATACCATATTTCCCTAATACATTTGTTCTCCTACTTTCTTAGATAACTATTTCATACTTTCTTCTCTCTTCACAAAGTATGAATATTTCCTTCCCTTTATTTACTTTCAGTTCATGACCTTTCTTATTTCCTGATGAAATAAAATATAACTGATAAAAGATTCCACTCTTACCACGACATCTACCAATCTATTTTCATCTGGATCTATATCCTTTCCCTTCCCTCCTATTGCTATAAATGATGGCTACTGATGCTATCCATGGCTAACCATTACACTTGTGAACTGGATCCCATTGTCTCTTGCCTACTCAAAGACATAACTCTCTTTCTCTCCTCTTCCTTGATTTTCCCTCTTTTGTTTATATTTCTCACCAACATATGAATAGGCTGTATTATCTCCTTCCCCAAACAAAACTCCTTCAACTTCATATCCTTCTGTAACTTCCTCTCCATTTCTTTGCCTGTCTTTACGTTAAAATCCTCAAAAAAGCTATTTATCTACTCTGTCTCCAATCATTTTCTTTTGTCTTCTCTTAAACCCACTCCAATCAAGCTTTTACCCAAACACCTACATCAAAACAGCTTTAGTGACATTCTGTCATGGCCTCTATTTTGTGAGTTCCAATGGTCAAGTCACAATTTTTACTGTACCTGACCGGTTAATAACATCTGACACAATTGTTCACTCTCTCTTAGTTCAATCATTTTCTTCACTTGGCTTCCAGTACAACACTTTTTCTTGGTTTTCCTCTGATTACATGAGTGCTCTTTCTCAGTCTCTATTGCTACGTCCTCCTCTTCTTGACTGCAACAACTGGAAAGCTCCAGGGCTCAGCCTTCAGACCTCCTTTCTTCTCCATCTTTACCCAGTCCTTCATTATCATATCAAGCTTCATGACTTCAGGTACCATCTATATGTTGATAACTACCAAATTTATAATCCAATATAGATCTCTCACTAGAACTCTAGTCTAATATCAAACTGTCTACGTGCTAGTTCCCTTTGGATGTCTAATAGGCACTTCATAAGTAACATGTCCAAATCTAAACTCCTAATTTTTGCTAATGCTCTTCTCCTCCAGTCTTTCTCATCTCGGTTAATGGTAATTCCGTCATTTTAATTCATCAGACTTTACCCCTTGGAATCAACTTTGACCATCTCTCATGTTCTTCCCACAGATATCCATGTTTTGCTTCCTTACTACAGATCACTGCTCAACTTTCATGTAAGAAGAAAGGCGTTTTTATGATTTCCCTAGATTTTCTCCCTCATTCACTCCTTGCCATTACCTCATTTCCTTTTCTTTATAGCACTTACAACTACCTGATATATTATATATCATATGTTTAATTATTTATTTTCTGTCTCTCTCCTTAGCATGTAAGATGTAATCAGACAAAGACAGGGGCTTTGTCTTTTTAATTCAGTGTTATAGCCCCAAGTTTAGAATAGTGCCTAACATACAGTAGGTGCTTAAAAAATGTTTGTTGAACAAAAAAATGTACTTTAATGAAGACAGAATTTTGTTCTGTTTTGGAAATTTATAAGAAAAAATTTTAACTAATTTTCTCTCAGTTATACTTTGATGACCCTAAGGATTGTTAGTGTTATTTTGTTGAGAACAAGGATTTTTTTCCTACTCATATTACTCTCCAGGATTAAGTTTCTATATTTTGTCTTCGAATTGCATTCTACAGGAAGGCAGGTATGTGGCTAATGGAGGTAAGAGAGAAATATTATAGAGATATTCTTATCCCTTAACTCTTTCAAAATGAGAGATTACATTAATTTACATACCATCTGAATATGAAAAGGCCTAGAGGTGATGAGAAGATAATTAAAAGGTAGATTTGACAGGCTTGTAGAGGAACAAAGCAATTCTTGTTAAATTACTATATCATTGTAGTCTTGAGGGGTTAGAGATCTTGATATGATTATTAATATACACACATTTGATTTGTTTAAGCAATTACATTGTTAAATGGATGAAAAGCAATATGTTTGCTGTGAAAAGTTCACCTAGCAGCCTTTTAGATTTAACAGTCATAGAATTGTCTATGATAAGAAAAATTAAGGCATGCACGTCTGAACTAATATATAAAAAGAATTCCACAAGAAACAATTATATACAAAGTAATAAACTCTCAATATCATCTAAACTTATGTGCAAAATTTAATTATTCAAGTTAATTTTCATAAAAGTCTTATAGCCGTTTTGTTCTTTTGAGTATCAATGTGATTGTGGACACTATTCATCAATTGTGTTTTGTCTCTTATTTTCAATCCTTCTTAAAAATTGTTTTCTGTTGGCATTATATATAGAAAGTATTTTAGGATGTGCATAAACCATTGATCCTACAATCAGTATTCAAGGAATAATATTGTTGCAAGCAATTTTTCTGGGTTGCTAAAATAATGGTATTCCTTTCCTGTTGGTATTAGAAAAGTGCTCTTGAAACATTTTCATGGGCAGAAGTGCTAACTCCAAATGTCTTTGCGAAGAACACTCACTATGAGGCCATTCAGATTTCAAGTTAACATGAACATATTTGCATTGATTTTCATATATTTAAAAAAAACTAAGAATTTATTTCAATATTGATTATATATAAATATTTGTTTTAAATGAGATAAATTTTTGAATGTAATTAAACTGGTAGAAGAAAGCATTTTCTAATTTTCTAGCAGATATAAGAAAAGACAAGACAACATGGAGCATTCATATGCACAGAACTTAAAAATTCTGAATTTTCCATTCTGGTTTATTCCTCGCTGTATAATCCTGATGTCTTTTCCTTGCAGTGCTTGTAGATTTCTTTTGAGCATCAGTTTCACTCAGTAGTCAATTTATAACGAAGATTGTATAAAATGTGACATTAAAATCAGGCCAAATGTTAATTCTGGGTAAAAAGGCCAAAATAAATATAAAAATTATGTCTGGAAGGAATTATAGTGTGATTTACTTAGTAACGGAGAGAAGTAAACTATGAAAAGGATAAACAGCTATAAAAGTAATGAATGTTTTTCTGAAAACATAAGGTGTTTTCTCCTCCCATTCTCATACCATGGAAACAAGCTGACTCTCAATGAGAATGAATCGCATTCCACTTTAGGCTGATGAACAATACAATTCTTTATGCAGCACACAATCAAGCTGTGGAAGTCAATCCTGCAATATATCATTGTGCTAAATAGTTTAGCAAAATCCAGGAAAGCATTCAATGTTGCTATGAATAAGAATGACATTTACAGCTAAGTAGGTCACAAAGTCTAAAGGGCTCTCAGCCCTCTAGCAATGGGGCATAGGAGAATTTGTGTGAAGGTCATAAAGTAATGTTCTCTCCTCTGACGTTGTTGTATATCACCCCTGCATTATGGGATGTTTATGTGGCTCTGTGGCTCTTTCTTAAAGCTGAGAATTAAGGATATCTACTTGAATCTAAAGAAAATAAAAACTACTTAATTTTCTTCAAAATATAAATATTATTTTGATATAAATTATCCATTATATTATCAATGACTGCAGTAATTCTATAATATATAATCAAAGGAAAATAAACAAACAAAATGTTCTCCATATAGAGGAGTAAAGGAATGGGAAAATTTGACAGATGTGGGAATTAGGAAAGGTAAAAATGGCTGAAAAACAATATACTTTGGATAAAAAAATATTTCCTTCTAAAACATAGCAAAATTCAATCATCAAAAAAGTAACCTTGAGCCACCCCTGATGGTCTAGTGGTTAGAGATCGGTGTGCTCCATTTTGGTGGCCTGGGTTCAGTTCCTGGGCACAGAACACCACCACTCATCTGTCAGTAGCCATGCTGTGGCAGCAGCTCACATAGAAGAACTAGAAAGACTTACAACTAGAATACACAGCTATGTACTGGGGATTTGGGGAGGGAAAAAAACAGAGAGGAAGATTGGCAACAAATGTTAGCTTAGGGCAAATCTCTTCCAGCAAAAAAAAAAAAAAAAAAAATACCAGCATTTAAAAAAAAAGTAACCTTGACTTTTTTACATAAGTAATTAGTATCTTGATCAGTTAAATTAGAGGTTTGGACTGCTCAGTGCTTAAATTTGCTCCTTCCATGCACTGAGACATGTAAAAGAATGGTCTTAACAACATTATTTATAAAACCCAAACTATAGCTAACCCAAATTTCAAATCAAGAGTCATATGGCAAAAAAAAATATTGTATATTGTTACAAAGAAAACTATGCAGCAATAAAAATGGGTAAGGAGAGCTGCATGCAGTAACATAGACGCATCTCAAAAATATAATGTTAAACTAAAGACCCCTTACAATAACATCATTACAAAAAGAAAATTAAACTTAAGTATTTTAGAATGGTTACTTATGTGGTAAAACTATGCAGGAAAGTGAGTGTATGATTGCTATAAATGACATGTGTGGTTATTTTTATGAGAGAGGATGGTTGTAACAAGAAGGTGGTAAAAGAGAGACTTCTGTAGCACTGCAATGTTATATTTTTCATCTAGGTCAGTATTTATAGAGTGTTGGCTTTATGATGAATCATTGATTTCTACTTTTTCATTCTTCATTTTGTATATATATATTTCAGAATAAAAATTTAAAATAAAATAAATAAACAAGAAGACATTGTGTGAATACGGAAGAATGTGCTGGATAAAAAAAGTTATTTATTCAATGTGCAATATTAGATAAAATAATTTATCGTTCCTTCTTTTTACAAACTGATTTTTCCTCTTATGTCAAGGCTATAGTTACCAAATGAAAGTTGCTTCAAAATTTGCTTGAGTTTCATAAAATAAATATAACCATATCAGCATTTCATAAACCATGGTATAAGAGATTTATTTAATTTGCATGAAACAAAAATGTCACACTATAGACGTCAGATCAAGACAATGACTAGACTTACAGCAAGTATCTCTGGAGCATACTCTGAAAACACTATCTTCAAAAGGAAGAGTTTATGGGGCCAGCCTGATGGCGCAGGTGGTTAAGTGTGCGTGCTCTGCTGCGGCGGCCCGGGGTTCGCCTGTTTGGATCCCGGGCGTACACCGACTCACTGCTTGTCAAGCCATGCTGTGGCGGCGTCTCATATAAAGTGGAGGAAGATGGGCACGGATGTTAGCCCAGGGCCAGTCTTCCTCAGCAAAAAAAAGAGGAAGATTGGCAGATGTTAGCACAGCGCTGATCTCCTCACAAATAAAATAAAAAATAAAAAAAGGAAGAGTTTATGACATAAGGAATCTTTCTAGAAAGTATAAAGGAATCTTTCTAGAAAGTATAAAGGAATCTTTCTAGAACGTATAAAGCAAAAGGAAAGAGTGCAGAGTTTTATTTGCTCAAACTCTTCTGCAGAAAAACTAAATTTATTTAGCATTGTGAGAATTATGGAAAATAATTTGTCATCAGCAATAGCTATGGTGCTCTGAAAATTACTTCTAGAGTGTATGGAAGCTCAAAAGCTCTAAGTTTTTTTTGTGTGTGTGTGAAGAAGGTTAGCCCTGAGCTAACATCTGCTGCCAATCCTCCTCTTTTTGCTGAAGAAGATTGGCTCTGGGCTAACATCCGTGCCCATCTTCCTCTATTTTATGTGGGATGCCTGCTACAGCATGGCTTGATAAGTGGTGCATCGGTCCGCGCCTGAGATTCCACCCTGCAAACCCCGGGCTGCCGAAGCGGAGCGTGAACTTAACCACCATGCCACTGGGCCGGCCCTCAAAGCTTTAAGTATTTTTGACGAGGTAGTTAACTAAATGGTGAAGGAATATTTCATCTCATGGGAGAACATCGGCCATGGAAAGCTCATTATTTTTTGGGAAACCTAATGAGTCAGTCATCCAGGTTAGAGTGCTCTGGAAACTTTAACATGGTACTTGTTTATTATTTTCTAAGTATCTTTGGCAACAGTTGATTGAAAACAGTGAAATAACCTCTTTCTCCATTCCCCTTACTCTGAAATTCACACCCTTACTCATACATGCCAGTTATCTTTGAGTAAATGGAAAAATTATGCAAATTACAGATTTAGGAATGACATTATTAAAATAGTACCCATTTAAAATATGTCGTCTCTAATTTTGTGTTGATGGAGTTTTAAGAGTTGAGTCAACATAAGACCTAATTTCAACAGATTCAATTTGTGATGGTTATTTACACTCGTCCTCCCACAACCACAAGTCTCCATCCCTCTCTGTCAAGCTGATGCCTGCAGACTTCATCCCCTGGGCTCCCTAGCCCTCTGCATTCTGATGGAAGGCACCAGCAAGAAACTGCAGTGCAAGAGGAGAGAGATTTGTTTTTTCTACTGCTCATTCCTGCCACTTTTCTACCTCAATCTCAACCAATATCTATGGTTTCATGGAAAGTTCCTTATGACTAGATAACAGAAGAGGAAAAATACGTAGGTCTGATTTAAAGATGAGTCTGCAAGAAATGCTGGTACCAGACAGAAGTAAAGCTTGCTGCATTTTCCGAGTAGCTAATGTGGTAGCCTGTGCAAGTTATTCTCCATTGCCAATCCCAAGCACACATATACTTTCTCTGCCTTTGTCTCCCCTGATTAGTGGCCTGGGAGGCTGAGCCCTGTTGCCTGAATCTTGCAGGCTCCCTTCCCCGCTGCATATTCATTGAATTCAGTCCATGGGAGGCTGGATCTCAATGGGTGATCCTGGAGTGGGACTAGAGAGATGTAGGGCATTCCTTTCCTATTCTGTACTGACTTTGGCGCTACATTTCTTGCTTCCTCCTCCGCAAGCACAGATCCCACTGAGTGGCTTCTCCTTGGCACTAGGTCTCTCTGGGATCCAATGACACTTTTCCTTCCCTTTCTGCTCCAGACTTTGGATTCATAAAAACTTTCCTTGGGGTGATAAAAGCTTTTCTCTGTTGCTAATCTGTGGATGCTCTCCCCATCCCTTGCTTGTTCCTTTAAATCTTTTCACACCTCCATAAGGAGACTTTTATCTAATATCTCTTCATTTGAACCACAGGAGGTAGATTTCATTTCCTTCAGGACTTTTATTGATAAGAAATCTGCAAAGTTTCAGGCATATGACCAATACATTAATTTTTAATGTAAAGCATTGAGAATGTTTAAATAAAAATAATTTTAAAAGGCTTCTCTGGAATTCTAGAGGCTTGACTGTCACAGTAACAAATATGAGAAGCATGAGAAACTCTTGAACCACAGGCTTTGGAGCACTGGCATAGAGCCAGGTAACTCCTATAGTTGGTGATTACACAATGACCATCATTTCTATATTTTGATGCTCAAAAAATTATAGCATTCAATGAGTTAGTTTTCATAAAAGATGTATTTAAAAATATAAGAGGGTAAAGGTAAAAACCAACAAAGATAATATTATTAACTAAAATCGGGTGGTATAATAGAGAATAGGGAAGAGATGGAGGAAAAAGACAGAAGGAAGTAATATCATCGTCCATAATAGGAAATACTAGACTTTTATAAAGAAATAAAGAACTAAAGGTAAGTATATAAACATATGATTATAAAGCTAACCATTGAAACAAAAATAGAAATATTCCTAAATATCATATGGCCCTATTAGGAGACAAAATTCAAATACAGCAGAGTGAATTTTATTTCCAAGTGATTTTATCCTTTTTTTCTGATTATAAAATTCTGTGTGAGAATTTTGGAAGTATGAAAAAGCAAAAAAATTCTCTAATAATCTCACATCTTAGAAATCATGTTAAAATGCTGCGTATTTTTCTTTACTATTTATGTATTATATATATATATACACAAATATATATATATATACATACATACATATATATACATATACATACACACACTAACACATATAGCAAACTTAAGATTTTGTTGTGTACACCATTTCATAGCCTATTTTTTTCACTTAAAATTTTGTCTTGAACATTTTACCATGGCATTAGATATTCTTAATGGCAGCATATGCTTCTTAATAAAATTGTATGAAATTTCATCAGATTTATTATACTGTCTTTTTAAAGTGTTAACTCGTTATTGGATACTAGGTTATTTTCATTTTTGAAAATCTGGTCATATGAATTAAGAGTCTCAAGTGTGTGCATATCCTTGGTACCAACAATTATTTTTATCTCATTTTTTGAGTCATTTTTCATTTTTTTATTTTGATAAATTTTAAAAATATAGGAAAATACCAAAAACTCATATTCCTACCATACAAAATTAACCACTAATTATAATTTCTCATGTTCACTTTGTCTATTTTTGAATGTAATAAGACAATCAATTTATAGAAAATTTTCCATCCAGTCATCATGCCCTGCTCATTTCTCTCCAGATATCCCCAATGCTATGTATTTATTCATTCATTTAAAAAATGTATTGAGGCACTGCCAGGCTCTGTCTTTGGTGCTGGAAACATGGAAATAAACAACAGATAAAACATCTGCTCTCATGGAGCTTGTATTTTAGTGGCAGGCTAGGGAAGGTTTGGATAGAGAAAATAAAAATATAAAAAATAGGGGCCAGCCCGGTGGCATAGTGTTAAGTTCACATGCTCCAGTTTGGCGGCCTAGGGTTCACGGGTTCGGATCCTGGGCACGGACCTACACATCGCTCATTAAGCCATGCTGTGGTGGCATCCCACATACAAAGTAGAGGAAGATGGGCACAGATGTTAGCTCAGGGACAATCTTCCTCAAGCAAAAAGAGGAAGGTTGGCAAGAGATGTTAGCTTACTGCCAATCTTCCTCACCAATATATGTATATATATAATAGATAAAATGTCAGATTGCAATAATTGCTATACAGATAATACAGCAAGTGATAGGGAGAGTTGGAAGGATTTAATATTTTAATTTTTTAACTTTATTAAGCAATAATTGACAAATATAATTGTATATATTTAAGGTATACAACGTGGTGATTTGATATACATATACATTGTAGAATAATTATGAAGATCAAGATAATTAACACATCCATCACCTCACATAGTTAACAGTTAACCCTTTTTTTTGTGGTGAGAATGCTTAAGATCTATACTCAGCAACTTTCAAGTATATAATATAGTATTACTAAGTATAGTCACCATGCTGTACATTAGATCCTCAGAACTTATACTTCTTTTAACTGATAATTTGCATCCTTTGACCTTCATCACCCCATTTCCCTTTCCCCTTAGCCCTGTTAGGATGGCTATTATCAAAAACACAAGAGATAACAAATGTTGGAAAGGATGTGGAAAAAACGGAACCCTTATAAACTGTTGGTGGGAATGTAAAATGGTACAACCTTTATGGAAAATAGTATAGCAGTTCCTCAAAAAGTTAAAAATGGAGCTACCATATGATCCAGCAATCCCACTCCTGGGTATATATCTGAAGGAATTGAAATCAGTATCTTGAAGCAATATCTTCATACCCATGTTTATTGCAGCAGGAATCACAGTAGCCAAGAGTGATTTTATTTTTATTTTACTTTATTTTTTATTGAAGTATAATTGACATACAATATCCTGTTAGTTTCAGGGGTACCTCAGAGTGATTCGATATTTATAGATGTTATGAAATGATTTACCATGGTAAGTCTAGTTACCATCTGTCACCATACAAAGTTATTATAATATTATTGACTATATTCGCTATGTTGTACATTACATTGCCATGACTTGTTTATTTTATAACTGGGAGTTTCTACCTCTTAATCCTCTTCACCTGTTTTGCCCGCGCCTCCAACCCCTCCCCCATCTGGTAACCACCAGTTTGTTTCCTGTATCTATGAGTCTGTTTGTGTTTTGTTTTGTTTGTTCGTTTGTTTTGTTTTTAGATTCCACATATAAGGGAAATCATATTTTTTTTTTCTTTCTCTGTCTGGTTATTTCACTTAGCATAATACCCTCTAGGTCCATCCAAGAGGGATTTTAAATAGAGCTGCCAAGCAAGGCAATTGATGAAGGACAAACGTCATGAAAGTCAAATACCTGAAAGACTTAAGGGAAAATGAGTCATGTGGATATGTGGGCAGAGGGCAGCGAGAGAGAAGGAGGAGAGAGAGGACATGAAGTGCAGTGACACTGAGATGAGAATGTGTCTGATGTGGATGCCCGTGTGGCTGGAATGGATAGTGTGAGGGGGACAGTAGTAGGAGATGAGTGAGAGAGAGATGAGTAGTAGGAGATGAGAGAGAGATCAGGGAGCCATATAATAAAGGGCCAAAAGGTCATTGTACTCTAGCTTTTACCGTTTGAGAGATGGGAAACACTGGGGAATTTTGAGCAGAAGTGTGACAAGAGCACTTATACATGATACATGAATTTGCAGTTTGGAAGAGAGGTCTGGTTTTTTATCTTTAAAATAATGACCTACATTTTATCTATTTTTTCAAATATATGTGGTTGTGTGTGTGTGGTGTTAGATATAAAAAAGCCTTCTCTAATATGAGATTATCAAAAAGTTTTCATATTTTTTCATCTAATTGGTTCAAATACTTATTTAAAACTTTTTACCTACCTAGAATGTATGTCCTTTTATTCCTAAATGGGAAGCTAGGTTTTTCAACCTCTTTGTTCAGTAGTGTTTGCTTTCTACAATGTTTATGATGCCACCTCTGTCATATATCAAGTGTCCATATATGCATAAGTATGGTTTTTGACTCGTAATTCTCTTTAGTCTATTAAATAAAACATTATTTTAATTTGTATAGCTTTATAAATACTTTTCTATCTGTAGGGTGAATTCCCCTGTTTGTTTTTATTTTATTAAAAAATAGCTAAGCACATAATTTAACTCTCCCATATAAACTTACTCTGTTCATCACATCCTCTGTTGGGATTCTCATTGGGTATACATAGAATTTTGAAGAAATTAGGAGATAATTGATATTTTTAAAATAGTATGCATTTTTAACCCACGAAAACTATCTTTCCATTTATTCAGGCCTTCTTTTATGTACTTCAAATATGTTATGTAATTTTCTCTATGAATGTCTTATAGGGGCCGCCCGGTGGTGTAGTGGTTAAGTTTGGTGTGCTCCGCTTCAGCGGCCTGGGTTCATGGGTTTGGATCCCGGGCATGGACCTACACCACTCAACGAGTCATGCTGTGGCAGTGACCCACACACAAAATAGAGGAAGACTGGCACAGATGTTAGCTCAGGGCTAATCTTCCTCAGGCAAAAAGGGGAAGATTGGCAACAGATGTTATCTCAGGGCCAATCTTCCTCACCAAAAAAAATAAAAAATTGTTACAGACTTTAGGTTAACGTTATTCCTGGGGATTTTTAAATTATATTGCTTTTGTAAAGGGTTTTATTTTCTTACCACAAATGCTGGTTAGTTATTGTTGATATAAAGTAATGATATTAATTTTTAAGTTGATCTTGAATATAGGACACTTGCTGAACCAATAGATTCATTCTAATAGTGTCTCCATTGATTTTCTTTAATTTTATAGGCAAATATCTGACACATGGGGACACTGATTTTTATTTGTTTGTTCTGTTATCATCTAACATGGGACATCCAGAATAATGATGGACTGTAGCAGTAATGGAACCAATCTGAACTTATCCCTCTGTTTAGTGAGAATGCTTCTGATCTTTTAAATGCCTTTCTGTCAGTCTAAGGAAGTTTCAATATTTCTAGTTTACTAAGTGCATTAACGTACATATGGTAATGTTATCAAAAGTTTCTTTTTCTTCTTTGAAAAGTTTATTTGGCTTTTCTGCTTTATGTGTTAACATTGTGAATCACAGTGATAGATTTTTAAATATTGAATTCTCTTTGCCTTTCTGAGATAAATCCTATTAGGTCATGATTTTTATAGTATTATCAATTTTATTTACTAATGTTTTTATATGCATACATATCATATAAGGGAGTTCCACCAATAATTTTTTATTATTGTTTATGTCGTTTTCTGGTTTCAGTATCAAGGACCTATTAACTTCATAAAGTAAATTGTGTAGACCTCTTTATTCAGTAATCCTCACCATTGGCTGCAAACATTTATATTAGGGCAAGTGCACTCTTAGAATTGAAATGTTGAGTAGTAAAAATGTCCCTATGAGAATATGTATATAAAAAAATTTAATTAAAGATCAGGTTTCAAAATAATATGTACACAATTATATACATATAGATAGATATATGTAGATATAAATATACACACTTTGGCCCTTTTTAAAAATTATATACGCATAGAGAAAGAAAAAAATTAGATTGAAATATTAACAATAATAATTTTAGATGATAGAATTATATGTAATTTTCCTTTCTTCTTTAATTTTCCCAACATTTTTCTTATTTTCTGTATTGTACATACATTTCTTTTTTGTTATGGTAAAAAATCCAACAGCATAAATAAAATGTAATGGTTAGGATGAGTGATTACTTTTCTTTCCAGTTCTAATAGTACACGAGGCTATGCCAACTAAACACTAATTACTTACTCATATATTCTGTGTTAATCTGCCTTGATTGGGCTTCCGGTTACTAATGGTCAATGATCCCATCCAAACACGTACACTCCTGATACCACACCACCTCTAATTTCCTCCTCCAAACTCCCATGCTAAATATCAGTGCAGACATCATCATCACCATCATCATTAGATAACCAGTTTTATTATTTCTTACTTTTAACAATTTATTTTTAATTACATGCAGAAATAATCCAAGAGGGACAAGAACAAAAATATCAAATATTTGATCACAAAAGACCTGTGGTTATATAGGCATGACAAATTTTCAGTTAAATTCTGTATTATTGGTGACATATGTTGGTCTTTTGTTTTGAGTGATGGTAAAAGCTCTTTGGTTAAGAATGAAAGCTTCTGAGAAACTTGAACTTTACATTTTCTAACCTTAAAGCTAAAAAAAATCTTTGAAAATACATTTGTAACATCTAACACGATTCCAAGTCTCATAGAAATTTGTAAAATCAAAATTAATCATCTTATTTCTCCATGTACTTTTACTTTATGATATTCCTTTTATCACCAAGATGTGACATATATTTTATATATATATTTTTTATCTTAAGAAAGTCAAGAAAGGGGTTGTGACCAATTTGTTAAAGACATCCTAGTATGCATTGAAGAGAGAGAGAGAGCAGAGGAGAGCAGAGGAGAAGAAAAAAGGGAAACACAAAATTAAGGATGTTTCTCCATTCAGTTTGTTCAAATACTCTTTATGATGAGTTAATATGAATGGAAGGAGAACATAATGATTTATTTAATCACTGTTTAAAGTATTGTTTTTGTTTTAACTATCTTGCTTAATGAAGTACATTGCTTATATAACTGAAAGAACATTAGGGTTATGGAAACTGAAATACTCAAATTTATGTAAATATTGGTAATATAATAGAGGCATATTTAAATTATGTTCTCATTATATTAATAAAATCTTTCATGATTATTGTAGAATATTCAGAAAATAATAAAGGAATATACAGAAAATGATAGTAATTTCATAAATAAAAATTGACAGTATAATTGTGAATATTTTGTCATATGTCCTTCCAGTTTCTTAACTGTTTTGAAAATTTTTCTTCAGATTACTTTTATTTAAATATAAATTATAAATTTCCAAATTGCCGGACAAGAAGATACTCTCAGTTTCTTTCAAAAGCATGTCGTAGTCTTGCCATTTTCTATAAACAGACATGTCTTTTTGCTGGCCCACCCCTATCATTTTTGAGGCCCTGGGCAAGAGTACAAACAGAGGGCTAATGCCATATGTCCAAATATTTTAAAGTTAATATTCATGCTAAAGGAACTGTTAAAGTGTGCTGTTCTCATAACTTCAAAAATATACAAAACAAAAATTTGTATTAAGCTCTGGGTTTCATATGACTAAAAATCACAAAATAGCAAAGATAATAAAAATTCAAGTATTACTATTGCATGTGGATAGTTTAATGATGTTTAGATGAGTAGTAACATAATGACATAATAATTCATAAATTATTTTTACAGCTATTCTATAAAAAATGTATTCCTGCCTTTATATCGGCAAAATTATCAGTTGTGTTGCTATAACTGAATCTTCACATAATTTGTGTTATATTAAATGACCTAAAGGTTTAAAAAATGTAATTGCATTCAAAGTGTAAATAATTTGAAATATTTTCACTAAAAACATGAATGCTAGGAAATGTAAGAATAAAAAATTTAAAATTATTTTCTTATGATTTTAAAGACATTTTTCTTTTAATATATCTCTTGAAGTAAAAGACAACACACTTTATATTTAATGAAACTCAAAGTTATTGAAAACAGCTAAAATTTTAGATTTACTTTTGAAAACATAATTACATTTTATAAGGTATTTTTTATAATAACAAAATTACAAGTAACATATGGTACTTGGTAACATATGTTTATCTTTTGTTTTGGGTGATGTTGAAAGCTCTTTGGTTAAGAATAAAAGCTTCTGAGAAACTTGAACTTTACGTTTTCTAATCTCAAAGCTAAAAAAAATTTGAAAATATTTTTCAAGAGAGACATTTTCATGTCCTCTAAGAAATTTTTTGTTTGTTTTGTGATATTTGGGACTCTGTAGGGCCCAGGGCAGCAGTCTTTCTTACTTGGTTGAAGGAAAATAGTCTTTTTGTTTTAATTTTTGTTATCATTAGTGAATTTTAACATTTTTTACTACCCTACATTTATTATTTTGTACATTTTCTACTGGAGTAGTTACTTCCTGTTCAACTGCTTTACTTTAAAGCTTTTGTGCCTCTTTTTGAGATGTGGATGACAACCTTTCAAACCTCAGTGTACCGTTTTACACTTTACTTTTGGCCTGCAAGACAGCTTAGGAATTTAAAGTGCCCAGGGACCATATTTAAGATGCATCGTTCTAGTTATTCACTTATTCACTTTTAGCTTCTTTTTATTCAACCAAAGTGAATTATTCATAGTCTGCATTATGAAGTTCAAAATGATATAAAATCACACAAAATACATTTGGAACCTTTAATTCAAGCAAAAGGACACCAGTCGTATATCATTTAGTGGAGATTTAGCCAATAAGTTTTCATAGAGCTAGAAGCAGAAATCATAAAACAAGAACTGATATCACAAACTTGCAACATGTAGACAGTGTATTTCTGAAGTACGGAGTGCCGGAACACAACTATTTCAACTATATATCAATCAACACTGATAGCCATAGATACACATTTTTATTTTTATTTTGTCGTGAGTGGAAATGTGTGCTCTTATCAGCTGGGGGCTTAGAGGGCTAGAGAGCTTTAAAGGCTATAGGAATTTAAAGGCACTCTGTGACCATTTCCAATTGATTTGTTATATTTGCTGCCATGTTGGGAGATTTAACCTCGAAACTTTTTTCACAATAACACAAAAACAACTAAGCAGCTGTTTATTGGCATTCACACCTTTCCACAAAGCTACAGAATGTTACTTCCCAATTTTTCTTTAATTAGTTAAAAATTTTAACTACTATACACAGTGTTGTTTTATGATACTCTCTGATATCTTGTATTTGACAGCAGTAATACAGTTTTACTGAACCCTTCCAGCAGAAATTCAAACAATATACTGCTCTTCAGATTCGTATACAGGGAACAAGGCTTTTCTGCCCTCAGCTTTTCACACTCACAGTAACATCAACTATGAAGATACTGGTTTTGGGGGTCTGATCTTTCTTAAGGTGGCAAAAGCATGACCTTGTATCTTTAATTGCCATGCATGGTGAACTGTTCCTCCATTCTACATTTGGAAATGAAAGTCAATGAATAATAATAATTTGCACAGTTTAGGGCATTAAGGTGCTAAGTAGAAAACATTCTAAGTGCATGCTATCATAGCAGACCATTTCTTTATTTTATGTCATGCTCATACTCTGAACTGCCAGTTTCAATTACTTTTACCCAAGACAGTTAGCATTGTTTCTTCACCTCAGTAATATGTTCCTGAGGGATGCAGGCCACACATCACATCTTTCACTTCATTATATCTATCTTCTTCAGTGCCTAGCATTGAGGTATATGCATTGCAGAAGTTCTGTAAGTATTTGTGAATGCATGAATAAAGAATGTTTTACATGTGATATAATTTAAGAAACACAAGAAAAATCACCTAACAAAAATGTTTGTCTCTAACTGGTATAACAGAGTGGAGAATTCTATTCACCATTTTTCCATGATTATTAATTATAAGAGAAACTGTCGAAGTGAGTGCAGGGGCCTTTCCTTGCTTCCTTTCACAAGTCTTCATTCCAGCATGATATTACACACCTGGTGAGCAGAGAGAGAAAGTCTAGACATGCTTCTGTGAGATAGCGGATAATGGAGGAAGAAATAAAAAGCAGTCTGATGGTGAACAAATTCATTGGAGACTGTTGAAGAGCAGATGCTGAGGTAAAGAGGTTGTGTTGTTTGTTCGTTTGTCTTAGCAACTTCAATGAGTGTGGAAATTTAGGAAGAGGGAAGGATGTTTAACTGATATTTGTAGGAGATTTTATTTGTGAAGCATTATTGGAAAGTCCTACACAGCTTCCTTTAAGAAAATTTAGAGTAAAGATACATATTGGATCAAGGTGTCTAGAGTCGGATAGCTGTGAGGCTGGACACGTTTATATTTGAGTTATATTTGAGGGCCTCTAATTTGGGATTTTGTACACAATGTGAAAAACCTCATTGCACATAAGGATATAATAATCATTGAAATGAGCCAAGACCACATTATTCACTCTTACCATCCCACTCTTGCAAGGAAATTATTGTAAGGCTGGTGTTCATCAGACTTGGAATATTGTGTTTCATAGGATATAAACAATATGTAAAAAATACTGTGTAACTGATAGAGAAGAATGTTTGGCCCTGGATGAAAAATTTTGGCTGTATGGAGGCTAACAAATTAAAGAAGCCTTTGTGAATGCCTTCATGAAATTGAAAATTAGTTATTTTTCTTCTTCAAGTCATATACAGTCATGCGTCACTTAACAATGGGGATATGTTGTGGGAAATGTGTCGTTAGGTGATTTTGTCGCTGTGCAAACGTCATAGAGTGTACTTACACAGACCTAGATGGTAAAGCTCAATAAACACCTAGGCTATATGGTACTAATCTCATAGGACCACTGTCGTATATGCCGTCCATTCTTGACGGAATGTAGTATTTTGTTATGTTATATATTGTACTAGTATTTTGAGATTTGGGGATTTGGAGTCCTGCAGACTTTGGAAACATTGATGTATATCCCTCTTCGTGGGAAGATCTTCACTGAAGCTGGAATATGTGGGTTAAATTCATCTTTGTACGTCTACCAAAATAGCAAAAGTGCTGCCCTCATCTTCTCAGATCAGAATAACTACTACAGTAAGACATCTGCCATGGGGCGTTAGAAAGAGGTTCTAATGGACCAGGTTCTTGCAGGCACGTTTTACAATTTTACAAGAAGACTTAATAATCTTGTACCTCATTCAAACAAGAGAGACATGCCTAAATTCTCACCATTGGTGGGGCTAATCAAGAGTGAAGAATAAAAGAGACTAGAGTAGTAGTGCTCTGACAAGGAAACAGTGAGATGATAGGGGAGACTTAAGTACAGAGAATGTTACACATCTAAAACCCTTGCAACTGGATGAGGTCCCCAGGACTTGGGTTAAGTACATTTTCCAACACTTTTATTGATCTCTTAGATTTGGTAGAATTAACATTGATGGATACAGACTGACTTAATTTGGCACCACCTTCTGAGTTCCTTGAGGGAAATTCTCTGCCCAATAGATGAAGAAAAGCAAGCATGGACTTGATACAAACAAAGTCACAAAGAGGTAGTATGCTCTTCTTTTTGAAGAGATACAGAAGCATTAATTGTCCCAAAATTTTAATAAAGTCATGTTTATTACATACATTATTATGGTGTGGAAGATAGTATTGAAGACATTCACAGATAAGGACAGTACACTATTTTTGATTCCCAGTAATATATTTTTCTGTGTTCAAATGTTTTGTGTGACTTTCTTCTCTAGATTTTGGTAAATTATTTCCTGCACTATTATATCATTTCTTTAGTGATTTTTTTTTTGGTAAACTATTCCTAATCAAGCAACAATAGGGAAATTAAATTTAAAAATTTTCTCTGAGAAGTAAAAATACAACCCTTTAACTTGATTTCATGCACTTTAACTCTAGAAAACCTCTCAGATGCTGAAAGAGGGTCTGTTTACTCATATCCTACCCAACATTCTAATTACAATAGTTCGGTTTTCTGATTCCCCAAACTATAGTGTATTAGAAACATTAAAGTAGAGAACAAAGGGACTTTTAGCAGCAAGAACACATGTATAAAATGTATGGCAGTTGGCATTATTAAATCTAGGATGGAGACCAGAAATATATTAAAAAAGAAATTAGAACATATACCCAGAAGTGGAATTGCTGGATCATATGGTAGTTCTATTTTCAATTTTTTGAGGATTCTCCATGCTGTTTTCCGTAGTGCCTGCACCAATTTATATTCCCACCAACAATGTACAAGGGTTCACTTTTCTCCACATCCTCACCAGCTTTTGTTATCTCTTGTCTTTTTGGTAATAGCCATTCTAACAGGTGTGGGGTGAAATTTCATTGTGGTTTTGATTTGCATTTCCCTGATGATTAGTGATGTTGAGCACCTTCTCATGTACCTGTTGGCCATTTGAATATCTTCTTTGGAAAAATGTCTATTCAGGTCCTCTGCCTATTTTTAATTGGATTATGTGGAATTCTTTGCTACTGAGTTGTTCACTGCAGTGTTATTTACAATAAGCAAGACATGGGAACAACCTAAATGTCCATCAGTGGATGAAAGGAGAAAGAAAATGTGGTATATATATAATGGAATATTATTCAGCCATAAAAAGAAGGAAATCATGCCATTTGCGACAACATGGATGGACCTTGAGGGCATTAGAAATAAGTCAGACAGAGAAAGACAAATATTGTATGATCTTACTTATACATGGAATCTAAAAAAACCAACCTCATAGAAACAGATAACATATTGGTGGTTGCCAGAGGCAGAGAGTGGAGGGTGGGGGAATTGGGTGAAGGGGGTCAAAAGGTACAAATTTCCATTTATGAGATAAAAAAGCTCTGTGGATGTAATGAACAGCATGATGACTATAGTTAACAACACTGTATTGTATATTTGAAAGTTGCTAGAGAGTAGATCTTAAAAGTAATCACAAGAAAAAAATTTGTAACTATTTAAGGTGATGGATGTTAACTAAAGTTACTGTGGTAATAATTTCAGGATATATACATATATCAAGTCAGTATGTGATACATGTTAAACTTATAGAATGTTATATGTCAATTATATCTCCATAAAAATGGAAAAAAGAGATTAGAAACTTGAAAAAAAAGAGCAATGTAACATCAATACAACTGATAGTATTTAAAATTATGACAAAATACTCTTGCTTACTATGCTGTTTATAAAGGCAAAGAGGAAGAATTAAACATTTCAGAAGAGAATACATCAGAATAGCAAATATATAATGTGCTTGGTTTTTATGTTTTTGACAAAAGTAAACTTCAATGATTCTAAAAATATAGTGTTATGAGGCCTGAATTACCACATGGTATCAGAAATAATGAAGTATGGGGGGCCGGCCTGGTGGCGCAAGCGGTTAAGTGCGCGCGCTCCGCTGCAGCGGCCCGGGGTTCGCTGGTTCAGATCCCGGGCGCGCACCGACGCACTGCTTGGCAAGCCATGCTGTGGCGGCGTCCCATATAAAGTGGAGGAAGTTGGGCACAGATGTTAGCCCAGGGCCGTCTTCCTCAGCCAAAAAAAAAAAAAAAAGAGGAGGATTGGCGGATGTTAGCACAG
Organism: Diceros bicornis minor; assembly: GCF_020826845.1. NCBI lineage: Eukaryota > Metazoa > Chordata > Mammalia > Perissodactyla > Rhinocerotidae > Diceros > Diceros bicornis. The sequence goes on from NC_080781.1 coordinate 23,142,707, forward strand.
GGCTGATCTCCTCACAAAAAAAAAAAAAAGAAATAATGAAGTATGAATTAACATCAAGTAATTTTTTCATTAATCTTTTCCTGTATGGGATATGCAGTTTCCTCTGAGATTTGCTCTGTTATTTTCTAGAACAGAGCTTCAGTGGTCTCAGTGGTTGTCATTATTTTTCATAGATTCTTCTAAGATGGGCTGAGTCTCTTGAACAAGATCTATGATTATTTAATAGAGAATTATTTAATCTCCAACTGGGCTTCATAGCGTTTTCACTTTGAATCCTAACCTACCATGACAGAGGCAAGATCCAGCACTCTTGCTGCATGCGAACCACGGTGTTTAACTCAGTGGAAGTCGTCCTCTGCACGTATTTTCACAAATAATCATGATTTTCTTTGCTACACTGAATTTAATTTTCTTTTGAAGCCTTATTCCAGTATTTCTTTCACTGTATTATTTTTGGTAGTTTTTCAAGCCCTATTTCTTTATTTTTTTAACTGCATTATTTTTAGGTTTTGTTCTCTCTTCTCTCATTTGTGTTAATCACCATTTAAATACTCCGGTAACTATACCAAGATAATGGATATAATAAAGTTCAGAAAAATGTGTTAGAACTTGAAGAAATAATTCAACTCTTAATATGACCAAAAAGTTCTTTGTTTCTAAATAAAAAAATAGCTTATGTGTTATATGTTATAGATAATGATTTAATTTAAACCTTGTATATTTTTTCGTTAGTAATATATGTATGTTATATTTCTCTTAACAAGCTTGCTAACATATTTTTGAAGTAATTCTAATTTACTTTTTATTTAGATTTTAAGTAAAAGACTTTGTTTTGGTCTCAGAATTAAAGAATCAATTTTTCTCTGCCAAAAAATTGTTTTCAAGGTTGTTATCTTCTTAGATATAAAATATAACCAATTAAGTTGATAATGTTACTCAGATGTTTTATTTATGTCTTTTACATACTGATCATGGAGACCTTGATATTATATTGCAGCAAAATAAAATAGAAGTAATTTCAAATATTAATCCTGGTAAATGATACCACCTGGTGAACGTTATTTCATTTTTTGCTTTAGTTAAATTTCCCTTGAATGCACATAGTGGGGAATAACTCCAGTTAACTTAAGCAACAATGTGTCTTTACAGGATGGATACTGCAGTTTATCCTAAAATTCAGAGAGAGCCAGCTTCTAAAGGAAAACCAGAACCAGGGATTTAAAAAAAAATTATAGGGATGTAGCTGACCCTCTTTTATTCCATCCTTTCTGCTTCTCTGTCTGCTTCATTCTTATTATCCTGTACAGCATTTTTCTCTGAAACTTTTTGCAAATAAGACAGAAGAAGGCTTCTCCTCTAAGGTTCATGAGTCCCTCAGTTCCAGCATTTACAGAATCTAACGGCATGGCAATCTCACATTCCTAGGAGAGAGAATCTGATTAACTCAGCTCAGGCCAGGTGTCCAACACTGGTCCAGTCAATAGTACATAGAATGACATCGTGAACTGTTACCATGGTTTCAGCTGCCCACACAACTAGATACAGGGGTTGGGGCAATACTTCATTGAGAAAGGGGATTCTCTTAAACTGAGCTGACATCCCAAAAGTTATTACTATACTTATATTGTTACAGTTGTTAATCAGAAGAAGTAATGATACCGAATATTCAGCAGGTATTGTGATCCTACCATGTGCCAGGAGTGATAGTCAAAGCTTCCCATCCATTATCTCATGTTTTCTTCACAAGGTCCTCATCTCTGTTTCATACATAAAGAAACTGAAAATTAATAATGGCTAAATATTGTGCCGAAACTCTCAGAATGCTGTGAAAAAATGCCACAAAGTCATGGGATGTGAATTTTTTTTAATGGAGAAGAGACAGATGCTTACGAAAAGCAGAGGATAGTACATGATCCTGGGGAGGATTTTATTTCCCACATCTCCCGAAGTTCTTGATAGAGAGGTATAGCTGTGGGAGATAGCACTGGAATTAACATTGTCATTCTCATAGCAGTTTTATATCCTCTAGGTCCCTTGGCAATAATAGACTATTCTGCAGATTCTAGCTACATGCCAACCTATTCACCAGCTAGAAAACAGCTGGTATGAAACAACCGAAATGAATTCCTCTGCGTCCAGTGCAAGCTTAGGTGAAGCAAAAACCACTTTTCCAGGTGTGACTCCTGGCAGGCCCCTCAAATGCTCACTGTCCGTCATCAGCATTTCCATTCTCAGGTCACCGGATTCCTTGCCAAATGACTCTTGGTTTTAGTGCTAAAGCTTAATACATATGTCTAATGCTTTTAAACAAAATTTATATAGCTCCTCTTTTATAATAAGAAACCAAATCACTGCTGTCCAGTAGAGAATAATTATTTCTAGCTTACACACTCACGCACCCAAGCCACCTTAAAATAATAGAATTCAGGCACCCCACAGCTAAACTTTAATTATGTTGTTTGATAGTAGATTGCTATATTTTGTCATCATTTCAATTCTGCCTCTATCAACATAATGCTTTATTGTTCTCTATTACAAACGCTGTTCGTTATTTATTGTTAAAAACTCAATAGTTGAATTTACACTCTGTCACAATAAATCATGCTCAGCCAGCTAATGCAGCATTAAAATGAAATCAGGCTTGCAATATTGTTAAGCCATATATATTAAAATGTTTGGGTGGATAGCGTAGACCAGGCATTCCAAAACTGTCTAAAGTCATGCATACCATCAAAAACTATTCATTGAATGCTTGTAGGCTTCATGAGTTTATTCCAAGTGTTCTAGAATTATTAAAAAAATAGAAAAAATATATGCACAGTAAGTATGCACTCAAGATGAAATTTTTGAAAAATATACATAAGAACCTACATGTATATGCCTAAATGTGAGATTGGAAATTACAATGAATAAGTGCTCAATATTGTTTGTGTAAACTTGGTGTCATATCAAGTGTTATTATGGGCTTAGTCTCCAGTTCAGGTTCTGCAAAGGAAACTTTATCTGTAAGTGTGTTGTGTGTGTGTATGTATATATGTTTTCAAATTATATATGTAATGTTTATTTTAACAAGGTATGCATCATGATGCTTAGAGTGTTTAATGGGAAAATCAGTGTACAGTGCTGCAATTTTTATTTATAATGATATCTTTTCTTTTATTGGATTTGTCCATACTTTGATAGTTTCAGTTTAGCACATTTTTGAGGTAAGTCCTGTGATAGTGGAAAAACCAGGTGGAAGCTTCTGAAACTGCCTCTCCTCTCTGGCCAAGAGAGTGCATCAAAAACACTACTATATCTGGAGGGGATGCTGAAAAGTAATGCTACCTTCAGGGATCTAAAGGCTACAAGGAAGGTGGTCCTCATTGTATTTCTGTTTAATTCGCCAGTCTGGACCCTACAGAAACTGGATGGATCCAAGAGGATGACTGTAGACTATTGCAGATTTCAACAAGTAGTAGCCTAGATTGCAGCTGCTGTGCTGGACATGGTATCATTGTTCGAGCAGATTAATATGGCCTCAGGTACGTGGTGTGTGACCATTGATTTGGAAAATGTGTTCTATTTTAATCAGAAAAGAAGATCAGTAACAGTTTGAATTCATGTGGAACAGACAAATGAATTCATTAAGTTTGCCTCAGGGCTATGTTAACACTGCTGCTCTCTCTATTATAATAAAGTCTAAAGAGCTCTAGACTGGATAGCCCACAGAACATCACACTGATTCATTACATCAATGACATTACGTTGATCAGGCAGGATAATCAAGAGGTGACTATCACAGTGGAGATCTTGGTAAGATGTGCGATCCAGGGGATGGGATGTAAATCCAAGGAAGATTCAGGGGCATACAATATCTAAACTATTTTTATGGATCCAGTGCCAGGACATTTCCTCCAAAGTAAAAGAAAACCATTGCATCGTGGACCTCCTATCATGAAAAAGGAAGTGCAATGCCTGGTGAACTTCTTCAGGTTCTGTAGGAAACATGTTTCCTATGGCTTTAGCCAGTGTCCCTAGGTGACACAAAAGACTACCCACCAGCTTTGAGTGTGGCCAAGAGCAAAAACGTGTTTTGCAGCAAGTCCAAGCTATAGCTTAAACATCTGTGCTCTTTGGGCCATATGGTTTGTGGACCCTAAGATGTTGCAGGCATTAGTGATGCAGAAAGATGCTGTGTGAGAGAGAAGAAAGATATTGTCCCCAAAAAGGAACTGGAAGTATTGTTACCCTAGAAAGGGAAAATGGATCCTGGGCATGAAAGAACAAACAGATATCCGATTCATCCCTATTTTAGTCATTGTAGGTTTTTTGAAGATTTCTGATTCTTGATTGGTTTATATCTAAAAAGCCCCAATATTTTTTCCAATGAACACTTTTGAAACTTTAGAACACATTTGAATGTAATGAATCAACACAATTTTAAAAGAATTGTTTACTCACAGGGTATTAAATGTTAAAAAAGAAAAGAGAAATGACTGCATGCCATGTGAATGCTTTCAAATTTTCCATGTGTTGAAATATTTTATGAAAGATATAATCAAAATTGAAATATTTATCAAAAATATACATATTTTTGAAATTTTTTTCTGCATTATGATTAAACTCAGAAGTAAAATATTTCATAGAAGATCACAATCTAATTAATATATATCTTTAACTTGAAAAAGTAACCAAGAAATAGATTCATTGATTCCTTTTTTTTTTTTTAATAATTTTACTTATTTTTCCCCCAAAGCCCCAGTAGATAGTTGTATGTCATAGTTGCACATCCTTCTAGTTGCTGTATGTGGGACGCGGCCTCAGCATGGCCAGAGAAGCAGCGCGTTGGTGTGGGCCCGGGATCCGAACCCAGGCCGCCAGCAGCGGAACGCGCACACTCAACCACTAAGCCACGGGTCCGGCCCCCAATTCATTGATTCCTGACTTCGCAATTTAAGAAGTCTGCACAATATGCTAACTCTTCAGCATAATTCTAATAAAAATAAAACTTTTGTTCATTACCACTTGTAAGCTTTTTCTAATTAACTCTGAATAAAATCACTGAAAAATAGATCAGAAGAGAATATTAAAATACAAAGTTCCTAATTCACTTAAGTCTGCAATATTCGAAGATCTACAATGTCATTAAAACCTCTTAAAGTTTATGAACTTAGAAGTAAATAATAAAATAAATGGCACTAGAAACTTTCATTTTTCTTCATATCCCACATGTCTAATGGTGTTCTTTTTGCATTTTTATAAAAATGCAGATAGATGATATATAGCTTAGATTTATGGAGTAAAGAGTAGCAACAAAATTGCCTCAGAAATTTGTTTTAAATTTTCAGCTAGAATATATTATGAAAGTAAACAGAATACATTAGTACTCTTTTCCCTTCGTAGGGACATAAAAGATTGAATGCTTGCTTTATATAATATTTTTTAAACCAAAAGGTACATATGAAATTTCTATAGAAGATTTTGTGGTTGATGATAGTATTGCTTCTATTTCTGGTATTACTGCATTATTAGTATTGTCTCAGTTTTTTGGGTTTTTTTTAATATTCTCAAGTATTGCAATATAGTATTTTATCTGGCCTTCACAAGAGTGAATCATCCTCTCTTAGAAAGTACATTTTTTGTCTTCCAAAATATCAATTGTCAGTCATAATATTAGTATAATAAAAAGTACATCAATTACCTAAAAGTTGGAAATTTAGGTCTCATTCTCTCTATGAGAATTGGAATAATTAATTCTGCTAGAAAAAAATGGAAATAGCAGATATTTTTTCCATTATTATTTCAGTTATGGCTTGCTCATGTACAAGAAAGAGTAATTCAACACAAATTAATTTAATCCAATATGGAAATTTATCTATACAAAAGGAAAATGGACTTGGGTTCAGTCATAACTGAATGTAAAGTTTAAACAATGTCATCAGTTCTTTCTCCTGTTTCTCTCCACTCTTGCCACTGCTTATCTTGTTCTGTTGATTCCTCTGTTAGAAGGAAGAAATTGCTGCTGGAAGCCCTAGACTCATAATCTATAGCTTAACATCCCCATCAAAAAGAGGATCTTTGGGGCCGGCCCCATGGCTTAGCGGTTAAGTGTGCTCGCTCCGCTACTGGCGGTCTGGGTTCGGATCCCGGGCGCGCACCGACGCACCACTTCTCCGGCCATGCTGAGGCCACGTCCCACATACAGCAACTAGAAGGATGTGCAACTATGACATACAACTATCTACTGGGGCTTTGAGGAAAAAAAAAAAAGGAGGAGGATTGGCAATAGATGTTAGCTCAGAGCCGGTCTTCCTCAGCAAAAAAGAGGAGGATTAGCATGGATGTTAGCTCAGGGCTGATCTTCCTCACAAAAAAAAAAAAAAGAGGATCTTTGTCCACCAGAGCTATAGGGAAAATTGTCCTGGGGAAGACTGACTGGGCCTGCCTGGTCTTGCAGCAACCACTGGCTCAATCATTGTTGCCTGGGAGGTGGAGGAAGAAAAGGTTGGGGGCAGAATTAGTCTTATTGAAACCACACGAAATGTATTTCCCAAAGGGGAAAAATACATTCTCTTTCTAGAAGGAAGATAAAATCTTGGACAGATGGGGAAAAAAAGCAAAAGAAAAAAATAGTTATACACTACAATTATGGGTACACCATTTTATTTGTAATCCATAGAACTATCCTATTGAAGTTTCAAGCCACACTGATTCAATACATAAGAAGCAACAAATCCGGAGGGTTCTGGCAGCTAATCTCTTTCCCTTTAATAGCTTAGAAGAGTGGCTCAGTAGTCTGAGTTAGTTCATCAAAATAACAGGCTGATACCAATTATGGGGCTTCAGAAGCCTCCCATTTCTAACAAGGCCACTTCCCTGACCAGGAAGTTCCTCTGTTTCTTAGTTACATTATAAATACATAGCTGTTTGGAGATTTTGGAGGAAGATTCCTCCTGTCTAGTACAATGTGATATGTGCAGACCTATGCCCAGTCTTCACTGTGGGGTAGGGAGAGTTCAGGGAAATGTGTGTGCTCTACACTTCTCTGCTTGCAAGTTTTCTCCCAATAATCCTGTTTTATATCTGCACCACATGGTGCTTTGCCTGACCTGGTTTAAACATTTTCTTTCACGGAATCGTAAAAGCTATGAATTGAGTCACATGATTTAATATTTTCACACAGCAACCAACATGGTTCGCTAATTTGCTTACTCAGGATCATGATATATTTGGGAAAATGAAAACATGTTGAAAAAGAACCTTCCATTATTTTACTTCTTTTATTAGTATTATGCCTTTTTCCAGGTCTCTATTTGTTTTTATTTCAAACTATCTACTGATATTTTCATATTCCCCAAATATCCAGTTGTCTGCCATCTAGTGACTAGTCCACACATTTGTTAACTGCTCATTTAAAATATTTTCTACTTTGGGTCTTTTTTAAAAGCACTGCCTGTTCATGATTTAGACAATAAATAAAGAGCTTGCCACCTTTTTGGGACAAGGGAACTGAATAATTATGTCAAGAGATGTTTATTAAAAAGTATAATGCTACATAAATGTGGAATATAAATAGACACTATTTCAAGAATAAAATATTTTTTTGTGCACAACTCCTGTTATTTATAGTTCTAACATATGGCAGCATTCTATATTATAATATCATATGGCTTAGAAACTTCGTAGAGGATGCTTAGGTACATTTTTCTATTCTGTGATTTGTTGCTAGTTATAAAGTTGCTAGAAAATCATAGGAGCTTGGAGAAAACTCAATAAAACATGCAGAATGAATTTTCAAAATAAAATTACAAAATTAACTTTGAAGGACATAGTGAACATTTGAACAATACACAGTAAGTAGAATGAAAGACATTAATTTCCCATTTGTCACAGTGGGATCATAATCTAGATTTTAAAGAGGATACACAAAAAAGAAAAAGTTACAGAGAATTAAAAAACATAACACATGAAGAAGTACAGTGCATGGGGGCAACGTAGTGTAAGCAGACAGTCTATTAGAATAGAAAAGAAATAAATGCAGGTTACTAGCTGTGGGATTACGTGCAGGATATTTATCCGCTTCGAAACACAATTTCCTTATCGGCAAAGTGGAAATAATAATAAAACTGTCATAGATTTTTTAGATGCATTAGACACAAGTAAGTATGGCATCTTTGTTGGGATTAGATATAGACATGTCTCCAGGTGTGCTCATCCCTGTAGTCATGCATCTTAGAGCACAGATGGAGCCTTTGTGTTAATTAGAAAAGAAGATCCTTACTCCAAGCAGATGCAGTTCTGCCCCATGAAGCAAATAATGTTTAGAAGATCTTGGAATTGATTTCAACCCCCACTTGCCCTCTTGGCTGGTTGTCTATGTAAAGTGAACAACTGGAACACGTGTTCAGGGCCCAGTCCTCCTGGTTATTGTGGGTTCCATTAATACTAATGGCAAATTACTAGTGATTCATTTTTCAGTTCTATTGATCATAGACCAAAAGGAATAAACCTTTAGAGAAAGTTTAGTTGTTTTTTTTTTTTTAATAAGAAAAACTATCCAGAATTTATGGCCTCTTCGTTTTAGTGTTGAGAAAGACTGAAAATAACTCTTTTATGATTAAACCCATCTCATCTAGATTGGGATATACACACACACACAAGATATATATATATTACACACAAATTTTAAATTTTATTTGGAAAACTAGCTCTATGAGGTGTGAATCAATTTTAGGTAAGTGGTTTTGATAGTAAGTAGTGTGGCAATTCTGTGATGAATAGAGTGAGCTTTCTTTATTCCAGTTTGTCTTAGAGACTTTAATATGATAATATCTATTGAGAATCTTCAAACAGGGATAAGTCTTGCAACACTTCTCCAAAATAATTTACGATGGAAGCCATTTCTGAATCAGCGAGGGTTCAACCAGAGAAGCATAACTAGTAGACGATAAAGATAATAGATAGATAATAGATAGATAGATAGGAGATAGATGATAGATGGATAGATAGATAGATAGATAGATAGACAGACAGACAGGCAGATTTATTACAGAGAACTGGTTTTCCCAATTGTGGGAGCTGTACTAACAGTCTTTTTAAGGCTGTATCTCCACATCAGATGCTAGAACATGAAGTCCACAAGGAAGGCAGTCAGGGACGGAAGATCACAAGAGACTGGAAAACCCATGAATACAAGATGGCCCAGGAGTCAGAAAAAAATGAAGGAAAATTCAAGAAAGCTAGAGCAATTGCAGTTCTAGATACTGCTTCATGCCAATGAAGTGACTACATATGTAATCTACAAAATGGCTACTGCTTCCCTTCCGCTCTCCAACAAAAACTCTTGGAGAAAGGGATTCACTAGTAACCTGTCCACACTCCTGAAAAACAAGCTTTCTCAATTATGACTCCAAGTCCAGGTGCAATAAAAGATAGGACAAATTCTACTGCTTAAAATTAAAGAAAAATTTCATAACAAAAAAGAGAAAGAAGGAAACATAGGCAAAGTCAAAAGAATGATTATCTGGGAGAAAATATTTTCAATACATATTACAGATAAATGATTAATATCCTAATAAAGAAATGTATATGATGAAGTTTAACAGCAACCAAAAAAATTATAGAAAAAATGGGAAAAAGACATGAATAATTTTATATTTCAAAACAACTTTAAAGAGACATAAAAAAGGTTCTTAAGCTTGTTAAAAGATGTTAAATTTTGCATTTAACAAGGAAAATGTAATTTAAATCTTCACTGACAATTTCTCAACTATCACATTGTCAAAAATTTGAGAGCTCGACCACACCCTCTGTTGGCAAGACTGTGGAGAACAGGCACTCTCATCATGTACTGCTAGTGGGAATGCAGAATAGTACAATCTTTATGGAAGGGAATTTGGTAAAATTTAACAAATGTACTTACGCCTTTATGCTTTGACTCAGCAGTACCACTTTCAGAAATTTAGCCAAAGAGTACACTCCAAAAATGCCAGGAGGAGGAAGGGAATAGCAGAGGATAAAAGAAAAAAGCACAAGTCTATTCATTATAGCATTTCTTTCTTATTGAACAGTATTGGAAATAATGTAAGTGAAAAAGAAGATTAAATAGTTTATGGGGCATACACACAGTGGAGTTCTTCACTGGAAGGTTTATTTTAACTTATATAGAGTGATTTACAAGATACATTGTCAGAGAGGAAAAAGCAAATACAAAGGAATATGTATTGCATGCTCCCTTTTGTGTATAAAGAAAATAGGAATATAGACATATATACATATGTATCTTCTTATTTTTGGAAAAAGAAAAGGGAAAAGTAAAGCACTACTGAGACTGATGACCTTCAGGGGATGAGAAAGTGACGGAAGAGTTGGGGGAGTGGAGGTGAGTAAAACTTCTCTGAGTATACTTTTTGTAGTTTTAACTCTTGGAACTATGTTGAGATTTTAGGTACTTGAAACATAAAATGAAAAGAAATGAATGAAAACAAAATAAACAAGGATATGGAAAAATCTCTAAATAGAATCCAAATAGAAATAAATGAACCTAACTGTATTTCAAATTAGTAACATAACTTTTTAATGCAGTATTTTGACTATTAACTAAACACATTGAATTCTAGTTATGTTGATTTGACGTTTGCAGTGGTATCATTCTGGTGCTGTATTCTGCTTGTTCTAGGATTGAGCAAATCAGTAAATGTATGGTAGATAATGAAAGCCATGTTTATCACTGTTGGAAAAGGGAGTTACAAATATGTAAAGAGAGAGGACTAGAGTGAACCATGTAGTATTGGACTGAAATTGGAATTATGGTTTGAATTCATGGTTTAGATATAGATAAATAGATAAGATATAGATATAGATAAAGATGTTGGAATAGGTACAGGTACTGGTATAGGTATGTGGAAACCGATGTGGATATAGGTGTGGATACAGATACCCATATAGTTATATATAGAGATACAGATATAAATATAAACATAGATAGCTGAGAGGAGCTGGAAGCAGTAACACTCAAAGTAACAATGAGCATGCTTAGGACCCAAATATTGGGTTTTAAATAGTATTATCTACTAAAAGGGATTCGGGCTTCTTGGAGAAGTGATGAATCTAGCTCTGGGTCAGGGAATGTATAAGATGAGCCAGGAACATTTTGTTGTGATAGAAAGGAGGAAGTCTACAATGAATGACAAAGACGTGTCTAAAGAACACATAAATGAGTTCAAAAGGCTTGCTCCTGGGGCCAGCCGGTGGTGTAGTGGTTAAGTTTGCACACTCCGCTTCCGTGGCCCGGGGATTGCAGGTTCGGATCCCGGGCACGGACCAATGCACTGCTTGTCAAGCCATGCTATGGTGGTGTCCCATATAAAACAGAGGAAGATGGGCATGGGTGTTAGCCCAGGGTCAATCTTCCTCAGCAAAAAAGACGAGGATTGGCAAAGGATGTTAGCTCAGGGCCGGTCTTCCTCATCAAAAAAAAAAAACAAAAACAAATCTGGGACAATTTTAGCAGCAAAATTAATAATAATAATAATAGCTAAAATTAAGCCATTGAATAAAACAAGAACTTCTGAGTCCTTAATGATGTGAATAATAATTGAAAAAATAAATAAATGTAGGAGAGGGAAAGCTCTTCCTAACAGTAGAATGCCAACTAGTAAATGTAGAAGGAATGATTAAATTAGAAAATCATTATTTTAGTAATAATTGATTCAAGCAAGAATCAAACACAGATACTAATAATAGAGGGTAAAAGTTTGATGAGGAAAAGGATATTTACATAGTCTCAAAGTATCTCTGCATACATTATTTATTAATTACAAAGGGGAAAATGTTCTCTTCGCAGTGGCAAACCTCGCAGACGCCACTTTAACCAAATGACCAATGTTTACATCACCACCAACAATGGGATGAACAGACATCATGTGCTTCTTGATATGAAATACTGAGAAAGACACAGAGCCACTTCTGTGATGTTCCTGCCAAACACATATAATATGAATATGATCATAAGGAAAGCTAGACAAACCTAAAATGAGGGTCATTCTATAAAATAGCTGGCCTATATTCTTCAAAAATGTTAAGGCCATGAAACAAACAAAAATGAAACACTGAGGAACTGAAACATGAAAACTAAACGGAATGTGTGATCCTTGATTGAATCAAATCTTGAACCAGGCAAGAGAAAAAAAAGAGCTATAAAACACATTATTAGGACAGTTGACGAAATTTGAATATGAACTCTGGATTAGATAATAGTAATGAATCAATGTTGAATATTGTGATTTTGATAATTGTACTATGCTTGGGGAAAATAAGACCCTTGTTCTTAGGAAATATACTGTGAAGTATTTAAGGGTAAAAAAAAGGGATAATGTCTAAAGTAACACTTAAATGATTCCCAAACAAAAGCAAAAGCAGGAGAGCAAAAGGCTGATGTTAACTGCTGCAGTGCAAAATCCTAATCCCTCGAGACAGTTCTCAGACCCAGAGCCCAGTGTTTGAAGGGGAGGATATGTCACCGTTAAGTATACACAGTAGCAGTTCCCCTAGGCATTGTATGAAGAGACCTATGGCCATTTACCAACAGGTACACTGAGGAAAGGAGCATACTTAGAACTTCCAAACGCTGTTTGATACAAGGTATGAGTTTATACTGATAACAGAAGTACAAAAACAACATCATGGCCCCCTTGTTGGAATGGAGATTACGGGGGCCAGATGATAGATGGAGTTCTGGCCCAAGACCATTTCACAGTGGATCCAGTGGGTCTATGTAACAATTCTGTGGTCATTTCCCCAGTCCCTGAGTCCATAATTTGGATGAATACACTTACTACTTGTCAGAACACTCACTTTAAGAGTAAGAGTCATAATGGTAGTAAAGGTCAAGCCTAAGTGCCTAAAATGATCTCATCCAGACAAAATAGCAATTCAGAAGTAATACCACATCCCACTAGCAGAGATTAGGGTCATGCTCACATAATCAAAGGAAGCAGGGTCATCAGCTTGTCTCATGCAAAAAACTGATAGAATATGATGACTATCATTGGAGTACTGTAAACTTTCAAAAAGAGTAATCCTAATTACAGTTATATTGTCTAATATGGTATATTTACCAGTACAGATCAACATGGCCCCTGGATTTTGTATGTGGCTACTGATATGGCAATTACATTCATTTCAACCCCATCAGGAAGAACGAGAAGAAGTGATTTGCTTTCACTTGGAGCTATATACAAAAATCTTCTCTCCGCCACACCATAATTCCAAGAGACTCCAATTATCTGGATATTCTGCAGAACATAATGCTGATCCAAGTTAATCACACTATAGACCCCTTTGATACACAGGCGACAATGATTCTTCATTGCTGGGTACTGTTTCTGGTCCACCAAGTCATAAAATTGTGGGAGATAATATCAAGTTAATAGATGTTAAAGCAAAAAATGGCAAATAATCTGGATGTCATGGTAAGACACATGTGCAAGAGGGTAGAAAATAAACTCTACAAAGACTCGGGAGACTGCTGCTTTAATGAATTTTTTAGGAGTCCAGGAGTTTGGTATATGACAGGACATCCTCTTAAGGTAAAGACATACTATTGAACCTTGAACATCTTACCATTAATAAAAAGGCCTTTGCAGACTTTGCAGAGAGAATACGAGACATGTGAGAATGCTACTCTGATCCATTTATCTACTGACTTTCCCAGTTTTGAGTAGTGCCCAGAACAAGAGACTGTTCTGGAACAGGTTCAGGCTATGATACTTGGCAGATACCAAGGTGCTCGAGGTACCCATACATAAGAATGCCATATATATTCACAGTTCAGGCCCCGAGCATTCTTGAATTTCATTCTTTTTTATGGCTGAATAGTATTCCATTGTCTGTACAACATTGTGTTTATGCATTCATCTGTTGATGGACACTTTGGTTGTTTGCTCCTTTCGTCTATTGTGAATAACGCTGCTATGAACATTGGTCTATAAATATCTGTTTGTGTCCTTGCTTTGAATTATTTGTATATAGACCTAGGAGTGGAATTGCTGGGTCATATGGTAGTTCTATGATTAACTTTTTGAGGAAATGCCAAACTGTTTTCCACAGCAGCTGCACCATTTTACTTTCCTACCAGGAATGCACTAGGGTTCCAATTTCTCCACATCCTCACTGACACATATTTTCTATTTTTTTCTAACTTTTTTTTTTTTGTGAAGAAGATTGTCCCTGAGCTAATGTCTGTGCCCATCCTCCTCTATTTTGTATGTGGGATGCCACCACAGCATGGCTTGATGAGCGGTGCGTAGGTCTGCACCCGGGATTTGAACCTGCAAACCTGGGGCTGCCAAAGTGGAGCGTGCAAACTTAACCACTATGCCACCAGGCCAGCCCCCTCCATTTTTTTTTTATTATAGCTACCCTAGTATGTATGACATGGTATTTCATTGTGGTTTGATTTGCATTTCCCTAGTGACTAATGATATTGAGCATCTTTTGATGTGCTTATTGATAATTTGTATATCTTCTTTGGAAAAATGTCTATTCAAGTCCTTTGCCCATTTTTTAATTGGGTTGTTCATTTTTGTTGTTGTTGAACTGTAGGAGTTCTTTATATATTCTGGATATTAATCTCTTATGAAATGAATGATTTACAGACAATTACTCACATTCCATAGGTTGTCTTTTTACTTTGTTGATAGTGTCCTTTGATGAACAAAGTTCTTAATTTTGATGAAGTCCTATATATCTATTTTTTTTTACTTTGTTGCCTGTGCTTTTAGCGTCAAATTCATGGAACCAGAGACAAATCCGATGTCAGGATTTTCCCCAGTGTTTTCTTATAAGAGTCTTATAGTTTTAGCTCTTAAGTTTAGATTTTTGCTTCATTCTGAGTTAATTTTTGTATATGATGTAAGGAAAAGGTCCACCTTAATTCTTTTGGATGTGGAAATCGAGTTTTTCCAGTGCCATTTGTTGAAACGACTGTCCTTTCCTCTTTGCATGGTTTTGGCACCCTAGTCAAAAATCAATTGACCGTATATATGAGGGTTTATTTCTGGGCTATCTATTCTATTCCATTGGTCTATATGTCTGCCCTTAGGCCAGTACCATACTGTTTTAATTACTGTAGCTTTGTAGTAAGTTTCAAAGTCAGAAAGTGTGAGTTTTTCAACTTTGTTCTTTTTCAAGATTGTTTTGGGTATTCAGTGCCCCTTGCAATTCCATATGATTTCAAGGATCACTTTTCCATTTCTGTGAAAACGGCTGTTGGAAATTTGATAGTGACTGCATTTAATCATAGATGGCTTTAGATGGTGTTATTATCTTATAATGCTAAGCCTTCCTAGTTGTGAACATGGGATATCTTTCCATTTATGTAGATCTTTATTTTGATTCAGCAATGTTTTGTAGTTTTTAGTGTACAAATCTTTCACCTCCTTAGTTATCTTGATTCCTAAGTATTTAATTCTTTTAGATGCTATTGTAAATGGAATTGCTTTCTTAATTTTCTTTTCAGATTATTCATTGCTGGTGTATAGAAATACAATTGATTTTTGTGTGTTATTCTTGTACCCCACAACTTTGCTGAATTAATTTATTAGCTCTAGTAGCTTTCATGTGGATTCTTTGGGACTTCCTAAGTACAGGATCGTGTCATCTGAAAATAGGGATAGTTTTGTCTCTTCTTTTCCAATTTGGATGTCTTTTATTTCTTTCTCTTGTCTAAAACCTCTGACTAGAACTTCCAGTGCAATGTTGAATAGCAGCACTGAAAGCAGGCATCCTGGTCTTACTCCTGATCTTAGAGGGAAAACTTTCAGTTATTCACCATTGAGTACAATGGATGTAAGCTGTGGGTTTTTTATAAAAAAAACTTTATCATGTTAACAAATTTTCCCTCTATTCTAAGTTTTCTGAGAGTTTTTATCATGAAAGCCTGTTGGATTTTTATCACATGCCTTTTCTACATCAATTGAGATGATCATGGGTTTTTTCTTCCCCTGCTTCTATTAATGTGATATAATACATTGATTAATTTTCTTATGTTGAACCACTCTTGCATTCCTGGGATGAATCCCACTTGTTCACAGTGAATAATTTTTTTAATATGCTGTTGGATTTGATTTGCTAATATTTTGTTGAGGATATTTGCCCAACTAATTTTTATGAGACAATGAAAATTCTTAATTTTAATGTAGTCCATTTAATCAATCTTTTACTTCATTGTTGTTTATCAAAAGATGCCATTGTGAGAGTGGCAAAAGAGCTGGAGCTGTATAAGACATTTATAATACATATAGGTGATAAAGAACTGGCTTCTCGAATAAATAAAGAACTTCTAAAAATCAACAAGAAAAATCCTCTCAACCCAATAGAAAATAAGGGGAAAAATTGAACCAGCTCTTTAAATCTTCCCTCCCCTCAAAAAGGATGTCCATGTGGTTTCTAAACATATAAAATATGCTCAATTCATTAGTAATCAGCAAAATGCAAATTATAATTATAACAAGATACCACTAAATTTTAAGAAACACATATGCACACATACACACACACACGCACACACACACACAAAATACCAGGTTTTGTCAAGGATGTATCCAATGGGAATTCTATTAAGGTATTGGTAAGAATATAAATTGTTTAAAGTATTTTGAAATACAGTTTTATATTATCTACCAAAGTTGAAGATATTCTTGCCCTACGACTCAGCAATCCTACTCTTACATCTCTACCTAAAAGAAGTGTAGGCACATATATAGCAAGCAACATATACAAAAATATGCTTAGCATCATTATTTGTAGTATCTCAAACTGGAAATAATCTCAAACTCATTGAAAAGTAAAATAGATAAATAAATTATAGTAAATCAAACAATGAAATACTATGAAACATAAACATGAATGAATTAGTGCTACATGTATGATTCCCATAAACATAATGCCGAGACGACGAACCTAGATACTTCTAAATTATTCCATTCAAGTAACATAAAAAATTAGATGTACATAAATCATACTGTTTAAGGACTACATTCTTAGGAGATAAAACTGTAAAGAAAAGAAGGAGATAACTACTGTAAAATTCAGATTCTTTTTGGAGAAGAGAAGTAGTGATTATGACAGGATCTAAATGAGGTTTCGGGTTGATGGCTTTATTTTATTCTTTGATCTTGAAGGTCATTGAGCAGAAGTCCACTACATGAGAAAGGATTGAGCTGTAAATTCCTGCTTTGTACATTTTCCTCAAGGTATATTATAGTTCATAATACAATGTGATTAAAATGTAAAATAGTTAAAAGATAATCCTCTAAAATTTGGAATTGCTCTAATTATAGGGAAGCACTTTTGCCTAGAACAAGGAAGTTATAAATGTATTTGCCAATGACAATAGACAGGCCTCCGTGACTGGTGGCCAAAAATTGTGCTTACTGCTGGAAGATCTTTGCTCATAACATAGTCTACATTTCACATCACTTAGTTTGGGGCTACTAGAATGGGATGTCTTGGTGACTATAGGAAGGGAGGGTTTAATAAAACTGTGGCTAGATTTTTCCCATTGCCCTTCAGGGACAGAAAAACTCAGCAATCCTAGAATATATATTTTAGTGTAGAAGATTGCACAACAGCCTGAGTATGATTTCTTTTATGCTGAACTAGTCACAGTCTTTTTTTTTTTTTTTTTTTTGTGAGGAACATCAACCCTGAGCTAACATCCATGCCAATCCTCCCCTTTTTGCTTAGGAAGACTGGCCCTGAGCTAACATCTATTGCCAATTCTCCTCCTTTTTTTTTTTTTTTTTTTTTTTGTGAGGGAAATCAGCCCTGAGCTAACATCCATGCTAATCCTCCTCTTTTTGCTGAGGAAGACTGGCTCTGAGCTAACATCTATTGCCAATCCTTCTCCTTTTTTTTTTTCCCCCAAAGCCCCAGTAGATAGTTGTATGTCATAGTTGCACATCCTTCTAGTTTCTGTGTGTGGGACGTGGCCTCAGCATGGCTGGAGAAGCAGTGCATCGGTGTGCGCCCGGGATGTGAACCCCAGGCAGCCAGTAGCAGAGCGCGCGCACTTAACCGCCCTCCTTTTTTTGTTCCCCCTTTTTCTTCCCCAAAGCCCCAGTAGATAGTTGTATGTCATAGTTGCACATCCTGCTAGTTGCTGTATGTGGGACGCCGCCTCAGCATGGCCGGACAAGCGGTGCGTTGGTGCGCACCTGGGATCCGAACCCGGGCCGCCAGTAGCAGAGCACGCGCACTTAACTGCTAAGTACGCCATGGGGCCAGCCCCAGTCACAGTCTTTTTTAATAGCAAGAAAATATCCTTCACACAACCTCTGAAAAAATAGCAATGCAGATTTAAACACATGTGAACCCGAAAGGATTAGATTTCCTGTCAGACCAATGTTATTTGAGGTCTGTCAATTAGATAAAGATCCAAAAGTTAAAGTTACAACAGTGATGTTGCTTCCTAAAATCAAAGAATCATTTTTTTATAATCATTTGAATATCCATTGAGCATCTCCTGCTAGATATTTTCTATGTGCATTCACTTCAGTTATCTCATTCAATATTTATGATCAACTGATGGAATAGGAATTATTTTCTGAGCTTTAGGTGAGGATATTGCAACTCAAAGTATAAGTATCTTCTGTAGTCACATACTAAGGAATTGGAATGTTCGGATTTTAAACATAGTTCTTCTGACCCTAAGATCATTTCTTTTTGTGCTTACCTGCTACTTTTAGGTACCATGCTATCAGGGTTTATCAGCCACAGTACAATTAGGAAAACAAAACTCTTGTCAGGTGGTTCAATAAAGGGAGTTCTACACGGGAAACTAGTCTCAAATTGTTAGAAGAGCTGACAAAACAACAGGGAGAGAGGAGATAGCCCAGAGGTTATCAAATACAAGAAGCTGCTACCATTACTAGGGCTGGAGGGCAATAGAAGGAGCTGATGTGACCAGAGCCCAGGGGCTGAATTCCTTTACAAGAGCTGGACACTTGGAGAAGGGGCTGTTTGAGGGGCAGCACAGCTGGTTACCAAGGGGAATCTAGAAACAGCGAAGAGTGCCCACCTGGCAGGAAGTGGGGTCATAGAATGAGCTGCAAGGTAGGAGCTGGAACTGCACAGGCAAGTGCTGCCTTGTGGAGCAGCAACCACGGAGTCGACAGTAGACACTGATAAAGATACATCCAGAAGCAGAGAGAGAGAGGAAGACATACCTTGGCTTCTCACCTCCAGTCTCCTGCCAGTGCCTTCCATTGGCAGAGCCCAAAAAGAACCAATTTGGCAGGGATTTAGGAAACGTAGTTTGCAGAAGTCATCCTTCTGTGCTCTGTGATACAGAGCAGAGCACAGGAAAGTGGGGGAGGCGGTGGATCTGAGTGAAGAGGAAAATGATCAAATCACAAGGCTGGCTTTCTAGCCTACCTCAAATTAACCCGGCCCCAAAAGGAGACGAGTAGTAGAAATTACCTAAAGTATCTAAGCAGGCTCATGATAGAAGAATTAATTTCATATGTAATATTTCTTGGTTTCCCAAGAAAATAAATCATCCTGTAACTTGAAGAAATCCACACTTGCTGTTTCAGTTAGCAAGAAGTCTAAATAAGTAGCAGTGCACAAAAAGGATGAGAAAGCAAGCTGCAATGTAAGAAGCAAAGATGCCTGCTATCATACAGGATTGATTAAAAGGCATCAAGTAGATGAATGTGGAGAAGACTCTAAAAATAAGGCTATGTCTCAAGATTGCCTGTTAATGCTCTTAAGGGACACTGATTTGAATGATAATTCCAATTGTTGGTTTTGCTAATGTCTGAATAGTGCTTTCAGAAATCAATTCTTTTGTTGTATAAAGTAGCAGCTTATAATTAGGGGGGAGAAATTCACATTTGAAACAAAAGAATTGATTTCTAATTCTCGGTGGTGGAAAAAATAGATAGCACCAAGAAATTCAACATAAAAAAAGAAAAAAGCCATGAAAGACAAATGCAAAAGAAATGGGAAAAATATGGGGCTGGTATTTCATTAGAATACATAAGTGATACAAAGTTTGTGTTTTCTTTCCTATTCTTTCTTTGTAATTATCCAAACCAATAAAATCTAGAAAGAGTGATACCAAGAACCTCTGGCAAACATTTAATGTATAATTTTCCTTACAAGTACCTAGCCAGTGCTATTAAGCACTTGAAATGTGGCTATTGTAACTGAGGAACTAAATTTCAATTTTCGTTTAAATTTAAATTGCACATGTGACCAGTGACTACATTTTGGGGCAGCACAGACCAATGTCATTGTTCAAACTTGATAGAAAGATGTTTTCCTTCCACAATAAATAACTTCAAGAAGGACAGTTTTGGAGCATTGAAGTAAAAAGGTGATTCCTTTCTACCAATCAGAAGAGCTATGTTATCCCAGGTGAGGTCACAGCCAAATTTCCCACATATTCATCTACACTCTAAATTGTAAACTATTTAGAATTAGAGCGCAAATCTTCTAAGGCTAGGATGGGCATTTGTTACCTACTTGATATCCTTTAGTGTCTGCTATGAAGCTATGATAAAAAGTGGGGACTGAATAAATATTTTCTGATGGCATTTTGAAGAGCTCAGAAAATTCCATTAAGATCTATAGTGGGAAACTAAAAACAAAACAAAACTAAAATATAGAAGTTGCTTTTTCCATTCATTCCATTCATTTCCATTCATTCAGGTTCATCCTCTTCTTACCACGTCCATTGTTACCATCATCTCTTGCCTGGATTATTGTACTAATTTCCTACCTGGTGTTCTGCTTCTATCCTCTCCCCCTTACAGTCTCTTCTCAACACTGTGGCCAGTGTGATATTTTAAAACAGAAATTAGATTGCCACTCTTTCTGTGTAAAACCCTCAGTGACTCCATTTTATTCAGAGTAAAAGTCAAAGTTTACAATGGCCTATGAGGCCCTACATGGTCTCCATCCCCCATTTCTCTGATCTGATCTTCACTTTTCTCCCCGTGTTCACTCCACCCCAGCCACATCGGCTTCTGTGGTGTTACTCGCAAACATGAGGCACTCTCTTGCCTTAGGTCCTTTGCACTAGCTGTTTCCTTTGCCTAAAACATTCTTCCACCAGAGTATTGTCTATCTTCTCCATGGCTATCTTCTTCCTCTCCTTCGAGTTTTTGCTCACTTCTCACTTCCTCAAAGATGCTGCTCTGACCACTCTTTTAATCCTGCCCCCTGTTCTCAGCACCCCCCAACCCCCCTAATTTCCCTAATCTTGTTTTGAGTTCCCTTTTTCTACAGTATTCATCAGCTTTAACATACTAGAACATGTATTTATTTATTATGTTTATTTTTCACTGTCTCCATTCCTCCAGTAGAGTGTAAACTCCAAGAAGGCAAGAAATGCCGCCTGTTTTGTTCACTGCTATATCAAAAACACCTTGAAAAGTGCCTAACACACAATAAGCACTTTATAAAAGTATACTAAATA
Source organism: Diceros bicornis minor (assembly GCF_020826845.1). Lineage (NCBI taxonomy): Eukaryota > Metazoa > Chordata > Mammalia > Perissodactyla > Rhinocerotidae > Diceros > Diceros bicornis. Next base: position 23,164,176 of record NC_080781.1, read on the forward strand.
TATTAGCAAATTTTATTAATCAAGATCATGCATCTGTGATTTATATATATATGCGTATATATGTATGGAATTATTTTAATGAGTTAAACTTCTGTGAGTAAATATATCCAATTAATGTCACATGAAAATTGCCAAGTCAGAATTTCCTAAATGAAATGTCATAAAGTTTCTTTAGTAAATGTTAATTTGTTTCAAAGTGTTTTAATAGTGATATAAAACCCTAAATGTGTTCAATTGGGCTGAGATAATGATATTAGAGAAAATTCTAATTTTCTTGACGTCCAAGCCCTTCCCTCTTTAATTTTAAAACTTACAGCATTTCGTTAAAATGCATGTTGTATTTAATTTTCCAAGAAATTTCAGAGCATAAAAGAAGTACATATATTCAAAGCAATTTCCAGTTAAACTAGTTGAAGCTTTTTAAATGTAAGCCCCTGTCTTTTTAAAAAGAATCCATGTCTTTTCTAGATGTGAGACTGCTCTTGGCACGCTTGCACGGGTCAATGTAGCTCAGAATAAATAGTCAGAGTACCTTTAACCTCTGTTCGGTACACCTATTTCTTAAACCCTTTATCACATTCTGTACCCTCTCTAAGTTGCCAATATTGATTTCAAAGTCCCAAAGCAGACATAGTATTCTCATAACACTTGACCGCTGCTGACAGCTGTGGGAAGAAAGCTTGCTGTTTTTAGAGCCTCTCCTTCAGTGTACACATCCCCTTTTCATCCCTCCTTTCTTAAAAGAATTATATTACTGACAAATTTAACTTTGAGCCCATAATAAGCCTTGGAATATTTTTCTGGCAACTGCTTCCAAGCCGGTTATTTCTGATTGTGTAGTCATGGAAATCATGTTTTATCCTTAAAATTATCCTATACTTATCAATGTTAAAATTAGCATTTTTTTCTCTCTTTCTACTTGGGAAGGTCAATTTTCCCTCTTGTCAGAGAGGCTGTTGCACAACCTTTGTCAAAGCTGGTATTTCCAGCAAAATTTACTGTCTACTGTATCCCATCTCTAGCCCCACATGAGTATAAACCCTTTGAGAACAAGGTTATATCCCATTCATTTTTGTATTCCCAACAGAATTTAGCAGATAACGGGTGCTCCATTCCAGCCAGCACCAACATAGCCTAGTCCCTCTTTGTCTCTTAGCTGGACTAGAGCTGTAACTTCCTAACAAGTCTCCCCACCTCTTCATAACTGACTTGGGCTACAAACATAGAAAATTACTTGTAAGTAGCCTGGATATAACCTGTTCTATCTACCAATACACATGCTATTCCTTCTCCCCGAAATGCCTTTCACCCATATCTGCCTGGCTCAATCCTGTACATCCTTCCAGATTCAATTCATACATTACCTCCTCCGTAGAGGCACCTCTTATGCCTCAGAGTGGCACTACAACCTTGTGGTTAATGGCTCAGACTCTGAAATCAGATGTCTAGGGTTGGTTTATTTTGCCTCTTACTAGTTGAGTAAACTCAGGAAAGTTATTTAATCTCTCTGAACCTGTTTCCTTAACTGTAAACTAAGGAAAATAATAGCATCTATTTCATAGGGTTGCTGTAAGGATTAAGTAATTTAATACATATAAAGAGCTTAGGACAGTACTTGTCTCATAATAAACAGTAAATAAATGTTAGCTTTTATTAGTAGTATAGTAGATATAGGGACATTGCTAGTTTGTTATCACTCTGGTCCCTTAACCAGAGTTCAGTACATAATTTTATTATTGCTGTTTAACATTGATTTTGTTAATTGAGGTATAATTGGCATATAACATTGTATTAGTTTCAGGTGTACAACGTAACGATTCGATATCTGTATATATTGTGAAATGATCACCACAAGAAGTCTAGTTAACATCCATCACCTCACATAGTTACAAATTTATTTTTTTCTTGTGATGAGAACTTTTAAGATCTACTCTCCTAGCAACTTTCAAAAATACAATACAGTATTATTAACTATAGTCACCATGCTGTATATTACATCCTGATGGCTTATTTTTTTTATAACTGGAAGTTTGTACCTTTTAACCACCTTCACCCACTTTGCTCACCCCTCACCCTTTGCCTCCGGCAACCACCAGTCTGTTCTGTCTATGAGTTTGCGGTTTTTTGTTTTGTTTTGCTTTTTTTTTTTTTTAGATTTTTAACGTTGATTTTTAATTATCTTTACCTTCTGACCAAACCATGAGCAGACTGAGGACAGATACTTCTACTCTGGCACAGTGCTTAATATTCAGTAGAGCACAATAAATTTTTTTGGAATGACTAAATAAAGAAACTTAATTATCTTTTTAATGAAACCATCAACATCTCTAATAGTTCCTAATACCTGCCCAAGAAACTCATGATAATTTTAAAGTATCCTGCATAAAGAGCTGTGTTGATAGTCATCTTTCATCAGTGTCAGGAGCTGTGCTAGTCACTGTATTTAATATAACGTTTTCTTCTAAACCAACCCTATGAAATAGATACTGTTAAGACAGGAGGAAGCTGAGACACAGAAGAGTCAGGGAATTTTTTTCATTGGCATAGAGGAACTCAAGAATATAACAAACACCTTGTTTCCTGCCAATTCAACATTCATTCAACTGGCCATTCTACTTCCATGTCTAACACTTAGAAGAAAAATAAAATGTTTCAATCATCAATGTTTCATATTGAAAGTGACACTTTTTGAAGTATTATTTTGATATTTCTGGGCAATAGTCAACACCTGATGTATGCAGGAAACTTCTGTTAATGTCAACAGAAACACAGGATGTTTGAGATATTTTGTTTTCCTAATGAACTGTGTTGCATGAAAACCCAAATGCTGAAATAAATTAGTTTACGTAGCTGGGGACTTATCCAACATCTGTGTTCATGGTCCATTCTCCATGTTTAGAAACAACATATTCCTGTGACCCTTAAAGATTTTATTTTATAATGATAATTTATTATTAACCTCATTTTTATTGTAACGTAAAACCCACTACTATTGCACTTTAGTCACTAACATTTAGCTATTAGTAAATTATCTCAAATTGATCCAAAGATATAAAAATAGAAAAACCATGTGTTTATTCATTCATTCATGTAACTCTTTGGAAAGCCAGACATGTTTCCTGCTGAACCAGAACCAGGAAGCATGTAGCCCCAGGAAGTGTGGGCAGCTATATTGGTTCTAAGTTTAAGGAAGAGAACTGACAAATAAATCCAGAGACACCAGCTACATCAGGTGTGCTGAATGCACCTAAAACCACTTGTGTAAAATTAAACAGAGGAGAAATTAATTGGAAGGATATTAACAGCTCAAAGAATTAAGGGGAGAACTGGCTAAGCATGGTCAGGAAATGATGTACACCTGAAATTTATACAATGTTATAAACCAATGTTACTGCAATAAACAAAAACAAAAAAAAGGAAAAAAAAAAAGAAGGAACCAAAGAGTTGAGTGATGTTGCAGAAAAAATCTGATCTTCAAATGTATCTGATGCTGTTTTTCACCATCTGCTTCACAATACACAGCCATCATAGCTAGATGCAGGCAACCAAATGATAAAACTCATTTTTCTTCAGGTCATTAGCCCAAGGTATAGAATCTTAGATGAAAGAATGTGAGTGTTGATTCCCATGCTCTGGCCACCAGGAGATGGGAAGACAGTAGATTTTACCTCTAAGTATCTGTTATTGGGAGATGCTCTATCACCTACTGAGACTCACAGAATGAGGTTTCCTCCAAATTAGAAAGGCTCTTCACATTTTGAGCAGCCAAAAAGGACAAACGACAAATGTACATTCTACAAGGTCCCATGCAGATTGTTTGAAATTGAAGGCAATCACAATATGCTGTCCCAAAATATGCCACTTTGGCATAAGTCTTATTTTGAGTTGAAGGCAATTGAGAATCGACAAATGCAGGAAGAGTTCTCTGCCCTCCCCTTGTCTTCCTAAAAGTGGGGCCTGAATTTCCCTTTGAGGAAGGTGCTCCCTCCCCCAACCCCAGTACCATGGAGAGAAGAGGGACTCTTATCATCAAAGACTGGAGTTGACACCAAGATGAATTTGCCTAAACAGACCTTACTAAAATAGCCTTTATCTTCCATTTTTTCCACTATATATTTCCTAGTCACTTCCCCATAATTTATTGTCCCCTGAAGCCTAACCCTATTTTCTTCGTTAAAAGGGTATATAAGTCCCTGAGTCTAACTGCTTCTTTAAGTTTCACTTCTTTTCTCTGAACTCCTGTGCATGTAAATATTATTAAAAATTGTGTGCCATTTCTCCTGTTAATCTGTCTTTTATTAGTTTAATTTGCAGGGCTCCATTTAAAGAACATAAGAGTGTAGAGGAAAAGTTTCTCCTCCCCAGCAAGACATGGGAACAGCCTTACCTAAAGCTGTTTTCTTCTGCACAGTGTGATTACATGGTTTATTAGATTAACCTTTTGGCTTAAGCCAGTTTCAAATTAATCCGTTGCTTTTGCCCTAAAGAGTTCTTATTAGTACTCAGGGCTTCTAAATTTTCTCCACTGAGTCATCCCTAGTCCAGGGATCTCTAGCTTAGCTTTGTGGAGTGGGGCCCTACTTCTAATTTTCTTGTAAGGTTATCCTTATCCAGCTACATATTGTTACCCAGTCAAATTGTCTGCTTGACTGGAATGCCCCATGTCACTATCTGGTTTTGCCATTAGCACGTTCTTTCCATCTTTGGGTACCTGCCAGACAGGACCAACACAGCCTCAGATGGCACTGTTCACATTCAGCATCCAGTTCAAACCATGGAGTACACAGTCTATGGGACTCGCTGAACATGGCAATCCTGACCCCGCCCCTTAATATTTGACCATTATTTGGATTATTTTTGCCCTGGCTTTTTTTAGAAATTATTTCATGTAGCTTACAAAAATCTATACAATCAAATTCAAAATAAAATTTTAAAATACTTGTGAACAAAAGTAGACTCAAAATTTACAGAAAAAAAATGATTAGCTCATAAAATAGAGTCATCCTTTTGTTCTCAGCTTTCATATCAGCCAATCTGCAAAGGGGAAGTGGTCATTTACTCAGGTAACATTGTCCAAAACAAAGCAATTGCTTATGGGAAGCAAAACTATTCATGGAACTCAAACTAGACAAGATTCCCCCAATGTTATTTCAGATCCTGGGAGAAGCAGACACTAAGACAGGATTAAACAAGGCAGAAATTTATTGGCGAAAATGGCTAGGAGGGAAAGGGAGGAGGGAGTGGCAAGAGGCTTGGAGAGCTATCAGACAGACCACAATGCAATTTGGACCCTCTGGGGAGGAGAGATGGAAGAAGAGAAGGTTGGGTAGGAAAAGTCTTAGACTGCACTGCAGTTGAAAGACAGTTTCAGCAAGGTTGATGGGGAGTTCTTGAGTCAAAGTTGCTCACTAGAGAAGACCTGTACCTTGCAGGAATACCTCTGCTTTAGTAGCCCTGCTGCACGCCATCACTGGCTAGAAGCAACCTGCAGGAAGTGCAGTGATGGATTCAGACTCAACAGCTGGGGCCATTGATCAGTTATGCTCCCCACAGTAGGAGATCTGTGAGCAACGTTTTCACGGCTGCCACACCCCCACCCTCACTTTGATGGATCTGAAAAGATGAGGACTACTAAATGTAAATGATTTACTTGAACCAAACCTGAAACTTTATGTACCTTGGAAACGGACACTTCCCAATTATTTTAACCTTCATGACCTGCTGGATTTGCCCTTACTCAGATTATACTGGCAATGAGTTTTATAAATCTTGAAATATGAGAATTCATGCCCCATGGAACTGGCATTCTAGTGAAGGTTATAGACATGTCAGCAATGAAATATAATAGAAGGTGAAAGGAAATGCATGTTTAATAAAGGTATAAACAATGTATTGTGGAGGGGCGGGGAGGAATGGGAGATTTCACAAAGAGTTGGCATTTCATAAGGGACTTGACAGATGAGTAGCGTTCCAATGCAGATTAACTGAGAATAACCCAATTCATTTGCATTTATTGTTTTCTGTAATGAGGGCTAATGAGTTCGTGTAGAGCTATAGTTCTCAAGCTTTAGTGCACATCAGAATCATCTGGAGGGCTTGTTAAAGCAAAGATTACTGGATCCACCCCCACCCACAGAGTTTCTGATTCAGTAGGTCTGGGAATGGAGCCTGAGAATTTGTATTTCTAACAAATTCTCAGGTGCTGCTGATGTTGCTGGTCTGGGTGGCACACTTGGACAACCATGAAAGTAATACAAGAATAGTGGTTTTTTAGAATGTGAGTTACCCAAATGATTGCTCTCATACTTCTCTCTCTTTAATTAACGTTGAACATGTCATCATAGGATCATTATTAAGAGCACAGGAGCTTTGGTATCGAGCAAGTCTAGGTTCAAGATAGGAATTCTTGGGATTGTTTATTTTGTTTATTTTTATTATTATTAATATTTTTTGGTTTTTTGAATTCATCACCTCCCACACACCCAGCCATTGGCACTCATCAATTTATGTCCCTATAGTTTTACCTTTTCCAGAATGTTATATAAATGGATCAATATAGTTTATAGATTTTGAGGTCTAGCTTCTTTCACTTACCAACATGCATTTGACATTTATCCATGTTCTTGCAAATATCAGTACTTCATTCATTTGTATTTCTGAGTAGTATCCCACTGTATATATATTCCACACAGTGTTCATCCATTCACTAGTTGAAGGACATGTTCATCATTTCCAAATTTGGGCATTATGAATAAAGCTGCTGTAAACGTTCAGGAATATAATCATTTCACTTAGGTAAATATCTAAGAGTGGCATTCTGGGTCATATGGCAAGTGTATGTTTAACTTTATAAGAAACTTTTCCAAAGTGCCTGTACCATTTTGCATGCCTACAGCAATGCATGAGAATTCCAGTTGCTCCACAACTTCACCAGCACTTAATATCATCAGTTTATTTTTTTTATTTTAGCCTTTCTGTTAAGTATAGAGTAGTATTTCATTGTCTTTTTAATTTAAATTTCCCTAATGATGAATGATGTTGATATCTATTCATGTGCCTCTTTGCAATCCATATACCTTCTTTGGCGAAATTTTGCTTTAGTGTTTCTAGTATAGATAACTTATAACAGTCTACTCTCAAGTTATATCACTTCACTAATAGTAGAAGAACCTTAAAACAGTACAGTTTATTTCCCTTCTCCTGGTCTTTGTGTTATTGTTGTCATGCAATTTGTTTTTACATCTGTTGTAAATACCACAAAACGTTATTATTTTTATTTAAACATTCAATTATCTTTTAATGTAATTTAGAACATAAGAAAACATCATTTTGTATTTTCTCACATATTTCCCATTTCTGGTTTTATTCATTCCTTTGTATAGATGCAGATTTCTATGTGGTTCCATTTCCTTCTACATGAAGGACTTCTTTTAAAATTGCATGTCTGCTAGTGATGAATTATTTCACTTTTTGTATGTTTGAATAAGTATTTCACTTTTATTATTGAAATATATTTTTACTGTTTATACTATTTAAGGTTATTTTCTTTCAGTACTTTAAAGATATTGTTCCACTGTCTTCTGATTTGCACTGTTCCCAACAAAAAGTCTGCTGTAATTCTTATACTTGTTTCTCTCCGCAAAATGTGTTCCCTCTGTTTATCACTGATTTTAAGCAATTTAATTGTGATGTGTCTTGGTGAAATTTTCTTCATTTTTTTTCATTGTAGTTTGATCCTCTTAAACTTACTTTTAAGTTTTGTTAAGCATAAGCAGAGAAGCCTTTGGTCTAGGTCTTATCTTGCCCCTTAAGTGAGCCAATACCCTTCTGAACAGTCCACCTGATACCTCACATATTATAATGTTTTCTACTCAGCCTGGTGAGAACACCAATAATTCCTGCTCCATCTGAGCCCTGGAGGTTTTCTGCCTGCCCTTTTCAGGTTATTTTTTCCTTGGTTTCATGTAGCTTCCTCACATGTATGTTCTGATGAATACTCAGATGAAGACTCAGAGAAGGGGGACCTTCTGCAGATCTTCAGAGCTTTCTCTCACTGCAGCTGTCTCTTCTCTTTTACTCTGCCCTGTGAACTCCAAATACTTTTATCTTCCCAAATTGCCAAGTCCATCTCTTCAACTCAGGGACACTGTTGGGCTCATCCTGGCTTTTACCACCCTGTGCTCTGGTCTGAAAACTCTTTCCAGGTACTATGCTGAGTGATCATAGGATTCACTTCATTTGTTTCCCCTCTTTCAGAGATTATTGTCCTGCACTGCCTGTTGTCCAACATCTGAAACTATTGTTTTATATTTTTTCCACTCTTTTAGTTGTTTAAGGCAGAAAGGTAAATCTGATCCTTTTTTCTAAATCTTGACTGGAAGCATGATTGTTTTGCTTTATTTTATTTTTATTTTACTTAATTATTTTCTACAACACTTGTAATAATAATATCTACTTCATGAGGTTGTTATAAGGATTACATAAAATAATATATGTAAACTATTTGGCATAGTACCTGTAAAAGTAAACGTAATCTCTTCATCTGTATTTTGTCAATCTTAATTAAATCATATTCTTACTATTTAATAAGGAATTCATATTATTTCCAAGCTATCATTTTAAAAGGCATAAATAAGTTATCCCACAATTGGAAATCTGAAAATCTGAGAAATTGAAATATGATTTTAAAATACATTACATTAACAACTTTATAAATTAATTTCCAAATAATGAGATCCCCTATTGAATGCTTGCCTCTAAGCAAGATATTATAACGTAAACATATTTGATAATAATTGATTTTTAATATTCAGGGAATCTGAATTTTATAAAATTCAGTAAATATTTCCTTAGTCATGTAATTGTTTGTACCATTTATATAAGAAGATTATATAAACTTCTACCATTACAGATTTTATATACGTGTGTGTATTTGTGTGTGTATGGACATTTATAATCATTGTTAGTGTTTTACTTGTCTGTTAGTTTAATAGTCTTGCTTGTAGGAGGAGAAACATGTTTTAAGGTTTTTTAGAATAAGTTAAAACAAAGACAAGATAGATACACTCTACAGTATATCTCTCTGGCTAATATTTTCCTCAGAAAATGTCTCTTGGTCCCCAATGCATGACCTTCATGCAATCTATGTCTCTCACAACAATTTATTTCAGGCAATATTTATATGGTAAGATTTATATTTATTTCCCCCAAATTCAGTATAACCTTTTAAGTTTAACAAACAGATATACAGGATAAGTTTTGAATTATTTTCCAAATCTAGTTGGTACAACATCAGAATTATGTAGTCATTTTGAAAAGAACATATGGTTTCAAGGTAACATACAATTTGGATGTTGTAGGTGATAAGAGAAGCATCACAGCATTACTACAACCACACCCTTGTTTATTAACTCTACCATATTATCGTTTATTTTAATCAGGAAGTGATGTCTGAACCATTTTACCGTTTAGTATGATAGTTTGCTATTTATATATGTAGATGCTTTTACTGTGCTTCTGTTACACTTTAATAAATTGGTTTATATTTTGAGGCGATGAGAAATATATTTCCCATTTCAAACAAGGGGAAATCAGCTCCTAGTTAGCATTTCCACTTAGAACCTCTCATTTCAGGAACACATTACTGATGCTAAGTGGGAGATATCTGTATTACTTAGTAGAAGAAAGGGTTATAAGGATCCAGAGCCTTGTTAAGGCAAGAAATTTGGACATTATTAACAAATGTGATGCTAACTCTCATCATGAATTTTGTACCTTTCTTTTTTTTCCATAAAACTATTTTAAAGGTATTTTTAAGTTTGTTGTTGTTGGTGTGTTAATTTTTAAAGAGTTGTGCTCATTTTCTTACTCTCTTTTGTTTTGAGAAAAAGTTAAAGGTAATCTAAGCTCAGGCCAGAGAGACGAGAAACTGGTAAAAAAATCCAAGGAACTTTTGGCAAATTCCAGCAGTTTGATAAAAATACATATATATTAGTGCTTAAATATACAGATATTATAGTTACAATTTCTGAAGCTATTAAAATGATTAATAAATAGAAAAGAGTAAAACGATGTGCTATGTTTTTTCTGGAAGTAATAGGATGACAGTAATTAAAATATTTCTTGTGACTACATTACTTTCTGTGAGGATATCCCCTGCCTTCCCAGTTAAACTCTAAGCACATTGAGTTAGTGGTGTTTAGCCTTTCTGTCTCATGCAACATCTGATACATGAAGTACTCAATATGTTTTTATTTGATTGAGTGATTGATTTGACTGTGAATGAACTGATTAGGAAATCTCTAGCTCCTCAATGAACAAATGACTGATTTAATGTTCCAAAAGTTCTATTTTCTCTAAAAGGATTATATTCTCGTGAGTGTTTAGCTCCATAAAAAACATCTCAACTCCTCTTCTTAGGTCTTTGTGCTTAATATTGTCTCTGCCTAGAGCATCATCCTATCCCTGTCCATCTGCATAGCTCCCTCACTACTTTTCTATCTGATCAGTGTCTCCTCCTCTGAGAAGCCTTCACTGGCCACTGTGTCTAAAATATCACCCATCACTCATCACAAGCTGACTCAAGACTCTGCTTTTCTCTTCTGAACACTGAGGGTTACTTGAGAATATGATATGTTCTTGTTGTATATGTGTGTGTATAGTGTATAGCACATATTTGTGAACCACACATACATATGCACACACACATTTAATTTGTTGTTTGTTTTTCCCACTAAAATGTAAGCTCCTTGACAGTAGCAACAGTTTTTGATGACCTCTTTATCCCCCGGGTACAGAAAAGTGAAAGACACAGAGGAGATTTTCAATTAATATTTGTCAAGTGAATGAATAGATGAAATAAGAGGTGCATGATACACTTCATTACCAGAAACTTCATCATCAAGACTTGAAGGAATATAGGACACATCTGTTTTCAGTGATAAGGCAGACTAACTTCTCTGACAAACCTCCTGCTACAAATCACCTAGATATGATGGATGAATATGGGCAACAGGTATTTAATTACATAGTTGAGCTCTCAGGAAGCTAAGGGAAATCCCTAGGAGCCATGCAAAAATGAGGAGGAAGCTAGGAATCAAGTGATACAATGAAGCTGAAACTACACTATTTGGGGATTCTTTGCCTTTCTCAGTATCTAAGACACTTGCACCTCCACAGCTGGGGAAGGAGAAGGAAATAAGTCCTTGGCTCCTAGCAAGGGGTGGAACAGGAAACAGGCAAAGGTGGAATAAGAAAGACCCCAGACAAGGCCAGGATCTACACCTCCAGGGAAAAGATGAATTAGACAAAAACCAACCTCCTGTCAAAGGCCAATGACAAGTAAAATTGTCTTTCTAGGCTTGGGTTCTGGGAAGAAAATTTTAACAAGTTTCCACTGAAATTTCATAACTTCATTCCTACCCTCACTTATAATATGAATTCTTATTTTTGCTACTCACACAGTCCATAAAACTCCATGCCACAAAATTAATTTAAAGACATTCTGAGTTGGTAGTAACTTGGGCCACCTCACAAAGGTAAATGCATTGCCTTTCTGGAAGAAGATACTTTCAAAAAAGGACTCACAGGCTATCCTCATATAATGATTTCCTGAACTGAAGCCCAGAATTCAAAGTTACACGGCAAGAAAAGAAACAAGGGATAATAAGCAAAAGTGAGGAGGGAAGAAAAGGACAGATTTTGCTGAGCAAGAAATTGAGATATTAAAATTAGCAGGTAAAGATGATAAAATAAGTATATGTAAAATGTTTAAAGAATAAAAATGAGAACTTTCTGAAGATAATTATCACATTTGGGAAACACAAGATAAAATATACAAAATAATATTTTATATTGTTTAGGGATATATAAATATGGGAATAAGAAAATGAAAAACGTTATTGTAGACACTAAATTCAGGATAATGATGCCTCTGTGAAGGAAGTGAAGGCAGGGAGAAGAGAGAGTAATGTAATCTCAGATAATATCTTGATAGAGGCATAATTTGTATTTTAGGAGAACTGATTTCAAAAGCCAATAGTAATACTTCCCAGTTGATTAAGCATAATTTTAAAAATTATCTGTGATATACTTTTTGGAATTGCATTCAGTTATTAGGAAATTTAGATCAAGGACAAAAATATGCAAACTTTTCTAAAACAAGAATTTAGAATTGCACAATGATTGTAGCTACAATTTTTGCAATCTCTTTCTCAGTCGATTGCACAGAGTACTGCTATTATAGGTCTCGGGTATTCAAGGCAGTCACCATATCCTTTCTCACACCTCCAGTGCTCGTGCCCACCTTCATTTAGGACCATAAATGATATACAGGTACGAAAAGGTAGACAAAGCACAACTGAGTCTCATAATAATGATTCTAAGTAAGATTTATGTAACCTGGAATTGGTCAGAACTTGTGAATCAAAATGGTTCTATTAGAGCTACTTTAATATTTCATACATATTTGTCTTACAGATAGAATGAAAATAAGATTTACTGGGTGGCAGATGGGTTAGTATATCAGCTTGTATTGGAACCAAGGCTCTCAAACATAGCTGTACATTAACATCATTTGGGAAAGTTTAAAACATACTGATGCCTAGTCTTCCACCCTAGAAAATCTGACTGAATTGGTTTGAGGTAGAGGCTGGGCAATGATAGTTGCTAAAAATTTCCCATGTGTTTCTAATTTGCAATCAGAAGTTGAGAACTGCTTTCCTTGAGCAAATGGTACAGACATGGCCCATGTGTCTCCATGAAACCCTGAGAATGAAGCTTCAGTTTCAGGGTCCATATAGCACTGTGAGTGGTCATTGTCAGCTGCTCTGATTAGCCTGGAAATAGTTTGAAACTTATTTGTTACCCCTGCCCCAGAACTGCAGGAATGCTTTCAGATTGAGGTAAAAGAATTAGGAATATTGGAAGATTCTTATCCCTTTATATTCAGGACCCATGCTTTCAGATACGAGTTTAAGTAACCTTATTTCAGATCTCTGGACATTCTGGGACTCAATATGTTTTGTAAAATACTCTCTTAAAAAGATAATTTTATGCTATTAAAACTGAAATCTTAGGATAAAAATAAGGCTAGAGCACTGAGATTAAAGAGAGAACATATGAAAACAATGATAGTGTGCTCTATGTGTGTATGTGTGTGTTTATCTTTCCTAAATTAAATAACAAAGATGACAGAGTAATAAAATAAATCCCAGTGGCATTCACCAAAAACAAATGAATAATTATCTACACTATAAATTTAGTTTATCATTCTGAACCTAAAAAAAATGATCTAATTCCTCAAGGAGAGAGGAGAATAATGGAGGTGAAGAGATATTGGTGGGAAAATTAAGGGAGAAGTGTTTTGCCTTTGGAAAAAAAAACTTCAGTTCTGAAGACTTTTCTCACTATTTTTATCTTTATAGAAATTAAAACTAAATTCCAAATTGCATACAATTTTATTCCAGTGCATATTCATTTGCTCAATTAACAACTTTTACTTAAATGAAACAAACGGGCCTAATGAATACAATAATATTGGGCTATATAGCAAAAATATGCATAATATATTTTATTTTAGGTTTACTGGCTTCTGAATGTGCAAGCTCTGTAATTGACAAAACATGATGCTATGCTTATACTTTGGCCAAAAAAGGAAAGTGAGTAGTGTGGCATATATCTAGATCTATGCTGTCTAATATGGTAGCCATCAGCTACATATGGATATTTACATTTGTTTATTTATTTATTTATTTATTGAGGTAACATGGGTTTATAACATTATATAAATTTCAGGTGTACATCGTTATATTTTGATTTCTGTGAAGACTACATTGTGTTCACCACCAAAAGTCTAATTGCCATCTGTCACCATACACGTGTCCTTTTACTCCTTTGCCCTCCCCCCTCTCTCCTTCCCCTCTGATAACCACCAGTCTATTCTCTGTGTCTATGTGTTTGTTTGTTGTTGTTTTTTATCTTCCCCATGTGAGTGAAATTATATGGTATTTGGCTTCCTCCATCTGACTTATTTTGCTTAGCATAATGCCCTCAAGGTCCATGTTGTCGCAAATGGCAAGTTTCATCCTTTTTTATGGCTGACTAGTATTCCATTTTGTGTATGTATATACCATATCTTCTTTATCCATTCATCTGTTAATGGGATACATATGGCTATTTACATTTCACTTAATTAAAATTAAATAAAATTTAAAAATAAGTTCATCATTAGCACTAGCCACAATTTTAGTGCTCAGTATCCTCATGTGGCTCATGGCTACTGTATTGGACTACTCAGATATAGATCATTTCTATCATCACAGAAAGTTCTACTGGACAGCACTGAATAATTCAAACCCTTCTGATGTGAGCATTTAACACATAATTTATTGTGTTATTTTAAGGCAAAATAAGTCAATTTACTTTTGCTGTTTATGATAATAGCCTAAGTTATCTTCTTCATTGGTATATATAGAATCATCCTAAATATTTTATTGATAAAAATAATGTGATTATTAGGATTAAAAGTAGACATTTTAATGTCAGATAATTATTTTAATTTCAGAAATTCTAGAAGTATGGTGTTCTAAGAACCTAACTTTGACATAGTGGTGTTGGAAACTTTTTAAAAACTAAAAATGGCTCCTAGCTCCTATTCTTTCTTTTCTCTCATTTCGAGGCCCCTTTATAATCCTTACCAAATGCTTTGCTCTTTAATTTCTAATATTTTTAAACAGTTAGATGAAGTTTCTATTAAAACGCCCTGTTCTAATACTAGTTTTTGAGAGTGAATTCCCAAACAAATTAAATTCCTGACCATAATAAAAATAATAATTACTATGTATTGAGTGATTACAGTGTGACCGACATAACCATTGAATATATATTATCCTATTTAATTTTCATAACATTATTATTTTCCTTTAAAAATGAGAAAAAATAGATTCAGGATAAATAACTTACATCAGATCACATAGCCTGCTCTTTTTAACTCTGAATCTCTTGAGTCTGACCATTATGTCATATAAACACTTTTAAGATAGCTTTGAAATCTAGCTATGAAATGTAAGCATCAATTCATCGATTCACTAATTGAAGTAACATTACTGTAATTCATTTCATTCATTCCTTCACTAGTATTTATTGAGTGCCTACTATATTCTAGACACTGACACTAGGCTAGCTCTGGGTATACAGTTGTGAAAAAAACAGATAAAGTCCTTGCCCTCATGGACCTGTAGAAACTGAAGTTTCAAGGCAAAGAAACTTGATTAGATGTTGTCTATCATGATGATGTTTTTCAGTTGTCTGAAAAAAAAAATCAAAAAGAGAAACAGGTATCAGCTTCCAAGATCCACGAATTAGTTGCTAGTCTGTTTTTTCAACTCCAACAACTTCAGAGCATTCCATTATTCCACCACTCAGTCATGTATCAGCAGGGATGAGGACAGACTATGTAGTTATGTAGAATGATGAGGATCTGGCATACTATTATTATTTCAGAGCAAAGTGATTCAAAAAGTAGAAACATTGAAACCTTGGGTAAAGGAAACAAAATCAAGGACAAATTTCTCATCCAATTTAAAGGTTAAAAGAAAACACAAGCACCAAATATTTTCAAACTGCTTACAATTTTTTAGAACTTTAGATTGTTTTATTCATTTAAATTGATCAAATTTACTCTGAAGTGACAACGATAAAAATGATTTTATACATCTTTCTAATGTCAGTAAAGCAGAGACGATTAAGCTGACATAAAGTCCAAGTGTATGTTTAATTTAGGATGTGAAATTTTTCTAGGTGACTATAATCTGAAGAATTCTAAAGATAAGCTTTAATTTTAGATTTTTGGGGAGAGAGGCTAAACATTTAGAATAATAATTTTATGGCAAGTATGCATTTCTTTAGTTTTAAGAACAACAACAAAGAGCACATTCTTATAATAGTTGCCAGAATAACTGAATCCATTGTCTACTTCAATATTGCAATTCCTGTTGACTCATTTTGTTGTAAAATATTTTGTAAGTCATGCAAGCAAATCCAGGAAGAAGGCAAGAAAATAATATCAGCAAAATGCATCACCTTGATTCATATATTTATAAACACTCCTCCTTGGGGAAATGCATTGCTGTAATAAAATACTTTTAAAGACATTACATCTGCACTAGGAATAATTCAAGAATACAGTTATATACTTAGGTGGAAAGACTGTGACATATACTGTAATCTTATATTTTTCGCGTCAAATCAAGATCTAAATATTTATGAGTAAGGATTTATGCAGCATTTGCTAGTAAATGTGTGCTCTAATACATTTTTATTCCTCAAAATTTGAAGAAAAGTATGAAAAAATCTTAGGTAACATTTCTGCGGAGTGAGATCAATTCATTGACACATTAGTCTATAAAGCAAAGTAACCATGCATTATTCAAAGAATTTAGCCACATTCTATGAGACTTATGTCTCCTCTGGGTTTAGATATAAATAACATGATTTATTTTTTCAAGTAGTCTGGAAATAAAATTTAAAAAGGTTGGTCTTTATTTTAGTACCTGGAAAGCAGTAATTTCCAGATATTCATTTGTTCCTAGAAAAATCACATATTTTGACCCAATCACAGTGTCATATAATGTGATGAGCACAAAAATGCTGAGGCGTTGTCCCTATCTCCAAAAAATTTTTACTTGAATAAAATAGATATAGATAAAACAAACAGATCCCTGCAAAATACTACAGGAAGAAATTATCTAAATAATATTTATTTACAAAAGAAGTCTAACTAGAATTAACAAACACAGATAATCCTAGCATCTTATAAAAACAGTCCTAATGAAATATTCCTTAGTGAAGCAAGTCATTTTTTTTTGTTTAAACAATCAATCAATAATCTGGCTAAGCTAATTGATAGCTGTGTTTCTAAATTAATGCTCATAATACAAATATATACTGTGCTTAGATTTGACAGATTCTTCAAGAATAACAATTCTCTAACCTTCACCCTGGACAAAACCAGCTTTCATACACTCATATCCAGCATTGATTTTTCGTTTACACTAGAAACTCTTTCTCTGAAGTAGCCAGAAATGGATGATGGATCAGTTAATCAAAAAAGTCTAATACAGAGGAAATAGCAACAACAATAACTATATAACTATACGTATATGTATGTATGTGTATATGTATGTGCATATATGTGTGTACACTTTAAAATGTTCATTTAACTTAAATGTCAATATGTTTTAATTTGCTAGTCTTCATTTTAACTTAACATTAATGTACTTTCATTTACCACTTTTTCCATATAGTGCCAAGACTGTTTCTTTGAGTTTGATTTTGCAAATGGAAGTTCCACAGTCATATGCATTATCTACACGTTCTAGTTTTAGGAATTTTTTTATTCATAAGATGGAAACCCAAAGACACTTAGGAAGCACTTCCTGTAAAAACGTTTCTAGAATATGATTTTTCCCATTTTTGCAAGTGTCTCCTCCACAATTTTAGCAGCTCACATTTATCAAGTGTTAGCCAAAGAATTCGACTTAGTTTTTATAGACAAAAATCTATTTCAGCACTTAAATTTTCTGTTCGTTTTGTTCATATTGAATTAAATTATACAATTCAAGAAAGTAGCAATGGCACAACGAACTTGAGGGGATAAAGCATTAACTGACTTTTTGATAAGCAAATAACAGTTGATGGGGACGGATGTTTGAGGGTGTACTGGAGAACAGACTTGTAGCCATGAGCATTCAGGGTGTCGAGAGCATCTGTCAGTATGTTTTATGGAGGTGTGGAGGACAGTAGTTCAATCCAGTGAATTAATACATAAAAATCGGTAAGAGATTGTCTGTTATAAAGTATACCGGGCATTTAGGTAAGCATTTTAAAAACATTATTTAATGTGTATTTAATCCTCATGACAACATGAAATCTCTATGAGACAGGCATTATCTCATTTTTACAAATGAAGAAACTGAGTCTCAGTGAGGTTAAATGCTTTACCCAAAGCTTCCCAGTTAATAAATACCAAAAGTAAAACTGGAATCTTGTTCTAAATAGCACTGTCTCCACTATAGCTTTGACTATACTATATAATGATTAATAGTTATTTATTGATGTCTGACTGGATTAGGAATTCTTTAAGGACGGGACCCAGTCTTTTTCATTACAGTATCCCCTGTGTGTAACTCCATGCCTGCCATACAGTAGACGCATGGGTTCTTTGGGGAAACATTAACTTATTCAGACAGTAACTTGTCATGTTGATTCTTGGTCTAATTGGGGATAGTTTTGAGCAAAATATTTAGTTTTGGTATCTTGATTTTTTTAAAATCTTTTTAACAAATTTTAAGTGTACAATACATTATTGTTGAGTATAGATGCTAAGTGAAATAAACCAGACACAGAAATACAAGTACTGTATGATTCCACTTATGTGAGGTTATCTAAAATAGTCAAATTCATAAAATCAAAGAGGGAATGGTGGTTACCAGGGGCTGGGAGGAAGGAGAAATGAGAAGTTATTAATCAACAGGCATAAAGTTTCAGTTCTAAGAGAAGAACTTTTAAAAAGCAAGGCTTTTTAAATTTGGTGCATTGGAGAATGTTATTTCTTAACATTTTCTACATTTATCTAAGAATTTGCCATTTTTAATTATTATTTACAAGCTTTATTCAGTTGTTATTTCTATAGCATTTATTAAAAACACTAAATCAATGGTTTCTTGTATGTAAAATGATCTTTCAGAAAATAAATTTGGTTTATATAATAAAAATGAAAAAGTATATAATCTCATCGTCTAAAATGATGCTATTATCTGATATAATTTGCTGATTTACTTTGATTTTTTTTTCCATGGAGGCTCAAGTTCTGGGATGAAGATGGTGATTAGCAGTTATAAAAGTTATGTAGTAAATTGTACAACAGCAACATTTTTTTTAAGATCACTCTAGTAGATGGGATCTACTAATGTCGAGTAGCAAAAATGGAGATAGTATTAATATTTAATTAATTAAATATTGATATTTAATTTAATATTGTTGGGGATGACCCTAAGCAAATTTGAACATGCAAAACTCTTAGGGCTTTTTTGTTTGCTTGCTTTTAATAAACAGTAGCCAAGAAAATATTTTATATGAATAAGGTTAGCTACTTCCCTGAAACATTGTAACCAGCTTATTATGAAATCAAGTCTCAGAACAAGCTCTGTTATAATAGAAACATTTATTAGCAAAGAGGCAAAAATTAGGTTCATAAGCCTATTCTGTAAAGTTGATGAAGTCCCAGCTGTCCATCATTTTAGGAGTTTTGACCCACCCCCCTACAAGAAATATTGACTCAATACTGCACAACATCCCAGAAGTAGGACTCAGTTATTCTTATGGTCAGCATTAGGCAACCACAATCCTAAACCAATGGCAGGATACAGGATAGTTTACAGACCAAGTCTTTGACACCGTGCCTAAGGGTAGAAGCTACAAATCTTGGTGGAATTTTATGTTCTGTTTATTCAAGGGTGGAGAGTGTCTTTATACTCTTTTAGCCAATTCATATAAGTTGAAATTAGTTTGACCAATTACCATCCGTTTCTAACAGGTGCCATGTTAATCAATAAGCTAGCCACTAATTTAATCAATGAAAACCCATTTCTGACATGAAATATGGTGATTAGCAAAACATCTGGATATGATCAAAGATAGCGAATGCGTTTTTAATCACTGCCTCTGGAGGGGAGGGTGTCCTCTCTGAAAAAGTGATACCTGACTGTCCCTGGAGTGGGGATTCCTGGTTAGAATGCATAAACTGTCTGTGCTGAATTATTTTTAAGCAAATTACAATCATCATTAAAGTTTTTTACTATGATTAGGGATTCACTTCCTAAGAAATGGAAAATAAGAAGTGATAAATGCAGAGAAAGTAAGCTCATTTATATTAACTTTTTTTTGCTTTTTATATAGTTGTATTTTCTTATATAGATGTAATGCATTAATTCACAATATCATTGACTTAACAATAATGTTCCTCTGTCTGGGACCAGCTGCACAGTATTTGATGGGATGCACTGAATGAAGTGGTGAGGGAGGAGATAGCTACCATCCAGAGAGTCTAATCAGTGAAGTCATATTCTGGAGATTAATGGGCAGTATACGTCTCTGCCACAGCCCTGATGATTTGGCTTATTCAGACCATTACTCTTTTAATATTTGTTCAATTTTTATTTGGAGGACAAGTTGTTGTGTGCAAGGGTCAGAAGAAGGGAAAATCTGCTTGTCAAAAAACCCTGCCTCTAAATTACTATATACCTCACTCACTGACATCAGTCAGATCACTGTTCATTAGTTCTACCCTCTTAGTAAACAATCTAGCGATCCTCTATTGTTACTTTCAAACATAACATCCTTATAGGATGTGGAGAAGAAGGAGTCCTTGTACACTGTTAGTGGCAATCGTAAATTGGTACTGCCTTTATGGAAAACAGTATGGAGGTTCCTCAAAAAATTAAAAATGGAACTACCATATGATCCAGCAATCCCACTTCTGGGTATATATCCAAAGGAAAGGAAATCACTATCTCCAATGATTTGTGCACTCTCATATTCATTACTGCATTATCCACAGTAGCCAAGATATGGAAACAACCTAAGAGTCTGTCGAGACATGAATGGATAAAGAATATATAGCTGTATATACAATGGAATATTATTCAGCCTTAAAAAAGAAGGAAATCTTGCAATTTCTGACAACATGGATGAACCTGAGAACATTATGCCAACTGAAGTAAGTCAGACACAGAAAGGCAAATACTGCATGACATGATTTCACTTATATGTGGAATCTAAAAAAAAATATTGAACTCATAGTAACAGAGTGTAGTGGTGGTTACCAGAAACTGAGGCATTGGGAAAAAGGGGAGATACTGATCAAAGAATAGAAACCTTCAGTTATACGATGAATAAGTTCTGGAGATCTACTACACAGCATGGTGATTATAGTTAATAATAATATATTATATACTTGAAATTTGCTAAGAGAGTAGATCTAAAGTGTTCTCACTACAGAAAAAAATGGTAACTATATGAGGTGATGGATATGTTAATTAGCTTCATTGTGGTAATCATTTCACAATGTATATGTATATCAAAACATCACATTGTATGCCTTGAATATATACAATTTTTATTTGTCAATCATTCCTCAAGAAAGGTGGAAAAAAATAAGAATTTAAATGAAGGAGGATAAAAGAAAAAAAAGACTGTCTCCTTATAGCAGTATCACCCCAAGTGGCTTGCCAAAATAAAATGTGCCCTGTGATTGTATTCAATATACTTCCAGGGAGGAGTTATGGAAAATACATTTTCTCCAATTCTTTACATTTTCATTGACATTTTAGGTCCCCTTTGGAATAGACTTTCCTGCTGAGCACTTGTATGTCTAGCCTCGACTCAATCCAGCTCCAAATATAGAATATGTATATATAATATTCAGATATTTGTATATGTAAAATTTTTAGTCAGTTATAGGGCATATAATAATAATAAAATAGAGATACACACACACATTTTTCCAAAAAGACTTTAATATGTCTCAGCTTTTACCAATTTTTGAATATTCCTAGGAGTCTCATCAGATTTTTTTTCTTTAATTTGAAATATGACTTTGGTAAATGACTTGGCCTTTCTATTGAGAATGTAGGAATGCTGTATCATGGGGCTGAAATTATTAATGTGCATAAATATTCCTTTTCTCCTTTTCTTTGAGGCATATAAGAATATTCTGCTTCCTTCTCCACCCCTTGAAGTTAGATGTGGTCATGTGACTATTTCAGTTAATGAGTCGTAGGCAGAAGTGACATGTGTCACTCCAGGGCTTGAGCATTTAATTCCTGATACAAGACCCTCCAAGACCGCTCCTCCTCTGACATGACAAGTAGAGGAGCACGTGTGAACTTGGAGCTCCCATCAGCCTAGGTCTCTAAATACCTACAATTCACACAGCTCCCCTACCAACTTGAGTGGTACATGCAGCATGTGTAAGAAATAAACATTTGTTGTTTCAAATTGAGATTGAAAAAATAAGCAAACAAACAAAAGCAGCAAAAGCAATAACAATAACAAAAACAGAACATAAGCTAGCCTCAACTACCTAGTACTTACCCTTTAATAAAAAACAGATAACTCCTTTTTCTAGGTAGAGAGGAATCACCTAAATATATAATGTTATTTTTAAAACTATTTTCTATAGCTGAAAAATTTCTCAATTAAATCAAAGTGGCTAAATGATAGCAGAATGCTGGCTATTTCACACAGTCATAAAGTAGTTCTCTATATACATTCAGCAAGCTGAGGCAATTGAAAGGTTATCTCTTCACAGAAATGACACAATGCTAGAACATCAAAAGAAAGTGACCACAAATGTTTTTGTCAGTCATAGGGCACAATAATAGAAATATTATATATCTTATTGCAGCTCTTTTAACTTTGTCACACTGATTGAAAACTAAATTAAAATTATTAAACTGTATTACAAAATCCCTAATCAAGATGTAATATGAACCACCAAAATTTATATTAAAATTTACCTAGTTCATTTATTTACACTTTTATTTTTCTTGATAAAGGTTATTCTTGTTTGTGCTAAAATGGGTTATACAGAAATGTTAAGGTTTATTCGTTTTCCTTAATATATATCATTAAGATAACATTAATGTGATTTTAAAATCAAATATTAATTACTGCTGAATAAGAGAAATTATTTTTTCTCTCTCCTACAACCTCCTTACTGTCTATTCTATCTCCACACTTCAGAAGCTCTAGAATTCATCTACTTGGATCACTCCCCCCACTCCTGCATCCCTGGTTTTTATATACCCAGGGAAAATGAATAAAGACCCAGGGAAAAACAAAAAGTGAGTGACTAATACAAATTCCACTCTGTGTACCCCTCACTCCAAAATGCTGTCATTATCATCTAAGAAGTTAAAATAATATGACCCTTTAACCTCTAAGTCAGTCAATTTAAGAGAATACTGGGAGTACTGTTTTCAAGAGATTGATTGAAATCAAACCTTTGAGCTGGTATAGGAATAATTATTAAATGGTTTTAGGTTCCAGAGCAATAGTTATCTATATCCAAGTTATCAGTAGCTGATTGGCTCCAATTCTTCCTTCAGACATCGAAGAAAGACAAACCATAGACATAAAAAGCTCCTGCTCATTTGCATATTCATAATACCTCAGTGAATCACCAGGACTGGCACTGATGCTGCCTGACTATTAATGCAGAGCCAACAGCTGAGCTGAAGGGCAAAGCAATATATAGAAACCAACTGCAATTTCCCTCCGGAATTCACAATTTCACTTAATGGTGGACAGCTTTTTAAACTATTTTATTATTATTATTATTATTTCATTGCTTATTACAATATTGTTCCCCATTTCTTAGAGTATCTAGTCAGATCGCTGTAGGATTACAGGACATCTTTTATTTGTATTTTAAACCAGATTTTGATCATGCAGTCTTCTTTTATACCAAAACCCACAAACTACTCCAGTTTGCATGCCAAATATCTATGCAGTATGCACCCCTAAAAAGAGGAATCCAAGTTGTACACTGCATTCAGCTGAAGGACATTCTATTTTTATATGCTTTTAAATGCTTCAAATTTGTGAGCAGTTAAAAGTTCGGAGAGTCAAGTACCTCTGCCTTCAATTCTTCTCTCCACTCTGCCCTTTAATTTCTTGTGAAAACCTCTGTCTCCTGACCCCACCTTCTGTCGCAGCTCAAATGGATATTTCTACCTTGGCTTCTGCGGAGAGCCACAGATTGAGGCTTCCGGAAGAAATGCTGCAGTTCCTTCCATGAGATGCAGAGAATATTTGTGGAAGAATATGTAGGAGGGAGATATGTATTTGAAGTTTGCATGTGTGATGTATTTGTAGCATCACCATTACATTTATACATCTGTGATCACAAGATTGTTTATGATAGGATTCTATTTCCCTTGGAGAAGTGGCAGATTAGACAAAATTCTCCCAAGCATTAGCATTTCCTTTTCCTGAAGAAGGTGCTGTCTGCCAACAGCGGTTTCAGAAAACAAACAGGAGTAGATAAAACAGTATTTCTTTAAAAACAACCTCAGGTTTAGAAAATAGAGTTCTGTGCCTTACTGATTATCATACTGCTTTGCTTTATTTATTTTTATTGGGCCTCTATTTCAAATGATAGTTAATAATCACAGCAATAGCCAATCTTTATTGATCATACACTGTATCAGTCAACTTTTGCTGGATAACAAACTACCTCTAAAATCAGTGGCTTAAAGCAATAAACGATTATTGTTCATGTGTCTGTGGGTTGCCTGGGGTTTGGCTGATCTGAGGTTTAGGCTCAGCTTAGCATTTCTGTTTCAGGCTGTGGCAGCCAGCTTGGCCCTACTTCTCTCACTGCAGGTCCATGAGTTGGTTGGAGTGGCTCCGCTCCAGTTGTCTCAATCTTCATTAGACCTATGGGCTAACCAGGTAATATTCTACTCCTGGTGTGAGCAGAGGCACAAAGGTACAAGCAGAAAATATGCGGCTTTAAGGCTTACACTAAGATCCAGAACACTCACTTCTTCTTTATTCTATTGGTCAAAGTCAAGTGTCAGGAAAATATACATTATCTCTTTAGTGGGAGAGATTGAAAAGTCACATGACAAAAGGAGGGGTGAGAAATTTAAACCAACAATGCAATCTACTACCCATACTATGGCCCAGGCTCCTTTATTAGCATGTTACACGCATCACTTCATTTAGTCTTCAGAACATTCCCACGTATTATTGTCATTATTTGACAAATAAGAAATTGAGATTCAGAGAGGTTAAGTAACTTGTTTAGGACCACACTGCCAGCAAGTGATAAAGCAATGACTGATATCTAAGCATCTCTTAAACACTATGCAATTTTTCTTAAATGTTCCATCCTCCCTAATTTCAAAGAATATTTCTATATTTAGTATAGAGATTATAAAGATATGGGATATAATATTAAGTCATCATTATAATGATAATGAGTAAGGATAGAGCATAACAAAAATTCTGCTGGGATAACACTATTCATTTCTAAGTCATCTCATCCTTAAAATTCATTTATACATGAGACAGAATAAGGATAATGTCCTCAGCAGGGAAGAACCACAGGCAAATTAATAAATTAAATTTCCACTTATAGTTCTTTTGTGGTCAATAATTATTCCTTAGAACAAGTAAGACCCTCTTCTTTGACAACAAACACCACATAAAAATTATAACAGATTGTATTTTCTAAAAAAATATGCACCACACAAATATAATTTTGTAGATTCAAATACCGTTAATCAAAAGCCACATATGACTATAATAATGACAGAGAACTTTAGTGAATGGAAGTTAATTGTTCTACTGTCAGTAGAAATATTAGTACACTCCTAATTAAAGTATTTTCTAATTGTCTTCTTGGAAGTCAACAGCAATGTAGTCTTAGAATATGTTTATATTTGCATTGGTTTCTTGATTTTGCATATTTTTATTTTTTGTCTAATGATTGTTTTCAGAAACCTGAAGAGGTTTAGTTGAATCAAACAAGTAAGTCTGTACCACAGGACTTAGTGATAATTCTATATTGTTTTCATACTCTTCCTCGTTGTATAAAGTGTGGCTTAGTAAATACCACAAATTGTTAAAAGAGCTTATTCTGGAATAAACATGAAAACAACAGGGCAAAATTAAATAAGACGGGCTCTGACATAAATTCAGCCTCCATGTCACAAGATTTCTCTCCAAGGTTAAGCTGTACACAGAGAAGAGACAGATTTTATTTGGGAGTAAGATTAGTATTCATAGAAATTGGAATACTAAAATATTGAAATGAATGTGTAGCTTGTGAAATAACATATAGAATTGTTGTTTTAGAGAGACACTATTATGTTTCTCAAGATTAATAGTTGTACTGAATCTCACACTTGGTCTATGTCCCTTACTTCACACCAAAAACATTTCAGAATCTCATTAAATGCAGACTGGAAGCTAGGAAGCTGAGAGCACTTCTGAGTGTGTTTGTTCTGCTGAGGTAAGTGCATGGTATATAATAAATATTCAATGATTATTTTTGAAGAATGCAGTATTACAAGCTTTTATACCACTAGACTCAGACAGAACCGAGTTCTTAATAGTTGAATGACCTCGGTCAAGTTATTTAACACTATAAACCCAGTTTTGTTTTGTTTTTATCCATAAAATGAGGATAAAATCTACCTATGTCACAAAGTTGTTTAGAGGAGGAAATTAAAACATTTATTTATAACCAAGTTTCTCCAACCTTTATTAACTGATGAGTTAAAATGGAATCATATTATTAACAATGCAGAATTTAACAATTCTGGCCTCCACCTGCTGAGGCAGAACTTCAGTCCCTTCCCCCTAGATCTCTCCCAGTTATGTTACGTACATCATTTATCTCCAGGGAGGGTCTCAAATGTGCTCATGAGAGGCTCTCTCCCATTTCTCGATGACCTTAAACCCTTTCACTGATGCTCATAGCCTGCGACAGCATTTGAGAATCAACTTGCCCCCAGCTGGCCAAAGCTGCCACTCAACCCTCCAGGAAATGCTGATACTGAACTCTATGCTGCTTTCTCTTGTTCCTGATGTTGCAGCCTCTCTGAGTACCGAAAGGACATTGCATTCTCTGGGGTCCTCAGTGAGTCGAAGCTCCTATGTATTCCATGCACAAGTAGAAGGATCATTCTTGCCCTTCAGCCTGTAGCCCCTCTCTCTCTAACGCTCAATTACAAATCAATTTGCTGAGCTAGGGGAGGTCAATATCTGGGAAGAAATCATGCTATTGCATACATCTGGTCAGGTGAATTCACACACATACACACATACATGTCACCTCCTAACCTTCTCAAGTCTCTTTCTTCATTTAGGATGGATTTTAGCACATACAAGAAGAGGAAACTCACTCATATCTTGCTGCCCATCACAACCTTTTGGAATGGATTGCTCTGGGAGATAAGACCCTGTGTTGGCAGGGTTTTGCATACCTGGTACATTGTAGCTCACCATTAATGTGGACTCCATCATCTAGAATGGCTCCTTTAAGATTTTTCTGGATATGGGCCCCTTAGAGCATCCCCAGAGATCACAATTTATTTGGTCTGGGATGAGTTGCTGGCATAAGTAATTTCTAAAAGTTCCCTAGATACTCCTAATGTTAATGTGTAGCTCAGAGTGAAGAACCACTGCTTCAGAGAATCTGATGAAAACTTATTTTACCAGATAAAATGTGCATTTGCTTTTGTTTATAATTTTAGTAAAATGCCAGATGTCTGTGAACACCCTGAAATCTAGTTTAAGAATAATTGACTGAGAGCCTGTAAGTTTGGTTGTTTCTCCATATGAGGGAGTAGCCATAGTGGGCAGACTGCTAGAATAGATATTAACGAGGCTATGTCCTAGAATGAAGCAATAATCAGCTTCATCTAATACAGTGGGGGTTTTTCCTATTTATCTGTATTTTTCCCATGTTCCCAGCATTATGCTCTCTTGTAGTAGGTGATTAATAAATGCTTGTTGATTTAATGTTATTGAAGTTCATATTACTACCAAAATTAAACAGCAAATAAAGAGAGAGAGAATCATAAAGAGATTTGTAAGTGCTTCACTTTTGGGAAAGTAGAAAGTTTTGTTGACTAGTCAATTAACATTGAAAAAAAACAACTCTACGTCCTAGATCTAGAGAAATAGTAATAACTGTTTCTCACGTAATAGAGGAAAATATCAGTGAGAAATGTTTCACTGATGGTATGGCAAGAGAGTCACAGGAATACTGTGAAGGTTTTGAGTAAATAACCACTTCCTGGGATGTCTGGAAACTTACATGAGACTGTTTTTTTACACTGTAATAAAATGGGCAAGGGTGTTTTCTAGCTAAGACAAGGTGTGAAAATAAAATTGCAAGTAAGACCAGTCATGGGAATGTTTTGATGATACCAGAAATAGAATGAATATTTTCAAATTTTGGCAACTCCAAAATCAATTGCAAGAAATATTTAGGACACTTGGAGCTAGATATTATGACCCATTCTGGGGATTTTGACTGTTGTCATGATAGGCCAAATAACATGCTGTAAGTGAAGAAAGGAGAGAGAGAGAGGGAGAAGGAGAGGGAGAGAGAGAGGAGACAAGACGGGAAGGAGAAGGCGGGAGAGGGAGGAAGGGGGAGGGTTACTTTAATGCCTGTTAATATTTGCCTCTGTAGCAAAGCAGCCTTATAAATAATTTTATAAGGAGCCCTACGGTTAAATATGAAATAAAATGGCCTTTATAAAATATAAAAACATAAAAAAAGATTAGTCTATTGTCAGGAAGAATATATATATACACACATGAAATGAAATAGGGATAATTTTTCATTTTTTTTCCTCAATATTACCATCTAGAGGTAACCACTCTGAATATATATATCCTGTTTGACATTTTCTACACACATGCAAGCACATATCTTTTCTTTCAAAAGTGAAATAATGTCCATTTTAATGTGTAACGCTTTCACTTAATATATCATTTATACCTTTCATTGCCATTAAATATGTTCCACAGCATTATTTTAACGGCGCCATAGTATCATGTAGCTGTGGCATTGTCTCATTATCATAAGCAATACTGGAGTGAATATTCTTGTACATATATTTTGTGCACATATTAGTTATCTAGGGAAATTCCTAGATGTGGAACTACTGGTTCAAAATAAATGATTTTAACTGTCAGTTCAAAACACTTGTGATACTGTGGCTAAATACCTTACAAAAAATGTTATATGAATTTACAATCTGTCCGAACTATTTACGAGTTTTTAAGAGACATTACTCCTAACATCGTGTTACAGAGAATAAGGAAATAAAAAATTGGTCTGACTGCAAGTTCAGTGTCCCTCTCATGTGCTTCCGTATTTGCCTATGATGATCCAAGGCTTCTAGTACCCAATAACAACTACATTTTTACTTGTCCTTCATCTGCAATTAGAGTATGAGTTGCTGTATGTAGAGACCATATTTTATTTACTATTGCATTCTCAATATCAAATCTACGTTCTTTCTTTTTTTTCTGTGAGGAAGATCAGCCCTGAGCTAACATCCATGCTGATCCTCCTCTTTTTGCTGAAGAAGACCGGCTCTGAGCTAACATCTGTTGCCAATCCTTCTCCTTTTTTTTCCCCCAAAGCCCCAGTAGATAGTTGTATGTCATAGCTGCACATCCCTCTAGTTGCTGTATGTGGGATGCAGCCTCAGCATGGCTGGAGAAGTGGGGCGTCGGTGCACGCCCAGGATCCAAACCAGGGCCGCCAGTAGCAGAGCGCATGCACTTAACCGCTAAGCCACGGGGTTGGCCCCAAATCTACGCTCTTTATATAACAGGCATTCAAATATTTGTTGAAGGAATATTGGGAAATGGCATATGGAAATAACCCTGGTCACTCCAAGCTTCAGGACATAGGATAGGATAAATTATGGCAGATAATGGCAATCTACCAACAGATCACAGTGGTATGCCATAGGGTGAAAGTAATGCAATTAAAGCAAATATAACAACAATTGGAACAATGAAAACTCAAAAGGTAGGGATTCTATGTAAATATGAACTATTAAGGGAAAAAAGCTCATACATTATGTGTTCAGAAGAATTTAATAAGTAATAAATTAGAGATATCCACTTTCATCAATAATTTTATATTTTATTGTGATTTGACTTTAAATAGTGTCCTTTTAAAACACATATTAAAATTGTGAATGTTCACAAAATTAATTATTAGAATTTGCAGTGCAAAAAGGAACTAATCTTCTCTTTTTTTTTCTTGAGGAAGATCAGCCCTGAGCTAACATCCATGCCAATCCTCCTCTTTTTGCTGAGGAAGACCGGCCCTGAGCTAACATCTATTGCCAATCCTCCTCCTTTTTTCCCCCTTTTTCTCCCCAAGGCCCCAGTAGATAGTTGTATGTCATAGTTGCACATCCTTCTAGTTGCTGTATGTGGGACGCGGCCTCAGCATGGCCGGACAAGCAGTGTGTTGGTGCGCCCCCGGAATCGAACCCGGGTCGCCATTAGCGGAGTGTGCGCACTTAACTGCTAAGCCATGGGGCCAGCCCCTGATCTAATCTTCTCTTAAGGTCTATGCAACCTCTATAAAGCCTCTAACATTTTAGACAATAAGAACAAATACAGTTTTATTTAATAAACAGCCTGAGAGAAAGTTGGAAGTTTTATCTTACAACTGTTACTTCTAAAAAGGCCAGCATTATATTTGAATACATTAGGTTACTTTGAGACACTTATTACTTTATAAAATAGTATAAGAAGTAGCTCCTTAACCTTACAAGTAAACAGCTTACATGATTTTAGGTCATATCTATCCAGGTAACAGATATCATATTTTTGCTTGGGTGAAAAATATTCTACAGTGTAAAAGTGTCAAGATAGTCTGAATAATTTAAATCCTTCTAACTTAGACAAACCTTGCTGGTAACATAGCATATTTGTTTTTCAGTATTATTTTGTGGAATATGCTATGTAGGCCATTGAAAGATGATAATCTTTTTTTTTGAATTCTAGTTTAAAAGGTAATTTTGTTTTCTATGCTTTTGTGATGTAAAGCAAAAATTCTATACAATTTATAAGACAGAATTGTTTCCACCATGTACCATCTTTTATCACTATAGTATATTTATGCCTTAAACTAGTGCCATTTTTAAAGGAATCCAAGTCCAATGCTATTTCCTTTAACTGTAATGCATTACCCACACAGGAGATGAAAGGGGCTGTTTGGTTTCAACAATAAAGACTATAGCCTGTCCTCTAGATGAGTGCTTCTCGAACTCTAATGTACATATGAATCTACATATGAATCTATTGGAGAATCTTGTTAAAATGCAGATCCTGATTCTGCATTTTGGGGAGGGCCAAAGATTATGAATTTTTTTTTTTTTTTGTGAGGAAGATCAGCCCTGAGCTAACATCCATGCCAATCCTCCTCTTTTTGCTGAGGAAGACTGGCCCTGGGCTAACATCTGTGCCCATCTTCCTCCACTTTATATGGGATGGCGCCACAGCGTGGCTTGACCATAGGTGCCTCGGTGCGCGCCCGGGCCTCCAGCAGCGAAGTACGTGCACTTAATCACTACGCCATGGGGCCGCCCCGAGAGATTCTGAATTTTTAACCAGATTCAGGATGACACTTCCAGATGCTGCTGGTCCAAGGACCACATGTGGAGTAGCCAGCCTCTATGATTAAAAGTTCTATGATGTTTGTGTATGTGTTAGGGGTGAGGAGAGCAAAGGGTTGTTAAAGGAAAGATACAAGGCAACAGATTAAAAAATGTTATAACTTTCCTTTGACAGGTACAGATAGTGATCTAGTGATTTTTGTTCTGTGAGTGGTTGCTTGTTTGTTTTGTTTTTTACTTACTTGATTAGGAATAAGTAAAAGAAACACCCTTTCTTGTCTGGTAAGCTACAACTAGGTTAAGTTGTACATGTTCAGTAAGTGAATGTGTAAACCATCTTTTTTAATAACCTCAAAATAAATAAACAAACAAATGTAGTAAGCAAAAAGCAAAAGGAAAATAAGATTAGTTACAGGGAAAAAAATAAGCCCAACAGTAGTTTCAAAGATCTGTTTTACAATATCGAGGAGAGTCAGGCAGAGAAGGACACAGTACTGCTTAGTGCGGCAGTGAGAGAGCAAAGACAGACTGGAAGTCATGAAGTCTGGTTCTGCTGGAGCAAATCAAATTCTGACAGACTCAGATATTTTGCTAGTAAGTAGTTGTTTGGGGTTATGGTTTTATTTAAGAAATACTGAATAACAATCGAGATTGAAAAGGAGAATATTTGCTTATCAAAATACTTAAAAAATCTTTTTTATTCTTTTGTGAGCATTTTATGTTACAAAGGAGAATTCTCAGGAATTCTTTTCTTGAATAATCATTACCAAACCTATTAATTTATCCAGTTTACTTCCAGTATTCCTGTTTGGTTATTTTACATAGAAAATATACAGACTACTATGGCATGAATTACCGCTCAAGTTTATAAACTGAATGGATAGAAACCATGATGTTCTTTCACTAAAAAAAAATGGATTTGCAAGGCATATCTTATCAGTCTGGAGTGTTCCTTCTTAAGGTGATGGCTGTGCTCTGAAAGCTTTCAAGATAAAGAAATGGTTCCAGTCAGTGAGGCTCCTTCCCAAGCAGAGAAAAAGGTCTCCATCCATGTAATCAGTCATGCATTTTTACCAATATAAAAATCACAAGATTACTGGATATGAGGAAAACAATATCTCTATTCGGGACAATTAGTCTCCAAGAAATACTATCACGAGAAAAAAAATAATGAAATAAGACTTAATCCTGGATATGTCCTGCCAGCTAACATATTGCCAGCCTATAGGATACATCCTGTTCTCAGTTGGGTTTTCCAAAAAGCAGACGAGGCTTTGTGTGAAAGTGGTTTATTAGGGAGTCTTTTCAGTGGAAAAACAAACAAGCAAACAAATAACAACAACAATACATAGGTGAATAGAAAGAAGTGGGACAGGGCAAAATAGAAGTCCAAAAAAAAAGTGAATATATCAAACCAAGTCTCCCAGAGGGTAACTTTGAATTAATGTCAAAGTTACTGTCCTCTGGACACAGTGTAGATCACACCTAGAGTTGTCTCAACCAGAGGGCCAAGAGGCTGGAGTATTTATACCCCTGTGCCCAGCTGACCAGCCTTCGGTAGTTAAGGACTACACCTTGGGGATCATAAATTACCAGGAACTTCTGGCTCTCTCTGTTCAGGCAAATCAGTTCTGCAGCCTGAGGGGAATTTTCAGACAACACAGGGGCTGGTGGATAGGAGTGAAAGCTTACTGGAAAGTCACGTACACAGAAATAGTAAAGGGGCTCCGAGAGGACAGGATATGAGCAGAACACAGACAGAATAGGCTTCCCTCCCGAATTATACAAAACAAGACCATGAGAGAAATGCTTATTTAAAAAAAATGTTTGTGTTGCCTCACTCTGTCACAAAAAGGTGATATTATCAAACAATACGGGGAAGATATTCATGTGTTTGCCAAATGAGTAATAGGAAAAACATTTATAATTATTTAGTGTAACTTTGATTAACTAAAGAGCCTTCTGTTGACAAGTTATCCCTAGTCTTGGCCCTTTCCAAAAGCTCTTGATGCCTCTGTGAAGTCTTTCAAAGATGAGCTTCCTTCACAGCGCTTTACTGTTTATTTTTTCTTGGAGAATGATTATTTAATTACCCAGGGTTGCTTGGTCTAAATCACCTACGCAATATCTCTAAAAAGAAACTGAGAGGCAAGTTTCTCTAGTCTCAATTCCATAACTCTATCCTTGTTTCATAGTGGTTTTTAAAATTTTGTTTGCTTTGTTGCTACCACACTTCCTGAGTTATGTTTTGTTTTTTTGTTATTTGTCTAATGCCTCTTAAAAGTGGTCCCTGATGATTTAGATTGTTTCAGAATTGCTTGGTTTAGTCAGAACTTTGATTTCAAGTAACAAACACACAATTGAAACTCACTTATGCCAAAGTGGTCTTTATTGGCTAGAATATGTGGGGAGGGTAGAGTTGGAGCTGGCCTGAGAACACTGGAATTAGTAAGTGAAATGGGCTTTCCCCTCCATCTCTCATCTCTGCTTGTGCCAAATTATTCTCTCAAAATAGTATCTCCACATGAAGGAGGATGTTGCTGCAGGCTCCTCTGAGCTCACAGTCTTTGAGTGCTGTGACTGGTGCTGAAAGAGTTGGTTTATCTTTCACAGCACCAGTTTGAAGAATATCAGGGAAGGACTGGACATGGTCCAGCTTGGATCATGTGCCCATTCTTTGGACCAAATCCACTGGGGAGAGAGTGGTATGAGGTTCTGAGATTGGCTCCATGTGGGTCATGTTATTAGTCACAAATCCAGAGCATTCGGCTGTATTACCATAATCTCATACGTGGCCAGTCGGCAAACGAATCCAGGTGGTCACACTAATTGTGTCTACCACAACAACAGAGCAAACTCGACTATTTGGTTACTTCTGAGTACCTCACTACCACCTTATAACTGTTAAAAAATAAAAATAAATCTGTTTTTTACTGATAACTTTTATTTTTTCACCTAAGTCATCCTCATCCTGCCCCAAACACTGTATGTGTTTCCCATTTACTTACTGAATCCTTAATAAACATTAAATAACATTGCATGAGTCTTCAAAGAATGGTCTATGAGCAATTTCTAGGATGGTTTTAAGTTTAGGCCTCTCTTCTCTCCCATAGTCCAAATTTGCAGCCTTAAAGGGGAAACACTCCTGAACGCACAAAAAAGAATCCATTTGTAAACATTATAGCATTTTTATCTATCTGGCATCTATTCCATCTTCTCTCGATAATAGTTTCTCATCCTCAATCAGGTGAGAACTTACTTTCAATGACAGCCACCCAGAGGGAGTAGAACTGAGATGGAGAGAGGAAATTCAAGGCCCAGAGATACTCCTGAGCTCCTGAAAAGCCAGACCTGGTCTTTGCGTTTTCTTGAGACTGTGCATTCCTATGTGCTAAGGCTAATTTTGGCAGTTTTCTGTCACTTTCAGCTGAAATAATTCTAACTGAAATATACAATTACTCAGTAGTATTACTATAAGGGGGCATCATTTTCAAACTAAGTCATGAATTGAGTTCACTGAAACTTCAAAGCATGTCAATTTTTAGAATAATGATCCCAGAATGAAGTATTGA
This sequence comes from Diceros bicornis minor, assembly GCF_020826845.1. Classification (NCBI taxonomy): domain Eukaryota; kingdom Metazoa; phylum Chordata; class Mammalia; order Perissodactyla; family Rhinocerotidae; genus Diceros; species Diceros bicornis. The sequence goes on from NC_080781.1 coordinate 23,198,983, forward strand.
ATTTTACATGCTATACTAAAGCAAGTTTTAATTAAACTCGTTAACAGTCTATCTTAATAGAAGACTAAAATCTTAAGAATGAAAGTCACTCCCTAAGGGAAAACAAAATTATGTATACGATGTTAGAAACTGACATGACCTAGAGAAAAGCATGCTGAAAGAGTATATCAAAATAATTTCAACATGTATGAAGATTCCATATCAAATAGACTGTTCACTTTTGACTGAATTACTGTGAAATAATCTGTTAAGATTATTAGTGTGTAAATGTTCTTTGAGAGCTCTAGTTTGTGCAGGTCAGCTTATCCAAAGGGAGTCATGGAACTGAGGTAATGCGAAGCATAGGGCCTGGGATATTTGGGTAATCACTTTTGAACATTACATTGGCTAGGATTTCTAGCCTATCCTAATTAATTATTCAGTGACATTCACATCATTTTCTCTGGCTTGCGATCAGTTAAAGTACAACATCTGCCAAGCAAACCACTCAAGAAGATGAAGAACACTACATTTTCTCAAATGCTCCCGACATTATGTTGGAGCAATTTCATTAGGTCTCAGACTTTCATTTTTAAGAAACTCCAAATTCAAGTTTTCACAGCTACTGCCTATTTGTAGCTTCACAGAGAGGGGCGAGTATTGCAATGCATTACAATAGGGAAGCCTAAGAAGGATAAATGGATTGGGTACTACTGCCAGTTAATCACTTTGAGAAAATGGCCTTCACCTATAGCAGGAATAAACGCAGTTGGCAAAAAGTTATTTCTGACTAATGCAGTCTGATGTCTTGAGGCCAAGACAACTACAGGGTAAACCTTTATATTTGATAAATAAAATCCCTCAATTTCAGATAAAGTGTAATTCATGGTTATTTCCTCAAAATCTCTCACGTTGCCTTTTCACATGTCAAATTTGGAATTCCAGTTGGAGTATAAGGAAAAAGAGTCTCTGCATATTATTTGAATTAGTTATGAAGCTAGCAACTGCTTCTAGACTATTTTAGATTGGAGAGAGATGAAATTTCTCCTCAGGACATCTTGACTTAAATATACAATTGAGGCCTATCACAGTCCCCACAGACCCCTGACAAGTTTTGGGTAACTTCATCCCCTCCCCCCACAAACACACACTCACATACATACACATGCCACTCCTAAAGCAGGGCAGCTAGGAAGTATTCTCATAAATATCAGTTATATTTGTATGGCTATAATTTATTTTCATGAAAGTTCTAAAGAATCCAAAGATCAACCTGAGCTTTAGATAAGACTTGGGAGTAGGAGTAATATTAGTAATCATAATAATGATAATAGTTACTAACTTTTACTGAGTACTTTCTATATGCCAAATACTTTTTGAGCCACTTTATATGTATTACATCATTACTATATGCCAAGAATTTTTCTACATGCTTCACATGTAATCAACTCATTTATTTTTCATAATAACCCTTCAAGAGGCATAATACCCTATGTGTATTCGTGTTTTTCAGATAAGGTAGCCGAAGCACAGAATTTAAATGTCTTGCCCAAGATTGTACAACTAGAAAGTAGAAGACTTTACATACCAAACCAGGCAGCCTGAACCTGGAGGCCACACCCTGAGTCACCCATCTTAACTCACAAATTCCACATGTTTCCAAATATGGATGCTTTTTAGAATCAAATTAGTTATTTGTTTAGTGAATTAGGATAGCATAGTAATTAAAAGCGTGGACTTTTAGTCAGACATACTTTCCCATTTATTATGTCGAGTGACATTTGGCAAGTTAACTTCTTTGTGCCTCGGTTTAACAATTTAGTTGTTTGTAAAATTGAAATACAAATGTATCATTATGTAAGAGATTAATTAAAGAAAAAAATATATGTATTTGTATGCATGTCTGTGTGCGTGTTTAGGTAACATCACATTTCCAAGCATTTATTGTTTTCAATAGATGGTATTTATTTTTCCCTCTCTGCCTATTTCCAGGAAGAATGTAAGTCACATTAGTCAAAAATATTAATTATATGAGCTTTCTCTGCTTAGATAAAATTAGAAAGAGTAGAATACTAGAAAACTACGGCCTAAGGTAGGGAATAGAAGCTAGAGAAATAGAATGTATTACCTCTGCCAAAGGAGAGATAGAGAGCCCAGCAGGAACACACCTCTGAAGAACCTATAAAAGTGCACACACTGACTTTCTCTTGTTCAGGTTCAGAGAGTATGCAGCCATTGTACAATGATGCCAGTCAGGAAAGAACTTTCCTATTTCCCGTACTGTTCATCTCTCCCAGTGCTTTGACACTGGCAGAGTTTACGGAATCAGAGGGAGGAGCAGAAATGTTAGGCTGTAGACAGGTGAAAGAAGATTTCTCTACAAATTGAGATGAAAGGATTGAACAATATTTTGAACTGGATGCTTTCAATTACAGAATTGAGGCTTTGTTTTTGACTTGGAGTAACCATAGGACTTTATGCTTCTTAAGAGCTGAGAAATCAAGGGGCCTGCCCTTTTAACAGCCAGTGGTAAGAGGGCCACCTGCACATTAAGAGGGCCACCTGCACGGAGCAGGTTTATAGGTCCTGAAGAAGATAAACATGGAATTGCTTTTATGAATATTCCATGTGATTCTTTCTTGTTCCGAATAAAATTTTTTTCTCCCATTTAAAGTCAGAGTCTTAAAATGTAAACTCTAGGACCTTGATTTGAAAAATAGTAATATTTTAGTGAATGTAATGATAAGATTTAGAAGATATAGAAAACCTTGGAATATCCAAAACATCCTCCAAAATCCCACTATGTAACCTGTGCCACGAGAAGCAATCCCCTATCTCTTGGTGGAGGACACTAACAAATGCCCTTTTATCCCCTGTTGTTGCTTACCTGGGTATCAGCGTCCAAATTCCACATGGCCTGATGGGGGGATATAGTGAAGTGTAGAGTAAAAATAGTGAAAAGAAGTGTTCAAGCAAAAATATTTTAGAGATTTTGTTAAAAACATTAAAAAAAATCTGGCAAATAATTACAGAAATTGTGAAAATACTAGACCAAGGAAGGTGTAACATATCTTTAGATCAGACTGATTATTTCACATATATTAATTTAGTAGAGGTTATATATCCAATGGGCTAGTTTGGGCAGATGGCTGAAGCTTTAATAGTTTTCTGGTTGACTAATTCGAACTTGGATGCAATTATGTTAAACACTTTAAATGACATTGACATAGTGTAGGAGGTAGTTAGATTCTTCGAGGAATAGGAATGCTGTGTGGTACTCATACTATTTGACCCACATATTCACTCTTAAACCCAAAGAGTCTCGCTTCACCAAGGTCTTGAGGAAGATACAGGTGATGACAGCACACAAATATTTAAAGAGTGCTTTATTGGCTTTAGGCCAGGAGTGCTGGTAGGATGAAATGCAATTTAATTGGTTCCCCAATCTCTATGGGATCAAAAGGTTGCAGAATGCAGCTAACCATCAGAAACAAAGCGGACATAGTTAACACAACAGGCAGCAGAGAAAGCATGGTAATCAGCTGTGAAAGGATGCCATGACTTGCAATGATCTCTAGCTATGCCTAATTAATAATAAGATACTTTAAGCCTGACTTAATTTGCATAATCAAATACAGAGCAAAATGAAACAAAACTTTAGTCCTGCCTTCAGGGACTGCCTTAAGGCAACATGAAAGAGAGTCAGTTTATCACCCCATTTCCAATCTTGAGTTAGTTCCCAAGCCCAGAACCGTCTGTGATAACACTGAAGTAAGTCTCTCCAATAACACCAAAAGTGAGTACTCTGTATCTCTTTCTAGGCGTCCTGATTAACCTGAGTCATTAGGTGCTGAGAAAGTGAAACCTAATTATTTCAGGTACAGTTGTAAAAAGTATTATTTAACACTAATTTTTGAAGACACAAATGACACTGTAGCCTGGAGTAGGAATTTTCAGTGCTCAGATTTCAAAGGAAGTTTCAATTTAAGTCTTTATGGTCTAATACAGAACTATATATAAGTATTTGTGTATGTATGCATATATAAATGCACATCTACTTATAAAATAGCAGAATATTAACATGGGTGCTTTGTTACCTTAGGAAGTTTCAAGTAGAATCCTTTGAACCACTTGTTTCCTGCCAAAATAGGGAATAAAACATCCCTAGGGGAATAGCAGAGATTAGAACCACCATGAATGAATCAAAAGAAGCAGGAGTGGTAATTGTGAGCACATCACTATTGGTTCTTTAGTTTGGTCAGTGTAGAGTGTTTATGGGCCTTGAAGAAGGACAATAGATTACCATAACCTTAATGAGGCAATGACTCCTTCTATAGTTGCTGTTGCAGATGTGTTTTCTTAACTACAGGAAATCAGTGTAGTTCTTGGCATTCAGTATTCATCTATTGATTTTGTGAATTCATTTTTCCCCATTTCGACAAATTGAGACAACTAGAAGTAGTTTGCATTTACTCTGGCACAAGTTTGCTTAGACTCCCTCTCTTTCCAAGCTTTCCCCAGACCTTTTTTCCTGTTTGTCTTAATTTCCTGCCTAAACAAAATGCTCTCTTCTTCCTCTAGGAAAAAAGAGACAATGAGCCAACCACTCTACAAAGGAAAGGGAACATAGTTTGTAGGATTTTCTTAAAGAGAGGGGTAGAAACATAACTAGGCAAGGATATACTTCTGGCTAAATTGTTTTTTTGGTGAGGAAGATCAGCCCTGAGCTAGCATCCGTGCCCATCTTCCTCTACTTTATATGGGACGCCGCCACAGCACGGCTTGACAAGTGGTGCGTCAGTGCGTGCCTGGGATCCAAACCCGCGAACCCCGTGCCACCCAAGTGGAGCTCGCGCACCTAACCGCTTGCACCACTGGACCGGCCCCTACTTCTTGATAATCTTTAAGCTCTGTTGAACTTGGAATCAACTTGTTCAGTTCAGCAAACATGTTGATCCCTAAATATGCTAGATCTTGGGGATGCCAACGTGAATAAAGCAATACCAGACCCTTATATGAGAAAGGAGCTTGAATTCTGGTGAGACCATAGAAATATAAATCAATTCATCCCTTCATCCCACAAGCATTGAGTATCTACTCTGTGCTAGGCACTGTGCTGTTAGACATACAGAGGTTTGAAAAAGTAGTCATGGTGATGACCACCTGAGACTTATTTTCTAATGGGCAAGTTATATTTTAATAAAAAACTCAAACATATAAAATTTGGAAATATTTCTATGATAAGATGTTAGGAAAAAGAGAAATGTATTAATGTGAGCCTATAAGAGGGATTTGAACCTGATCTTAGAGGTGAAGGATAGCTTCCATGGGGTGATGATGAGGAATAGAGGGTAGGTTCCTAGTTAGAGTGAATGTCATTCACCATGTCCCTGTTTCAGGTAGGAGATCCATTAAAAACCCAAGGAAGCTCAGTATGATGGGAGATCAGAGAAAGAGGCAGGCTTTGTGAGAGATGAAGCTTAGGAAGTGGAGGCCAGATCATGCAGGGCTTTGCCAGCCACATTAAGAATTGTGCTCTTTACCCTGACAACGTTAAGCCATTGAATATTTTCCAGCAGTTGGGTGACAAGATTATATATAAACTTTCTGACCATAGTGTAGAGCGCTGTTCGTAACGAGGTAAGGTAAGAATGGATGTATGTAAACCAGCTAGAAGGCTATTGCAATAATCAAAATGATAATGAGAATTCTTTCTAGAGACATGGTGATAGGGATAGAAATAAATAAGTGGATTCAAGAAATATTTCAGAGTTAAAACTGACAAGACAATGATATGAAAGGTGAGGAAGAGTGTCACATCAAGGGTGACTTCTTATCTTCTGGTTTATATACCAGCCTGGTAGGCAGTGCCCTTCTCCAAGAGAATACTAATGAAGGACCATATTTTGGGGGAAAGACAAAACATTTTATTTTATTTTATTTTGAAGAATCTATGTCACATTCAAATGTAAAGGGAAGTATATCAAAAGTATATGGTATGGTGGTTCCTCAAAAAATTAAACATAGACTTACTGTATGATCCAGCAGTTCCACTTTTGTGTATATATACAAAAGAATTGAAAGCAGAGACCTCAAACAGATATTTGTACACCAGTGTTCATAGTAACATTTTTCACGATAGCTAAAAGGTGGAAACAACACAAATGTCCATCAGTGGAAGAATGGATAAACAAAATGTGGTATATATATGCGATAGAATATTATTCAACCTTAAAAATGAATGAAATTCTGATACATGCTACAACATGGATGAACTTTGAAAACATTATGCTAAGTGAAATAAGGCAGACACAAAAGGACAGATATTTTATTATTCCACTTATGTGAAGTACCTAGAATAGGCAAATTTATAAAGACAGAAAGTAGAATGGTGGTTGACAGAGGGTGCAGGGAAAGTGTAATGGGAGTTATTGTTTAATGGGTATGGAGTTTCAGTTTGGGAAGATGAAAAAGTTCTGGAGGTGGATGGTGGTCATGGTGGCAAAATAACATGAATGCACTTAATGCTATTGAACTATACACTTTAAAATAGTTAAAATGTTAATTTCTTCTGCTATGTATATTTTTGCATAATAAAAATAGCATATGGATCTGTAGCTCAGAGTCTAGGCTAGAGGTGTAAATGAAGGAGTCATTGCTGTATCTATGAGAATTGAAGCCATGTCACATTGCCTAGTTTGATTGCAGGATGGAAAGAAAAGTGAGTATATAACTAAAGTTGATGAACTCAAATATTAATTACATACAGAGGGCAATTGGTCCTCAAACAGGACAAAGAAGAGATGACTAGAAATTTGAGAGGAAGACAAAAGAGAATATCAGTGAAGTTAAGGGGAGAGACTATTTTTAGGATCCAGTGATCAATACTGTTTCAATGCTACTTGAATCCCTCTGGGTGGAAGAATTCCGTTTCTCACTTATCTTAAAGGCTCCTCCTGGGGCTGTAATGCTATAGTAGTTCATTTTTGCTATAGGGCAGAGCTCTCTGTAATTCCAATTTGAGCTTTTTTTTCCTACTTAATTTGTCATAGGAAATTCCCCATCAGGCCACAGATGTGGTTTGAAGAAGGAAAAGTAATTTGACACGAGTAAGGCACTCTGGAAGTATGAGTTATCTGCTTATGCAAATTACTTATGCCTTTAGAACTTGCTCAGGCTCAGTGCTGTACATATATCTTTTCATTTGATATTTAAGAGCTTCCGAGTATACAGGACTTTATGGCTAGGTGTAACAGATTGTATCCAGTTTATGATAGCAGCTGGGGTCAAGTATTCCTGTGGTTCCCTGGGCCAGGAATTCAGCCTCTCTGAGCTGATACAGAGGTGCTTTTCAAGAAGAAAATAGTTACTTGGGAAAGAAGGCATAACTGCTCCAAAAGTCTTGGATCTTCCTCCATGATTCTTCTTTCATGGTTTACAGTAGCCTTGATTGCACATCCCCACCTGCCTCTGACAATTCGAGCGCCACAGCATGTTCTGTTTTATAAGGGCCAGTTGACAAAGTCACTTCTCCTGGACCTTGGACCAGCTATAAAGTCTTTCTTTGCTCAGGGCTCCACTAAAACTGGCAGGCTTTTATTTTATCCAGTAAATAGATCTAACTAGAACATATATTTCTTAAATATCTCTAGAGGTCACCCAAGCATGTTCAGCGGTAAGGAAATGAAGATGTTTAAACATATCCTTTATTTTGCACCAGATCAATGAGCCTTCGAGAAAAATTCCCAGGTAGTAAACACCTGTCCCTCTCTATCTCTGGCACCATCCTCAGGCATTTAGGATGCTGTTTACTTCCTTCTTCGTAGATCCTGTTGCGAGAAGTCGTCACTGTAGGGCTTCATCATAACCATGAGTTAGTCAGGGTCCCTATGGACTAAACAGTGGCACAGAGCCAAAGAGTGGACTCATCTCTGTGGCGAGATTGTGAAAGTTTGCTCCTGCCCTGCAAATCCCAAGATAATAAAACTGTTCGACAATGAATGTGATCGATTTAGGAAAAATAAACTTTATAAAACACATCAACCACTGTCGACAGTCATACAGGGTCTCAGTAGTAGCGTTAAAGCAAGCATTAGTGTGAATGTGTATGAAAAAAACCAACAGTACTCTGTAAATCATTTCTCTCTTTTGCATAAAGTTACAGGTAAATAATGAAAAAAATCTCTTAAATACTGGAAATTGTATTCATTGGTTCTTGGTCTTCTTTTTCAACATTTTTTCCTACACATCACAGGCTCTCTACTCCCTTCTCTGTTTTTCTGCCCAACTAATCTCCAGTGTCCAATTCTCCCCTGAAACAGGGAAGTATCAAAATTCAGGCATTGAGAGTAGTTGAACAATTTGCTAATTGTCTCTGCATTACCCCAGCCAAGAATTGGTACGTCAATGCTTTCACTTGTAAAGTGAAAAGCTGTGTCCTATAATAAAGGAATTTCAGGCATTGCCAAGCAAGTGGACATACATTTTGAATTGTTAATACATTTGAAAACTCTTTATGTGTGAAAATAAACTTGATTTAGTCAGTTTTAGGTGATTGGATAGCTGGAACCAGAAGGTTAAATCTTCATTCTCCTTGTTTACCTAAAAACACACCCTGGGGGTGCTGGCCCAGTGGCGCAGTGGTTAAGTTCATGTGCTCCACTTCGGCGGCCCGGGGCTTGCAGTTTCAGATTCCAGGCGTGGACCTACACACCACTTTTCAAGCCACGCTGTGGCAGGTGTCTCACATATAAAGTAGAGGAAGATGGGCATGGATGTTAGCCCAGGGCTAATCTTCCTCAGCAAAAAGAGGAGGATTGGCAACGGATGTTAGCCCAGGGCTAATCTTCCTCACCAAAAAAAAAAAAAAAGAAAAAAAAACACACCCTGGGGAAGTGAGATCAGTAAGGAATGGCTTTGTTGAAGGTTAGACCCAAGATATTGATGGTTGAGAAGCAATAGCTTCTCTGACCAAAGTTTATTGCACAGAGATGGGGTCCTGTCTTAGAAGTAAATATATCTGTAGGTTGGCTAGTGCCTTTGAGTTGGGCTAATGGAGGAGCCCTTGTACTCAGCAGTGAATAAAGGAATCCTTTGTATGGGTAAGTTTGAATGGCAGTGACATAGCCATTTATAGCAAAGGCAGAAATTAAATACACACACACACACACACACACACACACCCACAACCCAGATCAGTTAGCAGAGGCAGTGAGTCAGTATAGGCTTTGCAATAAAGGTAAGAGTAGAAAGAAGGTATAGTGGTGGCAAAAGCAGAGACAGTAAGTAGGAGGAGAGACAGGGAATAGTCTTGGCATAATGTTGTATCTCTAGATTGTGAAACACTAGGTCTCTTCTCTTGAAAGGGGTGACAAGGCAACCAGGTCACTAGAGCTGCACCACCTTGAATTGCCTTCATGTTCTTTGGGAGGTCCACTCTAAAATGAAATCCCATTAACTAAAGCAAACTGAAGCAAAAAAAAAAAAAAATTCCAGTATACAAATTTCAATCAGATCAACCATTTATTGTACAACCTTTCATCATGTAAAAATATGTCAGTCAGTAGTAATTCATTTTATTAAAACATGCTGTATATTTGCCTTATGTGATTGGGTTAAAATTATGTAGTCATAGCTGAAATGGTATATCGAGTCTTTGAAGAATTTGCTATTGAAATATCTTTCAGAAATAGCCCACATTTTAAGTCTGTGGTCTCTGAATCTTTCTTGACCCTAGTTTTCTTATTTGTAAGATAAGTGGTCTCAACTATATGATTGCTCAGATACTATATATTTTCTAATCTGAAATTCTCAGAGTCTATGCTTATACTACAGAAATTAATTTTACTACATAGCTAACATATTGTAGAAATTCAGAGAATTATTTCTGGTCATAGAATATCAGAACAAAACTGCATAACATTTTTTTTGGTTCTAATTTTAAAATGAGACTTGCCAGACACTTAAAAATATTTTATTAAGGTCGAACTGCTGGTATATTTAGTAAATGCATTCTAAGAATTGTCTTTGAATATAGGAATTTCCTACAAAATTAAGGAAGGGAAAGACCAATATTGAAAAGGATATATGAGAAAGCAAAATACAATAATTTTTTTAAAGAGTGTCCAATAAAGATGGATTATTGCCTTCTACTTTAGAGTAACCTATGTGAGGTCTAGATCTTCTTGAAAAAAACTATTCTGTCTTTATTTAATGAGTAAATACCTCATATCTATCCATAAAGTTAATTTATATAATGGAATTATATTGTTTGTAGTTATAGATAATAGAGATTAAATTTCCATATGACAAAAGATTATGGGTCATTGTGATTCAGGTCAACACAAGTTCACAATGTTGGCAAAACGAGGATTTTTATATGTTGTTGAAGCTGCCAAGAGTCTTCCCAGAGCCCTTTATTTAAAGGAAGAAGACTGTATTTCTCAAGAAAAAAATCCTGTAAAGTTTTATGTACTTTATATTGACTCTTTGTCTTCCTGACATATTTAATAGTTCCTGTTAAAGCCACAAGATATTGAATGAGAGGTTCTGAGTTGGGTCACTGCTCCTTTTGAATAAACCTTTAAAGCTTTAGTCTTCAGGAACTGGCAGCTATTACAATGAGATCCATCTCACATGTAACATATAACAGTTTGTCCAAAGATCATTATAATCACATGTGACACCTCTTTGAAACCAAAGTCTTTAAAAAAGACTAGTTAGTAGCTGAGGATTGAGTCCTTCTATATTTTGTCCTCCGAGCTTTAAGCATGCCTAACCCAGATTTTGATTTTATACTGGCAAAGCTTTCTTTTTGTGCCATGCAAGAAAAGGAAAAGTAATTGGCTTTATCTGTGCTGATTTGCTAGTGGTAATTGTTGAGAACTTAAAATGCCCTTTCCACTGTCAGTCCCTGCTCTCCACCATTACGCTCCAGATTATTCACTCAACAGGCATGAAGTGGGGTGTGGCAACTGTGGGATTCGAACTGTTCCTCCAGCAAGTTTTGGGAAGTGAATAGCATTTGTTCACCATGACTTTAGTTTTAGTTTTACCTTCCTAGTTATGTTTCTACAAACTTCTCAAAGTTGTATTTGTTGTTTATTTGTGCTTTCATCAGCATATGCAGTAGCAACAAAGCCCTTCCAATAGTCAGCTTATACACATCCTGTGGCTGTTAATGCTCATGCTCCAACCAGATCCCCTCAAATCTCTTTTTACCATTTTTTGTACCATCCATTGTCCTTTTCCTTCCAAGTGCCAGTGTCAATATGCAGCTCTTCTGTCCTCAAGCTACAGGAGATGCTTTTGCCCACAGGTGCAAAGATTTTGAAGCATCTGGGAGTTAATGTGCCCACCCCTAGGGGTGTCCTTAACCAATGACTGAACAGTGTAGCAGTGTGAAAGTGCAGCTCCCTTGCCTGGGACAAGGGTAAATCTGAGGCATAACTTACTCTCCAGAGTTTCCCAGCAGGATCAGGATGCAGCTACCATCTGAAGGACATTCACTGGAGATTGCACCCTTCCTTGGCTTCCACTATGTCTTACAGGACACCCCCTGGAGCATGCCCTTAAATTCTTTTAACATACATCCTCATCTCAGGGTCTATGTCTAACTTAGGACACACCTACAACAGAGACCTCACTGTCATGCCAAAATATCTCCTCCTGGTATCAACACTAAGAGTCTCAGAATTGTTCTTTGCATTCATTGTATGACCTTTTTATTGAATACCTGCTCTGTAACAGGTACTGAGGGAGATAAAAATAAGACAATGGCATTATCTCTACCTCAAAGAGCTAATGATCTCTAGAGCCAAAAGAGAAGTGACAGCAAATGTGACCCCAGGTAGGATCTGAACAGCTGTCATTTGGAAACAAAGGGAAAGCAGCTGGGGGAGGAGAGCAGTTTTCTGAGCATCAGAACCACAGAATCTCATCATCTGAAACATGTCAGACACTTCCAAGTTCTATCCCAGCATCTTTTATCAGCAGAAGAGGCTAAAGTAGAATTTTCCATATATTAAAACTCAATAAATAGTTGCAGACTTGAATTGCACAGACTGGCTTATGCCCAGTTAAGTAGGTCTCAGAATGGCAAAAAAATGAGTGAAGTACACAGGTGGACAATAAAAAGAAAGGTTGAGAGACTAGTCCAGAGACTGTCTGATGGCAAATAAAATCCCCCTAAGGTCAGAGCCATAAATATGCTACATTTAGGACATTCAGAATTTAATAGCAAATCCTACTATATTAGGTGGAACTATGCATCATTAATATAGGTCAAAAATGGTAAAAGAAAGGTAATCAATTTCATATGGTTCCACCTAATACAATGTTCTACATGATAGTACACCTTTGATATGAATTAAATGTATAGAATTGTATAGGTCGTCTAGTCCAAGCTATCCATCTACACAGATACAGGAGTTCTTGCATTTGATTCTACAGACTTGCTTCCAGCATTTTAGTGATATAAAGCTCACTCACTCATGAGACTAGTGATCATTTGTAGGCCTGCTCAATTACAAACGTTGTAACTTGCATGCATTAATCCTACTTATAATATTGGGAGGTAACAACTGGATTCCTCTTTAATTTTCTCTTAAATTACAAAATAATATTTACTTTAATATCCTTATTATTATGAGATGCTTTTGATCATTCTTCTGTGGAATCACTAACTGATTAGTTTTAGAACAGGATGTAATATCATGTTAGCATTGTCCACTGAGCTTATATGTCATGGTATTTTCTCTGCAATTAAGGGCATTATAAAGAAACTTCATGCTTTGCAATTTATCCCTCATGAATAAATCAAGAAGAATTTTTGTTTTCCAATTTCTAACTGTATGTAAAAAATAATCTAGGTGGGAAAACTGAAGTGACTGGAGAAAGAAGTTTGGTATTGCCTCTATCACTTTTAAGTAAGCAGAACACTGGGGGCAGACCACACCAAGAGAATATCTGTCAAGAGTCTGACAATAATTTGGGGTGAAGAAATAAATAATTTGTGGATGACAAGAGTTTGTCCCACAGGCAATTCCATTCAATGACTATGTTAAATAACTATATAAAGGAAGTAAAAGAAATAATTATGAAATTTCTTGATTACATCCTCATTGTTAGAATACAATGTACTTAAACAGTTAAGGGGAAAAACGAACACGTTTTTAACAGTGAGGATGAAGAGAATGAAGAAAATTGAATGAGTAAAAACACAAAGAGATATTCATAACATCAAAATAAGATAGCAAGAGACAAATAACTAGATACAAGTACTAAAACAAACTTTTTGTTTGTTTTTTATTTTTGTGAGGAGATCAGCCCTGTGCTAACATCTGCCAATCCTCCTCTTTTTTCGCTGATGAAGACTGGCCCTGGGCTAACATCCGTGCCCATCCTCCTCCACTTTATATGGGACGCTGCCACAGCATGGCTTGCCAAGCAGTGTGTCGGTGTGCACCCGGGATCTGAACCGGCGAACCCCGGGCTGCCGCAGCGGAGCACGCGCACTTAACCGCTTGCGCCACCAGGCCGGCCCCTAAAACATAATTTTAAATTAAAAAAAACAAACAAAGAATCGGCTTTAAACAATATCAGCGATATAATGATAAGAATAAAATCCACGATTCTGAAACCTGTTAAAAATACAATGATATTAAAGCATTAAGAAATCATTCTTCCTTTATAAAGGTACTTGGCTGTAGTTCCCTAGCTAAAACTCTTATTAGAGTATTAGGTTTGATTTGAGTCTCTATTTTAGTAAGGGATATGAAGAAATTGAAGTGTATGCCAAATTTTTCTTTAAATACTGAAAGAGAGACATCTAGTTGTATTAAAAGGCTAAATAAAGTTTTTGCCTACTCAGAAAATAGAATAAAAAGAATGAATTAATTATTGTTTTTGAGTGGAATATTGTTTTGTCTGCAGAGGATCAAATAAAAGGAAATGGGCTTAAATGAATAAATAAAGATTTCAGTCACACATGAAAAACTAGTTAATTATCTAATTGATGAAGAGTAGAATGGGTTCATCATGATGAGGTTTAGAATAGTTTTTTCAGCAAATACATTTATAAATACTAGAGTCTCAAGGGAACATATGACTATCCAATCTCTCCTTTTTTTATACCAAGAAATACAGACACAGAAATTGCTGAACTCACCTCAGCAAGTCAATGACAAATCTAGGACTAGAGCTCAGAGTTCTTAACTTCTAGGCTAGGTCTGTGGCTTTGGATAAGCTACTTAAAACTACTGTGCATTAGTTTGTTTTGTTTTGTTTTTCATTTGTACAATGGAAATAATAATGCATAACTCAAAAGGAAAACTATGAATATTAAATAAATGTTTGGAAAGCACTTAGCGTGAGGACCATCTATAATAACTGCTCAAAAAGAAGTAGCTTTCTTTGTTGTATTGTTATTATTGCCTAGTGTTTTTTCCTTCTAAAAAACATCGTCTAACAATAAAAAAAGGATAATCCAGAACATCTTTTACGAGCCATCTTTTATGTAAAAGTCCAGGTCAGAACACTTTAAAATATTAAATGTCTATAATTTTTCCCATGGGGGAAAATGTATAGTCTTAAATTATGCCAATGAAAAAATTGCCACTAAAATATTAATATCTTAGTATATTTGGTAAGTGGCCACGTGGAGGCCATTTTCTCATTTTTAATTATTTGTTTTCAAATCCAAAGGCAAGTTCCTCTCTTTGAAACCACACTCAAGGTAGGTTTTATTATCATCTCTACTTTATAGATGAAGAAACCCAAACCTCCAAGAGGTTCTCTCTGATGTGTTCAGTTTACTCCTGGCATCTGAGGCCTCAGGCTGATGATCAGAAAGGCTATGGAAAAACACATTGTTTTGCTGTATTCTAAGTTAGCACCCCTTTTTAGGAGTACAATTTGGCCATATCTATCAAATTGGAAAGCACACATACTTTGAGTTAATAATTTTCCTTCTAATAATCTATCTAATGAATATACTCTCTCTCTCTCTCTCTCTATATATATATATAACAAATGTACTCACATATATACACATAAAGATACACGTACAAGAATATGTTGCTACATTACAGCCTCTATAACCAGCAATTGAAAGATGGTTATATAAATTAATGTTACTTATACAATGGAATGCCATGTAACCATGAAGAAGAATGGGATGGCAGAATATGGGCTGACATGGGACAATATAAATAATTCATTCATTAGTACAATCAGCAAATATTTGAGCTCATACTAAGTTCCAGGCACTAGCGATGCAGCCATGAACAAGACAAAGTCCCTGCCTTTATGGATTTTACAATGTAGTGAGAGAAGCAGGCGCTAAACAGAAAAACAAACAAATATATAGTGAATGTCATATAATGCAATGTAGTGATAAGTGTGATGAAGAAAAATTTAAAAAAAGAACAAAAAGTGGGGCCGGCCCGGTGGCGCAAGTGGTTAAGTGCATGTGCTCCGCTGCGGCAGCCCGGGGTTGGCCGGTTTGGATCCCCGGCGCGCACCGACGCACCGCTTGTCAGGCCATGCTGTGGCGGTGTCCCATATAAAGTGGAGGAAGATGGGCATGGATGTTAGCCCAGGGCCAGTCTTCCTCAGCAAAAAGAGGAGGATTGGCAGATGTTAACTCAGGGCTGATCTTCCTCACAAAAAAAAAAAAGAGCAAAAAGTATATATTGCTCAGTAAAAATAAAGAAATAAATAAAACAATTTGACTGTTATAGTCCTATTTGTGTTAAAAGTAAAGGGAATCTACATATATAATTGCATATATGCATGAGACATTTTTAGGGGAGATGCATAAGACACTATTGATAGTGGATACTTCTG
The DNA here is from genome assembly GCF_020826845.1 of Diceros bicornis minor. NCBI lineage: Eukaryota > Metazoa > Chordata > Mammalia > Perissodactyla > Rhinocerotidae > Diceros > Diceros bicornis. Next base: position 23,214,808 of record NC_080781.1, read on the forward strand.
GAGAGAGGCTGAGGGACTAAATTATGGCAGAAAAATATTAAAATATTAATATTATTAAATTATAATTTTCTGTGGTGTAAATTTTATACACATGACTTTTTTATCACTTGCATAATATTATTTTCCAATTAATAAAACAAGATAGGTTAGAGGAGGCCAGGAGCTTGGATGCATAGAAGCTATGAGCAATAGAATGGTCTTCACTGGTTTGAATATTTATCTGGGTTGCAAGCTCAAATGCCATCAGTAGCCTTCCAATAACATAAATGTGTGAATCTGGCTGGCAAAAAAAGTGTGGGGAATTACAGAGCCTGTGATGATCTGAAGAATGCATGACTTGACTATAAACATTTAAGTTATTCTATTTTCAAAGAAATAAATTTAAAAGTGTAGTAAAAGATACAATTTTTCAATTCTGTCCTCATCTTACTAGAATTGTCAGTAGTATTTGGCACTCTTGTATACCAAGGTCCATCCACCAGATCTTTTTAAGGTGATCTTGCTGACATGTAAATTACATGAAATTGTTCACTGCTCAGAGAAAAAAAAATATTTGATAGCCTTTTACTACAAGCACAATAAAATGCCACATTGTTATAATGGCTTACGAAGTGCTCTATGATCTGTCCTGGCACACCTCTCTTTTCTCATTGTTTCCACTCTGCCCTTCACTGGCTATCACACAACAAACTGAGTTTTGCTCTTTTTCTCTCTTGAAACTGCACATTTAGTAGTCTCTCTGATGTGAGTTATATACAACCCAATTCAAGATACAAAAAGTCATTCTATTTAGAACAACTAATATCCCTAAAATGTAACTGCTTTGAAGTTTTTCTTGACTTAGATAGAAACTACAAATTGAGAGCATAAAGGCTCATGTCCATTAATATTCCCATGTGTCATCATGTACCACTGAAATAAGCATTTTTAAAATGAAGGACGAAAATGTATTTCCCTGTGTCAAGCAATTTTTTTTTTGTATTTCTTTGCATGTTTACCTGAAACTTCTTTAGATATATGCATATTTATCATTCTATCAGAATGACATTTAATATATTAAGGAAAAAAGCTAACAAAATATTTCATTTAAGACCCAAATCAAATTCTAGCAATTCATTAACTTTATGAATCTAGCAAGGTTATAGCTCTTCATAAAGTAGCTGATTTTATACTATAAGTTATTTTTATGTTAAATAGATGTGGTGGGTTTTTTTTTTTTGCTTGATTTATTTCTGGAAAGTTGTTTTTAGAGAAATATGGCTAGGATATTCCAGGTTTCCTAAGCATTTATAGAGTGAATTTAAATCCATGTCAGGAAGGGAAAAAATAGATATGATAGAAATTCATTAAGAAATAAAATAAATTTTTAAATTTCTACATAAATCATTAATATACGTCAAAACTAGAGTATTGGTTGTTGGAATGGAAAGATGTAGTTATATGTGATAGAAATACCAAAAAATAAATAAATAATGATAGCTAATCTTCATTGAGACATCTATTTCTGTTTGTTTGTCCTGTTTTCATTACAAGTATAAATGTTATTATTAAGATATTGGGCAATGGAATATCCAAGGAATTTGCATATGATAATCCTCAGCTTATGATATAGGTACTATTATCTTTATTTTACAAATAAGGGATATCTCAGAAAACTGTGTCCACAATTTGCAAAAAATTGCATGCTAACAAGCAACAGAGATTGAATTCACATTCAGATTATCAAAATCTAAAACCCATGCTACTATATGAACAGAGTGAACAAGGGTAGGTAGTTAGAGAAAGTATGTGAAGTTCTCTTTTTAGATTTGAAACCTAGGAGATTAAAATGTGGAGCTGTCATTAGTAGAAATAAGATTATCAGAAAAAGAGAAGTTTGGGTTTGAGTTTGGGGAAATGTTAATTCCATTATCAGCATGTTAACTGTAATGCACTTCTGTTGAAGATATAGTTAATATAGTTGATATAGTTGAAGATATTTTGCAAGCAGCTGGAAATACAAGAGTGTATTGATTTAGAATATCATTCCAGGGGGATGGGGAGGTGTAGTTTATTTTGAGGACTGCTATCTTCCAAATATCTTAGCTCTCCTCTTTGTTTTATTTGTATGGACATACCTCGGTTTACTACAAAATTGCTTGTCACTGAAGGTGTTACATTCAGATTTCTGGTTTCTGGGAGATATATATTTAAGTTGAACATTAACTTAATACGAGTGTCAAGGGAAAAAAATAACAGCCTGACATAGACTTTCCATAATATTGTGAGAAAGACAGGATTTACTTACCTACAGACATGCAGGATGTGACTTGATTGGCAGTTAAAAAAAATCTTTGATGTACCAAGGGGTTTTGTAAAAGGATTTAATGTGTGAGTTGCCTAAAGAATATGCATTTTCTCTCACTTTCACAATTTGTTCTTTGTTTTCATTCAAATATACTATTTAGAAATATTGTCCCAAGTGGATATTTTCAACAAAAGAACATGGATGGATCTGAAAGATCCTTATCACCAAGATGTAATACGTAAGATGCTGTTTCTGAGTGCAATTTTTCTGAGGAGAGTTAGTCAGATTCTCAATGGGTCCATGACCCTAAATAGTGAAGAATTAGAGGCTTAGAGAAAACAGTTTCTTTATTTTGGTGAGATATTTTATACCCCTAACCCAGTAGTTCTCAACTCGGGGCAATTATGTCCTCCAGGGGACACTTGCTAAGTGCCTGGAGACAATTTCAATGGTCTCAACAATGGAAAGGGAAGGGGAATTCTATTGGCTTCTAGTGAATAGAGGCCAGGGAGGCCACTAAGCATCCTACAGGGCACAGGATGGTCCTCAACAACAAAGAGTTACCTGGCCCCAAATGTCAATAGTGTTGAGGTTGAGAAACTTTGCCTTAACCCATGTCAAGTTCTAGGATAAAACAAAAGAGACGGACTCCAGTATTTTGTTGTGCAATGTATGTGCCAGTGTAGGAAACGATGTTTTTAACCAGATAATAGATAGATATTCTTCATATGTGAGTTGTATTATGAGCCATAAACAAGCCTACCATTTTACTAGAATCTTCTGACATGGAATGACCCTCTCCCCTAAACACACACACACTCACATACACACACACACACAGATATTTGAGAGGGTCTTTTTGAAGCTGTTTAAAATATATGGAAATTTTGGGCCAGCCTGGTGGCATAGCGGGTGAGTTCGCACGTTCCACTTCGGCGGCCATGGGTTCACCAGTTTGGATCCTAGGCGTGGACCTACTCACCACTCATCAAGCCATGCTTACGTGGCATCCCACATAGAATAACTAGAAGGATCTACAACTAGGCTATACAACTATGTACTGGGGCTTTGGGGAGAAAAAAGAAAAAGAGGAAGATTGGCAACAGATGTTAGCTCAGGGCCAATCTTGCTCAAAAAAAATTTTTTAAATATATATATATATGGAAATTAAACTCCCACATGCTTTGTTTCATCAGTAAAAGTGTGGAACGCATTAACAAATAACTACAGAAACTTAGCTCTATAAATCAGGAAATTTATCGAGTGTAGCTACTGCATGTCTGCGAGTGTCTGAATTAACTAAAAATTAAACATTGTGAAAAAAAGGAAAGCCAGCTCTCCATAAATTATTCATCTATTTTACTAGTCTTCGTATTAGAATCATTTAAATTTTCACCTGATATATACCTCTTTTTCCCTTTTATTCTACCTTAGTTAAATAATATAACTTTAAAATAGTTGTTTTCTCTTGTTTATTATGTTTCTGTTCACATAAAAACCTGTTCTATAATTTTATCATTATATTTTTAATAATTTCATTTATTTTTATGTTTAAATATCTCCATTTAACTATGCTTCAGTTTATTTTAAAACTTTAAAGATATTAACATTTCTATCAAATTAACCTTTTGTAAGATAAATAAATCTCAGATGAGCAATATTACTTAAGTACACAATTAAATATTAATGCATGTGTGAAGGATGTTATTAATTGTTGTTTCTTCCAAACATGTCAAGTAATAGCTACTGCCAAATTAACAATGAAAGTTCAACTATTTGAAAATAAAAGGTTATCTTTTTGTCTACCTAATTAAAGACTTAGGTTCATTTTTTTTCCCCTTTTTGTGTACCGGTAATTGTAAGGCAAAACAAACTCAAATTTTAAAATAATATTCTACAGATAACTTTCAGGTATTCAAAGATATCAACTACTGGATTGGAGATAGTCACATATATTATTTCTTGTCACGTATCTATGAGGTGTTAAGCATCCCAGGCCAGCCTTGTTTCTCATTATTATAACAATAGAAACATGACTGTACTTGAAATGTAAACATGCCTAGTATAATGACACTCCAATTACACTGTAGGACATTTTTATTCAGGAAGGACCATCTCATGGAGTTGAATTCTGCCTGCATAATAGGTTTTAAATTGCTCTTTTTTTCTCCTTTCCTACCTCAACCATACCAGTTTACACAGCATACAGAGCAGACAGAAGAGTTTGGAGAATTCGTTTTCAGACCTGGCCCTCTGTGTGAGCTCACACCCTTCTGAAACTTAATTGGCTTCATAATCCTTCACATTAATAGGTCTCAGTTTCCTCTTGTGAAAATTATTGGCTTATATTTGATAAACTCTAGGGATCCTTCTTGCTATAAAATTCGATGTTTAATTAAGAGAAGACTAAAGGGTGACCTACGGACCATTTTTATGAAGATTACTGTTATTTTTGCAGGTTGAATTTATGATAGCTAATATATAAGAGTTTATGCAGAGCAACTTTACTTGCCAGTAGAAAACAAAATTATATAAATAAATTTTAAATTAAACCAGAAAAGAAATAGTTTTGATTCACCATTGGCATGGGCTACAGAGAATAGCATTTTAGAGTTATCAAAATGGATACGAGCTTTGAAATCAAACAGATCTGAAATGAGATCAGTCCTCTATCATTAATTAACTAGTTGTCCTGCAGAAGTCCTTTACCATTTTGAGTGTCAATGTCCTCATCTAAAATATGTGTATAACAGTACCTACTTTTCAAGATCAAATATGTTTAGCACCGGGCATATAATATAATTGTAGTGAATAACAGTTATAAATATTATAACCCTCTCTATAATTAAGACAGTAATCCAGACTTATGTCCTGATTAATATAGATATTTTAATGCCTACACGTAAGACTTTATAAAGGAAGCTCTTCAGCTTATTTTCAGTGTTCCAGGAACTAACATTCAAATTTCAAATATTACATTTTAAAATTTAACTTTGAATTTGCATGTGAATGTATATTTTTACAATTCAATATAAGTAGGCTAATATTGCTATTAAACATTAAAATGTAGGGCACTGAGTGGCATACTAGAAAGAATACAGCCAAGAATGACCCTAATGAGCTGTGAGGCCTTGAACAAGATGCTTCACCTTGTTCAGCTGTATGTTTTTCAACAAAAAGGGGGTTTAGACTGATTACCTAGACAAGCCACTTTCTGTTTTAATTCTGTCATACCTAGTCCTCAAATTTACTATTTAAGAAATAGTGTCAGTTTACCAAAATCTTTATAGAAATGTTTCTTTAATAAGAAGAAATACTTTAAGGCATATAAGTATGGACAAGTTAGGAGCAAATGGTCCTCAAGATTTGCTCTACTTTTCTTCCTAAACATTAGTTTTCCAAACAAAAGGCCTGCAGATGATTGATAAGCCACTTTCTGTCAAGTGCAACAGCAAATCTTTCTGAGAGACTGTCAATGGGTTTGATTCTTGAATCTCTCTTTAAATAGACTCCATAGAGCAGTCTAGACAAAGAACACAAGGGCAGGGAAGACATTTAGAGTCAAGTTGGAAAGACTTGTGTCCTTTAGAAATAGCAGCATTTTTTTTTAGCATAGAATTAATAACATCCCAAGAAGGAGATTTCCACCACTAAATTGGGAAGCTAAATCTGGCATTATCAGTTTATCGAGTCATAAGAGGTTGAGGAGGGCATCACTGCATGTGCTACAAAGAGTTGGAAAATATTTTCTTTTAAAAAATGTATAAAATATTCTCTTAACCTGACCTAACCCCTGATACTTGGTTAAAAGCTAAGTGGCACTTCTTTTCAGGAAAAAATCTCCAGCAAAATAACTGAGGTCACAATTTTGCACTAGTCTGACTGACAGGGAAAAGGCCTAAAAAGAACTTTACAGAAGTGATGAAAAATATGCAGTGGTTAAGTTATTAAATAAATGCTAAAACAAATCTACTTATGTCAACTTTAATATTTGTATTGTGTAGCATTTTGCATCATTAATATAATCCTCTCCCTCAAAACCAGATGTCTGCATATATATAGTCTTTACGTTTCCCGATAGCTCTGAGGGCTGAGAAAATGACAATAATGTCCAATAATGTATGATAAAATTAGATACACACATATCTTATATACTTTTCAGTAAATATCCTTAGTGCTTAGCTAAATTTGCATATTAAATGCAGAATTGGAGGATTGTAATATTTTTCAGGAACTCTATAAAACAGTCGAACTGAAACAAACCAAAAACAGATAAATTTTACAATTGATTTACCAATTATTCTGTTCCTTTTTATTTATCTTTTACTAAACACAATTAAATATTAGCTGTTAATTTGTCAATTTCTACCAAAAAAAATCGCTGGAATTTTTATTGAGATTTTCTTGAATATATAGATAAATTTGGGTGTAATTGGTATATTATATATTTTGAGTTTTCCAAACCAGAATTATAGTATATTTCTTAATTCATTTAAATATTCCCTATTTTCCTTGTCAGTGTTCTCTAGTTTTAATTGTTGTGTTTTATACATCTTTTGTTAAATTTATTCCTAAGTATATGATGATTTGAGGCACTATTGTAAATGCAATCTTTTAAATGTTATTTTTTTTATATGTTAACTTTCTACCCTGTGACTTTGCTAAATTAACTGATTTTTTTCTAATAGTCATTTGTAGACTCCTTGGGATTCTTCTATGAAACAACCATGTCATCTGCGTATAGACACAGTTTTTCTTTTTCCTTTAACTTTATTACTGATTTCTTTTTCTTCCCTCATTGCTATGCCTAGGACCTCCAACACAAAGTTTCATAAAAGTGGTGAAAGTGGACATTGTTGTTTTATTTCTGATCTTAGAGGAAAGCACTCACTGAAACAGTGCGATGTTAGCTGCAGGTTTTTCCATTTTTGTAGATGCCCTTTATCAAATTGAGGACGTTCTATTTCTAGTTTGATGAATATTTTTATCATGAGCAAATATTTGTACTTGTAAACTAATTTTTCTGCATCTCTTGAAATGATGAATTTATTTTTCTGCTTTGTTCTCTTAATGTTTTTAAATATATTAATTAATTATTTTAATATTGAACAAAACTCGCATTCTGGAGATAAACCCAATTTAGTAATGGCATATTATCTTTTTTATATATTGCTGGATTCAATGTGCTAATATTTTGTTTAGGATTTTGCATCTAAATTTATAAGGGCTATTGATCATTAGTTTTCTTGTAATATTGGGGTGTGGTTTTGGCATCAGGGTAATGCTAGCCTCAATATGAGTAAGCAAAGTGTTCCCTCTCCTATTTTCTGAAAGTGTTTGTGATGAGTATCATTTCTTTCTCAAATGTTTCTTTGGATTCAAATAGGCTCTGAAACCATCAGAGACTGGAGTTTTCTTTTTGGGAAGATTGTTAACTATGAATTCAAATTTTTTAATAGGTAGATATGGCACTATTCAGGTTATCTATATATTTTTGACTGAGATTGGTAGCTTGAATCTCTCAAGGAATTTGCCCGTTTCATCTAAGTTTTAGAATTTGTTTGCATAAAGTTGTTCATGATGTTCTTTTATTATCCTTTTAATGTCTGTAGGATCTGCAGTGACATCCATTTTTCCATTCATGATATTGGTGATTTGCATTCTATCTTTTTTATTCTTGAACAGCATAGAAAGGGGTTGAGAATTTCATCGATCTTTTCCAAGAACCAGATTTTGACTTTATTATCTCCATTATTTAATCTGTTTTATAATTCTTTGATTGCTGCACATACCTTTACTATTTTTATTTTTCTAATGGTTTTGGGCTGATTTTTTCTTGTTTTTCTGCTTTCTTGAGATGGAATCTTGGATAAAGGAATTTAGACCTCACTTCTTTTTTTTTTTTTTGTGAGGAAGATCAGCCCCGAGTTAACATCCATGCCAATCCTCCTCTTTTTGCTGAGGAAGACTGGCCCTGAGCTAACATCCATGCCAATCTTCCTCCACTTTATGTGGGATGCCGCCACAGCATGGCCTGACAAGCGGTGCTTCGGTGTGCACCCAGGATCCAAACCCAGGCCGCTAGCAGCGGAGCGCGTGCACTAAACCTCTATGCCATGGGGCCGGCCCAAGACCTTACTTCTTTACTAAAAAATGTGCTTAAAATTGTGCGCGCACACGCACGTGTGCGTGTGTGTGTGGTTTACCTAGATGTCTTCTTATTATTGATTTCTAATTTAATTCTGTTGTGGTTAGAGAATATACACTGTATAATTTCAATCTATTTAATTTTTTGAGGGTCGTTTTATGGCTCACCTAGTTTATCTTTGTGAATTTACCATGTGCACTTGAAAAAAATTGTGTATCCTGCAGTAGTCTAATACAGTGTTCTATAAATATAAATTAGGTCACAGTGGTTTATAGTATTCCAAATATCCATGATTTAACTAAATTTCAACTAGTTATTCAATTTTTTTTTGAGAGAAGTTGTTAAAATCTCCTTCTATAAATCTGGAAGTATCTTTTTTACTGCTTAATGCTCTCAAATTTTATTTCATTTATTTTGAGGCTCTGTGATTAGGCACATACACATTATAAGTGTTATATCTTTCTGATAAATTGACCATTTTATCTTTATGAAATGTCCTTTTTTATTTCTGGAAACAAGCTTTGTCTCAAAGTCTATTTTACCTAATATAAATATTACAATTCTAGCCATCTAAGATTTACTCTTTGCATGGTAATCTGTTCCTTTTTATTTATTTTGAATCTATCTGTTTCTTTACATTCAAAGTACATCTCTTACAGACAGCATACAGCTGGGTCTTGCTTTTTAGCCAATCTAATAATGTGTGCTTTTATTTGGAGTATTTAATCCAATTGACATATTTCCATCATTTGGCTCCTCTTAGGGTTGGCATCTGTAGATGGCCTTTTCCTTTGCAGTTGGGTCTAAGTGTCCCGGCTCTTTGTATGTCAGATAATTTTGGATTGTATCATGACCATTGTGCATATCGGATTGTGGACACTCTGGATTCTGTCATATTGCTCTGAAGAATAGTGATTTTTTTTTCTTTTATTAGGTAGTTATCTTGCTTAGACCCAAACTGAAAATTGCCCTCACTGAAGGGGAAAGTGGCTCAGATTTCAATTCTGTTCTTTTAGCCTTAGCTGGAAACTGTTTCCAGCTTGCTCTATATATGCATGTTTTACAGGTTTGGGTTGAATTTAAAACATAAAATTTAAGATTTTCCTTCTCTGGATCTTTCCTTTCCAGGGTTACATGCTCACTCTCCCACTAGAAAAACTTCAGATTTACTGTAAGAGTTTTAGCTGCCCCCATGCTGTTGTGACTGCTGTAAAAAAACAGGGAATTCACTCTGTGCTGGTCACTTGGTCCGAGTTTTGATTCCCCTTTACAAATCTGTTTGTATTTGTGCAGTCCCCAGAGCTCCAGGTATTTTGGTTTATCTGTTTTTGTCAAAAGTTCGTAGCCGATATTTGTGGCAGGATCAGTATATTAGGCCCTTACTTCTCCATACTGGATGCAGAAACCCTTAGTGGAAGCTTTAAAATAGATAATTATCTGTTTCTGTAGAGGCAGACTGCACTCACTTGGAATTGAGCAAAGGCATAGGCCTCAGCAAAGTGGATCCATCAGAAAATGTACATAAAGAGTTCCGTTTGGGCAAATAAACACTGAGATGCTATTTGTAATCTAAGTAGATATGCTGAGGCAGTTAGCTATCTGAAATTCGAGGAAGAGGTCTGAGTGTGAAATATAATTTTTAGAATCATCAGTGTATAGAATATATTGTATTTAAATTCATGATACTGGATGAAATTATGAAGGGAATAATTATAGATAAAGGTCTGAGGACTGAATCTTGGAGTACTTCAGAGTTCAGGAGCCATAAAAGTAAGGAGGAACCAGGAAAGCTGACTGAGAATAGAATAACTGGCCTATAAGGTATTAGGAGAATGAAGTAAATGTTCCAAGAAAATTGGATTAAAATAACATGTCAGATGTTGCTAATGAATGAAATAAGATGAGGACTGAAAATTGGCCAGTGAAATTGGAATCATGTACATTGTGATGACCTTAAAAGAGCCGTTTGTATAAAATGGTTGAAACAGACTCTTCAGTGGATTAAAGAAAAAATGGACAAGGAAAGGGGGAAACAGGATAAACAAGCTTTTTGACGATATTTTCTGTAAAGAGTAGTAGAGAAATGAGACGGTAATTGCAAGTCAGGAGAGCTATCACTTTTAATGAGAAATATTACAGAGTGTTTATTTACTAATAGAAATAATCTAACCAAGAGGAAAAAAATATTGAGGATGTTGGCCATCAGTTGGCAAATATTTTCTCTAAATAACCAGATACTAAATATTTTAGACTTTCTGGGCCATGTGGTCTCTGTCACAGCTACTGAGCTCTGTCATTGTAGCACAAAAGTAGCCATAGATAATATGTAAGTGAACAAGCATGGCTATGTTCCAATAAAACTTTATTTAGTAACAGAGGAAAGGCAGGACTTGGATTGTGGGCCATAGTTTACTGGCCCCTGATGTAGGGGAAAAAAAAGATTATATAAAAATTAAGTTCTTGAGTAGGCAAGCCTTGATAGGATCCAGTATACAAGTATATAGATTATCATTTGATAAAAACAGAAAATTCCTCCATTTTAATAGAATGTAAAATAGAATATGGGTTCTGATGAAGATAGAATGGAAGATTGTGGCTGTAGAAGCATGTAGAACTTTTCTGATTGCTTCTATTTTCCCGTGTTAGGAAATGTTAAATAATCCACCTGACCTTATTTATCTAATCTATCTCTGGATTGAACATCTTCAGCTTTACCTACCTTAATCCTACCCTCTGCCAGTAACAGAATCACTACTTTCTCCTTGAAAATGTCTTTTCTCTACCTATACAGCTGTTAATAATGAATATGGTTTTATCAAAATGATAAATGAATACTTTCAGGTCACTGTACCTTTTTTCCACATCTAAGCTCTAATTTCGTCTGTATTAGTTTCAGTATTAGGCAGGGAATAACTAGTGGCAATTTGGCCACTGGCAGGTAGATCTGAGTTATATTGTGGTTACAGAAAGTGGTTTAAAAAATTAATGCCTCTTTCCTTTTCCCTCAAAAAGAAGTCAAGGATGGGGATGAGTGGCTTGTCTTGAGGCCTGGTGATGGAGTATGTATATTTCTTGCATGAGTCCTGTGACCCCTGTCTGTAACCTGTTAGCTGATAGTATTAGTTGTTTTTTCAGTACATGCTTCACATATGCTAATTATACAGCTTATAATATGCTAATTTTAATTGATTAAAGGAATCTACATCTACTTCGATATTGGCATCTATTTGTATTTGAATGAAATGACAGTGACTTGGGCCCTCTCTGGCCTGGAAACCTAATTGCCTGAGTAGTCAAGGGGAAACATCAATGGTTATCCAGTGATGGTATTTAATGCAATTAATATATGAAAACCACACTTTTTGGTGTGTTACCTCTTAGAAAGCAAATTCATTTTATACCAGGGGAAGAGAGGAAAATGCAAAATAGTGTCTTTTAATGGGTTCTCCCATAACCCTAATTCTCTTTTTATTCATTAAATACTTAAAAAGATAGATTGGTCTAAGAAATCAAGCTGTTGGAATTATTTTTAACCCTTAATTGTACCAAACCAGATTCTAAATATATGTTAAGCAATTGCTTTTTTTTCACTTGAGATTGTTCTGAAAGTGCTCCTAACACTCCTTTTTCCTAAATTTGTATATCCTAAGAAGACAAAGAAGCCTGCTTAGCAATTCCTTTCCTAGCCATTTGTTTTCAACTCCAAAGAACTTTTCTCTACATATGCTTAGTTTAGTAGAGAAATGTTTATTTCTATTGTATAAAATGACTGTATTTCAACATCACTAAGATTTAGAAAGCATTTTATTTTGGTGAAGGAGTACTTCTTTGGCAGCCAACATCATTATAGAAGGTACTGTGTACTATGGAGATTGCAAAAGTAATAGCAGTGAGGATACCGATATTTGAGAAAATCATATTTTCTGAGAGATTGAATATATTGAGAAGAGCTTTCCAACCTGCCCATCTTCCCTACTCCTCCAAATTTTGAAGTAATTGCAAATGTTGGTGCCCTGGATTCTACTGGGTTTGAGGCCATATTACCTCAGTATTATGGGTAAAAAGCCTTCAGCCACCTTATAAAACATGTTTAAAGCAGAAAAACATAGATAAAAATTAAAAAAAATTTCAAAGGCATATATTTCTGGGTGCAGACAGCATTTTCTGAAAATAGCTCCGTACCTGTGTGCTATGGACTTAAAATGCTTTTACTGTGGCACCAATATTTTTTGCCCTCCACAAGGTACTATGCTCCATAATTCCTAAAGAAAATAACATATGTATATGGAGGGAAATGGGAGTCATAAGTAACTAATATCAGATCTATGCTTGATATCGGGGTGGAATTTTGCAAAAGTAATAAAACATCAAGGCTCTTTAACTCAATGGTTAAGAGTACAGCTGCAGGATCTAGACTCACAAGCATGGGAAAGTTTCTCAATGTTTCTGGACCTCTGGTTTCTCACTTGTAAAATACAGATATCAATAATACCCACTTCATTGGGATATTAAGAGGAATAATGTTTTAATAATGTTGAAAACAAGTAGCTAGGAAAGAAATTGCTAAGCAGGCTTCTTTGTCTTCTTAGGATATACAAACAGGAAAAAGAAGTGTTAGGCGTTATTTGTGTTATTTGTCAAAAACTTAGAATAGTGCCTGGCACAATAAGTGTCAGTTAAGTACACACAAAAAAATAATGTGTGAGGGGAAGTTATTGATACAAAAGGAAGTAACACCGGAAAAGAATTGTTGAGCATCACTGCCTCAAGCTATGTCATAATAAGAACAAGAGGAGGGAAACTCACAATTGTATTTTAGCTCCCTGGTCATTTCTGCCTCAATCACTTTAGCTACAAGTACAACCAGACTTACAAAGATGCCTAATGCTAGACTATTTATAGCCCTTTCTTCAGAGTGGATAGAAATATTTTTCCTTTTCAGAGCTTTTAGCGTTATTATTATTGAACATTTTTGACCCACACATTGCATAACCTTCAAGTTAAGTGTGTTATGTCCCCTCTTCATTGGTATCAGATAAACTGGAATGCCATTAACTTGGTTACTTTTTATCTTTATGAAGAAATCTGATTAGACTTGCACTGAAATAATTTATTTGGTCCTGTTAGGAAGTGGCACTGTTAGAGAGGTCCATTAACTCTTTCAGGATGTTGTGGAATCAGTGGGGAAATCTCTAATTGCTACAGGCCCAGGTGAGTGCCATGAGTACCAAATTACACATGGCAGCAGCAATTTCCTAAAAGACCTGTGATTTCTTAGTGGTTAAAAGCTTTAATGTGTCTCCAGTGCCTAAGTCATTAACAGAGAATGATTTAGGCACAGGGAAAATCTAACTAAAATGTAAAACTGTGGGGGCATTACAAATAATAGTGTACCCAATAAAAGTGCTTAAATATTACTTAGTGTCAGATGCAAACATTTTTCCCATTAATTCTGATATGTCATGAAAGATACAAAGCGATTGAAAAGCACAAAAAGAAACCTTGTCATAAAATGGGACAAGAATAATCAGAAATAAACCAAAAATCCTTTTCCTTATATATTAGCATCTTCTTCATATTTATAAAATCTTCACTTTTAAAGAATTTAAAATAATACTACACTCTATATTATTGGCTTTCCAAACCTTACTACAAGTTCCTTTGGGAAATGTGTCATTCAGTTTTTTTTTTTTAATTTTTATTTATTTATTTTTTTCCCCCAGAGCGCCAGTAGATAGTTGTATGTCATAGTTGCACAGCCTTCTACTTGCTGTATGTGGGATGCGGCCTCAGCATGGCCGGAGAAGCGGTGCGTCGCTGCGCACCCGGGATAACCCGGGCCACCAGCAGGGGAGCGCGAGCACTTAACCGCTAAGCCACGGGGCCGGCCCCTGTCATTCAGTTTTTAAAATGGGGGAAACTGAGACTAGATGTATTTCTGAGGCTGTGGAACTTGTGATATCCAATTATTTTATTTTGCTTTAGGAGTGCATTTATTCTTACAACAATTTAAATGAAATTTTTAAATATATGCCTTTTTGTTTCCCAAAAACAGCTATTTGTAAATGCCTATGTTCTCCTTTTAGTCTCTATTGAAATGTGTGATTTTTTGAATAGTTTCAATCATAGCATACCAATCATGTATGATTCCAGCTACATTTTCAATTCTGTCATTTTCATGAGTGCATACTATTTCATTCAATTGAAATGTAATGACTTAATCATTTTTCTACTATAAAATATTCTATTTTTACTCTCATTAACAATGCTGTAATTAACATTCTATTTTTACCAGCTTCATCAAGAAATAATTTACATGCAATAAAACCAGTCCATATTAAGTGTACAGTTTGATACGTTTTGGCAATTGTATGTATTTGTGTAGCCATCCCCACAAATATGACATAGGACTTTTAAATCAACCAAAAAGTTCCCTAGTGATTCTTTGCATTTATTCCTCTAATTCTCTGCCCCAGGCAACCACTGCTATGCTTTATGTCATTATAATTTTGCCTTTTCTAGAATTTAATATAAATATGATCATATACTATGTAGTCTATTGTGTTTCACTTTCTAACTTAGCATCATGTTTCTGAGATTCATCCATGTTATTGTGCATATCAATATATTTTCCTTTTTATTACTAAGTAGTATTCCACAGCATGGATATGTCACAGTTTGTTTATTCATTCACATTCATTTGTTTATTCATTCATTCATGGGACACTTGGGTTTTTTTTTCTCCAAGTTTGGGGATAATATAAATAATGCTACTTTGGAAATTTGTGTATGTCTGTGATGGTTAATTTTATGTGTCAATTTAACTGGTCCATGATGTGCCCAGATATTTGGTGAAACATTATTCTGGGTGTGTTTGTGAAGGTATTTTTGGATGAGATTAATATTTGAATTGATAGACTAAGGCAGATTGCCCTCCCTAATGTGGGTGCCCTCATCCAATCAGTTGAAGGCCTGAATAGAACAAAAAGCCTGACACACTCTTGAATAAGAGGGAACTCTGCCTGCCTGACTGATTGAGCTGGAACATTGGCCTTTTCTAGCCTTCAGACTCAGACAGAAACGTCAGCTCTTCTTGGGTCTCAATCCTGTCAGCTTCCCAACTAGAACTACACCATCGGCTCTCCTGGGTCTCCGGCTTGCCAACTGCTGATCTCGGGACTTGTCAGCCTCTATAATCACATGAGCCAATTTTTTTATAATAAAGATCTGTATTTTATCTATATCTCTCTCTATATATACACATATATATGCACACACACACACACATATACATCCTAAATGGTTCTGTTTCTCTGGAGAATCCTAATACAAAGTCTTTGTGTCTACCTATTTGTTTTTTAATTTATCTTGGGTAAATACCTAGAAATGAGATTGCTGGGTCATCAGATAAGTGCATGTTTAATGCTGATGTTTAACTAACAAAATGTTTGTTTCAAAATGGCGGCGTCATTTTACATCCCCACCAGCAATGTACGAGAAACGCAGGTGCTTCACATCCCTGTCAAAACTTAGTATTTCAAGTTTTTTAGGTTTTAGTAATTCCAGTGTGTATCATTGTGGTTTTAATTTGAATTTCTCTGATGACTAGTGACATTGAGCATCTTTTTGTATGATTATTGGCCGTACGTATACCTTCTTTTACTAAATATCTCTTCAAATCTTTTGCCCATTAAAAAAATTGTTTGTTTTCTTAACATTGAGTTAAACTTGTTCTTTGTATTTTCTGGAAACAAGGCCTTTGTCAAATATAAGACTTGCAAATATTTTCTCCCATCCTGTGGCTGGCAATTTCATTTTCTTAACTATGTATATCAAAGAACAAGAATCTATTTTGTCTTTTATAGATCATGCTTTTTTGTCCTGTTTAAGAAACTTTGTCAAAGCCAATATTTCAAAGATTTAATCCTATGTCTTCTTCAAGAAGTTTTATATCTTTATATAATGTTTAGGTATATAATTGTTTTTAAGCTAAATTTTGTATATGATGTGAAGTGTCAGTTATTTATTTATTTACCATACAGATATCTAATTGTTCCAGTAACATTTATTGAAAAGAATATCCTTCCCCCATTCAACTGCTTTAACACCTATGCCCAAAACCAATTGACCATATGTATGTGGGTCTATTTCTGAAATCTTGATTTTGTTTAATTGATCTTCATGTTTTTTATTATGCCAATACCACACTGTATTAATTATTTTAGCTTTATAGTAAATCTTGAATCAGGTAATATATGTTTTCCAATGTTATTCTTTATCAAAGTGGTTTGGCTATGGTAAATTCTTTTTATTTTCATATAGCTGTTATAATCAACCTAGCAATTTGCCTGGGATTGCATTCAATCTATAGATCAATTAGTGAAGAATTGACATCTTAAGGACATTGAGTCTTCTAATTCATCAACATATCTATATGTATCTGTGTGTTTAACCTCAGCAATAAATGTTTTGTAATTTTTCAGTATGCAGACCTTGCATATCCTTTATTAAATGTATTTATAAATAGTTTATATTTTTACATTATTTAAAATGGAATTTTCAGTATTATTTCTTAAATATTAATTTCCATTTTATAGAAATACAATTAATTTTTGTGTACCAGCCTTGTAAACTGCAACTTTGCTAAATGTACCCACTAATCATAGTGACTTTTTTGTAGATTTTTTTACAGTTGTCCACATACATAATCAGATCATCTGCAATTATACTTTTACTTCTTTATTGTCTAATCAAATTGTGTGCCTTTTATTTA
Source organism: Diceros bicornis minor (assembly GCF_020826845.1). NCBI lineage: Eukaryota > Metazoa > Chordata > Mammalia > Perissodactyla > Rhinocerotidae > Diceros > Diceros bicornis. The sequence goes on from NC_080781.1 coordinate 23,232,016, forward strand.
TTCATCCATTCATTCAGTTTTGTCTTTTTGTGCTGTCTGGGTCTTCCACTATAGTGTTGAACATAATAGAGGTAAATATTATAAAAGATAATACTATTGAACAAATTGGACATGAGAGGAGAGGAAAAAGAAGGAAAGTTACAAGCTAATTAATTTCACTGTTGTTCATAATAAGGTACAAATAGATACTGTCTAAAGAAAAAGACTAAGGATATTATATAAATATATATGTTTAATAGTAACCACTGGAACAAAGATTTTTTTTTTAAAGATCTAAATACTAAGAGGGACTGCAAAACACTAAACATATATATATATATATTTTTTTTTTACTTATTTATTTATATACATATATATTTTTCCCCCCCGAGGAAGATTCACCCTGAGCTGACATCTGTTGCCAGTCTTCCTTTATTTTGTATGTGAGTTGCTGCCACAGCATGACTGCTGATGAGTGGTGCATGTCCGCACCTGGGAACTGAACCCGGGCTGCTGAAGTGGAGCATGCCAAACTTAACCACTAGGCCATGGGGCCAGCCCCTAAACATATTTAAATACAAGTAGATATAACTCACCTAATTTTTTAAAGTTTTTTTTCTTTCTTGGTTGAGGAAGATTAGCCCTGAGCTAACATCCATTGCCAATCCTCCTCTCTTTGCTGAGGAAGATTGGCCCTGGGATAACATCTGCGTCCATCTTCCTCTACTTTATATGTGGGACGCCTGCCACAGCATGGCTTGATAAGTGGTGCAGCGGTCTGTGCCTGGGATCCGAACCTGGGAACCCCAGGCCGCTGAAGCGGAGCGTGAACTTAACCACTATGCCACTGGGCCGGCCCCTTAAAGTTTTATATTGAACAACAGAGTAAAAGAATCAATAAAATAAATCATCAGCATACTTAGTAAATGCAAAATAAAGCATTAAAAGACAAAATTATAAATAATATAGCTAAATAATCAAGTCACTAAGAGAATTTAAAAACTCATTTACAATCTACTTTAGGTAGTCCTATGCAAAAAAATAAAAATGTAAATGAAATGGATAATTTTCTAGAAAAATAAAATCTACCAAAGCATCACCAGAAGAGAAAGTGGAAACAGATAAATTTTCCTAGAGAACTAGAGAAATTTGTAAATAAAATAATACCCTCCTCCCTGCAAATAACACCAAGCTCAGATGGTTTCACATGAAATCCTACCAAATGCGTAGAAACAGATCATTCTGATGGTAATTCACCTATTCAAGAGTACATAAAAAGAAGGAATTCTTTAAAATTATTTTCATAAAGTATGAGAATTCATCCATAACTGGAAAAAAATGAAAACTACACAATAAATTCTCATTTATCTCTCACTAATGCATCTCCTTGATGCAATTCAATGCAAATTCATATGATTGAACTCTAAAAATGTTGAAATGGCATTTTGACTGGATTCAAACCTATTTCTTCTTAAAACAAAAAACACCTTGATAAAATAGAATTCAACAGATATTTTATTAAAGTGAAATATATGTATGTATATATACAAAATGCTCACTACTACAACTGCTATTTAACATTATATAAGATGCATCGGCCAGTAAGATTAACAAGAGAAGGAAATTAGAGGCATAACAATGTAAAATGAGGAGGTAAATGCATTTCAGATGGCTGGTGATAAGAAAGTGTTCCTCTAGTCCCAGGAGAATGATCCAAAAAGCTACTAGAAACAATGTTATTGGGATATCAAATTAGTATTGGGAAATCAATAGACGTCTTTTACATAAACAAAATCCATTAAAAAAATCAAAGACGGTATTCTCATACATTGATGGCCAGAGTAATCAATGAATGGTGTAACTTCTATGCAGGGAAATCTGACATTATTTACCAAAATATACATACAATTATCCTATGACCCATGATACCCAATTCTGGTTATTTTTCCTACAAAAATGCCTACATGCATTCATTTTTTTAAAATTATTTTGTTGTTATTGATGAAGATTCGCTCTGAGCTACCATCTGTGCCAATCTTCCTCTACTTTGTATGTGGGTTGCCGCCACAGCATGGCTGATGAGTGGTGTAGGTCCATGCGCCAGATCTGAACCTGTGAACCTGGGCCAACGAAGTGCAACGTGCTGAACTTTACCACCACGCCATGGGGCTGGCCCCTTACGTGCATTCTTAGTGATATATGAATGAGGTTACTCACTGAGGCATTGTAATAGCAAACAGCTGGAGAAACCAATGTATATATAGATAGGAAATTGATTAAATAACCCAGGCTACATCTACACAATGGAATATTATACATCTGTAAAAAGAATGAGTATAGTCTTTATGTACCAAGATAGAGTGATCTCCAATAAAATTTTAATCTTTTTTTTTCTTTTTGTGAGGAAGATCACCCCTGAGCTAACATCCATGCTAATCCTCCTGTTTTTTTTTTAATTGATGTTTTAATGGTTTTTAACATTGTGAAATTTTGGGTTGTGCATTTTTGTTTGTCCATCACCATATATATGACTCCCTTCACCCCTTGTGCCCACCCCCCACTCCCACTGCCCCTGGTAACCACAGTACAGTTTTCTCTGTCCATGTGTTGGTTTATATTCCACATATGAGTGAGATCATACAGTGTTTGTCTTTCTCTTTCTGGCTTATTTCACTTAACATAATACGTTCCAGGCCCATCCATGTTGTTGCAAATGGGATGATTTTGTCTTTTTTTATGGCTGAGTAGTATTCCATTGTATATATATGCCACATTTTCTTAATCCAATCGTCAGTCGAGGGACACTTAGGTTGCTTCCACTTCTTGGCTATGGTGAATAATGCTGCAATGAACATAGGGGTGCATAAGCCTCTTTGGATTGTTGATTTCAGGTTCGTTGGATAGATTCCCAGTAATGGGATGGCTGGGTCATAGGGCATCTCTATTTTTAAGTCTTTGAGGAATCTCCATACCGTTTTCCATAGAGGCTGCACCAATTTGCATTCCCACCAGCTGTGTATGAGGGTTCCCCTTTCTCCACATCCTCTCCAACGTTTGTTGTTTTTTGTCTTGGTGATTATAACCATTCTTATGGGCGTGAGATGATATCTTAGTGTTGTTTTGATTCGCATTTCCCTGATGATTAGTGATGTTGAGCATCTTTTCATGTGCCTATTGGCCATCTGTATATCTTCTTTGGAGAAGTGTCTGTTCATTTCCTCTGCCCATTTTTTGATCAGGTTGTTTGTTTTTTTGTTGTTCAGTTGTGTGAGTTCTTTATATATTATGGAGATCAACCCCTTGTCAGATGTATGTTTTGCAAATATTCTCTGCCAGCTGGTGGGTTGTCTGTTCATCTTGATTCTGGTTTCGTTTGTCTTATAGAAGCTCTTTAATCTGATAAAGTCCCACTTGTTTATTTTTTCTTTAGTTTCCCTAGTCTGGGTAGGCATGTCATCCGAAAAGATTCCTTTATAACCAATGTCAAATAGTGTGTTGCCTATATTTTCTTCTATGAGTTTTATAGTTTCAGGTCTCACCTTCAGGTCTTTGATCCATTTTCAGTTAATTTTTGTGAATGGCGATAGCAGATGGTCCACTTTCATTCTTTTGCATGTGGCTGTCCAGTTTTCCAAACACCATTTATTGAAGAGACTTTCCTTTCTCCATTGTATGTTCTTAGCACCTTTGTCAAAAATTAGCTGTCCGTCTATGTGTGGTTTTATTTCTGGACTTTCAATTCTGTTCCATTGATCTGTGTGTCTGTTTTTGTACCAGTACCATGCTGTTTTGATTACTATTGCTTTGTAGTATGTTTTGAAGTCAGGGATTGTGATGCCTCCTGCTTTGTTCTTTTTTCTTAGGATTTCTTTAGCTATTCGGGGTCTTTTGTTGCCCCATATAAATTTTAGTATTCTTTTTTCTATTTCTGTGAAGAATGTCATTGGGATTCTGATTGGGATCGCATTGAATCTGTAGGCTAATCCTCCTCTTTTTGCTGAAGAAGACTGGCTCTGAGCTAACATCTATTGCCTATCCTCCTCCTTTTTTTTTCTCCCCCCAAAGCCCCAGTAGATAGTTGTCTGTCATAGTTGCACATCCTTCTAGTTGCTGTATGTGGGACACGGCCTCAGCATGGCCAGAGAAGTGGTGCGTTGGTGCGCGCCTGGGATCCTAACTCAGGCTGCCAGTAGCGGAGCACGTGCACTTAACCACCAAGCCACAGGGCCAGCCCTACAATTTTAAAGTATTTAAAAAAGATAAAATATTGTGTATGCTACCTTTTTTCTAAGAAATGAAGCTAATGAATATATTTTCATATTTGCATATATTTGCATAAAATATTGAGAAGATGAGAAAAATCTAATAAATTTATCAGTAAATAATTTAATAATATTTTATTAAAATAATTTAAATAAATTTATCTAATAATTTATCAGTACACAGTGGAGTAGAATGGGTGGGAGGGTTGGGATGGTAAGAAGATTCTGAACATGTATTTTATATTATTGCTGATTTTTGAATCATGTACATATATTACCTATTCAAAAAACTTTTAAATGTTAAAAAATAATCAATAGGAGTATATCCCTACTCTCTACATTTGAAGTACATTTTAACTAATAGTTTAAATTGATTTTTCTACTTTATTTTAAAACATATGGTTACATGTGAAAAAAAGTTTACTGGATAAATTTGATATTAGAGGATTTATATATCTCTCAAATATAAGACAAAAGTTTTCCATTAATGATTGTCTCTACCTCTTTGTGAGGAACAATGTCCCTTGTTTATTTCGCATATTATTAAAGACTGGGCTAAACTACTGGGAAACTGAGTTTTTAACAGTTTGGAATATAGAAATTGTTTAATTTTCTTCAGGAAGAACAAGGGGAGAAAAGTTTTATACTCCAGCTGTAATTTCAGTATAATTCAGTGGGGTACCTGTCTACTAACTTTGCCAGAATATATTAAATTCATCAGGCAACAGAAAAGCAGATTATAAAAACCCATTTTGTCAATTCATTTGTTAAAACACAGAAGATGTAAGCATGTTTATTTCTTCACTGCTACAGAATGAATTCTCCAAATAACAGAACTATATTCACGTTTACAACACGATAGATCATTGCCTGATCTTTAACTAAATACAGTTGATCTGGTTGCATATTGTAGGTATATTTCTATTTTAAATTATCCATCTCACATATACTTTAAAATGGGAGAAAAAAAGTAATATTTTAGCCAAAAAGAACTTAGAAATAAACAAGTGTATATACTCTCTTTCTGAGAAAATGGAGTAACAGCTTGCATATTTAAACATATTTAACACTAAGTAATCATTAAAGAAAAAATAAGAGATTAATGTTGTTATAGGATTCAAATCAAAAATGGCATTCAGATTCCATGTTTGCAATTCTATATTTTTTTAAATAAGAGACATGATAATAAGTTCTGGCACATGCTAATTGCAGGACAGAAAGACTCCATTCACAAGGACAAACTGCATGGATCAAGTCAGAATCTTTAGCTGTATCTTTCAGCAGCCCTGTAAGATTCATCTCCAGTGATAGTTAAGTTGGTGATATGTAGGAAAATGCAATCAAATACTAATCTCATTTCCAAAGGACATGCAAAGTGTTTAAGGGATGCATTCCTCTTCTAAAATACTTCAAATGCTCTTTAAGTATTAAGATAAAGGCCCAGATCAGCAATCCCCAAATGGAGACTACACTGAGAGTTCAGGCAGCTAGGATTGAAAATTTTGTTTTTCTCCATCCAAGAACAGATTTATTTGCAATAATTGTAAATAGTAAATTTGACCTGCCGCATATAGACGCTGGCATTTTAACAAGGTAATATATTTATGTTTTAACTCTTTGTTTTCAGATTTTATGTTTTATACAGGTCTAGATCAACCCAATATATAAACCGCTATAAGTTGTAAAGGTAAAGATCATACACTGCATTTTAAATGCCACTAAATACACACACACACACACACACACACTCACACACACTGGATAGTGTTACATATAGAATAATATAACTTGTAATTAAAATTATTATAAATTAAAATTATTATAAATGAACTAAATTTAATGTTAAAATATAAATTTCTAGGAATAATACAAAGTATATTATGAAATTGCTCACAACAAGAAATAAGCTGTTAATCTTTTAAGTGTAAATATGTAAGATAAATATATATAAATATCAATCAGAACCTCTGGTAAAAAATAAAATACCTCAAATATAAATGTCCTTTCCATTTATTTTCCATCAATAAGGTAGCTAGCTATCTTTGAGAAGAACCAGAGGAATGAGTTAGCAGCCTATCTTAGTGGTTTTGTATTATCTAAATCAATATAGCACTATCCTCTGCTTGTATACCCTACTCAGTCTAACCAAAGCTTGGTAACTTATATATTACAACACAGACCAAAGGCCACCCTCTATTATCATGTTTCACTGCCCCTTAGGGCATCTTTCTCCACTGCCTCCCTCCATAATAAATTTTCTCAGGGGCAGCTAAGTAATTATTCTCTCCCTTATCAATTCTCTTAACCTCTCTCTTTCCTTTTAATCTGAATGAGATTTGGGGGATCAGTTCTTAACAACTCTTTCTTTCTCCAGACTAATTCACAGTCCTACTTAAGATCAAATATCATTTAGTCCCTTTTTTACATCGTTAGCTAATATTGATCATGTACCTACTTTGTTTCAGTCATGAGACATATATCATCCCATGTATTTCTAAGAACACATTAAGTACAAATTTTTAAATAAAATTTAAAATTTTAAGTATTACATATACAAAACTAAGCAAATCCTATGTGAACAGCATTAGTTATTTACAGAGTGAACACACCTACATAAAGCATGCAGACCCAGAAATAATATATTTTCATCGCTCCAGAGGCTCCATCATACTCTCTGCCTTTTCCTAAAAGATAATGACTCTCCTGACTTCCAACAAAAGATCATTTGCCTGTTTTGGAACATTTTACAAATAGAATCACATAGTACATATTCTTTTATATCTGGCTTCTTTTGCTCAGTGTGTTGGTCAGATTTATCAGTGGTGTTTTGTACAGTTTCAGTCTCTTTGCTGTATAGCATGCCATTGGATGACTGGACGACTCATTTATCCATTTCATTGTTGAGTGGTATTTGGTTGTTTCCAAGTTTGGGATATAATGAATAATGCTTCTATGAACTTTCTTTCCTATGTCTTTTAATGAACATATATGTGCCTTTCTATTGGATATATACTCAAGAGTGGAATTGTTGGATCAGAGGATAAACTTATCTGCAAATTTAGCAGATGCTGTCAAATAATTTTCCAAAGTAGTTCTATCAACATACACCCTAACAAGAAGTATATGAAAGCTCCATTTCTCCATGTCCTTGTCAATCATACTGGGCATTTCCAGTCTTTTGAATTGTATTCATTCTAGTGAAAATCTACATTGTAGATTTAATTTAAATGTCCCTAGTTACTAATAAGGTTGAGCATCTTTCCATAGGATTATAAGCTATTTTTATATTCTTTTTTATGAAGGTTATTAAAAATCTCTTGTCCCTCTTTTCACTTGGGTTTTTTATCTTTTTTCATTCATTTACAGGTCTTTATCTATTCTGGATACATTGCTTTGTCAGTTATATGGGTTGTAGATCTACTGGCTTTTTATTTTATTTTTATTTTTTAATTTATATAATAGGTAGATATTCTGAGGTCTCTTGGCAGTTTTCCCTTTCTTTCTTTCTTTCTTTCTTTCTTTCTTTCTTTCTTTCTTTCTTTCTTTCTTTCTTTCTTTCTTTCTTTCTTTCTCTGTCTCTCTCTCTTTCTTTCTCTCTTTCTCTCTCTTTTTCTTTCTTCCTTTTTTGAGGAAGATTGGCCCTGATCTAACATCTGTTGCCAATCTTCCTCTTTTTTTTCTTTCTTTCTCCCCAAAGCCCCAGTACCTAGTTGTATATCCTAGTTGTAGGTCCTTTACTTCTTCTGTGTGGGACACCGCCTCAGCGTGGCTTGATTAGCGATGAGTAGGTCTGCGCCCGGGATCCGAAATGGCAAACCCTGGGCCGCTGAAGCGGAATGCGCGAACTTAAGCACTACGTCATTGGGCCGACCCCTATACTGGCTTTCTAAGTCTTAAATGGTATCTTTTGATGAAGAGAATCTCATACTTCTAAAATAGTCCAACATGTCAACTTTTTCCTTTATAGTTGGGGAAATCCTCCCCTTTCCCCAAGCTCATGAAGATATTATTCTACGACATATTTAGTGACCACTTTTTCATAATTTGAGTGTTCTTATGTGTATGGGTATGCTTCTGGACTTTCTGTTTTGTTCCACTGATCTATTTGTTTGTCTCTGTACCAACACCACACTATCTTAATCATAATCTTGATATCTATGAATATAAATCGTCCAACTTTGTTCTTCTTCAAAGTTGTTTCAGCTGTACATGAATTCTTTATAAATTTTAGAATCACTCATCAATTTCCACATTCCCCTTAGCCCCTAAACATACACATACACACCTTGCTGGGAATTTTATTTAGATTGTATTGATTTTATAGATCAAGACTGGGAAAACTGACATCTTTTCCATAATGAATCTTCCAATCTATGAACATGTATATTCCTTCATTTATTATCTGGTTTTCAAAAAAATATCTTTTGATATAGTATTTCATTCAGTTACAGTTTTCTGTGTAGAGATTTTGAATATCTTTAGTTATATTTAGTCCTAGGTATTTGGTGTCTTTTGATGCTATCATAAATGGCATCATTATTATATTTCATATTCTAATTGTCATTTGCATATATAAACACAAGTGCAATGACAGGTTTTCCCTGGGCTCCCACCAACTTCATGGAGTAGTAATCTGTTAGCATTTCATTTCAGATTTACTCAGCATGTCTCACATCTCCTGCCTTAGGATTCTCTTCTTAATCCAGGCATGGGGTGCAACAGTAACACACATCACAAAAATGCAGATGAATTAATACTCTTTAGGAAAGTTTAACCAAGAGTGGTGGAATCTCAAGTATAAGAGCTTCTCACTTTTATACGCCAGATGAATGCCTCTGAGGAACATTTAACACAGTTTTTCAGATGATCCCATGGTTGGAGCAACCACTTACTTGTAGTAGTGGTCAGCTCAGTAATATATTTTTTTTTTACTTTTTTCTGGCTCTCCTTTCTTCTCTGCTTGGATTCCTCTGTTCCTCACTGTTGCTTCCTGAGGCACATTCCCCAATGAAGAACTCACACATAAGCCTTTTTTCCAAAGTCCGCTTTTTTGCTAAGAAATCTCACCACCATGTTTAAGGGAAAGCCACCGACCTTTCAAATGGGTCATTTGGTTCTAAATAATCTGGCATCCTACTACCTACCTGACCTCATCTCTATCTACTCTTCCCTTTTTGCACAATGGCTGCTGCAGCCACTCTGGCTCCTGTGTTTCTTCAATCATTCCAAGCATCCTCTTCTCAGGAAAGTCATACTTGCTGCTTTCCCTAATATATATATTAGAGAATTTTATATATATATATATACATATATATATGTATATATATATATATGGTGCCTTACTTATTCTCTTCCTTAAACTCTATGTTCAATCAGTATATTCTCCATGATGTCTTTTTTTTCTCTAGACTTTGCAAAAAACATAATCCCTATCCCAGCATTCCTATCCTCATCTCCCGCTTACTTTTTCTACTTAGCATATCACCTAATATTATTATATCATGACATGGGTTTTTATTTGTATCCCTCACTCTTTTATTCATTGCATCTATACCACTGCCTGACGTTTAGTAGGCATTCAGTAAATATTTTGTTGAGTGATTTTTTTTGAAAAAAGTGTGAAGATCATGCTTCCATTTGTGTAAAGAGGGTAAAATAAGGAAACGTCTGAGTTAATAACTATTGAAAGACTAATTTATTAAATTTAAATGAAAGCTTAAATTGTAAAATAGGTGGAATATAAAGCTCCCTGGAGATAGAGAGTTCTAGAACACACTTCAGGTTTAGCAAGATGAAAATGAGGAGTCTTTGGTTCTCTAGGGTGAGAGAATAAAGGAAAATGGGAGTAGGTAGCTTTAGGGAGGTATAATTTATATGCAATACAATTCATTCATTTTAAGTGTATAGTCTGATTATTTTTAACAAATGTATTCATAAAACTACCACAGCAATCATGATATAGTTATTTTCCTCATCTCCCAAAATTTCTCTCATGCTACTTTGCATTCAGTCCTCTCCCACGACCCCAGTTCTAGGCAAGCAATGACTGATTTATTTATTTTATTTTTTTCAACCACTGTCCTAACCAATCTTGATGCTGTACTCCTAGCTGAGTATGGGATGAAAAGTACTGAGTCCTAAGATGTATATTCATGGATACCCAAAACAGAGGACCCTATGGTTGAGCTAAGCACTGCAGGAATGGATCAGCCTCCCTTGAAGATTCTCACTGGTGACTTTTCTAGAGATTAGCTATAAGATTGCAATATTAGTTGTCAAAAATGTCTTTATGTGGCAGTGGTAAGAAAAAACATTAAGGAACTTATCAGATAATCCTTATTTGGGTTTAGAAGTTGGACTGACTCTCCCTCCTCATGACACCTGCCAACATGTAGGTCTTTATAAGCCATATGTTTCAATAAATTGGATGCGGGGAGTGGTTAGGGCAGGAAGGGAGATATTGGATTTTTTGCTAATTTAGTCCTATGTATGATATATGAAACTGTATATTTTTTTGAAAAATACCTAAAGTTTGTTTAACTGTATTTGCAATTCAAGCTGTGTAACAGATAACAACATGATACTCATATATTTAAAGTAAATATATCATAGTGCTGGCAAATATTTAGGATGTAAACCTTTTTGTTTGAACCTAAATATATTTCATTCCATTAGCTTTACCCTGGCATTAGATTTATGGCTCCCAATTTTATGTCACTGGCCTTTAACGTCATTATTCAAGCTGTTGATATAAATGTTCAAATGTTTAGAATCAAGTAGAGAGCCTTGAACCTGGTGACCACAGAATTTACTTGAGGCTTGCATTAATAGTAACGACAGCTAACCTTGACATAGTGCTCACTATGTACCATGAAACATTCTGAGCATTTCAAAAGTATTAATATATGTAATACTAATTAAATAATTGATATCAATTGTATTAATTTTGTGTGTGTGTATGTGAGGAAGATCAGCCCTGAGCTAACATCTGATGCCAATCCTCCTCTTTTTTTCTGAGGAAGATCGGCCCTGGGCTAACATCCGTGCCCATCTTCCTCTACTTTATGTGGGACACCGCCACAGCATGGCTTGACAAGCGGTTCGTTGGTGTGTGCCCAGGATCCGAAACTGCGAATCCCGGGCTGCCAAAGTGGAGTGCATGCACCTAACGCCACCAGGCCGGCCCCCCAATTGTATTAATTTTTAATCACACAATTCTCTCTGAGATAGTTGCAATAATCTCACCTTACATATAGGGTCAGAGAAGCACAGAAATGTCAAATAGCTTGCCCAAGATTATATAACTAGAGAAGGGCAGGGTCAGGATTCAAACCCAGGCCCTGGCTTCCATGTTTTTAAACACCATGTTTTGGGCATATCTGTTGTGGCTGTCTTGAGTCGGACAGCACACATTATTGCATAGTCTTAACTCCTCCATCTTGGCTCATAAATATTTTAAAGATGCTGTGAAGTACCTTGCTGAGATTAATATATACATACATCCCCTTATTAGTTTCCTATTGCTGCTGTAATAAAGTACCACAAATTTAGTGGCTTAAAACAACACAAATTTATTATCTTACAGTTCTGCAGATCAGAAGCCTAAAATGAGTAGGCAGAGCTGCATTCCTTTTAGAGACCCTAGGGGAGAATGTATTTCTTTTCCTTTTCCAGCTTCTAGAGGCTGCCTACATCCTTTGCCTCATGGCCCCACATCACTCTGATCTCTGCTTCCATCATCACCTCTCCTCTGACTTCAACCCTCCTGCCCCTCTCTTACAAGGATCCTTATGATGACATTGGGCTCATCCAGATAATCCAGGAAAATCTCCTCATCTTAAAATCTTTAACATTCACATCTGCAGATTCCTTTTGCCACGTAAGTTAACATATTCACAGGTTTTGGAGGAGGGGCATTATTCTGCCTACCACAGTTCTCCTGTTCATACGAAGAGGGATGGCATCACTCAGGAAAATCATGTTCCATTAACATTTGTGTTGAATAACAATGTATTGTCCCCCTACAGCTTCAAGAATATTTAACAAGTGTTGGACAATCTCTTCTTCAAATGATTATTATTACTATCCTTATACATGAATTATCAGCTTGATGAAAATGTGTCTGTTCATGTTCTAAAAGAAATAAGCCTTGTGTATTCTCAATCCCGTGGCTTTTTTACCTTTGTCAGGAGGACTCTTCCCCTCCTCTTGCCAGTTGTTTAGTCTCTTTCTTTCAACTTCTTCAAGTTGCTTCCCCAACTGCCAGTACCTTTGAGACCCCTCCCTATTCTGAACCTCTTTGGTTATAACTGTCTTTACAGCTTACTCTGTAATGAACACATGCTATTTGAGTGACTTCCCCTTGGGAAGTAAATGGTGTAACTAAAATGAATGACAATATGCACTAATTTTTAACAGACTAAATCTTTTCTGTTCCAAATGAGCAGTACCTTTCAACGTAGTCACTGTGGAAACCTATACTTTTATTCCAAAGAATATGATGCTACTCACTCTATATTTGTAGTCTGGTTTTTGACATTGACTTTAGGGTTTATTTAGAAGCCATATAGAAAATCAGCCATTTTGCTTCGCAGCTTCAGCTTGAATTTGACTAAAATTGGCCATAGAATTCATGTATTCTAGCCCTCTCCCTTGCATTTTAGAAAACTGTGCAAGCAACCAAATCCTACCATTCACCTCTTTTCCCAGTAAGCAGATTTATTAATTTTTAAAGCACTTTATAACCACCATCTTCACCCCACCCCCTACAACAACATTTTTCAGTAAAAGCTGGACTGGAAGACATGGTTAAAGTCAGAAGCTGAAGTGGGGATCACCTGACTTACTCAAAAACTAAATCTTGGAACTGAATATTTGTGGAAAGTGGGTGGGTTGAGGGGGGGAAGGGGAGAGAAAGACTGAATAAAAAAACATCTAAACAGAGAATTGATGTAACCTGGAGCAGTGAGTCTATGTACTCAAACAGTGCATAGACAGGGATGCCAGGTCCAACTAACACACAAAGTGGTGAAAGACAACACCAGCAAGGATGGCCAGCACTTCTACTAAAGACAGGCCCTGGGCACTGTCTAAGCATGCTTTCTGCATGTTGACAAGAAGTCCAAAGTGCCCACCACGTCTAAGCTTTGAGGCCAAAGTGTTGGCAAGAAAGCAAGAAGCTGTGTCACACATGAGCAGTGACTCTGTCCAAAAGTGAAATGTGGCCTGCCATATTTCAGAGTCTGAAGTACCACATTAGGAGTAAAGGCAGGAGTATTCCAAAAACAAAGAAAAGTAGAAATTCCCTTCTGCATGTAAATGAGAGAAGAATTAGTGACACTACTCCCAATAATATATGTTTAATAAAATATACCTTTGTTTACTTTGTGTGTGTGTGTGTGTGTGTGTGTGTGAGGAAGATTAGCCCTGAGCTAACATCTGTTGCCAATCCTCCTCTTTTTGCTGAGGAACATTGGCCCTGGGCTAACATCCGTGCCCACCTTCCTCTACTTTATATGTGGGACACCTGCCACAGCATGGCTTGATGAGTGGTGCGTAGGTCTGCACCCGGGATCCGAAACTTCAAACCCCAGGCTGCCAAAGTGGAGCGTGTAAACTTAACGACTACACCACCGGGCTGGCCCCACCTTTGTTTACTTTTAAATCTAATGTTCTTAATTCTCTATTGGGGTGAGGGGGGTATAAAAATTCCATTAGATTATATCAGAATCTTTTTGTATTTTAGTTTTATAGCTTTATTTCACACATTATCATGAATATCCATCTCACATAGCCTTAGAAATAATGTTCTATTATTCATTTAAATTATATCTCTAGTGAGATGTATGAATATTTAGTTTTCTGTGTTCACTATGTGCTTTATTAAATGCACAATTAATAATTGATGAAAATCAAATAATTTGATTTTCAAAATTATATTTTTATTTTTCTTGAATGGTATAATTTCTATAACTCACTGAATTATGCAACCAATACAAATGTGTGATACATATCAAGAGCTCAAACTCGCACTAATATGATTTTTTTTTATTTGAAGCAACAAAAATAATTAGAGTTGGGGGCTTCATTGTGCTTTTAGGACAGGTGGTAGTCATTCAGTCTTTGGAGATATTGCTACATTTTTGGCATAAATGAAAGAAAGACAAACAGACTAATTTTAATGAAATGACTGCTAGTTTCTATCTATGCAGATGCTTTTCTTTCTAACTTGAAAATTATTCACATCCTCCTGGGACAAGGCAACAATTAGGCTTGCAGAGTAGATTGGAATCAACATGTAAAGATGGTACTAAATAGAGAAGTAGTGGATGAAACAGCAACTCTGGCCAGATGGAAAAATGAGCAGCAATAAAGGACATGAGAACTGAATCCGTTTAGTGTTTAAAGTGTTCTTTCCTGTCTGTCGGGGCTACTCTCTTGAAATCATGAAGTCAGATTGTTTTGTTACCTTCTGAACTCATTTTAAATTGTTCACAACACGTTCTTCACATAATGCTTCTTTATTTTCAATCACATGATGTCTATTTAATGAATTGTGAATTATGAAAATTCATGCTGGCTAATCGGCATACTTTAAAAGGTGTCAGCAACCTTGTTGGGGCCTGTGAAGGAGGAAGATGGTGACAGGCGATTTGGTCAGTTTCTATGAATAAGTCAAATGCCGTGCCTCCTACTTTCTACCACACACTCATATTAAGAGTGAGGTCAGCAGATCCTTCGCGGAATTGTAGGGGTAATTCAACTTCCCACATTATGGATGGAATTTAGAAGTAGTGGATTTGAAAACATGCCTCTGTCTAACAGCCAAATTAATCCCACTTGGTTGGCAGTAAATTGGCATCTGCTAATAGAACCGGAAATTTAGGACAGCAAAAATCCAAGAATTCTGATTAAATATTTAAAATACTAAGACATTAAAAATAAACACTAAAACATCAAAAGTATGAAAAACAAATACTAAAATATTAAAGCATTGAAAACAAATATTAGAATATACTATGATCTTGGCTTAATTAGATAAGACACTATGTAACTTTAAAACTGCCTAAGGTGCTAGGAGAGGCTCAAATCCCACAAGCATCTGAAATTCACCATATTCAAAATGAAACCAGAAATCACCCCTTCAAACCCCATCCCATTCTATCTCTCCTATCCTCCTTGAATCAGGGTCACATAAGGTAGATGACTGAAATGATAGTGTTCCTTATCTTTCTTTCACAGTCCCTATCCAGGAAGTAGGTCAACAGCATTTCCAGTCAGTCAACAGTGAATTCAGTACATCCCTTGAATCTACTCCATCTGTCTTTCTATTGATATTAAGTTCAAGACTAGATCACCATTTATCTGCAATATTCTGATAGCTATTTAGTTGGTTCTTTCATTCATTTTCAACAAATCTTTACTGGGTGCCTACTTTGTACACTCTACCAAACAGCTGTGGTTATAAAGATGAATGAAAAGCAGTACTACTTTTAAGTAACTTACTCGTGAGTTAGAAGAAACTAGACACACAAAAAAAGTATCACCAGTATTATGTATGTATTTGTAAAACAGCTCTTCCAGATAGAATGTGAGAAATTGTTCAAATTTAATTAGTTTCCAAATATTTAACCTTGCCTCTATCCAACTTATTTCCCACTCTGAGAGTAATCATTGTAAAATGTAAATCCAATCCTTGCTTAAATTATTTAAGTATCTCTGCATCACCTACTAGATAAAATACAACTTCTTGGTATGCCTTTATAAGAAAGCAGCAGTTCTCAAAGTGTGCTTGGGGACCCATGGGGGGAGGGGGTCCCTGACACCCTTTTAGTGGGTCTGAAAGGTCAGAATTATGCTCATGATAATCTTAAAATGTTGTTTGCGGGCCGGCCCTGTGGCTTAGTGGTTAAGTGCGCATGCTCCGCTACTGGCGGCGCGGGTTTGGATCCCGGGCACGCACCGACGCACCGTTTCTCCAGCCATGCTGAGGCTGCGGCCCACATACAGCAACTAGAAGGATATGCAACTATGACATACAACTATCTACTGGGGCTTTGGGGGAAAAAAAAGGAGGAGGATTGGCAATAGATGTTAGCTCAGAGCCAGTCTTCCTCAGCAAAAAAAGGAGGATTAGCATTGATGTTAGCTCAGGGCTGATCTTCCTCACCAAAAAAAAAAAATGTTGTTTGCCTCTTTTGCCCTCATTTTCTCACAAATATACAGTTGAATTTTCCAGACACTGCATAACTTGTGATATTGCAGCAGATTGCTTGAAGAAGCAGATATGAGAATCCAGATGTCTTCTACTGAACCAGACAATAAAAAATATATATGCAATACTGCAAAACAATGCCGATCTTCTCATCTAATTTGTTTTCTTTGGGAAAAAGTAGTTACCTTCCATAAAAATATATTATTTATGTTAACATGTAATGGGTTTATTATTCCTGTTTTGAATAAATTAATAAGTATTTAAATATTTCTCAGTTTTAATTTCTAGTATGGCAAATATCGATAGATGTAAATCACATAAACACAAGTACTTTGAGGTTCTCAATAACTAAAAGTGCAAAGGGATCCTGAGACCAAAATGTTTGAAAACTGCTGCAATAGAACATTCCAAGTGATAGGCAGGCCTTGTCTCATACTGCTGTTTACACAGACTCTGTGTTCCAAAGATACCAAGACTTTCCATTTTCCAGAATATGTCATGCTGTCTCCTCTCTCCCGTCACAGACCATGTGTCAATCTCCAACTGCTTCCAGTTTTGTGGAATCCCACACAGAAAAGGGACTGAGGCAGAATGAGGATTAGGCAGAGGAGTGTGGGCATACATACACAAGGTCCCAGAAGAAAATTCATGTTAGGTGGCTGAGTGCTGCTCCGTTGTTCTTCCTTCGATGTTATGCTCAAATATCTTTCCTAGAAGCCCATCTAAGCCCTATGCCTACCCCAAAACTGTCTCTCCTATCACTCTGCTTTTACAGGACTCTGATAATAAATCAATTAGCATACATTTTGCTATTTTAATTATTTGTTTATAATGAAATTGTTCTAGAATATAAAGAATTTTTTTTCTCTTTTGATTCCAAATGGGATCCTGAAATTTCTGGGCTTCCTAGAAAACTGAATAGGTATTTCTAAAATTTAGGAAGCACATTTAAATGTAAGTTTTGCCAACGCCTTATGAAATCTTCACAGAAAAATTCCTACTAATCTTAGTATGCACTTCACTTCATGATAATTACTGGTTTACAAGTCTGTCTCCCTCAGTGGGGTGTTGTTTCTCAATGAGGGCAGAAAACAACACAAGCCCATTAAGTAAGGAAGGTAATATAGCATTTTGGAAACGATTATCTCTTGAATCCCCAAACCCACTGAGGCAATCTGATAAAGGTCCCTCTTTGATTGCCACTTTCAGAATCAGGCCGCCATACTGCTGGTCTGTAAGAGTAGTTATAGTAATGTCCTGGGATATTCAAATGGCTCTGGAAGTTTTCTTCTAAAAAAATATCTCTGCTAGAGTAGGAAGTTCCTCTTAGATTAAGGAAATAGCTTCTGGGAAAATTAAGCTTATCAGTCAGCCATGTCTTAGAGTGAATTACTTTAATCTTTTAATCAAATTGCTTTTCCTTTAATAGCTTGGGTACAGATTATAGTGCTCCCGGTCATCCTGTCTTCCTAAGCTTCATACATACTTGCAAGCCATAGGGAGTGACGCAAAAGTGAACTCTAGTTCCTTTCTGGTTGAACATACTCGCTGATCACGGCAAAAGTTGACTCCAATGGGACCTCCAATCTGATGACCCTATCAAATTTGCCCTCCTCATCTTTCCCCTCTTGTTCTTCATTCTCTTTTTTTATAGTTAAATTCCATGGTTCGTTATTATAATAATTTTATTATGTAGAATCTAAGCTCTTTTGCCCCCCAACTCTCCATTTTCATAACTAGCAAAGGAATTTGGAATTTAATTGAATCCAAGTATTTGCCTACTCCACTCCTGTCCTCAAGTATCTGAAATAGTTAAAGAAAAACAAATAACCATGTTATCTCATTTTACTTTTATGGTATGAAACCACAAGTGGACCATCTCTGCTTCCAGGCAACAATTCTCCATTCCCCTATTGGATTCATTCTCCCACTCTCTGAAGTGACTACTCCACACCTTATTCTGCCTCAAAGATCTAGCACAGCTTTAATCTTCCTCGTTCATAGCTGATATCCTTCCTTCTTTATTCACTGGGAGAATGGAAGCAATTAGAAGAGAGCATGCACATTCTTCCACCATCAAATCTAACAACTTACTTGCTTCTAAAGTAGTGCTAAATATTTTGTCTCCCCTCCTGTTACAATTCCTCTACCTGTGCATTGAATCCTATTCCTTCTCCTCTATTCAAGACTTTCCTCCTGAAACTTCTCCTATCTCCCCTGCATTATCAGTGTTCACCCTTACTACTAAATCATTGTCACTAGCATATAACATCCTGTGATAACCCAGATTTTTAAAAAATTCTCTTGATCCTATTCCCCTTTGTAGCTATCACTCCAATTCTTTTATCCTTTATGCAACAAAATTCCTCTAAGAGTTGTCTCTACCCATTGTCTTCACTTCTTTCCTCTCCTTTCTCTCCCCAAACTTTCCTGGTCAAGCATTTGTTTTCACAAGTACTATAAAACAGTTCCAACAAGTCACTTGTTACCTCCCTGTTACGAAACCCAATGGTCAGTTCTCAGGCCTTATCTTAACCTCTTAGCAATACTTGGCACAGTTGAGCAATCCTTCTTTTGTGAAATAGTTTCTACACTTTCTTCATATTCTTACGTCTTTCTCCTGCATAGCTGGTCACTCCTTCTGCTTCATATGGTTGGATTCTCCTTTCCTTCCTAAAATAAATATTTGAGTGTTCCTGTGTCCAATCCTCAGATCTTTGCTCTTCTCACTGCATACTCATTCCCTAGGTGATTTCCTTTATTCCTAGTGACTAATGACTTCCAAATTTATAGCTATATTTATCTCTCCTATAAACTCCAGACGTCTGTATCCAATTGTCAACTCAATGTTTCTATTTTCTCAATGTTTAGTGGGCATTTTGATACTTGATATAAATAAAACAGAACTCTTGATTCCTTCATCCCCATCCCTAGTGCTCATTTAAGTAAATTTCATCACCATTCACTCATTGTTCCTAGCAAACACTTAGGAGTTATCATTGATTCCTATCTGTCCTCCAGAGACTGGATAGCCTACATTTGCCCATCCAGATTTATTCTCTTCCCTTCTTTTTGAAAAATGTTTTTAATTAGAAATATTTTATTTGTGTTTTTTTTTTATTTTTGTGAGAACACTTAACATAAGATCTACCCTCTTGACAGATTTTAAAGTGCACAATACAGTATTGTGAACTACAGGTACAATGTTGTACAGCAGATCTCTAGAGTGTCTTATTGTGTTTCCATATGAATCTGGGGTTTGGCTTTTCCACTTCTCAAAAAAAGACTTTCAGAAGTTTGATAGGGATTGCAGTGAATCTGTAGATCACTCTGGGTAGTATGGACATTTTAACAATATTAAGTCTTTCAATTCATTGACACGGAGTGTCTTTCCATTTATTTGTGTCTTCTTTAATTTCTTTCATCAATATTTTATAGTTTTCATTGTACAAGTCTTTTACCTCCTTGATTAAGTTTATTCTTAAGTATTTTATTATTTCTGATGCTACTGTAAATGGGATTGTTTTCTTAATTTCCTTTTTGAATAGTTCATTGTTAGCTACCCTGATACCAAATCGAGACAAAGACACTACAAGAAAAGAAAACTGTAGGCCAATATTCCTGATAAACATAGATGTAAAAACCCTCTACAAAAAACTAGCAAACCAAATTCAATAGCACATTAAAAGGATCATAAACCGTGACCATTTGGGATTTATCCCTGGGATACAAGGACAGTTCAACATAAGCAAATCAATGTGATACACCATATTAACAGAATGAAGGATAAAAATCATATGATCATCACAATAGATGCAAAAAAACTTTTGACAAAATTCAATGCCCTTTCATGATAAAAACTCTTAACAAACTAGGTATAGAAGGAATTTGCTTCAACATAATAAAGGCCATATATGAAAAGCCCACAGCTAACATCATACTCAACAGTGAAAAACTGAAAGCTTTTCCTCTAAGATCAGGAAAAAGGCAAGGATGCCTACTCTAGACAATTCTATTCAACATATTACTGGAACTCCTAGACAGAGAAATTAGGCAAGAAAAAATAAATAAAAGGCATCAAAATTGGAAAAGAAGAAGTAAAATTATCTGTTTGCAGATGACATGATCTTATATATGGAAAACTCTAAAGACTCCAAACAAAAAAATTGTTAGAACTAACAAATTCAGTCAAGTTACAGAATGCAAAATTCTACCTTCTTTACATGACTCAGTGGGAAGTACCAGCAGGAGAGCAAAGAGAGGAGAATGAATTTGGGGAATTTATTTCCCTGGATCCCTCCCTATGCATTCACTGAGAGATGGCTAATGATAGCTCCTGTCAGGTCAGTCTCTCTACACTGCCCTTTCTGTCTCAGGTTTTTGATAACTGCTCTCTCTCCTCCCCACCTTTAGGCTTAGAGGTATTTTATCTTCCTGTTCATAGTAGCCCTGAGGTCCTGTTCTTTCCCTTGTGATTTCTTTACAGCTTTCTCTCACCTTTGTAAAAAGCCCACTTATTGAATGAATAGCTTCAAATTGCCCAAGTATTTCTTGCCAGTAGACTGACTAATCCACCTCACACATTCAACTCATCAGTAAATGCTGTAATTTCCACTTTCAAATTCCAAACCTAACCAATTTTTACCACCTGCGCTATCCTCACCCTACCTTAAACCACTTTAATTTCTAACCTGGATTAGAGCAATAGTTTAGTACTTGTGCTATCTCTTCCCACTCGATTCTATTCTCCACACAGCAGCCAGTATCATCTTTGTAAAAAGCAAGTCAGATAATACCATTCCTTTGCTCACAAGCTTCTAAAGGCTTTCCTTTAGAAAAGCAATATGATGGACAACAAGGCTCTGCTTAGGTGGCCTTTGCTTCTTCCAATCCCATTGCCTGACACTCTGCCTAACGCTTACTTGCAGTGTTTCAGTCACAGTGGCCTCCTTGAAGTTTGTGAACATTCATATTGTGCTACGATTTTAGAGCATTGGTACTCAATGTCACTCTATAAGGAATGTTTTTATCCTAGATATTTGCATGCTCCATTTCTCTTTTCATTCAGCCCTCTACTTAAATGTCTTGTCATCAAGACCTTCCCTGAATGCACTATCTAAAATAATGACCTCCAGTCTATATCTACTTATACATCTTTATTTTTCTCCATACTATTCATCACTGCCGCATTTGATATATGTATTGACTTGTCTGTTGTCTCTTTTTTCCACTATATTATATACTCCTTGAGGGAAGAGATTACCACTTTTATTCACCACTGTATATCAGGACCTAGAACAGTACATGGTACATAGAAGCTCTAAATAAATTTTTGGTGAATAAATGAATAAATGAGAATGGAAATAAACCAAATAGATAGATAAATTAAAAGCAAACTTAAATGAAAAGTCAATTCATAGTCAAAGTTTACTTAATGAGAATATTAATACAATAGCATCAGGTTAAAATAACCTGATTCAGCCTCTAATACTGGAACTGTTCCTTGCAATGGGACAAAGCCAACTAATAAGACTTCCTCCCTTGGACAATGCCAGGGTCGGCATACTAGGGTTTGATGATCTAGTTTTCCTGTTTTGTGCTCCATGGCTGAACAAGACCCCTTGTTAATGAACATTATCTCTTTAAAAAAAACTACTATGCAATATATCATACATAGAAAAGTGTATATAAATGTATATGCCAGGAAATAAATAATAAAAAGAAAACAACATAACCTATATCAAGGGCAAGCAATAAATATTACTAATATATATTTTTTTTGTGTGAGGAAGATTAGCCCTGAGCTAACATCGGATGCCAATCCTCCTCTTTCTGCTGAGGAAGATTGGCCATGGGCTAACATCCGTTCCCATCTTCCTCTACTTTATATGGGACACCGCCACAGCATGGCTTGACAAGCGGTGCGTCGGTGGGTACCTCAGATCAACCTGCGAACCCGGGGCGGCCGAAGCCAGAGTGTGCGCGCTTAACCGCTATGCCACCTGGCGGCCCCTAAATATTACCAAGAATTTTTGAAGCTTCCTCTCTATCAGATTTTAACTTTCTTCTCTCCTCCAAAGGTAATAATTATCCTGAACTTTGAGTCAATATTTCCTTGCCTTTTTAAATAGTTTTATTACATATGAAAAATATAAAGATCTGCATAAAAATGAAATTATTGACTATTCTTCTTTCACTTGTGTTTTCATTCATCATTGTGTTTTTAAGATTCATCCTTGTTGATGTATTTGATATTAATTCACTAATCCTCACTTTTGTACATTATTCCATTATAGGAATATACGCTAATTTATTTACCCACGTTACTCTTGATGGGCTTTCAGGTTGCTGTGCTATTCTTTACAAATTGCTATGAATTTTATGTGTCTTTCCATTACTATTAGCCTTGGAACTATTCTCTCTCTTTAGAAGACTGTATACTCCCATGTTTAATCAATTTTGTATTGATTTTGCAATTACTCTGAGGGAAATCTTGTTTTCCTCATTCCAGCATTCTTAGTCAGCAGTTTACTGTAGCCCTTTGAAAATTTACTGTCATCACCTTAGATAATTCATTTGGAGAAGATCTGAAGTTAACACAGCAATGCCAATTAACTGCCTCTGAAGAGCTGTTTTCTTTTCCTAAATATCTCTCTAACATATTTTGGGAGATATTTAAAATATTTTGATAGTTCTATAACATCACAGAAGAATTTTTTTAAATAAAATTGTATTGGTGTTCTGTTCCCTAAGTACCTTAAATTGAACTAACTCCAAATAAATGCATAGAATCCCTAATGGGAAAAGAAAAAGGTGTGCTTCTATCTCAAATTAGTGAAGCAGCTACTCATTTCAATGTCTACTTTAAATTGACCAGTTGATTTCAGCCTTGATTACATTGAGGGACGAAATGACTCTTCTCACTAAGAAAGCCTGCCAGATGTAACAAATAAAAATACAGGACACACAGTTAAATTTGCATTTCAGATAAACAATGACTATTTTTTTAGTAGAAGTATGTCTAATACAATATTTGGGATGTACTCATACTAAAAAAGAATTCATTTTTTAAAAATCTAAAATGCAATTAACTAGGCATTGTGTACTTTATCTGTCAACCCTATGCCATTTCTATCAATTAGAGCTGTTAAGGTTTCCCTCAAGCTGTTTGATTTGCTGAAGACATTTCTTGTATGTCAGGAACTCACTAGCTGTGGGGACCTTAGCAATCTTTCATTGCGTTTGCCTATTTCTTCATTTCATACCGTACATTATCTTCAAGCAAAGCACTGAGAGCCTTATCATGACTGTTTTGGCTAAGGAGGATAGCTTTTGCTAATATTTCTAGAAGATTCTATTAGAATAACAATGTTTTCCAGAGTGCAACATGTTTCAACCTTGAAAAGAACAGTATGCGCAACCGCTGAAATCTGAGTAGTCTTGAAATATCGTGAGATGATAGACGAGAAGAAGTCTTTTGAACCTCACCAGCTGCCATACTTGCAACGGCCACAACCGGATATTGCCCCTCCCTCTTTGGCCTACGTCGTTGGCGTCTTGCCGCTAGGCCTACCATTTTCTTCACCACCGAGGGCAAGCCTGGTCATTTTTCCAGGCTTGTAAGGCTTTTCCTCACTACATACCGGCTACAGCAAACATCATTCAAAATGTCTGGCAACGGGAGCAGCAGAAACGGCGGACCAGACTCAGGGAATAGAAGCCTGCGCTGTAGTCCGGAGGAGCCGTCTGGAGCGGAGGCCAGGGGGGAGACATCCTCAGATATTGAAATGAGCTTGAGATTGACCAGAGATGGTGGCGGTGGTGTCCCCAGCTTTGCAGGCACAGAAAGTCAAAGCACCGAGACGGAAAATTCAAGTGAAGACTTTCAAAGGATGGAAGACATTGACCGTTTCCTCCTCAATGATGAAAACCTAATCCATTACTGCTTAGAAGAAGAGGTGCCAGGAGAGGAAGAAGAGGGCGACGAGGAAGAAGAGGAGGAAGAGGAAGAAGAGGAGGAGGAGGAGGAAATGGCAGAAGAACAGTCTCAGGTACAGTGCAACCATGATCAGTATTTCTCAGATAAGGATCGGGCCCTGGAGAACTGGATGTCCTCAGAGACATCTGCCCTGCCCCGCCCTCGCTGGCAAGTCCTTACTGCTCTTCGAGAGCGGCAGCTGGGTTCAAGTGCCCGCTTTGTATATGAGGCATGTGGGGCAAGGGTCTTTGTGCAGCGTTTCCACCTGCAGTGTGAGCTTAAAGGCCATAATGGTTGTGTCAATACTGTGCACTTTAACCAGTGTGGCACCTGGCTGGCCAGCAGCAGTGATGACCTTAGAGTGATAGTGTGGGACTGGATGCGTCAGCAGCCAGTACTGGACTTTGAGAGTGGCCACAGAAGTAATGTCTTTCAAGCCAAGTTCCTTTCCAACTGTGGTGATCCTACCCTGGCCATGTGTGCCCGTGATGGGCAGATACGGGTGGCAGAGCTATCTGCTACACCACACTGCAAAAATACTAAGTGTGTGGCCCAGCACAGAGGAGCCTGCCACAAGTTAGCTCTGGAGCCAGACTCCCCTAAGTTCCTAACTTCAGGCGAAGATGCAGTTGTCTTCGCCATTGACCTCAGACAAGGCCAGCCCGCTTCAAAAGTGGTGGTAACAAAAGAGAAGGAGAACAAAGTGGGACTGTATACAATCCATGTGAATCCTGCCAATACTTACCAGTTTGCAGTGGGTGGACGAGATGAATATGTAAGAATTTATGACCAGAGGAGAATTGATGAGAATGAGAATAATGGAGTACTCAAGAAATTCTGTCCTCATCACCTGGTCAACTGCAAAGCATACATCACCTGCCTTGTGTATAGCCACGATGGCACAGAGCTCCTGGCCAGTTACAATGATGAAGATATTTACCTCTTCAACTCCTCTCACTGTGATGGAGCCCAGTATGTTAAGAGATATAAGGGGCACAGAAATAATGCCACAATCAAAGGTGTCAATTTCTATGGCCCCAAAAGTGAGTTTGTGGTGAGCGGTAGTGATTGCGGGCACATCTTCTTCTGGGAGAAATCATCCTGCCAGATTGTTCAGTTCATGGAGGGGGACAAGGAAGGTATCGTGAACTGTCTTGAGCCCCATCCTTACCTACCTGTGATGGCGACCGGTGGCCTAGACCATGAGGCAAAGATCTGGGCACCCACAGCTAAAACTACCACTGAGCTTCTTGGGTTAAAGAATGTGATTAAGCACAACAAGGAGGAACGAGATGAAGATAGATTGCACCACATTGACCTGTTCAACAGCCACATGCTTTGGTTCTTCATGCGTCACCTGACGCAGAGAGGTCTTCAGCAGCGCCTGGGAGCTCCTGGAGTTGGGGCCATGGGTGCACACTTGGATGAGTCTTCCGATGCATCCGAGGGAGGAGAGAGTCAAGACCGTGCGCAGTTCCTGCCATCCTGAAGGCCTCATACCAGCTCCAGCTAGATGTCACCTCAGTAGGCTGGACTTTAAGTTTAAAATTCAGTTTAACGAATATATTTGCCTTGTCTGTGTTTTATCTATTATCCACAATAAAAACCATCTCTTCCATCTCCTTCCTCTACTTTCCTTCCTTCCTCACCTTCTTCCTTCCTCATTCCTTTCCTCTCAGATTTCTTTACTCCTCTGAATATATAAGAAATTTATTTATGCCTCTTTTCCTTTGTTCCTTTATAGCTGACCTCTAAAGTTTCCTAATTCTGGTGAAAAAAGTAATAGCCTTATTGATTGTATCGTCTCATTTCTGACACTCTGAAAACTTAGCACCTTTTTTTCATCTTTAGCAGTTTATTATAAAGTTCTCTAGTTGAGTTGAAAATTTCAGAAGTATGTTTATTCTTTAAAAGTAAGGTAAAATAAAGCAAACCATGGCCTTGTTCCTTGAATGCTGACACATGGCCATACTCACACACACACACACATGCACACACACACATACGCACACACACGCATGCACGCACACACACAGACTCTCACTCTCACAGAAAAGGAAAAGGGGAGAAAAGTTGGGTAGATAAATTCCTAGCAAGATAATTCATCCTTCTAGAATAAATAAGTTGGGGTTGTCCACGTTTTCTGAATCCATATGTTAATATTAATTTGAGTAGATGAAGTCTGGTAAGAATTAAATTTAATTGCATGACATTGTTTACTCTGTACTTTCAATTCTCTTGAAGTTTCATGGCTGAGAACTCCTACAGGATTACCTTCCAGGAAGACCTCTTGGGATAATCATCTCTTATAAGATACCTATAAGATATCTCCTATAAGATATCCTGTAAGAATTTCTAATATTTGAAAATATATATTTGAACTAACTTTAAGAATAAC
Organism: Diceros bicornis minor; assembly: GCF_020826845.1. Taxonomy (NCBI): domain Eukaryota; kingdom Metazoa; phylum Chordata; class Mammalia; order Perissodactyla; family Rhinocerotidae; genus Diceros; species Diceros bicornis. Next base: position 23,258,847 of record NC_080781.1, read on the forward strand.
TTAATGTTGCAATAAAGAGTTATTTATACTTACAGATAACGGTTTGATGTCATTGGAAGAAATATCCTATTAGATAGCCATGCATTGCTTAAAATTCTCTTCGGCTGTTTATAAGAGATTAAATTGCTTTTAAAAATATTTTAAGTCGGGGGCCAGGCCCGGTGGCGCAGCAGTAAAGTGCACGCACTCTGCTTCGGCAGCCCGGGGTTCGCAGGTTTGGATCCCAGGCACGCACCGATGCACTGCTTGTCGAGCCACGCTATGGAGTGGTCCCATATCAAGTAGAGGAAGATGGGCACGGATGTTAGCCCAGGGCCGGTCTTCCTTTGCAAAAAGAGGAGGATTGGCATTGGATGTTAGCTCAGGGCTAGTCTTCCTCACAAATAATAATAATAATAATAATATTTTAAGTCTTATTTAATGTAAAATTTTGGGGGGAGATGTCCATTTACTGGACATTTTTGTTTCACACCTATTATTTGTGTTAGTGAATGCAGAGGCTTGCCTTCCCACCAACACCCCTGTGAAGTATAACGCACCCTTTGCAGATATTTGCTGGGAAAGAAGGGTATAATAAAACATCTTGTGGCCTGACAAAGGTTTTCCTTTGATAATACTCCTTAAAATGCATATTATCTCTGGCCCTTAAGAGCAGGTTGAGAAATTTACATAATGAAATTAGACTTTGGCATGGAAAATAACTTGACCAAAGTTCCTGCTCACTGAGATTCAAAGTTAGAAACAACTGCCTGGGGATCTGGAGGCCTGGGGCAGCCCCTGCCAAGATCTGCTGTCAGGAAAGGTCCTTAAAAGTCCCAAAGAACCCAGTGAGTCTGAACTAAGCACTGTGGTTTAAAACAGAACATAAAGACAACAGAGTTATAAACTAGAATCCCAAATTTGGGGCAATCTGCACAATTGGGTGGGATGTACACTAGAAACAACATTAACAATGAAAAAAAAACATTTGGAATTTCTAGTGACACTCGGTGGCAGTGAAAACCATGGCAAGAGTGGATTAATTATCCAGTTCTTTTTTTTGCCTGCTGTTTGGAAGCAGGTCTGCCACTGTGGGGGATTTGTACTGTGAACTAAAACTTTCTTCAGAGTTCCCTGTATGGTTCTGAGATTGCTTGTGCTATAAGAAGCACTGGGAGAAAGATTTGGAAGGCAAAGGCAAAGTAGTAGCCATATTATATATTCAGAAAGCAGGGGCAGGGGCACATCGTTACCTATCTACCGGCTTACTTTAGTGCAAGGCAACAGCTGGGCCCACAGCTACACCACTTCCCCCTGATATCTTCCTTCAGGTATGCCAGCTCCATGAAAAAGAGTGCCCACTTCTCCCGCAGGGCACTCAGGTCCTCAAAGTTGGAGGTTTGGAAGCAGTGAAAGATCAACACGGGTTCCAGTCTGTTCTTTTGGGTTCCTCGTGGATTCCAGTCTATCCTTGCTTCCCCCATTTCACATCTATGTCTCCTTCCCGAATGCTGTGCTGACTTCAGGCTCCAGCACCTGAAGCAATGACAGAAGCCTTATGAAGACTGCTTAACTGGCTCCCACAACTGCATACGATCAGGTTCCTATTATAAGTCACCTGTTATATGTATATCACCCCCAGTGTTTCTCTTTCTCTGTTTGAACCCTGACTGATGCAAGCACCCCCACCTGCTTTGGACTGAGTAAGTGTCCAGATTATTTGGAGAATTTGCCATTTGGAAGAGTAAAAGTCCTTTAAGGGGAAATATTGGACTTGATTAAGATAGCTAGATAGACAGATAGATAGGGAGCCAAATAATTAATTTGAAAAATAAAGTTATGATTATAGGTGAAAAATCAAGCTGGTAAAGTAGGTCCCAGAAAATGGAAGTAACTGTTACAATTTTAATTTATGCAAATATTGGTCCTATTTGCATATAGAAGAAAGCAATACTATATCACTACCAGCCTTCCATGAGATGGCGGGCAAAGCTAACAATTCTATCAAATAAGCAGGCAAAACTTCACCTTTAAATTTAATTTTTCAACACCAATTATTTTCATTCCAATATGGAATTTCTACAGGACAATTCTGTGTAGGCCCTCATGGCCTTTATGCAATATTATAATTGTCTCCTAATTATGCACAGAATTTAACTGCATAAAGTTGTGACAGATGCCAAACTATACTTTTAAAAATACATCTTCTGGCAGCCATTCCTTAAGAGGACAGGTGTGGAAAAGAATAGAGATGGAAAAAAGTGTACTGGGGCCTAATTGCTAAATGGCAAGCCAAAAAAGTTTTGGTGAGTTCTGTTAGTGCAACAGCGACCTTCAGCAGTCCCCATTCTACCATGTGAGCCAAAGCATAATGCAATACATTTATGATAGATTGGGTTTTAGCCATTCTGTGATCAACTTCTATGAACTTCACTATCATCATTTACCTGGACTTCAGTCTCTTCAACAGGAGAATGAGAGGTTCAGATTTTTAGATTTAGTTCTCAGAGCCGTATGGAGCACTTATTATATATTTCTTTACTGGAGAGTGAGAGTTCAGAGATGAATGTATGACAGTCCAGGTTCACAAGGAACTTAGTATGCTAGTTTCAAGCTGTGTTCTGGGGAGAGCTAGGGGTTTTGGATGTTTTTAGTGGGAAGGGGTTGGGAAGTTTCCTATCTTGCTGCTTTATTCAAAGTGCAATGTTTATTTTTCTTTCTTAGCTTTGGTAGCCTCTTTATCTCTAACCCCATGATATGAGCAAGGATCTATGGAAATTAGAGATACATATCTACTATCAAGTATATTCAAGTGTAATTTGTCAGTTATTCTTCGTAAAAACCGTATTTAAGTGGAGGACAGGAAGCTTAAGTTCAGAGAAGTTAACTTTCCAAAGTCATAGAGCTAAGAAGGTACAGAGTAGCAGCTCCAATAGAATTTACAACTAAATTAATCTAAAAAATAGTGGTGCATAGCATCATTGTTTTGGTGCATGGCGATTTTGTTTAGTTGACAAAAGAAATTGAGAACCCACATCTCAAGATTCTTTCATGACATTTATGACTCACCTTTCATCTATTAAGGTGGCCATAGTCTCACCTTGGATTTCTGTCAGCTATATGGCAGCCATGTTAGCAACCCAAGCCCCTGAAATTGAATGGTAGGCCTCTGAGGAGAACAACAATGAACCAAAGAAAAACAAACAATAAAATACAAAATATAAAAACAGTACATTCTGGGGTAGGGACAGTACTTCTAGCTTCACATTGATCTGGATGACATTAGCTGGAAAGGTTGTTGCTTATGAATCTCTGTCTAGAATAAAATTCAAATCACAGCTGAGCCTGAGTGATTGGTTCTTTTGATTACTCTGCTAGAAAGCTATAATGACTCAGATATTCTAGGGACTACCTTCCTCAGCTGACAGGTATGACCAACACTGTAAGGGACTGAGGCCCATGATAGGTAACCAATTAGATCTTGGATCACATAGAGAAGCCTCTCATTTCTACAGTGAGTTGCTCTCTAAGCAAGAGACAAGATTTGGGCCTTAGGTGTTATCCTCTTAAGACTAGTAAGTGGTAATTGATAGTCACACTCACGATTTTTTGTTTTTCCTGAGGAAGATTCCCCTTGAGCTAATATCTGTTGTCAATCTTCCTCTTTTTGCTTGAGGAAGATTTGCCCTGAGCTAACATCTGTGCTAATCTTCCTCTATTCTGTATGTGGGTCACCACCACAGCATGGCCGCCGATGAGTGGTGTAGGTCCGTGCCCGGGAACTGAACCTGGGCTGCCGAAGCAGAACATGCCAAACTTAATGACTAGGCCATGGGGCCGGCCTCCTCATGAACATTTTTTTAAAAGCTTGCAATTATGAATTCTCAGTGAGTAAGAGTATCTGTAAAATTTTTAAAATGTTTTTAGAAATATGAAAATAAACTTACCTTAACATCATAACATAGAACCAGATATTTGTAGGGAAAGATTTTGTTCCACATGCTTTCTCATAGTAATTCCCTCTCAAAAAATAATATATCTCTGTAGAATTTTAGGGTGGTGGAACAACTCTGTATGATACTGGAGTGGTGGATATATGATTCAGTGCATTTGTCAAAACTCATACAACTGTACACCAAAAAGAGTAAACTTTAATATATGTAAACTAAAAGAAATTCAACCAGGATGTCAAGAGATCTCAGAATGGAATACAGACTATGGCAAATGAATCTAACTCCATTACAAATGTATGACATAACCTCACTGAAGCAGGTGAGAGAAAAAGAAACTGGCTAGATAACTGTCAAATGGTGTTCTGAAGGGCAACTGTAAGGCTGAAAACAAAAAGTTCTGTACATAAAAACTGTACTTTAGCTGGCAAATTTGTTTCTCATGAGGATTCAGATTAAGTAATAATTTTCAACCTGTTTTACATATATGTCTCAGGTTGAATAAATAAGTAAATGGATGATGGATGGTGAGAACCAGGTTTCTTATTGTCAGAGAGGGAAATTATAGATAAGCAAGGAGGGAAGGCTAGATGAGCCCTGTGCTACTGAAATATAGTTGGAGATATCAGTATGAACTCACAATTAGGTTAACATAATATATATATACAGATGGATAAATGCAGAGATAATTACAGAAATGTGTGTATACATGGTTAGTATACTGACATATATTTCATAGCTCTCTCCACTGAAAGGCCCTGGGAGCAGTGACATCCCAGGAGTAATGAGCACCATCAGCACCTGTATTTTGATTTCTAATACTATTCTCCAATAAACAGAACCAGAGATCCTTGGAGAAATGGCTGATTCTAATGCTGGGGCAGGGAATATACAAGATAAACCTGGGAATATACAAGATAAATCTTGTAGTGCCAGGTAGCAAGGAAGTGGGATGAGGGTATATCAAAGTGACACTTGAAACACTTGAGAGTTCCCAATGGCCAAAGCTGGAACAATTTGACCAAAAAACCTTCAAATAATGTGGTATTACATTACAAACTAAAGTATTAGATATTTGAGGTTTTTTTTTTTTTTATGAGTCCATTCTGATATAAATAAATGAATAAATAAATAAATTGGGGAGGACGGACAAATCTCCCTACAGAATAATTCCAAACAACATAAGTAGAAACTCCCTTCATCAAGAGATGGAGTTTGATTCCCCTCCCACTTTGAGTATGGGCTGGACTTAGTATCTTGAGTCCAAAGTATAGAGTATAAAAAAAGGAAAAGGGGTACTTTACAGTAAAGAAATCCTACAAACACCACTTAACCAAGTGATAGTAATTAACATCACCAGTGATAAAGTCATAATGATGCCAAATGCCTCTAATATGGGTATTGACTTCTATGGTTATTCTTCCCCCAAACCCATAATCTTGGTCTAGCCATGAATAAAATATCAGATGACCCCAAATTGAGGAACATTCTACAAAATACCTGGCCAGTACTCTTCAAAACATTCAAGGTCATAAGAAACAAGGAAAGGCTGAGAAACTTTTACACACCAGAGGAGTCTAAGAAGACATGGTGACTAAATGCAATGTGGTATCCTGGATAAGATCTTGGAGCAGAAAAAGGACATTAGTGGACAAAGTGGTAAAATCTGAATAAAGTCTGACGTTTAGTTAATAGTAATAAACTAATGCTGGTTTCTTAGTTTTAACAAATATACCAAGGTAATGTATGATGTTAACATTAGGGGAAACTAAGTGAGGGGTATGTGGGAACTCGCTGTGTTATCTTTGAAACTTTTCTATAAATCTAAAATTATTTCAAAATAATAAAAAAAAATATTAAATGTCAAAAAATCCATGGAAAAATCCCTAACTTTAGTATCCATAATAATTCTGGTAATATTTATCATATCAGTAGAAATAATTCAGTTCCCTTGGTTTTTGAAGTCTCTGCTTATTTTGTGATTCATGCTGAGTAACTTTCATTATTTGTGACCTTTTGAAAATGTTCTTTCATCATTTCTCTGACTATTTTGTTCGATGATGTGCTTCTGGTAAGTTGCTTCTAATAAAAGTGCAATAAAAAGTGTAAATTGAAATAAAAATGAAATTTTAAAGGACAACATTTAGTAAATTCTTAAAAGAAAGAAATTTTCTTAAAGGGAGACATTTCACCAAACTAAATTGTAAAGCACTTAGTACTTAGGAACCGTGCAAAATATTCATGCATAGCTACTTTCTTTAAACGACTGATTATTTAACAGGAAACTTATCTCAGCAGTAAGGAAAGTTTTATGGACATCTTTAGAACAGAGTAGGAGTGGAAGCCAAATTTGCATTGGTTGAAGGGTATATAGGAGGAGAGAAGTAAAATGGTGAGTGTAGGCAAGTCGTTCCAGAAGTTTTGCTATGAAGAGGAAAATAAAAACGGAGTGATAGCTGGAATGAGATGTAGAATTAAGGGATCATTGTTATACTTTATTTATAAGATGAAGCATATTAGAAAAAATATATTGGCAGTAAACATCTAGGTGTGAGAAAGAAATGAATGATGTAGGAAACTGTGGAAAATGCCAGGATTCAAGCCCTTGAGGAGACATGATCGAGAAACCAGTGGAGAAATGGCCTTTCCTAGGATGAGACCAGCTAGTTTGAATTCGGTCAAGAAAATTGACATGTTTAGTGGTGGGAAGATGGGTGTGGGGAGCCTGATGTTATTGCTTTGACTTTCTGTCCTGTAAAATACGAGATAAGGCCATCAGTGCAGACTCCCGAGGGAGGGAGTTTTGCAGTTTTGAAAAGAGAGAAGACAATTGAACCTAATTTTCTCAGAAAGTGGGAAAATAAACTTCCTAGGGAAATGTAATTTTTCAAGGAATTTAGAGTTTTTAAAATAAAATTGTAACTAAAGAAATTTGCCTTGGCCATCATATTAATAACATTTTACTTGAAATTCAAATGTAGCTTGGAAGTAGGTAACAAAAAAAAACGTGCAGAAAACCCTCATGCCATTGGAGACAAAGGAGGTGCCTCTCTGATTTAGATAACAGGCATTATCATGGCATCCATGATTTCTGTGCAGCGTCAAGTCAACTTTATTTAAGATCCAATCTGGAATTTGCACCTCCCACCAAAATGCTTATAAAACTGTCTGTTGATTATATCTACACAGGTACATAGGGCAAGCTCTCACAACTTCAGTGCTATACAAATCTAGGCACTACCTAGAGTTATCAAGGAAGAAGCCTTCTGCAGAGTACCATAGTGGAGAGCAATGTTCTAGTACTCTTTTAGAAACACAGTTTCTACAACGTGGACTAAAACCTGAGAAACCTCTGTAATGAGTATTAGATGCCCTGACATGAAAAAATGACCATTTTAACACAGTCCAGGATGGTGTATAAAGAAAAAAATCAGCAAAACAGTTCCCTCAATTTCTAAGTGAGTACAGACCTGTTTTAAAGTACAGAGTGGGGTCTAATGGGGTCATCATTAAAGGCTGAAATTGTCCACTGACTATGAAGCCACTTTAGGGCAATTGCTATACTAGAGCAAAGATAATAAGCTACTGTTCTTAAGTTTAAGTGCAGGAATCACATATGAGCTTTTTTGTAAATGGTCACTTTGTTAAACTCTCATATCAGTTCTAATCATTTATTAACGGGATGCTCTCAGATAATCTATATGTACTATCATATCATTGACAATCAGTTACTCTTTAATTTATTTTTCACTAATTATACTTCATATTTCTCTTTCATCGCTTCCCGCATTTGCTGGGATCTCCTGAACAATGTCGAATGGTAGTGGTGTTGGTGAACATCCTTGTTTGTTCTTAACATTAATAGGAATGATTCTAATCTGTAATCATGGGCATTTTTTCATTTTTGGTGTATATTTGTGCCTTGACTCTTTTTTCTTGTTTATATTTTCCAAAATCTTACGTATTTTATCAATCTTTTCACAGTGCCAGCTTTTTGTTTTAGTGTAGGTAAGATTACTGGGTTTTGTCTGTTTGTTTGCTTTGAATGGTTTATTTTCTACCTAATTAATTTCTGCATTTATATTTATACTTGCTTTATTTCAATTTATTCAGGTTTTATTAATTTATTTTTTCTACTTAAAGAGAAAACTTTGTTCCTTATATTTAATTTTTGTTTTTCAAATCAAATCCATTGAACTCTATAAAACTTCTTCTGAGTGTGATTTAGGCCACATCCCATAGGTTTTAATATATAGTGTTCTCATTTTTTCCCAAACAGTATGTAATGTTAGTTATGATTTTCTCATTAAAACAAAAGTTACTTTAACTAGTTATTTTATTGTGATGATTAAAAAGTAATCCATTTTCATGGTAAAATATCCAAACTGTGGAGGCCAGTATAAAGTGCAGATTAAAATTAATTCCCCACTTATTCATACTTTGTTGTTGGAGGTGAGTAATGTTAACAACTTCTTGAACTTTTTTGCAAAACATACTTCACGTATATAAGAGGACATGACTTTTTTTTTCTTTTACATAAAAGGGGTCTGAATTAGTTATCCATAGCTGTGAAACAAATTAGCCTAAAATTTAATGGTTTAAAACAGGAAACATCTTTTTTTATTTTACATTTTCTGTGGGTTAGGAATCTGCACATGACTGAACTGTGTCCTCTATCTCAGAGTATCTCACGAGGCTTCAATGAAGGTGTCAGCCAGGGCTGCAGTCATCTCAAGGCTCAACTGGGGAAGGAGCTGCTTCTGAAGTCACTCATGTGGCTGTTGGCAGGCCTCCAGTCCTTGCTAGCTATTGGTCAGAGACAACAGCTCCTTGTCCAGTGGGTCTCTCCATAGGGCAGCTCACAACATGGTAGCCGACTTCCCTCAGAGCAAACAGGTGAGTGAAAGAGGGTGAAAAATAGATACCACAGTCTTTTTATAACCTAATCTCTGAAGCAACATCTCATCATTTCTGCCACATTCTATTCACTAAAGTGAACCACTAAACCCAACCCACTTTCAAAGGATGAATACAAAGAGGAAGGGATCATCGAGGAATGTCTTAGAGACTGCTTACCACAGGATTATGTTAGGCATTTATCCTCTCAAAAATATCTTTTACATGCTTTCATATTATTATCTATCTAATGCTTTTCAATCACCATTGGCATGATGGTTATAAAAAAGCAGTAAATAAACAAGCAAGCAAATAAATATGTAAATAAAAAATACATAAATGAGTGAGAACTCAGTTTAGTAAATATCTTTAGGTATGATTATTTAGCATATGTGAAAAGTTTATGGTTATTGACATACTCCTCAATGTCCCAACACTCGTTTCAGATTTAGCCAAGTAGTATAATGAACTAGCAATATCTTCCTGAGGATGGAACCAAAGGTCACAGAGGAAAATAGATAGGAGAATTCCTCCCACGAAGAAGAATCCAAATGGATATTTAGTAGTTAGAAGTGTAGACTTGGACTTAGAAGTAAAGTATGGTGAGAAGTACAGAATAGAAGTACAGAATAGAATACTGTAGTATAGAGGGACTGCCAGTTTTTTACCCAAAATAAATTTCCTCTTCTGTCTTGGCACAGAGCTAAACTTCATTTCCTAGCCTTCCTTTCAGGTATATGTGACCATATGACAGTGGGAATGTAAGAGGAAGCAATGTATTCCATTTCCAGACCTGGCCCATGAGAACTTCCCGGGTGTGTTTTTCCATATTCTTTTCCAGTTCTCATTGACTGGGATGAAGATGAACAGAGCTCCTACATAGGATGGGCCGTTTCCAACTAAAGACCCATGACTTTCTTTATTTCAGTCATATCTTACTTTTGCTGTCTTATTCCCTTTCTCATATTGCATAGATTCTTGGAACATCTGGCTATATCTTCCAACTTTCATTAGCTTTTCTACTATCCTTTCCAGCACTTTATTATTTTAGGATAATGTCATGATTTAATCTTCTGTCTGTCTATAAGATACTTGGTTACCATGGCCTGCTTCTACAAAGGTGATAGGTTATGAACAGGGTGGAGTTTGAAGGTAAATAATTTTATGGAAAAGGCATTGGTCTTTCTATTTAAACAAAATATCTGAAATCATAATTGTGCAAATTCTCTTGTTCCCTAATTCCCTAGCTCAAATTGGGGGATGAGGACCTAGACAAGGGGGAACATCAATTCAACAGACAGCTTCTACTGCACTATGTCAAATAATCGCCTTATTGGTTTTTCCAGGGATTTTTCCTGTTCCTTATCAACCCCTTCCAGTCATGGCACAACCTTGGATTAGTTTCCCTCCTTTGCAGCAGTTTTCCTGGTACATATGATCTAGATTACCTTATATCATTCAGTATTCCTTTACTGACTCTGTTCCACCATGGGCATTTCATATATTTTCCAGGATAATTGTAGATTTTTTTGGTAATTCTTGTACAATGTTTTCATATAATTTCCAGGATAATTGTAGATTTATTTTGGTAATTCTTGTACATTGTTTTCATATACATAGCATTTTATTAGTAACCTCTAGATCCATATTATAACAGCTCTATAGTTTGCTACATCATCATTGCAAATCCTTTCCTCTATTAAGTAGAATAATTAGCATGAGAGCCTGAAGACTTCTTATCTTTCATGGAGTAACCGTTCACATTTTTATCTCCTTTTGAGATTTTTAGAAGTTTCATGATTAGCAACACTACCACTTTAAATTGTGAAACTCTACACACTTCTTGCCACTGCCCTCCTCCAAGTGCTCATCAAGATACTTTGAAATCCCACCATCCTTTCATCAAAACAGCCCAAGATATACAAATGATTCACTTGATTTACATATTTTTTTATTTTATGAAAAACATACTCATAACTTTTTTCCTATTATGATTTTGTTTTGTTTTGTTTTCTTTTTTTCTCTCCAAATCCCCCAGTACATAGTTGCATGTCCTAGCTGCAGGTCCTTCTAGTTCTTCTACGTGGGATGCCACCTCAGCATGGCTTGATGAGCGGTGAAGAGGTTCGCGGCCAGGATCCCAACGGGTAAACCCTGGGCCGCTGAAGCTGAATGCGTGAACTCAACCGCTGCCCCACTGGGCTGGCCCCTTATGATATTTTCAATGAAGAAGATATTTATAAACCTAAGGTATGTGATGGTCATGACCCCAAGAAGATATACTCAACCCTTGCCTACTATTGTTAAGTGGGGAAATGCAGTTGGAGTTGGGAAGAGAAAATAGGTTAACACTTGCTCTATACAAATCATTTAGCTTCATTGTGCCCAATAACAAATTAGATTTAGTGCCTGTGGGACACTAAATGAGGACCTTCATTTGTTGATGTTTTCTCAGTTTGGAGGCTTCTTTTATACAATTGACTATAGCATCATGGTCAAAAGAACAAGGTTAAAAATATTTTTTAAAAAGATAACTATATGAAGATATTAAATCTGAAAAAGATAAAGTGTAAAATTACCTTTTAAATGTAAAGTTAGAGAAGTAAAGCAAGTGGAAGCAGGCCCCAAAAATGAACTGTATCTCTGTTTTATGAGTGCAAACAAGAAAACTGTTGGAAGAGTGATGAAATTGTTTGGGGCTGTAAAATCTACCTGAAGTGGCTGAGGCTGGGCATCCCATATTTAGAAAGTTCTAGGGGATTTTGATCTCCTAGATTAAATAGCCACAATGAAAGGGTGAGGTGCTGAGCTTGTGGCAATTCACCCTGAGGCACAGTCTTTATTTAAAGACCTCAAGAAGATGTTTGAAAAGGGAGAGAATAAAGCAGAAAAATTGAAATTCTTAGAGTCACACTGTTCAGATGTTAGGAAGCCTGCTGAGTCTTATAGCCTTGGGCAAGGCTGCATCCTCTGTTTTTGAGGCTGATAGGACTTCCCTGAAGAACTTCAGAAGATCATGTGGAAGAAGGTTGGTTGATGGCTATAAAAAATGGTCTTTTGGAATAAATGTCCATCTATACTTTCATTACACACGACAAAAAGGAAACCCCAGGTCATGCCGCAATCCAAAATCTTCTTAATCATTTTCTTGGCAAAATATCAAAGATAATCAACTTAATCACTTTCAGAGGTATCACTCACAAAACACGGTTATCTAAAAAATATATGAAAATGTGTTTATAAGATTTATAAAAACTTATTTAAAGGAAATCTTGCATCACTTCATATAATTACTATTTCTTTGATTTTATGATATATAAAAAGTATCAAAATTTCATTTCCAATACTTCCTCTGGCCTAATTATGGGTAGTTGATTTTCCCATATAATTACTAAAAATGAGATTTCAGATTTACTGGATTTGGGGTTTAAAAAAATTTCCTAGGAAAATTAGCATGGCAAGCCATTCTAATAATGACTATACCACATATAGGAAGAAATTTGTCCGTGTCCTTAATTATCAAACTAGGTCATAAACACACCAATTTGTTGTAGATACAGAGAAAAATACAGGATGCAGCTAAAGGTTTTAACTTTTATAAAAACTTTTAATTGTGGAAACAACAAGATACCTGTTAAGTCTTATGGGAAGAGAGTGCCATAACCACTCTCCCATCTTGATTCACTGCCTGGCTGGTGCACAAGAATGATAGCTAAGCAAGATCCTAACTTTAATACAAGGTTCCGCTCCCAACAGGCTCCAGCAAAATTTTTATTTTAGGGTAAATTTACAGAAATAGCATCACTGGGCAAAATAATATACAAAATATAAGGCTTTGTTATCCCTGTCTAAGCTGCCCTCCAGGCGTTTGTTTCGGTTTTGACTCCAATCAACAATTGTAAACATCTCTCCTTTCCTCACACTATAAACATGAAACCATATTTCGAAACTTTTCTTACAATATTTAGTTACTCTCTTTATTTTTTTGTTTCTGTCTTGATATTTTTATAATAGCCAAAATATATTGTTTCATTGGACTTATTACAATGAAAATAATCTATATTATGAAGTGAGACAAATGAAGATTGCCCTTCTCTTTCAGTCATCCCCTATGTTCTCTTTTGGGCTTATTAATGATTCTCAGAAAAAGAGAGAGACAGAGGGAGACAGAAAGACAGAGAGAAAAAGGGGGAAAAGAAGGGAGAGAGAAGGAAGGGAAAGAGGGAGGGAGGGAGGGAGGGAGGGAGGGAGGAAGGAAGGAAGGAAGGAAGGAAGGAAGGAAGGAAAAGAAAGAAAGAGTGAGTGGGCATAGCTCTACAAACAACTTCATCCTAGAACACTTGGATAGGCAAAGGATATTTTCCCCCAGGGCCATAATCCTAATGTGCAAATGGTACCCTTGATTTTCTAAACAAATTTGCTTACTGACATAGCACACCAGTCTGTCCTTATGTAAGGAATTGTAGTACATAAAATCCATAGTCTCCCATATACTTAAATACTAGACTTGGACAACCAACCATTGAAACTGCCTTCCTTGAGACAGAAAAGGGTGTCATATCATAGTATAGTCTCAGAGATGAATTCATCAGATAACATCCCTGGTCTTTCTCTACAAAGACATCTTTAGGTGACACCATTACCCATAGGGTCAAAATAAGAAAAGCCATCTAAGCTAATTTAGTTAATGATTGCAATCAGACATTCGTAAGAGAAAACCAAAATATCAGGGGCTTAAACATGATGCAAGTTTGTTTCCTCTCACTTGAACAAGTCCAAAGATAGGCAGTTCATAGCTGTTATAAAGGCTACACGATGCCCTCAATATCCCAAGCAACTCCTACCTTTATGCCTTGCCATTCTTATCTGGTGGGGAGATGATCTATGAAACCAATAAGCTAGTGTGTTCCAGGCAGGAAGGACAAAGTAGGGGAAACAAGAAGAGGGGACATCTATATCAGGAATCAAAATGTTTCCCAGAATTGCCTAGCCAACTTCTTACATCTCCTCACTTCCCCCAATGCAAGTGGCCTTGATAATTTATATATTTTAGTTGATCACATGGTCACATCTAAGCTTTGGAGTTCCTCTTAGTAAGGAGAAAGGGAAAGGAAGAATAGATACTGGGTAGACTCACTAAAAGCCAAGGTGTTTCATAAAGCAAGGAGTTCCCAGCAGTCAAGGATAGCTGAAAGATCAAGTCAGATAAAAGTGGAGAAACATCCATTAATTGTAACAACAAAAATGTTATTAGTGACCACGGCAAGGAAAAGTTCAAAGAGCGATGTGGCAGAAGTCAAAAGGAGTGAAGTCAGGATAGTACTAAGAGGCAAACAAGTGAAGACAATGGTTTTTAAATAAAAACTATTTAAAAAATAATAATTTTATAGACTGCTCAAGGGAATTTTGAGAGATGATGGGAATATTTCTGGATTGTGGTGCTGGATGCACACATTCATAAATTCACTAAAAAAAATCACTGAATTGTCACAACGTGTGAATATTATGATAAGTAAATTATACCTCAATAAAACCTAAAAATAAAAATAATGATAATAACCTTATAGAAATTTGGCTGCGAAGTAAACAAGAAAGATATGGCACCTTTTTCTTTACTGACAAATCCAAACTCTTGGTTTCATTTTTTATTTTGTTTTATTTTGGCAGTTTTTATTGGAAGCCAAATTATTTTGAAGAAATGAAAATCTTATTTCTCTTTGTCAGGGAATTAAAAAAATAAATATACTATTGTATCTATATGAGAAGATGCATGTTAGCTGAACCTATTGTGATAATCATTTCACAATATATGTAAATCAAACCATCAGGCTGCACGCCTTAAACTTATATAATGATGTATGTCAATTATTTCTCAATAAAACTGGAAAGAAAATATAAAATATGATGCAGTAAGAAATTATGAAGGTATGCGAGGTAAGATTTGAAAAATGTTTCCCTACTTGGTCTGCCATAACTACTTCCCAAAGAGCAATGCATATATCAGCCTGGTGTGTCTTTCTAAAGTTATATGTGTATTCAAGCATATACAAGGGTGGGCGCAGATTAGGTGGAACCTAAAGTTTATACAATATGATGGCCTTATTAAGAAAAAGAATACAAAATTATATGTTTATAACTAGGTTCAAAAGTATATACATATATATATATATATATAATTATTATTATTATTTTTTTGGTGAGGAAGATTGGCCCTGAGCTAACATCTGTCGCCAATCTTCCTCTTATTGCTTGAGGAAGATTGTCACTGAGCCAAAATCTGTGCCCATCTTCCTCTATTTTTTGTATGTGGGACGCCACCACAGCATGGCTGGATGAGTGGTGTGTAGGTCCGCACCTGGGATCTGAACCACAAACCCTGGGCCGCTGAAGGGGAGCGCACGAACTTAACCACTATGCCACCAGGCTGGCCCCAAAAGTGTATATGTTTTTAATGAAAAGAGAAATCACAATGACTTGCTGGAGACTTAATGATTCAGGTTCATTTCTTTTGAGGTCTCTTTAGACAATTTTCTAGAAACGCTTATAGAGAAATGCTTTCTGTGCAAACTGGTTTTCAGAACATACTGTAACTCCAAGAACTCCTAGAAATCCAGGGACAAGAGAGAGACCCTCAAGCTTAAGCTTCATTACTCTCATAGAACCTCTGCCACTGGGTATATATAGTGTGGGTAGTCAGTGTACAGAGCTTAGTTGTGCAAAAAACACAACTCTTTTAATTTCTTTTCTCTTACCCACTTAAATTTTATTTAAGATTCCCATTCTACTGGAGTAGTAGAAACTTGTTCTCATTCAGTTAAGTCTTTATCCATTTTCTTAGAGATTCGGTCAAGGTTCCTGGGGACTTAAAGGTGCTAAGGAATTAGAACAGATAATTCTTGGTAAGGCTATTGAAGACTCAGGGTGTCTAGGCCCACTGTGTAGCCATTCTTTTCCTTGGTTCTTTCCTTCTCAGGGCTTGGCCCCTCTCTCTGAGACACTCCAATACTTAGACTCTTATCTAGCAGGTTACCTCCAAAATAGCTCATACTGGTTGTTTGCAACCAACATATGTGCCCAATAGGTTGACCACAGAGCAGTAGTACTGGTTATTCTATATTTTCAATATCACTCTACTGTTTTCTCCCTACCCCCAAATTTGGAAGATATTTTGTATAGAGAAAATCAAGCAAATGAGGAAATGCTACTCATTATTATTTTTTTTTTCCATTTTCATCAATGCTCAACATGTTCTCTATCTCAGGACTTTAAATTTTAAGTGTCTACATCCAGAAGAAACTTGAAGTTTCTTTTCTGCTTTCTCATTCCTCCCCTGAAGCAATGAACTTAGGCATTTGAATGGGATGGGTAAGGGGAGATTGTGGTATGGGAAGTAGTAGATAATTATCAGGGAAATAACTAGTTAAAATTTAATAAATGACCTAACCATATGTTTTCCAACATATAAAAGATGTCATCAATTAAATAAGATGTTACTATATTACGGAACACTACTCAATCATAAAAAAGACAAAATCGTGCCATTTGCAACAACATGGATGGACCTTGAGGGTATTATGTTAAGTGAAATAAACCAGGCAGAGAAAGACAAACACTGTATGATTTCACTCATATGTGGAAGATAAACACATGGATAAGGAGAACAGATTAGTGGGTACCAGAGGAGAAGGGGGTGGGGGAGAGGGTGAAAGGGGTAAAGGGGCACATATATATGGTGATGGATAAAAACTAGACTATTGGGGGTGAGCATGATGCAGTCTGCACAGAAACTGATGTATAATAATGCACACCTGAAATTACACAATATTATAAACCAATATGACCTCAATAAAATAACTAAATTAAATAAAATAAATAAATATATGCAATTTATTTTTGAATTTTTATCACTTGATTACATACACTAGTCTATGCAGTACCCTACTGATTTCTTTTTCCATATCACAATCAAAGTTTGAGTATTAGCTGACTTCGCATGGAGAATATAAAGATTCTACTGTGTCACTTTTGGCCCTCGGCAGTGAACATATTGTATTACTCCTTTGATATATATTGAGAACCTATTATGTGGCAAACAATAATACTCCAAATGATGGAGAGCGGTGGTTCACAAAAAAAAAGTCTCTGTCCTAATGAAGCTTAGATTTCACCGGAAAGGAGAGTAATAAAGAACCATACACATTTTACAATGTAAGGTCCAGGCAAATGCTATGGAAAAAAATAACAAGGCAGGTAAAGGCTTAGAGAATGAAGGGAGTAGTCAGGGAAGGCCTTTTTTGTGAGCTCTGAAAAAATTAAGAGAGTGAGCCATGTGACTATCTGGAGGATGTTCCCTGATGGAGAGAACAAGTGATAGAGGCACTCTGAGAAAGATAGAGGTACTAGGAAGAGGGAGTGCAGACAAGAGTCATAGGAGATGCACTTGGAGAGGGGTCCAGGAGCCAGATCATGTGGCAGGCGCAGGGTTTTATTTTCAGTAAGTGTGATGGGTCTTTGTGAGTTTTTCTTTTTGTTTTTGTTGCTTAGCTTTGTTTCTTTTAACCAGAGTGTCATGTTTTTTGTAAACAGTGCACAGTGTCACTACTTTTAGGACTGACAGCTTAATTTCAAGGCCTACATACTGCAGTATAACCAGGTCTCATTTGCATTCCAAATTTAATAAAAATAGGATAAAATATAAATAAAGTGTATAATTTTATTCTTAAGACTAGCAGTTTATAGCACATGAATTTGGTCACAAACATGTTTTTAGCTTAGAATATGCTGTGCTCTATATCAAGCAAATAGGCAATTTCCCCTGCCTTTAATCACATTGCCTGACAGGTGACAGATATGTTCTATAAAAAATGTAATAAAAACCCTTAAAAAACATATTTTTTTAAAAAAAGAACTTTTCAAGTCAGTGTAGTCAGTGCTGGTGTCATAGAAAAATGTTTGTGAAGATCTTGCAAATGGAAATTGCAAATTCACCTATGTAGGGGTTTTCAAGTTAAATGACTCAACTGAAGAGACAATCACAATACCAGACAAAGTTTTTTTGCATGATTAAGTTGTGTTGTTCAAAGAATGATAACTATGTCACAACTTACTCCTCTAACCGGCCACTGGAAATTACCTCTTTTTTTTTGGTGAGGAAGATCAGCCCTGAGCTAACATCCATGCCAATCCTCCTCTTTTTGCTGAGGAAGACTGGCCCTGAGCTAACATCCATGGCGATCTTCCTCAAGTTTATGTAGGACGCTGCAACAGCATGGCCTGACAAGCGGTGTGTCTGTGCGTGCCCGGGATCCGAACCCGGGCTGCCAGCAGCGGAGCGACACGCACTTAACCGCTATGCCGTGGGGCCAACCCCTGGAACTTACTTTTATACCAAATATATTATGTATCCCAGTAAATCTCTTGGGAATATTTCTAAGGAAACAATAAGAGATATGGTGAAAGATTTAGGTTCAAAGATATTTATCCTAGTATAATAAAAGAAAATTTGACAAAATCTCAATACTCAACAATAAGGCAATAATCAAGATAGTGTGCTATTTTGTATTGTGAAGTAGTATCATGATAGTGAATGTTCAATAATATTCAATACTCTAAATACAAAATGAAAGGATGAAACCTTCTCTAACTGTAGTTTTGTTTTCCCATTCTGGTATACCAAGCTGTCAAGTTTGATTCTTCAAGAAGTTCATCTTTCAATTTGACAAGTCCGACATTTGCCTTTTCCAATGTTACCATTATTAATCTTCATTTCAGGCATACAAACACTATTCATTGATTTACTTTACTTGCAGTCTTTTGGGATACTTCCTGGGTTATTTTTATCTACATGTATTTCATTTTACTTTAAAACTTAGAAAGCTGAGTAAGCAATCACAAGGACTTCCTGTCCCTGTTAAAGCAAAACGTACTATTAGTCCTGTCTTTCCCTCTACATTTATATATATATATTCAAAGAACATGTTAAGGCCACATATTTCTGAGTCTACTTCCTTCTGATTAAACAATAGAATTTTCTTTCAATAGCTCATTTTCGAAGGGAGGAGATCTCACTTGTTATCAGTTTTATTTGATCTTACCTAATTTTTCCCTTTTTTTCAGTTGTTCAGTCAGATTATATTGAAGATGTGAGTGCCATTCCAGTCTCTGGAAGTATTGTTTTACTTCTATTACTTCATTTCAATCTTATTTTATCTCCCAGTCTGTATTTAAATTAAAAGAAATTACAAACATTAGTTTCTGAAATGATTATTACACCTAACCATTGATAAGTTTATAATTTATAATTGCAAACTTGTAATTTTATTTATTGCATAAGTTACATACTTTCTGAGATAGTTTGCATGTTATTGGTAGTAAAATATTTGACTTTAAGAAAAACAAATGATAAATTTTAAGTTTTCTTTCTCTGAAATGAATAGTAAATTGAAAATTCAAAACCTGTGTAAACTGTAAATATGTAATTGCTAAATTTGCCTACATCAGTGTCATATGTCCTGGCATTAAATCTTGGAATGGTAAAATCAAAAGACTAAAAGGTTATAATGTTTAGTAGCATTACCGATGAGAAACGTACTAAGAAATAAAACAGAGCAATGAGGCAAATCAACATAATTACTTCTCTTTCACGGTTTGGGCTGTCCTTCATAGAAAGACCATAAAGCAAATGTAAGATCTGAGCTCCTTGGATATCTGGACCATAAATAGTCAGCTATAATCAGGCATCTGCAGCAGAGAGAAGTAGAGATTCCTCATGACAGAATATTTTCTATGTAATGTATAATTTTGATTTTCCAGCAACTGCCTAAATGACAATGAAAGTTAGTATGTGTTGTAATAGTTAATAGAACAGCCTTTGGAGCCAGCCTTCTCTAGTTCAAATCCTGGATCTGCCACTCGCTAGCTGTTTGACCTTTCTGCCTCAGTTTCTCATCTCTGAAATGGGAATGACAATAATAATATTCATTTCATAGAGTTTTCTCAGTGTTAAATGAGTTACTAATGCGTGCGAAGCACTGAGAACTATAGCTGACAATTATAAAGTGTTCTTTAAATATTTGCTAGTATTATTATGATCTCTCCTTTTGTTACCCATTCATTTTTCTCATGCTTCAGAAGCTTTACCTACGGCTCATGGTGTGCTGGTGAAAATTTCAGAAAGCAGTCAAACAAATAGAAAGGAAAACACAACAAAATAAACACCTGTACCCACCCTTTAGAAGATTTTACTGACATTTGAAAATTATTCTCACCATCTAATTCCAAAAGCATCTAAGCAAAAGGCTAGCATTTGTTTTGTTTAATTGTAAAAGCTTAGTTTTGTGTAAATCTGATTGGAAGAAAGATGGAAGAATATAGATTTTCCATTCATCATCTAAAAGTAAATTATGTCACAAGATGTCTTCATTCAATGCCCTTGGATTTTCTCCAGTCCTTTCACATAATCTAAATTCAGAGTGCCAGAGATTATTTTAATAAAGGAATAACTACAACTGACAAATGATCTTATTTTGTGTTTTTAAAGGTTATTGGGATCACAGATGTGAAATAATTTCTTATTTTATCTATTAATATGCCAAACTAACACAGACGATTTGTTTAGTGAGCTTTACACAAAGAAATATTTCCTTAAAAAAGGCATAATGCTATTTTCACCTGACACGATGGAAAGGGAACATCTGTCACATCAACTGGTTCTTTAAACTCTATATTTTATGCATCCCCATGGAGTCTTTATTCTGGAGTCTGAAGTTTCCTGAAATTTAATATGTATTTTGAAAGATAATTTATTAAAATTTAGTAAAATCAGATCCTGTTGTAACAACTGTAGTTGCATTTTATTATATATGCTATTTGTTCACTCTAATTATAAAACTAATACAAGTCATGGTAAAATTTTTTAACATTGCAGGCACTATTTGGAAAAAATAACCCTAAACTAAAAATCACCTACACAGAAAGCAACATATTAGTAGTAAATTTATTTCTAAATTATTGATCTATCCATTAGTCTGTCTCTCTATATATTCCTATATCTATCTGTGACCTTGGATTCCTAACATACATATAGCCATTTTTTGCTGCTTTTCTAAAATTTAACATAATTCCATGAACATTTCTGTGCCATTCTTGATTTTTATGAAACTTGATTATAAGGGTTCCATGATAATTATTCAGCTAGATTTTATTAGAACTCCAACCTTTTATGCCTTTTCATATTTTCTTGACCATCTTCTTTCACTTTTTTAGCCAGTGGCCAAGCCACTCCAGGTCATGCCTCCCCGTTTTGAAATTGGATGAAACAATACATTGGGAAGAGCAGAATCCAGCATACAGAGTGGTCATCAAATTGGCAGGGGATTAGCTACCAATGAGAAACAGAAGAGAGCAGGGCAGATAAGTATCTCTCCTTTCTTGTTCCTGTGGGTTACTCCCAGGACTGGCTACCTTTCCAGAGAGATCTCATATGCTAAGTGAATATGCGCCCAGAGTGATCTGTTCTGTCTCTTTGTGGCCTATTTGAAGCAGTAGCAAATGCAGCAACGCATTGCTTGACATTGCTGTGGATTGTAACTCATTTCCTTTTTTTCCTCACTCCCACTGCACTGGGCTGACATCTCCGGAGTGAAATTTAAGCAACTTAATCCTTGCTTCAGGTTCCATTTCCTTAAGAAAATAGATTTTTCTTAATTTATTTAAACATTTTCATTTCTTGAAGAAGGTATTTCCATTGTTTTGCTATTATAATAGTGTAATAATATAATGGCCATTTTGTGCATGTCTTTGACTGCATTTCTTTGTATTTCACAGACCTGATGAGAAATGCCCTTGTTAAGGCTCTTAAATATTCATTGCAAATGGATTTTCAGAAAGGTTATGCTTATAAATATCTCTACAATAAAGTGAAAAGAATGCTTGTTGCCAAAAATGTGCTTATAACTTTAAAATTTGCCAATCCGATGATCCTAAATGGTATTTTAAAAAAATATGTGGGCACTACTGAGATTGAATATTTTTTCATATATTTACTAGTCATCCATATTCTTTCATAAATTGTCAGTTCACGTTCAAATTATTTATATGAAAGTTAGTTTCTGTTGCTTTATAAGTATTCTTTAATAATGATAGCATTCTTTACTCATTTTGATAAAAATATGTTTTATATGTTTATATTTGCTTTCTATTTTTGTTTATGGTATTTTTTTAAATTACATTTAACAATATTTACCATGGTGTCACCTGCCATTTGTGTTCATGCATAGAAAATCTTTGCCCACATAAAAAATATAAATATTCACATATGTTTCATGATCAATAGCTCTATATTTTTTACTTTTCTAAGTATCCTGGCAATTTTTACTTAATAATATTTCCTTTCCCTACAATTCTTCTAGACTGTATATCAGGAACTTCTCTTTTCTTCTCATAGTCTATCTGTTCATCATCTGACTGGTATCATACAGTTTTAATTAAGATAGTTTTTGATACATTATTAGTAAGTTTAAACCTTATTAAATTATGTTTTATTACAAAGAAAATATATGTACATATTAAAGAAAACACAATATTACAGAAGAGACTAAAATTTAAAAAGTAGTAGTATTTTTTCCTACAACACACACACACACACACACAAATTTAGAGTCATCCACAGTTAATGGTTTTTGAGTTTAGCTCTCATGGTAATTACCATTACAACTTCAAAAATAGTTTTATTTACCAAATATGTAGAATGTATACAGTTTCTATCGTCTCTTCTCTAGGAAAATAGAGGATGTATTGCATTTACATTATCTCCCACCTGTCATCACAGTATTTTCTTTTTACAAATTTTGAGTTTTTTTATTGGTATCATAATAGCTTATAACATTGTGAAATTTCACTTGTACATTATTATTTGTCAGTCACCATATATATGTGCCCCTTTACCCCTTATGCCCACCCCCCAACTCCCTTCCCCTCTGGTGACCACTAATCTGTTCTCTTTGTCCATGTGTTTGTTTATCTTCCACATGTGAGTGAAATCATACAGTGTTTGTCTTTCTCTGTCTGGCTTATCTTAGTTAACTTAATATCCTCAAGTTCCACCCATGTTGCTGCGAATGGGACATTTTTTTATGGCTGAGTAGTATTCCATTGTACAGATATACACAGTATTCTTTTTAGTTCTGTTTTTCTTTTATTTAAACAACGAACTTGAATTTGCATTTCTTAATATCTCACCTCTAGAAAATAAATCCCTGTTGTTAAAAGAGGAACTTAGAATTAACATTTCCTTCTTGGCACCTCTCTTTTCCATACTTCCCAATTTTTGTTCATCATAAAGTTTTGATATGACATTTATAACATTTACACTTGTTTCTCTCTATATAATTCTTAAAGGATTTTCTCTATATGTTGATATTAAAGCATCAAAAGCAATAAACAGCACTTTCCATTCAACTATCCAAACGTTTACCAGAGAATTAAGTGGTACAACTGACTAGTCCTTGAATCACTATTTCCTACTGAAAGGAAAAAAAAATACTATAAACATACAATGGATTTTCTTTTAATTTATTTTTAATTTTCTTGTTTTCTAGGTCATACTCTGATGTCAGTGTTTCTTATATTATGTGTTGTCATCTTTCTTGGATACGTTTCTTGTTTTGTTGAAATGTCTTTGGAGCAATTTTTTCATTGGTATTAGATTTTTCTGTTCTTAAGTGTCTGACAATATATTTATTTGACGTTCATAACTGATTAGTGATATGACTGGGTACAGAATTCTAGTTTCACAATATTTATTTTTCATAGAAATTTAAAGATATTGCTTCATTTTTTTTGAACAGCTTATATTTTTGATGAGAATGCTACCTCCCTATAATTCTCCTTTCTTTGTAAATAAAATTTCTTTTCCTCCATGTAATCTGTAGGATTTTTATTTTTAATGTTGATAATGAAATTTGCTAAGTGTAGTCTTATTTTATTGATCCTGCTGGGCAGTGAATGGACCCTTTAAGTCTGAAACTGTATGTCTTCCATAGTTCAGGGACTTTTATTTTCAGTTGATTAGTTCCTTCTTTTTCTGGAGTTACTTGAATCTGTACGCCATATCTCATACTTTTCCTTGACTTTGTCTCAATTATTCTGAGAGAATTTCTAGATCTGCAATTCAAACATAAGTTATATACATTTGTAAATTAGTCCATTGAATTTTAAATTTCCAAGAATGTAGTCTACATCTCAGACTTATTTTGTTGTCATGGCCAATTATTCTTGTTTCATGGAAGCAATATTCATCTCAGTTGTTTCTCAGGATATAAATTAGGTTTGATTTTCTCTTCTTTGAATCATTTTTCCTTTGAAGTTTTTTGGTCTGTTAATTCTGTTATTCTGTTTATTTTTCTTTGTCCATCTCCTTCATACTTTGTGTTTTCCTCAAATGTATTATCATATGTGTTGATCTATTAATATTTACAAATAAAGTACAGCATTAATTGGCAGTGGTACATAGCATGCTGGGTTCCACAATGGTGGTGGTTGTGTTTCTCCAATAGGACTTGCCCATAATTAAGGCTGACCACTGATTCTGTATCAGTAGACAAGTTATACTCTGGGGCAGTTTTGATCTTTGCATGGATGATGAGCAGGCAAGCAGGCATGACCGAAGCCCTCATAATTGCTAAACCAAAGAGTTTTACTCTAGGAATGAAAATCTCTAATATACTTCTCTCCTTTTCCTCCAACATTTTCCTTTTCATAATCTCTTGAGGATTACCTCAACTTCAGTTTAGCTTCTTTCTCAAGCCACAATACACTTAGTAGTAAGCTTGTCCCAGAACAGACTATTTTATCCAGAAAACTTTCTTGGACTTCATTCTGAGGATGAAATTCACTACAGCCAGCTGTTCTGTTTATGAGCTGTAGACAGAGGAGCACAAACATCCCATGTTCTCAATAGTCCCTTAAAATAATTATCTTGATGACTGATGCACAGCTCAGTCTGGCTTTGATATTTTTTGACTCTCAGCTTAGTCTTCCCAGGGCTTCCTTGAGAAGATCTACTTCCTTCTGGTGTTAGCTTCACTTTTGGCACTTCTGAATTTGCTATTAATCTGAACCCATCATCTTTCTAGCTACCAATAACTCTCTTATTTAAAAATAGGAAATTTTCTTAATTGACAATTTTATTATGGTTTATATATTATATATATGTATATAATTCTATATAAAATATATAAATTTATAAATAATATATAAATAAATGTGTGTGCGTGCGTGTGTGTGTGTGTGTGTATATATATATATATATATATAGAGAGAGAGAGAGAGAGAGAGAGAGAGAGAGAGGGAGAGAGAATTTATTATGAGGAATTGGTTCATGTGATTATGGAGGTTGAGAACTACCACGATCTGCCATCTGCAAGCTGGAGACCCAGGGAAACTGGTGGTGTAATTCAGTCTGAGTCTTGAGGCCTGAGAACCAGCGAAGCAGGTGATATAAATTCCAGTCCAACAGCCAGAGAAGATGAGATGAGATGTCCCAACTCAAGCAGTGAGGCAAGGTGGGGAGTGGGGTGGGTAAAAAAGCCAAATTCCTCCTTCCTTCGCCTTTTGTTCTAGTCAGGCCTTCAATGGACTGGTGATGCACAGCCACATTGGACAGGGCAACTGCTTTACTGAGTCCACCAATTCAAATGCTAATCTCATCTGGAAACACTCTCACAGACATACTCAGAAATTATATTTAATCTGGCCCTGTGGCCAGTTAAGTCGACACTTAAAGTTAACCATCACAAACCTGATACGTATTTACTCAAGTCTTTAGATCTCAGCATAAAGTTGCATAGAATTTTTTATGAAGTTCACATTCATTTTTTATATTTATACCAAAGTATTACCAATTTTTTGTTATTGTTATGGATGTAGTATATTTTTCATTATATTTCTATATTACTTTTGATGATATATAGAATTTTTCATAATATTTACTTGTTTTTACTCTCAATAATAAAATGCATTTTAAGTTGTGATAATTTTTTCAAATAATTTTCTGAGTTTTTATGTAGAAAATATTATCTTTTGCACATAATGGTAATTTTCTTTACTACTTTCCAATAGCTGTGTCTCATTTTGTTTTCCCACATTATTCCATAGGTCAGGAGTAGCAGAGCAATACCCAGAAACATGGTAAGAATGTCACCTTTGTCTAATTTCAGAATTAGATGCAAATTCAGTGTTTGTAATATAGATGATACAAAGGTATTTGTTATCATGTTAAGCAAGGATCCTTATATTTTCCATTCATTCATTTTTTTAGTAGAGTTAATATTTCCTTTTATCAAATGCCTTTTTTGTACACTGTTTCATTTTTATATTTTTAAGTCTTTCCCCACTACCTCGAATTCCTATAAGTATTGAAAGTTTGTCATCTGTAGTCTGATTATTTTCCAACCTTCTACAAATTTGAGAATGTGATGTTATGCTAGAAAAGAATAACATTAGATCTACTAACTATTTAGTATATATTGATCTGTTTATTGGCCAAGATGCTCTAAGGGCCATTTCCTACCTTTCTCTTGCTGTACTCTGTGTCTCAGGGGACTCAGCCCTGCAACTACATAGCCCATGCTCCCTTACCAGTTAGTGTCTGACTGAGTTCTGTCAATGGGAGCCACTGCAGGATATTTAAAGGTGAGTGGAGAGTGGAGAGCAGATTCCAGGGTATTTCTCCCACCCCTCTGTTGCACATTGCCTTCTTGGTGTGGCTGATCTCCTTATGGTTGTAACTTCCTGAGCGCTCCTCCTTCTTAATCCCAGTTCCTACCAGAAGGCCCTTACTCCTGTTGCTTTGTATCACTGCTTCCTATCCTTGCCCCTTTAGCACTAGGTTTAGCAGCGGTTTCCTCCTGTGCTAATAGCCAGATTGCCTCCTTGTCCCCTGTTCACCCTTTTTGAACACAATATTCCCAATATTAAAGTCCCTCTATTGAAATCCATAGTTTAAATGTTCTCTTCCTGCCTGTTCCCTGACTGATATATATTTTTTACTTAGAATTGTTATTTAATAATCAGATGCACAGGTGATGGGGACAAAATCATCCAAAAGTCATAAGAAAAAATTAAAATGTAAGTGGAAAATAAAGACATAACATTTCCTTCCGCTCATCTTTATATCTAATAATTCCATCATCCAACTAAAAAAGCACTTTAATATCTAGTAAATGAAATAACATTATAAAAAAGGAGAGTCAACAGTTCATATATATTGATTTGTGCACCTTAATTCTCAGCCTAGTTTATAAAGTGGATTGCTTCATCTATACCAGAAAAATCATTGAACTTAATTCTATATATATTTGATAAATAATATATAATCAGTGGTACTAGAAGAACATTTTATGAGGCCATGAGTATTAGAAAAGTTTTTCTACTTTAAAAGTATATTTTCATCAAAAGTCCTAAGGGTATATAAATAAACACAGAAGAAGTATCATATGATGAAAAAGGAGTAACTCGCAACCATATTGTTTTTGTACTTTTTAATATATGAACCTATATTTTTAACATATTTTTCTTAGATTAGTCATGTTAACTTTTTTAAAAGCCCATTTTCATATTCTATTGGGAAGGCAGACTGAAATTAACAAATGCAAGTATATTTTAAAATGACATTCATTTGCTAATACTTTTAGAAGAATGGAAAGAAATTAACATGTAAGAATACATGGCTAGCTGGAGTATCAGCATTAATCTAAGTGAATTCATTTTATTACTTTGCTTTTTTTTTTTTGTTTCAGTGCAGGATTACAAATAATTTGGTTTCCTATATATTTATTTATTGAAATAGATTTGTTTGGAATTTGTACTTCGCTTAAAACGTCAGCCTTTTATCTTTACTTAAATAATCAAAGCCTTTTGCTAATATATCCAACTTGTCTAGGACTAAATCTCATTTAAATTAATTAAGATTATTCTAACAACATATTTTATAAACCTTTGAGTTGAAGTAATGCCATGAGTTATTTTATTTATTTAAAAATTAAAAAAATAAATTATTAAATATTTAAAGAAAACTCATTTTTACTTGAAGTTTCAATTTTGAGAGAATTTGAATTCATGATATTGTGTATTATAATAATATACTCAATATCATTAATTACAATTGCTACTAAATTTTTAAATGGGATCAGCATATAAGTTTTCATAGTGCATAAAAGGAAATAAAATTTGAAACCTTTCAGAAGTGTATTTGAAAGTTACTTTGAAGGTTGTAAGATTGTCACAGAAAAGAAACGATTGCTACATCTCCTTAAGGCATTATTCTTTCTTTGATGATTTTTCAAAAAAAGACATATTTGATTACTTCACCCTTTCACCTCTTTTCTCCACATTTGTACATGTCATTTCTGCCCATGACTTTTATTTGAATCATTTAGGGATTCTATTCAAAAATGAGGCACGCAGTAATGGAGAAAACCTAGGAATGATGTCATTCTCCCTCGGGAAACAGAAGGGAGAGAAAAGGAGGAATTGGATATGGAATTGGCTTTTAGGCACATCCTTAGCTGGGATGAAGAGAAAGACACACCAATTTCTCAAAGCTGTGCTGTTGTCAGTCAATTTTTTATCCTCAAGACTCTGAGAACTTAATGTCATTGTCTCTACCAGATAACTCACCACACTATTATATACATATCTCTTTATCGGATAATTGTTACCATGGGACTTTGGTGTCTTTGAGAATAGGGACAGCATGTTCAATATCCTCAGTACATAGGATAGTGCCTGCTACATAATAGATATTTAATAAAAGTTGTTAAATAAAGTGATTAAATGCTCAGCTAAGAAGTGCAGCATGGTGCAGGATTTCGAGTATGTCAATATTTTTTTTTCTGAGTTGGTTTCCGAATGGTTTCTAGTATGGTTTTCTAGGGCCAGACATGGATAACCATCCACCCTGCCAGCAGCCAAGTGTGTTTAAGCTTTTTGCTTAGCCTTTTTATTAAGTTATATATTTCAATATTTACATTTAAAAGGATCAATCTGGCAATAATAAATCTTTTCACAAACCAAAAAGAAAGGAAACAGAATTTAATGGCTATCAGAAACTTACAAAGAGCTTTCTTACCTATTACTGAATATATAATCTTTGCTAAATTTGCACCAATTTCTGTATTTTCTAGAGAAAGTTTCATATATAGTCTGTGCCCTAGAAAATTTATATGCAGAGGAAGCCTGACTAGAAATGGAACGTACATTCTTTCTCAACACTCATGTGTTAGTATTATAGGATGATGACCCAGAAAGTCCCATAAAGTTGACTGAAATAGTGGATTGCATAATCCAGAACCTGCACTCCAATAAATATAACTAAAAAATCTGGACAAGAAAAAAACAAATAATCAGAAAGCTAACAAGATGACGAGGAAATAGAGAGCCAATATCCTGGAGAAGAGAGAAATGCAAAGACATGAAAGCAGTACTTGCAATACTATACGTTGCCCTTTGCAGGTGGCTGAGAGGCCCACAATGCCTGTGATAGGCTCACAGGCTAAGGGATCAAAAGATGAATTCTGGATCCTGCCAATATGGAGAACAGTTTTGTAACCTATCCCTCATTTAGGATAGTTCCTAGGAACCTGTAAACAGGTGTAAGTATAAACCAGAAAGAAACCAATCCTGCATGGACTGAAGCCCAGTTTCAGGTCATCTGGGCCCTAGAAAGTCTCAAATTCTAAGACTGGATTATGGTGATCTTAATTTGCTAGTGCCTCCAAACACTTGGCAGTAGAGGGGGAAAAAAAAGTCCCTAGAGGCTGTTAGCACAAATACATAAAATCATCAAATTCATGTCCAGATTACAATAAAATGTCTAAACAAGTATGCAAACAAATAAGTACACAATAAAAAATAACCCAGCACATGAGGAAACAAGATGATTCATGGTCCCACACTTAGTACAGGTATTATAATTGACACACAGAGACTATAAATCAGCTATGCCAACCATGACCGCAGAAGTGAGTGCTGAACTTAAAATATTCTGCAAGAAACAGCAAAGTGTAAAAAGTAACAATACGATTTCAAAAAGAACCAAACAGAAATTCTAGAAATGAAAGATTCAATGACCAAAATTAAGAATTTAAAGGGTGAATTTTATAGCATATTTAATACAGCTGAAAAAAATACTGTAATTTGTGTGATGGGTCCGAAAAGACACCAGAATGAATCATGAAGAGAAAAAAGTAAAGGAAATACAGAAGAAAGGCTAAGAGACAGAGAATACAACAGAAAGTTCTAAAATACATTTAATTGGAGTTCAGAAGAAGAGAAAGGGCAAATGGAACAAAAAAGGGCTATAAATTTTCCAAAACTAATAGAACACATCAACCCACATATTCGAAAATCCCAATAAATCCCAGGAAAGATAAACAAAAGACATTCAGGCATATGCACAATATATCTGCGGAAAACTAAAGCAAAAAATAAACATCTTATTAAAAAAACTAATGGTAAGATCACATTTAAAGGATCAACAGTTAAAAGGGCAGTGGCCTTCATCACATCAACAATGAAAGCCAGAAGCCAATGGAATTATAGCTTCAAAGTGTTAAGATAAAATGACTACCAACATAGAATTACATATTCTACAAAAACATCTTTCAACAACAGACAGAAAATAAAGACAGACTGAAAAACAAAAATCGTGATAATCCATCACCAACCATCTTACAATAAAGAAAATACTAGAAAGTGTTTCTACAATAAAAAAAAAAAGAATTATAAATGAAAAGTCTGAGATGCAGGAAGGACGCAAAACTGTAAATATGGTTAAATCTAAATAAACATAGAGTGTATGAAATAAAAATAATAATAGCTGCCAGAGCTTATAATATGAAGAATTGAAACCCACAAAAATAATATTATAACATAACCCCAAAATGGAGGTAATTGTAGTTAAAGCAGATTACATTCCCCACATTTTCTGAGAGGAGGGTAAAAACCAACAATTATTGGACTTTGGTAATTCAATGGTGCATGTTGTAATTTCTAGAGAAAAATTAATTGAAAAAATTAAAATAATTACAATTAAAAATTAAATAAATATTAAACCAAAAATACTATAGAAAGAGAAAAAGGAATAATAAAATGCTTAATTCAAGAGACTGTAAGGAAGGAAAGAAAGAGATGCATAAAACAAGTGGGACAATAGGAACGTAAATAATAAGTTAGTATTTATAAACCAGAATATATTAGTCTATTAAGGAAATGTAATGAATGCACCAATTAAAAGAAAATAGATTCAGACTTTATTTAAAAAATCAGCTATATACTATTCACAAGAGTTATCTGAAATAAAAAGATACAGTAATATTGAAAAAGTATGGAAAAAGTTATACAATGTAAATGCTAATAAAAATAAGACAAGTATAGCTATATTAATATTAGATAAAATATATTTTAAAACAAAAAGCAATATTAGATATAAGGTTACTTATGAATGATCAAAAGATTAATTCGCTGGGAAGATGCAACTATTCTAAATCATTACACCTCAAATAATATGAACTCTACATACATAGGCAAAAATTGACAAAATTATAAGAAGGCATAGAAAAATCTACAAAAGTAGTGAGAGAATTTAGTATACCTCTCTGAACTGATCAAGCAAGTAAAACATTTATAAAATACAGGATATTTTAACAGTTTTAAATTTCATGTATAGGATATATAGAGAACATTTAATCCAATAAATTCATCACACACATTTTTCAGGCACACAGGGAACATTTAAAATCATTAACCATATGCCAGGCCACAAAATAAGCAAATTTCAAAGAATTGAAATAACATAAATTATAGTCACTAATCATAATGTAATTAAATGAAAATATCAATAATTAAATAAATACGTAAAAATCTCCCTTAACTTTGGAAATTGATAAATACATTTTAACTAAGCCATGGAATAAAGGAAAAAGCAAAACGGAAATCAGAATGTATTTTAAAATGAATGAAAATAAAAATACAGCATAACATTTAGAGAATAATGCTCAACATATACTTAGAGGGAAGGTTACAGTTTAAAAGCCACAAATTAGAGAAGAGGAGAGGGTAAAAATTGATGAACTAACAAAAAAATAGCATCCATCTCAAGAAAATAGCAAAAGAAAAGCAAAATGAACCCAAAGAATATGAAACAAAATATGTGATGAAAGCAAAAATCAATGAAATAGAGTTCAAATCCACAACAGAGTCTCAACAAACTATAAGATAGTTTTCTAAAAAGATTAATTAGATGGATAAAATATTGGCAAGAGAGATCAAGAAAAATAAAGTGAAAGCATAAGAAAGTCACTGTCAGAATGAAAAAGGAGTATCACTACAGATCCAACACACATGAAAAATACTGTATTACAGAAACCTTGAAAAATTAAACAGATGAATTCCTATAATTACTAAATTCCTATCTTACTATCAAGATATTTTAAGTTTCTATAATTACTAATTCCTATCTTACTAAAATTGACACAGAAATAAATAGAAAATCTAAGTAGCAATGAAATGAAACAGAATCAATAATTTAATTTCCCTCAAAGCAAATTCCAGAACCAAATGGCTTCAATAAGGAAGAAACAAAACCGACATTACATAAAAATATTTCCAAAGAGTAGAAAAAGAAGGAACACATCTCAATTCATTTAATAAGAGAAGTGTAACTATAGCACCAAAATTTGACAAGAACATTATGAAAAATAATATTACAGCTAATTTCTTTCATAAGCACAGATGCAACAATCTTAAAACATCAGCAAATTAAATCCAGTGATAAATAAAAAGATAAATTAAATAATAAATTATAAATAAAGCTAGCTAAAAAGATAATAATACATTATGACCAGGTGAGGTTTACTACAGGAATGCAAGATTTCTTTAACATTAAAAATATCAAATATTTTAATTCAAAAAATGAACAAGACCAAAAGGAGAAAATCGTATATATCAGAGAAGAAAATGTATTTGACAAAATTTAATAACTATTATTGATAAAAACTACTAATCTAGAAAAGGAAGGAAATTTCCTGAATTGAATAAAGAGGATCCAAATTCCTAGAGCAAACATTCTAGTTAATAGTGAAATACTGAAAGTTTTCCCCTTGAGATCAGAAACAAGACAAACATGTCTATTAATAATGCTGTCATCACTTCTACTTAACATTTTAAAGGCCATCCCAGCCAGCGTAAGGAGGCAAGAAGTATATTAATACAAAGTTGTGGGATACAAGCTGAATATAGACAAATTAATTGTATCTCTATATTATCATTTAAATAAACAAAAATGAGATTAGTAAAAGCATTTACAAAGTCACCTAAAAAATATAAAATACCCAGAAATAAATTTAAGAAATATGTACAAGATGTCCTTACAAAATATTGCTTAGAGAAATTAAAGAAGAACAAAATAATCATCATTTGATTGGAGAACTGAATGTTGTAAAGATGTCGTCTCCTCCAACTGAATATTAGATTCAATGCACTCCCAATCAAAATTTCTGCAGTGTTTTTAAAATGGAAATTGACAAACTG
Organism: Diceros bicornis minor; assembly: GCF_020826845.1. Lineage (NCBI taxonomy): Eukaryota > Metazoa > Chordata > Mammalia > Perissodactyla > Rhinocerotidae > Diceros > Diceros bicornis. Next base: position 23,292,260 of record NC_080781.1, read on the forward strand.
ATTAAATGTGTATAGAAACATGAAGGGCCAAATATAGCCAAGGCAATCTTGAAGAAGAGCAAAACTTGGTTATTTACACTACCAGATATCAAAAATGATTACAAAACCACAGTAATTAAGACAATATGGTATTTGCAAAAGAACAGTAAAACAGGCCAACAGAAAACAATAGAGAGTTCTGAAATAGACCCACATACAAACAGTCACTTGATTTATGACAACTGAATGCAGTAGGAAAAGAAGTGTCTATTTGTAAAAGGTCCTGAATCAATTGGATATTTATGAGGGAAAAAAATAAGGCATGATTTCTAAGTCACATAATAAAAAACCAGTTTTAGAAGAATTGCATATCCAACTGTGAAAGTTAAAATAATATAGCGTTTAGAAGAAAATGTAGTAGAACATCTTCATAACCATGGAAATGGCCACAATTTATTAAACAGGACACAAAAAACAATAATCAAAAATGAGAAAAACTGATAAAATAGAGTACATTAAGATTGACATACTTTTGCTATCAATACAAACTATTAAGAGAATGAAAGAGCAAGCCAAGAAGTGGGAAAAGATAAGTTGAGCACAAACTTCCAACAAAGTTTTTATGTCCAAAATACATAGAGAACTTCTATGAATAGAAAAATAGACAAAAAACCTGAACAAGCACTTTACAAAAGACAATATCCAAATGGTCAATAATCATATGAAAAGCAGTCATTTTCATTGCTTCAATTTATATAAAGTTCAAAAGCTGAAAAATTTATCTTTTAGAACTTTTAAAAGTTAGGATAATAGTTATTTTGGAAGGAGTAGCAACTGAAAGGACGTATGTTGGGGGCTTCTGAGTTTTAGGAACAAATGGCATATCTGCACCATTTGTTTTCACAGTACTGTCTCTGCTGTGGTTCTTTTTCTTGATCTGGATGACAGTTACATGGATGGATGTGTTCAGTTTGTGAAAATACACCAAGCTATATCTATGATTAGTTCACTTTTTTGTTTTTATGTACGTTATACTTCAATAATAAGTTTATAAACACACACCCTAACAAACTAAAGCAACAACAACAATAAAAACTTCATCATGTGAAAAAAAAAAAATTCCAGGCAAAATCCAAACTGTAGACCAGCTGTTTATGATTTTGTCTGGTAAATATATTACAAAGTTAACGGTTAAAAAAATTGGAAGAATATTAAAGATCAAAGAACAACCTTTAATTGTTTAATTGCTCCAAATTCAGAAATCATATATAAATGACAAATATGATAGATTTAACTACAAAAAATTAAAATTCTGTATGCAAAATAAATAAAGTAAAAATATAGATGGGGAAAGTGGCTGCAATAAATATTATAAAAAATTTAAAATACTGTGAATAAACTTTAAAAAATATATCTATATAGGCTATCTCTTGATAGGAAATTATGGGTATATTTTATTTCTTCTTTAGATAATTCCTTACTTTAAAAAATAAGCATGCTTAGTTTTAATATCTAAATAGCATATAATGAATATATATATATATATATATATATATATATTATTTTTTGTGTGTGTGAGGAAGATTGGCCCTGAGCTATAATCTGTTGACAATCTTCCTCTTTTTGCTTGAGGAGGATTGTTGCTGAGCTAACATCTGTGCCAATCCTCCTCTATTTTGTATGTGGGATGCCGCCACAGCATGGCTTGATGAGCAGTGTGTAGATCCACGCCTGGAATCTGAACCCACAAACACTGGGCTGCCGAAGCAGAGCACGTGAACTTAACCACTACACCACCGGGTTGGCCTTTATAATGAATATTTTTAAATTATAATAGTTATATACATATGTATCCATAAATCAAGAAATCTCAGCTCCCCTTCAAATGTATTCTTATTTCCTAATACCAGTTGATTTTTATTTCACAAATTAGCATTTTAGTTCACCAGTTATTATCACCCATTACTTCACACTACCCATACTCATTCTGGGTGAGCATCTCTCTCATTATTCATACTGTTGCCTTCTCAAATATTGTGTGTACCTTTAAAATCTTAAACATATATGCATCTAACATTTTACTAAAAATACTACTTCTCATAGTCAACAAATGAGCAGCAGACTTTCTTGTCATAAAAACACATATTTCAAAGTCATAAAAATCAGTTACTTTAATCACACGCCATAGTAAAAATCAATGAAAAGGTGTGCACCTCTGGAAAATTGTCTTTTTGATTGATTTCGTATAACATGTGAAACAAATTCAACTAAAAAAGTTTAATATTTCTTAAACATTAATATTATAGAGGGCTAATAATGTTATATCTTAGAGTCTCTTCCAATCTTGTGAGCTTTGCTCCATCGCAACTGTCATTGACTGAAGTATTGACACTTCTGTGATTCTGGTATTTAATTGTCCCATCATTCAAATACTAAGCCGTGAGCTCTCATCATTTGTGTCTATACCAACTTAAAGATTTCGTTTCCTCGAATATCTTTCGTTACTTTCATAATACACCTGTATTGATTATGATTGTTATATTCCATGAACCCAATACCAGCTGTGTATCCATATCAGAGTTTGTAGCCTTCTTCCAATGTCCCTTGAGACATAATCACCTACACACCAATTGTGTTTACCATTTGTAAACAAGGAAATCATTACCAATCTGAAATTCTGTAATGTGGAGTTCTAAGTCTCTGAAATAAAAAATTAACATCTTTGTCTTGGAATTGATATGGAGGTGAACCACATAGATCATGAGTTTAAACTAGGCATTCGTATATCAAATGAACCATGAAAACCACAGAGGATAAGCATTTTAGAAATAGATGGTATGTCTGCAACATTTTTCTTACAGAACAATATCTGCTGTGGTTTCTTTCTCAGTTATTAATGTCACCATGACACTCAGCTGACATTTTAAAGTTATTAATGACAGAGCAACATGTCAATGAACATCTTTTTGTCAGGGTATCAACCAAAACAGAAAAGTGAATGACTGGATTCTAACCTGGCTTTTTTCTTCTCCATTTTGGTTTCTATCTTTTCCAGGATCTTAAGTACTCTGATTTGCTGAATGAGAGGTAGGCCATTCAGTTTTGTCTTTCATTTGACTCTAGCCCCCAATATGTAATAAACTCAAAAAGGAAAATTAATGTGAGAGTAAAATATTGGAATTTCATAAGCTACTAAACATCATTCAAGTATGCAGTCTACGTAATGGATGAGAGTTATTCCCCAAAGTATTCTGGAAGTTCTAAATAAACTTAAAGACTCAAGGGTCTGCCAGTGGCATTTATAATTCATTTTTTTCTGAGAGTGTTCTATTCAGAAAATGTTTATTACATGCTTACTATGTGCAAGACACAGCAATAGATACTGTAAAGAATATAAAGGTGAGTAAAGTACAGTTCTTACACTCTAAGAATGCAAGTGCACATGTTGATTTGGTTCTTACGTGAAGTACCTCTTCTAATTATTTTTTTCTTCTAAATTAATGGTATAGTACCTTCAACGTATTCATATTTTTGGAACCTCTAGTTAGAAATGGGAACCAGCTCCCCTATCACATCCCTGTCATCCAATTAATGTATTATTTAAATAATATCTTTAATTAGTGAATGAATATTGTGTATGTCCACATTACATCAAATATTTTGTCATTTCCAAAATTTTAATTCTTAATCAGTGAGTTGTTATCTTGTTTCCAAACTACAAGCTGTTAAGAAATGTAAGTACTTAGAGGATAAAAGGACAGATTAACTATTAATGTAATGTGCCTGCAATAGTTGACACCCTACTTAGCATGACCATTATGTACTACAGTCGACAAAATTATTCTTCATGCTCCCACAGCAGAGCTAGAGTGCCATATGGCCATGCTTGTTTTTCGTCAAATAATTTTTACATAAACAGCTGGTGAACTGTTTTTATTGTAACAGTGCACATATTTTTTGAGATAGTTGGGAAGGATTGATGCAACTCTAGTCACTGCCTGTTTTTATGTCAGTGTTAAAAAGAAATTCAAATTCATATTTTTAAATGTGGGCTTTTGTATTCTTGTCACCGTGGTCAGTTCATAAGAAAGATTTTTTAATGTAGTGCGGGAATTATTGGCATGTTTATAAACTTGTAGCAAGAAGTAGAAATTAATCATAAGGGATCTTCAACTTAACATGGCATATTCAGTGTTCTTATTTTTATACTCTCATGAATTTTTAGAGACAGAGCTGATATGTTTTGGACTATTTTATAGGCGGTTTTAATATGACTATATTTGGTTTTGAAACATAGCTTCAACACATTCTGATAAGCGATATAATAACCAGAAGATTTTTAGCAGTTTTGTATCTGTGATTTGAGTTGATTTAAAGACTATTTGATCCAAAAGCACCCCCTCATCCTCCTTGACAAAAAATTTCATCTGTTAAAACATTAGTAGCTTTAAAAATGAAAGTAGAGGCATTTTCTTTTGGATTCTATGGTAATGATGACCACTCTTCAGGTTTTTGTAAGGAGATTATCACCAGCGCTTAGAATGTTAAATGTTAAATCTTTAAATCTAATTTTATGTTTCATACTTTAAAAATCTCCCTGTAACCAGAAACTACTCCCACTAGAACACTGGTAAGGATTCATGTATTATTATATCTCACTGATTCCTTATTCACAGGATATTAGAGACTATAAAATATGTTTCATTAGAGAAGGGAAGGAATGCTTATTTTTGTGTCATTGAAAAGTTTAGGACCTTGGGGTCAGAACAATCAAGAATATCTACATAATAATGGTAAGTGTGTGAAATGTAAGAGGAAGATTTTTCCCAACCCTACAGTTTTTGTCATATTCACCTATCTGTCCTTTATATCTTCGATTAATCCCAGTTAGGGGCACATAGACGTTTTCACAGAATATTTTATTTTGATATACCAAATGGAAAAACAAAGGATCTTTTTCATTTTGCTTAAGCTTTAACTTCCTACTGAAGAAACTCATCTGGAATAAGCTTTACAATAGTGAGTACATTTGGTGAGTAAATTGTCACTTAAATGTATAATATATGAAACCAATTTGTTATGTGGATTTTAATTTATGTCCTACTGTTTATTTTCTCCCAATAAAATATGCAACAGATGGATGTTAAGAAAATGGATTGAGTGAAACAATACATTTTTGTAAAGGTGTTTTTTGCCCCAAGTAAATCCATTCATATTACTTCACCCAGAGTTTAGGTCTAAGAAGGACAATATCAACTATACAAATGATTTTAACTATTAAATAGAATTGTAATGGTTAGGAGACAATTCTCCACGGGTCTCTTGCATTTCTGTGTATTTTGTGAGGCACTGGTTGCCCTTTGCTCCAGACGATCTTTTCAAGAAAGCAAACAGCCTTGGAAGATGTATGTAACGTCTGCAGAGCAGGGGGAAGGCATGCTCACTGCCCATTATACAAGATGCGTGTTTCCTAAGCACAGGGTTCCTCTCCTGCAATGCAACTCACTGCATGTTCAGGTGTCACTTGGCCCTCTTCACGTCACTCTATGGTTACTGGGGCTTGAGTAACCAGTGTAAGAAAATGCAAATACTCTGGCTACTACCATTGCTATGAGTAATAAAGTTCTTTGTCTCTTACCCAACAGCCTCGTGTCTTCTGTCAGCATCCATGAAACTGTGACAGGCTAACTTGTTAGCTTGCAAGAAGGATAAAAATCTTAGCCTTTTCACAGTTCTTGACAGCAACCACCATTTTTCCTATTTGCAAACAAAAAGCAAACAAAATTAGCCTTTAAAATGTGTAAACATAGCATTTAAATTTTTAATTTTGCTATTTTGTTTTATGATAAATTTTAAAATGCATCACCAGTTTGAACTTCTTCAAATCATTTAACTAGCTTCAAATATATCATTAAAAAATGAGAGATGGGGGCCGGCCCGGTGGCGCAAGCGGTTAAGTGCGCGCGCTCCGCTGCGGCGGCCCGGGGTTCGCTGGTTTGGATCCGGGGCGCGCACCGACGCACTGCTTGGCAAGCCATGCTGTGGCGGCGTCCTATGTAAAGTGGAGGAAGATGGGCACAGATGTTAGCCCAGGGCCGTCTTCCTCAGCAAAAAAAGAGGAGGATTGGCGGATGTTAGCACAGGGCTGATCTCCTCACAAAAAAAAAAAAAAAATGAGAGATGTAATATGGTGAAGAGTGGAAGTAAATCAAGAAATATACTTTTGATGTCAGTTATTTATCAAAGTGACTCTACAACCATTTCAACTTGTCTACTTATAGCACTGTATTCATTTTTTAACAGATCATCAAACTCACTGAGGTTAAGTAATAATGATAAAAGTAAACTCTATATTGTTACATATACATTATTTTTACTTGTTTATGTTCATATTTTTTACTTTGTTGTCAAAACTGTAAGAATAATATATATGTGTATATACTATATATTTATATATAAGTTAGATATAAATATAAATGTATATATGTTTCAATATTATTTATATATTTATGTTATATATAAATTTATATTTATTTTATTCACATATATTTGAGGAATATGTGTGAATATTTAAGCCACATCACTATAAGTTCCTTTACTAATTCTTATCTGAATTTCTTTTGTGTTCAAGCAGCATGAACAACTTAAAAATGTAGGAAATAAATTCATTCTACTCATAGTTTTCATTGATTATTTCATATAATTATCTCAAATAGTTGCACAAAATGTTTGTATGGGATTTTGTGCAAGAATATAGGGGGAAACAAAGGTATTTAATTACTGAAAATTTTCATGACTCTGCCACAGGCTTTTGTTCTATCCCCTTCCTCATGTCTTTTTTCCTTTTTAATTTCAGGTACTGCACAATTTCAAACATGTACTCCTGTGGAGGAGGGGGGACATGCAGTTTTACATCCAGTTGTGAAGCTGCAGGTATTGTCACTGAGTTCTGCATACACATGGGCAGCAAAATTACTAATTCCATGTCATAGTTATCTATACTGCTATAGTGTTTGCAGGGAATATCTTCTTCCTGGATTTCCTCAGCACCAGGATTAATTTACTGGCCCCAGTGTTGACCAGAATACTGGTGTTGGTGGGGTTAGAATTCTGGACAACATCACAAAGTCATTTCTATCGCCAAAGAACAAGGACTAGTCAGAAGAATAGGTACAGTTTTAGTCAATCATTTCTATGCAGTTGCACTTGATGTCATTATAGGAAACTTGAAAGCTAGAACTGGAGTACATTTTTGACCCTTTAAGAAATTTTTCAACTCAGTAGACTACGAATACTGTTAAATGTCCTTTAGATATAGTATCAGCATGACTCCATGCTTAGGATTGGGCCCTAAAAATCCAGATATAAGTAGACATAAAAAAAGAGACTTTGGACATTCACCACAGTACTATTAATTTGAGGATGTTTGAAGTCTGTGCTTCCTTCTATTATTCTTGTTTTCAGATCTAGAAACTGGAAAAAGGCAATGCTAATAGTCCCTAATTGCTACACAGAATGCTAAAAAATAGAGAAAAGTAAAAAAATTAAAACAAAAATGTTGATGGTTGTTATATCTATGTTATATGATGATGAAAGTATTTATTTTTCCTTTAAAAATAATCCTATGTTGCCAAAAATCTCAACTCATCCTCAAGTCTAATCCCTGGAGACAGATATGGAAACAGAGTCAATAATTGGTTAAGGCTTAAAGAATGGGGCAAAGATTAAGGAAGTGGTGAGTATTAGTGCATGAGACCTTATCAGTGAAGTAGTGACCATAAGCCGTCAGGTTGTGGCTGCTGAGTGGAGGATCACTGATTCCATATGGAGTTCAGGGATGAAAGAAGTAGTAGAGATGGGGTAAGGATGCCTGTTGCATGAATTACTTGCCAAAATAATAAGTTATAGCTTAATAGTTGGTTTGTGGTTAAAAAAATCAATGTGAATATCAAAATATGATCTGCATGAGAATGACCATATCAAATGCATAGGTAAAGCACAGAGATCCATGTGGTTACCAAGCTCAAAGAGGGGTAGCCTATTTTGAGCAAAGTACCACCTACCTGTGAGATGAACAGTCAAAAAGCTTATCCTTCTAAACAGGGACTAGGCAATATACAAATTTCTCACACACTACTTCTTACTGTCTTCTTTGGGACTTATGCCTTTAGGTCACATAAACGTGTGGTAAGTTAGTTTATTATTCTCTTTCATTTAAAAAAACTTATTGAATATTTCCTGTACTTTTACGGTAATGATACAGTAATGTGCTTCCATTATGGTAATAAGGAATATTTATTAGCAACATTGTACATGGTTAAACTACCTACATGTTTTTTTTAAATAGTTCTGGCTTCAAAAATTACTCATCTAGAACTTATTTAGCCTTAATTACAAAGCATTGTTACCGGATTCTTTTTGTTATTGTGATATTTGGGATTGAGGTAATAATGACCAACAAATATTAGAAACTGATTCTAGATAAAGGAGTAAGATGAGCCTAAAACGTCTAACAGGTAGAAAGATCAGTTGAAAAATTGTATATATATATACAATACCATCACAGCCATGTGAAAATACATGTAAAATTACTCAAATATTTGCTGTATACAAAACTAAGAGGGAATAAGTAATATTTGACTTATGTTTTATCAATGGATTAAATAAAGTGGATGATTTAGCACTATCAATAAAAATTGGTATTCATGTTTCCTTAAAGTTCATTTTATTCTATTCTGAATCATATTTGTATTCTTCCTATTATATAATATTCATAGAGCATATTTACAAAACCTAAGTGTACAAATGCATACACATGTGTAACCCATCCCCTATCAAGATATAGTATTATTGTACCACCTCACAAAAATCAGTCATGCCTTTCCCAGCCAATTCCAATAGACCACCTGCATATCACTCCTCTTCCACGGTCCTGATTTTAACTATAGATTAGATTGACTTGTTCTAGAATTTTTAATAGCTTTATTAAGATGTAACTGACATACAATAAATTGCATCTATTTAAGGCTCACAATTTTATAAGTTTTGGCATATGTATACATTCATGTAAGCACCATGACAATCATCCTTATGAATGTATCCATCACCCCCAAAAGGTTCCTCATGCTCCTGTGTAATCTCTTTCACATCCCTCCCACAGGCAGCCACTGAAAGATATTCTTTATGTCACTATACATTTGCTTTCATTCCCTAGAATTTTATATAAATGGAATCATATAGTATGTGTTATTTTTTCTGGCTGCTTTCACTCAAAATAATTACTTAGAGATTCATGCATGTTATAGCATGTATCAATAGTTAGTCCTTTACTGCTGAATAATAGTCCATTCTATGTATATACCACAGTTTACCCACCTGTTGGCAGGCATTTGAGTTATTTCCAGTTTTTCACTAATACAAATAAAGATGCTATGAACTTTAATCTATATATTTTTTGCGTGAGTATAAGCTTTTATTTCTCTGAGGTAAATATCTGGTTGTATAATAGCTAGGTCATGTTGCAGGTATATAGTTAACTTTTTAAGAAACTGCCAAATTGTTTTCCAAAGTGGATGTACGAGTTCACATCCCCACCAGCAATGCATGAAAGTTCCTTCACACTCTTGGCAATACTTGGTATGAGCAGTCTTTTTACTGTGAACATTCTAATATGCGTATAGTGTTATCTCATTGGGATTTTAATTTTTATTTCGCTAATGATTAATGATGTTGAGCATCTTTTCATGTATTTCTTTGTAATTCATAACTGTCTTCTGTGAATTGTCTGTTCAAACCTTTTGACCATTTATATTGGGTTGTTTGTTTTCTTATGATTGAGTTTTCAAAGGTCTTTATAAATGCTAGATACAGGTCCTTTATTATATATATGTTTTGCAAATATTTTCTCCCACTCTATGGATTGTCTTCATTCTCTTAGCAGTGTCTTTTGAGGAACAGAGGTTTTTAATTTTAGTGAAATCCAACTTATCAATTTATTCTTTTATGAATTGTCCTTTTAGAGTTGTATCTAAGAAATCTTTGCCTAGCCCGAGAACCCAGAAGTTTTCTCCTATGTTTCCTTCAAGCAGTTTTATAGTTTTGGATTTTACATTTAGATCTGTGATCCATTTTATGTTAATTTTTTTACATAGTGAAAGGAATGGATCAAAGTTTGTGTATGTGTGTGTGTGTATGTATATGTGTATTTCCAATTGTTCCAGTATCATTTTTTGAAAAGATGATCTTTTCTTTACTGAATTGCCTTTGTACCACTGTTGACAATCAGTTGCCCATATATATTAGGGTCTATTGCTGGTCTTTCTATTCTGTTCCAATGATCTATTTGTCTATCTTTACAAAAATAGCACACTGTCTTGATTATTGTAGTTTTTAATAAGTCTTGAAAGCAGGTAGTGTTAGTCCTCCAATTTTTCTTTTCAAAGTTTTTCAAAGTTATTTTGGCTACTCTTGGTCCATTGTATTTCCATATAAATTTTACAGTGTATCAATTTCTAAAAAAAAAATAAATGCCTGCTGGGATTTTGATGAAGATTTTGTTGAACTTAGAGATCATTTTGGGGAGAACTGACAACTAAAGCGTCTTACTTTCCAATACCTAACTCTTTTATTTCATTTGTTTCCTTTTATTGCACTGGCAGGTACCTCTATTACAATGTGGAATAAAAATAGTGATAGTAACTATTCTTATCTAACTCCCAATTTCCAATGTTTTCCTACTAAGTATGATGTCTGCTATACAGTTTATTTTAGAAATCTATTATCTAGTTTGATAATATCTCTTTTTATCATGAATTAATATTGATTTTTATAAAATACTTTTCTTTATCAACTTAGATATTTTTCTCATTTAATCTGTCAATGTGGTATGCCAGTTCTGTACTTATTTGCCCTAAGATCCATTCCTTACTTTTTCCTTGCTCTGCTCACTAGTGTTCAGGAGATAATTCCTGCAGGCTGCAGTTCCTATGTTCTCTAATATTTGGCTGCTATCATGGTTCAGGCAACAAGGATACCAGCAGATTATAGGCCAGTAGGACAGAAACAGCCAGAGGTTTTCTCCTTCTCCCTCTCTGCAACAGGTGGCTTCTCTTTCAATGGCTAAATCTTCTCCATGGCTTTAGCCCCCATAATATTGGTTAACCACGGTTCTAGATCCTGTTCACCCCAACTTCCAGTCTCCAGTAACATTACCTCCTCTCTTTGTCCCTCTACACTAGAGATGGGAGTGACTTACTTATGTTGCTAAGTATTGGTTTGCCTGACTCTACCCTGTTTGGCTTCTCCATCACTTGAAAAACCAATTTCTTGCATTAAATTCTACCTGAGTTATACATTTAGAGTAATTTCTGTTTTCCTGAATAATCTCTGACAGTTGCACTTAGCTAATTATATTGTTTGATTTTCTAATGTGAAATCCTCTTTTCATACCTAGGAAAAACTCAAGTAAGTCACAAGCAGTTAAATGTAGTCAAGTCTCTTATATCATACATAACCAAAACAAAACAAAGCAAAACACCCCTGAGACCCTAAAACCTCCTCTAAATAATTCTCTGCTTCTCTCCTCTTTACATCCTTCTCACAAATAATTTTCTGCACTCACTAGTATTTGTGTATGTGTGTGTGTATATATATTCAAAACATTCTAGGAGCGTGAGGAATACAGAAACATATTCAGCTTATAAAAAATTCCAGTACTACACATAAAGCTCTATAGTGTTACTTGTGTGAAACAGCCCAACTGGTACTCAGAGGGATATTTATAGCCTTAAATGGATTTATTTAAAAAATAGTGCAGTCATTATGAAAAATAGTATTGGGGTTCCTCAAAAAATTAAAAATAGAACTACAATATGATCCAGCAATTCCATTTCTGGGTAGTTGAAAGAAAATTAAAACACTAAAAGATATATGCATCCTCATGTTCACTGCAGCATTATTTACAATAGCCAAGATATGCAAACAACCTAAGTGTCCTTTGATGGATGAATGGATAAAGAAAATGTGGTGTATATACATTCAATGGAATATTATTCAGCCACAAAAAAAGGATTAAACCTTGCCATAAATGACAACATGGATGGATCTTGAGGGCATATGCCAAGTGAAATAAGTCAGACAGAGAATGACAATACCATATGATCTCACTTATATGTGGAGCCTAAAAAAAAAACAAGAACTCATAGATACAGAGAACTGATTAGTGGTTGCCAGAAGCAGGGGGTGGGTGGTGGGTGAAGCTGCTCAAAGGTATACAAACTTCCAGTTATAAAGTAAATAAATCCTGGGAATATAACATACAGCATGGTGACTATAGTTAACAATACTGTATTGTATATTTGAAAGCTGAAAAGGGTAGATCTTAAAAGTTCTCATCAGAAGAAAAAAAATTGTAACTTTATGTGGTGATAGATGTTAACTAGACTTATTATGGTGATCATTTCACAATATATACAAATATTGAATCATTATGTTGTACACTTGAAACTAACATACTGTTACATGTCAATTATGCCTCAATAAAAAAAATGTGTCAAAGAGAAAAGAAAGCAAAGAGACCATAGGGACAAGAAATTGGGAAAAAGAACAGGCTAATTTGAAAAAGAACTGGAACAATATCTAGAAATAAAAATATAGTTATTGAAATTAAAATCCCAATGGCCAAAAATTAGAAATATTTAAAACATGCAAAAATTTCAAGAACCTGGAGGAAGAATACCATATTAAACCCAAAGAAATAGAACGTAGGAAATAATGAAGAAAAATGAAGAAATGATGAATTAGAAGGGAAGGGAGCCAATTAACAAAAGCCTATTCTTTGAAAAGATTGATTTAACTCACACTTTTATAGGTATCATTAATTACAAAAGAAAGAAACAGAAGTAAGTGATATTAGTTAAATAATGTACAAAATATAGATGCAGAAGGAATCTAAACATTATAAGAGAACACTATAAATATCATTACCAAATGGTGGGCAAGGATAGGTTTCTACATAAAGATATATTTCATCTAATAAACTCAGAAGGAATGACAGAAATAGAAAATTAACATTGTTTAACCCTTAACTAATTAATGGATAAATATGCTAATCTTCAAAGACTTCAAACATCAACACAAAGGGAGACAGACGTTAGGTTCCTCATAATGAAAGTTCACAGGATCACCTATGGAGTGCTCTTTCCAAACAAAAAATGAGAGAGAAAAAGTTAAACCTTAATCTCATCAAACTTCTACTGATTTAAAGAAATACAGGGGGAGAAGGACACCAGTGTTGCAATCAGCAAAATCCAGGCCATATGAAACTGGACAGAACATAAGATGTGTTTTTTTTTCAACAAAAAAATAAGGAAAAAGAGGTAATGTATGTATGTGTGTGTGTGTGGGGGGGTAGTATCTATAAATTAATGAACATAAAAAGCAATGGCGGGCCGGCCCCGTGGCTTAGTGGTTAAGTGCGCGTGCTCCGCTACTGGCGGCCCTGGTTCGATCCTGGGCGCGCACCGATGCACCACTTCTGCAGACATGCTGAGGCCGTGTCCCACATCCAGCAACTAGAAGGATGTGCAACTATGACATACAACTATGTACTGGGGCTTTGGGGAAAAAAAGGAGGAGGATTGGCAATAGATGTTAGCTCAGAGCCAGTCTTCCTCAGCAAAAAGAGGAGGATTAGCATGGATGTTAGCTCAGGGCTGATCTTCCTCACAAAAAAAAAAAAAGAAGCAATTGGAAACTTCAAAAAAAAAAAAACAATGACAATGAATAGATTTTATTTGACCATAATTCAAGGAAAAAAATTAAAAAACATATATGTCAAGGGGCTGGCCCAGTGGCAATAGTGGTTAAGTTTACGCGCTCCACTTTGGTGGCCTAGGGTTCACTGGTTCGGATCCTAGGCACGGACCTACACCACTAATCAAAGCCATGCTATGGCAGCAACCCACATACAAAATAGAGGAAGAATGACACAGATGTTAGCACATGTCCAATGTCCCTTAAGCAAAAAGAGGAGGATTGGCAACAGGTGTTAGCTTAGGGCCAATCTTCCTCACCAAAACAAAACAACAAAAAAATATATATATATATATACACATACATATATATATATGTGTCATCCAGGTAACTGTGAAAAACAACTGGACATTTAATGATATTAAGGAGTTAATTTTTAAGGTAGGATATGTGTAATTGGTTTATGATTCATAAAGGATACTTATCTTTTAGAAATAGATACTGAAATATTTAAAGATGAGATGTATGATATCTAAAATTTGCTTCTCCTTATTTCAGTAGCTGAGAGGGGGATAAGTATGGGTATAAATGGAACCAGATTAGCCATGTATTGATGATTGTTGGTTCTGATGTGAGGTATATTGGTTTTATTATACTATTGTCTCTACTGTTGTATATGTTTGAGAATTGCTACAATAAATAGAATATATATGTAGCCATTAAATTTGAAACCCCAAGTGAAAATAGACTGTTATTTAGAAAAATATTAGTTGTTACTCAGTTGGTCCAAACAGAAATAGAAAACTGTAATTGAGAAATACAAACTGAAACTGTCCTCAAAGTTCCAGCCACCTTTAAATATTTCAGAACAATGCAGTTGGAGGCCAGTTCTACCAAATAATAAGCAAAAAATTAGCCACCACCTTGTGTAAACACATCCAAAGCATACAAAAAGATGGGAAATTTTTCAACTCATTTTCCCAGGCTACCTTTCCTTGATAAGAAAACGAGCTGAGGACACCCTGAAAACAGAACACTTGAGCCAAGCTCACCCACATACAGGCAAAGATCCTAAATAAATTCATAGAAGGTTCAATATAGCAGTGAATTAATAGAAAAAAAGAGGCTGAATCCAAGAATGTAAAGATGATGTACCATTAGAAAGAAAACTGTCTAAAATATTACCACATTAACAGACAAGATTAAAATAGGCATTTGATCAGTTTTTGAAAAAAAATTCAACACAAATGCATAATACCATTTAGCACACAAACATTAGAAGGAGACTTCCATTTCCTAAAATCTATAGCAAACAAACTTAAACGTAAAATGTGAAATGTTAATAGCCTTCCCATTAATGTAAGGAACAAGACATAGCAGTATGCTACCAACTCTACTGTTCAAAACTGGACCAGAATGCATAGCCAGAGGATACGAATACAAAAATAAATAAAAGTTGGGAATATTAAAAAGAAATAGAAATTATTTGTTGTAAATACGATCATCATTTTAGAAAATCCAAATGGAAAGGCCATGGATTATTCAAATGTATAAGTGAATTCAGAAAGCCGGTGTATAGATAACTACAGTAAAATCAAGAGCCTTGCCATACAAAGCAGTAATTATTAGAACATGTAAAGATATGTTCTATAATATATTATAGAACATATATATGTATATATATTATATATATACTTGTTATATTTATTATAAATGAGAGTCAAAATTAAAATGAATTTCACTACACTGCACAATATTAGATAAGATCAAAAGACCTGGCTCTCACAAAATTATGCAGATCTGCCTCTTCCCTGTAGAAAGTAGATCTTTTCAAACGGAAAGTTCCCCAAAGTCAAAGTTTGACTAGTGAAGAGATCCCATCATCACTATGCATTTTCTCTGACAGCTCAGAACCTGTCCTGGCCCCGCTACCTTCTGCTGCAGCTTTTCGATCTCATATCACGCCTGGGATGCAGACCCGTTGTTTGCAACAGTTTAAGTTGAGAAACTGTCCAGAGCTTACAGGGTGGTGATATTTCTCAAGGAGCCTTTAATCAATGAAACGGGAGCCAAAATGAGGCCTTACCTCCAAAGACAGGATTTTAAGTACCACCAAGACCATAACAGAGTCACGGCCCTTATCGTCCCACCCCTGCTGTCAGCCCCGGGAGGCCCCAGGCGGGCGTAACCGGATGTGTCGCATACTGACTTCCGTCTTTGGAGTCTGAAGGAGATGCGACTGTTGTGAGGGGGGCGGCATCGCGTCAGCAGAGAGAGGAATCCAGGCCCTGCCAGGGGTAAGGTAAGGATATTGAGTAGGGGTTGAGGGAACCCCCTATCCCAAAAGACAGAAGGCCTCACAGTCCTGCCTCTACCGTTAGCCCTAGAAGGTTCCAGATAGGGATCCCCCAATGTATTGTCCTCTGAATTCTCCTTCTGGGAACTCAGAGAAGTAATAGCATTGGACCAGGGTGTTGGCATAAAGCCAGCAGAGGGAGGAATCCAGGCCCTGTCCGGAGTCAATGAAGAGTTCTGTGGAACACCCCGTCCCCCATAACGGAGACGTCACCACAGAGCCCGGCCCCTGCTGTCAGCCCAGGGAGACCCCAGGCAGGGATGGCTGGAAGTGGTTTACCTGACATTCCTGTCTGGCGGCTCCAGGAGGTGAGGATATATGGCTAGGGTATGTCTCAGGCCAGCAGGGGAAGGAGTCCCAGGCTCTGCCAGGAGTCAACGAATGCCCCTATTTTCATTCTGGGGGAAGCTGCCTACCCAGAACATTGGAGGCCTACAGAGCCCCGCCCCTGGCATGGCTGTAAGGCCCAGGTGGCCCCTCGCTTCACCTCGTGGTGGATGCCGGGGAGAGGGGTGCGTAAGAGCCTTGGTCTGAGACTAGACAATTCAAGTTAGCAGAGGGAAGAATCCTAGAGGTGGCTTGGAGTTAAGTTCAGAGCCTTGAGCAAAGACCAAGGGGAATTCCTCCCTCAGGACAAAGGGGCCCCCACAGAGCACCACCCCTACTATAAGACCTGGTCGCCCCTCAGCAGGGCTGTCAGGCTAAGAGGTCCCTCACTTTATCCTCAGTGGTCACAGGGAGAAGCGGGCACTATTAGAAGGAGGTGACTCAGACCCTTCTAGGAGTCAAAGTAGGACTGAAGGAGGTACACAGAATCAAGTTCTTCCTCTCTGGTCAGCCCTGGGAAGCCCTGGGGATATCAGAGGTTATGAGTCTCCCCCACGACCCTCCCTGCATATTCCAGGATATCAGGTGGAGGAGAGTCTTGGTCTGATTGTTACAGGCCTCAGGTCTGCAGAAGGGAGGATACCAGGCAGTCAAGGGAAGGAGCCGTGATAAGGAACCTAAGGATTGAGAGGACCACTCATCACAGAACAGGTGTTTCACAGAACCCTACATGTGATGTCATCCCCGGCAGGGGTCCCTGGAAAAGATATGTTAAACTGAGGCCTCCCTAAACTCCTCCTCAGGACTTTCAGGGATGTGAGGGCCTTGCTCCAAGGGAATAGGTATAAGGTCAGCCAAAGGAAGAGTCCCAGGCCCTGCAAGAAGCCAAGGTGAAGACTCTGAGTGAGGAGTGAGAACCCTAATTATCCCAGGATGGAGAGGGACCCACACAGCTCTGCCATTGCTGTCATCCCAGGGTGTCCCTGGGAAGGTGTGTTCAGATGAGGTTCCCCTTCAGTTCCTCCTCCAGGATGTCAGGGAGGTGGGGGCTTTGGAATGAGAGGTCAGCATGAAAGCAGTTGAGCAGAGGACCTCAGGTCCTGCCAGAAGTCAAGGTGATGGCCCTGAATGTGAACTGAGAGAAACACCTGCTATTCCAGAACAGGGGTGGCTCCACAGGGCCTGGACTTGCCAGACCTGTACCAGTTCCACTAAGACCCAGATAAGGCTGGAGAGCTACAGCCTAAGGCAAACTCTAGTTACTTCACAGAGTCCTCAGGGGAAAGGCTGATCAGAGAAGAGAAGCCTTCTGGGTTCCTAGAGCAGTGCCCTCAAGGAAACCTGCAGAGATGCCTGTCAGTAAAGCCCAAGGTGGTGTCTCCCTGCTAAAGGGTATCACACCATTTCATTCTCTTTCCTCCAGGTCACCGAACCATCTACCCTCTTTCCCACACTCCTGCCTGCTGTCCCTGACCAGTGTCGTCATGCCTCGGGGCCAGAAGAGTAAGCTCCGTGCCCGTGAGAAACGCCGCCAGGCTCGAGAACAGCTCAAGGATCTGGTGGGTGCTCAGGCCACTGTACCAGAGGAAGAAGAGTCCCCTTCTTCCTCATCTCCTAGTTTCGAAGATGTTCCCCAGAGCTCACCTGGCACTGAAACACCCAGGAATCCTAAAGTGCCTGGCAGAGTCCGCTCCACCACCACCACTACTGCTGCAGCTGTTTCAAACACAAGATTTGATGAAGGTGCCAACAATCAAGTGGAGGAAAGGCCAAATGCCTCACAGGCCCAGGATACCACTAAGCACTGGCACAGAAGCCGTATAGAAGAGAAGGTTGCTATGTTGGTGCGTTACCTTCTGTACAAGTATCAAATGAAAGAGCCAATTACAAAGGCAGACATGCTGAGAAATGTAATCCAAGCATATAAGAATCATTTCCATGAGATCCTCAGGAAAGCCTCTTATAACATAGAGCTGGTCTTTGGCCTTGATGTGAAGGAAGTGGATCCCAACAAGAACATCTACGTTCTTGTCAACAAACTGGAACTAGGCTGTGATTTGAGAGTGAATGATAACAGAGGGATGCCCAAGACCGGCTTGCTGATGACTGTCCTGGGTGTGATCTTCACGAAGGGCAACCGCGCCACTGAAGAGGAAGTCTGGAAAGTGCTGAATATGATGGGGATATATGCTGGGAGGAACAACTTCATCTTTGGGGAACCCAGGAAGCTCCTCACCCAAGATTTCGTGAAAGAAAATTACCTGGAGTACCGGCAGGTGCCCAACAGTGATCCTCCACGCTATGAATTCCTGTGGGGCCCAAGAGCCCACGCTGAAACCAGCAAGATGAAAGTCCTGGAGTTTGTGGCCAAGATCCATGATACGGTCCCCAGTGCCTTTCCAACCTATTATGCAGAGGCTTTGCGAGATGAGGAAGAGAGAGCCCGAGCCAGAGCTGCAGCCAGGGCTGCCGCTACTGCCAAGGCCAGTGCACACTCCAGGGCCATGGCCAGTAGCTTTTCCCGCCCCAAGTGAAGGCTGAGGAAGATTATTTTCTATGTGTTTGAAGAGAATAGCTAATATTCTCCTTAGTGGAAGATCAGGGTGGGGCTGAAGAAAACATAGCATATAACATGTTTGCGTGCTGTTCTATTTAGTAACTTGGATATTTGTTTAAATGTTGCTCCTTTTAATAGAAGGTTTCACTAGCTTTAGAATCTGAGTTTATGAATGGTGTAAGTCACAAATTTATTGATGTCTATGAGGTTTAAGAGTAAGAGTTTTACTATTTTATAGAAGAAATTGGGAAATGTTCCATCTTATTTGGTTATTTGGAACAAGATAACATAGTAGTGGATTAGGCATTTCCTTGGAAATGTAAAAGAATTCAGCAGTAAAATACCTGGGATCACGAAATAGAGAAAAAAAGTAAAAGATGGCCAAATATTGTACTTTCTGTTCACTTTTAGTCTGTTATTTAAAATTAAATGATACATGCCTGGATATATGTAGATTATTCAAGAATGTAGAATTAAATACATCATAATAAATTAGACTTCTTGTACATTGTCTCATTTATTTCTCAAACATTCTTTGAGCATCTGCTCTTTGGGAGGCTCTGTGCTAGTACTGGGAATGTCAGGATAAAGACCCACATGCCCAGAGAATTTTAGAGTCTGGGAGCAGCTGTCAAGTAAGGAAGATGGTGAGATACACCCTAAGACCTAAGGACGAGTCAAAAGAAGGAGAGGACATGGGAGGATCCAGATGTGGGCACTCAAGTGTAAATGCCCTGAGGCAAGTGGGTTTGGGGCCTTGGGAAACTGCAAGTCCTTCAGTGTGAGCCAATGTTATGTAAAGCTGGGTGGTGGTTCAGATGAGGCTGTGGGAGTTGGGGGCAGGGGCCAGGCCCTCAGAAGGTGCTTCCAGAGTTGAGAGACTAAAGCCTGGAATGGAAAACTGCTGCTACCAGTTACTTTTGAGTCCTGGATATCCAGAGAAAATTCTCCACCTGGGACAAGAATGGAGGGTGTCCTGTATCCTTTCCCAGTGTCTTTTTCCCAGTGCAGTTGAGCATAGCATAAGAACTATGTGTTTTATGCATATTATCCTCAGGGAGTTTCCGAGAAATAGGGGTGATACATGATGGGTATGCTCAAAAGCCCCTATGTTAGCAATATTTGCTCTGGCCTGGGAAAGACAGAGCCCACTACATTAAAAGTTCATTTTATTAGGTTGTCTTGTATTTAATTTGGCAAACTCCAAGTGAGGGCTACATTTTTAATGGGACTGAAATAAATGAAAATAGAGGTGGTTTGGATGGAAGGACAGTTGGAAGGGATGGAAGGAGTTTGTTCTTAATACAAATTCTAGGATCCTTAAGTTTCATCCAACTGGAGAAGACTCCTCCACACCCACAATAAATGGCATACCCTCAAAAACATATAGCAAGTAATTTAGTTTTACTTGCTAAGCATCATGTTAGCTGATTTGTTGTGCTGTATCGTAGAGTGCTGCATATTCTCTGATGTCTCTTGGATTAAAAAAATCACAGAGCAGATTTTGGTAGGGTCTGGGGTCAAAATAATAATAGTAATAACTGCAAATTATTAAAGAATTAATACATGCCAGACACTGTGCCAGGTGCTTTCATACATTACATACATCCCAGGGGTCCTACACAGCAAGGCTTATCAAGCTCACTTCATAGAAAAGCCTCACAGAGAATATGCACTTTTCCTGACTTCACCTGGCTCATAAGTGTCAGAACTGGGGCTAGACTTCTGTCTCAGTTCGTTTAGGGTCCCTCACTATTCCAAGCCTTCTGGCATAAAGCAGATGTTCTGCCTCAATTCATTTCTACTCTCACTACTCCACAATATCTCTCAGGCAATGAAATGAAGGATCTTGTTGCCAATGTACTAACCCCAGGTGTAATAAATAAAGATGAAAATGAGAATTAAAAACAACTTCAGGATTGTTGGTGGGCTTAATTTACCTAGGCTCCTCCTGCCCCTAGCCTCAGAGTTACTTGAAAGCTGACTGTGCTCCAGTCCCAGCACTTGGGACCAGTTCCATCACTTTCCAAATTACATCACTCTTGCCCTAGGTCTTCCTTATTGTGCCCTCCTGTCCAAATCAGGATCCTGACCTGCCATCCAGCTCTCCCCTGCTTCCTTTCATAAGGCTGCACTTCGCTCCCAGTGGAACAGAAAGTTCAGAATCACCTGCCTTTCCCCTGGGCAGAGTCTGATTTGGCAGAGGATCCATTGGTTCTTGAAAGATAACCCTGAAGTTAGGGGAGAGGTTTTAGAAAGCAGATGAGATCAGTAAGAAAGGAGAATTTAATCTGGTGACTTATCTGAGACCGGCCTCTGACTCCATGCACTGATGAGTGAGTTCAAATTAACTGTCAAGAACCAAAGCCTCCCTCCTAAGTAGTAGATGAGGAAGGACCAAGGAAATCACTGTGTAGCAACCATCTGCAGAGGCAGGGTTCCTAAAAACTTGGGCGTCCTTCCAGGAGGATGTAGTATTTTTCTATTGCTGACAAACAAATTGCCATAAATTAAGGGATTTACAACAACACATATGTATTATCTTATATTTCTATAGGTGAGAAATATGGGTTGGCTGTGCTGTTTTCTTTGTTCAGAGTTACACAAAGCCCAAATCAAGCTGCCAGAGTCTGGGTTATTATTGGGAAGTGCTGAGAAGAATCACATTCCACACTTTTTCAGGTTGCTCTCAGAATCCAGTTCTATGAGGAATTCAGTTCTTTGTGGTTAAGACTGTCAGCTGAAACTGACATAGTTCCTCAAGGCCTCTGTCTAGTCCTTGCATGTAGGCCCCTACTTCAGAAACGGCGCATTGAATCTGTCTCATGTGGAAACTCGCCTACTTTCTCCACTGCTGCATCTCTCTTCTGTCTCCAGCCAGAGCAAGTTCTCTGCTTGTTGGGGCTCATGTCATTAGATTGGGTCCGCTCAGGTACTCCAGTATGATCTCCATATTTTAAGGTCCATTCCATTATTTTAATTACATATGCAAAGTGCTTTTGGCTATGTAACATAATGTGTTCACAAGTTTCAGGGATAAGAGTATGGGCATTTTTGTGGAACAATTATTCAGTCTACCACTGAGGTAGAAAATGTCTCCCTGGCAGACATGCCAGCTTTGATAAGAAAAGAAAAAATAATTCACCATCATTTTCTCCTGACTCTTGTCTGTATCTGCCCCAGAGGAAAATCCTGGTTTTTCAGTGTGCCTAAAGACGCCCATACAAGTGTTCAGGCATGTTCAACAGGTGGTGGGTAGCAGAGACTCACAAGTTATGGTTTTTCCATGCAGCATAGGAAGAAAAAAATTCTCAGCACATTGAGATTATAGAGGTTATTGAAAAGGTCAGTGCAGAAAGGTGCTATCGTGTGAGGAAGGGTGGACCCTCCCTGCTGAGATTTACATGATCATTTTGAAAGTTGGTATGATCCGGTATTTGAAAACACCAGTCACATATAGACACCAGAAAAAAGTTGTTGAATTGCAAGGAAACTGATCCTCAAAAATCCTCCATGAAGGAAGAGGGCTGATGTAACAAATCATAATAGTTGCTCTTTTTTGAGTATCTACTATGTAACAGTTAATGGGAAAGTCTGTAAGTGCTCATTCACTTTGTGTCTTGCTCTCTCTCATTGGTTCGTATGGAGACTACTTGCCAGTCCACTTGTAGTTAGGAAGGGTCATGTGACTATCCTTGACACTGAATTATGAGCAGAAGCATGCTTGTTGCCTCCAGACCAAA
The DNA here is from genome assembly GCF_020826845.1 of Diceros bicornis minor. NCBI lineage: Eukaryota > Metazoa > Chordata > Mammalia > Perissodactyla > Rhinocerotidae > Diceros > Diceros bicornis. The sequence goes on from NC_080781.1 coordinate 23,314,974, forward strand.
GTGTCTGAGAACCAGTGTGCCACCTCTATGCTGTTTGTTTCATTCGGCAAACATGGAGAGCCTGTGTTGAGATGTGAAGGTTCAGGATGTAAGCAGCCTGGGTTCCTGAGTCACCTGACAATGGAGACCCCCGCCCCCGCCCTGCCAACGCCTGTCAGATTTCATGTGCATAAGAAATAAAACTTTGTTATGTTAAGCCATTCAGAAATCAGACCTTTCCCACTACATCTCATAAATACTTTATCTGAATAGTACACAGCTACTATTTCTGTTGTTAGTCTTATTTAAATATTTTAATTACAAAAGGAAATAGGACATATATTCTTGCTGCCAAAAAAATTCTAACAATAGGGATAAATCACAATTCTGCTTCCTTACTACGTTCCTCCAAAATTCATCCCTCCCCAGAGGTAACTGCATTAAAAAATCTTGCGTGTAGTATTTTAAAATTTATTCCAGGCCTATTCTTCCATACATGTGCTAGAAAAATATACACTGTGAGTTTTATAAAAGCACATGTAACAATGTACATATTGTCCTGCCTCTTGCCCCTCTCAGTGAACAAAATGAACGCAAGGTCTTTCTGTGAGAAAACATATAGATCCACCTTACTCTTTTGTTTTTTTTTTTTGGGGAAAGGGTGGCCCTGAGCTAACATCTGTTACCAATCGTCCTTGTTTTTTTTCTCCCCAAAGCCCCAGTACATAGTTGTATATCTTAGTTGTAGATCCTTCTAGTTCCTCTATGTGGGACGCTGCCTAAGCATGGCTTGATGAGTAGTGACTAGGTCTGCGCCCAGGATCCGAATGGTGAACCTTGGGCCTCCGAAGCAGAATGCGAGAACTTAACCGCTACACCACCAAGCCGGCCCCACCTCACTCTTTTAATTAATCCTTAGAATTCTAAAGTGTGTGTGTGTGCCATAATTAATTTAACCATTCTCCTCCTGATGGACACACGAGTTGTTTCCCATTTGTTGCTATGATTAATAGAACTGATAGCAACAACACTGAACATCAATTCTTGGGCAAATGTGCATGTTTTATTATAGGAAAGATGTAGAAAAGTGCAATTAGATTAAAGTGGAAAGAGTGTGATGATAGTAAATTTTTATGAATATTACTGATATTCTGTTACAATAATCCTATGCCTAATTATCTTTTCACATATGTATGTACGTGAATAAATCAAGCTCTCATTGGCATTTTATTTTATCAACCTTTTAAATTTTGGTCAAACTTTTGATTGAAAATATATTGTCTCACTGTTATTTTAATTTGTATTTCCTATTTTCTAAATAGATTGAGCAGAAAATTAATTTAATCCTTCACTCATATAAAGTGAGATTTCTGCAGTGATACCTTAAGTACCAGGATTCCTCTGGGTGTATACTCTAGAATGACAAGATGCCAGGAAATGGGCCTGGACAGGAAAACATCAATAAGTGAGGAACATCAGGAGGACCTGTGGGGGGGCGGGGAGTAAAGCAATTTCCAGAATCCATGAGAGAGAGCACATATTAAAACAAGTCCAGAGAGCCCAGGGCAGCTGGAAGTCAGGGGCCTGTATGCAGACATCGGCAAAAGGTAAAAAAGGAGAGAAGGTAGAGAATCTGGTGGAGGGTACTAGAGAACTTATATAAACAGGCTAGGGAATCTCTGAATCATCATTACCAGCCTGAAGTTGTACAGTGATCTGAGTGGGTAGATCTATTGGATGAAAGGACCAGAGGCATGCCTGATACCCCACCCTCCCTTGGAACACCTGCTGCCCACTGCCAGGCAGAGTATAGCTGGCTCCCCTGTGTCACCCACCAAGTGATCCTACTGATGGAATCCGAGAGAGCTACATCTCTTCACTACCCTGGTGGTTCCATGCATCCTTGCCAGTGTACCAGAGCTATGAGCTGTCTGGATGCCTGATGGAGAAGGCTATTTCTTCCCCTGTGTATGAGGCCCTCCTCCCACTGAGGCTGAGGCTGAGGCTGTGCAAGTGGGTGGTATTGGTTGGTGATTCAGGACAGCTAAAATAGGGCAAGTATTACCAGTGAGTATTGGAAGGGGGTGTGTAGCTGCAAGGAAGGGGAAATTAGAGGGGGAATTCACTGAGGCTAATTATCTCAGTGACTCTGGGAATTAAGGGCTGAGTGTAGACATTGTCTTGAAAAACAATCCAGATGTTATCCCTAGCTCAGATTGCCTCCAGTGTTCTGATTTCTTTGCACACTAGAGGGTGGATCTTCTGCGCCCGTGTCTGGTGGCCTTTATCACCAGACACTGTAGTAGGGAGGTGGTCTATGATGCAAACATTTACAGGGTGGATAGAGAACCACTGGAGATGGTGCACTTCCTTGTTAAACTGGGAATGACGGGTATATGTGGAGTGCAAAACTATTATTACTCTAACCCCGACTTGATTGAATTGAAATTTAAAAAAAGGATTCTGTACTAGCCATTCCCAAAGTTGTCACGTGGTCTTTATTAACTTTTATATCACCGTTCTCAGGCCAGCAGAGGGATGGGTCTCAAACCCTAAGAAGTAAAAGTAAGGACCGTGAGGGAGTGCTGAGGGAACCACTCAACCCGTAGCAGAGTTCACCCACACAGACTTGTCCCTGCTACCAGCACTCTTAAGCCCATGCCTGGATGTTAGGTCCTAGCACTCCTTCACTTTCCCCTCTGGGACTCGGGAGGGGAGACTGGAGGGTGGGATGTTTGAGAACAAAGGCCTTCGCTTAAGGCTGGCTGACTCAGATCAAGAGACTGAGGAGTCTCAGGTCTCCCAGGAATCAATGAAAGGTCCATATGTGAGTTCTGCCGGAGTCCGCCACCCCCACAAAACAGAGCCCACCCCTCATCTCCAAGAACCACACCCCTGCTCTCAAGTCCATATGGGAGTGGCCGGAAGTGGCTAGCAGTAACTTCCGTAACTTCCGCCTCTGACTTCTCAGAAAAGTGAAAGCGGTTGTCGACCGGTGGTGTGCGGTAAGTAGAGGAAAGAATTCTCGGGAAGACTTCCAGGTCCTGTGAGGAAATAGGGTCAAGACCCCGAGTGAAACTTGAGGGCACCCCACACCCACACCAGAAGGGGGGGCAGAATCTTGCCGTTTGTGTCAGCCCTGGGAGGCCCTGGACAGGGATCACCAGATGCAGTGCCCTTTGAATTCCCCCTTCTGTGGACTCAGGGGGGTGACGGTATTGGACCAGGTTTTGGCATCTGGCCTTCCAGCAGTGAAGTTGAGGACCCTGAGTAAGGTCTGTGGGAAGCAACTGCGCCAGATGAGAAAGGCCCCGCAGAACCTGGGCCCCTGCTTTCAGGCCTAGGAGACCCCTGATGGGAGGGGCAGGATATAACACGCCCTGAGTTCCGCCTCTGGTGTCTCAGGGAAGCGAAAGAATTGGTGCGAAGGGGACAGTGTAAAGTTAGCAGAGGGAGGAGGTCCAGGCCCTGCCAGGAGGTAAAATAAGAATGCTTCGTGAGGTACGAGGGTACCCACTACCCAGTGAGAGGGGGGCCCACAGACTCCCACCCTGCATTCAGCAATAGCAGGCCCTAGGCAGGGAACATCTGATATAGCACTCCCTAAATTCTTCCTCTGGAGATGCAAGGAGGGGATGGCATTGGACCAGGGTTATGGGCTCAGGCCGGCTGGTGGAAGAGCCCTAGGTCCTAAAAGAAGTTGAAAGTGAGGATCAGGAGTGAGGTCTGAGGGACCTCCCATCCAACAAGAGAGGGGTTCGCAAAGAATGCTGACTCTGCTGTCAGCCCAGGGAGAACTGAGGTGAGAGTGGCTGAATGCAAAACACCCTGAATTCCAAATCTGGCATTTCAAAACAGTGAAAGGCGGGGTGGCCCGTGGCCTAGTGGTTAAGTTCAAGCGCTCCCCTTGGGTGGCCTGGGGTTCGCAGGTCCGGATCTCGGCGTGGACCTCTGCATCGCTCATCAAGCCATGCTATGGTGGTGTCCCACGTACAAAATAGAGGAAGATGGGCACGGATGTTAGCTCAGTGCTCATCTTCCTCAGCAAAAAGAGGAAGATTGGCAAACAGATGTTAGCTTAGGGCCCATCTTCCTCAGCAAAAAGAGGAAGATTGGCAAACAGATGTTAGCTTAGGGCCAATCTTCCTCACCAAAAAAAAAAAAAAAAGTGAAAGGCTTCCTGTGAGAGGGGCTGCTTTCAGGTAATCAGAGGAACTACTTCCAGGTTCTGCCAGGAGGTAATGTAAGGACTGTGAGTGAAGTTTGAGGGGACTCCTTACCCCAAAAGACACAGGGTCCCACGGATTCCTGGCAGGCTCTGGGCAGGAATCATCTGATGAAGCATCCACTGAATTCTCACAAGGAGAATTCAGGAAGGTGAGGACATTGGACCAGAGTGTCAGCCTCAGGCCAGCAGAAAGAGGAGTCCTAGGCTCTAACAAAAGTAATGAGAAGGACCTTGACTAAGTTCTGAGGGAACCATTGACTCCATATCAAAGAGGGCCTGCACAGAGTCCCAACCATGCTGTAAGCCCTGAGGGGTCGCTGGGCAGATATGTTAGGCCCCCTAAATTCCTCCTCAGGGATCTCAGAGATAGGAGGGCCTTGTTCTAAGGGGATAGGTTTCAAGTCAGCAAAAGGAGAAGTTCCAGGCCCTATAAGAAGCCAAGGTGAGGACCCTGAGTGAGGAATGAGGACCCTAATTCCCCTAGCACAGAGAGGGTTCTTCTGATCTATTCCATTACTCTCATCCTGAGTGTCCCTGGGAAGATATGGTCAGATGAGGTTCTCCCTCAGTTTCTCCTCTGGACTCGAAAGGAGATGAGGTCATTGAAATGAGGAGTCAGCATAAAAGCAGTAGAGTAGAAGGATCCCAGAAGCTGCCAGAAGTCAAGATGATGGCCCTGAAAGTGAACTGAGAGAAAACACTCTCTACTCCAAACAGGAACCTCCACAGATCCTGGACCTGCCAGGCCTTGCTGTCACCCCAGTAAGCCCCAGGCAGATCTGGCAAGTAGCAGCCCAAGGTGAACTCTAGTTACTTTTACAGCGTTCTCAGGAAACAGGCTGGTAGGAGAACAAGAGCTTTGTGGGTTCTTTGAGCAGTGCACACAAGAAAACCTGCAAAGATGGCCATCGATAAAACCAAGGTGGCATCTCTTTGGTGAAGGGGTACACACCATCTTATCCTGTTTCCGCCAGGCCACTGGTTCACCTGCCCGCTTGTCTGCTGCATCTGAACACGGTCATCATGCCTCGGGGTCAGAAGAGTAAGCTCCGTGCCCGTGAGAAACGCCGCCAGGCCCTAGAAGAGCCTGAGGACCTGGTAGGTGTTCAGACCACTGAGGGAGTGGGAGAAGAGTTCCGCTCGTCTTACTCTCCTTGTTGCAAGGGTGTTTCCCAGAGCTTACCTGCTCCTGGGTCATGTTGCAATTCACAGGGTCTTCAGAGAGCCACATCCACCGCCACTACTGCTGCAGCTGTTTCATACAGAAGATCGAATGAAGGTGCCAACAACCAAGTGGAAGGAAGGCCAAGATCCTCCCAGGCCCAGCCCACCACCGAGCTCTCCCATAGAGGCCCTCTAGATGAGAAGGTGTTTATATTGGTGTACTATCTGCTGTACAAGTATCAAATGAAAGAGCCAATTAGTAAGGCAGATATGCTGAGAAATGTAATCCAAACGTACAGGAATCACTTCCGTGAGATCCTCAAGAGAGCTTCTGAGCATGTGGAGCTGATCTTTGGCCTTGACATGAAGGAAATGGATCCCTACAGGCACATCTATGTCCTCGTCAACAAACTGGAACCAAGCTGTGATGGGGGGATGAGTGATGGTAGTAGTCTGCCCACAAGTGGTCTGTTAATGATTGTCCTGGGTGTGATCTTCACAAAGGACAACTGTGCCACTGAGGAGCAAATGTGGGAAGTGCTGAATATGATGGGTGTATATGCTGGGAGGTGGCACTACATCTATGGGGAGCCCAGAAAGCTCATCACTCAAGATTTAGTGAAAGAAAATTACCTGGAGTACCGGCAGGTGCCCAACAGTGATCCTCCACGCTATGAATTCCTGTGGGGTCCAAGAGCCCACGCTGAAACCAGCAAGATGAAAGTCCTGGAGTTTGTGGCCAAGATCCATAAAACGGTCCCTAGTGCCTTCCCATCCTGGTATGCAGAGGCTTTGCGAGATGAGGAAGAGAGAGCCCGAGCCAGAGCTGCAGCCAGGGCTCGTACTGCTGCCATGGCCAGTGCACGTTCCAAGGCTACGGCCAGTGCACGTTCCAGGGCTACGGCCAGTGCACGTTCCAGGGCCACGGCCAGTGCACGTTCCAGGGCCATGACTAGCAGCGTCTCTCACCCCTAGTAAAGTCTGAGGCAGATTCTTCACTTTCTTGTTAAAAAATAGTCTATGTTCTCATTAGTGTAAAGTCAGGGTGGGGCTGGAGACAACAGAATGTATGACGTTTGTGTTCCTATCCTATGTGTTAACCTAGATGATTTTTAAGTTACTTTTCCTTTTGATAGAAAGTTTATTAGCTTCAAAATCCAAGTTTATGAATGACACTGCTCAAACTTGTGCCATGTATGACATTTAAGAGTAAGAGATTATTATTTTTTAAATCAAATTGGGAAACTCTCCATCTCATTTAGTGATTTGTAACACGACAGCATGTCAGTGGATTAGGCATTTCCTTGGAAATGTAAAAGAATTCAGCAGTAAAATACCTGGGATCACGAAATAGAGAAAAAAAGTAAAAGATGGCCAAATATTGTACTTTCTGTTCACTTTTAGTCTGTTATTTAAAATTAAATGATACATGCCTGGATATATGTAGATTATTCAAGAATGTAGAATTAAATAGATCATAATAAATTAGACTTCTTGTACATTGTCTCATTTATTTCTCAAACATTCTTTGAGCATCTGCTCTTTGGGAGGCTCCGTGCTAGTACTGGGAATGTCAGGATAAAGACCCACATGCCCAGAGAATTTTAGAGTCTGGGAGCAGCTGTCAAGTAAGGAAGATGGTGAGATACACCCTAAGACCTAAGGACGAGTCAAAAGAAGGAGAGGACATGGGAGGATCCAGATGTGGGCACTCAAGTGTAAATGCCCTGAGGCAAGTGGGTTTGGGGCCTTGGGAAACTGCAAGTCCTTCAGTGTGAGCCAATGTTATGTAAAGCTGGGTGGTGGTTCAGATGAGGCTGTGGGAGTTGGGGGCAGGGGCCAGGCCCTCAGAAGGTGCTTCCAGAGTTGAGAGACTAAAGCCTGGAATGGAAAACTGCTGCTACCAGTTACTTTTGAGTCCTGGATATCCAGAGAAAATTCTCCACCTGGGACAAGAATGGAAGGTGTCCTGTGCTCTTGTCCCAGTGCAGGGGAACACAGTCCGCAAACCAGGTATTTTATATACATTGTCTCCAGAGAGTCTCTGAGAAATAAGGCTGATACTGGCTTAACATGTAATGCCCAGAAGCTATTGTGCTGGCACTCTTTGCCTTGGGCTCTCAAAGACAGAGCTCACTCTGTTAATAGGGTATTTAAATTAGGTTATCTTCAGTGCACTTTGGCAAACTCAAAGCAGGGGATAGACGTTTTGATGGGAGGGAACCAGGTAGTCCTTCACACATTTTCTAGGAGCCTTATATGCATCCAGCTGGGGAAGATTTTCCCAACTCACTATGAAATATCCTCAAAACGTTCCTTAGCAAGTAACTTACTTTTACTTGGTAAGAAGCATTTTGGCTGATTTGGTGTGCTATGTCCTAGAGGACTGTATATTCACTGACATCTCCAGGATTAAAATAAATTTGAAAATTCCAAGATGGAAGATTGGTAGTGTTTGAAGTGAAAATTATAAAATTGTAATAACTTCTAATTATCAAAGACCCAATATATACTAGTTACTGTACCAGGTGCCTTACATAAATTATTTATATTCCAACAGTCCGACTTCACAAGGTATACATGAGCCAGGGACCCAGATGACCACATCAATGTCACTTCACAGATGAAGAACATGAGGAACACATAGCTTTGCAATTTTCTCAAGTTCACATGGCTGATAAAATGACAGAACTGGGACTAGAGCCCTGGTATGAATTTCCCTAGAACCCACACTGTTCCACTCCTCCCAGCCTGAGGCTGACTTGTGTCTATTAATTCATTTCTCTTCTCACTATTCCATGATGTCTCTCAGGCGGTAAGAAGAAGGACCCTGTGGCCGAAGTCCTAAAAGCAGGCCTCAAGAAGGAAGGTGAAAATGAGAATCCAACACATTTGGGGATTGTCTGAGGGCTTCATTTACCTAGGGTCCTCCTGCCCCTCGCGCCAGGGTTCCTTGAGAGCTGACTCTGCTCCGGTCCCAGCACGCGTGTCCAGGCCCAGCACTTTCCTGCATGACAGCTCCCCTCCCCTGGGTCTTCCCCAGTGTGCCCTCAGGTCCAAAGTGGAACCCGACCTGCTGGCCAGCTCTTCTCTGCATCCTCCTCTGGAGGCTGCACTCTGCTCCGCTGGAACAGACAGCCCATATCCCTGCCCTCCCCTGACTTAGAGCATTCTGACTCCCTGCAGATCGCATCTGTCACTGTGGACCCCATTGATAGCAACAGCCCCTTCCACGTAATTGTTCACTTTTACAATTACAATACCACGTAATTGTTCACTTTTACAATTACAATTGGTTGTATTGGTATGGTTCTATTTCTAGACTCTATTTTGTTCAATTGATCTATGTGTCTATCCCTCTGTCAATACCACACTCTTGCTTATTGTACTTACATATATATATAGTTGGTCTTACCATTGGGTAGTATAATTCCTCCAACTCTATTCTCCTTTTGTAAAATGTTTTAGCTATTCTAGTTCCTTTGCTTTCCCATATAAATTTTAGCATCAGTTTATGTATATCCATAAAACATCCAGCTGAGATTTTGATAGTAGTTGTTAAACTTGCAGATCAATTTAAGGAGAATTGCTATTTTGCTCTTTACTATGTTGATTCTTTTATTATGTGGATATGGTACTTCTATTTATTTAAATCTTCGATTTCTTCCCCTGGCATTTTATAGTTTTCAGCTTACAGATCCAGTACATGCTTTATTTTATCTAAACCTGAGTACTTAATTTTTTAGCTATTGTAAATGTACGGTGTATTTTAATTTTGGTTTCCAATTATTTATTGCTAGTATGTAAAAATATGATTGTATTCTGTGACCTTGCTTGTATCCTGAAACCTTGCTAAAATAACTCATTAGTTAAAGGATTTGGGGAGGATTATTTTGTTTTCTTTTTTTCCCTAGATTCCTTGGGATTGTTTTTTTAGACAATGTCATCTGCAACTAGAAACCTTTTTTATTTCATTGTTTCCAGTCTGCATGCCCTTTACTTCTTCTTCCTGTGTGATTGCACTGGCTAGGACTTCCAGCACTATGTCAAATAGGAGTGTAGTGGGCATACTTGCTTATTCCCAGTCTTAATGGGAAAGCATTCAGTCTTCTACCATTAAGTGTAATATGAACTGTAAGGGTTTTATATATACATATAGATAGATAGATACTCTTTATCACCTTAACAAAGTTCCTTTCTAGTCCTAGTGTGCTGTAAGGTTTTATAATGAATGAGTGTTGAATGTTGTCAAATGCTTTTTCTGCTTCAATTGATACGAGCATGTTGTTTTCCTTCTTTCTTCTGTTAACATGGTGGATAGCTTGGTTGATTTTGAATATTCATTCAATCAGACCTGCATTTCCTAGAATAAACACTTTTTCTTGGTTTATTATTTTTTATGTATATTGCTGGATTCAGTTTGCTAATACTTTGTTGAAGATTTTTGTTCAAGATTGATAGTGTTCTGTAGTTTTCTTTCATTGTACTAACTTTGCCTTATTTTGGCTTAAAAGTAATATTGGCCTCATTAATGAGCTGGGAAGTGTCCCCTCCTTTTCTATTTTCTGGAAGAGATTGTCAAGAAATGATGTTATTTCTTCTTTAAGTACTTGGTAGAATTTATCAGTGAAACCATTTCCGTTGGGAGAATTTTTTCTCACAAGGTTTTCACCTATAAATTCCATTTCTTTAATTGTTATAGTATTATTCAGGCTATCTATTTTAACTTGGATGAGTTTAGGCAGTTTGTGGTTTTTGAGGAATTAGTTCATTTCTTTCTGAGTTGTCAAATTTATGTTCGTAGAATGGTTCACAATATTTCTTTATAATCCTTTTAATGTCTCTTGGGTCTGTGGTAATATCCCCTCATTTTTTCAGATACTGTTTGTTTGTATCCTCTCTGCCTTGTTCTTTGTCAGTCATGCTAGATGTTTATCAATTTTATGTTATGAAAGATTTTATGTTTTGAAAGAACCACGTTTGATTTTATTGATTTTCTCTATTGTTTTTGTTTTCCATTTCATCGATTTCTGACTTTGTTTTTGATATACTTCCTAACATCTGCCTCCTTTTCTAGTTTCCTGAGAGGGACGCTTAGGTTATTGATTCGAGATATATTATTTTCAAATATAAACATCTAGTGATATGCATTTATTTAAAAGCATTCCTTTACTTGCACTCACTGACTTTGAAATGTTTTATTTTCCTTTTCATTCAATTAAATACATATTTTAAATTTTCATCGAGAATTCCTCTTGGGCTTACACATGATTAAGAAGTATACTGTTTAATTTTGCATTGTTTGGAAAATTTGGCATGTTTCATGACCCAGCACATGGTTGCTCTTGGTGAATAGTCCGTGTGTGCATAAAAAATGTGTATTCTGCTGTGGTTGGTTCAAGTTTTCTATAAATGTTAACTAGATCCTGTTGTTTGATAGTGTTGTTCAGTTCTATATCCTCAACGATCTCCTTTCTAGTGGTTCTTTTGATTCCTGAGATAGAGGTGTTGAAGACCCCAACTATAAGCATGGCTTTGTCTATTTCTCCTTTCAGTTCTGTCAGTTTTTGTTTCAGATATTTTGAAATTCTACTTTTAGGTACATGCACCTTTAGGATTATTATGTCTTCCTGGTGAATTGACTCTTTTATCATTATTTAATATCCTCCTCTGTCATTGGTAATTTCTTTGTTCTGAAATCTACATTTCTGATATTAATAGCGCCAATCTACTTGTGGTTTGATTATGGTTTGAATAGTATAACTTTTCTCATCCTGTTACTTTTAACCTATGTATGTATTAAAATTTGAAGTATTTGTAGATAGCGTGTGATTAGCTCATACATTTTTATCCATTCTACTAATCTCTTTTAATTGTTATAATTTGACAATTTAGATTTAATGTAATTATTGATATTTCTGCTATTTTATAATCTGTTTTCTCTGTTTTACATTCTTCTGTTTCCTCTTTCCTGCCATTCTGTGGGTTACTTGAACTTTGCAATTTAAATGAATATAATGTAGATATTAAAATTAATCTAATTTAAAGCAATAGTAGTTTAGGTACTTCCTTTAAAGTTTTCAATGGTTGCTAGAGGGATTACAATCTTCATATGTAACATCTCATTCTGATAGTATCAAACATTAATCACTTCATTTGGAATGTAGGAACTTTACTATTTATTAGGTGCTTTTCTCCTCCCCACTTTATGATACAGTTGTCTTAAATATTTCCAATATATACATTGAGAACCACATTAGACACTGTTATACATTTTTTAGCACTGATCATGTTGTATTTTTAATTTAGGTAAAATTCACATCACATATAATTGACCTTTAAAGTATAAAATTCAGTGGAATTTAGTATATTCACAATGTTGTGCAACCACCGCCTCTTTCTAGCTTCAACATTTTCCTCACCCCAGTAAGACACTCTGTGCCCATTAAGTAAGAACTTGCATTATTCCCTCCCTTACCCCCCAGTAACTGCCAATCTGCTTTCTGTCTCTATGGATTTGCATATTCTGGATATATCATATAATAGAATTCATACAATATGTGACTTTTTGTGTCTGACTTCTTTCCCTTAGCATAATGTTTTCAAGGTTCATCCACATTGTAGCATGAATCAATAATTTGTTCCTTTATCATGGCTTAATAATATTCCATTGTATGGATACATCACCATTTGTTTATCCATTCATCCATTGACGGGCATTTGATTTGTTTCCACCTTTTGGCTACTAGGAATAATGCTTTTATCAATGTTTGTGTACAAGTTTCTGTGTGGACATATGTCTTCATTCCTCTTGAGTGTATACCTAAGAGTAGAATTGCTGGGTCATATGGTATTTTTATGTTTAACTTTTTTTTGTGTGTGTGAGGAAGATCAGCCCTGAGCTAACATCTGTGCTAATCTTCCTCTTTTTGCTGAGGAAGACTGGCTCTGAGCTAACATCTATTGCCAATCCTCCTCCATTTTTTTCCCTCAAAGCCCCAATAGATAGTTGTATGTCATAGTTGCACATCGTTCTAGTTGCTGTATGTTGGACGTGGCCTCAGCATGGCCGGAGAAGCGGTGCATTGGTGCACGCCCGGGATCCGTACCCAGGCCGCCAGTAGCAGAGCACACGCACTTAACCGCTAAGCCACGGGGCCGGCCCCTATGTTTAACTTTTTGAGGAAGTGCCAAACAATCTTTCACAGCAACTCCACTTTTGAAATTCCCACCAGCAATGTACGAGGATTCCTATTTCTCCACATCCTCTTCAATGCTTGTTATTTTCCTTTTTTAAAAAATTAAAGCCATTCTAGTGAGTATAAAGTGGTACTCATTGTGGTTTTGATTTCTTTAATGACCAATAATGTTGAATAACTCTTCATAGGCTTATTGGCCATTTGTATATCTTCTTTGCAGAATTGTCTATTCAAATCTATTGCCCATTTTTTAAATTGGGTTGTTGTCTTTTTGTTGCTGAGTTGAAAGATTTCCTTATATATTCTGGATAGTAAACCCTTATCAGATATATGATTTACAAAATATTTTCTCCTATTCTGTAGGTTGCCTTTTCACATTCTTGATAATGTCCTCTGATGTACAGTTTTTAAATATTTGACATATTTTTTCTTTTGTTGTTTGTACTTTGGTGTCAAATCTAACATTCCATTGCTAAATCTGAGATCTTGATGATTTACCACTATATTTTCTTCTAATAGTGTTTTAGTTTTAACTGCTATATTTAGGTCATTGATCCATTTTGAGTTAATTTTTATACATTGAGTAAGCTACAGGTCTATTTGTTAAAAAAACTTTTTTTCCACATTCAATGGTTTTGGCACCCTTCTTGAAAATAAATTGTACACAGATGTTTGCATTTATTTTCAGGCTCTCAATTCTATTCCATCGTTCTATATGTCTATCCTTATGCCAGTAGCACATTGTTTTGATTATTGTAGCTTTGTAATAAGTTTTCAAATAGGGAAATGTGAGTCCTCCAATTTTGTTTTACTTTTTCAATATTGTATTGGCTGCTGGGGATCCCTTGCAATTTCACATGAATTTGGTGATTGGCTTTTACATTTCTGCAAAAAAGACCACTGTAATTTTTTACAGGAATTACACTGAATGTGTAGATCACTTTGGGGAGTATTGCCATCTTAACAATATTTAAGACTTCTGATCCATGAACATGGGATGTTTTTCCATTTATTTAGGTCCTTTTTCATTTTTTTCAGGAATGATCTATATTTTTCAGTGTATAATCTTGCACATCTTTGGTTAAGCTTATTCTTAGGTATTGTATTTTTATTGATGCTGTTGCAAATGGAACAATTTCCTTCATTTCTTTTCCAGCTTGTTCATTGCTTGTGAAATGATTTTTGTGTGTTGATCTTGTACACTGCAACTTTGCTGAATTCATGTATTAGCTCTAGCGGGTTTTTTTTTGGAAATTTTGGGATTTTCTGTATATAGAATCATGTTATCTACAAATAGAGATAGTTTTACTAGTTCTTTCCTAATTTGGATCCCTTTTGTTTCTTTTGTTTTGTTTTTACCTAATTGCCCTGGCCGGAATTCTGGTACAATGCTGAATATCAATGGTAAAGTCAATATCCTTGCCTTGTTCCTGATTTTAGGGGTGAATCTTCCATTCTTTCACCATTGAGTGTGATGTTACCTACGGGTTTTTCATAAGTTCCTTTTAAGAAAGTTCCTTTATATTCCTCGTTTGCTAAGTGTTTTTTATCATGAAAGGGTGTTAAATTTTGTCAAATGCTTTTTCTGCATCTACTAAGATGATCATGTTGGTTTTTTTTGCCTTTGTTCTTATAATGTGACATATCACATTGACTGATTTCCTTATGTTGAAACAGCCTTGCATTCCCAGGATACATCCCACTTAGTCATTGTGTATAATCCTTTTTATTTGCCGTTTGTTTCCATTTACTATTATTTTGTTCAGGATTTTTGCATCTATATTCATAAGGGATATTGACTTGTAATTTTACTTTCTAAAAATTACATCTTTATACTTGTGTGCCCATTAAGAAAGATTTATAATAATTATTTTATGCATTTGTCTTTTAAATTACATAAGCCACAAAAAAAAGTAATTACATAAAAAAATACAGTAATGTTGGCTTTTATATTTACCTATGTTTACTGACGATCTTTGTTTTTTCATGTGGCTTGTAGTTACTGTATAGAGTTATTTGGTTTCAGCCTGATTGACTTGAGCATTTCTTGTAGTGACAAACTCTCTTAGGTGATTGAATATCTTATCTTTAGTTCATTTAGGTTTTCATCATACAGAGTCTAATCACCTGCTAATTATAAATGCTGTGTTTCCTATTTTCCCTTTGATTTCTTATGATCCCTTTGATTTCTTATGATTCCTATTACTGCACCATGTAAAATTTTTATTAAAATGTTGAATAGAGGGGCCAGCCCCGTGGTTTAGCAGTTAAGTGCACATGCTCCGCTACTGGCGGCCCGGGTTCGGATCCCGGGTGCACACCGACGTAATGCTTCTCTGGCCATGCTGAGGTGGCGTCCCACATACAGCAACTAGAGGGATGTGAAACTATGACATACAACTATCTACTGGGGCTTTGGGAGAAAAGGGGGAAGAAAAGGAGGAAGATTGGCAATAGATGTTAGCTCAGGGCCGGTCTTCCTCAGCAAAAAGAGGAAGATTGGCATGGATGTTAGCCCAGGGCTGATCTTCCTCACACACAAAAAAATAAATAAATAAATAAATAAATAAATAAAAGAATAGCTGTTTATTCAAAGTCTTAAAAAAATGTTGAATAGAAATGATAGCAGGTATCCTTGTCTACTTCTCACTTTTCAAGTAAAACCTCTTAACATTTCCATATAATGTATGTCATTTTCTGTTTGGGTGTTTTGTTTTGTTTTGTTTTTGGTAAATATCCTTTATTCAGTCTGATAACATATCTTCTTTATCATGAATGAATGCTGATTTTTATAAAATATTTTCCTATATAAATTTAGATATTATTTTTCTCATTTAATTTGTTAATGTCAATGTGGTATGTTAGTCCTAGACCTATTTGCCCTCAGAACTGTTCCTCACTCTTCTCCTGCTCCATTCTCTATTATATGTGGGCTGAATCCGTAAATCCTAGCCTCTCCAACATTTTGCTGCCATCTCATTTTAGGCAAAAGGAGGCACTAACAGAATGTTTTAACCCAGAAGGACAGGAGCAACCAGAGTTTTTCTCTTTCTACCTCTCTGCATCAGATGACTTCTCCTTCAATGGCTACATCTTCTCCTTGGCTCTAGCCTCCATCATACTGGCCTACCATGTTTCTAGATCCTGTTGAAACCAACTCCTAGGCTCCAGGAACCTAAAGGTGGGAGTGACATCCTCGAGTTGCTAAGTATTAGGTTTCCTGTTCCTTCCCTGTGTGGATTTTCATCCCTTGAGTAACCACTATATTGCATTAAATTCTTTCTGGCTTAAATATATAGAGAATTTTCTGTGTCTCTGTGCAATCCTTGATCTTTACATGTGGTCAGTTATATTTATTTTTCTAGCACATGGTATAGAGAAATATATTCAAGTTGTAAATTTTTTTGTGTGTGTGAGGAAGATCGGCCCTGAGCTAACATCTGCCAATCCTCCTCGTTTTGCTGAGGAAGACTAGCCCTGGGCTAACATCCATGCCCATCTTCCTCCACTTTATATGGGACGCCGCCACAGCATGGCTTGACAAGCGGTGCGTCGGTGCGCGCCCGGGATCCGAACCGATGAACCACGGGCCACTGCAGCAGAGCGCGCGCACTTAACCGCTTGCACCACCGGGCCGGCCCCACAAGTTGTAAAATTTTTAAATGTACACATACAACTCTGTAACACTACCTGTGAGATAGAGCCCAAGTGGTATTAAGAGGGATGATTACGGCCTTGAGTAGATCTATTAGGAAAAGAAAAATATTTATAATATCTAAGCAATTCAAGAAGATAGAGAATGAATAGCATATTACACCTAAAGAAGTATAAGCTAGGAAATAATGAGGATAAATGCAGAAATAAGGAAACAGAAAACAGTAAAGCCAACTAACCAAAGCCAGTTCTTCAAAAAAATTTATGGAATATACAATTATTGTAAGTATTATCAATTACAAAAAAAGAACTACAAATAAGTGATGTTAAATAAAATTGTCAAAATATAGGTGCAGAAGAGATTCAATATGAGAACACCATAAATATGTTTTATCGTTATCTCATGGTAACCATATGGTGGACCAAGAAGGAAAGGTTCTTCAGAGGATGTAGAAGTATTTCAGATGATGAACTCATAGGGAATGACAGAATTAGAGAATTACCATCCCGTAGCCTCTAACAGATTAATGGATAAAGACAATGATCATCAATAACTGCTAACATCACCACAGAGACACACACACACATTATGTTCCTCCTAATGGAAGCGCACAGTATCACCTCTGAAGTGGTCTTGCAAATAAACAAGTAAAAACCAGCAAATGTTAATCTGATCAAACTTTTACCTCTAACTATTGATGATTGTTGGTCCTGAATGTCAGGTATATTGGGTTCATTATACTCTTCTCTGTACTGTTATATACCCTTGATAATATCTCTAGTGAAAATGTTTATTATAAATATCATGTCTGGGCCGGCCCCGTGGCTTAGCAGTTAAGTGCTCCCGCTCTGCTGCTGGCGGCCCGGGTTCGGATCCCGGGCGGGCACCGACGCATCGCTTTTCCAGCCATGCTGAGGCCGTGTCCCACATACAGCAACTAGAAGGATGTGCAGCTATGACATACAACTATCTACTTGGGTTTTGGGGGAAAAAATAAATAAATAAAATTACAAAAATAAATAAATATCATGTCTTTATATCACATTTTCTTGATCCATTCATCCGTTGATAAACATTTAGGTTGCTTCCCCATCTTGGCTACTGTGAATAATACTGCAATGAACATGGGAGTGCAAATATCTCTTCAAGATTCTGATTTCAATCCTTTTGCATAAATATCAAAAAGTGGGATTACACACCCTTAAAATTTTGCTAAGACAGTAGATCAAATGTTATGTAGGTTTTTTTTACTATGATCAAGAAAACATATTGTGTCTTTAAATTTTAAACTGCAAGTTATATGGACTGGTTTCTGGAGAAACATAATTGACTAAATTCTTCCAAAAAGAAATAGAAAACTTCATTCGAACAATATGAACTCTAGCCTATGTTCCAGCTCCCCTCAAAATATTCCAGGACCAGCCACACTTGGAATCCAGTTGCACCAAATGGTTAAGGACAAACTAATTGCCATCTTACATGAACTCTTCCAAGCCATATGAAAAGACGGGAAATTACTCAACTCATTTTAATGGGTTTTCTGATCTTGATACAAAGACCAAATAAGGACACTCCAAGAAAAAAATCACTTGAGCCAAGCTCACTCACATAGAGGCATCTATCCTAAATAAATGCATAGCACGTCCAATATAGCAGTGAATAAACAGGCTGAGTTCAAGAAATGCAAAGATAGAACATTAGCAAAAACTATCAATTGGAATTTCTCTACATGAATAGGTTGGAGGATAAAACGCATTGGATCATGTCCAGGGGTGCAGAAAAAGCCTTTGAAAAAATAGTTAACACCAATTAATCGCAAAAACTTTTAGCAAAATATTTTAAGAGAATTTCCATTTCCTAAAATCTACAGAAAACTTACATAAATGCGAAATGTTAGAAGCAGTCCCATCAAAGTCAGGACAAAGACACAGATGTCACGGTACTGTACCTACTGTTTAAAAGTGGACTGGAATACATAACTAGAAGAATAAGAGTATCAAAATAAATAAGAGGAAGGAATATTGAAAAGACAGAGATAATAAATGTTGACAATATGATCCTCTACTTAGAAAATCCAAAGAAACCAGTGCACAAAATACTCAAATGAAGAAGAGACTCCAAAAGCTGTTGTATAGAATATTACTATACCAAAATCGGAAGCCTAGCCACACAAAATCAATAACTAATTAGGATAATTAATAGAAAATATCCCCAAAACAAGAGCAGCAACATCCAAAATTTACCTAAAAAGAAACCTAACAAGAATATACACCATCTTTTTGGTGGCAACTGTAAAAATATACTAATAGACTTAGGGAAAGAAGTCTCAAATAAATAGGAGAGTACAGTGTGTTTATTCATGGGGAAAAGAATATTGTCAAGATGTCAATTCTCCTTAAATTATTTACAGATTTACTACCTGCTATGGACTGAATTGTGTCCCCCCCAAATTCATATGTTGAAGCCCTAATCCCCAATGTGACTGTATCTGGAGACAGGGTCTTGAGGGAGGTTATTAAGGTTAAATGAGGGCGTGGCCTTAATCCAATAGTGCTGATGTCCTTATAGAAGAGGAAGAGACACCCAGAGACCACTCTCTTTCTCTCCGTGCATTTACAAAGAAGAGTCCAAATGCAAAGCCAAGAGGAGAGCTCTTACCAGAAACGCAGTCTGTTGGCACCTCAGTCTGGAACTACTAGCCTCTAGAAATGTGAGAAAATAAATTTCTGTTGTTAAGACATCCAGTCTGTGGTATTTTGTTACAGCAGGCTGAGCATGCTAATGCACTGCCTCACATGTAGATCCCAAGATGGCTACCGGACTCGGGCGCTGTTTCCTAAAATCAACTGGAGAAACTATAAAAGGGAGAATGAAAGAACACTATCAGCAACGCAAAACAACATAAATGAGGAACCTCTGGGAGAGACTAAATATGTTGAACTAGAAAGCGTGTGGGGACAGGTGGGGGCATGCCCTGAAGTTGAGACTGGTCTGAAGCCTGCAAGAGAGGCAGATGACAGGATTGGTTGGAGGAAAGATTTTAAAGTTTGGCCCTTGTTTCTTCCAGTGTGTCCTGGGACAATGAATTTCTTTTCTTTTCTTTTTTTTTTTTTTTTTGGTGAGGAAGATTAGCCCTGAGCTAACATCTGTTGCCAATCTTCCTCTTTTTGCTGAGGAAGGTTGGTCCTGGGCTAACCTCCATGCCCATCTTCCTCTACTCTATATATGGGACGCCTGCCACAGCATGGCTTCATAAGTGGTGCGTAGGTCTACGCCTGGATCCTAACCTGAGAACCTGGGCTGCCGAAGCGAGAGCGCGAACCCAACCACTACGCCCCTGGCGGCCTCTGGGACAATGAATTTCTACTGCTTCACTGAAGGAACTTGAGGCAGCTCCTCAGAGCTGTGCCAGGACCATAGGATAACATAAGGAGGGCAGCAAATTTTGGATTGGTTGAGGCAGCATGAGTCCAGAGATTGTCCTAACAACTACCTGAAACTTCTTTAGAGGGTGAGGACCGGCCTTTTAAAAAAATTAATATTATAATCAAATATAAGGAATGGAAAGAAGGAATCACACTTTACAAGGGTAGGTATTCTTTCATGAAAAAAATACACACACACTTAGAGATGTAAATATATTTCTTACTACGAATGAGGGTCAAAAAATACACTAAAAGTCACCGCAATGAACTGAACAATGTTAGATAATGTCAAAAGATCTGGGTCTCACAAAATCTTGCAGCTCAGCCTCTTCTCCTCAGAAACTAGATCTCTTAGCGTAGAAGCTTCCCAGAAGTCTAAGTTTGGCTGGCGAACAAACGCTATGTATGGGCCAGTGTGTTCTCTTACAGCCCACCACCCGTCCTGGGACCCTGCCTTGCGCTGCAACTTCCCCATCTCGTATCTAGCCTAGGACTCTTACCCTTCTCTGCAAGGTTTGCAATAGGGAAACAGCTCCGAGCTTTCAGAGTTGGTATTTCTCAGGGAGCCTTTAAAGCAGCAGCCAAGAGGAGGACACCCTACTCCCTGCCTCCACCCCGAGGAAGACGGGACAACCCACCCCAGAATAGAGGGGCCCGCACAAAGCCCCGCCCCTGCTTTCACTCCTGGGAAGCCCAGGGCAGCGCTGTCAGCGTGAGGCACTGACTGACTTCCACCTCCGCGGTCTCAGGTCTGAAGGGGCAGCCTCAGGTCTGTAAAGGGGAGGGGCGATGGTGCGAGTCAAGATGAGATCCCTTTGTTAGAAGCGCGAGAACACGCGCCCCAGAACGAAGGAGACGTCACAGAACCCCCGCTCTGATCCGCCCCGCCCTAACAGGCACGAGGCACGACTGTTAGGCCCAACGTCCCGTCAACTCTGCCTGCAGGTCTCAGGGAATGAAGACGTTGATCTGAGTCCGTGTCTGCTGGACTCAGATCAACAGACGGAAAAATCCCAGGCTTTATTCGGAGTCAAGGAGAGGACCCTGAGTAAGTACTGAGGGTACTTTCAACCCCGCACAGACCTCTGCCGCTACGGTCTACCCTGGGAGGCCCTGGGGAGGGCTGTCAAACTCCGGGAGGTGGGGGTCTTGCTCTAACGGAGGAGGCCACATGAGTGAGGACTGAAAACCCTAATCATCCAGGACAAAGGGGATCCCATAAAGTCCTGCTCCTGTTGTCAGCTCTGAAGGCCCCAACAGGGGTGGCCAGCTGAGGCTCTCCCTCATTTCCTCCTCAGGGGTCTCAAGGAGGTAGAGCCATTGGTACAAGGAGTTCAGCTTCAGAGCTGCAGAGGGGAGGAGGCCCCCTGCCCTGCTAACATTTTACAGGATGATCCTAAACGTGTACTTAGAGGATTCTCCACCTCCCCACAGAGCCTAGCCCTGTCAGCCCCTGCTCTCAGCCCCAACTTGTCTCAGGTAGGCCTGGCTGGCAGGCTGCAGCCTAAGGCA
This sequence comes from Diceros bicornis minor, assembly GCF_020826845.1. Taxonomy (NCBI): domain Eukaryota; kingdom Metazoa; phylum Chordata; class Mammalia; order Perissodactyla; family Rhinocerotidae; genus Diceros; species Diceros bicornis. The sequence goes on from NC_080781.1 coordinate 23,336,136, forward strand.
CACTCTGACTTCCTCTGCAGGGTTCTCAGGGGACAGGCTGATCAGAAAAGAAGCCTGTGGGGTCCTAGAGCAGTGTCCTTAAGGAAACCTGCAGAGGCGGCCTTGGTTAAAAACCAAGGTGGAATCTCCTGGCTGAAGGTGCACACACCATCTCCTTCTCCCCCTCCAGGTGCCCTCATTGCCTGGCCTCCTGTCCACACTCCTGCCTGCTGTCCCTGACCAGTGTCGTCATGCCTCGGGGCCAGAAGAGTAAGTTCCGTGCCCGTGAGAAACGCCGCCAGGCCCGGGGTGAGACTCAGCGTCTCCAGGATGCTCAGGCCACTGCAGCAGAGGAAGAGTCCCCTTCCTCCCCCTCTCCTCTTTCTGGTGGTAATCCCCAGAGCTCCCCTTCTGCTGGGTCAGGTAGCAAATCCCAGGGGTCTAGGAGGGCCCCATCCATGACCACTGCTTCTGCAGGTGTTTCATGCACAAGATCTGATGAAGGTGCCAAGAAGCAAGATGAGGAAAGACCAAGCACCTCCCAGGCACCGCCCAACACTGATGATTCCCGCAGAACCCCTCTAGACGAGAAGGCAATTGTATTGGTGCAATTCCTGCTGCGCAAGTATAACATGAGGGAGCCCATAACAAAGGCAGACATCATGAAGCATGTCATCAAAAAGCACAAAGAGCACTTCCATGTGATCCTCAAGAAAGCCTCTGAGCTAATGGTGCTGGCCTTCGGCATTGATGTGAAGGAAGTCGATCCTACCAGGCACTGCTATGCCCTTGTCAGAAAATTGCAGCACACCTCTGATGACAGGCTGAGAGGTGAGGAGATCATGCCCCAAACCGGCCTCCTGATGACCATCCTCTGTGTGATCTTCATGAAGGGCAACTGTGCCGCTGAGGAGGATATCTGGGATGTACTTAATGTGATGGGGATATATGCCGAAAGGAAGCACTACATCTATGGGGATCCCAAGAAGCTCATCACTCAAGATTTGGTGCAGCTAAAGTACCTGGAGTACCGGCAGGTGCCCAACAGTGATCCTCCACGCTATGAGTTCCTGTGGGGCCCAAGAGCCCACGCTGAAACCAGCAAGATGAAAGTCCTGGAGTTTTTAGCCAAGCTTCATGATACCGTCCCTAGCGCCTTCCCATCCTGGTACCAAGAGGCTTTGCGAGATGAGGAAGAGAGAGCCCGAGCCAGATTTGCAGCTGTGCTTCATATTGGTGCCATGGCCAGTGTGCCTTCCAGGGTCAGTTTTGGCAGCTTCTCCCACCTGTAGTGAAATCTGAAGCACTTTCCTCACTTTGTGTTTGAAGTAGTGTGAGGGCTTAGGTGAAGGGCTTACATGAGTCACTTATAGATTTATCTTCTGTTGTTGTTGAAAGTTTTCAAGTGTTGTTTCTTTATAAAAAAAAGTTTAACTAGCTTCGGAATCTAAGTGTATGAATGACATTGGTTACATAGTAAATGCTGTTTATGAAGTTTAAGAGTAAGAGTTTTAAATAAAATAAATTGGGTAACTTCCACCTTATTTAGTGATGTGGAACAAAAAAACATGGCATTGTTACAGGCATTTCCTTTGAAATGTGAAAGAAATTAGCAATAACATATTTGGGATCAAAAAATAGGGAAAAAGTAAAAGATGATCAATTCTTGGTTTCTCTTATTTCTTGTAATCTGCTGTTCTATAAAATAAAAGTTATATACCTGAACTTGCTTTGTTCAAGAATGTAGGAGAAATTAAATAAACCATAATAAATTGCTCACTGGCTTTTTTCAATTTCTCAAACATTAATTAAGTATCTGCTCTTTGGAAGGTACCATGGTAGTGTGGGGGATGGTAAGAAAAAGAAGATCAAGCCACTGCCCATAGAATTATAGAGTCTAACAGCAGCTATCATATAAGGAAGATGGTGAGATACACTCTAAGACAAAAAAGACAGGTGAAAAGAAGGATGAGGTGGGGGAGCGAGGGAGGGAGGTCCAGATGAGAGCAGTCAAGTGTAAACGTCCTGAAGCAAGACAATCTAGGGACTTGGGAAATCTCGTCCTTCAGTGGGAGGTAATTTTAAGTTAAGATGGGTGGTGGGTCAGAGGACGGTGTGAGGGTGGTGAGCAAGGGCCAGAACCTTGGGTGGTGTGTCTCAGAGGTGAGAAACTAAGCCTCCAATGGAGAAGGGCTTTTAGCGTTTACTTTGGGATCATGGATAAACCAGAGAGAATCTCCACCTGGGGCAGGGATGGAAAGGGTCCTGTGCTCTTGTCCCAGCGCAGGGGAACACAATGCACAAACTAGGTATTTTACACATATTATCACCAGGGACTTTCTGAGAAATAAGGGTGATTCTCCCCTTAGGTGGGATGCCAAGAAGCCACTGGGCTGGCACTCTTTGCCCTGGGCTGGGAGACACAGAGCCTGCTCCACTAAAAGGACATTTTAACTGGGCTATCTTGAGTAAAATTTGGCAAACTCTAAGGGAGGGCTTGGTTTTGGTAGGGGTTAAATGAATGAAAATAGGGGTGATTTGCATCAAAGGGCAGCTGGGAGGGAGGGAAGTTGGTTCTTTACACACATTTTAGGAGTTTTGAGTTGCATCCAGATAAGGAGCATTCCCCAACATCCAAATTAAATAATATATCCTCTAAGGGAGATGATTTACTAAGGTATTTTTTCCTGCTAAGCAGAATTTTTGGCTGATTTGGTGTTCAGTATCCTGCAGCACTGCATATTCTCAGACATTTTCTGGATTAAAATAACAACAAAACAAAACAAAAAACAACAATGTTAGTAGGAGGGTTGGTATTAGCTGGGGTCAAAATAATAATAGCAATAATTGCCATTCTTTAGTCTCAGTGCACACCAGTCACTGTGCCAGGTGCTTTACATACGTTATACACATTCCAACAGTCCTAGAAGATGGGCCTCATCAAACCCACTTCACTGATGAAGAATCCAAGGCTCATAGAATTTGGTAATGTGCCGAGTTCACACAGCTAGAGACAGGGCTGGGACTAGAGCTCTGGTCTGAACCTCCCTAGAACCCACACTGTTCCGCTCCTCCCAGCCTGAGGCTGACCTGTGTCTATTAATTCATTTCTCTTCTCACTATTCCATGATGTCTCTCAGGCGGTAAGAAGAAGGACCCTGTGGCCGAAGTCCTAAAAGCAGGCCTCAAGAAGGAAGGTGAAAATGAGAATCCAACACATTTGGGGATTGTCTGAGGGCTTCATTTACCTAGGGTCCTCCTGCCCCTCACGCCAGGGTTCCTTGAGAGCTGACTCTGCTCCGGTCCCAGCACGCGTGTCCAGGCCCAGCACTTTCCTGCATGACAGCTCCCCTCCCCTGGGTCTTCCCCAGTGTGCCCTCAGGTCCAAAGTGGAACCCGACCTGCTGGCCAGCTCTTCTCTGCATCCTCCTCTGGAGGCTGCACTCTGCTCCGCTGGAACAGGCAGCCCATATCCCTGCCCTCCCCTGACTTAGAGCATTCTGACTCCCTGCAGATCGCATCTGTCACTGTGGACCCCACTGATAGCAACAGCCCCTTCCACGTAATTGTTCACTTCAGAGAGTGAAGATTAGATACCTCCTCATCCTCCCGGGTGCCTCCACCACATTCTCAAAGTGTTTTCAAATCTGCTGGTGACTATAGCCTGATTTTGCAGCGAATCTACTGGTTTTTGCGATATAACCCTGAAGTTAGAGAGGAGGTTTTGGAAACCACCCTGATATTTGCAGTAGAATTTTAATGGGGTGAATATTTGAGATTGGCCACTGACTACATACACCAATAAGTGAGTTTACCTTATTGGTCAAAACTAAAGCCTCTTCAATAAGCAGTAGATGAGAAAAGATAATGGAAATCACTGTGTGAGCAAACATCTACATAAACAGAATAATACTCTTCCAGGGCCGCTCGTTTCTATGTTTGCCCCTGAGGAAAATTTTGGTTTTAGGTAATAGCGCAAATATTCTTACTTCCCCAAAATTCTAACAACATGGATAAATCATAATTCCCCTTCCTTACTGCAATTCCCCAAAATTCATGCCTTTCCTCAGAAGTAACCACAACTAAAAATTTATTTTAAAATTTATTCTAGACTTTTCCTTACATATATGTGTTATAAAAAGACATTGTAAGTTTTTAATATACATAGATAACAGTGCACATATTGTTCTGCCTCTTGCCCTTGTCACTTTCTAAAATGAATGCAGGATCTTTCCGTGAGAGCACATATAGATCCACCTTATGCTTTTAACTACTCCCAAGTATTCTAAAGTGTGTATGTGGCATAAGTAATTTAACCATTTTCCTCCTGATGGACACATAAATTGTTTCCCATTCATTGCTATGATTAATAGAACTGATATCAACATCATCGAGCATGAATTCTTGGGCAAATACTTATGTTTTCTTACAGGAAAGACATAGCAATGTGCAAATTGGATGAAAGTGGAAACGATGTGATGATGGTAAATTTTTACAAATATTGCTGAAATTCTGTTCTAATAAAGCTGTACTGATTCACATTCTCACATATTAATCTATGTAAATAATTTACAGTCTCACAGGCATTTTATTCTATCAACCTTTTAAATTTTGGTCAAACTTTTGGATGAAAATATATTGTCTCACAGTTACTTTATTTTTCTCGTTTTCTAAGTGGGTTTAGTAGAAAATTAACTTAATCTCTCATCCATAGAAAGCAGGATTTCTTCAGTGAAGCTTTGAGTACCAGAATTCCTCTGGCCATGCTTTAAAATTCTGAAATGTCAATAAGACTTTTCCCTTTACTTTGAAAAAGAAGAATTTGATCAGAATGACCAGGTGCCAGGGACTGGATCCAGACAAAACACCCGCAGCTAGTGAGGAACATCAGGAGGACCAGAGGAGAGAGCAATGACCAAAACCATGAAGTCCATAGAGCACATGTCCCTGAAGGCCAAGATTCTATGACACAACCTGTATCTGTTATACAGTGGTTGTAAACATTTTAGACATGGGACCTTTTATTCCAATTTAAGCCTTCCCCAGAAATCCAATCCATGATTTGAAGGCAGAGAAGTCTGAGTGAAGAGGGGTCTGTAAGCCATTGTTCTACCCACTCAGCACCTCTTCATCCCTCTCAGGGCAGTGGGCCCTGACACCTACACAACTCTGGGGTTCCCTGAGCACTACTAGGAAAGCTGGGTGCTGGAAAACCCTTCTACAATCCTTTTGAGTCTTGCTTTTAAGCCTTGTTAGTTGGGACCAAAGCAGCATTTAGCGTATGGCTAATCTTGCCTCACTATTGAGGCAAAACACTTCTGAGTACTGTATCTGATAGCCCATAAATTCTGTGGTTTTCCGCTCTGATGGGAACAGAACTATTGCCAGTCTTGTGGGAGGTCTGGAATTTATGTGGCTCTCATCTCCCTCGTACTTTGTCTTGTGAAATCTATCCACTTTGGTCTCCCTAAATTCCAAGCTCAGTCTCTTCAACTCAGGGAAATGGCAAGCTCTGCCTAGGTTCCCCCTAATTGCATAAGGCCTGGAAATCATCTTAAGGCAGTAAGCTGGGGCAATCATAGGGCTCACTTCTTATGTTTCCCAAATCTCAGGGATCATTTTTCCTCATTACCTGGTGTACACTGTCTTGCAAATCACTGTTTCATATACTTTTCATCTCTCTTGTTTTTGTTGTTCTTGTTGCTGTTTCTGGCAGGAGGGTAAATAAAGTCCTAGCTACTAATTTTGACTAGAAGCAGAACTTGCCTCTTCTAAAATTTCGTATAGGTTGAACCATATGTATGTTCTCTATTGTGTCTGACTTCTTTCACTTAGCATAACGTTTTTGAGTTTGATCCATGTTGCAGCATGTAAAAGATGTTTCTTCATTCTTTATTGAGCAATATTTCTTTATTGAATAGTATTCCACGGTATAAGTATTCCAATTTGTTTACACATTCATGGGAAGATGGTCATTTGGGTTGTTTCCAGTTTCTATCTATTATGAATAGATGGGTACAAGTCCTTTTATAGACATAGATTTGCATTTCTCGGGCAAATTTTTAGAAGTGGAATTTCTGGATCCTAGGGTAAGTGTATGTTTAATTTTTATGAAAGACTGCTAGAACAATTTCCAAAGTGGTTGTAACATTTGCACTCAAACAAACAATGAATGTGTGTTTTGGTTGCTTTACATCCTCACTAACATTTTATTGCATCAATCTTTTTATTTTTAGCCATTTTAGTGGGGAAATGGTCTTGTCTTATTGTTATTTTAATTTGAATGTTTCTGATGTACTTGAATACTTTTTCAAAGGCTTACCGGCCATTTATTTATCTTCCTTTGTGAAGTGCCCATACAAGTTTTTGCTCATTTTTATTATTCGTTTTTCTTTTTATTATTGAGTTATTGAAGTTGTTTACATATTCTCAATATAAGTCCTTTGTCAGATATATGTGCTGACCGTATATCAAGTTGCTGGCTTGCTTATTAATTAATTTTCTTAATGATATCTTTTGTTGAGCAGATTTTATTTTATTTTGTTGAATTTTATCATTTTTTCTTTTATTGTTAGTATCTTCTGGTTTTTGTCTACAAAATCTTTGACTATTTCCAGCTCATGAAGATGTTCTCCTAAGCTTCCTTCTAGAAGCTTTAATTTTATCTGTAAGTTTGAGGTCTATGATCCAACAGAAATTCACTTTTTGTATTGAGTTAGGTAGTGGCCAAGGTTCATGTTCATCTAGTTGTTCCAATACTGTTTGTTGAAAAGATTTTCATTTCCTTATTAAAATTATTTGCTACTTTGGTTGAAAATTAATTTACCATATAAATTTGATTCTATTTCTGGAATCTTTATTCTGTTTCACTAATCTATTTGCCTGTCCTTAGGGCAATCCGTGACTTGACTACTGTATCTTTATCATAAAATATTGAAGCCAAACAGTATAAGTATGCTAACTTTGTTTTCCTTTTTTAAGATTTACTGGCTAACATATTTCTGTTTACTTTCCATAAAAATTTTGGAATCAACACGTAGGGACAGAGATTGGATTGGTGGTTACCAGAGGGGACGGGGGGAGGGAGGAGGGTGAAAGGGATAATTTGGTACATGTGTGTGGTGATGGGTTGTAATTAGTATTTTGGTGGTGAACATGATGTAATCTATGCAGAAATAGAAGTACAATGATGTACACCTGAAATTTTTACAATGTTATAAACCAATGTTACTGCAATAAACAAAAAATTAAAAAAAAATTTTGGAATCAGCTTATTGATATCTATAAGAAAAGCCAGCTATAATTTTAATAAGAATTATTTTGAATCTATGGAATAATTTTGTTTCCTCTTGTAGTTTCAATTTCTCTTTTGAAATATTTAGTTGTTCTTTCAATATGTCTGTGTTTTCCTTTAAATCCTTGTACACATTTATAATAGGTATTTTAAAGTCCTTGTCTGCTATTTTCATGATCTCTTATTTTCCTCCTGATTACAAGTTATATTTTCTTCCCATGTGGGTCATATTTTCCTGCTTCCTAACATACGTAGTATTTTTTTATTTTATCTTGGGCATTATAGATGATGGATGCTAAATTGTGAACGTCTGGATCTTGTTATTTACCTTAATAAAAAGTTCAGGCAAGCAGTTAACTCATTTACCCATCAAGTTGTTCCTTTGGGGGCCTATTTTCAAGCTTTGTTGGTAGCCATTATTCTTTGTCTACATTAGCCCTATTCCTACAGCTTTGACTTGTCTGAGACTCTACCGAATTACTTTGGGTGTTCAAAAAGGACTCTTTCTTCTGGCTATTCAATATTCAAATGTCTCCTGGCCACGTTTGTCTTTCAATAGCTGTTCAAATCACTGCCCTCCAGTATTTTTTTAATTCTCCTGGTAGTTGCTTTTTGCTCATGGAGTCCTGTCCTTCACGTGAGCAGCTTAATATTCAGTGAAAGACCCAAGGGGACCCTTCTATGGATTTTTAGAGCATTAACTACCCAGCTCTCTTTTCTCCAACAACTTACCCTGCAAATTTCATCAGCCTTTCTATTCCCAAACTCTGATTACCGTGTCTTCAGTTCAGTGAGTCCACTGTGCTCTGTTTTGGCTTATCCTCCCTACACTATAGTCTAGACACCTTTCCTCCATGCAGAAATCCAGGGTGATTTGGGGAGCTTACCTCATTTGTTTTCCTACTTCTAGGAATCATAATCATGTGCTGACTTTTCCCAGTCACTTCATATATTTTGCCTATTTTTAAAGTTGTTTACAGCAACCAGAAGTGGAAGACCTCCTGAATTTATTTTATAATGGTAATTTTTAAAATATTTTATTTCAAACTGCTTTTAGACTTATAGAAAAGTTGCCAAAAGAGTACAGAGAGTTTCAATATATCCCTCACCCAGGCTCCTCCAATGTTAACATCTTAGATAACTATCATACAATTGCCAGAACCAGGAAATTAACACTCTCCTAATAGCATTAACCAAATTAACTATCTCATTCAAACTTCACCATTTTTTCCATGAATATCCTTTTTAAAGATCCCAATCAGTGTCCAACATTGCATTTAGTTGTTATTTCTCCCTGGCCTCCTACAATGTGCAATAGTTCCTCAGTCTTTCTTTATTTTTTATGACACTGATCAGCCCCCAAGAGTATTGATCAGTTATTTTGCTGAATGTCCATCAATTTTGGCCTAACTGGTGTCTTCTCATTATTAGACTGAGGTCATACTTTCTTGGAAAGAGAACCACAGAAATGGTGCCATGTCTTTTTCAGTACACCATATCACAGGGTTCCTGAGTTCACTATATCTTATCACTGGTGACACTGACCTTGATCACCCGGGTCAAGGTAGTCTCTGTTGAGCATTTCCACTGTAAAGTTGCTATTATTTCTCCTGTAATCAACAAATATCTTGGGGGGAGCAAACCCAGTGATTCTAGCACCCATCAGTAGATCATGGATGTAATAATCACCACTGTGCTGTTTGCCTAATAGTGTTTTCTGTTTCCCTTCTTCTTTACAGTTATTAATTGCAATTCCACCACAATCTTACTAAAACTACTACTACTACTACCTCTACTATCTATATATTTAATCAAGTATTTATTTATATCATTATAGACTCATGAATATTTATTTTATTATTTGGGTTATCATCCAACACTAGCATTATTTATTTTGTTGCTCAAAGCTTTGGTCATTAGGAGCTCCTTCAGATTGGCTTCTGTATACTTTTAACAACCATCGCCTCCCCTTATGTTTTGAAAACTTACTTTTTTTTTCTGATTCCACAAGCTATTCTGAGTACAACTTGAGTTTCCCTGTCCCGGCCCTGGAAGAATCACTTCTCCAAGGATCCCTGGTTCCTTTTATAGAAGAATGATGCTTAGAAACCAAGATCTAGGCAGTAGGTATGCTAATTACCACTGGGATGTATTTGTTTCTAGGCTCTCTCAGCACACAAGGCTAGGAAATATTTGTATATTAACCTCTGTATACATATATATCTATTTTTATATCTGTGTGTATAATAAGTTTATATTGATACATCAGATTCCAATTCAATACCACAGGGATCATTTTAATCTTCTCCCTTTCTTTATTTGTAATTTCTTTCTCCAACAGTAGGAAATCTGAGTTTTATTATGTACAATCTATTGAACTTATTTGTTCAATTCTGGCATACACATCGGTTAATTTCAGAATGTCTTGGGGCCGGTCCCGCGGCTTAGCGGTTAAGTGCGCGTGCTCTGCTACTGGCGGCCCGGGTTCGGATCCCAGGCGCGCACCGACGCACCGCTTCTCCGGCCATGCTGAGGCCGAGTCCCACATACACCAACTAGAAAGATGTGCAACTACGACATACAACTATCTACTGGGGCTTTGGGGGAAAAAAAAAAGGAGGAGGCTTGGCAAGAGATGTTAGCTCAGAGCCGGTCTTCCTCAGCAAAAAGAGGAGGATTAGCATGGATGTTAGCTCAGGGCTGATCTTCCCCCATCCAAAAAAAAAAAAGAATGTCTTACCAATACCTCTATGAGAAACACATTTACTGACTACATAACAGCATTTTTACACAGTTCTTTTTGTCTTTATCCTTACAGCACCCAGTCAAGTTAGTGTTTTCCAAAGTTATTTAGGTTAGTTCTTTTACCCCTGCCTTCAGTATGTCTATGTTATGATTATATTTTTATTACAGGTAGTTTCATTTGTTACGTTTGTATCCATGTTGGGTTTCCCACAAATCCTGATCGGTTTTAACTGTTCTTTTATTAATAGCAGTATTTCTTAATCAAGTATTTATTTCTATTTATTAATTCCTTACCAACGGGTATTGTGATATACACAGTAGATGGCCTCATAATATCAGCTGGCAGTGATCATAAAGATGTGCCAAAAATACGTATTCTGATATTTAAATTAGAAAAATCGGTGTCTGTCTTGTGCATTCCAGGGGTGCTTTGCTTGTTTATTCAGGTGAGTGCCTCATATTTATTCATTTATTTCCACATGCTAATTCACATACAACAGCTAAAATGTTTCACATTGTTGCACATACCAGGGTTCAACCTGATCATATGCATTGGGTTTAATTCTTAAAAGCATGGAATTTAATGTCTCCATATGGCCATTAAAATCAGCTGAGGCACTACTATTTGTCATGATGTTGATGATGGGTCCTTCACTGCTTGTGTCTTTTTTTATTTTTGTTGCCAAGTAACTGAAAAACTCATGCAGCATTGCTGAGGATAAGACCTTTCCCTATTAAGAAGAGAAAGATAACAGCCTGCTGTGTGAACAATAGGGAAACTACCCTTGTCATTCCCAACACAAATACTTCATCACTAGGGGTGCATCTTTACAAAAAAATCTCTTTGAAAATTTTCTGCAAAATATTCTGTTCCTGTTCACTGACATGAGACTTTTAGAGCTTTTAAAGAAAAAATAATACGTTAAGTGGAAGAAAAAATGGAGATAAAATCCAGAAAATGTATTACACATCTGTCTTTACCAAATAGTTGGTATCTAAAAACTCCACATTAGGAGAGACAGAAGCAGTTATTACTATCACATGGCATCTTGCCCTACTTAATTCCAGCAGAATAAGCTTCCTCCCACTGTGTTGTAGAGAAGGATAGAGTCTCAAGTTAGATCAAAGGCCAGGTTGTGATTATTGTGAAAAGAAGAGAAGAGGATTGCATACTCTTTTTTTAGCTATCTATCCTCTCAAGGTATAATGTCCCATTTGAAATATTTGCTGCATGAATGTCAAAAAAGTATCAGATGGTAAAATAGTATCAATAGTTCAACTCTATGAAAAATAGCCTTTATAAATGGAAGCCCGGGGGGCCGGCCCGGTGGCTGTAGCAGTTAAGTGCGTGCGCTCCTCTGCAGTGGCCCGGCGTTCTCGGGTTCAGATACCAGGCGTGCACCCATGCACCACTTGTCAAGCCATACTGTGGCGGCGTCCCATATAAAGTAGAGGAAGATGTGCACGGATGTTAGCCCAGGGCCGATCTTCCTCAGCAAAAAGAGGAGGATTGGCAACAGATGTTAGCTCAGGGCTGATCGTCCTCACAAAAAAAAAAAAAAAAAAAGAAGGCCCATGGAAGCACAGATACTAAGCTCTTTCAAAACGTATCTTCTTAGCATTCCATAGCAATTCCTCCGAGAATAAAATTACTGACTTAAACATCTGACATTTAATCCCTTTCTATAAGTAAGAATTAATTTTTTTCATATAACACGGGACTGTAGAAAATCTGTGCTTTTAGATTTCTCTTCGTGACTTGGACTTTGTTAAAAGTTAGAGATAATCTTGCTCTATTGTTGAATGGACCATTTTATGCATATGTTTTACCATATTACAAGCAAGTAAAGAATGCTATAGGAATTTAAGATGTACAGCAAAACTGATGTGTTCCTCTCTAAAGCACATGTTCACCTTCAAATGTTTCTAACTGTTAAAAAAATACTGACATCTTTATTCATACAGCCTTTCCTAGGAATAGCTAAAATTCTCCCTTCTCCATCCCCTCTAAAAAGGCAGTTGAACACCACGTGCTGTTTTATTATCAAATACTTGAACAAATATATGATACAGTATTTTCCAAAGTAACCCAAATTATTTGTTGTAGGTGTGATGAATGCAAATTAACTACCCCCAGCCTCAGGATATTTAAGTGCACATTCTTTCACACAAATCACTTATTAATATATATAAGATGAATATCTTTGAAAAGTTCTAACCTTGAATATGCAAAAATAAAATAAATCCAGTATTAAGATCACTAACAAAACATATTCAAGTCACATGACCAGAAATAGTAGAATGAATGCGCTTATACACATCTCTGAGCCAACATTTGATTTCTCCAAGCCAATGTCTCAAACCAAGAATTGTACTTTTTTTTAATTTTATTTATTTATTTTTCCCCCAAAGCCGCAGTAGATAGTTGTATATCATAGTTGCACATCCTGCTAGTTGCTGTGTGTGGGACGCGGCCTCAGCATGGCCAGAGAAGCAGTGCGTCGGTGAGCGCCTGGGATCCGAACCAGGGCCGCCAGCAGCGGAGCGCGCACTTAACGGCTAAGCCCCAGGGCCGGCCCAAGAATTGTATTTTTTAAACCACTTTATTGTGGTATAACTGACATATAAAAAGCTGTACATATTTAATGTATACAACTTGATGAGGTTAGACATAAGTATACACCCGTGAAACCATCACCAGGATTTATTCCATAAACCTATGCATCACCTACAAAAATTCCCTACCATCTTTTTATTATTATATTATTATTTTGTGATAAGAATACTTAACATAAGAGCTACCCTCTTAGCAAATTTTTAAGTATACAATACATTATTGTTAACTATAGGCACTATGCTGCACAGTATATCTCTAAGACTTATTTATCTTGTATAAACAAAACTTTGTACCCTTTGACTAATATCTCCCAGTTTCCTCCTCCCTCCAGCCTCTGGAAACCACCATTCTTCTCTCTGTTTCTATGAGTTTGGCTATTTTAGATTCCTCATAGAAATAGTATCATGTAGTATTTGTACTTCTGTTTCTGGCTTTTTTCACTTAGCATAATGTTCTTTAGATTCATCCATGTTGTCACAAATGGCAAGATTTCCCTCTTTTTTAAAGCTTAATAATATATCATTTTATGTTTGTACCACATTTTTCAAACCAAGAACTTTAAAACAGATTCTCCCTCACTGAAGAACAGGAATATCTGTTAGACCTATTTAAAATTTTGTAAATCATGTGCATTAACACTAGTGGATTTCTTCCTTAAACTGTACCTTGCTATTGAATAAATGATACCCTATTACAGGGATTGATATCACTCAGTCTGAGAATCCAGTATAGTGCATGTGAGCTTTTGTATTATTGATGCATTGTACAGTTTCCTGCCATGCGAGAGGTTCGGTGTCTTTCATTATATTTTTAAAAAGAGTTAGTGATTCCAAGAGAGGTGAGAACTTCTTCCCTAGTATCTATCATACTACTGGAATTTTAAGTTAAATTCTAAGATTTACTAATTATATTTTGTTAATGGCTCTGCAAGCAGAAGCTGACTCATTTGCATATGGTTAGGACAACTGGCAAAGAGACAGAAAGTGTCAATTCAAGTGTAAAGAAACATTTGATTTTGGATATTAAAATATGAAGTGAAAGAGTGCAAATACTTTTATTCAGTTAAAATTATTTATTTTCAAAAAAATTAATACATCAGATATAATTGTTACAGGAGATGACTAGATATAGCATATAGATTGTTATATGGGGATTTTTAAAACATCTATTAGTATTTGAAACGTTTAAAATTTTATAGTTATGAATACAATATATATAAGAATGAAGTGTAAATATAGTAAGGTTAGGAACTAATATATATGTGTATATTTATATATTTATACACACACACACTTTGTACATTGATGTAAGATGTTTTTGGCAGCCAATGAAAGAAAACACAACTTAAACTGACCTAAATATTGAGGAATTTTATTTGCCCATATAACTGGCAGTGAAATTGTATGTCAGGCTTCAGATTTGGCTTATGCCAATAAGTTTTGCTTCATTTTCTTGAAATAATCTTGACATTAGCCAATCCCCTTCTCCTTCTTTAGTCTAGTAGCAAGATAGTTGCAGCAGTGCTGGGCTCCACAACAGCATATAACAATTTGCAGAGGATAAACAAGAACTCTTGTGTTCCAGAGCTCCAAAAGACCTTGTTTCCCTTCCCCCCATTACTCATTTATGTCACTTGCGCACTTCTGTCCAGTTTCTAGGAGGCAGTATGTGCTAATTAGCTTAAGCCAATCATGCTCTGACACCAATGAGATTTGTGGGGTCAGATTCCTCTGAGGCACATGGAATGAGAGTATTGAATGTTTGACCTAAACCAAGATTCTGTTAGGATTCAGGGAGAGGGGAATGGATGTTGTGAGAACTTCAACAATGCACACTACAATTGTATACTGCTGTATGTTTTACTAGATTGATAATATTTAACATTTTGATAGAGAAGCATCTATAATAACTTAAGTGATAAAATTATATTTTACATGCTGTTCTGTTTTACGGCTATGGTGAATTTCTAAATACATCTCATTTTATTACTATTCTATATCTTTAAAAATGAAAAATTCACTGAATCAAAAAAGGAAATATTTAATTAGAAATAAAATGAATTCTAAATCTTTAATGAGTGTATTCTGTGCAGAGAATTCTTGATGATTTCCTGTATTATGAGAGAGAATGTCAAGCCCAATTATTTCAAGTCAGGCCAAATCTTTCTACATTAAAAGTGCTGAGATAAAAGCTCTTCACTTTATGGATATTATACCTAGAGCATAGGCCTCAGTCTTTGAAATATTTTAAGTGAACTTCATTTTTCATTATGCATTAAAGTTCTACAAAGTTTTTCACATGGGGCTTCTAATTTGGTTTGTCTTTACAAGGTTGGCAAATTTTTAAAAAATTGTGTCGGTTTTTCCTCTGTTTGTTCTCAAATACTTTCCTCTCCTTTTTCCATTTTATATTACCTTGGAGCTGACCCCAGGAGAAATATTTCTCCCAGATTCCTGGGTCAGCTGGCTTCAGCTGCGGTCTGCCAATGGGAGGCACTATCAGGAGAGAGAAAAAAGGGTATTTCTCACTCTCTCTGCCTGCCGATGGGGCATTTTCAACAGCAGCTGATTCTCTTCTGTGGCTCACTTTCTTACAAGAATTGATTCCAAATTCCTCCAGGAGACCCTGGATTCTGGGCTTCAGTAACCCCACCCTCTCCCTTCATCCCTTCAGCAAAGGCACTGTAGCAGCTTTTGAGATTGCTAATCTCTGAGTTGCCTCATCATCTCCTGTTTGGTTTTTCAGCAATTCCATCAACTATGTAATCATTCCTAATATTAAATTCCCTCTATCTTAAATACTCTGAAGGGTTTCTGTTTCCAGAATGAAACATAACTGGTACATAATTAAACACAGTTTTATTTAATTTACCTGTACTTAACCTCTGTTATATGTTTTCTGCTCCCATGCTCCTACACTTGAAATTGCTCTGGCAACATCAATAGTGGCATAAATATTGCTAAATCCAATGGGCATATTTTAGTTCATTGGATACTTCTGCTTTGTTTGACAGTGCTATTTACTTTCTTAAACTATTTATTTTCTTTATTTCTACAGTGCTAATCTTTATTATTTTTACCTCCCTGATCATCTTGCTTAATCTCATGACCTTCTGCTCCTTTGCTCATTTTTTAAAAACAATGTTGTTTCCTTTCATCTCATTTTTATGCTCTACTTGGATGAACTTTCCTAAAATTCAGATTTAAAGTACCATTTAAATGCTGATGGTTCTCAAATCTATTTCTCCATCACTAAACATATTATTGCACTTCAGAAGCATATTATCTAGCATTTGCTGGATAATTTCCAAAACTGAACTTATTACTTTCTACTTTCTGAAAACACACCCCCCCTACACACACAAAAACAAACCACAATAACTGCTCCTTTTCTATTGCTTATCTTGTAGATGTCACCATAATCCAACTAAAGACTGAAGCCAAAAATGTGGGATGTATTATTGACCACTATCTCTGCAATGAGTCTATGTTATTCATGCCCATGTGTAGTCATCTCCCACCTATGTACCCAACAGGATATTGCACAAATGACTATGTTTGACTTCAAAACTAGATCGTAAAAAGGTTTTCAGCTTGTACTTTTTCCTTTTTCTTGGATAACAGGTTGTAGGGAAAGCCAGCTGCCATTTCATGAGGACACTCAAGTAACCCCATGGAGATGTTCATTGGCAAGGAAATTAGTTTTCCTGCCAGAGCCAGCAAGAAACAGGCCTTCTGCCAACAGCCATGTGAGTGAGCTATCTTGGAAGCAGATCCTTCAACCCCAGTCAGGCCAGCTGATATGCAGCACTAGCTGACATCATGACTGCAACCACACGAGAAGCTTTGAGCCAGAACCACACAGGTAAGCTGCTCCAGAATCCTGACCCACAAAAACTGCATGAGATAATAAATGTTTATTGTTGTTTCTAGCTGCTAAGTTTTGGGGTAATTTGCTATGTGGCAATGGATAACCAATACAACAACTCTGTCTCTCTTACTCTTTACTAATCACCAAGTTCTGTCAATATCATTGCCCAAATATTTCTGGAATCCACCCTTTCATCTTCAAATACTACTGTTCTAGTTAGGTCCTCATCAACTCTGGCTTGGATTTAGCCAGCAAAATGATTTCTTCTTCTACTGTGGTGCTTTTCAAATCCATTCCCCGCTTTCTAAGTGATTTACATAGAATTAAAATTAACCATTCCATTCTTATACTTAAAAACTTCCAATGATTCTTTTTCTTCATTAATATAAAAGTGCTTTCCATGATGTAAAAAGTCTTAGGTGACCAGAACCTTTTATTTTCTTCTCCAGCTTTAATTCTTATTACTTCTCAGAACTCATTTCATACAATAGAAATACTGGACTGTTTTCAGACCTTGATACCCAGCAGCTATGTGTTATTTCTCCTAATTTCTCTCTTCTTACAAATCCTTCTGTCATCTTTTCCTGACTAATTCATTATTGACTTATGAGACCTAACTTAAGAATCATTTCCTCCAGGTAAACCTCCGTAACTCCTAGAGGCCCAATTAAATACACTCCTTTTGTTAATCTATAGGACTATTTAAATCCCTCTATCATAGCACTTACCACGTCATAACAAAATTCCTTAAGCATCTGTTTCCCCCACTACTATGTGTGTGCAATGGACTGAATGTTTGCGTCCTCCTAAAATTATTATGTTGAAATCCTAACCCCCAATGTGATGGTAATAAGAGGAGGGGCCACTGGGAGGTAATTAGGTCATGAGAGTGAATCCCTCATGAATGGGATTGGTGCCCTTATAAAAGAGATCCTAGTGAACTCTCTAGCTCTCTTTCTACTATGTGAGGATAAAATGAGAAGTCAGGAGTCTGCAACCTAGAAGAGGGTCCTCACTAGAACCCAACCATGCTGGTACCTTGATCTCAGACTTCCATCCTCCAGGACTGTGAGAAATAAATGTTTGTTGCTGAAGACACCCAGTTAATGGTGTTTCTGTTATACCAGCCCAAACTGACTAAGACAGTGTGGAAGAACAAATCTTCACATTAGTTTTGAATAGAAATCTATTGGTTGCATGCTTTATTTACTTGTGGTTTGCAAGTCTGCAAATGGAATAAATAGACTCAGGGGATTGAGGTTTTCTGAATAGCAGAGGAAGCTATGTGAGAGAGAGAACGAGAGAGAGAGAGAATAGACAGATTTAGATAGAAATAGAAGCAGTGTTGGATCAAATTAATACAAGTCCAGTGGATTTTTTTATATGTTAAGTGATCAATTTACATTTCTAAAAGAAATATTTAATAATGTAAGTAAACAAATATTTCCTGTAACAAACATGATTTACAAGATTGCATGGATAAAATGTTACATTTATAAATCTTGCTTCTTTCTACTACTTATTAAGCATAAGGAGAGATTCTTGTAACTAAGACAATAGATTATGCATAGTTTGATCTTAAATAGATTTTTCTGACACAGCCCTTTCTTTACAGTATTCTGAGTTAAACAGAATATATTATCTAAAGTTTACTTCCTTATCTTTAATGAGATATATAGTAACAATTACAGCATTTTAAGTTAGACAATACATATAATTGTAATTTCCCATTTCTTTAATTATCAGTTTAAAATAAGCAAAGTTTATAATACTTAATGTCCAAAATGGTAAACATCTAAAGTTCAGGGATTACGTCAACTATTTCTGTACATTCAGTACCTAGAAAAATACCTAGCCTATATTAGATGCTCTATAAATATTGTTTGAACAAGAGTGAATTGGATCAAAAAGGACAATGATATCACCAGTACATTAACACACTGTATTTGGGCTAATATGAGTAGCTTGTCATTCACTTAAGATTTGAGTTCTGATCTAATTATCTGAAAAACTAAAAATTAAAGACTAACATATATTTTAATAAACGGTATGCTGTAACTTAGATTTGCAACAAATTTTAATAATATTGATCAGGGTCACAAACATGGTGGCTAGTGACATCAATGTCTAAGAGCTGAGAGAATAAGCATAACTAATCCTATGAAACACTTTTCCAGAGGAGAAAAAAGGCCATTAACTTAGAATAAGGTCTAAGATATTAAATAGCATTATTTATTTGTTTCTTTTATTTTTGTTTTGTTTTGGTGAGGGAGATTGGCCCTGAGCTAACATCCATTGCCAACCTTCCTCTCTTTGCTGAGGAAGATTGGCCTTGAGCTAACATCTGTGCCCATCTTCCTCTATTTTATATATGGGACACCACCACAGTATGGCTTGATGAGTGGTGTGTAGGTCCACGCCCAGGATCCAAATCTGCAAACTCCAGGCCACTGAAGCGGAGTGCGTGAACTTAACCACTATCCCGCCACCACCAGCCTGTCCCTATCTGTTTATTTTCTATCAACCTTTATATCTTGCTCTAATAAGGAGAATGTTATAGGTGTGGAGGAAAGAGAAATGTGAGAAGACTCTGACTGAGAGTGACAGTTGACAAGAATGGAGAAACCAGAGAGATCAACAACTATGTCAAAAAACATTACAATTGGGAGAATTCAGAGAATAATTTAAACTTTGAAAAATTTAATAATGCCAGGGAGTATTATTGATTTCTAGCACAATAAAATAAATCAATTTCATAATATTTTCTTCAGTCATTAATAAAAAGTAAAATTAGGTTTAGTGTACTCTGTGTTATAAAGTAATTGAAAATCAACAGAATACACTGAAAAGAGTTTATTTCTGGAGAATGCTGAAGACTTAATTATGCAATGAGTTCATCAAAGAATGTGTTATTTCTAAATTACATGATAATGCCCTTTTAAAAACAAATATAAAATATATAAGATAATTTAAAACAGATACATAATATAAAACATACAAAACAAAGATAAATTATATTTACCTGCATTTTAAGAATAAAATTTAAATTTTTAAACCACATAACCATATAACAAGATAAAGAATAACTCAAACCCACATTTTTCCACTGAATACTTGCAATATTTGCTTTACATCTGTTATTTTTTGTGTGTGTGTGTGAGGAAGATTGGCAGCAGACTTTAGCTCAAAGCCAATCTTCCTCAGCAAAATGATTGCTCTGAGCTAACATCCATGCCCATCCTCCTCTATTTTGCATGTGGGACGCCGCCATAGCATGCCTTGATGAGCGGTGCATAGGTCCATGCCCGGGATCCGAACCTGTGAACCCTGGGCCGCCAAAGAGGAGCTCATGAACCCCACCACTATGAACCGGCCCACCCCTACATCTGTTGTTTTTTAAAGATATAAAACACACACAGCTAAAGTTTTACCTTTCATCTCATTCCAATTTCTATCTCCTAAAGTAACATTTATATTGCAGTTGGTATGTACCAATCCCATGCAAGTTTTTAAATTTTTCGTAAGCATGAACATACATACAACCATAATAATCATAGTAAATAAAGCTGACATTTATTGAGGATAAACCTGTGAGAAGCACTGTTATATGTACTTTACAAGCATTAATTTATTTAGACTGTGTAAGTAACTCCTTACGAGGTAAATTCTATTATTCCTATCTTAAATATGAGGAAATTAAGGTACGGAGAGGATAAATAGACTTACGCAAGATGACAGGATATAGACTCAGAATTTGAATCCAGATAGTCTGTCTCTAGAGCTTGGAATTTTAACCATGAATTACACTAATTTTTAAAATTAAAACATTTATTTTGAGATAATTATAGGTTCACATGAAACTGTAAGAAACAATACAGAGAGATCCTACGTACCCTTTACTCAGTTTCTCCCAATGGTAACACTTGTAAAACATTACTACTATATAGCAAACAGGATATTGAAATTAATACAGTCAAAATACAGAATAATTCCATCACGATAAGGATCCCTTGTGTAACCTCATGTATCTACTCCCCCGTCCCTGTCCCATGGAAATCACTAGTCTCATCTTCATTTCTTTAATTTTGTCATTTCAAGAATGTTATATAATTGGAATACAGTTTTTAATCTTTTGGGGATTGGCTTTTATCAATCAGCATAATTCCCTGGCGATCATCCAGTTGTTTTGCATATCAATATTTCATTCCTTTTTATAGCTGAATAGTATTTCATGATATGAATGTACCACAGTTTGTTTAACCATTCACCCACTGAGGGACATCTGGGTTGTTTCTAGTTTTGGCTATTACAACTAAAGCTGCTATGCACAGTCAATTAGTGTACAATTTTCTGTAAACATAAGTTTTCATTTTTCTGGGATATATTCTGTATATCCCAGTTTCTGGATTGTACAGTAATTGCATGTTTAGTTTTATAAGAAACTGTCAAACCATTTTCCAGAATGGCTATACCATTTTACACCCTCACCAGCAACGTATGAGTGATCTAGTTTCTCCACATCATCACCAGCATTTGAAATTGTCATCATTTTTTATTTTAGCCATTCTGATAGGTGTGTAGTGATATCTCATCATGGTTTTAATTTGCATTCCCCTAATGGCTAATGAGGTTGAACATCTTTTAATGTGATTATTATCCCTATATCCTCTTCAGTGAAATGTCACTTCATGTCTCTTGTCCATTTTCTGATTCGATCAATTGTTTTTCACTGTTGAATTCTGAGAGTTCTTTACATACTAGTCCTTTGTTGAATAGCTTGTCTTTTCATCCTTTTAACAGGATCTTTCACAGAGCAAAAGTTTTTAATTTTGATGAGATCCAATTTATCAATCTTTCCTTTTATAGATAATGGTTTTGGTCTTAAGTCTAAGAACTCTTTGTCTAGCCCTAGATTCTGAAGATTTTATCCTATATTTTTTCAAAAATTTTTGTAGTTTTCATTTAACATTTAAGTGTGGGATCTGTTTTTAAGTTAATTTTTGTATAAGGTGTGAGGTTTAGGTGAAGATTCTTTGTTGTTGTTTTGCCTAGGGATGTCCAATTGCTACAGCACTATTTGTTGAAAAGCTTATGCTTCCTCCACTGAATTGCTTTTGCAATATTGTAAAAAATCAGTTGAGCATATTATGTAGGCTTACCTCTAGGTTCTCTATTTTGTTCCTCTGCTAATACAACACTGTCTTGATTACTGTAATTATATAGCAGGCCTTAATATTGGGTAAAAAGATTTCTCTCACTTTATTCTTTTTCATTATTTTAGCTATTTTAAAGCCTATGCCTCTCCATTTAAATTTTAGAATAAGCTTTTCTACGTCTACAAAAAACCTTGCTGGGATTTTGATAGTAATTACATTAAACCTATAGATTAATTTGGGGAGAAGTGACATCTTCTCTATGTTGAGTCTTCCAATCCATGAAGACAGTATGTATTTCCATTTATTAAAGTCTTCTTTGGTTTATTTTGTCAGTATTTTGTAAGGTATTGTAAGTATTTTGTGAAGATGATGATCGTTGCCCTCCTGTCTCATCTGAACTACCTTAATGTCCAGTATGCTGATCACTCTGTAATCACCATGCTAAATAAAAACTGTAGCAGAACCTACTATAGCTAGCTAGCTACTGCTAAACCTCAAAAAGAAAACACATTTCATCAAGTTTCACACACATATACACACACACACGGTGCACTAAAAGTATCCAAACACCTATCAACTAGATCATGGCCATTATGAAACACACAAATCCTCTCCTATTCACTCAGGCGGGACTGCTACATCTACGTGAACACAGAGAGGTAGGAGGGGGGACAGAGGAAGTGAGGCTGCACTGGGAAGCCAGGAGCCCCGATGCCCAGGTGAAAGAGTAATATCTATTTATTGCTTGTTTTTGGAAAATGAAGTGGAGAAACTGGAGATTTGTGGACAACAGTCAAGACATATTTCTGTCCAGCATGCTGAACGGGGAAAAAAAAAAAAAAGGATGAAAAAGTGAGGCTCTTGAGCATCAGAAATGTCTTCAAATTCCAGATAAGTGCAAATGAGAGCCCTATTTTGGACAAGTGTCCCCCCACCCCCTCAAAGGAAAATGATAGAAAAGGACTAAAGGGAAACCAGGAGAGGGATTCAGGGTCAGTAACATTCTGCAAAGGAAGGAGATCCTGACAAGGAGGGATCACAGAGGTGACAATGACACTGGCATTTTATCTACCCAGGCATCCTGGGGCTATTGACCAGGAAAGACACAGACTTCTCACAGGAATTTTCAGCATACATATTCTGTACATGATTTGTTAGATTTATACCTAAGTATTTCATTTTCTTTGTAATTGTAAATAGTATTCTCTTTTTAATTTTGTTTTCCACATGTTGATGGTTAATATATAGATATCTAATTGATTTCTCTGCGTTAATTTTGTATCCTACAACATTGCTAATCTCATTTATTAGTTCTAGGTTTTTATTTTGTTTTCTCTTTTGGATTGTTTGGTATTTTGTATACAGATAAGCATGTCATCTGCAAATAGTGACAACTTTATTTCTTCCTTTCCAAGCAATCTGTATACCTTTTATTTATTAATTATCATCATCACCATCATCATCATCATCATGCCTTATTTCAGTGGCTAGAATGCCCAGTTAATACGGTGAATAAGAATGGTGACAGTGGGCGTCCTTGTCTTGTTCGTGATATTAGGGGAAAAACACTGTCTTTCACCATTAAAGATGATGTTAGCTGTAAGTTTTTTGTAGATGTTCTTTATCAAATTGAAAAAGTTCCACTCTATTCTCAGTTGGCTGGGAGTTCTTATCATGAACAGATGCTGGATTTTGTCATATCTTCTTTGTGTCAATTGATATGATCATACAATATTTATTTTTTAGCCTATTGATACGCTGGATTACATTGATTTTCAAATGTTGAACCAAAGTAGTTGCATCAATATGCATGTCCATTAATGTTCTTAACCAATACTAGGCATTCCACACTTTATAGTTTTTGGCCCTTAGAGGGGAGTGAAGTAGTATCTAGTTGTGTTAATTTGCATTTTCCAAATTTCTAGTGAGAATGTATTTTTATGTTAAATTCAAGTTTCCTGTTCAGTGAAATTCCTGTCTATATCCTTATTTGTATTCGGCTTTTATTAATAATTTATAGGAGTTATTTGCTTTGGTATCCGTAACATATATATAATATGTTTTGCAGATAATATCTGTTGTATATGATATAATGCTTTATGAATTCCGCTATACCTGGCAATTTTTACAACATATATTTCTGAGATTCATCCATATTGAAACATGTGGCTTAATTTCCTCTTTCACATTTTATGAAAATAACACATTTTGTATATACATTACTTTCTTTATAAATATTTACATTATTGCTGTTTCCATTTTGTCCATTTTATAAACATTTTCCTACATGTGTTTTTGGGCATATTTGTAAGAATTCTTCTAGGAGGAAAATTATTGACTTATAGGCTATAGGCATTGTGATAGGCAGGATACTAAGATGTCTTCCCAAGATTCTCATCTCCTGGTATACACATACCTTCTCCCAGTTACTCAATAAAACACTAATCTAGATACTGCTGTGAAGAGATTTTGCAGATGTCAAATAGTCCCCAAATCATTTGATCAAGTGTTCTCTTGAAAATCAGTCAATTGAGCATGGTATAATTAACTGACTGTGGTCCCTGCAATTTCTACTCTGGGAGTAGTAATTCCAAAATTTCTGCCTCCTCATCTTTACCGTCAGCCATTCCAATTGGTGTATTAGCCTCTAATCTCTCTTTAATAGAAAGGCATTTTATTTTACTGATTAATTATGACTGACACATTTTATTGCAGTATTTGCCTTTGTTTTCTAAATTTTCATACAGTGTCTCTTGCTGTAGATATGATGTGGCTCCGTGTATTTCCATTACTACAGAAAATATAATTTTCCATTTCCTTTATCTCTGTCTTGTACATAATATGCCATCTATTTTTAAATAAATAGCATACAAACAAAAAACAGCGGATTTTTTAGAGGTACAGAAATAAAATGATTTTGAGAAGAATTCACTAGATATCACTCCTGTTGTTACTAAAATGACATAGTACCTAATGCCATGGGACATAACACTTTCTTAAGTTTCTACCCTTATGTGTGGCCTTAACAATGTTGGAAACTAAGAGAACTTGATCCACCTGACAGGGAGGTATTACATTTAAAGTATACCTGATTCTTCATTTTTAATAAAAAACTGCAAAATCCGTCTATAAAGCAATTCATCTTTGAGTTCTTCCTCCTCCTTCTCTTTCTTCTCCTTCTTTGTCTCTTCTTTTTCTTCATCTTCACCTTCCCTTTCTTCTTCTTACATGTCCTATCGCAATTATGCAAACATGAAGAAAGGAGGCACCTGTAAACTCGGGCGATGTATATATCTGCAGTATAATTAGTCCAGCAAAGAAGGCTCCTCTCAGTATCCCTTGGTTGCAGATCCTGTTTACTGCGGAGGAGATGGATAAATGTGCCAAAGAGCCAATGAGCCACATGGGAGGAAAGGGTTAAAAAACCCTTGCAACATCCCTTTGGAGGTCAAACACTATTAGAAACTCAATAATGTTTTGTGATGGTTCGAAATAAGATCTACTGGCAGGAAAGGCCACCAAACACAAGGTCATACGTGCCATGTAAAAAGGGGCAAAAGATTTGAAGATCTAGACTGTATAATAGAGGAAGGGCTGTTTAAGTCAAGAAACAGAAATTAGGTTCCTGCTGACACAAACATTTGAGGACTTGAGCATTTGATTTGATTTCAAGTTCAAGAAGCAGGTCACATCTGCTCCATCAACTTGAAATAAAGCAGGGCATGTAAAGTACCTTTATAGTCTCTGACAGAAAGTGACTACTCAGTAGGTGTGTTATTTATCCTACAATTCCTCCTCCACCCACACCAAGGGGAAAAAATAGAATTTGTGTCATTTCTTTGGTTTGAATTTGCAGATTTCTTTGGGGCTTCTTTCACTGCAAAGCACAAACTCACATTGATCCCCATCCATTTCTCAAATGTCCCCTTACCATTATAATTACAGCTCTTCTATAAAGCAGCTGTAACTCAAGTAACTTCATATCTTAGAGCTATTTTCTATCCTTACAGCATATGAAATGACTTCCTGAGGCTGATCAACATTTATTGATCCAAATATTTGGTGTCGTCCAATAGCACTGAAATAAAATTATTCTTAATTATATCAATCCCAGAATTTTGGGATTATATCCCATTATACATGTACTTTATTGAATAAAAAAATATTATTTATTTATATATTAACACTGTGGGAAATACTTCATTTTCTGACAATGTTTATTAACAGACTCAGTCTGTGTGTGCATCATAATAGTGCACTGAATCAAGCTAAACATTTTTTATCCAAATAAATGGAGAAAATAATGAGTCCACCTCTTTTGCTCAGTAAACTTCCACTCATTTTAAAAAATTATTCATGGAGATTCTCACCTTATATATGATGCCAACGTTATCAATGAAAAAATTAGTGATATTTTTGAAATGGCAGTTATATAAACTTATTTTTCCAAATTTTCTTGAAAGTAACCTACCTTTTAAAAATTCAAGACGTGTTTTATTTCAAACAGCATATTTTACTACTGTGAGTAACAATTTGATCTGTAATGCACAATTCCTTGCCTACTCCCCTGAAAGTTGAATTCTTGATTTTATTTAAACTCTTCACATTTTTCACAATCTCTACTCTGTCTCCAAAAATCAGTATTTTTTTCATAAAAATTGTATATATTTGAAGTGTACAACATATTTTGATATACATATACATAGTGAAATGATTACTATAGTCAAGATAATTAACATATCCAGCATTCTTGTTTTTATTTAAAAGCATCACAATTTTCAAAATGATATTCCTCAACTTGCCATAGAGTGAAAACCTCCTTTTATCTTAAGTTATGGATATTTTCCTCCCTTATATTTTGTTCTGGAAATAGAGGAACAACTAATTTTAAATCTAAAATATATGTATAAATATTATATCAAAAATTTAGAAGTCTTTTAAATACAATTATGACATGTTTTATACTGTTTTACAATTAAAAGGCATTTGGTAATCGTTAAATTGAATTATATTCTCCTTATTATCATATACAGCTCTACATCTAAGATGTGCCCCAACAAACCATAGAAGCATCTTCGTACATTCAATGGGAATAAATGCAATAAAATTTTTGTTAAAGTCATTAGTAAACACGTGCTGACTTGTTTCAAAAAAAGCTTCAAATGTTGTATTAAAAAATACCAAAGATATTTTATAATTTAGCTTAAAAAATAAAAATAAAGACACTAGAACATTGATAAATTATAGTCTGTGCAATCAATTCTGATTTGGTAGACTAGGGTAGGAATTTTCAGATAAGTGAGAAATGTCTTAATGAAAATGAATATGTACTACATATTCTAGAAAAGCACAGGTAGTTATTATTTTGTTGTAGGCCTTCATTATGAATATAACTATAAGTTATTGCAGCCCAGACTACATCAGCAAGCTTGTAAAGAGATACTTATCTAGCTGTGTTCACAATACTGCTACAAACCAAACACTCATAGCATTTCATTTTATTCTCAATGCTAAATCAAAGATGAAGTACCTGGATAGGTTATGCCTTTGTACAATTAAATGAGAACATTCAAGAATGAAGGAGCATAATTGCCGAAGGTCATACAGTTTGAATATGCTAGATCAGAAACCAGAACCCACATGTTCTGAGTCCAGAGATTCCTCTTTCTAAGACTGTTTGTATATGACTCTTGCTTCTAGAATTTCTGTATCCAGGACTACGCCCATAGATGATGTCCTCCTCCCCCTACCTAGTTGCTGCAATACACATCCCTTCTTCACCGGTACTGAGCTAATTTGCTTTCATCTGAGGTAGGAAGTGTGACTCTGACCCTTGACAGATTTAGAATAGGTTTTTATTTCTATTCTTGTCTCACAGGGGTGAGATTTAAGAATGCTATTTAAATATTTCTTAAATTAAATGTGCCAAAACAATATGAAGTTAGAAACTCTTTAAATGGGTGGTAATTCCAAGTAATCAAACACATTAGGAAATATAGATGAGGTCATTTTGCAAAGTTAAAAGCGTAAGAACTCAAAGTATCTAATTTAAAAATTAATCTTTTGGGGGGCTGGCCTGGTGGCGCAAGTGGTTAAGTGCGCACGCTCCACTGCGGCAGCCCGGGGTTCTCCGGTTCAGATCCCGGGCATGCCGACACACCGATTGGCAAGCCATGCTGTGGCAGTGTCCCATATAAAGTGGAGGAAGATGGGCACGGATGTTAGTTCAGGGCCAGTCTTCCTCAGCAAAAAAAAAAAAAAAAAAGAGGAGGATTGGCAGATGTTAGCACAGGGCTGATCTTCTTCACAAAAAAAAAAAAATAAATAATCTTTTGGAGGCTGGCCTGGCGACATAGTGGTTGGGTTCGCGTGCCCGGGGTAGACAGGTTCGGATCCTGGACACGGACCTATGCACCACTTATCAAGCCATGCTGTGGCAGGTGTCCCACATATAAAGTAGAGGAAGACGGGCACAGATGTTAGCCCAGGGCCAATCTTCCTCAGCAAAAAGAGGAGGATTAGCAACAGATGTTAGCTCAGGGCCAATCTTCCTCACACACACAAAAAATAATAATCTTTTCTTATGTCTGTAATGGAATTAGTTGTCCTCTTCCTTTTTTTCCTGTAATATTTTCTCTCCACATCTTACTTCACAGTCATATATTCAGATATCCAGTGCAGAAGACATATCAATGAGCCTCCTTAATTGAGTCAGGTGATCTTGGAGGCAGAGTGCCTGAAGAAGTGGCTAGAATTCCACCAGGAATAATCAAGTTTAAAGGTAGTGCTTATGTGGATGCTCCTTAAAGCCCCAGAAGACATTTGACAATGTCTGAAGACATTTTTGGTTGTCATAACTAGAGTAGAGATGCTTCTGTCATCTAGGTGGTAGAGGCCAGGGATGCTGCTAAACATCTTCTATACCCAGGACACCCCCCAATCCCACATACATACAACAAAGAATTATCTGACCTAAAATGTCAATAGTGCCGAGATTGAGAAACCCTGACCTAGGTAGGCATGAATCTCATTTTCTACTATGAAAATCTTATAAAAAGCTTTGTATGATTAACCTCCTAGCAAGCTCTAACCCACTGGCAATGAGACAGATTTATGATTGATATGATCTAGTGCACTGTCCAGTATAGCAGCCACTAGCCACATGTGATTATTTACATTTAAATTAAATTTGTCATTGAAAAAAGCTAAAATTTTAATTCCTTGGTCACACTAGCCAGATTTTGAGTGCTCAATAACCACATGTGGCTAGAGGTTACTTTGTTGGAACATTTCCACCATTGCAAGAAGCTCTATTTCACAGTGCTAGAGACTCCACATATGAACCACGATGAAATATATGGTAGACACTGTGATATCTCATGTGTGTTGAGGAAGTGGGAGTGGGAAATGTTATCTATTCTAAAGTTTATTTTTACTTTTAATGATCAGTCATGTACCTACAACAATATCTGGAAAGGTTAAGAAATTGAGCAAGATAACCAAAAATAAAGTAAAATAAAAATAAGGTTTTCTTGAGAATGATTGAGGCCAGACTCTAGAATTTGAACTTTATACAATTTAATATGCACATAGATGTTCAAGAGCCTATAAAGGATCTATCATGGGATTTGAACATCAATTTCTATTTCCTTCTCAATCAATGAATTAGCATAACAGTTAAGCAGTTGTTTTCCTCTTCTGAGTGTCGAAAGCTGCTGTGGGGCCCACCTCCTGCAGTTTGCACTGGGACATATATCTCTGCTTCATAGCTCTGATTGTGTAAACCTTACTGGGTTTTCTAAGAATAGACTATAATCACAAAGTCTGTGTAATTTCCCTCCAAGAAATTATTGCATCCTTCTGACGTGTTTGGTGTAACCTTGATTATGGTCCCTAGTATAGCTGCAATATCTGATCTTATTCCATATAAAATCAGGGAGAAACAGCATTTTCTGTGCTATAAAAAAAAAATGCACCAAACCAGTTAAACAGCCAAAGGAGAATATATTTAAGACTACTGCAAAAGGGGAGAGAGACTATTGCAATAGAGGAGAGAGATATAACTCAGCTCCACTGAAACAAAAAGCAGAATTTTAAAGGCTGGGGTGATCTAATGGAAAAACACTAGAGGACATGTGTCAATGTGATTAGGCTATTTGTGTTTTCTAACTGGTGCTTATCTAAGTTAGTCTCCAACTATCACACAGGGTCTGGGAGAGAGAGGTGCTTTCTTGATGATTACATTTCAAAGGGATGGCTCCCAGGTCCTTGAGAAAGACATTCCTAGTTTGTAGAAGATTTACATCTCCAAGGGGCAGAGAAAAAAACTACAACTGCAAGTTTTCTAAAGTAAATGTTCTAGAAAAAGGAAGTCAGGGGCATATAGTCAGCAAGAAGTCTGTCTAAAGTTTAGTCCAAGGCCGTCTTGGTCAGTGCACAGTGAACTATGACATTTAAACTTAAATTGCTGGGAAGAATAATTTCTGATTTGAATTTCAGTCAGAAAATGGACTCTCCCACTGAGCAATATCATGCCCCCCTCATATAACCCAATTACACATTTTATCATCCTGAGGCTTAAAATACTGCTATGTATTTCTTTTTCAGGTTAGCAACCTCAAGAAAGCCAATAGTGATTAATGGAAAGAAGAAAGGGTGGAAAGCAGTAAGGGTAATTGTATGTAATTATCAACTCAACAGAACTGGGAGAAGATTCATTCATTTTCAGACTCTCTAAGAGCACTTTCTGAGTGCATTGCTATACTATAGTGAATCAAATTTGAGGACAAAGTCTTCATTTCAGAAGCTCACAGAGTAGGAGAGATGAATTCCTAGACAAGTCGGTCATCTCAAAGAGAATTTGCATAGCGCAGACATGCAGGGTTTCCTTGTCTCTGAACAATATTTTCATTTTAACCTCATGACTATAGTGTTATTCTTCTCTTACCCCCAGCACTGTGGGTTCTGACTTCTCCTTCATCTCCAGAATACGACAAGTCTCCCGGTTTCATTTGCTCATAATACTGCATTTGAAAGCATGTATCACAATTGCAACTATTTAATTATTTGCATAATTTTTTATTTAAAAAATTACTTGCCCTAGTAGCCGGTGAACTCCACAACAGCATGGATGCTCATAGCTTTCTTCTCTATTGCTGTTTCTCTAGCTTCTAGCTTAGCACCTGACCAAGAGTAAGTATTAAATGGTTATTTTCAACATATTGACGTTGTGTCAGAAACTCTTTGCTTCTTAAGAAACTGACAGGTAAATTCCTTTTACTTCTCACCATGTTTCTTAAGGAAATTTTCTAAAATGCACTGTTTGTTCCTTTAAAATAATATTACATATTCAAAACAATTCACAGCACAGTGGAGCATTTTATAAGTTGTGAGTAAGGATTTTTCTCCATATGTTATGTCATAACATATATGTTTATTAATTTTCAAGACAGAAAGAAATCCAATCCTCCCACATACTTCAAAATAAAAGATTTTATAGATAAAAGTGGCATAACCTAAATGCACCATATCAGTTTTAAAGAATGTTCCAAAAATATGTGGCCAATAGGGTTGGTGTACATTTCCATTGATGGTCAAAAACAACTCTTAGATTAAAAAAATAATGATGTAATTATGAAAAACAAGGGATACAAATGAGGCACAATAAGGACAATGAGATTATCTTAATTAAATATAACTAAAATGTACTGTATGCCTAATATATCTTAGACACTTTATATACTATATTTAATAAAGTAAAAGAAAATTATTGGTTGAGGAAATATTACCCTAAGAAGGATAGCTAACAAATATTAACAGAAACCAAGATAATAGAAAAATGACAGCTCAAACATTATCCCTGAAACCTAACTCCAGTATTTAAGTTTGAATTGGAGGATTTTCCCAACTGAGATTCTTCAGGTATTTAGTAAGCTTGTCTGACTGTTTCTAATTCATTTTCACACTCAACAAGAGCTGCTCTTTGGAAACTCTACACTATGTAATGTTTCACAACATCACTATTACACTTTTAAATAATTTACTGCCAACCAACATTGTTCATAATAAGGGTTCAATCAAAATGATGATATAAAGAATGAATGATTTTTTAACCTTGCTCTTTTCTCTTCCCAATGGGCATATTGTATTATCATAGTGATCAAATCCACATAAAATCTTAAAATCCTGTGTCATTTGTCTGTAAATTTTTTGGAGTTACTTGAATTTTTTAAAAAGAGCATTTCAAATTAAATTTTATGTATTTAATTTTCTGATATATAATCAAAGGCTTTTGACCTAAAAATTATTCCTGAAATGACTTGTATGAAAAATGACTTAAGAACAAACTATTTTTCATACAGAAAATATTTCCCCCCAAACTATTTCTTCCAGCTTTATTGATACATAATTGACATATAACATTGTGTAAGTTTAAGGTGTACAATGTGATTTGATACGTTTATATATTGCAAAATTATTACCACGATAAGGTTATTTAACACATCCATCACCTTACATAATCGCCATTTTTTAAACTATTTTAGATGGCCAACCACTCTTCCGATTAGATATATATTATTATATATATATTCTTTCTGAAAAGTCCTACTTTTTGTTAAATAATATTTCTGTTATATAGCATATTGTACTATATGTTGGGGTTAATTTTTTCTGAAGTGAAAAGGAATGTTTAATATTTTGTTCTTAATAAATAAAGTATATAATATGTTCATTTTAAATTTCAGAGAAAACCATGATATTCTTATATTAACCAACCACATCCACTGCCCCGCTCTTCCTCTCTTTCTCCATCTGTTTCTCTGTCTTCTTCTGTGATTCTGGTTGAAATATGAATATATTACCTTAACAGCCCTATATCCAGATGTCTAGAACTTTTAACCAACTTCCAAAAGCTTTGCATTTTTCTTATTTTTAAATTTTTTTCTATTATCACTTTGATTCCTATGGTTATATTTGCTTACTGTACTATTAAGTGTCTATGATTTTGTCCAGGGCTCAGCAAACCATCTCCTCTCGGACAAATACAGCCCATCACCTATTTCGGTTAATAAAATTTTATTGGAACACAGCCATGCCCACTCATTTGCAAGTTATGTTTGGCTGATTTTATACTACAACGACAAAGTTGAATAGCTGTGACATAGCTGCAACAAAGATCACACGGCCTGCAGAGCCTACAGTATTTACGATCTGGCCCTTTGCAGCAAAAGTTTGCTGTCTCCTCTCCATTGCCTGATATACAGCAGGTGCTGAATATATATACTCATGTCTTAATTAAATTAATAGATGTATAGATGGCTGGATGGCAAATAATAGAGAGGTGCAGGCTTTATGTAAGAGGAGACCACTTCACTTCATTCAGGGTGTTGAGATCCAAACTGATTTCTGGAGTAGGAGTGGGTTTACTATGGTTAGAGAGAAAGAAGAATGTATCTCTTCATAGAAACAATAAATATTGGGACAAGGTGGTGAAGTGAACTAAAAGATTTAGTTCTTGATTATTGTAAAGAACATTTAATTCCAAATCAGAAGAGTGTGCTAATTTCTGACTGCCTCCAATTCTCAAA
This sequence comes from Diceros bicornis minor, assembly GCF_020826845.1. Classification (NCBI taxonomy): domain Eukaryota; kingdom Metazoa; phylum Chordata; class Mammalia; order Perissodactyla; family Rhinocerotidae; genus Diceros; species Diceros bicornis. The sequence continues at coordinate 23,369,385 of NC_080781.1, forward strand.
AACTGGATGCTCAGTAGGATCATTAAGTGTAGTAGAATTCACCATTACCTAATTTAAGAAATTTTCACACCCCATTATGTTCTTTATCTTGAGGTAATTTCATTGCTACTTCTACTTTCACTGTGGAACTGTTAACTAGTCAAAACTGAGAATAAACAGTCTTAATGAATTTCTTTCTAAAGGTTGCTATAAAATTTTTAAAGTAGAAGAGCTTGCAATACTTGGGATTTTTAATTATCAGAATTATATTACAGTCCTTTGAAACATGGAGAAATGAGAGCTGGCTTGAATAAGAAGTTTAATGGAAATTATGCACCAGAAATCCAGAGAAGGAGAAAGAATATAATTTCTTCAGTCAGTGAAACTTAATCTCTTGGATTTCTCAGATAAATAGTTACTGGACTATGGAATCTCCAGAGAAGTGGCTGAAGACCAGAAATCTTCATGGTTGATAGGAATACATTTTCTTTGGTCATCTATGAAGTAATCTTGAGGATGGGCAAATATACTATATAATGAGATTGTCAACCTTGATGTTTAAATTTTATTGCTTTTGTAGATTTAAAGCAGGTTTATAATTTCATATTATAATATATCTAGCATAAAAATAGAATGTACAATTGGATTCTTCAAAATACAGACATGATATTTATGTCTCATTTCCACTCTCAGATTTCCTCATTTCATTATTTTCATTTAAATTATCACTGTCATGCTGTTTTATATTCTTTTTATCTGCTGTTTTATTTATATTTATACTTGTCTATGAAGATAGAAAAATGCATAATAAAGGATGTGGTTGGCAATAAATAAGCTGTGAGACTGCATATTTTGTAATGGTGGAAGCTTGGGACACGAAACGGAAGCCCTGAGCATTCAACTTTCCCTCTCTCTGGCCTCAGGGGACCGCTGCATTACCTCCTGAATAAAAGAAGACCTGGCTCTGGAGCTGCGAGGACTAGAAAAATCTCCCTTTGCAAGCACGGTACCCAATTTGCAAGTTAAAGTGGAATATAGCTGAACAATAAATTTAAGAAGCAAATCTACCTGCCATAAAAAGCAGTACTGCTTTTCAATCAAGAGACAGGAGAAAAGCAATAGTTGGGAAAGACCTGATCTTAGAAATCGGCATTTTGCATAAAAATTATTAACACTGGAGAGAGAATTGCCATATATAATGATTGTATCAAACCATCTGGTTGATGGATGAGGAAATCTGGCATGTCTAGGTATGAGATATTTGTGGGACAAGAAGCAAAATATCAATCCATTGTTAATCTTCCATCCTCCTCCAAATGCTAGAATTTAAGAATGAAAAGGACACTTTACAAATGAAGAAAAAGAGACTGAAATGTCAAAAATGGCCTACAAAAGAACTGTTTTCTTTCTTTTCCCTTCCTTCCTTCCTTCCTTCCTCCCTCCCTCCCTTCCTTTCTCTCTCTCTTTCTTTCATGTTTCTTTCTATCTTTCTCAAGATTTATGCAATCAAAAAGCATTGAGTCACAATAATTTATTGTGATAAATTCTGAAGATAAAAAGATAAATAATAAAACAATGCAGTAAATGTAGTAATAGAAATGTGCACATTATATTATTGGACACCTAGAGGAAGCACATAACAACATTTAAGATGAGAAATTGAGGAAAGAAAGAACCTGTATATTGAGTCATGGTATGAGCAAAAACTGGCTGTGGGAATGGGGACAGGAAAGAAATGAAGTAGAGATCAGGCAGAAGATATTCTTGGCCATTAGTGCATTACAAGAAAAGTCTTTGAAAAGCAAAACTACATAGTGTTTGAAGGAAACTAGTGCCATTCTGGGTTATTAGAGCCTGAAATTTGAAGCAGGGACTGGCCAGTGATAGGCAATAGGGTCAAGTCATAGAGAGCCTTGTAGAAGTCTTTTAGAAATTTTGGCATCTACTGTATGAGTAACTAGGACCCATGGGAGCATTTTAAGCAGTCAAATTATTTGACATATTACTTTTTAAATAGATCATGTTGGTGGCTTTTTGCAGAGAGGGTTTACACAGTTTGAGTGGGGGTCACTGATTACTGACTACTCACCCAACAAGCATACTTAGGAAGCTGTTGTAAGAGTGAGGAGTTAGATTAAAACCTGAAATAAGGACGTTCTTATGAGAATGAATAGAAGGGAGCTTATTAAAAATATTTAGAGGGTAAAACTGACAGACAATTATAACAAATTTGATGTCAGGTTGAGAGAAAACAAGATTTAAATGTGAGCCTTAGGTATCTAGCTGGAATGATTTGGTGTATGGTGGTATAAATAAATAAGATATAATCTAGAAGAAAACAAAAATTTGTTTGGGGAAAGAGTAGCACAGTGTTCTTATATGCTATATTTAAGGTGCCTGCAGAAGCTGGATTTAGTGTGTAGCTCCAGGAGAGTTCTGGGCAGCGTAATGGTAAGGATGAAACAATGCCAGTGAATGGAATCTCACATGTAGAGCAGTGGGTGAAGGGCAGACCATTAAAAATTTCCAGTGTTTAACAGATATATCCAGAATTGGAAAAGCAATGGGTGAAGAATAGGAACCAATATTATAGACACAGGTTCAAGGAAGTAAATCACTGAAATGAGGAAACAAAACATCTGCAGCAATGTGTAGGTCAATCCAGGCTACCTCCACCATGTCATGCTCAGTCTGCTCCTAAACCAAAACTTGGCTAAGATGGAAGGTCCACTTTCCATTTCATTTCTCTTTACTTTTTCACTTCCATCTTGAATTTAAATCTTTGCTATATTCCCCTATGTATGTATATATGCATGTATGTACATACATCTATGTATGTATATACATATATATGTATGCATATATATAATTTTTACCATTATTCTAGAAAATTACTCTTTGGTTTGTTTAAAGCTTTTGATAATTATGCAAATATCCTGACAGTCTTACTGTGAGGTGATTTTGTTGTTGCCTTTCTTGTTGTTTGCTTGGCTTTACTATATTTGTGCCAGACGCTGTGATAGATATTGAAGAAAACAAAGATAAGTGGATGTTAATCCCAGTTCTTTGGGAGTTTATAATCTAAGTAATAAAATATGCTTAAAAATCACTATCATTTGCTGGAGGAATTACAGTGAGATAAGTGAAAAAATATAATAGGATCCCAGTATTTTTAGTCTCCTTCATTTTCCCCATTTTAGAAATGATAAAACTGAAACCCAGAAAGCTGATCTTGACTTCTCCAAGATCATGGAACTGGTTAGTGTTTAAATATATGGGTCTTTGGTGAACAAATGGATATTTTGGGGGCTGAAAATTAAGATTTAGGAGTTAGCCTCAGGATTAACTATGTTCCAAAGAAGTGCATGTTGTCATAGAGAGGCAACTATTTAATTACTTTTTCTGGAAATGTATATTATTTAATGAAGATTCAAAATACACTGACTCGATCACTTCCATTCCGTATACCTTGCTACGATAACACCACGTGCTTAGTAAAAGGAAATCAAACTCTTTAAAAATGGCAGTTCACAGTCTTTCCTTGTCAAAGCCCCTCACTCTTTTTTCAGTGCATACAGCACATCATCTTGGCAGATACTGAGCTGCACACAAAGAAGCAGGTTGTTCCTGCTAGGCTTCACAAGGAGGAGGTGACAGAAGCCCAGGCATGAGCACACAGCCATGGTCTCTGACATGGTAGGGTACAACAGCCCCTCCATTCTGCACAGAGCCACATGTTGACTGTATATCTGTTGAAATGTTGCTAGCTCCGATCCTGATCTACAGAACACTGTGAGGCTAGTTCTGAGGAAGCCCTGTTCCAGAACCAAGGAATTTTTTATGGCAGTGACGTATGAAGGTGAAAATATCTCATCCACAGCTTCCATTAAGTTGGCTACAGCGACCAGGCCAGGCAACTCGAGCTTCTGCTGGGAGAACTCACAGATCTTTATGGCATGCCTGTAAATGTCCAGGCAGCCATCATGGATCTCCAGAGAGAGCTACTACCTTCCTGGCTACCAAGTGGATGACACCCTCTTCAAAGTCTTTTAAATATTTGAGTCAGGATACTAAAACACACTGCAGTTGGCTGAGTACTGCACTGGAAGGACATCTATGGAAGACCCAGTTGGCTAGACCTCAGGTCATTATGATTTGTTCTGGAAGGTTTGTTGTATTGGCAATGATCAGGATCACAAACTGGCCTCCTTGAGATTGGGCCAGTCAAACAAATTGTACATTATGTCTTATTTCAATTCCACAGGTTGAGCTCATCCACAAGCAGCACGATAGTCTCCAGAAGTGGTTTCCAATATAACAATGTTCCAGTTCCTCAATGTTTTGAGGAATTGCCATATTGTTTTCCACAGTAGATACACCATTTTACGTTCCTACCAACAGTGCATAAGGATTATAATTTCTCCTCTGCCTTGACAACAATTGTTATTTTTTATTTTATTTTTTTATGGTAGCCATACTAATAGGTATGAAATGGTATCTCATTGTGATTTTGATTTGCATTTCTCTAATGATTAGTGATTTTGAGCATCTTTTCATGTGCTCATTGGCCATTTGTGTATCTTCTTTGGAGAAATGCCTATTCAACTCCTTTGCTCATTTTTTAAATGGGTTATTTGTTTTTTTGGTGTTGAGTTGCAGCTCTTTATATATTCGGGATATTAACCCCTTATCAGACATATGATTTGCAAATATTTTCTCCTCTTCTGTAGGTTGCCTTTTCACCCTGTTGATTGTGCCCTTTGATGCACAGAAGTTTTAAATTTTGATGTAGTCCAATTTATCTACTTTCAGTTTTTATTTAATATCTGAAATCTAAGTTCAATGACTTGCATCATTGATCTTCAAACTATGTCATGAAAAGATTTATGAAATCAACCAAATATGGCGCACTCGTACATGGATATCTAGTTTCCCTAACTGTTAATATAGTTTTTTCTTTTAAATGCTGTCTATACCCAGTTTTGAGGCCCTGGGTAAAGGCCAGTCAGTTCCTCTTCTTGAGCAACAGATTAAGTCCACATACCAACCACTTCTCTTTTTGGCTCTCACATTTTGGGTCACTACGTACCAGCCCCAATCATCCTATGGCCAGGTACCAGACAACTAGGGGCAGCACCTATGCCCCAGAGCCTATGAAATTATCCAAATTAGCCAATCCACAGGGAGCCTGAGAAATCTAGCTAACCTCATCAGCTTAACATAGACAAGCTGCCTCCTACAGCTCCAGCTTGCTGTTACCCTGTCCCAGGTGCAGCCCTCTAGTGTGGCTCTGCCTGCCAACCTTCTCTCATTTGGAGCTGTAAGTAACAAAAATCTCTGCCTTTTAGAACCATCCAAGTGTCTTTGTGTTGTATCCTGCCATCAGAAGAACCTTTAAATGTTATAAAACAATAACCAAGAAAATGTAGAGTGCCATCAAACCAAAAATTAATGATATAATGATAAAGATGTCAATTCTGGTCAAGATGACACAGAATAAAAACATTTGATGCATCCTGAATACTTCAAACACATAGAAAAATAGATAACATAAGAATAGAAAATAAAAAATAGGAGGCTTAAAATAAATATCTTCATGAACCAAAGACAAAACAGAAATACTAAGCTTAAGCCATGTACCTGCTAGTTTACAAACCCAGAGGCAAGAACTAATGATTATGTGTTCATATCTCCTGAGATAATGGTGTTAAAATATGCTCTATCTAGTGGATAAAAACCTGACAAAGGCAATAAAAAAATACATATGTCTCTAATGAATATTGCCATCAGAATCTTTAGCAATATATTAACAAGTTGACATCAACTATTAAAAGAAAAAATACCTGGGGCCAGCCCCGTGGCTTAGCAGTTAAGTGTACGTACTTGTGTCCATCAATAACATTAGTGGAGGGCCGGCCCAGTGGCACAGGCGGTTAAGTGCGCTCGCTCCGCTACTGGCGGCCCGGGTTCAGATCTGGGCGTGCACCAACGCACTGCTTCTCCGGCCATGCTGAGGCCACGTCCCACATACAGCAACTAGAAGGATGTACAACTATGACGTACAACTATCTACTGGGGCTTTGGGGATAAAAAAGGAGGAGGATTGGCAATAGATGTTAGTTCAGAGCCGGTCTTCCTCAGCAAAAAGAGGAGGATTAGCATGGATCTTAGCTCAGGCCTGATCTTCCCCACAATAAAAAAAAGAAAGAAAAGAAAAAATACCTAATAAACAATGTTATTATCCCAGGAATGGCCAAAAAGCAGATGAAAAAAGCTCAAAATCATTAGTCATCTGGGAAATGAAAATTAACATCACAATGAGATATCACTAAACTCACCGGAAGGGTAAAATTAAGCCTGATAACTCCTAGTTTGTCAAGGATGTGGAACAACTGGAACTCTCATATATTGTTGGGTGGGAATGTAAAATGACACAAGTGCCTTGGAAAAAAAGGTCAGGCAGTTTCATATAAAACTAAAGATATACCTATGTTGCAACCAGAAAGCACACTACTAGATATTTACCCAAGTTATATGCAAACATATATGTTTACACAAAGCCTTGTATAAGAATGTGCATAGAGCTTTATTCATAAAAGCCAAAACTGGAAACACAGCTCAAGTGTTGATCAATAGGAGAATGAAATAGGATATATTCATATAATGAAATACTACCTAGTACTATAAAGTAGTAAGTTCCTTGCACAGAGAGTGACATGGATGTATGTCAAAAACATTATGCTGAGTGAAAGAAGCTTTACACAAAAGAGTACATAGTGTATGATACAATTCATAGAAAGTGCTGGAACAAGCAGAGAAAAACACATTTATGGTGGAAAAACATCAGAATAGTGGTTACCTCTGATAGGAGGAAGAGAGGTGGAGACTGACTGGAAAGGGGCGCGTGAGAACATTTCCAGGGTGATGATAATGTTCTATATTGTGATAGGAGTTTAGGTTATTTGTCAAAATTTATCAAACTGCATGATTAAAATTTGTACACATTGTTGTAAGTAAATTTTACTTCAAACTAAAAGAAAATGTAAACAAATATTGAACTCTTCCTTATGATTTGCATGCTAAAATATTTAGGACTGAAGTATACTGATGTGTGCAACTTATGATAAAATACCTACAAAAAAATAAGATCGCTCGATGGATGGGTAGATGGATGGCTAGATAAAGAGATATGTGATAAAATAAGTATAGCAAAATGTTGATTGTCTAATACTGGTGTTCAGTATGTGAATGTTCACTGTAAAATTCTTTGAAATATTGTGCATGCTGGAAATATCTTATAATATAATGTTGGGGAATAAGTTGTGAGTCTAAGGCTTTGAAAGGAAATACATATATAACTTAACACCATAAAGGAGCAACATTTTCTCTGGCTCTATGACTAGATCTGTGTTACCTACCATTTCTGCACAGGCAGGAACACTGAATCATCAATGTCATGGAAGATTCCTGAGGAGGCTCTGAGATGGCAATTACAAATGCTCTAGAAGGAAAGAGAGAAAAAGAAGGAAAAATTTTCATTCAAAATGAAACTCCTAATCAAATGCAAAACATGAACAAGTGGTATGTTAGAAATGGAAACCATCAAAGTTCACCATTCAAAATATCAGTTCAATAAATTCCACGAGGGAGGCGGCAAAGCCCTGAAGAAGGACAATCAGGTATTCTAATGGTGCTAATTGCTTCTAAGAAAAAGAAAGTATAAATTGAACATTAAATTGTCATTTTACAGCATGACATTTCCCTGATGGGACTTTAGATCGGTATATGCTATTTAAAGTATATAAAGAAAGATACCAGAGAAACGCATATATCCAATTATGACTTGATCTTGGAATGCTTCAGAGACTATTCAGCTCTTCATGTATTAAATTAATGCACTCATTCATTCACCAAATATTTATAAACACTTAGAATGATCCAGGTGCTGTCCCTGGTATGCAGTGATGTAAAAAACAGCTAATGGCAAGGCCCATAAAGAGAATACTTTCTGAAGACTCATCTTTACTTCTTTTTCTCTTCTTTTTTTTAAACGTCTTATTTTTCCAGTTTTATTGAGACATAATTGACATACATCACTGTTTAAGGGGTTCAGCACAATGGTTTGACTTACATATATTGTGAAATGATTACCGCAATAAGTTTAGTTAACATCCATCATATCATATAGATACAATAAAAATAAAAAGCAAAAAAAAAAACCAAAAAAATGTTTTCTCCTTGGGATGAGAACTCATGATTCACACTCTTAACTACTTCATCTTTACTTCTGAGGCATGGTGGAGGACAAAAGCTCGAACGGATGACAAGGGTAAGGCTGGAAATAAAATACTTATTGGGCCTTCAGGATTAGCTAATTGAGTAGCAAGAATAACACATGCAAACTACACACATTAGATGTTCTTTTTCATTTTGTCTCTACATGAGGCTAAGAAGATACTGGGGTGGAGTCCTAGCTGCAATTGAATGCAAAACACATTTTTACTAGAAGACTTTAAGCTGTGGTTTCTTACATGAGGTCAGGAAGAATTTTTAGGGGTGGGGTATGTGGTTTCTCAAGTAGTTAAAAAGTTATAGTGTTGACAAAAATCAAAGATTTTATTAATTGAACTGAATTGTATTGAGCTGAATTGTTGGTTAAAAATTCCAGTCTACATGTTGAAAGAGAAACATAATGCTATTTCCTCAACTAGCTTAAGTACAGACCTCAGCATATCCTCATCTTCCTCCCAAATAATACACACATGTTAAAATTATTATGAATTTATCTACTCAAAAATATTATTGATCAGTAGCCATTTTCTCTGCTTAAGTGTTTTTCTTGCTAAGGTTTCTCAGCTAAGTGATAGGAACATACTTGTGGTCAAAATAGATGATTCCTGACTTCATGGGGTTTATATTCTTTTTTTTTTTTTTTTTTTAATTTTTTGTTGCAGTAACATTGGTTTATAACATTGCAAAAATTTCAGGTGTACATCATTGTACTTCTATTTCTGCATGGACTACATCATGTTCACCACCAAAATACTAATTACAACCCATCACCACACACATGTACCGAATTATCCCTTTCGCCCTCCTCCCTCCCCCCTTCCCCTCTGGTAACCACCAATCCAATCTCTGTCTCTATGTGTTTGTTTATTGTTGTTATTATCTACTACTTAATGAAGGAAATCATACGGTATTTGGCCTTCTCCCTCTGACTTATTTCACTTTGCATGATACCCTCAATGTCCATCCATGTTGTCACAAATGGCTGGATTTCGTCGTTTCTTATGGCTGAGTAGTATTCCATTGTATATATATACCACAGCTTCTTTATCCATTCGTCCCTTGATGGGCACTTAGGTTGCTTCCAAGTCTTGGCTATTGTGAATAAGGCTGCAATGAGCACAGGGGTGCATGTACCTTTGCAAATTGGTGTTTTCAAGTTCTTTGGATAAATACCCAACAGTGGAATAGCTGGATCATATGGTAGTTCTATCGTTGATTTTTTTGAGGAATCTCCATACTGTTTTCCATAGTGGCTGCACCAGTTTGCACTCCCACCAGCAGTGTATGACAGTTCCCTTCTCTCCACATCCTCTCCAACACATGTTGTTTCCTGTCTTGTTAATTATAGCCATTCTGACGGGCGTGAGGTGATATCTCATTGTAGTTTTGATTTGCATTTCCCTGATAGTTAGTGATTTTGAACATCTTTTCATGTGTCTGTTGGCCATCTGTATATCTTCTTTGGAGAAATGTCTGTTCAGGTCTTTTGCCCATTTTTTAATTGGGTTGGTAGTGTTTTTGTTGTTGAGATGCATGAGTTCTTTATATATTTTGGAGATTAAGCCCTTATCAGATGTATGGTTTGCAAATATCTTCTCCCAATTGTTAGGTTGTCTTTTCGTTTTGTTGATGGTTTCCTTTGCTGTGCAGAAGGTTTTTAGTTTGATGTAGTCCCATTTGTTTATTTTTTCTATTGTTTCTCTTGCCCGGTCAGATGTGGTGTTTGAAAAGATGTTGCTAAGACCGATGTCGAAGAGCGTACTGCCTATGTTTTCTTCTAGAACTTTCACAGTTTCAGGTCTTACATTCAAGTCTTTAATCCATTTGGAGTTAATTTTTGTGTATGGTGTAAGGTAAGGATCTATTTTCATTTTTTTGCATATGGCTATCCAGTTTTCCCAACACCATTTGTTGAAGAGACTTTCTTTTCCCCATTGTATGTTCTTGGCTCCTTTGTCAAAGATTAGCTGTCCATAGATGTGTGGGTTTATTTCTGGGCTTTCGATTCTATTCCATTGATCTGTGTGTCTGTTTTTGTGCCAGTACCATGCTGTTTTGGTTACTATAGCTTTGTAGTATATTTTGAAATCAGGGAGTGTGATACCTCCAGCTTTGTTCTTTTTTCTCAGGATTCCTTTAGCTATTCGGGGTCTTTTGTTGTTCCATATGAATTTTAGGATTCTTTGTTCTATTTCTGTGAAAAATGTTGTTGGAACTTTGATAGGGATTGCATTGAATCTATAGATGGCTTTAGGAAGTATGGACATCTTAACTATGTTAATTCTTCCAATCCAAGAGCACGGAATATCTTTCCATTTCTTTGTGTCTTCTTCAATTTCTTTCAGAAATGTTTTATAGTTTTTGGTGTACAGATTTTTCACCTCTTTGGTTAAGTTTATTCCTAGGTATTTTATTCTTTTTGTTGCAATTGTAAATGGGATGGTATTCTTAATTTCTCTTTCTGCTACTTCGTTGTTAGTGTACAGAAATGCACCTGATTTTTGTATGTTGATTTTGTATCCTGCAACTTTACCATATTCGTTTATTACTTCTAAAAGTTTTCTGGTGGATTCTTTAGGGTTTTCTACATATAAAATCATGTCATCTGCAAATAGTGACAGTTTCACTTCTTCCTTTCCAATTTGGATCCCTTTTATTTCTTTCTCTTGCCTGATTGCTCTGGCTAGGACTTCCAATACTATGTTAAATAGGAGTGGTGACAGTGGGCATCCTTGTCTGGTTCCTGTTCTTAGAGGGATAGCTTTCAGTTTTTCACTGTTGAGGATGATATTAGCTGTGGGTTTGTCATATATGGTCTTTATTATGTTGAGATACTTTCCTTCTATACCCATTTTATTCAGAGTTTTTATCATAAATGGATGCTGGATCTTGTCAAATGCTTTCTCTGCATCTATTGAGATGATCGTGTGATTTTTGTTCTTCATTTTATTAATGTGGTGTATTACGTTGATTGATTTGCGAATGTTAAACCATCCCTGCATACCTGGAATAAATCCCACTTGATCATGGTGTATAATCTTTTTAACGTATTGTTGTATGCGATTTGCTAGTATTTTGTTGAGGATTTTCGCATCGATGTTCATCAGTGATATTGGCCTGTAATTTTCTTTTTTTTGTTGTCCTTGTCTGGTTTTGGTATCAGGGTAATGTCAGCTTCGTAGAATGAGTTAGGGAGCTTCCCCCCCTCCTCAATTTTTTGGAAGAGTTTGAGAAGGATGGGTATTAAGTCTTCTTTGAATGTTTGGTAGAATTCACCACGGAAGCCGTCTGGTCCTGGACTTTTATTTTTGGGGAGGTTTTTGATTACTGTTTCGATCTCCTTACTGGTGATTGGTCTATTCAAATTCTCTAGTTCTTCTTGATCCAGTTTTGGAAGGTTGTATGATTCTAAGAATTTATCCATTTCTTCCAGATTGTCGAATTGGTTGGCATATAGTTTTTCATAGTATTCTCTTATAATCTTTTGTATTTCTGAGGTGTCTGTTGTAACCTCTCCTCTTTCATTTCTGATTTTACTTATTTGTGCCTTCTCTCTTTTTTTCTTGGTGAGTCTAGCTAAAGGTTTGTCTATTTTGTTGATCTTTTCAAAGAACCAGCTCTTGGTTTTATTAATTTTTTCTATTGTTTTTTTGGTCTCTATTTCATTTATTTCTGCTCTGATTTTTATTATTTCCCTTCTTCTACTGATTTGGGGCTTTGTTTGTTCTTCTTTTTCCAGTTCCTTTAGGTGCATTGTTAGATTGTTTATTTGAGATTTTTCTTGTTTGTTGAGATAGGCCTGTATCGCTATAAACTTCCCTCTTAGAACCGCTTTTGCTGTATCCCATAAATTCTGGCATGTCGTATTTTCATTTTCATTTGTCTCCAGGTATTTTTTGATTTCTTCTTTGATTTCTTCGTTAACCCAGTTGTTGTTCAGTAGCATTTTGTTTAATCTCCATGTATTTGTGGCTTTTCTGATTTTCTTCCTATAGTTGATTTCTAGTTTCATACCGTTGTGGTCAGAAAAGATGCTTGGTATTATTTCAATCTTCTTAAATTTATGGAGACTTGTTTTGTGGCCTAATATGTGATCAATCCTGGAGAATGTTCCATGTGCATTTGAAAAGAACGTGTATTCTTCAGTTTTTGGATGGAATGCTCTGTATATATCTACTAGGTCCATCTGTTCTAAGGTGTCGTTTAAGGCCAATGTTTCCTTATTGATCTTCTGTTTGGATGATCTATCCGTTGGTGTAAGTGGAGTGTTAAAGTCCCCTACTATTATTGTGTTACTGTCTATTTCTGTTTTTATGTCTGTTAATAATTGCTTTATATATTTAGGTGCACCTACATTGGGTGCGTAGATATTTACAAGTGTTATATCCTCTTGTTGGATTGTTCCCTTGATCATTATGTAATGCCCTTCTTTGTCTCTTTTTACAGTTTTTGTTTTAAAGTCTATTTTGTCTGATATGAGTACTGCTACCCCAGCTTTCTTTTCATTGCCATTTGCGTGGAGTATCTTTTTCCATCCCTTCACTTTCAGTTTGTGAGTGTCTTTAGGTCTGAAGTGTGTCTCTTGTATGCAGCATATATATGGGTCTTGTTTTTTTATCCAGTCAGCCACCCTATGCCTTTTAATTGGGGCATTTAGTCCATTGACGTTTAAAGTAGCTATTGATAAGTATGTACTTACTGCCATTTTTTAACTTTTTTTTTTTTCCTCAGTGTTTTAGTAGTCCTTCTCTGTTCCTTACTTCTTCTATACAGAATTGATGGTCACTTTAGTTTGACCTCTGTGTGAAAGCTGTACTCTTTAACTACCCTCCTCCCTCCTTTTATGTTTTTGATATCATATCTAACCTCTTTTTTGTGCATTTGTATCCATTACGTTCTAATCGTGGAAATAGATAATTTTTCCTATTTGTGGTCTTCTCTTTTCCCCTTAAATCAGTCCCTTTAACATTTCTTGTAGCACTGGTTTCTTGGTGACAAACCCCTTTAATTTTTGCTTATCTGGGAAAATTTTGATCTCTCCTTCCATTTTGAATGATAACCTTGCTGGGTAGAGTATTCTTGGCTGTAAGTTTTTTCCTTTTAGCACTTTAAATATATCGTGCCATTCTCTTCTAGCCTGTAAGGTTTCTGCTGAGAAGTCAGCTGATAGCCTTATGGGGTTTCCTTTGTATGTAACTTGACATTCTCTTGCGGCTTTTAGGATTCTCTCTTTATCTTTAATTCTGGACATTTTGATTATGATGTGTCTTGGTGTGGGTCTCTTTGGGTTTATCTTGTTTGGGGCTCTCTGTGCCTCCTGTACCTGGATGTCTGTTTCTGTCCTTCTTGTTTGGGGCTCTCTGTGCCTCCTGTACCTGGATGTCTGTTTCTGTCCTTAGGTTAGGGAAGTTTTCATCTATTATTTCTTGAAATAGATTCTCTGCCCCCTTGTCTCGCTCTTCTCCTTCCGGCACACCTATAACATGGATGTTAGTGCGCTTGATGTTGTCCCAGAGGTCCCTTAGACTGTCCTCACTCTTTTTAATTCTTTTCTCTTTTACCTGTTCACCTTGGGTAATTTCTTCTAGTCTTTCTTCCAGCTCACTGATCCGTTCTTCTGTATCCTCTACTCTGCTTTTGAGTCCCTCTAATGAGTTTTTCATTTCCAGTATTGTATTCTTCATTTCTGATTGGTTCTTTTTTATATCTTCCATTTCTTTGTTGACATTCTCACTGAGTTCATCTATTCTTCTCCCCAGATCAGTGAGCATCCTTAACACTCTTAGTTTGAACTCTCTGTCAGGTAGGTTGCTCATTTCTGTTTCACTTAGTTCCTTTTCTGGGGTTTTGTCCTGTTCCCTTACTTGGAATGTATTCTTTTGCCTCCTCATTTTGCCTCTTTCCCTGTGCTTGTGTCTATGTATTAGGTAGGTCAGCTACGTCTCCTGCTCTTGGATAGGTGACCTTATGTAAGTGATGCCTTAGGAGGCTTCCAGTGTGCTTCCCTCAGTTCTCAATGTTCCAGGGGTGGCCCCTATGTGGGCTACGTGTGTCCTTCTATTGTGGCCTGTTAGCTCTCCCTATAGGCGCCCAGGGAGGCTGAGTTATGCTCCTGGCCAGCTGTTGTAATGCTCAGCTGCTTGTAGTTGTTGTGGGCCCTTCAGTCTCTTTATCAGGTGTGGGGAGCCCCAGCACAGTTGGCTGTAAGTTCTAATACCACGTTTGTGTTGCAGTATTTCTTTTAAGTGAGTAGGCACCCAGTGTGGCAGGTTGTTAGGCTCAGGGCCTTAGAATTGCTGTAAACCTCTAGCCTATTAGGTCTCTTGTCAGCTCTCTGAGGATTGCAGCTGGGTGGGGCTGCCCTCAGGCACAGGAGCACCCAATTGTTTCAGGCTTTGGAAGGTGGGGCAAACCTCCTATGTGGGTCTTTGCCACCACCCCACACTCTCCACCCGCTCCTTGTGCACACCCTGCCCTGCTCAAGTCAGCTCAGTTGCCAGGCTGCAGAGAATCCAGTCACCAATCTATGCAGGCCCACAGGTTGCCTGAGGGCTTGTTGTTGGGTGGGGCCAGTCTCTAGGGTGGGCTGCCTGCCCTGGCTGAGCTGGATTAAATCGGTGCTCTAGCGGGTGGAGCAGACCCTGGGCTAGCAGGCCTCAGGGAGGACTCCAATGGCGTCTGTGTCAGCACGCTCACACCAGGCCACAACAATGGCCGCCGCCAATGTCCCAGTCCCTGGAGAGGTCTCACCCCTCACCGAGATGCACTCAGGGCCTATTAGGTGAGTCTCTTGTCACCAAAGCACTGTGCACCTTTCTTTCTGGTGATTTTAGGATGCTTTCTGGAACGGGTGAGTTTGTGCGCGGGCCGTTTAAGAGCCAGTTTTAGTTTCTTTGTGAACCGGGTTTTCTGGGGGTGCTCCTCAATGCTTTAGTAGCAGGCACAGTCAGATATTATGCCGCTGGTCTCGATTGTGCTGGGTCCACAAAATGCCCACAGCGGGGGCGCTCCCTGGCTCAGGACCCCGCGCCTCCAGGGAGGGTGCGTACCTGTGAGCTGCTCCCGGCGGCTGTGAAGCCGGCGGCTTGTGAAGGCGGCGTTTTTCCTCTCCGGAAGGGAGTCTCTGCCTCTTCTACCCCAGTTAGGATTGTCCGTTGTTGCAGGAGTTCCTCTCATCCAGTTTTCAGTTCTGTCTCAGGGGTAATTTTTCCACAAGTAGTTGTAAATTGGCTGTGTCCACGGGAGGAGGTGAGTTCAGAGTCTGCCTACGCCGCCATCTTGACTCCTATCATCCGGGGTTTATATTCTTGAGAAGAAGACTGACAATAATTAAAGAGATAAAAAACCAAGATAATTATGATATATGATAATTTCTATGTAATAAATAAATTACGTAGTGCCTATTGAATCCAGAAGCCTTCTTACCTTGACTCAGAATTAATCCCACAGGGGATTTTTGAGGTGCTTAATTTAAAGAAGTTCAAGTCAACTCAATTGTGCTCTTCACATCTTTGATAGAACTCAGTAACATCAATTTTTTTCTGAGCATAATGGGAAATGAAATAGTATTTCGCTGTTTTTTTAACTTGCATTTTATTGGAATTTAATTCACATTTCCCCAGTAACTAGTGAGTTTGAACATCTTTTCATATGTTTATTGGTTGCTTGAGTTTGTACTCTCTGAACCCTCTCATCTTGTGGTTTGTACTTAATTTTGTCTATGGACTTTTTGTACATTTTTAATTTTTTTTTAACATCCAAGAACTTTTTTTCTCATCTTGTTCATACACATAATTTCTGACTTTGTCCAATATTCTCAAATTTTACATATGCATACCCAGGTATTCTGTAGACAAAAGGCACCCTAGTCATTGGAACCTATATATTTTAGAAAGTGGTCAGAGTTTTAAAATTTATTTATTTGTTTACTTATTTATTTTTTGTGAGGAAGATCAGCCCTGAGCTAACATCCACGCTAATCCTCCTCTTTTTGCTGAGGAAGACCGGCTCTCAGCTAACATCTATTGCCAATCCTCCTCCTTTTTGTTTTTCCCCCAAAGCCCCAGTAGATAGTTGTATGTCATAGCTGCACATCCTTCTAGTTGCTGTATGTGGGACACGGCCTTAGCATGGCTGGAGAAGGGGTGCGTCGGTGTGCGCCCGGGATCCCAACCGGGCCGCCAATAGCAGAGTGCGCACTTAACCGCTAAGCCATGGGCCGGCTCAGAGTTGTAAGATTTAAAACAAAATTTTCTACATAGTAAAATTTTATAATTTAGATAGATGATTGATGATAGATAGATTTTATAAAGTGTACTTGGTTTCAACTTATTCACTACAGGGACAGACAATGTGTACAGTATTCTATAGAAAACAAAACGTGGGAGGTTGAAGCTTGAGTTGGAGAAATTATGGAGAGATTTTCTAAAGAACAGATATTTCATTATTTGCTTTTGCTTTTGCATTGCAGCTCTATAAATCCCCCCACCTCCATATTTCAATGAATTTTGCTACACAACAGTCTTTTGTGTGGATGAAGGAAATGAACTAAATTCTATACCTTAGCTAGCATGATGTAGAACAGGGAAAGCATGAATGACTCTTTAGATCGTCATCACCTGGACCAATTAGAGGGGAAATGGAGTTTAGGGTCAGAACTGAACATGAGAACACTGGATCTGAGGAGCTTCACAGAAATGGAAATTGGACTTTCTACATACTATGGAATAGTGTTTTGAGCTAACCTTCATTGTATTTAAAAGAACAGGGCAAGTTCAGATTTGGTTTTCTATGTTTGGTTTTCCAATTCCAAGATTGGAGAAGAGTTGAGATATCCAAGTTATGCAGCAGAGCAGCTGAGTGTTTTAAGACCATTCAAGGAAAGGTTTTTTTTTGTGTGTGAGAAAGATCGGCCCTGAGCTAACATCTGCCAATCCTCCTCTTTTTGCTGAGGAAGACTGGCCCTGGGCTAACATCCATGCCCATCTTCCTCCACTTTATATAGGACGCCTGCCACAGCATGGCCTGACAAGTGGTGCGATGGTGCGTGCCCGGGATCTGAACTGGTGAACCCTGGGCCACCGCAGTGGAGCGCGAGCACTTAACCGCTTGCGCCACCGGGCCGGCCCCCAAGTAAAGGTTTTTTGTATGTCATTACGCATCAAACCAATCCTTTCACCTTCTCTTAGTACAGTCTGCTTTAATTTAATAAAGTTTTATTGAGGAAAAGGAGGAAAGAGGCTGAATTCCATACTTAATTTGGATGCCTAGACACACAGAAAGGAAACACTTGAAAGCTGAGCATAGAGAACAAAACTTCAGTAAAGGGAAAATTATAGTCAAAGGCGACCAAAAAGAAATTAAGTCCAAACCACCCATCTACCTCACGCAACACAAATTAAAATGTACATAATATTGGGGGAAGAATGGGATTGGAGTTTGAGCTATTCTCTTTTAGATCTTATGGGACAGGTAGGTCCTGCTAATCCCTTTCTCTTAAGAAGCACAATAGTCCCTAAAATTGCAACTGCCTATTGCATAACTCAACCTCAGTACTTCTCAAATCTGGTTTCATTTTAGAGCCAAATAGGAAGCTTTAAGAAATAAAAATATCTAGGCCCTATTACACACCAATTAAACAATACTCTCTGGGGCTTGGCCTTCTGCATTGGTATTTTTTAAGCTTCCCAGGTGGTTGTAATAGGAAGAGTTGAGAACTACTACAATCTGAGTCTGTCAGGCTGAGCAAACATGGGCAGGTATATAAGCATTCTAGCTATTTTTTTGCAGTTGGATATTTTGTAGACTTTCTGCACAAGCCACCTCCCAGGAGCAGAGCTCACTGGTGGCAGTAAAAAGATGTCTACATGTTCCATACCTAGTTAAACTGAAATGCATTAGTTTAGAGCAGTGTTTCTCAAACTTGGGTTTTCATAAGAATCATCTGAAGAGCTTATTAAAAATATATTAAGGGACCACCCAGAAACTAATGAATCAAAATCTTTAGAGATCTCCAGGAGAGGAGCTCAGAGCTTGCATTTTTAACAAATATCCTAGGTAAATCTTATGGTGAGGCAAATTTGCTAAACACTGCTTTAGAAGAATCACCATAATAAATTAGGATCTTGGACTTTCAATATCTTGTCTTTCCAAGAGAGCATCCCGTTATCTCATAGGAATATGAACACAGTCTATCCTCCATAAAATCAACTTTTTGAGGTAAGGCTAACACATACAGTCAAAAGGCAAGTGGGATGCCACATTCCATTTAGGCTTTAGCCATCTTTGCCAGGCTGGAATAACAAATATGACTAGTTCCTTTTAGGGGACCTATTCTAAAGAGAAAAATCAAGCTAGTTTCATTTTTAAACACTACTGAAAAAATTATGTATATACTTATGATTTGTGCACCGTCCGTATCAATTAATAGTTAAAAACAACAGTGCCAAGATAACCACAACAATAACCAATTTTTCCTAATTCCTCAAAATAAAAGTAGGGTGATTTGCCTAGTCACACATCCAGAAATCTTCCTTCAATGCTGAAGATTTAAGTAGGTCTAATTTCAGATAAATATGTGAGACCTTAGCTGGTGAAGAAATGATGCTGAACACTCAGTTGGGAATCATCCCCTGCATGAGTAATTACATCTGGCCAATGGGCAGACTCACCTGGAGGGAGTTTTAAATATACAGAACTCTGGGCTATGAAAGAACAAACATATCTCAACAGTAACAACAATGACAAAACTAAAATTAAGAAGGCAAAAGTGATATTACAAATTAATTATAGAAATTTTCAAGCATACACAAAGTTAGAGAAACTAGTATATTAAACCCAGTCCCAGGATAAGTCATTGTACACTTTTTGGTCTTCTCCAAAATTTTAGAAAGTAGAAATTTTTAAATAAATACCATTGTCATTTTACATGTCAATACTTTATTATATGTGTATAAATGATAAAGGTATTTTGATTTTGAACAATTACGCTATTTTTATACTTATCAGAATTTACAATAATTTCTTAATGCCATCTAATAACCAGACAATATTCAGATGCTCTGGTTCTCTCAAAGATGACTTTTACAGTTTGTTTTATTTTTTTCTTTTTAATTAGGTTCCAAACAAGATCTGCTTATCATGTTTGGCTCTTTTGTCCTTTAAGTCTCTTTTATTCTATAAGAGCTGCACATCCCCACTTATTTTTCCCCTTGCAATTGATTTCTTGAGAAACTAGGTCATTTGTCCTATAAAGCTTCTTACATTTTTTTTTAGTTCCATGCTTTCTAGTAGCATCATTTAACTTGTTTCTTAAAGCTACGTATTTCCTATAAACTCTAAATTAAATCTAGAGGCTGATTTGATTTAGGTTCAATTTTTTAAAGCAAGGATACTTCATTAAATCACATGATAAGGCGCATGATGTCTAGTTGTACTACTTATAGTGATGTTAAGATAAATCTTGGTGGGTTCAAGTGAAGCAATGAAGGAAATAAGGTGAGAGTGTATTCCATTATAAATGTGGAATATATTCCATTCCATTCTATTATAAAAGTGAGTCAAATAACAGAAAAGGAAGAGACTTCTTTGGAGATTTGTGATTCATCACCTTCCCCTCCTTTGTCTAGTAATGGGAACTTCCGTATGGACACTCAGTCTATATCTGTAGTCCTGAGATATGGAGAACCTGTGTTTGACTCCTGTTCGAGAAAGCTTAAAGTGTCGGTAACCACAGGATTTTGGTGGCTGCATTGGGATTAGCCTACAATTTTTGGGAGCATGAAATGTTCAAATGGACTAGATATAAGAAAGAGCTAACATAAGGTTGTGTGGAGTCCTGTTCGGGGGTAGCATTACACTATCCCACTGAATAAAATGGGCAAAGTGAGACCAAAATAAAATTGCATTGTGCTCACATCCTCTGAGTTATGTATTCTATATTCTGGCAACACATGAAGATGCAGATCGAATAGAAATGCAGCTATTGAAGATGACTGGCAGATGAGTAAGTGTAGGCAAAATGGAGAGACATTTCTCAGAAATTTGGCTGTGATGGCGCCAGAATTATGGAGTGCTCACTGGAGGAAAATGTAAGGAGGATTTTTTTAATGTAGTAAAGAGATTGGAATAAAATAAAGGGATCAAGAGACTATCCAATAGGGCCATCTAGAGGGAGGCAAATGCCATCATCAAATAACTGGATGTACTCTGGATACCTAGGGCTTTGAAAAGAGTTGCAAGTGATGATCTTGAAGAGAGAGAAATCCACTTGGATCAAGGGAAATGTAGGAGTGATCCCTATTAATAGGAATTTCCAAAGAACTCAGGAAATTGTCCCAAGACAGAAGTTAAACTTAAAAGGTAGGTAACTTGATGATAACCTTTTTGGAGACATGCAGAGTATTAGCAGTCATCATTCTAAAAGGGTGCTTGTTGGAATCACTTGGTCCACAACCCAGAATAATTCAATCAGAATCTCTGGTGGCAACCCAGACATTGGTATTGTATTAAAGATCTCCAGTGATTCCAATATGCAGTGAAGTTAGAGAATGCCTGTCGTAGCTGATACACTCACTTCCAAGGAGAATCGAGTTTCAGTAAAGGTAAAAACATGGTATAGTGATTTCAGAGGATGGAGTAGAAAGGGCAAAAGAGGAAGACCGCAGTGGGAACATGTTTCAGAGGTCACAATGAGCAAAACAGCATGGGGATGGTGGGAGGCTGGAAACTTGGGCTTTGGGGTACCATAATCTTAGATTCGAAGCCAGGCTCTTCTACCTTTTAGCTTTGTGATCTTGAACAAATTACTTACCTTCTCTCAGGTTAAATTTCCTCATTTATAAAATGATTTTATTACTAGTATCTACCTTGTTCTATCTGTTTATTGTTTGTCATCTCTCACTGAAATGTCAACTCCATGAGAATAGGAACTCTGTCTGTCTTGTTCAAAACTGAATTCCCAGTTCCTAGATCAGTGCTTGAGCATGCAGTAGATGTTTATTATATATTTTTGAATGTATGAATGGAAATACTTTATATTTTTGATTGTTTACTATATGCTGGGCACTTTATTCTAAGCACTTTACATCCATCATTTTATTCAATTCTTAAAACAACCCCAGGAGATGGGTACTATGATAATTTCCAATTTTCAGATGAGGACAATTAAGCAAAGGTCAGTTAATTAGTAGATAGTACATGTGGCATGATGCATGGAAAGCACTTAGCTAATCTAAGAAATTCTCACTAAATGTTAGCTAATTATGAGCAAAGGATAAAAGGCATAGTGGAATTATCTGCCCTTAAGATTCTAAGAGGAACTCAGGTGTTAGATTGCGTCCGTGAGATCTTATACATGGGAACTGAACATTGGGATATCAAAAGCAAGATGATGTTTAGAAGTATGCAAACTTTATTTACATTCCAGATAAAGCTTGAATGCAAAAGGTATTCCATGCTTCTACAAAGCTAGTGGAAAGGGATGGGGTAGCAAGTCCTATATGTCAAGAAAGAGAATATTGCCCACCTTGGATTTTGGCTCAACCTCTTGTATCTATCATTGAAGAATCAGTGGCTCTCTGTCAAAATTTATCTTTGATTATTATTGCATGGATGTAAGTACTGAAGAGGTGATGGTGTGTTGAGCCAAGAAATATTCTTTGGAAATGCTTGTCATGGGCAGTTTTTCGTCTGCTAATAGAGTGCAAAAAATGCTACACAAAATTAACTCCATCAGTTCCTATAGAAGGTGTGATGTGACCTCTCAGCACTTTCTGGCTTTAATATTACTAACTATAGGAATGAAAGATATTTCTGTCCCCAAACCCATCTTGAATCTAGCTATTTTGTTGCGATTGTCAACAATGCAGAGAATTACTCCTTAGAACATTTTCATGGGCAGAATTTTTTTTTTCTTTTTGTGAGGAAGATCAGCCCTGAGCTAACATCTGCCAATCCTCCTCTTTTTGCTGAGGAAGACTGGCCCTGAGCTAACATCCATGCCCATCTTCCTCCACTTTATGTGGGATGCCGCCACAGCACGGCCTGACAAGCGGTACGTCGGTGCACGCCCAGGATCCGAACCCGGGCCACCAGCAGTGGAGCACATGCACTTAACCCCTACGCCACGGGGCCAGCCCACCATGGGCAGAATTTTTTAAGTGGAGTATTTGTATTATTTTTAAAGTGTCAAACTTCATTGTAAATCACAGCCTACTTTATTCTGAATTGTAGCATTTTTTCCCTTGTACAGATACTGTGCCCTTAACTTGACAGTTTAGTCAGATGATCTCTTTGCAGTTCGTCCATGTAATCACAACATAACAGATGACCATTAGAGGATCAGAGTTGAAATGTATAGGAATGCACAAACAATCTCTAGACAGGATTAAAACCAAATTGCCTGCCAACTTGGTACCAATAGGGAGAGCTTTGCTTTATGCACTTTCCAGTAAACTGCATGCCCTATTTAGCAAAGGAAATATGTAAAACTAAATAAAAAATCATATGTCTACTCATACAATCCTTTGGCTTCTGTAAGTTTTGTATTTCTTGAAATAACGTAAATAAAATGGCAATGTTGAGGAAATGAATAATTAATGCTATCAGAGTCTCATAGTATGTATTTAAATTTTAATCCTCTAAAAGCAAACATATTTTTCTAACATGAATTTTTTCATTAGTCTATAAATAACATAGCATAGTTCTACTAAAGGATCCTTACATATGCACAACATTTCTAAAGCTACATGTAAATATGCAGCACCTTAAAATAAAGTTGGTTGGAACAGTTTCATATACCAAAGCACAGCTACATATCGGATAACTGAAGAGGAATGGAGTAGATTTAATTATTCCTAATTCTTCACTCCCTCCCTCTAACAGAATTCTGCACACATTCCCTTTGCTGTGCAACTTTGTAGTGCCTATTAACAGAATAGGTAGATTTTACATCTCTGCCCCATTGACTTTGAGCTTCACCACATGACTAATTTTGGACAATGAATAGTTAGTAGATGTGATGTGGGTGGAGACTTTAACTGTGTCGGTGCAGTTTGGCTTGGCCTCTTGTCCTTCTATGCATGTGCCACGAAAGTAACTGCTCCTCTCAGAATAAAAGACATGTGGAGGAGACCTAGACCCAATCCACTGCCTGAAACAAAGCCACCCTGACTGACCAGCAAACCTGTCAGCAAGAAAAAAGAATGTTTATTGTTTTAAACCACTAAGATTTAGGAGTTGTTCGGCAGCATCATTTTAGCAGAGACCTAAAGGATACAAGGAGAAATGAGGAAACTGAGGCACAGAGGAAGAAAAGGCCCTTTCTCAAGATTATATAGCAGGTCACAAGACGCTCAAAGTTAAAACCTAGCTATTCTCATTTAATCCAAGTACTTTATCCCCTTGACTAATATATTATGTTTTTGCCAGGGAGAGTAAATTATTCTCTTATATGTGCATATATATGGCATCCACAAATCACAACCAATTTAAGGTTTTGGCAAGAAAGAGAAGTTAAATTTTGAACATCCATTCAAATGAACAGAGATAGCTCTGAGTATACCAGAAATCAGAAACTCGGGGTTAGATATCCACATAGGGTTTTACCACGTATTTGCTCACTCTTCTGCCCCTTATTTCCTCCAAACTCAGTTTAATTGCTAAAAAGAGTTAACACAATTTTCTCAGAGGGTCTGTGAAAAAAAGATATTTAAGTAATGGCCTAGTAAGTGACAGGCACATGGTATGTATCAAATATTTTGTATTAAACATAAATTTATTTTTAACACCCTAAGATATTGTGTGAATTAAAATATTTTATTGCTCATTTATACTTACCACATTGTTGATTTAAGTACATCATAGCTGATCATATCTTTTTCTCTAGAGTTTGTAATCTAAGTCATGTATCATCAATTTAGAAGTGGATTTGATAAAATTTTATATTCCCAAATATTCATCTACTGTTAACAGGGAGCGAAAAAAGTCTCTTAAGAAGCATTTCACTCTCATGCTTCATTATTGAAAATGCTTTGATATTACAAAACAACTATGTAGAATGGAGAACAAACAATAAAATACGCCATAAAAAACAAGTTGTAAAGAACTTACCCTTTATAAGTATTTTCAGAGTTTTGCTATTCCTGGAATCAACAACATAAGTAGTAGAGTTGCAACTGTTTTTTAACAATTTCTGAGAGGAAATTTTCCTTTCCTTACTGTATTTAAATGTAATTAATAGAAAATGTCATGAAAAAGTTGTTTTTCATGATCAACTAAGTTGATAAAACTCAGGATAAAATACTTTCACAGTTACTTAAAGTAATCTTCTGCTGAGATGCAAATTCACAATTGATACAACTTTTTAACTTGTAGCCTACAATACAAATGTCTTTCTTAAAGTCAAAGTAAAATTTATGGAACTTCATTATTATATAGAATATTTAGAGTTGGTGAATATTTTCAATATACTTGAAAATTAGAAATAATCAGTAGTGGATATTTTCCTAATAGTGTCTTTAGGTATATATGATTCCTCTCCAATACAAACCTAGGAGTGAATTGATGTTGTTGACCAGACAATAAAAAGATTAGGGCAATTTACGTCTTAATCCTATTATTATTATGTACTTTCCAGTTAAATTTCCAAGCCCAGAGGTCTACAATCAGTGAAGCGGAAAAAATGGAAAATGTAATGGTGTTTCTTATACTATGTAGGGTCTGGCAGAAGAAAGTTAGCCATCTAGTGCCCTTATGCCTTGAATAAACTCAAGTATTTCAGATGATCAGGCAATATATTCCCAAGGAAATATTTATTTCCTGTGAGATCATTTAAACATAAATCTATTTTGAAATTTCCCTGTTTTTCACAATATTTTTCTTTATCAAATAACTCTAGCAGAAAATAATATCATCTATGTTTAATCAGACACAATTGTTAAATTAATGAATTTAATAGTAATTACTGAAATTAATAGCTTAATAAAATTATGCTGAATAGTAGTTATACTTTGTTGGTATATACTGGAATATTTATTGGTATCATAAACATTCAACCATTTTTCGTGAATATAAGTAGTATAATGTGTTGTAGAAAAATAATTTTCCCTTTTCCTCCTGAGAAAAATCAAGGTAATAGTCCCAAGTTATTTATTTTTCTCTAAGATTGAAAAACAATAAGAGGGTAAAAATAAAAATAATGCTAAACAGTGGAAATTAGAAAGAGCAAACATGATGTCCATTGCTTAGAATAGGTCAATGTTTGGAAGCATTTGGAAAAGTCTTGGAGATTTTCAGAGGTCTTAAATTTTCTTCGGTGTTTGCATGAAACTTGAATTAACTTTATAAAACATGGAAACCTGCAAAAATATCGAAGCTTTCCTTTTTTTCTCTATAATAATTTGGAAATGATTCAAATTATTAAAAAGAAAGATATATAACCCCAATTTTTTAAATTAATATTTAAAAAATTAATTTTGGCCAAAAGAAAAAGGCAGCATAGTTGAAACACTTTGAGAAACATTTATTCTGGAAAATCATATACATACATACATATACATATATACACATATACATATACATATATACATACACATACATATACATATATATACATATACATATATATAGGTGTTTTGAGTGTTGGTGAAACCAAATATACATATGTTGGCGTTTTTGATGTTGGTTTGGTGAAAAACATGTTGGTGTTTTTCTAGAGGAGATCACTCTTCTAGATTATTTCCTTGAAAGCAGATACTTAAGAAAAATTATCTGTAATCCCAGCACTTGTGTTTGATACATATCAAATGCACATCCCTCATTAAATGTGATCCATGGTAATACTGGGTTCATTTCAGGTAGCAGCACTAGAAGCTTCTAATTCATGGAATTGAGAATTACAGAAGCAAAGGGAGACCTAAAGGCCACCAAACACAATATTCTGATTGTATGGATGAGTAAACTCAAACTCAGGTCAAGTGATTTACACAGTACCACACATTCAGTGATTGATTGGGAAGTGGAGCCTAGGCTCCCATTTCCACGTTCTCCCATTCCACTAGGATGCTCTTTATACGATCTCATTATTATGGTAGAGGAATGTGAGGAGAGGAGGCATTTTATACTCCCTTTCTTCTTACACTTCTAACCTACATGAAATAGCTTGATATTTCAGAAATAGACCAAGTGCATCAGGAATAACCCCTTGAGTTAACTAGATTTTCTCTTTCAACTGGGTATCCTGGTTCACTGAAGCTGCCAGTCTGATCTGGAAGCTGTTGAATCTGACAGTTTCAAAGCCTAACTTAGAAAATAGTAGTCTCTAGACAATTGCTGTCTGATAGAACTTTCCGTGATGATGCAAACGGTCAATATCTGCACTATGCAATACACAATCGGTACTTGACACATGACTATAGTGACTGAGGAACTGAATTTTTAATTTAATTAAATTTAATTAATTTAGCTCTAAATGGACACATGTGGCTAGCACCTGCTGTATTGGAGAGTGCAGCTCTAGAGCCAGAAAATAAAGTGCCAAACGTAAATGTAGAAACAGTATTTTCGTGGAAATTATATCTTTTCAATTTAGTGTCCACAGAAAACTAGCATATTTTTGAGGCAGCTTGAGCAGTTACCGTCCAGGCAAAGATGAAAGAGAGTAGTGACTAGGCAAAAGAAAGGAGTAGTGGGTACGTCATATGCAAACTAGGATAACCAGCTGGAATTTTCTTTTTCCTTTCAGAAAATATTTTTGAACAGTGCTTCTCAAACTTTAAATTTAATGAATTGCCTGGGGAGAGGGTCTTTTAAAAATACAGATTCTGATTCAGCAAGCCTGGTCTGAGGTCTGAGATTCTACACTTCTAACAACTTCCAGGAAATGGTGATGCTCCTGGTGTGTGGATCACAATTCAAGTAGCAAGAATTTAGACAAAAGGTAAAACCTCTGGTGGAAAAAATATTTGGTGAACAAAGGGTGAAAAGGTATTGCAAAGTAATCATGAACCACATAAAATTGGATTCAGAAGAGCATCCCATACAAATCCAAACTGGATTCTCTCCACAAACCAATAAATGACTCTCAATTCCCAACATTACATAATCAAATTGCATCTTCCATGAGCTACATCAGCAACAGAGAAATCCTTTGTCATGTATCCTTGCATCACTGTGGTCCATAAAAATGTTTTTAAAGGGAGAAAAGGAAAGGAAATTGATTGTTCCTGGAAAGGAACTGGATTGGGGCTCACTGAAGGAAAATTCCCAAAGCATTTCAATGTAGAGATAACCTGAGTCATATCTATAGCTGGGAAAAGGATAAAAGTGGAAATTGTTAATGACGTATATACTATGAATGACAACAGTGACGCTTCTTGCTTGGTATGAATTGAATATAGCTGCATGATTTTCACAGCTTTGGTTATTTCCACAGACATGTATTGGGAAAAATTAATCTAAACTTATTATTTCTAGTACTAACTTGGATAGACACATCCACGGATTTGACTGTTCCTATCAAGAATCTTAGGAAACAAAACTAGCTGTACATAGTAGATAACTAGCAAAAAAGGCTAGAGAAGCTTGGGCTAGGGTAGAACACAAGGGGCTAGTCTGGATTCAAAAATTTCTGGCAATGTATATTCCAACCAAGTTCAGATTTGTCTTAATTCACGTTTATGACTGAGCCTGCAAACAAGCAGTAAAATTTGAGGGGATGGAGACACCACCTTCCAATAACCCATAATTATTTCTGGAGGCAAACCTGGAATTTGGAAATCTGTGTATCTGACAAGGTGTGAAGAAACTATCAGGTTTTAAGAAACAAAGAAACCATGGGCTTAATGCATTTTATACATTAGGTTTAGAGAGTGGCCATGTCAGCATTCGAGAGTCTACATATTACTAGAGAAATTATTTGATGTTCCACAGTTACATAATATCATGTTCTAATTCTTACTCCTTCATCAGGCCCACAGCAGTCTTGGCAAGGGAACAGGAAAGCTAAATCCTCTGATAGTCACATCTTGCTGTGTTTTACAGTAAGAAAAGAAATGATTAACAAACCAATCATTTGTCATCGAATGTCAAAAGATGCCAATGACTTCTAGTTCGTTAAAGTGTATATATTTACTGAATTTAAACTGCCAAAATGATTGCTTTTCCATTAACCAACAGGCAGAAACACTGCAGTGATAGAGGTCACAATGTGTGCAATGGTGTAGACATTTAAAAACAGTGTGTCATTTCCCTTTTCACTCGGCCACTCAGCACGTTTGTATGTATCATTTGGGATGCTTGGAGTTGTTTGCAGTTTCTACAGTTTAATATCCCAAGTCAATTCTCAAAATGAGGTCATCTGTAGAACTGCTAAAAGATGTTATTTAGATAGTAAACCTGTAAGTATGCAGAGAAAGATTTCCTATTTCTGCTATGGGTTAGTAGAAAATGAATTATTTTGTAGTTGTAAAAACTCGGAATTACAGAGGCTAAGATATTTGGGGAAAAGTTATAACTTTACTATTTTTTCCTTATAAATATATAATTGGTATCCTGCAATCTGATAAGATCAAGTTCAAGATGTTGAGTTTACTTTGCTCTTTTTCGTACTAATACATGATGCTCCTGAATTTTTACATCGCCAGAAGTAAATACAATTAAAAAGAGAAACAAAATCTCATCTATTGCAATAAAGTATTTTTCCTTGGCAGAACCAAATTGCATATCTTCATTCTAAATCCCTTTCCTTGACTTCCCTCTCTTGCCTTCGGTCCAAGAAGAGAAAAATCAAGCAATATATAGATGTCAGAAGTTAATTCACTCTTTTATTAAATATCCAATAATAGAAAGTTTTTAATAAATAATACAGCAAATAAAATACAGCAAAAACTTTAAAAATCCCTCCCTCTCTCTATATATGTGTGAGTGTGTGTTCACATATACAGAAATAGACATATAAGGGATATTTTTAATAAAAATATAGACATTACTTACCTATTGATCCACTGTTTTGTCCTGTGTGCTCTTACAGACCTTCAAAACTAGTGTTTAGTCTTGTTCTTAGCCAATGAGAATGCTTGATACTCTGGAAATTTTGTTTGTTGGTTTGTTTTCTAAAGTAAGAAGGTAAAGGGGCAGAGGCAGAGAGGATATATGAAGTATAGGAAAAGCAAAAGTGCAAAGAGGAAAGATATTTGTATTTTCTACAAAATTTAAGAGCTGAAAAGTAATCATTTTAATACACATAAAATTAATCATGTCTCAATGAAAAAGGAATTCAAAATCTCTGAATAAATTAAAGTGTTCCATTCTTCCAATATAAATTATCTCTACATTCTTAAGGATTATTCTAAGGTTTCTAATTACTGTAGATAACACAGATTAAATAGAATATTACTTCTATTCTACCACTTCTAAGCTCTGTGACCTTTGTGGATAGTGGTCAGTAAATGGCATCTATTATTATTATGACTTCTTATCCACCCACCAATCATATTTTTCTCCCCACTTATCTAGGAGGAAGTTCATCCCATACTATAAAAATATGATACTGGCCATCAACATGCCACAGAATGCCTACCAGAGAGATCACTATGTGAAACTGGTGGACATGTGTGAAGGGGATTCATTTTTACTGGAGACCCTCTATGACTTAAAGAAAGTATTTATTTTCCAACATCTACTAATTTATTAGGAGCATAACAGGAATTAAAGGAGAATCCAAAAATGCTTTTATATTTCAAAATTTAAATGAATATTACGAGCATCCTATTACTCCCCCCTTTTCACCTTAGTGGTACAGTTTTGATCTAGCATGGCTAGTTTGGGAATGCTAAGGCTAAACCAACCCTCTTTCTTTGTCCAGAATATATGATTATGTTTTGAGAAATTAGAAAAACTGCAAACTTCAGTCATCCACATTAATAGAGAAGAGAGACATAAGGAGTTGCATGAATAAAATCAATATTTTTGTTCCTACTATAATAGGCCAATTAGAATTATAATTAGAGAGTACTCAGGAGTTCCACCAGAATTAAGGACCTGTCACCATTTTCACTCAATTTTCCTCTTTTCCAGGGGTTAACATTCAGCTATTAAAAGAAAATAATCCTTGAGACACATAGTAAATATTTCTAGTGATTTTAAATGTCATTTTCTTCTTGACAAATTTGGTTGGTGCCACATTGATCATTTATAACTTGTAGGTAACTGAGATCAACTTCTGCGTTAACAGCTTCTCGTCTTCTTAACTGTGGCTAACACTGCCCTCCCCAGGTAATTCCAAAAGTATTCACAGAAAAATATCTCAAATTTATGATTCATTTTGGTAAATATTTTGTATTGCACTATATCTAATATATAATTGTTATAAAACATAATTTTGAAATACAGACAAAAACGTATATTTTTGCTTCCTTTTTTTCTCAATTTTTTAGCTGATCATCATTTAGTTTTAATTTGGTATTGTGCAAAGAGATTAAAAATAAAAATTTAATTCTTTTCCCCTTCCTGAATGCATACTTTTTGCAATGTAACTTTGATGTTTCTCCCATTAGAAGATGCAGTCTATTACTCCAACTCTAGAATCTGGGCTGGTATCCTGACTTACTTTGACCCATGGAATGTGGTAGAAGTTACATTGTGCTATTCCTGAGCCTAGGCCTCAAAGAAGCCTTTTGTGCCTCTGCTCTTTCCCTTGAAACCCTGCCCCAACCACGAGAACAATCAGAGTTAGCCCTCTGGAGAATTTGGAACAGAGACACGTCATCCTAGCTAAGGCCATTGTAAGCCAGCCAGCCTCCAGCTAATCTGCCAGCTGACCATAAACCCATGAGGAAGCCCAGCTGAAACCAGAACAACTTCCCAGCTTAGCCCAGCCTAAACTGATGGCCTGCAGAATTGTCAGCTAAGTAAGTGATTCTTGTTTTAAGCCACTAAGTTTCAGAGTGGCTTATTATGCAGCAAAAGCTAACTGATACAGATATAAATATTTAAAACAAAGTGCACACAATTTTGATAAGGGATTAAATAAATAGAAGTTACAGCAATCCACAAAACTCATACCAGAATTGATTTTACTCTTATTTGCAAGATAAAGAAAAGACTAGAAATTAATCAAAAATGACAAAGATTAAAAATTAAAGATGAAAGAAAAGTTTGTAATAATTATAAAGACAGATATTGTATTTATTGTTTCTTTATTATTTGCATGTAGACACTTAGTAAATAAGTTCATACCTAGGATATTTTATCTTATGTATTTTATACTATTTGACATATAACATGTTTCTCCATGTTTACTATAGAAAATCTATAACGTAGCACTATCTTCTTCCTTTGATATGTCTTGTTATAAAGAAATCCTATAGTCATAGTTTGAGTTCCACCAGAAGCTGACTCTGAGCCTAAGGTTTGAGGGAAAATAATTTAATTTGGATATTAAGGATATAGCAGTAAAAGAGTGGGGAAATGAGGCAAAAAAGGAAAGTCAGCCAATAAAGGGTAATTATCAAGCAAACTACCACTTTTGATGAATGGAGCTTATTTCTCCTGAAGACACACATCTCAGACTTATCCCAATTGAGAGATATGGAAGTTGGGTTATTTATACACTGACTCCCATCAATTATTGAGTTAGGGCTGTTCCTGGGAGTTATTAATTGCGCATCACTTTGGGCCTGCTGCATAGCTGCAAACCAAGCCCCAGAGACAAACAAAACAAAACATAAATTCAAGAGCTGGTAGTTTAAAGTCCACAGGTGTAAGCCGAGATGGTAAAGGTAAGAGGATATGGGTGGGATGACATCTGTGTCTGCTACACCTATCATTTTACAGATGTAGTCTAGGGTTTGATTCAACCTATTCAGGTTAAAAAAGAAATCAAGCAAACACTTTTCATTGCACTGGGCCCCTCACATCTTTTCTTAACCTTTCAAAAATAGTGTAGATCAGCATGTTTAATGCAAGCAGATCTATATCCAGCATTGATCTTAGATTTCCTATAGAGTTTCTATTACAAAGAAAATGCCACTAGTTTATGACCTTTGCTTACTAAAAGGCACAGTCAATTTAGACTCGTTATTATATTTTTCTCCACTAGCTTCACTTCAAATTACTGTGTCTTTGTACATTTAATCTAAAATATAGTTCTAAGGGTCTTAGTTTAGGTCCTACCCCACTAGTTTCTTTCACACAAATCACTATATCTTCTTCCTACTCATTTTTCCTCAACTTAAACATGAGCCTCCCATTCAATTTCCATTGCCTTTAACCAAACTATTTTCTCCCCTGAATTAATTAATTTGACTATTCCTCTTTTCCTGGCTGCACTGTTATTTGCTGAGGAATTACTTTACAATCCTAGTATCTCCTCAGGTCCCAAAGTCATGGGCATGATGATACCAAAGAGCCTAGATGTTTAGAAAGAAGAGTTGAGAGGAGAGGCTCTTCATGGAAACGTGAAGTGAGAAGGGCCATGTAGAGGAGAGGTGGTACCACTACCTTTTAAGACAGCCAAGGTAAATGATGATACAATTGTGGATGACTTTCCGTCATTTCTAAAGCATTACTTTTCACTATAATATATACAAGATCCATGATCCTGAGCTTTTGCTTCAACAGATTTTACCAAAACGAACACAGATTTTTGCATCTTTTGTTTTTTCCTCCATCCATCTGTATGTTTCTCTTCTTGTGAAGAAGTTGCTTGATGCATATGTAGAGCAAGGCTTCCCAGGTACTGCTCTCTGTCTAAATCTGCATCCTCACCCCCTGAAATATTCTTAGCATAACCCAGAAGGAAAAATTTTGGCCCTTGCTCAAACACTCCATGTTGTTTGATGTCCCCATTCTCCATTATTAAATATTATTAAACAGACTGCTTCCCCTGCTGGGACCTAATATTCCTCACATCTCCATGGGCGAACTCTTACCTTTTGACACCAATATTAGTCATCACTTCCTGGCAGGGCTTTTCTTGACATTGACAGTTTGAGTAAACCAATTCCTTTTTTTCTTTTTGGACTTCCTCTGTATCATGTTTTCTACCTATATGGTAGTATCTAGTTTACTGACTAGTATGAATTCATTTCAATATTAGTCGCCCAACCAGACTTTGAAGTTCCCAAGATCCAAAAATGGGTCGTATTTTCTTTCAGCACCCAGAGCTAAGAAACATCTGTTACATAGTAAGAATGCAGTAAATGGAGTTCATTGTTGAATTACCATTTTATTTGGTTCTCTCTTATAACTCCTTATGGCTCTATGACTTTCTACATTGTAAAATTCACATAAAAGTCTCCACTTAAAATTTCTACTCTCCTTAAAACAAAAATAAAAGGGCATATTCAACTTTTCCTGGACCTCCCTTGATTCCTTGTCTTTCAAATCAAAGAAAACTTTGCCACTTAATTTTTTTTATAAAGCAAATGTTTACGTTCCTCATTAGAAAATGATCCACAAATAGGTACATTACTGGAAGTTATTTATATAATAATCGTGGTCATTTCTTCCTTATAAGTTACCATAAGATGGCAATTGTATCTGTTTAAGTGCTTTGTATTCTTTCTATTTTAGTAATTTGGATAAAAAAAAAGAAGGAATGACTTATTCAAGCAGGTGCTTAGTAATATAATTATCATCGTCAACATAATCTTAATTCTCCTTTTCCAAATATTGTTGCATTATACTGTTACTATGACTACTTATGTAGGTGAAATCATTGTTACATAGTAGCAGAAACACCAAATGGCAGTCAAGATACCAATGTTCCAATTTAGTACTTGCACTTTGCTGTGTATCTTGAAATGTGCCACTTAACTTCTGAGACCTTTGATTTCCTTACCAATAAGATAAAATTGTTGATAAAAATAATCGAGAAGGATCATTCTAGCTCTAAATGATTTCCAATCCTAGGACACAATGGTATTCCTTTCCCTTTTCTGATGATATCACTAGATCCATATGCTGTACATATAAAATTATGTCAAACGAGTGAATTTATGGAATAGGGGCTTAAGTTTCTACGATCTTAGAAAGAGTAGGAAAGTGAAGAAGGTTGGTTTTGTATACTTAAATGAGAGGTATATGTCAAAGAAATGGAAACTAGAAGATGACAGCTTTTAATCTGGACTGGATTTATTCATGTTGTGGCCATGGAGATGTCAATGACATCTTTATGTTAGTCATTCTTATTATCAACTCTAAGTAAAAGCTGAAGGTAGGATCTAGATTCTTTAAAAAATAACAATAATGAAGAGAAATCCAAAGAGCAGAAGTTAAAAACTGTCAGAAAAGAAAAGAAAAAAAAAAAACCATGCTGCTTCTCAAACACCCATTAATATGAAAATAAGCTAAATAACAGTAGAGCAAGTTTTTCTTAAGGAACAAGTACCACACAAGAAGTCTATTAAATTACATGAGTTTTCTAAGATCTATGATCGTGAGTGCCTATAATAGTCCTTCAATTAAGGATGTAGTAAACAGTGCAATGCTATGAGGGTAATGAGAAATCTAAAGGCGACAAAGGAGACCTCAACACTTACTTCGTTTCATTCTAACATTAAAAAAAGGGAAAACATATTTAAATATTGATTTTCCTCCAAAGCTTTCAGTTAGCTATTTCAAACTTAATAAAGTAGAAAGATCCTAGAAATTGCATTTTAGATCTCAGTAAAATTATAAAGAGATTAAAAAGACCTTTGGATAATTTTTTACTTAACATACAGATGAATTTGAAGATTATCCTAAAGTTGAAGAATCATGTATTATATAATTTGCCACATTTAAGATAAAAATAAGGACACCATGCAGAAAAAATGTTATTGAATTTGTGGAAGAAATGCTGCAAATGTTTATTAGTGGACCAATACATTTTTCAGTAATATTTGGGAAACTGACAAATGTAAATCAAGTTTTGCCAGTTCTTAAGCAGATAAGAATTTACGTGAGTACATTTCTCCTTAATCACAATTGCAAATGTTACTACAAAATGAATTTGGATGTGCAAGCTCTATCTCTCACTCCACATATTGTCTACTTGATAAACAATCAAGTAGATTCTTATTTGAAAAACACAGCTCAGAGAGTCCCTACTGACTCATTCTGTCATGGTCTCAGCCTATCCTAGGCAAATGTGAAGATATTTTCTACAAGAAATGTCAATGAAATGTTTCCTAAGCAAACGCCTTTCAGATCTATTAAAGTCAATATTTTCTATTTACATGGTGTCATAAATATAATTAACTATAACCTCTGTAAAAAATTACAAAAAAAATTTTTGAAAAAAAGTGAATTTTAAAACTATAACAATAAGGCAAAGCAGGAAAGTTTCCCCTATTTGGTACCATTAATTCAGCTGAATTGCAGTAGTCTGCTGTCTGGTCTCTTGGCTCCTGCCCTAGCCACACTGTAGTGTCTTTTTTCTCAACTGGAGTGAACTTTTAAAAATGTTTGATCACATCAGTCATTTTCTCAAAGCCCAAAGGCTTCCGATCTCACTTAGAAGGCTCTTAATAACTTGGCCCCTTCCACCTCTCTTTCCTCCTCCACTCAACTCCAGTCACATATCTTCTTTGCTGTTACTTGAATATACAAACATAGCTCTGCCTCAAGAACATTTTACTTATTCCCTGTTTATATGTTCTTTCCCTAGATACCATCATAGCTCACTCTTAGCTTTCTTCAGGTCTCTGCAAAAACAAAACTAAAACAAAAGCCCTTATACCCTGTTCCTAACACATTTTGTCCCCCTTATCCTGTTTTGGTTTTCTACATTGCATATATCACAGGCTGACATTTTATGTATTTTTACATACCATTCTCTTTTCTACTCACTAGAATATAAGCTTCACAGGGGCAGGGACTTTATCAGTTTGATTCATTACTGCTTGCCCAGCCCCTAGAATGATATGTGGTACGTCACAGACATTCAATAAATATTTGTTGAAGGAATAAATGAGGTGATACGATGTATATTTATAATAAATATGTCAATATATCAACTCTCTGTTGGCCCTTTTGCTCTCAGTCAAATTATCTGCCAAGTGAACCTATCAAGAGTACATTTAATATGGGTAGATTACATATCCTAAAAGTTTGTTGAGACCTGCAAAGTGTGCATGTGTTTACTCTTTGGTCCTAAACATAAACTCGGGATTATCAATATATAAGCTTTGAGAAAGCAGCCTAGAGTGGCAGGACGGGAGATGGTGCCAGAGAAGCCGCATTTGAGAAGCCTTGGTTTTATTTCTTCTTATAACTGTAATTGGACAACTCAACTGGCTTCTCTGCATCTTAATTTCCTCATGTACTAAATTGGACCAATAGAGATAATTACTTTCTGGCTTACTTCACAGGGTTGTTGTGAAAGTCAAGTAAACTAAAGCATTTAAATATATTGTGCAAACTTTTTTGTGGGCAAAGTGTTCCTGATGTTTACAGGTGTAAGGAAAAATATAAATTAAAAATAAGAAAAAAAATCAATTCTCCCTGGTGCAAATAGGGAAACAGGCTCCTCCTCCTTCCTTTTCTTAAAGCATTTGCTTTAGAAATTTTATAACTATGAGATATTTCTGTACCTCTTTGAAATGTATGTAAATGTTTTCAAAAGCTAAATAAGCCTCTTACCAGCTTTACAACCCAGGAATGCTTCATCAAGGACCTGGGAGCCATGTCTTTGAAATGTAATCATCAAGGAAGATAGCACCCCTATCTCCCAGTTTCCATGAGAGGATCGGAGCCTAAATTTGGCTGGCACCTGGCTCCAAGTTGCAAACCAAACTCTTGTCATAAAGATATGATAAATTTATTTTTCTTTTGGATAAAGACAATTACCAAACACAAATGATCACTCCAATCACCAGGTGAATTTAGGATGAAGCATGTGTGAGAAAAGAGTATTGTCAAGTTTTCTTACCTGAGGACTATTTGTTGTTTATCTTGGGAAAAGTATATAATAGTTTGTATCTGCTTAGCTATATTAAAAAGTGAGATTTCTTTCTGTCTTTGCAGTCTCTTTAGATTGCCTGTAATGTGCATCACATTCCAGTTTAACACTTATTCAATAATAAAACTGTTTTCTCTCTCTTCTTCTACCTTTGTGGAGAGGTTTTCTGGGTTGGCAGAAGATTTTTGTTTCTAATTATATTTCCCCAACATAGGTAAATGAAAAGTCTCATTAAAAATAGAATGAGGGAAATTCTGGTTTCCACTTGGGAAGTAAAGAACTAGAAAGAGCATTATCCCATCCTGACAACAACAACTGAAGCTGGACAAACTGCAAGTTTACAACTTTTCTCAAATCCGTAAGAGACCTTCAGTCACAGGGTAACCAACCAGACCAAAATCTAACAAGAATTCAGCTGGAATTGTTAACAAATTGGTAGAGGACAAGTGGGGACTGGCAAGAGAATGTGAATCCCTTGGGGATCATAGCTAGAGGGGCAGTTCAAACCCACTCTTAGGACCTACCTTTCTCCATGGGCCTCACTGCTCCCCGCCAAAAGATTGGTAGGGTACCTGAGACAGCAAAACACACTGTTAAGAGAATGAAAAGACAAGACACAGACAGGGCAAAAATATTTGTAAATCACATATATGGCAAAGAACTTATTTCCAGAATATATAAAGAACGTTCAAAACTCATCAAAGAGAAAATAAAAAACCCAATAAAAATATGGGCAAAAAGTTTGAATACATACTAAAGCAAAGAAGGTATATGAATGGAAAATAAGCAGATAAAATGATGCTCACCATCCTTGGTCATTAAGGAAATTCAAATTAAAACCACTGTGAAATACTACCACATGTTTATTAGAATGGCTGGAAAAAAATGCTGGTGAGGATACAGAGCAACTTGAACACTCATACACTGCAAAATGGTACAGTCACTTAGGAAAGCAGAAACAGTTTGTCAGTTTCTCATAAAGATAAACACACTTATACCACGTGACTCAGAAATCCCACTTCTCCCCAAAAGGGAGAAAACTAATGTTCACACAAAAATGCGAAAAAACGTGGATGTGTATAGCTTTACTCATAATCACAAAACACTGGAAAGAACCCATATATTCTTCAATCAGTGAATAGATAAACAAACTGTAGTACAACCATACAGTGGAATACTCTTCAGCAATAAAATTTAAAAAAAAAAACAATACTGGGGCCGGCCCGGTAGCACAAGCGGTTAAGTGTGCACGCTCTGCTGCGGTGGCCTGGGGTTCGCCAGTTCGGATCCAGGGTGCGCACCGACGCACCGTTTGTCAAGCCATGCTGTGGCGGCGTCCCATATAAAGTGGAGGAAGATGCGCATGGATGTTAGCCCAGGGCCAGTCTTCCTCAGCAAAAAGAGGAGGATTGGCAGATGTTAGCTCAGGGCCAATCCTCCTCAGCAAAAAATAAATAAATAAATAAATAACCTCAGTACTATTGATACATGCAACAACATGGATAATCTCAAATGCTTTTCACTAACTGAAAAAAAGCCAGATCAAAAGACTACAAACTAAATGATTCTCTTCATGTGATATTCCGGAAAAGGCAAAGCTATAGGAATGGAGAATAGATCAGTGGTTGCTAGGGGTTCAGGGAGGGGAAAAGAGTTGACTACAAAGGAAAGGCATGAAGAAATTCTTTGAGTTGATGGAACTGTTCTGTATCATGACTTTGGTTGTAGATACACGACTCTGTACATTTGTCAAAATTGATAAAATTGTACACCACAAGGAGTGAATTTTACTGTATGTAACAAAAAATAAATTTAGAAGGAATAAAACATAATACCAATTTGATAATTTGTTATCAGTTACTAATAAATCTCAACTGTGGCACACTGAATCATATAAAAGTTTCAGATTTATTAAGCATAACTTATTCGGTTTTAGTGTCTCAACAATGGATCCAACAAAAAGCCATATTAGTTTCAAACTGAGGACAAAATGGACAAAGAACATAAAGTGTATTTTATAACAAAATTATGAGGTCTGTCCTATTAAAGGGGGGTAGTATCATATTTGAAATATCAGGCTTACCTCCAGTCTCCTTAGGCCAGGGAAAGAAGAGCAGAGATTACAAAGGTTGGGTCAGAAGGCACAGAAAGAGTTCAGGGTTGTGGGTATGAATTATAAAGACAGATTAGTCAGAGCTGACTGATAAGAGTTAAACAAATGAAATTGTAAGATCACTGCATGGTACAAAGATTTGAAATAGAAAGGAATGGATTGATTCTAGTAAGCCGTTTGAGCCCGTGTAATAACTAATTAGAGAAACAAGAAGTTTATTGATCAAATTTGAGAAGGGGATTATTCTATAAGCAATTCAAGCAAAATTTCTTTACAAAATGGTATTTAGACTATAGAATTAACTGTCAAAATGTCTTAGATAAGAGCAAAAGAAGTAGATAAATATGTATCTATTAAAGCAAGGGCTTAAATGAGAAAATTATTGATAGGCAATGTGCAATTATCAATAATTAGAAATAGGGAAGTGGAAATTAGAATTCAGCTCAAAGCTGGTTGCAAACAACTGTGTGGAGATTGTAGAGTAGTTCGTCAGACATCGGCCATCTTTCTTCAGCACACAGTACAAAGGTTTGTAAAGCATCTAGTTAATTTGATCAGTGTAAGCAGCCTAGTTCAAAGTGACAATGTAAAGAAGAGGGCTAAATTATCCCTTGGAACGTAAAATTTAAGCAAGGCTTTTGCTTTTGACTATTTAGGGTTGAATTGCATCTTCTTTTTGAATAAAAAGCCAACATGCTCAAATGAAAATTCATTAATTTCACTCAAATTATACTCACATAAAAATCAATGGGCTATTCTGAAAAGGCCATTATGATTTTCCCATTTGTCAAATGTTTACATAAATTTTATTTGTCTTCTTAATCTAACTGTTGCAGCTCTCTAAATATAATTCCATTTGGCATTTTCACTGACAATATGTAAAAGTTACTTAAAAAAGCACTCTCACACATTATTGGTGGAATTTTAATTGGTACAACAGCCAAGAGACTACCATTTTTTTTCAAAAAAAAAAAAGAATAAATTCTGCCCTCAAATACCTTCTCAATTAGTAGGGGAATCAGATGCATTAAAAAAATATGAAATGAGGGGCCAGCCCGGTGGCATAGCAGTTAAGTTCGCACATTCCGCTTTGGTGGCCCGGGGTTCATGGGATCAGATCCTGGACGCGGACCTACTCACTGCTCATTAAGCCATGCTGAGGCGGCATCCCACATAGAAGAGCTACAACTCTACAACTATGACACACAACTATGTACTGGGGCTTTGGGGAGAAAAAAGAAAAAGAGGAAGATAGGCAACAGATGTTAGCGCAGGGTCAATCTTCCTCAAAAAACAACAGCAACAACAAAGAAATATGAAATGATACCTTAAGAGTTTATAATAGAATTAAGTATATCTAGAGCCTAGACAAGAATGTACCTTGGTCTTATAGGGATAATAGAACCTTGAACTTGACAGTAGACATCAGCAGTCATATGAAAATAGTCTTTAATAAGGAAAAAGAGAAGAAAATTATGCAGAATTTTAGTTTTTTAGTTTTTGGTGGAAAAATTCTTCCCTTGTCCCTCCAACCACCAGCCCAGCTCGGCCTTCAGTTATTACCTTTCCTTGAAAAAAAAAATTCCTACTTTGTGGGATTGTTTATTTAGCAAATGTTCTCTTGATGTCTTCAATGAGTCAGACTCTGTTTTAGACACAGGGGATACAGTGATAAATAAGACAAAGTCCTTCCCCTCATGGAGCTTACTTAACTAGTGGAGAAGTCCAATTATAGACAAATGAATGCATATATAAAATTGATATTTTCGATTGCTATGTGTAAAGTGTAAGTAAAATTTTAAATTGTTTTGTATAAAATACCTAGCAGAAAGCCCCAAACCTAATAATCATCCCAAGAATATTAGTTCCTTTTCTTCCACTCTCCTTCCTTCCCTCCTTTTCTTCCTTCCTATATCCCATTGTCGCCCTTTCTTTCTCTCTTAATTTTTACTATCTTTATTTTCTTGCTGTGTATAACTTCTACTATGCCTATCTCTTCTCTCTAAAAAATTAGATTATTCTGTTGTGATTTTTACTTTTGAGGATGACTACAAAAAACCAATCCCAATGCAGCAGTGTCAACACTTGGAAGAGCCTTTTTGCTGTGGGTTTGAACGTCAGTGGACCAGCCTATTTCATACATTTATTATTAACCTCCATTATTAAAGCTGATGCTATTCTCAGTGATTAGCATCTTTGTGTGGCCTGAGCAATTCTGATATGAGCAATTCAGGACCAATGACTTTCCACCGTGAGTGCCACTGAAATCTCTCTCTCTCTATTCATAGCTATAACTGTTCTCTGGAAAAGTGGCAAATGATTTAACCCTCCCTCTTAACATCTCAGTTGTATTTTCATCTTTTGTCAAATAGAGAATCCTAGGGATTAAAAGAGTCCACCAAGCAAGAGTGCGGGTTACAGAAATTTCCCCTTCCATCTGCAGTCATGTCACACATGTGAGGCTGTAATATGGTGGATACTAAAATCAATTTGAGTGCCCTTTCTGCTTGATTATGTCATGGTTTACACACGCCGCACATCGATTCTTCACATGTATGTAAAGAGAATATCCTATATAGACGCTCAGATATTGATGCCAGTGAAATGGAAAAAAATATAGTAAAATTAACCCTTTTCCTTGAAGTGCTTATATTTTCATGCTCTGAATGAACCTCTATATATGTGGATAGAAACACATGAAAATATTGTCTTGTTAATTTCTTTTAAAATAGTTCACATCTTCCTTGTAGGCATTTACCAACAATCTCCACCTTGAATGATTTATAAAATATTGCAAGAAAATATTTCAAGGAATTTATCTCCCTTTTTCTTCTTTCTAAAGAAGTTGTATGTCAAATACTTTCATGCATTAAAGGCAGAAGATTTAGAGTTAAGGATTGATGTGGAAACAAAGGTAAGGAACAAAGCTGAGGAGTGATCTGCAGAAATGGAAATCTGTACTGAATCAATAAGATATTACAGTTTGCTTCAGAAATAGCCTTTGTTTAATCCACTGTACCAATCCAGATAATCATGCGTTATCATAGTGCTCTCTAGGACTGCACAAGACATGAATCACCATAGCAACTCAACCTAAATAAAAAATACCATGTTAGTGATTTTAAGGGGAAAACCCTATAGGTGCTGAACTCACAGCCATTACCTCCCCCACCGAGGTTATCCAAAAAGCGGAGCCATTTCACACGTGTGAGCATTTACAGACATCCATATTTGTGTCTAAAGAGCTTAGCTGATTAATTGAGATTCACAGCATTGTTCTCTATTCTAGACAAAGCCCACTTTGTTCTCTCCACAATTAACATTAAAATCTCTGCCTCATCTTCAATAAACCCTCACTCATCTTTGAACAAGTGCATATACCTTTTCCTGAGGTACTTTTTCTATAAATCTATGTCTTTAAGCTCATTCAAAATTTTACTTAAAATGTATCTCCTTTTCATGGTTTCTAAGCCAGAACCTACTTAGGATCTATCACTCCTATTATTTTAATGATTCGCATTCATTCTCTCTCTCTCTCTCTCTCATCTCTCAGTTTCCTTTCTACTTCCACTTATGTACAGTACTTAGTTCTTTTTCTTGGGACAGCTGCATGCTAATATGCATGCTTATATGTTCCCGTCACCTGAGCTTAAACACATTTTTCTATATATCTCTTGTCACTTACTGATTGATATGGCTGGCAGATGGCATTTTTTTAGAAGAAGTACATATCATCAACTGTACAAAATATGCTGATATCTCCAGTAGTAAATAATGCAAGACAGCCATGGTTTAGAAAGCACAGTTCCTGCTTTTACAGAAAAAAGAAAATCATAGACTTATAAGAAAATGATAAGGTATACCTTAATTTAGAATATTCTAGAAAATGATCTTGGTACTTACAGTAAGAATTTATAGAAAACATTTTCTTTCCTTCATTTAAAAGATATTTTCTGTGTGCATTCCAATCACTGTCCAAGGCACTCAGGAAGTCACGGTGAATAAGAATCACAAGGACTTTGTTTTTATGAAATTTATATTCTTTGTGGGGTGAGAAAACATCAACAAGCAAGCAAATATGTAAATAAGGTAACTTTGATGATGATAAATCAGAAGAGATAGACGTGCTAATAATTGACAATCTGTATAGGCATATGTAGTCTGCATGTGTGTTTGGGGGACAGAGGTGTGGGACAGATGCTATTAATGCCCTTCCCTGTACCTCCATGGCCTACCTTTGAGTTCACCACCAGCCGGAACCTCAAGAACCTGCATATTTCTGCTTCTCGGCCTGGGGGCTTTCTCTGGCACCAGAGCAGTATGCTCGACCAGGCACAACTCAGAAGTGCAGGGGGTAGGGTTCACATCAATCCTCAACCAATGGGGGATGCGAGTTAGTATATAAATATCATAGTCTCCTTCTCCTCAGATGGGACAATTCTAAGGTGTGTTCCACAGTTTCGTAGAGTTTACCAGAAGGACTTAGCCCCAGTTGCTCACAGCACCAATCTCCTCATTAAGACATATTTCATAGGTTTTCTTTACTTCCCTACTTCACTTTCCCGACTCCTTCATTTGTGTTTCCTGGAATCAATTCCTAAATAAACTACCTGCACTCAAGTCCTTGCCTCAAGATTTGCTTTTGGGGAAAACTGAAACTAACATAGTAGGAGAAGGAAATCGAAAATTTTAATTGGGTAATTAAGAAAGATCACACTAAGGTAGTATTATTAGAAATGAGATTGAAATGACAAGAAGTTATCATCCATGGGAAGATCTAGAGAAAAGAGTTCCTGGTAGAAACAACAGCAACTGCAAAGGTCCTGAGGTGAGCAATGTTC
This sequence comes from Diceros bicornis minor, assembly GCF_020826845.1. Classification (NCBI taxonomy): domain Eukaryota; kingdom Metazoa; phylum Chordata; class Mammalia; order Perissodactyla; family Rhinocerotidae; genus Diceros; species Diceros bicornis. The sequence continues at coordinate 23,413,552 of NC_080781.1, forward strand.
CATGAACACCGAGGAGACCAGAGTGGCTAAAGTAGAGTGGTAAGTGGTGAGCAGTAGGCAATAATGTCAAAGGGGCAAGTAAGAGATATGTTTTATAGGACTGTGTAGGTGATACTAAGGAGTTCAGGATGTATTATAATTATAATCAGCCTTTGTAAGCTTTTAAACATGAGAGTGATATAATTTGATTTTTAAATAACTCTCTGGCTATTTTTTGGAGAATAGATTTTAGGGACACAAGAGTTAAAAACTAACAGAAGGGAATCAAGAATACTAGTTATGAAACTGCTGTACTAGGCTAGGTGAGAGAAAAAATATAAGCTTCTCTTAATGAGGAGAAGTAGAGATAGAAAGAAGGTTCATGCTCAAGACACGTTTTTTGAGAAGAAATGAATAGGACTCTCTGATGGATTACATGGAAAGGCAGTAAAGAGAAAAGAAAGAAACCAAATCCATTAAATATAAAAAGCCACATTGAAATGAGGATGGGAGAGGAGATATAAATTTAGGAGAGAGTAGCATCTAACAATTTGAAAACATGAAACCAAAATGTGATCCTCCAGGAGAAGAAAGTAGAGAGCCTAGGAATAAAATTTGAGAAAGAGTTAAAGTAACCACAAAGCAAACTGAGACGGAAAAGTTAGCAGAGTAGACAGAAGATAAGAATTATGGTTTCATGGACACCAAAAATGATATATATCAAGAAATATCACTTAGGAGAAAGTGGTCAACTGTGTGGAATGTTGCTGAGAGTATAGTTAAGAGGATAGAAAGTCAATCATTTGATTTGTCACCTTTCAGATCATTGATAAGAGCAGCATGAATTAGTGGACATGGAAAATGAACTGTTTTATGTTGAAGAGAAAAAGTAATTTGAGGATGTTTAAATAGGGAATAGAGAGAGATGTTTTTAAAAACTTTGTTCTTAAGAAGAGCAGAGACATAGAGCAAGAGCTGGATGGGGCATGTGGGATCAGTGCAACTATGCCAGAGAAAATGTTATGTGTTCACAACATTTCCTCTTCCTGAGCGTAGGAAGAGTACATTTCTCAGTATCCCCTGCAGTTAGGTTCCTACTATGTAACTGCATCTGGACAATGGGGTGTTGATAGAAATTATGTATGCCATTTCCAGGCATTGAGCTTGAAAAATACCTCATGCAGTCTTCCACTTACTTTTTCCCTTCAACGGCAAACTTGAAAGTCATGTGTTTCAGATGGAGCAACCACACAGTGGAAGCAACCTGGGTTGCTGGGTGAGTCTTGAGGAGAGGCTTCAAGAAGAGCCAAGCTACCCATCTTGGACTCTGATATGAGGAAAAGATAAACCTTTGTTGTGTTTGGCCACTGAGTTATACAGGTTCAATTGTCACCTCAGCAGAGCTAAGCCTACCCTGCAGCAATGTTTTTAAGATGATTGATAAAATATCATTTTGCATATTTTAGAAAATGTACTAGTAGAGAGACAGACTTCATATTGCAGGGGAAAGAGTATATAATTGCAATAATATTATGCTTGAGAAGATAACAAAGTCTGAGATCAAGAGGAGCAATTGTCGAGATTGGCCTCAGAAGTAGGGGCACTGCAAAGGAAGAGTACACGAAGGAAGGAAGGAATGTGAGTACAAAAGAAGTCACAATGATAAATTTGGTCAAAGAAAGCTGAAGGCATTTTCTCATTTATTGCTTCCAATTCATCAGAGAAGAGTTAGATAAGAAAAGAATATCAGCTGAGAGAGAGAAAGTAGATGGGAAAATACTGCTTCTTTAAGGAGAGAGGACAACTTATGAAAAATAATTTGAAGAATGGGAAATCAGCCAAATAAGAAAGTAAAAGAAGCCTGTCTGACAATATTGTGTATATTTTAAATGTGTGATCATGAGTGTAAAATATGTCCAAGTAGAATATTTGCATGCATTTTTTTATGCTGATTTCAGGTCCCTGGCTGAAGGCATAAAGTATTTGGATAGATGACTTTAGCCAGGCATGTATAATGGAGAAAGAGCAGAGCAAGAATATAATAGGTAATTGCAAAGGAGTGACTCTAATGATGGATCAAGGAATGTTAGCTGATTAAGGAGAATACAGACATCCACAAGCGATGGATAATGCATAATCTGTAGATGACAGGCCTCCATAAAGACAAATAGTTGCTAAATTAAGAGTACTGGTATAAGTGATGTAGAAGGATAAGAAATGGTGGTCAGAATGTAGAAATGCATTTAAATCAATATTTAAAAATTAGTTCACTTATTTATTGATGACTAAGAAGTCAAATGTATTGCACAGTAAAAGACAAAATACAATGTTTTCCTTATGAGAGCTCTTGGGGGAACCACTCTCATTCTTAAGATCAGAAAAACTTTGCTACCTTTGAGCAACTCATTTGTTTTTGTTTTATTGATGGTGGGAATTGTGTGAGTTATTGGAGAGGGTTATACATATGGCAGAAACATGAAAGTTATCTCTGTTAAATGTGGTGTAGATGATAATAAATCTTAGAAAGAGACCAAGAAATAACTTGAAGCTTATCTTATAAATTATGAATCTGTGGAAATTAAAGAGAGACTAAAAGAGGGAGAGAGGGCAGAAGGAAAGAGCAGGCTATTAAGCAGGTAGAGAACGTGCCATTTGGTGTCCTCTTTACTATACTAGATTGGCACCACTTGGGTTAGATAAAGGTTAGGCCCAGGACATAGGCTGCAATAGGAAACAGAAAATCATCCACAGGTATAGTGAGGATAATTCATCTCAAATAATGTGTTTCTTGCCTGATTAAGAGGACAGCACTTGGAAGGAGCCTAAGCAAGTCATACCACAGTGCAGTGTCATCATCAAACACAGAGAAGGGACAGACACAGGCATATGCTTCACTTTATTGCGCTTTCCAGATATTGCATTTCTTTACAAATTGGAGGTTTATGGCAACCCTGTGTCGAGCAAGTCTATCAGAGCCATTTTTCCAACAACATTTGCTTACTTTGTGTCTCTGTGTCACATTTTGGTAATTCTTGTAATATTTCAAACTTTTTCGTTATTATTATATTTGTTGTGGTGATTTGTGATCAATGATCTTTGATGTTACTATTGTAATTGTTTTGGGAAGCCACGAACCATGCCCATGACGGTGAACTTAACTGATAAATGTTGTGTGTGTTCTGACTGCTCCACTGACCTGCCGTTCCCCCATCTCTCTCCCTCTCCTTGGGCCTCCCTATTCCCTGATACACAAAAATATTGAAATTAGGCCAATTAATAACCCTACAATGGCCTCTAAGTGTACAAGTGAAAGGAAGAGTCGCATGTCTCTCACTTTAAATCAAAAGCTGGAAATGATTAAGTGTAGTGAGGAAGGGATGTCAAAACCCAAGATAGGCCGAAAGCTAAGCCTCTTGCACCAAACAGTTAGCCAAGTTGTGAATGCAAATGAAAACTTCTTTAAGGAAATTACAAGTGCTACTTCAGTGAGCACATGAATGATAAAAAAGCAGAACAGCCTTATTGCTAATATGGAGAAAGTTTTAGTGGTCAGGATAGAAGATCAAACCAGCCACAACACTCTCTTAAGCCAAAGCCTAATCCAGAGCAAGGCCCTAACTCTCTTCGATTCTATGAAGGCTGAGAGAGGTGAGGAAGCTGCAGGAGAAAAGTTGGAAGCTAGCAGAGTTTGGTTCATGAGGTTTAAGGAAAGAAGCCATCTCCATAACATAAAAGTGCAAGGTGAAGCAGCAAGTGTTAATATAGAAGCTGTAGCAAGTTACCCAGAAGATCTAGCTAAGATAATTAATGAAGGTGGCTACACTACACAACAGATTTTCAATGTAGATGAAACAGCCTCATATGGGAAGAAGATGCCATCTAGGACTTTCATAGCTAGAGAGGAGAAGTCAATGCCTGACTTTAGAGATTCAAAGGACAGGTTGACTCTCTTGTTAGGGGCTAATGCAGCCGGTGACGTTAAGTTGAAGCCAAAGCTCATTTACATTTCTGAAAATGCTAGGGCCCTTAAGAATTATGCTAAATCTACTCTGCCTCTGCTCTATAAATGGAACAACAAAGCCTGGATGACAGCACATCTGTTTACAACATGGTTTACTGAACATTTTAAACCCACTGTTGAGACCTACTGCTCAGAAAAAAAGATTCATTTCAAAATATTACTGCTCATTGACAATGATCTGGCCACCCAAAAGCTCTGATGGAGATGTACAACGAGATTAATGTTCTTTTCACACCTACTAACACAACATCCATTCCGCAGCCCATGGATCAAGGGAGTTATTTGAACTTTCAAGTCTTATTATTTAAGAAGTACATTTTGTAAGGCTATAACTGCCTTACATAGTGATTCCTCTGATGAATCTGAGCAAAGTAAATTTAAAACCTTCTGGAAAGGATTCATCATTCTAGATGCCATTAAGGACATCCATGATTCATGAGACAAGGTCAAAATATCAACATTAACAGGAGTTTGGAAGAAGGTGATTCCCACCCTCATGGATGACTTTGAGGGGTTCAAGACTTCAATGGAGGAAGTAACTGCAGATGTTCTGGAAATAGTAAGAGAACTAGGTTTAGAAGTGGAGCCTGAAGATGTGACTGAATTGATGCAATCTCATGATCAAACTTTAATGGATGAGGAGTTGCTTCTGACGGATGAGCAAAGAAAGTGGCTTCTTGAGATGGAATCTACTCCTGGTACAGATGGTGTGGAGACTGTTGAAATGATAACAAAGGATTCAGAATATTACATAAACTTAGTTGATAAAGCAGTGACAAGGTTTGAGAGGACTGACTCCAATTTTAAAAGTTTTACTATGGGTAAAATGCTATCAAACAGCATTGCATGCTACAGAGAAATCGTTCATGAAAGGAAGAGTCAATCAATGTGGCAAAGTTCATTATTGTCTTATTTTAAGAAATTGTCACAGCCACCCCACCTTCAGCAACCACCACCTTGATCAGTCAGCAGCCACCAACATCGAGGCAAGCCCCTCCACCAGCAAAAAGATTATGACTCGCTGAAGGCTCAGATGATGGTGGCATTTTTTAGCAATAAAGTATTTTTTAATTAAGGTATATACATTTTTAAGACATAATGCTATTGCACACAATAGACTATAGCATAGTGCAAACATAACTTTATATGCACTGAGAAACCAAAAATTTATGTGACTCACTTTACTGCGATATTTGCTTTATTGTGGTGGTCTGGGACCCAATCTGCAATATCTCCAAGGTATGCCTCTACAAACTTTCCCTGATCAGATATCCTACAGACAGACCTCACTGCCACTCTCTTCTCCACAGCCGCTGGATAAATGAATTACCAAGCCATTCTAGAGCTTAATAAATGATAGGAACCTAGTAACAGCAATAAAGTAGAAAGCAAAAGGATGAAAGTAGCACTCATTTACTACAATGGAGAAAATAGTACACCTGTTCATGATACCCATTGTTCAAATAAATAGAAATCTAAAGACGTGGAGCTTGTAAAATAAATTCAATGTGATAAAAATATAAGAAAAGCAAAGGAAAAAATTTTTAAAAATACAAAAATAAAGGGTAATCAATATATGTTATGTCATCTCAACTAATCTCATGAAAACATGGATTTTTGAAGCAGGATTAGACAATGAGATAGTGAAACAACAGAGTTACCCAGAAAAGAGACCGATAAGACACAGAAGCAAAGATTAGGTAGCTATAGCTCATAAGGAAAGTAATGAATACAATTCTGATGATAAAAAGTAAATCATGTAAAAATCAGGAAAGGGCAAAATCATAATTCCAAAATTACGGAAGCAATAATGTGAAGGACAAATCTGAGATTCTCTCCAAAAATGAACAAGGAAAGAAGGAGAAGACGTAAATAAGGAGAAAATGATAAATGTACAAGAAAGAAAATGAAAATCCAATATACATAAAATATGTGATCAAGTAAAGGAACTAGAATTAAAACAAATACTACAAAGATACGACAGTAAACCCAATTCTGAATGTGAATAAAGACACAAAGTTGGTGATCCTGGGTCCCAGACAAAGTTGTTGAAAAGGGAAATACCTCTAGATACAGGTTTGAAATGTACAGTTATTACCAACATGATAAAAAATATCTACAGCCATCCAGGCAGAAAGAGAGAAAAAACAATTACCTTACACATATTAGGATGGCTATCATCAAAAAGACAAGAGATAACAAATGTTAGTGAGGATGTGGAGAACAAGGAACACTTCTGCACTATTGATGGGAATGTAAATTAGTGCAGCCACCATGGAGAACAGTATGGAGGTTCCTCAAAAAATTAAAAATAAAACTACCATATGATCTGCAATCCACTTGTAGGTTTATATCTAAAAGAAATAAAATCTGGATCTCAAAGAGATATCTGCTGTCCCACGTTCATTGCAGCATTATAGTCACGTGCCGCATCATGATGTTTTGGTCAATGGATCGCGATTATGACAGTGATCCCAAAAGATTAGTACCATATAGCCTAAGTATGTAGTGGGCTATACCATCTAGGTTTGTGTGTAAGTACACTCTACGATGTCCACACAACGAAATCGCCAAACGATGCATTTCTCAGAATGTATCCCTGTATGTAAGCGATGCATGACTGTATTTACAATAGCCAAGATAAGAAAACAATCTACATGTCTGTCAACAGATGAATGGATAAAGAAAATGTTGTATATACACACAATGGAATGTTATTCAGCTGTAAAAAAGAAAGAAATCTTGTCATTTGTGACAACATGGATGAATCTGGAGGACCATTATGCTAAGTGAAATAAGCCAGACATAGAAGGCCAAATACTGCATAATCGCGATTATATGTGAAATCTAAAATAGTCATACTCATTGAAGCAGAGAGTTGAATGGTGGTTGCCAGGGGCAGTGTGAAGGAGGAAATGGGGAGATGTTGATCAAAGGGTGCAAAGTTTCAGTTATGCAAGATGAATAAGTTCTGGATATCTAATGTACAGCATGGTGACTGTAGTTAACAATACTGTATTCCATACTTGAAATTTCCTAAGAGGGTAGATATTAAGTGTTCTAACCACAAAAAAAAAAAAAAAGAAAATGGTAACCATGTAAGATGATGAATATGTTAATTAGCTTGATTGTTGTGGTCATTTCACAAGGTATATATGTATCAAAACATCATGTATATATCCTTACGGATATATAATTCCTATTTGTCAATTATTCCTCAATGAAGCCGAAAAAAATTAAATAACTTAAAGAACAGCCTTACTGATCTGTCTTCTACTGTTTTAAAGGGCAGAAATTAAAAAAACAATATGTACAGTTTTATATGGAAAAGAATCCTATCCCTAGAAGAGGTTTTGTTTACACATGAAGTATCATGTGTTCAGGATTTAGAAAAACTCAAACTTGAAGGAGTATGTGGAAATGAATCAAAAAACTCAAGAACATGGGAGACATGGACTGGCAGGAATGATTAAAACCATTTAGAAAAATCTAATTTTAAATAATTGTTATAAATGTTATCACAAAGAGAAATCAAAAGCATTTTAAGTCTTAAATTAGTAAAAACAACAGAAACCAAAATAATATTTAAAATTAAGATAAGATATTGAGTTTAAAATTCCAGACTTTACCAACAACGTCTAGAGAAAAAAATAATTTCTTTTCATATACAGGCAAGGGAAATATTAAAAGGTGCAGTTTAACACTTAACATTGTCAAAGAAGGAAATATTAACTCAATATTTGTTGAAGTTTATATATAACTCAAGTATATTGTTCTTAATTGAGGTTTTACTTACATTAAATTGCAAAATAAATCTTAATTTCTGTGGATTTTTACATATATTGACATAATCACCACCACATCAAGTTACAGAACATCTCCCGCATCCCAGAAGTCTCTCGTGCCCTTGCCGAGTGAGAAGCATTTCCCTACAATGATAAATACTATTCTGATCTCTATCACCAAAGGTTAATTTTGTTTTTTTAACTTCATATAAATGGAATCATACAGTGTGTACTCTTTTGTGTCTGAATTCTTTCTTTCAACATTATGTCTTTGAAATGAAGCCGTGTTGTTGCACCTATCGGTAGTTTGCCCTTTTTCGTTGCTGTGAAGTGTTCCATTGAATAAATATATCATAATTTGCTTACCCATTCAACTTTTGATAGACGTTTGGCTGTTTCCAGCTTTCAGTTATTATGAAAAAAACTTCTGTGATCATTCTTGTACATACCTCGCACATGCATGAACACTTATTTCTGTTGAGTATATATCCAGGAGCAAAATAAGTTGCTTAAGTCGCTGTGTAGCTTAAGTGAATACTTTTAGATATTTCCCCAAAAACAGCTGTACAGATTTTAAATCATCAGTATCGATGTAAGTGTTCTAAAACTCCACATCCTTGACAATACTTGATAATGTCCAACATTTCAGTCATCCTATCACAAACAGAATTTTTTAAAAAGAGTTTTGCCTTCTAAATGACAAAGAAAAACATGTAAAGAAACTTAGTCCAGGAAAATAACAAAAAGGAGAAATCAACAAAAATACCATAAAGTAAAATAATAATAGGAAAACTACCAAACCTAGCATTTATTTCAATTATTATAATACCTTGTTAAACCCCTGTGTTAAATACATTAGACACCTCTACTCCTGTTTTGGAATTCCTCTATAGAACATGTATTGATGGCTCATCTATCTTTATAGTTAACTACAAATAATGCATAACTTTATTGTCTAGACTAATAAGAAATTTAATTGCCACACTTATAAATAAATAAATAAATAAGCAAACCAAAACCCAGCAAATGAAGATTCTCCCAAAGTAGACTTCAGAGTGTAGGATGAATACACAACCACGGGAGTGGTTAGGGAGACCTAGCCCTGCTGCCGCGTGCACAGGGGCCAAGTAGAACAGCTGCTGCAATGAAACCATGCAGTATTGGGAATTCTGGAGCTCTTGATTCTGGTTGTTCTTTCTGCTTAGTGTCATGACTTGCAGCAATCGATTAATGTGATAGAAGATCACTCACTTTCTCCTCAGTTAGCAAATTGTTATGTTATCAGAAACTCAAGCCCTCTAACATCTGCATAGGTATAGCTAAGATAACTCAACAATGTAATAGAAAAACTAATTAGCTGCATGCTGTGGTTGTGAATAGGTGATTATAATTCCAAATCCAAATTTAATTTAAACCAGTATTTCCCAGGTTCCCTTCCATTATTACGAATATTTGAAAATTTATATCTGGTAATGTAAATAGTATTTCTGTATGTCATTTCCATTTCAAAGTTAAATAATATTGAACTTAAAGAGATTTAAATCAACACACTAAAGTCATCCTAATTTATAGAACTTAGATAAAATTATATATATCTGTATTCCTTACCCAAAACACCATATTTGTTTTGCTGCTTTTAACACTGAAAACATTTTAAAGTATTTGTGCTTCCTATTCAGATTTTTTTTTTGGAAAAACAGGTCATGTACCAATGATACGGCCATATGATTAAGTGTATTTTTACAATCCTGGAGAATGTTCAGAAAGATTTCATCTGCTTAGTTACTTCCCCTAATGCACTTAATACCAGTGATTACATGCTTGTTGCCTTTTTCTATAAAAAGAAACTTCTGAAACAGGAAGACATTTACCATTGCATGAATATGTAAGTCATGTTCAATGCCAAAATCATCATTACCTTGAATAACGCCATGAGCTTTTGCTTCCTATTGTGGTATCTTATAAATACCTCGGCTAATTTTTAATGTATTCCTTCTGTATCTACAATGCATTACCTTTATTTAATCTTCAGCAGTAATATCTAATACATACACAGTGAAACTGAATGTGATTTCCTTTTGTCACTGACAGTAACAGATAGTTGTTGATAATTATGATCCATGTGTAGCTCCTTCTTTCATTAGAGAAGAAGAGCATACAATGCCAGATCAACTGCTGGAGCAGTTCTGTGTCATCAATCTCAAACTACTTGCCAATGGCGTGAACACGCATATCTCCACAGAGTAATATATCTGTGTCATCTCATTGTCATATATCCTGTATTGTTTAGAAAAGCAAACTAGAAAGGAAAAAACAAATGTGAGTATTTTTCTGCTCTGTATGAAATGTGAGATACATGGACATTTACTGAGTCTGTATATTCCTGTGTGTGTGTATTAGTGTGCGTATAGGCACATGTTATGGGTGGGAGGGAAGGCATGTTTACTAGTGTGTACATTTAACGAGTTTATTATATGCCATGATGGAATTCCATCCATAATTTAACCACCAAAAACCATATGGGGGAAAAAATAGAAAGGGGAATTCCTTTTTCTTCTTCCCTTAGTCAATGTTAAAAGTAAGAGCCAATTTCCCTGAAAATAAGCAAATGATCACAGTTATATTTTTTAAGATATAGAATCAAGATGATGTAATATAGGCATCGTTATTACTATAGCTATGATTCTGAGATCTTAGCATCGTCGGAATCCATTTTCCCTAGTTAAATTCTCCCATGGGGGCTATTTGGGGTTCAAACTATCTTTTTTGATGGACACACCGAATAATCATATGGAACACATAGCAAAACTATAAGCAACATCCCTACATTATTTGAATGTAAGAGATTAATAACATTAAAAAACAGTTATGGGATTATTTAAAGAATTTCTGAAGATCCAAATATATCAAACCGTATTTCATTCTTCCTTTTGTCATCAGATTTATTATGATATGGTTATTTCACAAGAAACATAAGAGTATATTTATAAATGCTAGTAAAATAGAAGGAATACAGAAGCAAGAAAAATCATCTATACTTCACCTCTTTCTGAGCCTTTGGATGAAGTCACTTAAATTCTCTATGCCTCAGTTTCCTCACTCAATTTTTATAAAGACTGAAAATAAAATGGCATAATGTCTTTGGAATCACTTTATAAAACTGTAATTAATGATACATCTTTAATGTAATTGTTAGCTGCCTAGTTTTAAATCTTACTAGACATTCAAAATAGAGCAAGAAATAGAAGTATAATGATGTACACCTGAAATTTTTACAATGTTATAAACCAATGTTACTGCAATAAACAAAAAATTAAAAAAAAATAATAAAATAGAGCAAGAATCCCAAGTGGTCAAGACTATTTTAAAACAAATGCTTGTAGAAGTGTATAATATATCTTGTAATATGTATGAAACAGGAGAGACTAGTTAGGATGTGTTACACACAACCTCTAATATCAGTGGCTTAACACAACATGCAAATTTCCTTGTAGGTCTGGGCAGGTCAGCAATATTCCATGTAGTGACATACAAATCCAGCCTGATGAAGGCTCCACCATCTTCTCCCTGTACCATCTGGAACATGCATTTTCCTAGGTTAATAAGGAAATAAAAGCACTAGAGAGTCTCACTCTCACAGTTAAATCCTTCAGTCTAGACGTGAGCCAAGACCTAAGCAACTTTCACTCACAATCCGTTAGCAAGAACTAGTCACAATAGCCCCACATAACTGCAGGGGAGTAAGGGAGCATAGTCCTCTTGTGTTTCTTGAAGGAGAAGAACTGGATATAGGAAAGCACCAGAAGTCTCTACTATAAGCTTCACTAATTATGGTAAGGTTTTCAATAGCCCTAAATTCAATTGTCTATTAGATGATTTAATATAGCCCTTTCTACCTTTCTCTTCTGTACAGGTGATTCAATAAGAAAAGACTGAACCATCTGTAAAGTTATATATGCTTGTAAAATAAAGATGACATATTAACTTCTAAATATAATTCAAGGTTTGATATTTGTTCTGTTACAAACTTACCCTATATCGTAAACCAGGCATGGGAATCCCAGGCACCTCAGGTGATTTTATTACCACAAGTAACTACTTGTAATGCTTGTAAGTACTTGTACCACAAGTAATGCCACAAGTAACAACACAAAACCTTTCCATTTCCCAAAGCCCCAAAACCAATCCACATGCACACTCATATACACGTACACACAGTTGCAGACAACGTGCATGCCCATTTAAATGGAATAATGTAAAACATCTTCTGAAGACACTAAGAAACCATTACAGAGAGGATTGAGAGACTAGCAACAGTGGCAGAGAAATGTCCATGCTATAATGTAAGTTTAAAGAAACTTTCCAACATTTCTTTCCCAGTGTGGATAGGCAGAACACCAGAGGAATATCAAGATGATCATACTCTGGATAAGGAAGATTATGACCACTACTAAATAGCATGGATGTATATAGTTATGTGTTTGCTTAGCAGGACCTGTGAATGAGAACTGGCAGAGTAAGTTCCAAAATTATATAAATAGACAATAGTTTACAATACAGAAAATTTTATGCGTCTCATTTTTGATGTCTTGGTATAAAGGCAGAGTGTGATTGCTGTAGATCGTTGATGTTAGCAATCAAGATCTTAAGTTAATGTTGATCTTAAAACTATATAATTTTAGAGAGGAAATCTGATGGAAGCCTTTCCTAAGGGCCCAGGCTGAAGCGAGGACCTTATTTTCCGCTCCCCAGCAAATACTATGTATGGTGCCTCTAATAGCTCTCTGACCTTGCATTTTAAACAGTTGACTTCCCCTAATACCAATTTTTTTTTTGCATCCTTAACCTTGAAGTCTTAACCTTAAATGTAGTGGATGCTCAATAAACATTTGCTGAATGATTGAAGGTGCTGGGAAACTAAAGACATGTGACAGACAATAAGGAAGAGCATAATTTGGGCTAAATGTTTTGCTCCCAGATTTAACTTGAGCTCCACTCAATAGTAACAGTTTCTTGATAGGAGAAAGCTGAGCTATGAAGAAGGACTAACCATCTCCCGACAATTATGAGGTATATAAATCATAAGAGCATGGGCTCTGAAATCAGACTGCCTGGCTTCAAATCTTGTCTCCACCAATTCATTCTTGTGTGACACTAGGTAGGGTACTTACGTTTTCTGTGTCCCAATTACCTCCTCTTTTAAATAAGGATAATACTATCTACCTCACAGATTTGTTGAGAATATAAGCAGAGTAAATATACGCAGAGTAGTACTTAGAAAAGTGCATGGCAAATGAAGCACTCGATTAATGTTTGCTTTTATTGTTTTGTGTTCTCTTCCAAGGGGATTCCTCTGACATACCTAGGGCATTCTTAGTCCTAGGCCTGGAACTATTAAGGGATGACACAATGGGAACAATGCTACTACTAGAAGACATGGTCTTTTCTGTTGGACAAAAGAGATTGGGAAAGGAGATCCCAAATTAATTATAACTATCCACACTGCAATTTGAAAGGGTCAGTTGTTGAGGGAACCATTTTCCTTTAGCAGGCTAGACTTCCTGTTTCACATTAATTCTCCTCTCCCTCACGCAAAGGTCTCTAAACTTTGGAAGAGGGACGAAGTTGAGGACCACGCAGTTTAGTGATCAACAGTACAGTATCTCTATAAAAATTTTACACATTTGTTAGGTAAAAATCTCTTGATATTTGGAGAACCAGTTTGGAACTTGAATTAGAAAACACTCTTGAAACTCCAGAAAGTGAAATAAGTACAAACTTGTCTCCTCAATGAGTTAAAATGACCAAAGGCAGGTTGTGTCATCTTCCGTTGTTCTGTCTATGAAAGCAAAGTGTACTCAGCTATTTAATATTGGACATGTTCAATCTGAAATACTGGGGTATTTGATCTAAAAAGGCCAAAAAAAATTATTGTCCTCCTAATCATCAGCTGAGAACAACTGAAAAATCACTTAGCAGTATTTGCTGAAATCTACTGAGAAGTTCCAAATAATCTGATCTGCTGAATAGAGCCCAACTCAAAATCAAATCGCCAATTTAATGTGAATGATAATAAACAAGCTTCCCATTTTTATTGTATTAAGTAAATCTGGACCTATTTATATAAGCATCTAATATGAAGTTTAAAAATTAATATATATATATTTTTTCTCTCTGTGTGAAAATTCATGGCAAGAAAATCACAACTAAAATTAGACTGAAACACCATTTTCATTTATAAAGAAGTGAAGTGGTACAGAAACTGGCTTACTATTTAGCTTCTCGAAACATTTCTGCATTATGAAAAGAGTTACTTATGCAATTTCATGAGGTTTTTCAGATATTTTAAACATATACTCAAAGGAAATTATTTCCTCTGTGTTATACCTCATATCTAACCTATAAATTTCATATCAATAAGAAGGATTTTTCATTATTGTTATTAGATATATTTCTTAACCTGTTCCAGGGCTTAAATAAAATAACATGTAGCTCATCTTTTCTGTGCTTCTAATTTTTTCAAGGTAGAACATAAGAATTTACATATAGCTAAGCTATGAAAACTAATAGCAACGTAGCTATAAAATTTGTATTTAGTCAGATGGGAAAATGTGGAGACCAGCAGATCTCTCCCTATCAGAGCTTCTCCCTTTTCAGAGTGCCCAAACTGAAACAGAAGTCGAAGATAAGAAGTAGGAAAATGCATACAGCGATACCAAATATTTACCAAGCATTCATTGATGCATTTTGCAGGTACCGGCTCATTTAATTGTTCCAAAAAGCCTTAGACCTATGCAATTTTATCCCTAAACTAAAGTTGTAAGACTTAGAAAAGTATAAGATGCCTAGTTAAATTTGAATTTCAGATAAACAACAAACCATTTTTTAGTGTAAATGTGTCCCAAATAGTCCATGGGATATACTTATACTAAAAAACTATTCATTGTTTATCCGAAATTCAAATTTCACTGCAAAATCTGGAAACTCTACCCTAAAGGCAGGTGAATTTTACAGATGACAAAATTGAGACACATACACAAAAAAATTGTAGAAGACAAAACTGAGACACACAGGGTTTGAATGTAACACTGTAGCAATACAAGGGTTCAATTCCAGGTCTATCCATCTCCAAAACCCAAAGTTTTCTACTCTACTCCACTGTCTTATGTCACAGTAATTCTCTAGACCTCATTTGTTTATTTTATACATATATACATATATATATACATATATATACACATATATACATATATGTGTGTGTATATATGTATATACAGATATACATACATATATATATATATATATATATATATAAAAGAAGTATAGGTGAAAATTCATCTCTTGACTTTTTTGAGGGGCTCTTTTCATCCATGATCACCCAAGTTAATCATCTCAGTTTAGATTCCCAGAAGTCTCAAACCAATCACATGATCTCATGACACGACTTAACAGAACTTCTCTTGAAACTTGCTTTGCATTTAAAAGTCTCAGGTTTTCACAATATTTTATTCTGCTCTCATAAAAGATAGCAACGTTGAGTTCTGAAGCACATAGCCTTCCAAACGTGCCTAGCATCTTAACTCATCTGGGTTAAAACAGTGGCATCATCTTCAAAGGCATCCTAGGTGATTTACTCTTTTGAAAAATGGGATAAATTAGAGAGATTTGCAAAACTTAAGACAAGTTGGAAATAATCCCTTACTATCTAGTCTGGGGTTAGGATTAGGGTTAGGGTCAGGGTTCAGGTTCTCATTCTCATGCTCCACATCCATAAAATTTCATAAAATTCATTGTATGGACCAAGTGGTCTTGATTTCAATTAACTTTTTCCCGGTACCCATTGATAGATGTTCTCTAGTAGTCTTAACTGAAGGCCACATCCCCAGACCTATTGAATTAGAGCCTAGAAATCATTGTCTGCTCACTGCATACTCTCTTCCCCTTAACTCCTATAAATCCTGAGGAATTGAACCACACTGAATATGAATAACATGCTATGATTTAAAATACTTTATATACAAAAATGTTGCAAACTGTCTCCTACTTTCAAATTATACTAAAAAGCAACTCCCTAAGTGCTGGTTTACTGTGTTAGTTTTCTTTTGTTCTTTACCAAAATACCATAAACCTAGAAGCTTAAAACAACATCAATTTATTAGCTCACAGTTTCTATAGGTCAGAAGTTGGACTAGCATGACTGAGTTCTCTGCTCATAATCTCACAAAGCTGAGATCAAGATGTCAGCATTCTCATCTGGAGCAAGGATCCTTTTCCAAGTTCATTCAAGTTGATAGCAGAATTCAGTTCCTTGTTGTTATAGAACTAAGGTCCCCATTTCCTTGCTGGCTATCATCTGGGACTACGCTCAGATCCTAGAGGCCTCCTACATTCTTTGCCATGTAGTCCCCTCCATCTTCAATGCTAGTAACAGAGACCCTCCCTCTCATTGAATCACTCACACTTCCAATCTCTTGCATTAGCCCAGTGCCTTTTAAGGGCTCATCTGATTAGGCCTGACCCACCTAGGATAATCTCCCTATCTTAACATGAACTGATTTGAGATCGTAATGGCATTTGCAAAATCCCTTTTGCCATGAAATCTATAATAATCATGGGTGTAATATCTCATATTTACAGGTTCCACCCACACTCAAGGGCAGAGAATCACATAGGAGTGGGCAAAGGACATTGACAATCACCTTAGAACCCTGCCTATCACATCTATTTTATATTTCTAAGTTAAACGTGTGAAGCTTTAAAAGGCTGAAATACTTTCTTGTTTATCTTTGCACAACACCATGAAGTGCACTGAGTTGGCGGCCCTATTTCACACAGACGAAGATGAGAACTTCTGGGATTGTACTTCTGTACTGTCTTGTGAGGCTGTTTATCAGCCTTCATTTACAACCATGAAAGAAATGCAATACACAGAATTTGCCTAAGCCTTGACAGTATACTAAGTATATTCATGCATACTTTCTTTATGTCCTCTTTACAACAATCATATTGGTTCCATTTATAAACAAGGCATTAAGATCCAAAGATGTCACACAATGTCACAGGAAAGTAATAAGAGTGAGGACATGGACACTCAGCATTCCTTACAGGAAGCAACAGCCCCCTGCTCTCTATTCTTCATAGCCAAATTGGTACCATAGAGAGTATGCAGTAAAATACCCAGGCCCATTTAGAAGAAAATGAAGCAAAACTGAATCTTTTACAGGCTTCCTAAATGATGTATTCCTTTGTTCCAACATCCCAAGATCAAAATATGTTTTATTATTTTAATTTTCTCTATTATCCATACTCTCAAATTAGAACATCAGGAAATTCTTAAAACCCACAGAATTGTCAATGATTAAAACATGTAAGGAACAATCTTTCCCAGTGTGTATGTCTTTAAACTGGATCCAATCCTTGAATGTTAGCTTTTAGGTATTAGATATTGGTTAGATACTGGATGATAAAATTGTGTGTGTGTGTGTGTGTGCATGAGCATGCATGCAAACACTTGCACGTACATGCACAAATGCTCAGAGGTGAAGGAGGATGGTGAGAAAAGCCAAATGCCTGAAATCACATCACAGATGGACCTGCCTGCTCTATTTGTGTTAAGGTTGGCCTGGGTTTAGGCTACTCACAAAAGTTAAGGAAGACTCTATTAACTATCCAGTACAACTTCCAACCTGAAGGAAATGTTCTTCTCTGTCTAATCTGGTAGCCACTAGGCTCATGTGGCTATTGAGCACTTGAATGTGGCTAGTGTGACTGAAGAACTGAACTTTTAACTTTATTTAATTTTAATTAATTAAATAGTCCTGTGTGCCTAACGTTTACTGTATTGGACAATGAAGATCTAGGTCCCAAAGTCAGTTAATAAACCAGTCGGAGACACACCTTTTAAAGATAGTTATGTTTACATCTTTATAATATTGTCTTGAATATAAAAGATTCTAAGTGATTATAGATGGTCAATGAAGAATGTTAGTTTGTAAATCTAAAAATCTTACATATATTTTAGACCAATGGCTCCTGAAGTGTGGTTTCCAGACCAGTAGTAGCACCAGCATCGCCTAGGAATGTGTTAGAAATGTAAATTATCAAGCCCTGCCCCAAACTTAAATCAGAGTCTCAAAGGTTGGGGTCCAGCAATCTGCTTTTAATAAGCCCTCCAGGTGATTCTAATGTACTTTTGAAAACCTCTGTTGTGGAGTAATAACAGTGTACTAAATAATTGATTAAATAATTAACACAGTAAGTTATTTTCTATGCTAATCAGTTAAGTAAATAATTATGTAACACTTCAAAAAATTCCTTCAGCTGTCAATGACAATGACACACATTTATTTTACGATTTTGTTTAAAATAAAATGAAAAGGCCAAGGAGGCACACCTTCCTAGGCTGATGGATCACTTATTCTACTGGCATATTTCCTGGGCTTCTAATGGCTGTCCCAGTGAGAGGAGCTCCTGTCAGACATTTTGTCATACAAAACACTGCAGCAGCTTTGAGACTCCTGCCAACAAGGGTTTCTTAAGGTGCATTGCTGCTCTGGGGGCAGGAAAAAAGCCTCGTAGGAATCATTTGGTTTTAAGCCAAATGTGTCTGAAACTGTTCAGTATCAGCACGACTATGTGAATAGCGAAAATTTTCAATTAATCAGCCATTTTTATGTCTGGCACATTATTGATAAAAGCAGTAGTCCCTGTATTCTTTCTTTCCATTTTTAGTCTTTTTTTTTCCTTCAGTAAACTAATGAAAATGAGCCATGGTTTAAAGATCAACAACTTCTAATTTGTAAAGGGCTAGCATTTCATTACAAAGCAAAATCCAAATCCATTTGCCACTAAGAATCCCATCTCATTTTTTATTGAAAGTGGTCTTGGCCATTTCAATTTTCTTTATATTTTAATAAATCACCTTTCACTAAATGCCAGAGGGTTAAAGTAGAAAAATATGGGATTAAAATCAGGGTGATGTGGGTGCGAAATCCAAGAAGCATAATGACTGTGTGCCCTTGAGCAAGTTATTTAATTTCTCTGAGCCTCAGTTTCCTCATCTACAAAAATGGAAATAACACAACTCAGAGAATGATTATGTGAATTAAAATAATAATAAATATGAAAGTGCCTAACTTATATTAGTCAAAAAAGTTACCAAAGCAGATCTACAGGAAAGCAAACATTCTTATGATTAAAATGGATATTTCCTGTGAAAAAAGCCAACATATTTTAATATTATTATTAGCTGGAATATAATATTTTATTCTCTTGATAGTTTTTTTCATTAAAAAACAATTAAACTAATATATTCCATTTCTCTATTTAACTGAAGGTTTTCCTTACTTTCAAACATTTCTTCTCAGATAATTACATTCTTGATGAAAATACTTAGTTCCAATTTCATTTGATCCTTAGTGCCTGCTTTAGTGCTTGATGGTTTATCAATCTATAGTTTTGTAAGCTTATGAATTAAATAATTGATAAGATACTTCCTTCTATTCTATTCTTTTTTTCTTTTCTTAATTTTTTTGTTTATTGCAGTAACATTGGTTTATAACATTGTATAAATTTCAGGTGTACATCATTATACTTTTATTTCTGCATAGATTACATCATGTTCACCACCCAAATACTAATTACAACCCATCACTGCACACATGTGTCGAATTATCCCTTTCGCCCTCCTCCTTCCCCCCTTCCCCTCTGGTAACCACCAATCCAATCTCTGTCTCTATGTGTTTGTTTATTGTTGTTATTATCTACTACTTAATGAAGGAAATCATACGTAGGGTATTTGACCTTCTCCAGTGTGTTTTATTTTTTCTATTTTTTCATATTTACTGAAGTATAATTGACAAATAGGAACTATAAATATTTATGATGTACAACTTGATGTTTTGTATACATTGTGAAATGATCACCACAGTGAAGCTAATTAACATATCCATAACCTCACATAGTTACCATTTTCCTTCTTTTTTTCTTTTTGTTTGTGGTGAGAACACTTAAGATCTACCCTCTTAGCAAATTTCAAGTATACAATACAGTATTGTTAATTATATGTATTATACACACATATAACATATCGTTAACTATACACATAACTATAGTCACGTACACTACGTTGTGCATTAGATCTCCAGAACTTATTCACCTTGCTTAACTGAAACTTTGCACCCTTTGACCAACATCTCCCTATCTGCCCCTCTCTCCTTCCCCTGGCAACCACCATTCTACTCTCTGATCCTATGAGTCTTAATATGTTAGATTCCACACATAAACGAGATCATGCAACATTTGTCTTTGTCTGCCTTATTTCATTTAGCATAATGTCCTCCATGATTTCAAACTTAAAGAAAAGTTGCAAGAAAAATCCCCTTATAGCATTCACCAGATTCATTAATTTTTTTATATTTGCATTTTGTCCCATTTACTTTATCATTCACTCCTTTCATACACACACTGCCCTCACACATATATATTTCAGTACTTCAGTGTGTATTTCCTAAGAACAAGTATATTCTCTTAAATAACCACAGCCCAGGAAATTTAACATTGATACAATACTATTATCTAAATTTCATCCCATATTCAAATCTTGCCAATTTTCCCAATAATCTCCTTTACATCTATTCCCTTTCATCCCCAGTCCAGGATCCAATCTAACATCATGCTTTGCACTCGTCATGTCTCCTTAGTCTTTTTATTCTAGAGCAGTTCCTCAGCCTTTCTTTGTATTTCTTGACCTTAACATTTTTGAAGAGTACAAGTATTTTGTAGAGTGCTTGTCTGTTGTTTCTTCATGGTTAGATTCTGTTTGTACACTTTTGGCAAGAATAAAGAAAATACTTGTAATCCATTCTTAATTACATACTATAAAAAGTTACTTAGAGGGGCCAGCCCCATGGCCTAGTGGTTAAGTTCGGCGGCTCCGCTTCAGCAGCCCAGGTAGGTTCCCAGGCACAGACCTACATCACTCATCGGCACCCATGTTGTGGTGGTGAACCACATACAGAATAGAGGAAGACTGGCACAGATGTTAGCTCAGGGCGATTCTTCCTCAAGGAAAAAGAGGAAGATTGGCAACATATGTTAGCTCAGGGTGAATCTTCCTCAGCAAAAAAAAAAAAAAAAAGTTACAAACAACCATACACAAAAAGGTATGAAACTTACTAAGACTTTATTTACTCTAGGTATGAATCACATAATTGATGCCCAAATGTTATCAGGAAAAGTCTAATATAGTGAAAAGAACACAAATTCTGGAGCTAAATTACCTGAGCTCCACAACTTGCTAATCGTATAATCTTGACATTTCATGAAATCTTTGTACCTTGGGTTCCAAACTCATAAAACAGGATGTTAACAACAGCTACCTCATTCGTTTAGTGTGAATATTTATTGTGATATATGAAAATCACTAAATATGGTGACTAGCATATAGTGATGCTCAATAAATGCTACTTGTCATTGGTGAAATTAATATACATATATATGTATGTATACATATATATGTATGTATACATATATATATAGTCTTTTTATTTTGATTTGTATGCAAATCTTGCTATGCATATAAGTTGATTTTTAAAAATCTACTCTAATTCCTGCTTTCAACAGAGAAGTAGCATTTGAAAGGTCCAAAATATGTTATTAAATTACAGAAAAATAAATATATTTGAAAACATTTTCAAATCTAAAGTGATAAATTTTTCTTTTGAACATTTCTATTTTGTCTAACTTCTTCCTATTTAGAAAAATAAATTAGAATTCTTTTGTTTTCTTAATGTATTTTTATAAAAATACTAACTATAACTGGTCTCAAAACTAATAGTGTTAACTCACCACTGTTGATGACTTCTAACTGTATGGTGAAATATTGTTTATCATTACCCCTCGTTCACAGTGCTCTAGCTGATTTTAGCTTGATTTTAACAACACATTCTAAATAAGATAAATGCATTTTTCAAGTAGTATTTAGAGTCATTGGTGACCTTGGTAGGACTCAAATGAGATGAATTTCTTATATTTTAAAAGATATTTTTTATATGAATATTATTCACTAATGTTTTAAAATGTGAAAATCTCCCCATCTGTATTTCAGAAATGGAATAACTGAGCAAAGTCTTGCTAAAGAACTCCCTGATGGCAAAGAAGAATTAGAATATATACCTGAACCCAGTCAGTAGCAAAGGAAATTGGAATAGCATTATGTGTCTTCAGCATGTGCCAGGATATAGTTACAAAGACAGGAATCATAAATTCAATCATGAATTTGCATGAATGCAAATTGTAACCCAATACAGGAATATGATCTGTTGCTTTAAACAAATGAGTATACATGAAAATTGTGAGCCCTGATTCAGATTTAAGACCTTTCATTGATTGTTATTGTGGGTGTCAAATAGAATATAAATTTTAGCATTCAAGAAGACTTAAAGATGATCTATTTTAATTCCCAAAATTTTTGATGAAGAAACTTGTGCCTGAAGAGGTTAAAGTGATTTTCTCAAAATCACACAGATAATTAATGTAAATTCTATAACTAGAACCCAACTGTTTCCCTTCTTTATCATCTTCTAATTTAATTTCAATTAAATAAAACAAATGTATTAATTTTCTTAGCTCTTCCAGGCACAGGGATTCCACTGATATAAAAGGACTTGGTATCTGTTATGGACTGAATTGTGTCCCTCCAAAATTCATATGCTGGAACCTTGACCCCCAATGTCATTGTATTTGAAGATAGGGTCTTTAAGGAGGTAATTAAGGTTAAATGAGGTCATTAGGGTGGTATCCTTAGGAGAAGAGGAACAGACACCAGAGATCTCTCTCTCAGTGCATACACACAGAGAAAAGGACATGTGAGGAAACTGAGAAGGCAGCTGTCTGCAAGCAAGGAAAGAAAGTCTCACCAGAAATGAACCCTACTGGGACCTTGATCCTGGACTTCTAGCCTCCAGAACTGTGAGAAAATGAATTTCTGTGTTTAAGCCACCCAGTCTGTGGTATTTTGTTACTGCAGCCCAAGCCAACTATGACATTGTCTAATGCAAACAGGCAGGTTATTGACTTTTTATCAGAAAACCAGTATAGCACAAAAGAGAGAGTAGTCATTTTTACCTGGGAGAGTAAAGAATAAGAAGAAATTGAACAGAGAAGGTGATTCTTGCGCTAAGTCTTGAAAGATAAGTGGAAGTGATAGGGGCTGAATTGGAGTGGCGATGCTATGGGATCTTCATTTCATTTTCCTCCTGGACCACAGGAAGACTACATTCTTCCTCCTCTTAAATGTAGATGGATCATGTGATCAGTGCTGCCAAAGGAATATGGATGATAGTGATGTAAGACACTCCTAGACCTGACTCTTGAAACAATCATTGCGATCTTCTATCTATGTTCTCTCTCTTGTGGCTTCTTGCTAATCCAGATGGAAGGGATCCTATGGAGAACTCGGAAGTCCCCAGGGGACAGTGAAGCCTCAAGATGGAAAGGGCCAGGATGCCTCAGTCACAGCCTGGTGAAGACCCTTTACTGCTAGGTGATCTTCACTACACTATGCATGAGGAGAATGCAATATTGCATTGATTTGCAGGTACTTTTCCTCCCTACGTTTTAACTCCTCTGTAATAAGGATGCATCTTAAAATTAAGGGGATAAGGAAGCACTGTGCCATAGTTTAAATGGAAGAATTCATGTTTTTCCTTGGCACTACACAAAATAATGCATCTTACAATAGATGGCAGCTCAGATTTGATGAAATGCAGTAATCTTTGTAGGTTAAGGCAATGAGATTGTGGGGGTTTTGTCATAGCAGGAGCATTAATTACTCTATTAAAAGTGGAGTGTGGTTCCCGGATAAAAAGAACAGTGTCAGCAGGCACGCAAGACTTAAAACGGTTTTGTTCGTTTTAGAAGCTGCAAGCAGTTAGGTCTGAGTGGAGTGTAACTTATGGAACGGCAAATGGGAGTAAATACTACCCAGCAGAATGTGAGTGGAACTAGCAAATGCTCTGATACTTAATAATGCGTTTCCTCTTGGTGGTGAGCTGCATAATCAGGAATATTTATTTGAATGATGTTTGTGGCTTTTCCAGTATGGTTTTAGTAATGGAAGCATATTTTAAGAAATATTTTGAGGGAGATAAGCCAAATAATTAGCATAAATGGGCTGCTATTTTACTTGATCACTTACTAAGAATAGTTATACATATGGTATAAATTTTTTTTACTAAAAATAAGGTTATGACATATAAATATTTTATGTTAACATGATTATTTTCATATAATAGATTTTCACATTGCAAAGTCTTTGTTAACTCTATATTTTTATCCTTAGCTTTTGCCTGAAAGAGATGCAATCTTAACAGATTTGTTGATCATTCCTTTAATACACTGTAAAACGTTAGTTGTATGCAAACTTCAGCATACAAACATCTGTAATCACAGATGCAATTCAAATTTTATCCCTCCAGGCCCTAAAAGAAGCTCACTTCAGTGAAAGAAACAACATATTTACCATTTTTTTAACCTAAGGCAACCAACCCTAACAAGGAGGTCATAATAAGACAGTAGAAATATTGATATACTTTCAACATCCTTCGAAAAAAATTTAAAAATGGAATTAACATGTACTCGCTTAGCTAAAACAATAGACTGAGGAATTATGCTTCTTTTATCACATTTGGGTTTCCCAAATGATTCTTTGTACCAATAAAAACACGGTAAAGAGAAACTTAGAGGAGCCACTGAAACAAGAAGCTAAGATATTACCAGATGGTTGGATTTTGGGGTGATTCTATTAGTGACCCCCCAAGACTTCTGAATAAAGACTTCCTTTTGTTCCCTATAGTTTGTGTGTGTGTGTGTGTGTGTGTGTGTGTGAGGAAGATCAGCCCTGAGCTAACATCCATGCCAATCCTCCTCTTTTTGCTGAGGAAGACTGACCCTGGGCTAACATCTGTGCCCATCTTCCTCCACTTTATACGGGACACCGCCACAGCATGGCCTGACAAGCGGTGTGTGGGTGCGTGCCTGGGATCCGAACTGGAGCTGCCAGCAGCGGAGCGCGCGCACTTAACTGCTATGCCACGGGCCGGCCCCTTGTTCTCTACAGTTTTGATCTACAAAATGAAATTGTATTTTGTATACTCTGATTATATATATATATATACACACATACATATCTTGGCAATGTCATCAAGTGAACAAAATGAAACTTGTTTAGGCTGTAATAACTATGCCAGTCTCCAGGATAATCTAGTATAGAGGGGTCCAAGCTGTGTCCAGAGACACAGAATAAGGCAGATGGGGCAGATGTCAAATTCCTCACTTTCCCAAATTAAACCAAACATATCCACATATATCTATTTTGTGTGTTGGGATATACATGAGATTTCATTTAGAAAATTATTGTGTAAAAATCTTCTAAAGCCCATTTATATCCTGAATGTCAGTAAAACACAGTAATTAAACAGGAGGACAATGGAGTCAGTCTGCATTGAAAATCCTCAACCAGCACTTGCTATCTTCAGACACTTGAGTGAATTACACTAACTCTCTGCATCTCAACTCCCTGTAAAATGAGGTTAATAATTATTTCACATAGCTTGGATTTGAGGATTAAACTAAATGATACATGTAAAACTATGCTACACCAAGTTCATGGCTGCCTGTCCATGACCAGGCTACAATGACATAAGAAGCTTATGCCAAGATGTAAATCAACTATATCACTAAGCACTCTATTTCATTCAGCTAATTTTTTGTTTTTCATGGTATGACTTTCTCAAATAAGGAAGCAGTACATTGAATTTCATTCTGGCACAAGTCCTTATCTAGTTGAGGACTGGCCTTTTGGGAAGCACTGAATTTCATTTTATTTTCCAGCTTTATTGAGATATAATTGACATATAATATGGTGTAAGTTTAAGATGTACAATGTGATGATTTGATATGTATATATTGCAAAATGATTACCACAGTAGGGTTAGTTAACACTTCTATCACCTCACATAATTACCGTTTAATTTTTTAGTGAAAACATTTAAGATCTACTCTTTTAACAACTTTCAAGTATATAATATAGTATTGCTAACTATGCACGTTATATGTTGTACGTTAGATCCCCAGAATTTATTAATCTTATAACTAGAAGCTTGTACCCTTTGACCAACATGTCCTCATTTCCCCCACCCCTCAGCCCCCAGCAACCACCATTATACTCTCTGTTTCTTTGAGTTAGGCTTTTTTAGATTCCACATATAAGTGATATCATACAGTATTTGTCTCTGTCTGATTTATTTCACTTAGAATAATCCCTCAAGGTCCATCCATGTTGTTGCAAATGGCAAGATTTATTTTTTCCCATGGCTGAATAATATTCCATTGTATGTCTACAATACTCCTTCATCAATATATCTGTAGATGGACAGTTAAGTTGTTTCCGTATCTTGGCTACTGAGAATGATGCTTCAATGAACATGGGAGTACGGTTATTCTTTTGAGATCTGATTTCGTTTCCTTTGAATATAAACCAGAAGTGAGGTTGCTGGATCATATGGTGGTTCTATTTTTAATTTTTTGAGGAACCTCCATATTGTTTTTCCATAGTGGCTGTACCAGTTTTCATTCCCACCAACAGTGCACAAGGGTTCCCTTTTCTCCACATCCTCACCAACACTTGTTATCTTTTATCTTTTTGATAACAGCCATTCTAACAGGTGTGAAGTGATATCTCTTTGTGGTTTGATTTGCATTTCCCTGATGATTAGTGATGTTGAGCACCTTTTCATATACCTGTTGGCCATTTGTATGTCTTCTTTGGAAAAATGTCTATTCAGGTCCTTTGCCCATTTTTAATTGGAATGTTTGTTTTTTGCTGTTGAGTTTTATAAGTTCTTTTATATTTTGGACATTAACCCCTTATCAGATAGATGTTTTGCAAATACTCTCTCCCATTCCATAGGTTGCCTTTACACTTTGTTGATTAATTTTTTTGTTGTGCAGAAGGTTTTAGTTTGTTGTAGTTCCACTTATTTATTTTTGTTTTTCTTCCTTGTGCTTTTGTGTCATATCCAAAAAATCATTGCCAAGACAGATGGCAAAGAGCTTTTCCCCTGTGGTTCTTCTAGGAGTTTTATAGTTTCAGGTCTTGTGTTTACTTAAACATAATCTTTATGTTTAATCCATTTCAAGTTAATTTTTGTAAGTAGTGTAAATAGGAGTCCAGTTTCATTCTTCTGCATATGATTATTCACTTTTCCCAGCACCATTTATTGAAGAGACTGTCCTTTCCCCATTGAGTATTCTTGGCTCCCTTGTCAAATATGAGTTGATTGTATACGCGAGAGTTTATTTCTGGGATCTCAATTCTGTCCCATTTGTCTGTGTCTATTTTCATGCCAGTACCATACTGTTTTGATTACTATACGTTTATAATACAGCTTAAAATCAGAAAGTGTGATGCCTCCAGCTTTGTTCTTTCGCAGGATTGCTTTGGCTATTCAGGATCTTTTGTGATTCCATATGAATTTTAAGAAAAACTTTCTACGTCTGTGAAAAACGCCACTGAAATTTTGATAGGGATTGCATTAAATCTATAGATAGCTCTGGGTAGAAGGGGTATTTTAACAATATTAATTCTTCCAGTTCATGAACATGGTATCTTTTCATTTATTTGTGTCTTGTTCAATGTTTTTCATAGCAGTCTTATAGTGTACAGATCTTTTACTTCCTTGGTTAAATTCATTCCTAAGTATTTTATTGCTTTTGATGCTACTGTGAAAGGGATTGATTTCTTTATTTCTTTCCCAAATATTTTGTTGTTAGTATATAGTAACACAACTGATTTATGTATGTTGATTTTGTATCCTGCAACTTTACTGGATTTGTTGATTAGTTCTAACACTTTTTGGTGGAGTCTTTATGATTTTCTGTACATGAGATCACATCATCTGCAAACAGAGACAATTTTACTTCTTCCTTTCTGATTTGGATCCCTTTTATTTCCTTTTCTTGCCTAATGCTCTGGCTAGGCCTTCCAGTAAGAGTGGTAATAGTGGGCACTCATGTCTTTTTCCTGATCATAGCAGGAAAGCTTTCAACCTTTCACCATTGAGTATCACATTAGCTGTGGACTTGTCATATACAGCCTTTATTATGTTGAGGTATGTTCCTTCTATACCCAATTAGTTGAGAGTTTTTATCATGGAAGGATGTTGAATTTTGTCCAATGTTTTATCTGCATCTACTGAGGTAATGATATGATTTTTATCCTTCATTCTACTAATGTGGTGTATCACATTTATTGATTTGCCTATGTTGAACCATCCTAATGTGTTTGGCGGAGACAGTTCTTTACCACTCAGCTCAGTTTGCGTTTCTGAGCGTGTCAGCTGGTAACATGCTTGGGCAGGTGGGGCTTACTATCAGGGTCTATTTTGGGGTGAGGCCACTGCCCGACCTCTGAGGTGGGGAGGGGTGCTGCCGGCTAAGAACAGTTGGATAGGACTGCTGGCTTGGTTCCCTGCCCAAGCAAGCCTGTAGGATGGGCTCCTCAGTTGCCTAGGTTCTCTGGTCAGGCTTCCTAGACGATAGGGACTGGTACTATACTCAGAGGTAGGCGGGACTATGAATTAGCTTCCCTGCACTGATGGGGCAGCAGAACAGGCTCCAAAGCCTGCACCCCTCATTGTTTGGGGACCTGAAGCAGGCAAGACTGTGCACAGAAATTCCTGGCCAGACGGGGCCACTGGTTTTGCTCTGCAGATGAGGAGAAGCACCAGCTGTGCTCCCTGTTCAAGTGCCTCTGTAAGCAGGGCTGTCGGATAGGCTATGCAGCTTCCTATGTGCTTTGGTTAGGTTCCCTAGTCAGGCAAGCTAAAGGCTGTATTCAGCGATGGGCAGGGCTAAGAATTAGTTTCCTTGTCCAGGCAGAGCAGGAGAACCAGCTCCAAGGATAGCAAGGCCCTTTGTTTGTGGTCTTGACTCAAGCCAACCCAAGCCCCAAGTTCCCTGGCTGCACGGGGCCACTGGCTTTGCTCTGGAGACAATCAGCTCTTCTTGCCTAACTCTCTGCTTGAGTGTTGCTAAGCTGCACAGCTTCCAGGTGTTCTGGACAGCCTTTCTGGCAGGGCAGGGCCAGGAGCTACATTCAGCAGTAGGTGGGGCTATGACTTAGCTCCTCTGCCTGGGGGGGGTGCGGGTGGGGTGGGTGCAGCAGATCAGGATCCAATGCTCGCCAGCAAGGTTCTTTGTTTGAGGACCCAAATCAGGCCGACTTGCGCCCTGCCAAGTTCCCTAGTCAGACTGTGCAACTGTCTTGGCTCTGCAGCCAAGACAGAGCCTCTGGTTGGGAATTCCACTTGGGTGCTGCAGGTAGGAACTTGGTCTGCCCAGATTCAAAAAATCGTTGTTGCAAGCCCCTCCCCCTTTCTCAGTCACAGTCAGATTCTCAGTGGCCAAGCCCCACGGATTCCTCGACAATCTCTGTGAGGCAAGACTGAAGTGGGTACTCCCAAGAAGTGCCCAACAATGCTGGGGGAGCTGGATGTCCACCCTGGGCTCTCTTTTTCCACTACAGGAACTGGAGGCTCAGGGGAGACCGCTTGGTGTGGTGCTGTGCCAGCCTGAAGGAGCGGCAATTCGGTGAGCATGTAGCTGCTCCTCTTACCCTTCTAATGTGGTCTGTCTTGGTCTCTGTAGTGCTTGGGGTGTTTTAGCCTCACCCCCATGTTCTAGGATTTTCTCAGTGGTGTCTTGTCCATGAATAGTTGTTAGTTGTTCTTCTTGTGAGGGGGAGCGAGGTTGGGAACGACCTGTACTACTCCAAGAATTTCTTGTTTAATTCATCTTACTATAGCAGCCAGGTCCCAATGCAATAAATTCCAATTTACCTCTAAAATACCTTGAAGACACACTCACAAAGGTTTTTAAGAAAAGATCCTATCACTATCAGAGGCTAAAACTGTCTGAAAACCTGGTGCCATATCCTGGGGGAAATTTCTAGTAACTCTCATGTGATGAAGCTGGACTCTCTGATCTCATGACCTAGAGGCTGATGCTATTCCCTTCTACCATTAAACTGCTGAAAATAATACTTTTGGAAGCCTTCTAAAATGGCCACTCCCAAAATGCTTCATATGATTGCAATCCTTGGTCACAGGCCAAAATAAAAACCATTCCTGTTATCTGTCTGCTTCAAGACTTATATGCCCACGATATATTGTGCTTTTTCTCACTTGGATCTCCTTTGCACTTTCTCTGTACCTCCAAGGCTTTTCTCTGAGCCTTTGGTTATGGAGAAATGTCCCTATAATTCTCACTACCTTCACTGAGTATGCCATCAACTTCCCTGCCTTACATGAGTGAGCTACGTCAAAAACCCAACTGTTCTCTGCTACCTTCTCATGGTGTACTGCTTATGCTCTTCTATAAAGTGTATCTAAGAGGATAAAGTTTATTTGCCTGAAGACCACCTAATGTGCACATATCACATTATATCTTGTGATAATTTCAGTTCATTCTATTTTGGATCCTGGCATTTAGCAGTTATGTAACTCCTCATTTTAATCAGTTCACCTGTGCTTCCAAATCAAAATGAATGAATACTATAGTAAAAAATTATGAAGACAATATATTTTATATAAGATATAAGAATATTTGTCTGATGTTTATGAAAATTCTAGGTCCAGTTGTCCATCTATCCGAATGAAACACAAGTTTTAATAATTAATCGATATCCAAGTAATTAACCTAGTTACAAAATTATATGAAAAGTTAAAAGATCTAGCATTTAATCTTAATATAATAATTGTTGCCTATAGCATAGGCAAAAATAAAATCCTTGTAGGCATTAAAAGATTTTGTCAAAATAGCTTGAATAAATTATAAATTATAGCAAAGTCCAAGCCCACCAAAGTTCTAAATAAAATATCTCATAGGCTTTAGATTAAAAAATATTGGGGTTATATTCTTATTTCACTATATAGTGGCTTTGTAAATTCAAAAGCTTATATACTCCATGTTACATCAGTTTCCTCATAGTAACTTATTGAAAATGATACAAAATTTACCAGGTTATAATATATATATATATATTCTTTTTTGTGAGGAAGATCAGCCCTGAGTTGACATCCATGCCAATCCTCCTCTTTTTTGCTGAGGAAGACTGGCCCTGAGCTAACATCCGTGCCAATCTTCCTCCACTTTATGTGGGACGCCGCCACAGCATGGCCTAACAAGCGGTGCATCTGTGCGCACCCAAGATCCGAACCCGGGCCACCAGCAGCGGAGCGCACTCACTTAACCACTATGCCACGGGGCCGGCCCCTACCAGGTTATAATAAAAATTAAGTGATATAAGATACGCAAGACACACCGTAGGGTGCCTGACCCAATACAGAAGAGCAAATTCAAGTACAAAAGCAGTGCAGTTGAATTAAACAAAAGAGGCAGAATGGAACTTCTAAGATCTCTTTGAAATATGAAAGATGACCCTTATAACATAATAACATTTATTGTTAAACACTTACAGTTGATTTTGTGACTAATTGTGGTGGTCACTGAAGTGCTGCCCAGATCCTCTTCAGAAATGAAGGGCCCATTATCCAGGTGCTGGAAGTACTACTGCTGATTGACAACCCTCAAGCTGTCAAGCCCTCTTCAGAGATTGCCTCAGCTAAAAAGAATAGCCTCAGCCAAGGTCATTCCTCAGTTCCAGATGGCCCACATCTAATGACTGACCTATGAGAGGGCATGAAAACTCATTCCTCTCATCCAAACTCGGAAATCCTCTGAAGATTCATCCCATCTACAAAATTCTCCATGGATTGCCTGAGGCTTTCATTGAGACTGCGTTGCTTCTCAACTTCTCCTTCTGCCTAATCACATTTCTGTATACTCCCTTCCACAATGTTTATCCCAAGAATACTCCTTAATAATACACACAACTTACAGCTATTATCTTATCAAATCATCACAAGGATCATTACTATCATCCCCAGAAGTAAACTGAGACAAGGAGAGGTTAAGGAAGTTGCCCTCTGTCACGAAGCTACTACCCAGGATTTAAACCTACATTTCACACCAAATGTAGTGAACTATACCAGTACCATATTCATTCTATCTCTACTTCTCTCTTATTCATTAAGAGCCATCAAATATCAGAGAGAATATAATATTTAAGTTTCTATCCTAGGGAAGCCCTGTATTTTCAAGTGAATAACTGTACCATAGAAAATTCCTTGGACTGAGTCCTGTGTTTGGCATAAACTAAATCAAAAACACAAAAACAAAAACAAAATGTTCCTGTAAGATGAAATTATTATTGAATTTGTTACTCATTTTATAAACTCAATGATTAATACTTGCATATTAGGCCTTTCCCAGTTAGTATCAAAGTGGATCTTCAACATTTTGAAGTTGAATTTGTTCTTACTAATCTTTTTATACAGTCATGGATTCTGGCCAAAATAAAATCCTTGAATGTCAGAATATTACCATACAAGTTGCATTTTTAATAGTTACCAGAGGCATTAACAATTGGGTAAAAAAATCTGTCCTCATGAGTTTTGCAACAATTTGTAAAGGATAGGGTTCTGTTTATTTTTTGAAAGTCTAAACTTTTGAGCTCTTTGCAAAGTGATATATAGACTATGAATTTCTTAACTTGTTTTCTATATTCATTTTCCTTTAGGCATTACAATAGTCTCCATTACCTGACCTGCTCGTAATATTTTTTAAACTAAACTGGTGTGGTAATTTTAAGCTGTTTTTCTGAATGATGTAGCTGGCTAAGGCACTCCTGGAAGCTTTGTTAGCAAAAGATAATCAAGTTAAAAATGTTAGTTAATATTGGAACATGTGCTTAATCAGAGAGAAATATATAGTGGCTGAACCTAAAGGGGAATGGGTCCTGGGCACACAAACATGGTGAATTTAGTTCTTTAAATATTTGAGATCAATGCTCACCATCAAAGCTTTCCTCAGTGACCTCATGGTAGGAGTCTGCATTTGGGAAATGGAATTCTCAGTCCAAAAAGTTTTACTATTTTTAGTCATTATATTAAAAGATGAGCAGGTTAATGGGTATTTATCCTTTTTGCCCTTTAAAGATTTCTGTTCTGAGAGAGTTTATAATCTCATTGGGAGTAAAATCTGTGTTTTGTGTTTAACATTCCTCACTGCAGTTAACTCCCTGATGTGCACAGAATAGCTCCAATGTGCTGAGTGCTGAGTGTGCCTTACAAAAAAGTAATCTCTGAAATACAATGACCCTGTGAGTAGGTATTATTATTCTTTTTTTTTTAGATGAGAAATCTGAGGCTCAAAGAGGTTAAATAAATTATATAACCTATATTGTAAGAGAGATTTTCTCATGCTTGCTAACTTGAATTTATTACAGTTTATTTTGATTTACCAAGAAAAGCATTTATATAATGCATATATTATCAAATGTACTTACACAAACATAAGCGCAAATATATTTGGTAGCATATGAGCAAATATGAGCTAATCTTTGCATCCACTTCTTATATGTCCCTATGCCACATTCACAAAGAACAATTTTTCCTTTCCTCAATTTTCCATACATTCTTGTCCTTCCATGTTTTTGCAAATGCTATTTGCTAATGCCTGAGATGAGAAAAGAGTTTTCCAGAAAGGAGTTTTCAGACGATATGAAAGAAGATAGCAAGGATGACGTAAAAGAAGAGTAGGAAAAATGGAGAATTTAGGACCATGTTTGAGACTTTAGATTTTATTCCAAGTGAAACCGGAAATGATTGAAGAGTTTAAGCAGAAAATGTGATAATATGATTTTTTTTTTAAAAAATCACCTTTATTATTAGGTGGAGAATGGATTGATGAAGGTTGGATCAAAATTAAAAATAGGAGTAGCTAAGGCTTTATTGGAGCATATAAAGGTTCTCCATTGGTATCAATAGTGGGTTGTAAGAAAGGATCACTATTTTTAATATTCATAATTGTCAAGTTATAATAATACCACAAAGGGAGGAGGCCTGAATAAGAGAAAACTATAATTTGAAAAATAACAGTGTGAGTCAAGTTTTAAATAAACCATGCAAATACCAGAGAAATGTGGAAAGAATCTTATGCAAGTTCTGCTTTTTCCACTGAGGTAGCCCACTCAACACACTGAAACTTTGTCATAACTTATCAAGTGACTAAATTCTAGGATCTCCCTTTACAAAACTGTGGCAGGATGCACCTGAATAAAGAGAGGAGTAAGCTAATGTTTCAACTATAGTTCTGATTGAATTCGTTTACTTTGTAACTGATATATGTTTACAGAGATTAAAGAGAGTTTGAAGATGATCTCACAATGTGCCCAATTGTCTGTTAAGTTTTACAAGTAGTGAAAGAGCATGTCTGAAAGGATCAAAATAAAGATGAATATACTTTACTGTATTTCCATCTCATACACTTTTTAAAAGCTCCAATAATGATTTTTTTCCTGCACACAATACAAAATAGTAAATAACAATGAGTTAAAGAAGAAAATATTAAGACTAAGGACCTGGGATTTGAATAGACAATCCTAGACAAAGAGTCAATTTGTATAAATCACCATGAGAAGATTCAAGAAAACCAGAGCAAAAGAGACAAGTAAAAACACTCTTCACTGATCATTCGTTTTGTTTAAGAGATTCTTCATGAAAGGATGCGGATTAAAAACAATAGATGCAGCTAAAAAATAAGCTTTAAGGAAGCAATTTGATATACTTCAAGAGAAAATATAATCATGGATGTATTTCTTGGGCCCAGAAAAATGCATAAAGACTTTAGTAGAGTTATGTCTATACTATATTCCCTTCAATGAGTTTCTTCAGGCCTCAGGTGAGGGGAAAGGAACTTGAAAAGTTATGGAGAGTAGGCAAAACTGGTTTTCAGCATGCCCTACCATATCAGTTATCTATTGGTATGACACACTGTATAACAAACACAGAATCTTGCTTACATACAACACTATGTATTTATTTCTTATGCGTCAAGGGGTAAGCTAGGGATCACCTGATAAAGGCTGGACTTGGCTGCAGCAGCTCTGCTTCATGTATCTCTCTTCTTTCTTGTTGAACTGACAGGCTATCTCAGAAATATCCTCACGGCAATGACAGAAACACAAGACTGTAAGCAAAAAAATACAAAGCCCTCTAAGACCAAGGCTCAGAACAGGCATGCTGTTACTTTCACTGCATTCTATTGGCCAATGCAAGTCATATAAGCAAACCCAAAACTCAAAGGATAGACAAATATATTACATCCCTTGAGTAGGGAAAGGTAAGAGTAAGTAAATATTTCTGAACAATAATATAACCTACCAAACTCCCTTTCTTTTCTTCTCTGCTTCCGTTCTGTCAGCCTCTTTCTTTAGCTCTGGGGGAGAAGTCAATTAGGAAGAAACTAAATCATAATATAAGCTACTTGATGTGCTATCTGTTGAAGAAATATTTTTATTTTGAAAAAACAAACATAGGACAAGTGTAATCACTGAGGGTGTCATTTCAAATATCTCATGGGAGCTATATTTCTGGAGAGTACTTTTATAGATAAGCGCATACGGGACCAGAGACAGACCAGCCCTGAACACCAGTAAAGTTTTTTTTCCTCTCCATTTCACTTCTGGATTATATTATTTAGTTATTTATTTTTATTTTATTTTACTTTTTTTGGTGAGGAATAGTGGCCCTGAGCTAACACCTGTTGCCAATCCTCCTATTTTTGCTTGAAGATTGTCCCTGAGCTAACATCTGTGCCAATCTTTCCCTATTTGGATATGGGACTCTGCCACAGCATGGCCTGACGAGCCATGTGTACGTCCACCCCTGGGATCCGAACCCGCGAACCCCGGGCTGCCGAAGCAGAGTGCATGAACCCAACCACCACACCACTGGGCTGGCCCCCTGGATTATATTTTTATTATTTTTTTTATAAATATATATTTTTTTAAATTTTTATTTATTTATTTTTTTCCCCCAAAGCCCCAGTAGATAGTTGTATGTAATAGCTGCACATCCTTCTGGTTGCTGTATGTGGGACGCGGCCTCAGCATGGCCGGAGAAGTGGCGCGTCGCTGCGCGCCCTGGATCCGAATCCGGGCCGCCAGCAGCGGAGCCCGTGCGTGCACTTAACTGCTAAGCCACGGGGCCGGCCCTGGATTATATTATTTAAATAAGCTTTCTTTTTCTCTGTTTCTGCTTCAGAAACACTCAAACTCTTCTGCAACCACAGGAGCAAATCAAACGATGTGCTCACCATACTTGGCAAGCCACCAACTTATTAGGCTTTACTGGCCTAGTGAATTGTTAGTATTTTAGTAAGAGAAAACTGTAACATCATAATTATAAAATAATCCAAAACCAGTCTACTGAAACTGCAACATTATCATTTTCATTTGTGTTCTTTATTAGCTATGAGGATTCAAATTTCCAAAGACCTGTGGGCTCTTTAACACACACACTATACTCACAAACAGCTGCAAACTGCCATGGATACTGTTTTACATTAAACAGGGTAAGAGAGATAATATCTTATTTAATTTTTCATTTGGGCAATTTATTTTCTATGCCATACCCACAAAACTTCTCAAAGTACTACCAAATACACAAATATTGCCAGAACTAAATTATTTCCTTAAGAACATTAAAGGATTCTGATTCCCTATTAGTTCTCACTCCCCCACACACCAGTGCACATTTACCATAAGGTTTACCTCCACATCACCACTTCACAGAGACAAACTCTTTCTTTCTCTCTCATTGACTGTCAGATCCCATTTTGTTTTTTAAAAACAATTCTCTAATATAATCCCCATTTCACAGATGAGGACTACCAGGCCTGTGAAAGATGGAATAACTTATCCAGAGTTTATATACTTAGTAACTTGTATAGTTCATATTTTAAATGCAGGTAAGTCTAACTCAAAAACTCATCCTTTCTCCATACAGCAGATTTCAATAAACTCTTTCCAGGAGGGAAGTAGATAGTTGTGGTAACTAGTATAAGGATAGTGGAAAGCCACCACAATAATAGTAATAATCATAGCTAATTTTATCAAGCGCTATGCTTTGTCAGGCATAATGCTAAACTCTCCAAATAAATTGCTATTTTTTCCCTCAAAAAATTCTGTTATTTATGTTTTATTGTTACCTCCTTTGGTTGATGAGGAAACAGGCCCAAAGCTCTCAAATTATTCCCTCAAGAACATCCTTAGCTTTGAATCCAGAGTTTGAACTCTTAATAACTATGTTCCAGAACCATGTATCATCCTAGAACTGTGTATGATCATGGATCTGGTGAAGGACCAAAATCCCATCTCTTGACCCCCAGACTTCATAGGTGAACCACACTGCCATCTTGTTTAGGAACTTTATTTCCTAATACTCAGTGGCAGAAGTTAGAGCAGGAAGTTATCAGATATGAAAAGTCAGCCCAAGGCATCAACTATTAAAATATCAGAAGGTAATCCCCAGGAAGAAAAACTCAACCTGAGTTTTCTCATCATCCTGCTCACTAGGCGGAGATGGATCCCAAGGCATGGGAATCCCAGAGCAAGTGGCGATATTAGGCTGGAGGAGGACAAAAGAGAAGGTCCCGCCATCTGGCCTTTGCCCCTTGCTCTCTCAGGACTCATAGGACTATATAAAACCTTGACATCCTGGACACAGTCATGGCAGCTGGGAATTGTCTGGGAAACGAAACATGCATGCTTGGTTAATTAATCTTGCTTCCTAGTAAACAATGAAGAGAAAAATCACATAAAATATATAAGAAAAAAAGGGAAAGCTGAATATTGGAATCAGTATAGTGAAGAGAGAAAACCAAGGGTAGAGTGTCACAAAATTAAATTTCAGCCCTGAAATGCACTAACAGAAATCTGTGGTCTGGTCATTTATCCCTCCAGAACCTGTTTCCAGATCTTGAAAATGGAGATGGGAGAGGGGGAAGGTAGTTAAATGTCATTCAATTTTCTTTGCGGCATTGGAGTTCAATTTTCTATGTTTTCGAAAGTTTTCAGAGTTTCTGCTAAAAAAAGACATCCTTTTCTAATACTTAGGTAAAAATAGACTTGAAAATGAACCACTCTATCATTGTAGGTCTGCAGCTCATGTTTTATCACATTTGTCAAATCATGCAACAACTTAGCCCCTTTCAGTAGTTTTACACTAGGACTTCTTCGACTGTGCCCATGTATACACTAAGACTTTCTGTAGTGATAGAGGTACTTAGAATTTCCTCAAGTGATTTCTGTTACTTCAAGGGGTCCAAATTCAGATTTTAAAACATATAATTCTGTGATAATAACAAGAAGCCTCTTTTGTGTTTTTATTTGCGTTATTTATTTTAAGCATGGACAATCAGATTTCCAGACTACATTTTTTCTCCTGTTACCTAGGATTTCCCTGTCATCTAAGACGAGCAAACACTATAACCAGTTTTCCTCAGGCTTGAAATTATCAGTGCTATAACTTGAGTTCAGATGGCATCTTCCTTTCAAATCTTTGCTTCAGTTAGAAAACTTAATTTTGGGGCTGAAATTTCTTACTTGCTCTTGGTCCAGAAGTGAATTATTTTAAGGAATTTAATTAAAATACATCCAGATAAGGTTTACATGCCTGCCAAATGTCATTTTAAATAAACAGAACAATTTACCCCCAGTTTCTTTTGTGATACATAGATGAGCAAAAAGAAAATTTCAAATTATTAGGCACTTATTATTTTCATTAAATTAAAAAAAAGTTTCCTTTTTTCCCTTTAATTTTCTATGAATTTCTCCTTCCATAGTGCGTGTAACTTTTTGAAACTAGCACAACACTAGATTTGTTGACTGTGTGAGGAGCAGATAATACTCTTCCCTGGTGCTGTGCAACATTTGATATAAAACTCAGAAAGGTGGTTCCATAGAAACTGTGCTTCAGCAAATTTAATAGGTTTTTTTTTCAATTAAAAAAAATGAGAGATGGGTACTGTCAAACTTCAATTTTGTTTTTCTGTATCATACATAGTTATACTATATGAGCACAATATTCTTCATAGCAATTAATCATGAACATGAACTCGTGCAGTGTTTTAAAAACACTTCTTAGTCCTTTGGGAACTATAACATACACTGAATTTAGAAACAGAAATTCCCCTTATTGTTAAAACTTCCAAGTATCGTATACTGAGTCATTTTTACACCCTTTAAAAAAGTAATTGGCATGTTTCTTTGCTTGTATAGTTGCAAGGAAAAGTAAAATTAATGCCGTGAAAATATGCATGCGTTCCGAAAGGAAGACAGAAAAAAATTAACTACAAAAGATATATAACCAAATAAATTATTTTTATTATATACTATTGATACTGTGAACTAAGTATATGTTTTCCCATTTATAAAAACCCAGGTTACCAAATGAACTTGTTTTATTTAAGTGAAACTCAGAATCATAGAAATTTAGAATGCCAGAGCTGGAAGGAATATCCAACCCAAATTCCTGATCTTATTAATGAGGAAACTGAGGCTTAGACTGATGAAATGAATTATCACAGAGTCCATTGCTATTTTACATTTACATTCAAATCACAAACGTGCTTACCCAAGTGAAGCTATGGTGCAAGTCTTCTATAAAAGAATATGCACATTTCATAATGTATTAATCCTATCCAAATCTTTCGAGGTAAACACACAGCAACGTATTTGTTCACAGTTGGGGGAATCGCTTTGTTATTAAATAATTTTACTCCTTGTGATTTCCTTCTCACTTAGAATCCAATACAAAGTTCATTAATCCAATATTTATTAAGCATCTACTATGTATCAGGCTATGTTCTAGACAACAGAAATGAACAAGAGTCATGATGAGCATTATACTCAGATATGTAAATGGATATAGTCTGAATTACTTATTTCCATTTTTTAAAAAATCATTCATGTTCTTTTCCCATTTCACCTTCCGAAAATTTTAAATTTCCTTTGTTAGGCTCAAGCTACTCACTACAAAATGTAAGGGATCATTGTCATTAACAGGTGCACCAATACTATGTTTATTTAAGAAAAAAATGAAATTTAATTAATTTGACTATTGTAGACAAAGTAAATCTTTCAAGCCTCTGTTTTGATTTCCTCAGTAATTTAGACTGATTCTATTAACCAAAATTTATCCCTAAAAAAACTAGATAATGATACTATTAGTAATCCAATGGGATAATAATAGTCCTTTCTATTGGGATTTACAATGCACCAGTTACTTGCAAGTACACCTTAAATATGTATGGCAATGGGTGATTTTGGTGCTGTGGAATTTAATCCCTCCCCTCCTCCTTTGAGAATCAGATTATATACTAATTTGCATTATTGTTGGGCTTTTGCTGTATTTATCTCACTTAAACAAACCTGGGAGATAGGCATGCCACTTGGTGCCATTTTATACTGAAGGAAACTAAGGCTCAGAGAAATCAGATACTTTGCCTAATTTGGGAAGCGATAATTCTCTGATTCCGTATTATATTTCTAGAGGTAAGTAACATTTTCATTCAAATTAGTCTCTACCAATATTTCCCCAAGCTTAAAAAGTACTACTTTAATGTAAATTTTTCTGACTTTTTAAGGTGACTTTTAGCTTTGCCTGGGTCTTCAAGCCATCGTATCAGCTTTGCTGAATGTTATAAACCCTATATTATCTTCCTCAATTCTACATTATAATTTATAGGGCAATAAATGAATACATACATACATAATACATAAAGTTATCTACTTTTCTAATTCTTCTCTTTCCTTGATGCTCATTCTTTTTATGCCTACAGAAAGAAACAATTTAAAAAGAAATATATATCCGCATAAATATTTTGTCTCTTACTCATACATATATTTTCATTCAAAATGAAACTTCTATTCCTTAAATTGGTCTAAACATTACCTTTTTCTTAAGACAGAATTGAGTGTAAATTGTCATTGTATTGATTAATAGATAGTCTTCATTCGTAGGCAGAAAAGTCTACCCTATTCTATACAAAGTGTCCATGCCGCTTTCCTACAACTTTGCCATTAAAAACTTCATTACATCTTTTCATGTGCCTATTGGTCA
This sequence comes from Diceros bicornis minor, assembly GCF_020826845.1. NCBI lineage: Eukaryota > Metazoa > Chordata > Mammalia > Perissodactyla > Rhinocerotidae > Diceros > Diceros bicornis. The sequence goes on from NC_080781.1 coordinate 23,454,423, forward strand.
TCTGTATATCTTCCTTGGAGAAGTGTCTGTTCATTTCCTCTGCCCATTTTTTGATCGGGTTGTTTGTTTTTTTGTTGTTCTATTGTGTGAGTTCTTTATATTAATCATCAGGGAAATGCAAATCAAAACAACACTAAGATACCACCTCACGCCTGTTAGAATGGCTATAATCACCAAGACAAAAAACAACAAATGTTGGAGAGGATGTGGAGAAACAGGAACTCTCATACACAGCTGGTGGGAATGCAAATTGGTGCAGCCTCTATGGAAAACGGTATGGTAATCCTCAAAGAATTAAAAATAGAGATGCCCTATGATCCAGCCATCCCACTACTGGGAATCTAGCCAACGCACCTGAAATCAACAATCCAAAGAGGCTTATGCACCCCTATGTTCATTGCAGCATTATTCACCATAGCCAAGAAGTGGAAGCAACTTAAGTGTCCCTTGACTGATGATTGGATTAAGAAAATGTGGTATATATATACAATGGAATACTACTCAGCCATAAAAAAGACAAAATCCTCCCATTTGCAACAACATGGATGGGCCTGGAGCGTATTATGTTAAGTGAAATAAGCCAGAAAGAGAAAGACAAACACTGTATGATCTCACTCATATGTGGAATATAAACCAACACATGGACAGAGAAAACTGGACTGTGGTTACCAGGGGCAGTGGGGGTGGGGGGTGGGCACAAGGGGTGAAGGGAGTCATATATATGGTGATGGACAAACAAAAATGTACAACCCAAAATTTCACAATGTTAGAAACCATTAAAACATCAATAAAAAAAAAAACTTCATTATACATGATATAAAAAGAGAATAAAACGATGTAAGGTTAGTTCTTCCCCATGAAGTAAAGAAAGTACATCTGTGATTTAAAGTATATTCATTGATTACCATTGCGTTCTGTGTTAGATATCTGGAGATTTAAGTCTATATTGATATCTATTATCTCTACTATACTACCTAATTTATAAATAAATATATATGTATATGTATTTCATGGACTTTATTATTTATGTTTAAATATTAAATTTTGTGGTATGTGCTACTGAGTTCTGCTGTTCAAGATAACAAAGAAGAGATGCATAATGAGAATTTGAGGAGTCAGGGAAACTCAGGAAACACTTTTGGGGCTGTCAGATACAGCAACAACAGGATGATAGATGTTACTATAGACAGTTGCAAAGGAAACAAATGAGCCTAGAGTTTGATGAGGTGGGGATGGGGTGAGCTGTACAGAAGTAGTACTTTCTAAGCTGATTGTTGAGGACGTATAAGAATTAATCAGAAATAGAAAAGGAGAAAGGATCTTCAAGGCAGAAAGAAAAACACAAATTTAGATAAGGAGGTCCAGAAGAACAGGAAATAATCTAGGATTGAAAGTGATGGGGTAGTGTCTGATTGTTCGGAGATAGGGGGTGGCTAATGACAAGGCTGGAGAGAGGAGAGGAGATATCATGGAGGTCTTTCTCTCATATCTTGCTGAGAAGTTTGATTTCTAGCTTTAACTTTAATTTGAGAAAGAACAAACTGTCAGAAATGAAGAAGATGGAGGGGTAAGGCTTGTTGAAAAGAATAACATCTGGATACAAAAGTTAGAGAGACTACTAACATAAAATTCTATCTGGCTAGAAATTGCCAACATATCTCCTCTCATATTCTTTCCCAATAATATCTGCTGAGCCAAAGACAAAGAATAAAGGAAAAAAGGAAAACAAAAACTTCAACATACTCCAAATTAAATGAACTGAAACTAATTGGTAGAACCTATAAAGAATTTCATTAGTTACAAAGTGTAATGAAGCTCGATTGAGAAATAATTTGTAGCCTGATCCTAAATCCTTCAACAGAGAATATTAAGTGATTATTTAAAAATAATGAGCTAGCTTTACGTGTGTTATCATGGAAGGCTAATGTATATTACTAAGAAAAAACAAACAAAAGTTAAAAATAGATAAGCAATATGTATAGAATGATCCCATCTTTGTAAACACATCCATGCATTTATGTATATTTGAATATATCTATAGAAGCACAAAGAAAGGTGCAAAGGGATATTAAAGAAACTTATAACATTGGTAATCTGGGGTAGAGAAGATACCAAATTTCTTTATAAATCTTTGTATTGCTTGATTAGTTACAGCAAGCATGCATTATTCTTTACATTTAAAATATGTAAATTACAAAAGCATAAGAAAATGTAATTGCAGATAATCCATAAAATAGTGAGAATATTACTTACTAAAATATAGGAAAGCTGGTGAAAGTATTACTCATTGAAAAAAGGTTCATAGGTTTAAATATGTTCTTGAGAGAAAAAAGAATTTAAATTAATGTTCAATTTTAGAAAGAAAAAATTAACTGAAGAAAGCATGAAAAAATACGAACATTTAAAGCATAAATTAATAAATTACAATATGGAAAATCAATTACAATGCAACAAATAGAATACTTGTTTTCTTTAAGTATTTCATACATAAACTATTGGTAAATTAAATAATGATAGAAAACATTGATAAATAAAATTTGAAGCAAAAAAAGAAAAAACTACAGAGCTGTTTAAAAATATACAGACAGAATACATACATTCTATCAATCTGAAAAAAATAAACATTTATGAAAAATATAAATTCTTTAAATGGACATAAGTAGACAAAACCTGAACCAACAAATTATCATGGAAGAAATGAAAAAACATATCAAAGTTTTCAAATAGGTTCTAAGCAAAGATGATGTGTTGTTTTCTGTTATGATAATTCCCGTGCTAAATAAACCATTCAGTCTTATAGAAAATAAGGGAAAGCCAAGTAATTTGTTACTGAATGGAGCACAGCTAGGCTATCCATAATTGGCAAACGTAATGAATACGCATAAGCTCATGTGCACACACACACACATCTACATAAAACCATAGTTCCACAATAGTCCAATCTCAAGTAAATTCAAATGAGAATACCCGATTGCATGAAAACAAACTCAATTGTTCATTAAGTGATTTATCTGCTGAGAAAAAAATAGGGCTATCTCAGGAATAAAAGGATAGCCTAATATTAAGAATCTTATGAATATAAAACAAGGAAACCTCTGTATCATGAAAATTAATACCTTGAACTACCAGCAAATAACACTTTAAAGTCTGGGAGAGGCAATGAGCAAAAGTGTCCAAATGTGATCCTGGGAGCTTACTTCAGTTCTCTAGACAATGAGCTGGCTGAGACTTGGGGTACCCTCTTCTCTCAGGGGGAGGAGATGTACTTTCAAACAACTTCTCCAAGGATGGATGAGTTCCTGCTACTGAAGAAGAGGCAACACACCTGTCTTGAGCCTCAGCATCTCCAGATGCAGGGCAGCTAGCTTTCCCAGACAACTCTGATGCCCTGGTACCACAACAATCTGTTCCCACACTGATGAGTTTGTTCTCATATTTGCCCCTAATAAGGAAAAGCAAGAAGCAGGTAGTGTCCCTCCACTTGACCCTGGCATGCCTCTTTGTGGAAAGGTGGCAATATCAGGTATTTATGCCTTCTCTTGCTACTCTTGCCTTGTAAGTTTCCCCAATAAAACCTGTGTCTTAATCTATTCCTTCCTATACTGCACATTTTGCCCTGACCAGTCACGCAGGACTTGGCAAATGTCTAGAATCCTGGCCATTAAAATCTGAAACAAGAAAGCAAAGAATGTACCATGTTCTTCCTAATGCAAAGAGAACAGGAACAGAAAAAAATGTATACGTTTGTTCAGGTCCTTTGAGAAGCAGATGCCAATATGGGATTAGATGTCCAAGAGATTTATTGGGGAAAACACCTATGAAGGAAAAAAGGGGAGGGAACCAGAGGGGACTGGAAGAGTCGTCACACTGTGAGGCAGGTCTAACCTCCATGAAAGAGTGAAACAAGAAGATAAATTTGGGCAGGAAATATATTAGATTGGGTGCAGTGCTAAGAAAGTTTCAGCAAAGCTGATGGGGAGTCCTTGAGCCAAAATCTGCTGTCGGAGGAGTCCTGTGTTTCCCAAAACGTGTCTGTCTCAGTCACTGGCTGGGAGAAGCTCATAAGAAGCGTGGCCTCGGTGCCAATACCATGATGGATTTCAGAGGGCAATAACTGGGCAACTCTGACAATTATGCTCCCTGCAGTAAGAGATCTGAGAGGCTCATTCTCATGGCTGCCACAGTGTAGTTTTTAACTAAGAGAAAACCATGAGAATTCTCAGATATGCTTGGAAACCACAAGAAGACGAACAGCAAAACATTTATTATTTAAAAGACACTTTAAAATTCATCTGTGGGGCTGGTGATGTTCTGGAATTAGGATGAAATTGCTTTGCAGGTAAGTAAGAACACTCTGCGTGCTATAAAGTGTGGTGCAGCAGAACTTCATTTAATTATGATAGCATACATCCAAGAATAATAATAATAAACCAAGCACCACATATAAGCCTCCAAAATCTCATGACAATCTGTCCAGCTTTCATATGCTATGCTAATAATAAAAACGGATGTGTTTGAAATAGATTATATCATAGCAGTTTTAAAATAGTAGAATATTAAAAACATGATATATCTAACAAAGAAAAATATAAATGAATATGTCTTTGCATATATGTGATGAAATATTATACAGTTATTTAATAAACCAATCATTTCAAAGAATTTGTGCTGAAATGGTAAAATTTTTACCGTAAGTGAAATTTAGAAGTATATAAATCTGTTTCTGAAGTGTGATCCTAGTTACACACACACACAAACAGAGAAAAGCAAATGCAAGGGAACAAACATAAACACTCATGCATAATTTCTGAGGGTTGAATTAGGAATAATTTGATGTTTATCCTTTATGCTTTTTAGCTCTTTTCAGATTTCTCCATTAGGCATGAAGCACAAAATCAGAAAATAATTTTTTAAAATAATTTTAAAATTTATAAAGTATTATAGTAGGCATGTGGTCATCATTGACACTGTTTGTCAACTATTTCCGGTCTCCCCCTTCCAAGCAAATGGTAGGAATGCACTTCCTGGTTAGGTGGCCTCATGGTTCGGTGGGGCTGCATGACTAGATTAAAACGGTGAGTTGACAGCAGAAGCATGATGTGTCACTTCCAGGCCGGGGCATTTAACTGCTGATACAACATATTCTCTGCCATGATGACCAGAAACAGCGAAAGTGGTGGCTGCTTCATCAGTCTGAATACCTGAGAGACCACCATGAGCAAACCCTCTCTGCCAACCAGTGATTGCCATGTACTGTGAGTAATACGTGTGTTCCCTTAAGCACTGAGATATGCAAGTCATAGTTTCAACATAACCTAGTCCATTCTGACTGACACAAATGTGATTCCTAGAAAAGGGGGACTGCCATAACAAAAACCCCAAATATGAAGCATTAGCTTTAGGACTAGGTGGCAGACAGGGAGGAACTGCTCCAATAAGGCGCCCACAATTAAGAGAGAGAGAGATCTCAAAAATAACTGGATAATACTTCTGCGATATTCTTGCCAAAAATGAATAACTTCAATCTAATCATGAGAAAACATCAGACAAACCCAAGTTAAGAAACATTGTGCAGAACACCTGGCTAGTACTCTTCAAAAGTGTGAAGGTCATGAAACAAAAAAAAAAAAAGAAAAGAAAAACTGTCACGGAGCAGAGGAGACTAAGGAGACATTGACAACTAATACAATATGGGATCCTGGATTAGATCCTGGAAGAGAAGAAAAACATTAGTGGGAACACTGATGAAATTCTAATTAGGTCTGTAATCTAGTTAATATTGTTAATTTCCTGGTTTTGATAATTATACTATTGTTATGTAAGATGTTAATATTGGGGGGGCTGGATGAAAGGTGGGAACTCTCTGTACTATTTTGCAACTTTTCTGTAAATTTTAATTATTTCAAAATAAACAGTTAAAGCAAAGCTGAATAAAGAATTCTTCATGTAAAAAACCAAAAGGAATTGTGTTGTGTTTACACGTGGAACAAGCTGGAATAGAACAGAAAGAAACCACAAACTTGCAGGAAAAATTTTTTACAATTCTTTGAGACACAAAGCAATACTTAGGCTTCTAAACTTCTAAACAGACAAAGCAGGATGAGAAAGCTGCACAGCCCTCAAAAAGGGTTTAGTTTCAACTCTCATTTTAAATGTGGACAAAGATAGTAATGAAAAAGTAAGAACTCACCACAAGACACAGAAAAGGGTTTTAAAAATCAATGGCTGATGAGTATCTCCTAGGGAGAAAAATTGAAGTATAATCAAGGAATATTTCCTGCATTCAGATGTCTGCCCAGTAACATATCAGAATTGCTAACCAACTCTACATGTCCCCTATTCTTTCTTCTCCCAAACAGGAGTGTTTACTGCAGTTATACTGAACTTGTTCCTTCATTGTATATGGTGTGGGTGGGGTGCGAAGATAATTTGTGTTTGTTTTTGTTCCCCGATTCTGCCAGAACAGAACCTATGTAAGACAACCACACGTCAATCTCTGTGACAGAGGCAACTCTGTGATCCTGGACATTGAAACTGATGTTTTGACTACAAGCAGCCTTTGGTTTGTCTCCTTGGGGAAGAGATATAAATGTATTTTGTATGAGAGAGAGAGGGTGAGCCAAATATTCAGCGATCAGTAGGTGGGGACTGTTTGTCAAATACTACTGATTCTTCAGTTATTACTGTTGTTTGACAAAGATTTCTGATTATTCTCCCATTTGTGTACATGGTAGGACTGTACTTTCTGGTCTCCATATGGCTGGATAGGACTGTGTGAGTAGATTTAGCTGCTCAGTTGTGAGTAGAAGTAATATTTGTCACTACTGAGCTGGTTCATTTAATTGCGGATGTGCTGCCATCCATAGCTTCCTTTCCCCACTTTGCTCATGACCAGCAATATTCCAGATGGTGGCTGCTCTGTCAGCTTGACTCCATATGCAACTACCACAAATGGAAATCACTTCCCCTATCCCTCCTCAGTGCCCCATAACAGACACGTAGAATAAACCAAATATCAACTTTATCATCATCATCATCATCTATGGAGAACTGAGGATTTTTTTGTTACTGCAGAACAGTCTAGTCTGACTGAGACAAACTATGTCTCCAACTGCCATAACATGTTCCTGTTATTTAAATCTTTAGCACTTAGTTCAGAATATTAAGTTATACTTTATACTTAGAGGGAGACAAATCATTCAAGATTTATTCTAAGTTTCTGAATATCCATTACCAGACAGTCATGTTTGTCCACAACAGCAAAGTACCTGGCACAGGATAGGTACTTAATAAGCATGTTTTAGTGAATTTATGTATTAAATCCATATATGTATGAATGAATATATAGAAGAATGAAACAAAAACAAAAACAAAATGTACTGAATGTCTCATGGAGAATGACTAGTAGTGAATAGCCCAAGAAAGATATTCATTTTGAAGTTAAAATCAATGTAAAAATCTAATAGTGAATAATTTCACATAAAGAAGACACAAGCAACAGTGCCTCAGACTCAAGCAAAAGATAATTCCCTGAAATTTTTATAAGAAACAGTAAATTTATGCCATCTTCATAATGAATCCAACCAAGGGAAGCGTTCAAAAGTATGTTTTAAAGGTTAAAAGAAAACATGAAAATAAAATCAAAATGAAAATGTGTGTGTGTGTGTGTGTGTGTGTATGTTCACTATTAGGCTTGACTTTCTGTCATATATTGGGGTTAAATTTGGGAATCTACATAAAAGTGCCTATAAGAAAGTATATTTACCCCATAATATATAAGGGAAATATTAAGTAAGAGTAACTGCTAAATATCACACATCCTTTCAACTGCATTATTTCCTTTACTTTTCACTTTTGTGAGTTAGTATACATTACTGGTAGAATTGAGAAAAGTAGGTCATTGGCCATGTCCAGGTGGGCAAAGAAGTTTAACTTGTGGAAAAGTAGGCCAACTGCACCACAATTAAGACATCTGCCCACTTAATTACTGCTGCATTAAAAAGATAACTCTCAAATTTTCTCCTAGCCCTACTTGTCACTGCAAAGTTTCAATATGACACAGTCTGTCAACCCAGAGGGTTAAAATTTTAACATGTATTTCTTGAAAATCATCACATTTGTCTATTTTACATGTTTAATAAATGAGAATCTCATGTAAAAATTAAATCATCACAATATTATTGTCTCTGCTGAAAACTATTTTTCAATGTAAGATGCAATCTGTAATTGACTCAATTTAATTCAGCCAGCTGCTGTATTTTAAGAACAATTTGCTTCCCTCAGCTTGTCTTTTCCATTTTTTCCTTTCCATGTTTGTGAGTGAAAGAGTTATTTGGTCAGCAGGAAACATTCTTGAACATCAAATATTTAAAACTGTGGAGCCACAAATTTGAAACAGTATCCATGCTAGGCTTCTGCAAAGAACAGAGAATTTGAATCATACGGTAAATTTCTGTGGTTTGCTAGGAGATGCATTAAAAACAACAACAAAATGGTAAGAAATTCAATAAGCTTTGAAATTTGTGAGGTGTGCATAAAAAACATTACTGCAACGTGTCTTCTCTTTTAATAATCAAAATTTCTTCTGAAAAATGGTATGAAGATATTACTTTAAAAATAGTAAGAAAGAAAAATAGCAAAGAAAAATGACAGAGCGTGTATGTTATTCTACTCGTTAAAAAACCTAGCAACATACAAATAAATAAGACACGAGGAAACCTGTAGCGTATTCTATAGCAAAGCGATGTTAATAGAATAAGGTTAAATTTTAAATGTCAATAAGTTTTTAAGTTTTTCCCACTAGTATGTATGGTATTGCTTGACATTTTATTTACTTCTTTTTAATAAGCACAGGACCTAGCTTAGTACATTCTATATAGTAGATGTGGAGTAAACATTTGCTGAAATGATTTAAGTGAATTTCTATTTAAAATTTTGGTAAACATATATAAAAAACTTACCCTCTCAACAATATTTGCCCTTACTTATTAAGTTAAATTTTGGAAGGTTCTTTTAATAAAGTATATTTCCCTAGAGGAAAAAATATCTTAAGGACGTGCTTAGACTTTATCAGAGATTAAATACAAGACTTTCCAACTCTGTACAAGAAGAATCCTCAAAAACGAAGTACTGTGTCCTCCCTCATCACCCAGCTCCACATACACATGCTGATGTATCCAGTGTTCTTTGTATTTTATATGTTTAATTTTGCTCCTGACAGAAATTTCTCTCAATATGAAACATTTTTATTAAAGTATATTCCAGTTGTTTTCCATGGGGATTTTGAGCTTTTAATTTTAGCTTGATTTGTGTGGTCATGGCTTAGAGTAACAGCCTGAGCCACAAGCATCCTTTCAACACAAAATAAGTGAGGAAGAACAATCCCACAGACCTTCCCCACTTCACAGTGGAATAAGTATACCATAGCTGCATGTTTCAATCAACTGACCAGGATTCACTCCATTTTTTATATGGGAGCCACTGCTAGGTGCTGAGGAAGTAAAGTAATGGGAAAGGGATATTTTTCGCCCTTGAGAAACTTCTGAAATCTAGCTGAGGAGATGGGAAACTGGAAAATTGCTCCCTTATAAGTCAAAGAATGTTTATGGAAACCACCATGATCTTACTGACCTTGGAGTCTCAAGGTGCTTTGTTCCTCATTTTTGGTACACACTTTATTTGGTTATCTTACTATTTTTACCTATATCATTTCATATCCTTATTAGAGTGCAAACTTCTTGAAGGCGCATATTGTGAGGCACTTGTTTTCATGATTTTTGTGGTTGAACCTATAGAGGGCTTTTCAAACTACGGTGAGTAGTCAAGAAATATGGAGAGCCCTCCATGAAATTCTCTGTTGCAGCATGGAATTCTCTTTCTAGGTCGACTCATCTATCCTTCAACTTTTCCTTAATTTCTGGAGGGGGAAAAAAGGACAAAGGGAAAAAAAAGAATTTGGGGAAAAAAAGTACAAAGAGGCAGAGATAAAATGTTTTGCAGTTATGTTATGAATAACCGTCACTATTAGCAAAAGAAAGGTGGATTTGTCTTTTCTTAAAAATTTAAAGGATCTAAAACCCCTTGAGTAATATAAAGTTAGAATCTCATTTTCCCTTTCCAGAAAGAGCCAGGAGTATATTCCAGTACCTAGGGAGTCTTTTGACACTTCTGACGGACCTTGATTCTGATGAGCAAGGAAAGACAAGACTGAAGGAACCATAGAGAGAAAAGGGAGAGGGAAGCCCAGCTGAGGTAGATCCCATATGCACTGCAAGACAGAAGGAAAAATTGAAGTTTACACTGTCCTTTGGATGCCATATTCACAACTCTCTAAATGTGTTTTGTAAAAGATCCCCTAATAGATTTTTTTTCTTCTGTTATACCTTTTTAGACTTCGTAGGCATAAGCAAAGGACTGCAAAGAGCATCATACAATTTTAGACCCCGAAAAGGCTTAAAATGCAAATTTAAGAGGACTTCTCTAATTAATATCTGAAATGAAGAAACTGAGACCAAGAAAAGTTAAGTTTCTTCTAGATTATAAAGGATTTATGTTTATGACAGACTAAGGACAAAGGGCCAATAACTATATTTCCTCATCCAATGTTGGCAATTTTTTTTCCATGGGAGTGTCCTATTATCACAGCTTTACTCTCTTTTACAAAACACACATAAAAAGAACATATGATTCTTCATATATTCATTCTCTCTGAAATTAAATCTAATATTTAGTGGTGGAGAAAAAGGACAAATAGAGAAGGGAAGATATAATTTCCTTTTTCTACAAATGTTGTTCCTTCATGTCCTTTGTTTATAAGTTATTAATGGTAAAGCTTAGTCAGATCTGGCTGTTTCATATTATAATTGATGTTCTCAACGACTTCTCTTTGTTTTCATTGATGAAGATTTAGTTTATTTTGGCAGATGATTTAATATTTTTAACCAAGGGCCTAACACTTCGTCCTCCATAAAGTAATTTTATCATAGCAATGGGTTGAAACTGCATATATGTATTACCCGAAGTGTTAGCTTGTAAACACATGATCATATATTATCTGTAGCTGTAAATGTAAATTTCTGCACAATAGGGGCCATTTCCTTTTTCTTTTGAAGAATTAAGTACCGCACCTCTGCAGAACAATTTTATATAAAAGAGTGCGTATAGAAAATGCACATTGTCATCCCAAGAATATGTGTATACTAATATTTACTAAATTTTCCTAATCACTATCCTGACAACTAGTTTAAAAGGATCCCTCCCTTACCTTCTACAACAATGACTTGCTTCAATATCCATGTAGATGGAAATACGTCCCTTGCATTTATTTTAGAGACCACAATGCATCATTTTCTCTATGCATTGTTAACTTTTCTTCTTAAATTTGTCATTGTTAAATTAAGCCATCACTCAAAGCAAAAAGAACAGAAAAAAATATTTCCATAAACTTCTATACATAGTCAGACTAAAGTTCTTGCTATTAAATTATTTTACGCATTACCTCAGGCAAAGTCTAGATCTACTCCAACTGTGGTAATTGCTAGAAATGTTATTAAACAGTGAACAGCTAGAATTAAATCTAAATTCAACACAAAGCAGTATTATTCAACCCTGCATTTAAACAAAAATCTTCAGTGTTCATCTTGTGTTTGTTAAACATGCATATGGTGTTTCATTTTTAGCTGGTGGCAAGACAAGAAAAATAGAAAAGAAGGGACAGTGGACCATGGCAATCTAATGCCTTACAATTGATTAAAAAATAGTAAGAAAATTCTTTGCAGGCAAATAATTGTCCTCAGATTCATTAAAAGCAGCTCACTGTTTTGTGATGTCATAAGTAGAAAATATTCCTATGTTCATGAGACTTTCAATGAATGAAAAATTATATATATGTATTAGAGTCTAAACCTTCAGAAAAAGAATCTCTAAAGTATATTCAGAATTATTATTTACCAAGAAAAGTTTCAATTTTCCATGAATTTACCTCTTCAGGAAACAAATCATCAAACGTATTAAGGTATATCTATATTTTATAACCATTCCTTTGTTTCAAAAAGTATTTTCCACTGTATAAATTCACACAAGTAACCTTTATTTTAATATCTTTTAAAGTTATTTTTATTTGGAAAAACCAATGATAAAAAAAAACCTAAATACATGAAGTTGCATATATAACCTACAGTCTTTTTCCTCACAGGAAGCCATTATTTTTTGTGAACCATCCAGAAATAGCCCAAGCACATATCTATATTTTTCTAAAAATTTTATCTAAATGAGCATTACATACAGTCTTATGTGCACGAGTGTATAATTTGTTTTATACTTTCTTAGAATATCTTTTATATGTTTCAATATCAGCATATAAGGACAAGAATATCATTTGTTTTAATACCTAATATTACAATTCTAGCTATTATAATTTTTAAATTTTTTAAACTATTTTTTAAACTTTTAAAGAGACTATCACTACAAAACCTTTAGGTCCATTCCAGGATTTTGCTATTAATTAATAACACTGAAATGACAAACATTTTACATATTTTTACATGTTTCAATCATTTTTATAAATGTATGTGTAGAATACATAAATGAATGACTAGCTTAAAAATGTGCATTTTTAAAAATTTGATATTGCCGAATTGCACTCAAAATGATTGCTTCCTCCTTTCACTTTTTTTCCAACAGAATATCTACAATGAATTATAAACTTTCAGATCTGTGTCAATATAAAAAAAAAACGTGCCTCAAATTTTTATTCTGCATTCTTTTATTTATGACTTGAGTCTTCCAAAGTACCTGTTCATATGTTGCTTATTATTTTTCTGTAAATTGCATGTTGTTACATTTGCCCATTTTTTTTATTGTTTTGTGGTTTGTTTTATTACTAATATGAAAGAATTCATCATATGTCAATGAAATAAGCCCTTTGCCATATATCTGACTAATGCTTTTTGCATGTTTTATTTGTATTTTGATACTGTGAATGTTCTATTTTTCCTTAACGAAAATTTAATCCCTCCACTACTTACTAGCTGACCAGATCAGCTTTGTGCCAGATCCTATGGGCATAAAGCTAGTATCATAGAGTCTTCAGAAAGATTAAGGAGCTAATCCATTTAAATATTTAGAAAAATATCTAGCACATATTAAGTGCTTTGCAAGTATTAGCTATCATCATCATCATCATCATCATCATCATCATTATCATGGCTGTTTGGTTGTTTAATCAGATTTGTCAATTGTTTTAGAGTTTCTGGGTTTTCAGCTTCCTTAGAAAGTTCTTGCTCAATGTAAAATTATAAAATAGATATTTTAAAAATTTCTTTTCAATCTAGTTGTTCTCAAATGTTTTTTGGAGTACTTACTTGATCTGAAATGCTACATTTAATACATGCTAAATTGTCATATTTTGGAAGTCTCCTTCTGGACTCACTATTTTGTTTCTTTGATCTACCTGTCTTTTCATTTATTAACACAAATATAGTTTAATATCTACGATTTATTCAGCATTCTTATTTTCTTTTTTATATGAAGTTAATATACTGTAAATAATTATGTTGATTATTTATAGAGGTCATATTAAATTTCTAGATTAACTTGGAGAGAAATGATATATTTATATGAGTTAGCCTTCAAGGCTAAGAGCAATCTTAGGCTTCTAATATCTTATTTCAATTGAGTTTTAAAGTGTTTTCATATCAATCTTTCACATTTCTTAACTGTAATTTACTCTTTTTCTTATTATAAGTGAGATTGCTTTATTTCATTACATATTCGAACTGGATGCTTTGCAAATCTAAGAGAGATTTTAACTGTTATACATTAATTCAGAGGTCAGCAAACTAAGGCCCTCAGGTCATATCTGGCCCTTTGTCTATTTTTGTAACTAAAGTTTTATTGGGAAACACCCATGCCCTTTTGTTTACATATTATCTATGGATGCTTTCATGCTAAAAACCAAGAGTTGAGTGTTAAAACAGACTATAAGGCCTAAAAAGCCAAAAAATATTAACTATCTGGTCCTTTAGAGAAAAATTTGCTGATACCTGCCTTCGTTAATTTTATAACCATTTTATAATTCTTATTATTCATTAGAATAATTAAGTCATTAAGCTGATTTTTTTTCTCTTCAGGCCTATGAACATATCACCAAATAAAACGTTTCCTACTTCTTGTTATTTTATATACCTGTTATTTATTTTGCTTGCTTAATTCCATTGGCTAATACTACAACAACAATGCAAAATAATGGTGATGATTAATAAAAATACTTTTCATGTTCCTAAATTATATAAAATTTCTTGTAGTATTTCACAAGTAATCATAAATTTGGCTTTTTACATTCACATCAAAGTACCCCTATGTTCCTATTGTATAAAAGTATCTTATCCTTTCCCAAATTAGGATTGGTTTTGAATTTCATAAAATCCATTTGTACACCTGCAGAGAGAATTATATATATTTTTTCTCCCTTCACTAATTAATATTGTAAAATATATTAGTAAATATCTTAATTATTTGCAGTGTTATAGTAGTACTAGCCAATGGAATTAGGCAAGAGCAAGGAATAATAAGTATATAAATTATGCTAGTTTGGTAAAAAGAATTTGGAACTGTCCCTTTTCTCTATGCTCTCTACAGTTTAAAATCATTGGGTTTATACTCCCTGAAGCTTTGCTAGCAATTTTCTGTGAAACTACTAAGACTTGGTACCTTTTTGAGGGTAATTCTTCAACAATATTCTCAATTTACTTAATGGAATTGGAATGTTTAGATCATCTATCTATGAGATGAAGGTTATTATAATTAATATTATCCTAAAATATGCAATTAATCCATGCTTTGTGCTTCTTTGTAAAGATTTGAGGAAGATATTCTCTGATTTTTTTCTCAACTATTATTTCCCCCATTTTCATTTCAAAATGTATGTATTTGTACTTTCTTATTTTTTTACTAGTTGATTGTATTACTGTTTGTTCCATTCTCCCTCAAATAACCAATTTTCAGTTTGTTTTTTATATTTCTTTCTCTCTCTTTTTTTTTTTTTTTGGTGAGGAAGATTAGCCCTGAGCTAACATCTGTTGCCAATCCTCCTCTTTTTGCTGAGGAATACTCGCCCTGGGCAAACATCCGTGCCTATCTTCCTCTACTTTATATGTGGGATGCCTGCCACAGCACAGCTTGATAAGTGGTGCGTAGGTCTGCGCCGGGGATCTGAACCTGCCAACCTCGGGCCACCGAAGCGGAGCGCACAAACTTAATCACTACGCCACTGGGCTGGCCCCTATATCTATTTCTTTTAAGGTTTACTAAACATTAATTTATGTTGCTCTTTTTCTGTTCCCTCCATTTCCTTTCCTTGTATTTATTTTAGTGCTCTCTTTCTAACATTTAAATTGTGTGCTTAATTCATTTATTTTCATTCTTGCTTGTAGTATCACTTTCTGTTGAAAGAGAATATCCTCATAAATGTGTTTTAAACAATAAGGACATTTATTATCTCACATAACAAGAAGTCTGCAGGCAGGGTGATTCCACAGCTGGGTTAGCAGCTCAATGATATCTTTCAAGGCCACCCTGTATTTTCTATCTTCTACTTTACCATTCTCACCAAATCAGAGTTATCGCCACTCATGTTTTATAGGTAGCTAGAACAGTTCCCAGCTCCACATGCAAATTTAACTATATATCCAACAAAGCTTTTGCTATTTTAAGCCTAAAGTGTGGAAAGAAATTTCTGCCAGCAAGTAATTAGAGGGTAGGGAGCCGCTGGTTAGGAAACTAACAATATCTGTCACACTTTTTTTTTTTTTTAAAGATTTTTATTTATTTATTTTTTCCCCCCAAAGCCCCAGTAGATAGTTGTATGTCATAGCTGCACATCCTTCTAGTTGCTGTATGTGGGACGCGGCCGAGGCCGGAGAAGCGGTGCATCTGTGCGCGGCCGGGATCCGAACCGGGCCGCCGGCAGCGGAGTGCGCGCACTTAACCGCTAAGCCACGGCCGGCCCTGTCACACTTTTTAAGATTTAAATATTTTAAATTACTAGAACTCTGAATATTGCTTTAGCCATATCCTATTGGTACTGACATATAGTGCTTGTTTATGATTATTTGTTAGATATTTATGACTTTTAATTTTTATTTCCTTATTTACACAATTACAAGTGTTTAAAAGTTATGCATGTGTGTGTTTATTTCCTAAGTCATAGTGGTTTCTATTATTATTAGTTTGTGGTTTGATTACATTATGAAAGGAGAATATGGTATGCTTATTTTTTAATATTTAGACAATTATTAGCGATTCTTATTGATCTGTGTGACCAAATATACAGTTGATTTTGTAAAACTGTCATGTGGGCATTTCAAATGAAGATACAGTCTCTGATTTTAGGGTATAGATTTTGATATATGTCTATCAAGGCCATTCAAATCTGTATTTCCTTGAATGGACATGAATTGATAGATGTCAGTTAAAAAGGGTCAGTGATATTCCATTCTTTTATTTCTTTCTATTTTTGATGATTCAAATTTGACTTCCTTTTAATGACCATTCTTCCTTTTATTTTCTGCATTCTGACAGTTCATGTTTATCTTTTATTCTCATTTCCCGTCTTTGAAATCTTATATCACATCTCTTAAGCCTTATTTCAGAGAAGGCATATTTTCTTTAATATCCTGGATATGATGTAGAAATTTTTTTAAACATGTTCTTATTGTGTGTAACTTTTTTCTAAAATTGTTTTTGTCTTTTATCTTTAATGCTTTGACTCTCTTGTTTATTTGCATTACTTTTGCATCTGTCCTATACTGGTTATGTTACAATTCTTCCTTAAATAGGTAAATGCCTTTTGGGTCTAAGTTTCAAGCAGATTCCAGTTACATGGAACATAAATGTCTTCAGTTCTTTTAAGAACAGATTTAAAACAATTGGAACATTTTAAGGAATGGGCTGACAGGCATTATTCCATGATGAACAACATGGAACAGACCCAATAGTGGAGTTGCTACCTTCTATTATCAAGACTGTAGCTAATCAGAAGGATGTCATTGAAACTGCTGACTTCAAGAACACACTATCATAGCTTCAATCCAATGGTCATTAAGTGGTCCTAGTTCTTGGCTCTAGAGCCATTCTTTATAGATCCATAGCAGCACAAAATAGACACCTCACATTCTGCCTCTTGACACCCTGGATGCTAGAACTTACATTGAGTGTTGTGGGGGTGAGGGGGACATGACCTTGCTTGACAGCAGAAAAAAATTGAAACAACACTTCTTCATTCCAAAATTCATATGAATGCATCTAGCTTACAGAATCTACATAAGTTTTAGGTCCTTAGCTACAAGTGAGCTATAAAATAGAGTCTTTAGTTTTCCAGACTCTGAAGTACAGAAGAACAAGCTAAATGTGGTTGAAATGAGTACTGAGTGCCAATTGAACATATCTTCTCTAGCCAAGCTTTCATTAAATACTGTGAGGGAGAAAGACCCACGGGATGAGTTGAGGAAGTATCTTAGATTTAGATCAACAGAATTAAAACTCTTTCTCCCTGATATTCAATGCTGAGAGTATTTTTCCACCTACCAGTTGGTATAAGACTCTCAGTGAATCAGCACTTCAGTGATCCTTTATATAGTGATTTAGCTTCCACTACTTTTCAGGTAACCAAGATCAGCAACTATTGATCTTTATCCTCTCCTGCTAGTTGTCTATGCTTGGCCATAATTAAAATCTGCTTACTCCAGTAATGGTATGTCTATCTAATTCTTTGATCATCACTTTCCCCTGAACTTCTTGGTATCACATGAGTTTTGCCACACTTCTCTAGCCTGTCTGTGGTAAATGGCCTTATGGTTCAACAGATGGATGGTCAGTTTCATAGGCTACCAACTTATGAACAGCTCTGTGAGATAGATGCCTGAGAACTGAAAAGGCATGCAGTTTTCTTGGGGCTATTATCTTAATTTGGTCCAAATTTGACTCTAATTCACTGGGGATTTGGTTGTTTTTTTTTCTACTTCACCAAGTTTGAGTTTTTACTTTTTTATTTTTCTATATTGTTTGTCCTCAATTGTTTTCAGGGAAGAAGGTGACCCCATTTTATGTATCTACTCCCAATCTCATTAAATAACCAAACCAATTCATTATAGATAAACTGAAATATTAAAAAAGTAAAAAAGAAATAAAAGGTACCAAAATTTTTCCAATTAGCTGATCAAGAAATATGGGAGTCTAGAAAGCTAAAACCATAGAATGTAACTCAGAAAAAGCCTTAAAAGCCAATTAGTTCCTAACGTCTTTATTTCATAGCTTAGGAAACTGATAGAAACACATTTAGTTTAGATTTTGTCAATTTTCAGTTCTGAACAGGAGAAAACTCAAATTATAAATATGTAAAATAGTACTTTTAAGTTAAGAGAAAAACTATTTCTAATATACTTGCCAAGTAGGACATTTGAGACAGAATTAACTGAGTCTGTTCATTCAGAAGCAAAATGGTTCCAATAATTAGTTATTTACTGAATTATCTTTCAGTAAAGTTGGTTAAATCCTGACAGATTCTGATGGCTAGAACCTCATAAATATCAGTCACTCATTCAAAAAGTGGTCCTGTGTAGAGGGAACTTAGACGAAAAACAGCTGCTGTGATCTTCCGTCTTTTTAATTTCTTTAAACAAATCTGTCTGAATCAGCATGTTCCTCATGATGAAATCAATTTCTCTGAATATGGTTGGACAAAAAACATGGAAAAGAAAGTAATAATAAAAGAGTGTGGGAAAGTACAGTAGTAGATATTGTGGGCACAGGACTTCTAAAAAGGTAATTTTTCAACCATGTGTTTTCTTAATACCCAGAATAGCCACAAAGGAATGATCAGAGTCCATACTTGATCCTAAAAACATAACATATCCATGTTTATTTTTGATTATATGAGCAAGGGTATCCCACAAAGAAATTAGAATAAAACATAGAAAGGCAAGCTTGATAAGATGGCCACATAATAGGAATGCTCTAGATAGAGATTTTAGTTTAGTTCAGAAGATGTACAGAAACTGATTTCCCTCAATACTGCAAGTAAGTGTTAAAATCTCCCATGCTAGTCAATTACAGTGTTCATTTTCCAACCAATTTCAGCCTATGGGCAGTGAAGGTGGAATTAAAGAGCAATCACCTTGTAAAAAGAGCTTAATGTAGTTTACAACTCTTATTTATATCATCTTCTTAAATGCTGAAATGCTTCATTCAATATAGTATAGAATAGACTATTTTTATAAGTCTCGCTTATAAAACTGCAATCACTGTGCAATTAAAATACCACTGCAATTAAAGTGTGTGTAATGGAACATTCAGAAATGTACACATGACTTTCCTTTATAACCACCGAGGGAGACATTTTATATTCAAGTCTCCCAACTTATAAGATTCATTCAGCTAACAAGGAAACTTCTTTATTCACACAATAGCTTCACACACATACACACATGCACCCTTACTGTGGGGTGTTATGTGTTTATAAACATCCAAAGGAAAATTTAAGAAGCTTATATTTTCAAAGTTTGAATTGCTATATGAAGACAAATTCATTTGGTGTTGTTTATAGACTGTTCTTTTACATTTCAATTTTTTTTTCCAAATGAGAAGAGAAAGTGAGCAACATCACAGCACCAGACATTACTAATTGCTTTCTGTAAGTTACCTTAATTGAGTCCCCAAACAGGTTGGCAAGGCAGTTCTCTTTCTTCCGTTTCACAGGGGAAGAGACTGATGCGCAAAGAGGCAAAGTCACCTGCAGCTAATAAACTTTAGGGCTGGAATGCAAACCTATGGCTGTCTTGTTGCAAAACTCTTGCCCAGATATGAACTCCATTCACCCAGTATTATTTCTACTATAAATATATGTGGTTAATGTATTTAGAAATGTTTTTTGGTTATTAGGTGGACCCTGTGTGAAAAATTCCCCATGTATTTTAATGTGCTGTACTTAAATACAGATAGACTCTTACAGATGATCTAGTTTCAAATTCTTATGTTAAAGGAAAGATTTTGGGGATCTAGGAAGTTTAGGTGATTACCTCAAGTTCTCAACAAGTGAAAAAGCAGGGTCAAGTTTAGAAACCCAGAACATCTAACAACCAGTTTGCTGTTTGGTGTTTACAACTTGACAAAACCTTTGGTTTCATGACTACATAAGTATTGTAGACTCTAAATGTTAATCATAAATATTTCAGAGTATTAGTTCAACAAGTCTGGATTGTGTAACTATATACATGCCACGTTAAGCACCGAGGGCACACAAATATTACTAGGCATTCCTATGTTGATCTAAATGATGACATTTTTCCTTTATATATTATTAGTACCTAGCTCATAGGGTTGTTGTGAAGATTAAATGAAATAATTCATGTAGAATACTTAGAACCATCCGTGGTATATAGTGAATTATTAAGAATTATTATTGGTAATATCACCAATCTAGCCCTCATTCTCTCTCCATCCACTGCATGTATGCACTGCCTATCTTCCCTGGAGGGATACAGCTTTGTTTCCTAAAGCAGCTTACAAAACAAAAAGAACTGGATAGAGAAGTTAAGGAAATGGTATAGTGCATTTGATTTAAAAAAATTCAATTTTTATTTTTAAAAGAAGATCTTCTCTTTGATTCCTTTTAAAGTCTATGGTGCCCCCCATGATTCCTACCTTCTAGTATTTCATGCCCTGTATAATACCTTGCCCTTGAGTGTGGACAGGACCTGTGACTTGCTTCTAGCCATAGAATATGACAAAGGTAAAGGGACTTTGCAGATGTAATTAAGATCCCAAATCAGTCTATACTGAATCAATCAAAAGGGAGATTATCCGAGATAGGCCTGATTGAATCAGGTGAAAGCCCTTTAAAAAGGGACTGGGCCCTCCCTGAGCGGCTTGATGAAGTAAGTGGCCATGTTGGAGAAGCTCACGTGGCAAGGAACTGTGGGTAGCCTCTGGGACCCGAGGGCAGCTTCCAGTTGACAGCCAGCAAAAAAGCCAGGGCCCTCAGTCATACAAGGGCAAGGAAATGAATTCTGCCAATGACCTGAATGAGCTTGGCAGCAGATTCTCCCCTAATCAGGCCTCCAGATTACAATACAGACCAGCCAACACCATGATTAAGGTCTTGTGAGATGAACAGAGTACCTAGCTAAACCAGACCTGGACTCCTGACCCACTGAAACTGAGATAATAAGTATGTGTTGTTTAAAATTGCTAAAGTGGTGAAAATATGTTACACAGCATAGAAAACTAATATGAAATTATGTTTCATTTCATTTGTCCCTCTCTACAGCACATTGGTGTTGCAGACTAGAAGAAAAGAATAAGGCACTTCAACACGGACAGAAAGGAAAAATAGCTTTTTGGTTTACATGTTAGTGAATAAAACTAGGGAGAAAAGAATCCTTTTTGGGCAGAAATTACTCCCTGTTTGGGCAGTAATTTCTTTGCAATTAACTTAAAACCACCAGGCAAGTTATCTCTGAACAAAGATTTCTCCATCATTAGCTGATTTCTTTCCCTGAAATGCCCACTCTTACCTTTTCCTATGGTTGAACAAAATGCAGAAACTGTTTCACATGCCACCATCCTAATGATAACACACAACTATCCAAATGCTTTCATATAAATGGTCTAATTTGAGTTTTTTTAAAAACAGACAACAGGTCCAAAATGGGGTCACTTATGCTAAGCTCCAGGTCACCGAACTGAGACAATGCTTAATTACAGTTTCAGCCTCTCCCAGAAATGGAATCTTAAACCAGTCAATCAGGTATCACCTGATCAGCACTAGTGAGGTAATCTGCCTGATAGACCCTAGCCGTCCCCTAAAAGAAGGGGACCTTGCCACAACCAATATAATTTGCTAGGATAACTTCTTTGTCCTTCTCCTTTCTGGCTAGAAAAGTCTTCCATTTTGTACGGCTCCTCAGAGCTCCTTTCTGTCTGCTAGATGGGATGCTGCCCAATTCATGAATCACTGAATAAAGCCAATAAGAGAGTCAAAATTTACTCTGTTGAAAATTTTTTTTAACGGTTTCATAACAATTTTGTGAGGTAGGAACAAAAGAACTGTAAGATTATCAAAGTCGGGGCATAGTTGAGAATCCAGTGGTTATCGGTGGGCCTGAAAACAACAAAGTCCCTCAGAAAGTGCTAAAATGAATGAAGATTACTTTTTCATATAAAGAAACTGTAGTTCAGAAAGAATAAACGACTTACCCAGCAAAACGTGTACAGAAAAGTACAAGAATTAAAACTCGGACCATCTGCAACAGAGGCCAAGAATTATTTTCTGTATTAGCATTTTACCTCTGAAAAGGAAACACATTTAGCTATTAACAGCCATTAACCTTTTTGCTCAAATTTGCATCTCTTCTTAGCAGAGAATCCTGAAGGAAGGGGTGCAGGAGAGATGAAAGGAAATATCGTAAGTATGGAGTACTGTCTAGCCTGTGGAATGCCTTGAATATCTGAGAAAGAGCAGGAACACAGTGGCTGCCTCTCAGGTAGAGCTGTCTTCTGATAAAGGGAAGATGAGTTGGTAAATGAAATGTTAAGGTTTTAAAGGAGAACTACCCATTTATTTATTTTTCTAGCAGGGCCTTTGAAAATGCAAATCAATAATTGTCTTTTTTGAAAATAAATTTCCAAAAGCTTTGAAGAATAATTTTTCTTACTATTGCTTTCTCTATCTTATTCTGATGTAACCTCAGTGACAGCTCATCATTTAAGTCCCTGTCTCAGTGAGAGCAGTGGATTGCTTTGCAAACTACACCATTAGATGCTGAAGAAAACACCAACTGAAGCTGAATACCAGTAGCATCCTTATGCTGTCATGAATATGAAGCCATCTGTGTTCTGTCACCCTAGGGCTTCTCATTCTTGTTCAACATAAATATATGCTTCTCTAGTTTTTTCCATGCACAAAAGCAGTGGTCATTGAAAGAAGCAAAAATTCCCTAAGCAAGAGGTTAGTGGTGTTGATGTTTACCAGCCAAAGACTACCAGGAAAGATACCTGGGTTTATCACTTGCTATGGCAAAGAAGCCTGCACATCATAGTGACACATCAACAAGAGGCTGTTAGGAGGAGCTTATTTTAGGATTTGGTCTTGTGGTGCTTTTGGAGAATTTTCAAGGCAGTGGAGATTTGGTCTGGATTGGGTGCTGTCAGAAAGCAGAGGCAATTTGGCGACAAGATATCTTAATTTTTTTGTGTGTGTGAGGAAGATTAGCCCTGAGCTAACACTTGTTGCCAATTCTCCTCTTTTTTGCTGAGGAAGATTGGCCCTGGGCTAACATCTGTGCCCATCTTCCTCTACTCTATGTGGGATGCCTGCCACAGCGTGGCTTGATGAGCAGTGCGTAGGTCCGTGCCTGGGATCTGAACCCACGAACCCTGGGCTGCCAGAAGCAGACCACACGAACTTAACCACTATGCCACCAGGCTGGCCCCTAGATATCTTAATTTTTATCCAGGAGGTGTAAGAAATGAAGTAGGGCTGTAATTGGTAAAGAAGCAGCAGCCATCTCGTAAGCTCGGAGAGGGGCAAGTTTGGACATTTTTGTAGTTTTCACAGTGTTCTTATTTTTGTCTGAGCACAGACATGATTATGAAGTGGCCATGTTTGTGACTCACTCCATCATGGACACAGACTGACCTCATCTGATTGGTATTCTGTCAATTTTTGTTCATAGTTAGCAAGAGAAGGCCATAGCCAGCTACCAGATTACAGCTGTCAGGGATGCTTTATTCTTTCTCAGTGGACATCTAGGTGGTTAATGGAGAACCTGTCCCATATTCTCAGACTATGTGGTACAGGTGAGGCTGACTCTGTCCCTCTCCTTAAGGATGGGCACATGATCTAGGTCTGATCAATGAAACTTCTTTATTTCTCAGTCCATAGCGAATATTTAAGAGATGAGCACTTGACCCAAGATGGGTCAATGACAAGCAACAGCCACAGAACTTTTGCTGAAGCTACCTGGAAAGAGGTGTATGGTTTTAATGAGACCGTGTAGGCCTAGAGGTTATAAAGCATTAAGATATTTTTGCTACCTCACACCAAGAGTTGTAAGCCCCTAGCCTAAAGCAACTGGTCTTCCTGCTAAACACAAAACTATGCTTTCTTAAACTGTCCATTTTCCTTGCTAAATTTGAACTGAAGTATGTACTTTCTCAGAATTGCTTAGCCATAGAACAGCTACTTTGGAAATCTGACAACTATCCACTTGCTTCATATATCACATTTTTTGTTTTCCTACTCTTTTTTCCTTAATCACCTGAGTGTCTGTAACACATAAAACCTCACCTAACAGCCAGAAGGCACAACAATCTCATTTCAGATTGTGATATTGTGATTTATAAGAAATAAATATTTGGTCATTCAGATGACTAAAATATATTTCTCATATATATTTGGTCCATCCACAGTACCTGGATCACAGCTTCTAAAACTACTGGAATTTCCTGTGATAAGAATGGTGAGGGTGTCTTTTGTTATGTTAATGAGGTGACTTTTGGAAAGCCCTTAGGTAACCTAAGGAGAGGGGCTGGTTGCCTGGAGAAGCAACCATATGATTAGAGGAAGGGGATAAGGGATGGGGTTTGAGTTGAATTGCCAATGATTTAATCAATCATGGCTATGTAATGAAGCCTCCATAAAAAGCCAAAAACGATGGGGTTTGGAGAGCTCCCAGGTTGGTGAACACGTGGAGAATTGGGGAAAGTGGTAAGCTGGAGAGGGCATGGAAGCTCTGCACCCTTTCTCCATGCCTTACCCTATGCATCTCTTCCATCTGGTTATTCCTGAGTTACATTTTTTATAATAAACCAGTGATCTAGTTAGTAAAATGTTTCTCTGAGTTCTGTGAGCCACTCTAGAATACTAATTGAACCCGAGGAGGAGTCATGGGAACCTCTGATTTATAGTCAGTCAGTCAGAAGCACAGGTGATAAACTGGGCTTGCAACTGGTGTCTGAAGTGGGGAGGGGGCAGTCTTTTAGGACTGAATCCTTGACCTTTGGGATCTGATGCTATCTCCAGGTAAACAGTGTCAAAATTGAGTTGAATTGCAGGACATCCAGCTGGTGTCCGAAGAATTGCTTGTTGCTGTGGGGAAACCCATTCTCCACATGTTGGGAATTGGGTCCAGGAACCCAAAAGAGAGACCAACTCTCCTTCTAGCAGCTGATGGGGAGCAGAACTTTGATGGAGAGTGGAATTTGTAACCTCAAAACATATCTTTTTGGCATAAGGATTATTTTAGGCTGATTATTTTTAAAAAACAGCAGACATAGGAGAAGCTCTGAAAACCAAGTAGAAGTTACCCTTTTGTAAAAAATATATACATTTATAAGGGAAATCTCCATTTGTATGGGTGTCTCCCTGTCTGTACCTGGAAGAGAAGGATGATTCTAAATCTCTAGAAACTCCTATCAGGAGAAGACAATGACTTGAATCTGTATAACACCCATACCCTCGTTTACTATGATTTTCCTGATAACCTACCCTTACTGGTCTCCCTCCTATGCACATATGCTTTCCCCTTTAGCTGAAGATGTTATTTAAGATGGTGGCTTGGGCCATTTCAGGGAGTTACTCAGTTTTCCTGGGTCTCTTCCATGTACACATGAGGTATTGTTATTAGTGCCATCCATTCACTTCCACCTCCTAGTGACTCTGTGTACAGCGGAGTGGAACCCTGCCCAGTCTTTTTGCACCATCCTCTCACCTTCCTGCGCTATATCAGACAATGCTCCACTTCTATTCATAGAGCTTTCATGGCCAATATTTTTGGAAGTGGGTGGCCACATACTTCTTCCTAGTCTGTCTTGGTCTGGAAGCTCTGCTGAAACCTGTCCACCATGGGTGACCCTGCTGATATTTGAAAGACCCGTGGCATAGCTTTCAGCAACACAGCAACAGGCAGCTGCCACAGTATGACAAGCGACAGATGGGTAGTGTGGTTCCCTGACGCGGATGCCAACTCGGGCTGCAGTGGTGAGAGTGCTGGATCTTAACCATTAGACCACTAGAGCTGGCATACAGGAGGTACACATTTTATTAAACTTCTGTTTGCTTTTCTCCTGTTAATCTGTCTTTCCTTACAGGGGGGTCTCAGTCAAGAACCTAGAAGGGTAGAGGGAAAACTATTTTTCCTCCCCCATACAACCAATAAGGCTGTCTTGTCGCTCAACTTGGAATGTCTTTTTCAGGATCCTTTTGAGAAGGTGCTGGTGGCCATTTTTGTCTCTATGTTTAAAGAGCTTTCTTAAGAAGTAAACAAAGAGGAAAGCATAGCCAAAATATGGAGAAAGATCATATCATGATGTCATTTGGTCTTGTGAATATTTTTCCCTTTTTGATGTCAAAAGTACCTCTGAAATTCTTAGTTACTGATAAATTACCTTTTTTTGTGTGTGTGAGGAAGATCAGCCCTGAGCTAACATCCATGCTAATCCTCCTCTTTTTGCTGAGGAAGACCAGCTCTGAGCTAACATCTATTGCCAACCCTCCTCTTTTTTTTTTCCCCAAAGCCCCAGTAGATAGTTGTATGTCATAGTTGCACATCCTTCTATTTGCTGCATGTGGGACGCGGCCTCAGCATGGCCAGAGAAGCAGTGCATCGGTGCACGCCCGGGATCTGAACCCCGGCAGCCAGGAGCGGAGTGCGCGCACTTAACCGCTAAGCCACGGGGCCGGCCTTAAATTACCTTTTTGTTTCAAGTATTTTTTGGTTGGGTTTCTTACCTCCAACAGGAACATACTTTTCCCACTCCCTCACACTAACAGTTCAAGTACATGAAGTATGTCAAATAAAAACAAATCGGGACTAAATGGGGAGAGACTTTAATTAGAAAGAAAGACAATTGCAATTGTGAGAACTCTCCAATCTCAGAAATCTGTGTCTCAAAATCAAGCAGAAAAAGTTTCTTCCGTAGTGTAAAGGAGGGGCAAGCAGAGACAAACTTAATCTTTTAAAGGGATGCCAGACAAGCAAGGGGAAATGAACAGGGGGGTTTGACAGGAAAAGGGTCTTGCTGTGGTCAGCTGATTTCCGGAAGAAGCTGATAAGGGGGCCACGTTCCACTTTTTAGTGTTTGCTAAGGCTTTGGACAAGCAGAGCTCAGGGGCCTATAGAAAGGAGAGAAGCCTAACTAAAGTTTGGTCAAGACAAAGTGGAGGGTAAGACATGGGCAACTGTGTACACTTGGTCATGTACAATTGGGCAGTTTTGGGTTCTGAGCATCTACCAGCGTCTTGGCGAGAAGGAAAATGATGATTCTTTTATTTCCAATGCTTTGTTACTTTAGGCTGCCAAGTAACAGATTCAGTGTTTAATCTCGAGTTCCTTAAATTTAACACATGTATCTGCTCCTATGGAATACCCTGTTTTTAGGTTTTATCCTTTCCTTATGATAGTATAAAATGGCATAAAATCCCATTAGTATTTTATAGTATAAAATCCCCATTCCAGGAGTAGTGGGAAGCAGTCCTCAGCAAAAATTTATCAGGTTTTCTAGAGAGGGAGAAGAAGAGAACATACTTTCCCTGATTGCAGCCTGCTTCTACACCACTATCTGACTCCCCACTGACAATCTGAGCTTCAGGGCTTCAGTCCTGCTATTAGGGGGATGAAAAAATGCCTTACAAATTCCCCACGAAATCTCCTCTCTAATTCCCCTGCTTCTGCAACCTCTACTTGTTTATACACTGAAGTTGGTGAGCAAACTGGCATTGTATTTACATACCTCCTTTACAAGTCCTGCATAGAAGGTCTTCTCCTAACTTGGGAATAGAAGGTTACGAGTACTTAATATCTTGTGGCCTCAGACACAAATAAGATTAAAATAGTTCCATTTAACATCCTGTTTTCACATTCTTCATATTATGAATGGGTTATTCACAAGAAAGTCAAAATAGTTAAGTAAATATACACTGGAAAAAATTATAATTAAATTTTCAGGTATACTCTTTTTAAAAAATGCCACAGCTATTGAATATGTAGAGAGTACTGTGATAAGAATAGGAGAGTGTAATGGGAAAAATTACAAAGAAAAAAAGATTAGTTGGCACTTAATTTTTAATGTGTGAATCATTGGTTTTTAAAACACATTTTTATATTATTAACTCTCAAACCTACAACATTCATACCAAGGATGATTTTGTTGAACTACACATCAGGGAGAGTCACTCATGTTGATAACAATGTAGTTTCCTTTCATATCTACACCCACTGCAAGAATGCTTTTTAGATGTATTATTGTTCTCATCTATCAACTCAGAGCTATCTTAATAGGCAAACTAATGAGAGATTTGTGAAGATTTTATTTATTTTACTCATAAATGGTGGCCAGCATTTCAGAATTGCAACAGGGCAAGGAAATACTTTATAATAAATATAAAGAGATCTGGCTTAATTTAACTAAACGATGCGTTAATTTTACAAAATTTAAAACACTATTATTTAGTATCAGGTGGGACTAAATAAAAATTAGCAAAAAAATGCATTTAGATATTCAAAATAATAATACCTATAGATATATAAATTGTTGAATCAGATATTAGAGCCACTACAATATTTTTGTTTCAATAGGATATCTCTTAGGCATTTTCATTTAGAATAAGGAATATATTACTATTGCCTAAATGATAAAGAATGTATGCTCATAGTGCCATTCCATAATTCAGGCCAAAAAGGCAGGCAGGTCATTGTTAATATAGGGATTGTTTATTTTAGGGTTTTCCACTGGGAAGAAGAGAAATTAGAGCTTAATTAGTAGGCTCTACATCAAACTGTGCATATTTTGTATTATGCATTTCATAATTACTTCACATAAATTTTAACATTTTTAATTAATTAAAACTATAGAGTTACTTATACAAATAAAAATTAAGTCATGGAGGTAAAAATTTTCCTGAATATTTGTGGCTATCTTTATTTGATACAGCTACAGAGTGAATTAGGTAGAGCTACAATATATATTTGCTCCATACCTCCTGAAAGATAGGCTTAAAAATTTATACAGGATAAAAACCCTCTTGGGCTGCATTTTGTACATCCTCAAGAACTCATTCTGGAGTTTTCATGTCAGTTAGGCAAACTTATTCTTTGGACTCACATGTGGAGCACTGTACTAGGTTCTACAGGGAGATATGCCTGCCTTCAAAAATCATCATTGTTTGAGATAGAGAGCATACATGGTGAACAGGTGTAATCTAAATGTATTAGCAAGCTTGTGAGAAAAAATCATAGATGAACTGACATTACTGGTGATGTTATACATGGCCCTTGGACCATAACTTTGAAATCAAGTAAACATTACACTGTTTCTGGCTGAAGGTAGTGTATTATAAAAACAATCACACAAACCAAACGAAAACATACAGATAAACAAAAAACTCCTCCAGCTTTAAACAAACAAATCTGAGATAAAAACTTGGCTAGTAGGTCTTCAAGCAGGATAATTTTTTAATCTCTCTGAGCCTGTTTCTTCCTCTGAAAAATGTGAAAAGTTATCTGTCTCCTAACACAGAATTATGCAAAGATCTGTGCCTGACATACTGTAAGCATTCTATAAATGTAGCTCTTATTACAACGCATATGGTAACATTTGCTGACAAATAACATAACTGGGGGAAATGGTGGTGTACACGAAAGCACAAAACAAATTTTTCTTGCAAATCAACTGAAGAGAATAAAAAGAAGTTAAAATAAGAGAGTGTGTAATCAGCTCTAAAACCATGGAAGGAGGTTAAAACTTAAGATTCCAAGCTTAGAGAATGTAATTTAACAATTTGGATTGTATTGGCCATGAAATTCTAGGCCCCACTTTTAGAAGGAAAGGTATATACGAGTGAACAAATAAGTAGACAAAAAGAAAAACTTTCTAATATATCCAAATATAAAAAGTATATTTTAGGCATGAAGATGCCTCCTCATAGATATTAGGCAGAAAGTCTCCCCATAGAAGCTAGTGCAATGAAAAAGATAAAATGTGAGAAATGATTTGATGAGAAATTCTAAGCGTGCACTAGAAGTTTAACCAAGCCAGAACATTTTTTTTTCTGTCCATCTATTTTCAGCCCTTTGGCTCACAGTCTAAGAGGAAAATTCATACAATACCCAGGTAGATAGTGAAGAAAGCCAAAGTGAATCCTACTACACAATTTTGGTGCCAGGAGCAGGTCCAGAGAGAATTCCCCCATCTAGCATTGCTGATTCATAGATAAGTAGGGGAAATAAATCAAACTGGGAACTATGTAAAATTATAAAAGAAGAGAGGATGAGGAAGAAGGAGGAGGAGGAAGAGGAGGAGGCTCTAGAGAGAGGAGGAAGGGAGAAGGAGGCAGGCAGGGAGGCAGAAGAAATCAGGCCAAATAGAGACAGAGGAGTGGAGTACATCTTAGAAATATTCTTTAAAATATAAAGAAAAAGAAAGGAAAAAAGTTTAGACAATCCTTCATAGTTTCAAGGAAGTTAAAAAGAAGCCTGCCTCTATGAAAATGAGGTTGTGAGTTATAAGACAATATAAAAACAGAATGAGATAAAAATAGACTTTCCAGAATTAAGGAATTAAATAAAGGAGAAAATACACAAAAATTTAAAATGCACACAAAGTAGCAAAGAGCAAAAACAGTGCTGCCAAGAAGGGAAGCAGTGGCCCAGAAGCAAGTATTGGTAAAAGTCACAGATAGAATAGAGTAAAGAGAGGATAGTGGCTGGCCTGAAAAAAGTACCTAATCCATGGAACAGAATATAAATGTTTTAAGAATATGACGCAAGGGAGTTTTTCTCTAATAAAAGAAGACCAGGTACTCAATCTGAAACTGCTCACTGTGTACCAAGACAATTTATGAATTTATTAATCTATAAATTAATTCTAATACATATCCTAGTGAAATGACTAACTCACAAAGATAGAGTCCTATAAGCCTTTAATCAGAGAAATCAGGCCATTAAGTTGGGGAAAAACATTAAGATGGACTACTATTTCTCTTTAAGAACATTAAACGTAAGAAGTAAAAACAGCAAGAGCTACGGGATTTTTTTAAAATAACACTTTCTCTCCAAATTTTAAAAGTTCATATGTGCATTATAGAAAACTGAAAACCCCAACAAGAAAACGACACAAAAACCATCCATAATCACAAGCAGTTTACAGTTTGACCTAAACTTCCACTTGTGTGTGTGTATATTTACACGAGTGTGCACACATTTTTGTGGTTGAGATTACGTAGTATGCATCATTCTTTGTCTCATATAAAGATATTTACCCATTCAAAGCTGCAAGGTCATGACTATTTTGATAACCAAGAATACAATACACCAACTCAGTCAGGATAGAAATGCAATCATGCCTTTCTCAAGGTCAAAAATTGCCTAAATGATAAGCCTCTAGATAAAAAATGTTGGCAAAGTTACAATTAAAATACTGCATTCCTTTAATGTTCAATTTAAAGTGAGACACAAAGCAATGGAGTACAATAAGTATAATGCTTCTAAGAGAATTCATTATCAAGTCTATGCTATTAAACTAATAGGTAGAAGGTGTTTCTATTGAGTTGTTTTACAATGCATTCATATAGTATGGCCAAAAGTATGCACACATACATCAGTCTTCTCCCTCTTGGCCTGACCCAGTACATAAGTACAATGGGTACTGCTCAAAGAGAAAGTTTAGCCATTCCCTTCCCCATACATAAGATTTCAAATGAATTTTAATCCAAAAAACACATATTAACAAAATGTGTTACTTTACTATCTCTACTTTTAACACACTTCATGCACCTCAGAACGTGTAGAAAGAATAGATATTTCAGTGAAGGACACAACATAGTTAACTACATACACAGAATTGAGGAGTAATATCTTCCCTCTGCATGTCTCCCTTCCAATTTCCTTCAACCCAATGCTCAAGGCCTGATAGTATACTGCTCACAGAAGTGGTTTAGCAATTACATTTCCAAAGAAAATATTTCCCATTAATATTTTCAAAGCTATTAAAAAGTTTTATTTTACTACCACTACTTTAAATTCCTTGGGCATTTCTAAATATCTAGAAATTTTAGCTATCTAAAATAAGAACTTTTTGTCCACTTTATACACAGTACCATTGAACAAAACTGCACACACGTAATGATGATTATGATCCGAGGTGACTTCTAATTGTGACCATCCTGGCCCTCAACCATGTCCTCCTCACTTCCTCCTCTATACCACCAATCCAGTGGACAAGTGTACTGCTCAGAGGTGTTTGAACAAAATAAAATTCATTTCCAAAAGTACTTTACAGAAGACAACCTTTCCTATGAGTTTCAACACGAAGTGTACAAATGGGTTAATTTTACTCATACAATTAAGAATTCATACAATTATTTAACATCTAGATACTAGATGTTGCAACACTGAGATTTGTCCATTATAGGGACTCTGACTATAAACAGAGTGAAACAAAATACAGCTCAAAGAGGAGGTTTAGCCATTTCATTCCCCAAAGATAATATTTCATACAAATTTTAATCAAATATTAACAGAATATGTTTGTTTACCACTTCTACTTTTTTTTTTTTTTTTGGTGAGGAAGATCGGCCCTGAGCTAACATCTGCCAATACTCCTCTTTTTGCTGAGGAAGACTGGTCCTGGGCTAACATCCATGCCCGTCTTCCTCTACTTTATACGGGATACCGCCATAGCGTGGCTTGACAAGTGGTGTGTGGGTGCGCGCCCGGGATCCGAACCTGCGAACCCCAGGCCGCCGCAGCGGAGTGCATGCACTTAACTGCTTACACCACCAGGCCGGCCCTTACTATCTCTACTTTTAATACACTTTTTGCATCTCAGAAAATTTGAAACATGAAAAAAGATTAGATGTTTCAAAAACGGACATAACCTTATCAACTATGTACACAGAAGGGGAATAAAATGCGTATACAGAACAATGGTTATAACATGAAAATATCCTCTAAAGATGAACTCTTTCTTTCTTCTCAAGGCCTTTTGCTCCACCTCCTCTAACCCACCGAATAAATGTGGTCCTGTGTTGCTCCTGGTGTCCATTTTAGTGGTGGCCTAAAGATTCCATTTCCCAAAGTCACACCAGAAGACATTTAAGATTTTTTTTTAAACAAAAGATCACTTAATAAGAGCTGTGATTTATAACTCTACTTTTAAATCAAATGTCAGCAACCTCTTTAGATCTAGAAGCCTAGATGTAGCAAAATCAGAATCTGAAGTTGTCTTCTAGAAGGTTGAGGGAAAAATGGAGAGTTTTTTTTATACTATATGCGCTAAGCCTTTTATACATGACCAGTACATCTTTCAAAACATCGGGCTCTCCCTGCTGGCCAAAGTCAGTACATTGTTCGTTCACCAGCTCTCCAGACCTGGTAGCAGGCCTACCACCCAGCATCTGGCTGCTGACCTCTCCCTTGGCCTTGTCCGGGACTCCACTCACCTGCAGGATCAGCAAGGCCTTGCTCCATCGTGGTCAGCACCAGGTGGCATCTGCTTCACTTGGGACACAGCGGTTGAGCCGAGTCGCAGGATGTGCTTGTCTCCATGAGGCAGAGCCCACGTCCACGAAGGTGGCTTCTTGTGCCTCTGGGCATTGTGGCCTCCTGCAGCTTCTCTGCCCCACTGTAGAAGTCAAATGGCAGGCCCCAGTCGGGACGCAGGTTGGCCAGGAACCGGGAGGCTGCCACCGCTGCAGTCAGGTCACTGACACAGGTCATTGCTGCCTCTGGGCTTGGCAGGTCCCCAGCACTTGAGCAGACCGCCAAGAAGTCCCGGTTGCCAGAGCGTGGGCAGGCTGGTGAATGCAAAGGCTTCCGGAACCCTAGTGGGTGGGCACGCGCGTGATCGGAAGAGCTCCCCGGGGCACCAGCTCAAAGGACGGAAGCGGCAGGAAAGATCCCCGGGTCAGTAGCGCGAGATCCGTACCGTGGCTGGAAGGTCGCGAGATCCGCGCCACGGCTGGAAGGTCACGAGATCCGCACCACGGCTGGAAGGTCCTTTGTTTCCACAGCATTCCAGCAGGTAAATGGCAGGAAGGGCCTGGGTTCCACAGCGGGCGAGCTTGGTGGTGGCCTGAAGGACCCCCTAGGTCTTCACCACATGGGTCATACGGTGACTGAAAGGGCAGCCAGGTGCGGAGCTCAAGGGTGGGTGGTGACTGGATAGGACCCCAGGGCATCAGTGTGTGGCACGGATGGTTGCTGATAGTGCCCTAGGTTCCATACCTCGAGGGCAGGTCGGTGACTGGAAGGAACCCCGGGCATCAGCGCGCAGGAAGGATGGTGGACGAAAGGAAAAGCCTTTGGTTCCCCGGAACACCGGCAGGCCAGTGGCTGGTAGCCAGAAGAGCCCTAGTGTCCCAGGGTAGGGTGCAAGGTGACTCGAAGGGCCCTCGTTTTCCCAGCAGACAGGCAAACTGGTGACTGGAAAGTCCTGTCCAGGAAAAAAAAAAAAAAAAGCATGTCTGGAAATTAGTCAGGAATGAATTTATTGAGTGACTACTGCAGTAGAGGGAGAGGGACTGTTGCACTAGGGAGATGTTTAGAGCCTAAGCCAGAAACAATTTAGGGCAGGGGTGGGTGAGGGAAGTTTTTATATGCGAGACCATGGGATAGGTGGCTATGGAAGGAGAATGCTAAAAACTGCTAGGGGGAGGGCTTGCAACTTAACTGTATCAAATATTGCAATAAGGGCAAGATTGAGGCAGGAAATGTTTATTTATGCTTAAGATCCTGAGTCAGAAAGGTTTAAGCCTAAGATGAGCAAACCAGTTATAGTGCAGGAAGTTCACACAAAATTTAGGGCCAGCTGTCCTGGTCAAGCCAGTCTAAAGCTATGTCAAGCACAAAGTTTGATCAATCTTGTCAGTCCCTTCTCTTGAACCCTGTCTATTCAAAACAGTCTCAGTGATACTGTCCTTGAACAACTGAGCCATAAGCGGAATCTGAAGTAGGGGATGGCTAAGTAAATTCGTCTTCAGGGTCGGTGTTTTCTCCGTGTTGTTTTCCCTGGAGGACCAGTTGAGCCATCTGTTGGACCAGCTGGCCGAGGTCAGTTGTTTTAGGGTCCTACAGATCAGTCATCTGCAAAGAGCAATGCCCCAAATGCAAAAGATAAATATTATTATACAGTAAAGAACCAGGAGTTGAACCCTAAGGGTATGCAGTCCAGCGAATTTCAAGAAGTCAGTGGATGAAAATCTTTCGATTATGCAGCACTGCTCATTGAGTTTTTGATGCTCTTGGTGATGTTGTTGACAGTCTTTGTTACCTCTCTCATAAGGGCATGCATTGCTTGAGCATTTCACCAGACTTCCTTAGTGACCCAGACGCTTGTCCGGGAAGAAATTGGCCCATGCATAGTCTGCTGCAGTGATGAATCCTTCAAGGTATATATCCAGTTGGTCAGGCTTGAGCTCAACAGTGCTCCTTCAGATCCTGGAGAAAGGGCCAGCTATGAGGCCATCTAGAGTCCCTATAAGGATCTGGTACTCAGGTTTTAGTTCTTGGTGATGCCAAGGTAAGAATGAGGGAGAAAAATTGGAAATGATAGTTTGGACGGATGTAGCCAGACACTAAAAGAAACTGGAGAAATGAAAAATTTGGTACAGGTTGACAATTTGGGCAAGGTAATTCCCAATTGCTGTTTAAAGACAATGAACAGGACCAGAATCTGATAACCCAGAAGGATGTACTATAGTTTTTATTGAAACATAATTTAAATTTTTTTTTTACAAATCTCAATTTATTTATTCTTTCAGTTGTATTGAGACATAACCGACATAACAGCACTGTATAAGTTTAAGGTATACAGCATAATGACTTGATTTACATATCTTGTGAAATGATTACCACAATGAATTTAGTTAACATCCATCATCTCATATAGATACAAAAAAAAAGAAAAAAAAATGTTTTCTTCCTTGTGATGAGAACTTTTAGTATCTACTCTTAGAAACTTTCAAATATACCATACAACAGTGTTAACTATAGTCATCACGTTGTACAGTACATTCCCAGAACTTACTTATCTTATAACTGGAAGTTTGTACCTTTTGACCACCTTCCTCCAATTCCCTCACCCCCGGCCCTGCCTTTGGTAACCTCAAATCTGATCTATTTTTCTATGAGATCATTCAGTATTTGTCTTTCTCCTTCTGACTTATTTTGCTGAGCATAATGCCCTCAAGGTCCATCTATGTTGTTGCAAATGGCAGGATTTCCTTCCTTTTTATGGCTGAATAGAATTCCATTGTGTGTATATATATATATATATACACACACACATCACATATATATATATATATACACACACACACACATCACATTTATATATATATATATATATATATATATATATATATATATATATATATATATATCACATTTTCTTTATCCATTCATCTGTTGATGGACACTTAGGTTGTTTCCATGTCTTGGCTGTTGTAAATAATGCTGCAATGAACATGGGGGCGCAGATATCTCTTCGACATAGTGATCTCATTTCCTTCAGATATATACCTGGAAGTGGAATTGCTGGATCACATCGTAGTTCTATTTTTAATTTTTTGAGGAACCTCCATACTGTTTTCCATTGTGGCTGTACCAATTTACGATTCCACCAACAGTATACAAGGGTTTGCTTTTCTCCACATCCTTTCTAGCATTTGTTATCTCCTGTCTTTTTGATGATAGCCATTCTAACAGGTGTGAGGTGATAGCTCATTGTGGTTTTTATTTGCATTTTCCTGAAGATTAGTGATGTTGAGCACCTTTTCAAAACATAATTTTTTGGGGCACCGGCCCCGTGGCTTAGCGGTTAAGTGCGCGCGCTCCGCTACTGGCGGCCCGGGTTCGGATCCCGGGGGCACACTGAGGCACCGCTTCTCCGGCCATGCTGTGGCCGCGTCCCACATACAGCAACTAGAAGGATGTGCAACTATGACATACAACTATCCACTGGGGCTTTGGGGGAAAAAAAAAAAGAGGAGGATTGGCAATAAATGTTAGCTCAGAGCTGGTCTTCCTTAGCAAAAAAAAAAAAAAAAGAGAAGGATTAGCATGGATGTTAGCTCAGGGCTAATCTTCCTCACAAAAAAAAAACAACATAATTTTTTTGTACAGTCACCCCTCTCCCCTTTTGAGCAACAATAATTTCAAAGAAATATTATTCTGGATCACAAAATAATACTAGTCTCATTAGAATTGGCCTGATTATTTACATAGATGCAGCAAGAATGATTTTCTATATAAGCCTTTTTAAGTTTGCTTTGCTGGAAGTTTTCACAAGGAATCTCAGACTGGAATTTTAAAAGCCTCTTGAGGCTAAGAAGCCAAGCCAAGGATTTGCCATCACATTTTTTCTGCAGTACCTATAGATTTGGGTGAATCCCTCTTTTCCTGAGGTCACCAAAATATCCCAAGATTCCTTGGCCTGCCAGGAAGTGATTTTCCTTACTCACTTGTAAGGCTAGAAACCTTGTAAGCGAGGTATCAGGCCTTTTTTCCCAAGAGGGCTTGGTAAGCATTCGCTCCATCAAGTCAACCTTAGCTCCTTAAAAGTGTCTAATTGTATCTCATTAAATGAATTTTATTCTCAAATATGACATTCCAGATAAAGCCTTGGTTGCATAACCAATTTTCCAATTACATTCTGTTAACAAGGAGGATGGACTTATTGAATCTATGCAAATAACTATATTGCCACAAAAGTAAGAATATTCAATAAGAGTTTCTGAATTATAGAGGGATCAGGCAGGGAGAGAAAGATAAATGTTTCATTTCTTTTTACAAAAGCATAGTCTACTAAATTGTTATGAGTTAGAGATAGCTTACATGCAGAAAATAGAACATTAAAGTACCAGCAATATTCTGAACAAAACCTATAATCATCTTTCATCAGTTCATTCAGTCCTATGTAATTAATTCTTGTTCCACTTGATTTTGGGTTACCAGTCTCATGAACCCATCTGTTTTCCCACTAGAGTTCTGGAAATCCTGACTCTGGCCCCTGGTATGGTTTCAAAGTTGTTTTAAGTGATACCATCAGAAGCCTGTGCCCAAGAATACCCAGCTGGCATAGTCCTTTTCCAAGGGTCTCTGAGACAGTCCTTTGTTGAAGACAAGCATTCTGGCCTGTAGCTGATGGCAAGTGCTTTCAGGGGAGCATCAGAGTAAAACAAAAACTATGTGTACATGACAAAAGACATAAAACGGCTGTGGTTAACTTATTACTGGTAATTTTCAAAATGAAAGATCTAATGACAGTTCATTATAGAAATAATGTGATTAGCCAGGAAATTTGGTTGTTTTGTGGCATGCAAAATACAAGTCAATCCCCAAAAGTTTTACACGAATTATCTATAAACATAACGATTAGCCCTATTTTCAAAGAGTGGATATCTAATTTATAAAAATGGATGAACATAATATTTCCAGATAAAAAATCTTCAGATATAACATAATAATCCTGAGATATAATATACCATGAATACATCAAGCATTGTAAGTGTATCAAAATATATCATATACCATATGTAAAATGTACCAAAAATATATCAATAATATCAAGTCTGGAGTAGGCCCTAAACATCTGGATATTAATAAAACTCCATAGGTAAGTGATGTGAATTCACAATTGAAAACCACTAGCCTAGAACATACTGGATTCAATTTTAAGAAGTAAAATTGTGACCAAGTTAATGTTTTAACAAGTAACTGAAATTATCACTAATAACATTATACTCTTGTTGTCTAATATCAAGAAAAACAGTGCCAGGAGTCTGATAAATGGAAACATTGATGGTAGCAAGGGCATTGATAGATCTCTAGGAACTTCATATAATTTCTTATATATTTATGTTGATAACATTTTACCCATACATATTTAGCCTAGAGAGGGCCAAGTGTCTCTTCTGATTTGACAACGCTTCCCATGTAACTCAAAACATATCAAATAAGCCTAATTATTTCTAGCAACTCTCTTTTTGCAAGGTGAAAGAACAAATCCTTTGTAATTTTCCAGGGGCCTTCTGGGAAATGCAAAGACAGTTTTAGGGGCAAAAGATAACATTTAGGATTCGGTTCAAAGAAGATAAAATGTCAAAATTTGTCAGGAAGTTTGAACACTTAATTAAATGGGATCATGGGTCAGTGAAAAACAATACTTGGCTACCTATTTAATCCAAGTGACAATGAAAGATTTTAAAAGGAAATATTGGAAGTAACATGATTGTAAAAAAACCTTAGGTCTTTTAAAAGTGAGAACACTTTATTTTCTTAAATAATCAAGGACATGGTAAAGTCAACATAAGGCACAGGAAATTATTCTAATAAGACATAGCCTATTTGCCTTCAAAGCAGATTACCAGAAAAAAAAAGGAAAACCTTTTACAACCTCTTACTAAGAGCAGACCGATATGATCTAAGACGATTATGTCATGTCATTTTAACAGAAAAACAAATTCTAGTTTTGCATCAGTATAATATTTGATACTAAAGCTCTTTTAAAAATCTTATAAATAAATTTTTCAACCTTAGCTAGCTTGGACCACAACATTCCCTGCCCATGAACCTTTTACAATTTTTAATATCCTTTCAGGTTTTGTCTTACCCTTTTTCTTTTTCGTTCTAGAACAAGCAGTTCTTTTGCTTGAGGATAAAGCTATTCTCTTTTCCTTAATAAAAAACATTCTGCATACCTTACATACAAAATATCTATTATAAGTGTTATCAATTGGTAACTTCTATTATACACAGAAAACTTGGAAATGGATAATTGTGAACTGTCTGTCATACACTAGCATTTTATTGCAGACTAGCAAAGCTTACAGATACATATCTCACAACTTTTTATAGTTATATAAAGGATATAGTACTATATCCTCATGGTACAATTTCTCAAATTGGAAAAAAATTAACTTGTTCATTAATAAATCTAAATATATATACCCATAAAATTATGCCCAGTAATTCATATTTAAGTAATTTTTCTCATTCGTAATGATCTAGGTAATTAATGAATATCTATTACTTAACATAATTTAGCATAAGTCTAAGGTTTTCAGTTACCTAAAGATCTTTGAAACTATCTTTTTTAAAAACAGCTTTATTGAGTTATAATTCACATACCATACAACTCACCTCCTTAAGTGCACAATTCATTAGTTTTTGATATAGTACATTATTAATTTTAAAAAATTATGATAAAATTAACAAAATTTTCCTTTTAACCATTTTTAAATGTACATTTCAGTTGCATTAAGTACACTTCACAATATTGTGCAGCCATCCCCACCATCAATTTCCAGAACTTTTTCATCGTCTCAAATAAAAACTCTGTACCCATTAAACAATAACCCCCCATTCCCCGCTCCTTCCAGCCCCTGGTAACCTCTATTGTGCTTTCTGTCTCTGTGAATTTATCTATTGCAGGTACCTCATATGAGTGGAATCATACAATATATGTCCTTTTGTGTCTAGTTTATTTCGCTCAGCACAATGTTTTCAAGATTCATCCATGTTGTGGCATGTATCAGAACTTCATTCCTTGTTAAGGCTGAACAATATTTCATTATATTTATATACCATATTTTGTTTATCTGTTGATCTGTTGATGAACACTTGGGTTGTTTCCACCTTTTGGCTATTGTGAATAATACTGCCAACAACACTGGCATACAAGTACCTGTTTGAGTACCTGCTTTCAATTCCTTTGGGTATACACCTTGGAGTGGATTTACTGGGATATATGTTAATTCTATGTGTAGTTTTTTTTGAGGTACGTCCAAACTGTTTTCCATAGCGACTACATCATTTTACATTCTTACCAGCAATGTATGAGGGTTCCAATTTCTCCACGTAGTCTCCAACACTTATTTTCTGGTTTTTTTTGTTGTTGTTGTTATAGCCCTCTTGGTGGGTGTGAAGTGGTATATCATTATGGTTTTGATTTGCATTTTCCTAGGGACTAATTATGTTACACGTCTTTTCATGTGCTTATTGGTCATTTGTATATCTTTGGAGAAATGTCTAGTTGAGTTCTTTACCCATTTTTTAATTGGGTTGTATTTTTGTTGTGGAGTTGTAGATGTTCTTTATATATTCTAGATATTAAAGCCTTATCTGATATGTGATTTCCAAATATTTTCTTCCATTCTGTAGGTTGTCTTTTCACCTTCTTGATAATGTACTTTGATGCGCCAAAATTTTTAATTTTTATGAAGTCCACTATCTATTTTTTTTCTTTTGTTGTTTATGCTTTTGGTGTCGTATGTAAGAATCCATTGCCAAATCCAAGGTCATGAAAATTGACTGCTGTTTTCTTCTGAGTTTTATGGTTTTAGCATTTATATTTAAGTTGTTGCTCCATTTTGAGTTAATTTGTGTATGTGATGAGAAGTAGGAGTCCGACTTCATTCTTTTTAATGTGGAAATCCGGTCCTGCTAGTCACCATCTGTTGAAGAGACTATTCTTTCCCCATCGAATGGACTTGCCACCCTTGTCAAAAAGTGATTGACCATATATGTGTGGGCTTATTTTTGAGCTCTTAATTCTATTCCATTGGTCAGTATTTCTATCCTTATGCCCGTACCACACTGTTTTGATTACCATAGCTTTGTAGTAAGTTTTGAAATTGGGAAGTATGAGTCCTACAACTTTATCTTTCTCAAGATCGTTTTGGCTATCTGGAGTTGCTTGGGTTCCATATGAATTTGAGGTTTGGCTTTTTCACTTCTGCCAAAAAATACTGTTGGAGTATTGATGGGGATTGCATTGAATCTGTACATTGCTTTGGGTAGTATTGACATTTTGACAATATTAAGTCTTCCTATCCATAAGCATGGGATATCTTTCCATTTATTTAGGTTGTCTTTAATTTTTTTTCAGAAATGTTTTATATTTTTCAGTGTATAATTCTTTTACCTCCTTGGTTAAACTGATTCCCAGGTATTTTATTCTTTTAGATGCTATTATAAATGAAATTGCTTTCTTAATTTCCTCTTCTGATTTTTCATTCATGGTGTATAGAAATATAAGTGAATTTTGTGTGTTGATCTTGTACCCTGCAACTTTGCTGAATTTTTTTATTAACTATAATAGTTTTCTTGTAGATTCTTTAGAATTTTCTACATATGGGATCTTGTCATCTATGAATAGAGATAATTTTACTTCTTCATTTCCAATTTGGATGTCTTTTATTTATTTTTCTTGTCTAATTTCTCTGGCTAGAAATTCTAGTACAATGTTAAATAGCAATGGTGAAAGTCAGGATCCCTGTCTTTTTCTTGATTATAGGAGGAAAGTTTTCAGTCTTTCACCATTGAGTCTTACGTTAGCTGTGGGTTTTTCATACATGCTTTTTATCATGTTGAGGAGGTTCCCTTCTATTCCTAGTTTTCTGAGAGTTCTTATCATGAAAGGGTGTCGGACTTTTTCAAATACCTTTTCAGTGTCAAACGAGATGATCATGTATTTTCTCCCCTTGGTTCTATTAGTGTGATGTATTATGTTGATTGATTTTCTTATGTTGAACCACCTTTACATTCCTGGGTTAAATACCACTTCATCATGGTGTATAATCCTTTTAATGAGCTGTTGTATTTGCTTTGCTAGTATTTTGTTGAAGTTTTTTGCATCTGTATTCATAAGGGATATTGATCTATAATTTTCTTTTCTTGTGATGCCTTTATTTGACTTTGGTTATCAAGGTAATGACAGCTTCAAAGAATGAGTTAGGAGGTGTTCCCTCTTCTATTTTTTGGAAAAGTTTGAGTAAGATTGGTGTTAAATCTTTAAATGCTTGGTGGTATTCACTGGTGAAGCCATCTGGTCCTGGACTTCACTTTGTTGGGAGATTTTTGATTACTGACTCAATCTGTTTATGTGTTATAAGTCGTCAAGATTTCTATCTTTTTCTTGAGTCAATTTAGACAACTTATGTGTTTCTAGGAATTTGTCCATTTTTAATAGGCTATTTAATTTATTGGCATACAATTATTCATAGTATTCTATTATAATCCATTTTTTTCTTCAAAGGTCATTACTAATGTTTCCATTTTCATTTCTGATTTTAGTTCTTTGCATCTTATCTCCTTTTTCTTTGTCAGTCTAGCTAAAGGATTGTCAATTTTGCTAATCTTTTTAAAGAATCAACTTTTGCTTTCATTGATTCTCTCTATTGTTTTTCTAGTCTCTATTTCATTTATTTCCACTTCTTCCTTCTGCTAGCCTTTGTTTTAGTTTGTTTTTCTTTTTCTAATTCCTCAAGGTGTAAAGTTAGGTTTTTATTTGTTATTTCTTCTTTGATAGATTATTACTTTATTTTTAGAGCAGGTTTAGATTTACAGATAAATTGAGCAGAAAGCACAGAATGTTCTCATATACCCCTTCCCCCCCACCCCTGCATGCAGTTTCCCCTATTATTAACATCTTGCCTTAGTGTTGTACAATTGTTATCACTGATGAATCAATATTGATATATTATTATTAACTAAAGTCCATAATTTACATTAGGGTTCACTCTTGGTGTTGTACATTATATGACATTTCACAAATATATAATGCCGTGTATCCATCATTACAGTATCATACAGAATAGTTTCACTGCCCTAAAAAGGTGCCCCTTTCCTCCACCTATTCATCCCTCCCTCCCTTCCACTGAACCTCTGGCAACCACTGATCTTTTCACTGTCTCCCTATTTTTGCCTTATTAAGAATGTCATAGTTGGTATCATATAGTATATAGCCTTCTTTCTCTTAGTAATATGCATTTAAGGTTCCTCCATGTCTTTTCAGGACTTGATAACATTTATTTTTATTGCAAAATAAAATTCCATTGTATGGATGTACCACAGTTTGTTTATTCATTCATCTATTAAAGGACATTTTGGTTGTTTTCAAGTTTTAGCAATTGTGAATAAATCTGCTCAATATTTGTGTGTAAGTTTTTTGTGGATGTAAGTTTTCAACATATCTGAGTAAATACCAAGGAGTGCAATTGCTGGATTGTATGGTAAGAGTATGTTTAGTTTTGTAGGAAACTGCCAAACTGACTTCCAAAGTGACTGTATCATTTTGCACTCCTACCAGCGATGAATGAGAGTTCCTGTTGCTTTGCATCCTCCCCAGCATTTGGTGATGTCAATATTTTGGATT
This sequence comes from Diceros bicornis minor, assembly GCF_020826845.1. NCBI lineage: Eukaryota > Metazoa > Chordata > Mammalia > Perissodactyla > Rhinocerotidae > Diceros > Diceros bicornis. The sequence goes on from NC_080781.1 coordinate 23,498,631, forward strand.
TTAGACATCGTAATAAGTGTGTCATTGTATCTTGTTTGAATTTGCAATTTCATAATGACATATGATGGTGAGCATATTTAATATGTTTATTAGCCATATGTATATCTTCTTTGGTGAAGTGTCTATTTATATCTTTTACATATATATATATATATATATATATATATATATATATATATTTTTTTTTTTTTTGGTGACAAAGATTGGCCCTGAGCTAACATCTGTTGCCAGTCTTCCTCTTTTTGCTTGAGGAAGATTGTCCCTGAGCTAACATCTGTGCCAGTCTTCCTCTATTTTGTATGTGGGATGCCGCCACAGCATGGCTTGATGAGCGGTGTGGAGGTCTGCACCTGGTATCCAAACCCACAAACCCAACCACTGGGCTGGCCCCTCTTTTACCTATTTTTTTAATTGGGTTGTTTGTTTTCTTCATGTTGAGTTTTAAGAGTTCTTTCTATGTTTTGGATAACCTCCTTTATCAGATATGTGTTTTGCAAAGATATTCTCCCAATCAGGCTTGTCTTTTCATTCTCTTAATAGTGTCTTTTGTAGAGCAGAAGTTTTTAATTTTAATGAAGTCCAGCTTATCAATTATTTATTTCATAGCTCGTGCTTTTGCTATTGTATCTAAAAAGTCATCACCAATACCAAAATTACCTAGATTCTCTCCTATGTTATCTTCTAGGAGTTTATATGTTTGTATTTTACATTTAGCTCTTTGATCCATTTTGAGTTAAATATTGTGAAGGGTGTAAGGTCTGTGTCTAGACTCTTTTCTTTGCATTTAGATGTCCAATTGTTCCATCACCATTTGTTAAAAACACTATTCTTTCTCCATTGAATTGCCTTTGCTCCTTTATCAAAGATAAGTTGACTTCGAGTGGGCCTATTTCTGGACTGTCTTTTTCTGTTCCATTAATCTATTTGTCTGTTCTTTCACCAACCACACTATCTTGATAACTGTAGCTTTATAGTAAGTCTTAAAGTTGACTGGTGCCACTTGTGTGTGTGTGTGTGTGAGGAAGATTGGCCCTGAGCTAACATCTGTTGCCAATCTTCCTCTTTTTGCTTGAGAAAGATGGTCCCTGAGCTAACATCCGTGCCAGTCTTCCTCTATTTTGTACATGGGACGCTACCACAGCATGGCTTGATGAACGGTGTGTAGGTCTGCGCCTGGGATCCGAACCTGCGAACCCCGGGCTGCCAAAGCAGAGCGTCTGAACTTAGCCACTATGCCACCGGGCTGGCCTCTAGTGTCACTTTTCTAACTGTGTTCTCCTGCAATATTGTGTTGGCTATTATGGGTCTTTTGCCTCTTCCATATAAAGTTAAGAATCATTTTTGTCGATATCCACAAAATAACTTGTTGGGATGTTGGTTGAGTTTGCATTGAGTCTCTAGATCAAGTTGAGAACTGACATCTTAATAATACTGAGTCTTCCTATTCATGTACATGGAATATCTCTCCATTTATATATACATATATATATATATTTTTTCTTTTTTGTGAGGGCGATTAGCCCTGAGCTAACATCCATTGTCAATCCTCCTCTTTTTGCTGAGGAAGACTGGCCTTGGGCTAACATCCATGCCCATCCTCCTCTACTTTTGTGGGACACCTGCCACAGCATGACTTGATAAGCAGTGCATTGGTCTGTGCCCAGGATCTGAACCTGCGAACCCCAGTCCGCCGAAGTGGAGCGCGTGAACTTAACCACTACGCCATCACGCCAGCACCTCTTTTTTAATGTTTTATCAGAGATTTATAGTTTTCCTCAAATAGATCTTGGACATATTTTGTTAGATTTATACCTAAGTATTTCACATTTTTGGTGCTACTATAAATGGTGTTCTGTTTTTAATTTCAGATTCCAATTGTCCATTGCTGTTATATAAAAAAAAATAAATTGACTTTTGTATATTAACACTGTATTGTGCAACTTTGCTATAATTACTTAATATTAGTTCTAGGGCTTTTTTTGTTGTTGTTGTTAATTCAGGTGATCTGTTTCTTCTCGTGTAAGTTTTGGCAGATTGTTTTTCAAGGAATTGGTCCATTTCATCTAGGTTATCAAATTTGTGGGCATACAGCTGTTTATAACAGTCCTTTATTACTTTTTAATTTCTATGAGATCAATAGTAATTGGTCCTTCTTTCATTTCTGATATTAGTAATTTCTGTCTTCTTTTTTTTTTTTTACTTAGTCTAGAATTTTGTCAATTTTATCAGTCTTTTCAAAGAACCATCTTTTGGTTTTGTTAATTTTCTCTGTTGATTTCTTGCTTTCAATTTCATTGATTTCTGCTATTTTTTATTATTTTCTTCTTATGTTAGATTTAATTTACTCTTCTTTTTCTAGTTTTCTGAGGTAGAAACTTAGATTATTGATTTTTAAATTTCCTTTCTAACAGATGCATTCAATGCTATAAATTTCCCTCTAAGCATTGCTTTTGCTACATTGTAATTTTTATAAGTTATATTTTCATTTTCATTTCAAACACTTTTGAGTTGAAAATATTTTTTTGTGTATGTGTGAGGAAGATTGGCCCTGAGCTCACATCTGTTGCCAGTCTTCCTCTTTTTGCTGAGGAAAATTGGCCCTAAGCTAACATCTCTGCCCATCTTCCTCTATTTTGTATGTGGGATGCTGCCACAGCATGGCTTGATGAGTGGTGCGTGGGGCCGAAGTGGAGTGTGTAAACGTAACCACTATGCCACCGGGCTGACTCCTCAAAATACTTTTTAACTTCTCTTGAGACGTATTATTTGACCTATGTGTTATCTAGAAGTGTGACGTTTAATCTCCAAGTATTTTGGGATTTTCCAGCTACCTTTCAGTTACTGGTTTCTAGTTTAAATCTATTGTGATCTGACAGCATAATATATGTTATTCTAATTCTTTTAAATTTGTAAAATTGTGCTTTGTAGCCCAGAGTGTGGTTTATCTCTGTGAATGTTCAGTGTCAACCTGATCAAAATGTGTATTCTGCTGTTGTTAGATGAGATATTATATAAAGATCAGTTAAATACAGTTGATTGGTACTGTTCAGTTGAATTGTGTCTTTACAGGTTTTCTACCTGTTGAATCTATTAATTACTGATAGAAGAGTGTTAAAGTTTCCAACTGTAAGAGTGGATTTATCTATTTCTCCTTGCGGTTCTGTCTGTTTATGTCTCATGTAGTTTGATACTCTTGTTGTTAGTTGCATGCACATTAAGGATTGTTGTATCTTCTTGGAGAGTTGACACCTTTATCATTATTTAATGCCCTTCTTTATCCATGATAATTTTCCTTACTCTTATGTCTACTTTGTCAGAAATCAATATAGCTACTCCAGTTTCTTTTTATTACTTTTAGTGTGGAATATTTATCTTCATCCATTTATTTATTTGTTTGTTCATTTTTTGCTGAGGAAGATTTGCCCTGAGCTTACATCTTTTGCCAATCTTCCTCTTTCTGCTTGAGGAAGATTTACCCTGAGCTAACATCTGTGCCAGTCTTCCTCTATTTTGGATGTGGGTTGCCGCCATGTGGCCACCGACGAGTTGTGTAGGTCCATACCTGGGAACCAAATCTAGGCCACTGAAGTGGAGCATGCCAACCTTAACCACTAGGCCATGGGGCCAGCCCCCCGACCCCTTTATTTTTAATTGATCTGTGTCTTTATATTTAGAATGGGTTTTTGTAGAGGATATATAGTTGGGTCTTCTTTATTTATCCATTCTGCCAGTCTTTTTCTTTTAATTGGTGTATTTAGACCATTGATGTTTAAAGTGATTATTCCTTCTTGAACAGTCTTCCTTTCTTTATGTAGATCTGAGTTTCTCGCCTATGTAATTTTCCTTCTCTCTGAAGGACTTCTTATAACATTTCTTGCAAGGCAGGTATACTGACTACAGATTACCTCAATTTTTGTTTATCTGAATGATTCTTTGTTTCTCCTTCAATTTTAAAGGATAATTTCACCGGATACAGAATTCTAAGTTGATGTTTTTTTTTTCTTTCAGTGCTGTAAATATTTCACTCCACTCTCTTCTTGCTTCCATGGTTTCTAAAGAGAAGACCGGTGTAATTCTTATCCTTGCTGCACTTAGGTAAAGTGTTCCCCGACCCTCCCCACTGGCTTCTTTCAACATTTTCTCTTTGTCTTTGATTTTCTGCAGTTTCAATATGCTAGTAGACTTTTTGGTATTTATCTTGCTTAGTATTCTCTCAGCTTCCTGCATCTGTGGTTTCATGTCTGTTGTTAATATTTAAAAATTCTTAGTCATTTTTACTTCAAATATCTCTTCTGTTCCGTTCTTGCTTTCTTCTTCTTCTGTTATTCCCATTTGGTGTATGTTACATCTTTTGTAATTGTCTGCAGTTCTTGGATATCTGATTCCATCTTTTACATTTTTTTTCTTTGCATTTCAGTTTTGGAAGTTTCTTTAGACATATCTTAGAGCTTACTTAATCATTCTTCCTACATGTCTAGTAAACTGCTGAGCCCATCAAAGGCATTTTTCATTTGTTATAATTTTTTTGATTTCCAGCATTTCCTTTTGATTTTTTATTGGAATTTCCATCTCTTTGCTTACATTACCCATCTGTTATAGCATTTTGCCATTTTTTCTGTTAAAGCCCTTAGCATATTAATCATACTTGTTTAAAATTCCTGGTCTGATTCTGATAATACCAGAATCTTTGCCATACTAAGTCTAGTTCTGATACTTGCTCTGTCTCCTTAAGTTGTGTTTTTTGTCTTTTAGTATGACTTGTAATTATTTCGTTGAAAGCCAGACATGATGTACTGGGTAAAAGGAACTGAAACTGGCTCCAGAGGTTGTTTCTGCTCCTGGACTTCTGCCAGGTCTCTGTATCTGCCTGTGTGTCACTAAAATTTGGCGGGGGGGGGGGGCAGCAGTTTTCCGTGTTACCTCTGAAGGATTTAAAAAGTGATCTTGATTTTCAATTTATTCAGCTTTTTCTTGTTATGACAATCAGAATGATGATTTCCACATTCCTTACATGCTACACTAGAAATCAGAAGTCTCTTTTGTCTTTTTTAACGTATGCATTTACAGCTATAAAAATTTTTATGACAACTGCCTTTGCTGCATCCCATGTGTTTTGCTATGTTGTGTTTTTATTTTCATTTGTCTGTAAATATTTTCTAATTTCTCTTGTGATTTCTTCCTAGATTCATTGGTTGTTTGAGTGTATTTAATTTCCACATATTTGTGAATTTTCCAATTTTCGTTTGGTTATTGATTTCTAGATTCATTCCATTGTGGTCAGAGAAGATGCTTTGTATTATTTCAGTCTTTTAAAATTTATTGACTTTGTTTTGTGGCCAACATATGGTTTATCCTGAGGAATGTTCTGTGTGCACTGGAAAAGAATGTGTATTCTGCTGTTGCTGAGTGGACTGTTCTATATATGTCTGTCAGCTCTAGTTGGTTTATAGTGTTGTTCAAGCCCTTTATATCTTTATTGCTCTTCTGTCTAGATGTTCTATCCATTATTGAAAGTGGGGTATTGAAGTCTCAACTATTATTGTAACTGTCTATTTTTCCCTTCAATTCTGTCAGTGTTTGTTTTTGTGTATTTAGGGGATCTGCTATTTGGTACATAGATGTTATAATTATTGTAGCATCTTGGTTAATTGACCCTTTTTTCAATATATAATGCCTTCGTTTGTCTGTTACAGTGTTTTTTAACTTAAAATCTATTTTATCTGATATTAGTGTAGTGACCTACCTCTATTTTGGTTGCTATTTGCATGGAATATCTTTGTAATATCATTCCTTCCCTTTAAATATATTTCTTTCTTTGGATCTACAGTGGGTGTCTTATAGATACCATATAGTTGGGTTATATATATAATATATATATATGTTATTTTATTAATATATATATAATAATATAATATATATATTATTTTTTTTGGTGGGGAAGATTAGCCCTGAGCGAAGTTCTGTTGCCAGTCCTCCTCTTTTTCCTGAGGAAGATTGGCCCTGGCTAACATCCATGCCTATCTTCCTCTACTTTATATGTGGGATGCCTGCCACAGTATGGCTTGATAAGTGGTGTGTAGGTCCGCGCCCAGGATCTGAACCTGCGAACCCCAGGCCACTGAAGCAGAGCACACGAATTCAACCACTCCACCACTGGCTGGCCCCTGGGTTATATTTTAAATGCGTTTTGCCAATTTCTGCCTTTTGATGAGAGAGTCTAATGCATTAACATTTAAGTAATTACTGATAAGGAAAGACTTACTTCTGCCATTTTGCTGTTTGTTCTCTGTAAGTCTTGTATCTTTTCTGTCTCTCTTGTCCCTCATTACTGTCTTATTTCGATTTTAGTTGTTTTTTTGTAGTGAACCATTTTGATTCCTTTCTAATTTCCTTTTGTGTGTATTATATGGATATTTTCTTTGTGGTTACCATGGGGATTACATTCACCATCCTAAAGTAATAACAGTCTAATTTGAATTGATACCAACTTAACAGACAGACAGGCTAACTGCAGAGGAACCCTCAGTTTCCCAGCACATGGACATGCTAGGGGCTGGAAGGACCCCTGGGAGCCTAACTGGAGAGAAGCAGCTGGCCTGTTTCCCCAGGGAAACAGCACACATTGGTGGTAAGGTTGGCAAAAGAGGACCTGAAGCACCAGCATGCTGGATGGGTGGTTGCCAATAGGGCCCTATATTCCACAGCACTGGGCCAGGTTCATGTTCATAATGCCCTTGGGGATAGCAATGTGTGGGCAGTCTGGTTGCCAAGAGGCCCACCAGGGCACCAGTGCAAGGACAGAAGTATCTGCAGGTTCCCCCAGGATACCAACATGTTGTTAGGCATGTGTATGGAAGGGCCATGGGGATTTAGAGGGTGAGATGAAACAAGACTGAAAGGGCTCTGGTTCCACAGCAGGCTGGCTGGTTCATAGCCTGTGACCCCTCAGGTCCCCAGCCCCAGGGCAGGCTGAAGGCCATAAGAACTCAATAATTGCTACTAGGTAAATAGGCTGTTGGTCACATGGTCCTCAAAGATACCAACGTGCCAAATGGACAGTGCCCCAAATGGTTCTATGTTCCACACACACACATGCTGGAGTATGGCTGGAAGGGCCCTCAGTTCCCCAGTGCAAGGCCTATTCAATGACCTAAAAGGCTGTGGTTTCTACATCACAAGGATAGACTGATGCCCAAAGAATCTTTGGTTCCCCAACATGCAGGCTGACTGGGTGCTGGAAGGACCCCTGGGACCCTAACAAGTGGGCAGGTTAGTGGTCCAAAGGTTTCTCCAGGGAGACCTGTGCAAAGGATAGCCGAAGGCTCAAGCTTCCTGAGCTTGTGGGTTGGCTTAAGGCCAGAGGGTAAAAGGTTCCCCAGCTCCAGGCATTTAATGTGATTGAATGTACTCTAGTTTCCACAGCAGGTGGGCATGCTGATGGCAGAAAAACCCTTGGATTCATAGCATACCAGCAGGCTGTCATGGGAGGAAGGCTAGAACTCTAGTTGGTGTGAAATCTTGTGGCCAGGATATTCGCTGGGGCACCAGCTTGATAGATAGTGGCTGAATTGGCTCTTGCTCCATCAGCCTATGGGCTGACTGAGGTCTGAAAGACCTTATGGTACCCCTGAGGGAGGCCAGTACTGTGACCTAAAATGCTCTCATTTCTTCTGTAGGTGGGCAGGCTGGTGGCCAAAGAACTCTCATCCAGGCTGAAAGTGTCTGGAAGAGCCCCCGAGGACCTAGAGATCGGGAAGGACATGATGCCCAAGGGTTTCACAGCCTACAAGAAGAGTGATGGTCGGAAGGGTACACAGTTGACCAGCTCCAGGCTGGCTGGTGGCCATTCCGACATTCGGAACTCTGGGGTCTAAGCTGGATGGTGATCAGAATGTGCCCATTGATACTAACTCCTGCAGAGGCTCTTGACAGAAAGGATTCTAGATTCCGTTTCAAATGGGGTAGCTGAGGACTAGAAGGGCAATAGTTTCCTACACCTGTCTGGTAGCCAGAAGGTTTTCGGTTTCTGCATCACACAACCAGGCTTATGGCCGGAGAACTTTTGGTTCCTAGGCAAGCAGGATAACTCCAGTCCAGAAGGAACCCCAGAACCATAGCAAAGGGGCATGTTGGTGGTCGGAAGGTTGGTTGGTACACCCGCGTTGGGGGGAAGTATGGTGCCTGAAATGGCTCATATTTCATAGCTGAAAGGGCCCTGTGTGTCCCAGTGCAAGGCCAGTGCGTACTATGATCAAAAATGCTCTGGTTTTAACAGCAGGTGGGAAAACTGATGGCCGGAAACCAGCTAGGTCCCCAGCATGCTGACTGACTTTGGAAATTTAGGGCCAGAGAGTTTTATGACACTAATGCTATGTGGAGTAAGGTGCCTAAATGGGACCAAGGGCATGGACATACTGGAAGTATGGTTCACAGTAGGGTCATATATTCCACAGCGCAGGCTCCAGCTAGGGCCCTCGGGAAGTCTAGCCGCAGAATGGGCCCCCAGGGCAGCAGTGTCAGGGCAGATGGTGTCCTGAACTGCCTCCTGCGGCACCAGCACGGTGGCAATCATGTATCCAGAAGAGTCCCAAGGCCTGAGAAATCGAGGACTCAAACCAAAATGTCTCAGCCTGCTGATGGACTAATAGGAGAAGTCTGAGTTCCACCACATAAGTATAATTGGGAGCCTGAAGGATACCTGGAACCTTAGTGAACGGGCATGTTAGTGGTAGGATTTCTTGGGGTACCCAGTGGAGGGACATACGGTAGCCTAGAAGTTTCATGATTCCTGGGCCGGAAGCACCGACGATATCTCTTTGCAGGGCCTCTACTGTGAACAAAGATGCTCCGGTTTCAACATCAGGTGAGCAAACCTAAAGCCAGGAAACCTTGTGGTCCCCAGCATGTTGGGAGTCTTTGGGTGGGAAGGAATCCCAGGATCTTTTAGGGCCAGAAGGGCCCTAATGACACTACTGCAAAGGGAGTATGCTGGCCAAAAGGGGTCTTGGGGCACCAGCGTGATGGAAGTATTTTTTCCCACTTGGCTATATATTCAGCAGCACCCATGGTGGGGGATGAGGGAGTGAGAGGTAGGAAAATGGGCCGTATCTGAAAGGTTCAAATTCCTGATCAGAAAAGACCTATACTGTGATGGAGAGTGCTTCCGTTTCAACAGCAGGCAGGCAAATTGATGGCCAGAAAACCCCAGTGTCCCCAGAATGCCAGTATACTGTGGGCAGGAAGGACTTCCTGTAAACTTTTAGGCCCAGAATAGCCCAGAAGACACTAACACGATGGGAGTATCTGGGCCAAATGGGACGTTAAGGCATTAGTGAGCTGGAAGTATGGTTCTCAATAGGAGTGTACATTCCATAGCACAGAGTCTGACTGGGGCCCTTGGGGCTCCAGTTTGTGGACAGTTGTGTTGCCAAAAGGGCCATCTGGGCAGCAGTGCTAGAGCATATGGTGTCTGGAAGTGCCTACCATGGCACCAGGGAGGTGGCAAAAGACTTCCAGAAGAGTCCTGGACTATGAGAGGGCACAGTGGACCCATGCTGAAAAATTTTGTCCTGCTAACAGCCTAGTAGGAGGATCCCCCGGGATTTCACCACTTAAGGACAATCTGGGGGCCTGAAGGATCACCGGAACCCTAGCCACCAGGCAGATTGGTGGCAGGAAGGTTTCACAGGTCACCCAATGCGAGAGATAGACAGTGGCTGAGAGGCCTCATAACTCCCAAGCTTGCCTGCTTCCTGAAGGCCCAAAGGGCCCATGGTTCCCGTGGTGGCTGCCTCTGCCCTGACTGTAAATGCTCTCCTTCCATTGCAGGTAGGCAGGCCTGGTCACTAAAGAACCCTAGGTTCCCCAGACTGGGGAAAACAGAGTGGTGCTAGAAGGAATTCTGGAACCCTAGGTGTTGGGAAGTCTGATGGCCAGAAGTTCCCTCAGATCACCACCATGAAGGAGGTATGTTGGCTGAAGATGCCTTTGAAACTCTAGTGTTCTGGACAGGTTGCTGACAATAGGGGCTCTGTGTTCCACAGCACATGGGCAGGTTGGTGCCCATAAAGGTCCTCAGAACCCAGTGTCCAGCTGTCTGGTAGCAGACAGGGCATCCAGGGCTCTAATACAAGGGTACGCTGTGTCCAGTAGTTCCTCCAGGATGCCAGTGCACTGCGAGGCACGTGTCTGTAGGAGCCATGGAGACACAGAGGGTGGGATAGATCAAGCCTGAAAGGACTCTCAGTTCCAAAGCTCACAGGACATTTGATATCTCATGAATCCTGGTTTCCCTAGCAGAAAGGCGGGCTGGGAGCAGAAGGACCCTAGGCACCCTAGTAGGCAGGCCTCCTGGTGATGGAAGGTTCCCTGGGACACCAGCTTGATGGATGGACAGTGGCCAAAATGGCTCTGCTTCATCTGCCTGTGCCCTGGGTGAGGGCTCGTAGGACTCATGGTTCTGTGGGTGGTTAGTACTATGACCAGAAGTGCTCTTATTTCCACAGTAGTCAGCAGCTGATTGCAGAAACTCCTCGGTTCCCCAGTACATGGACAATTCTCGGCCAACAGGAACCCTGTAACCCTAGGTGGCTGGAAGTCTGGTAGTAGGAAGGTTCCCCAGGGCACCAGCGTGATGGAGGTATGGTGGGGAAAGGGGTCCCTCACACCAGCATTGTGGATAAATATTCCACAGCACCGGAGCAGGCTGGTGACCGTAAGTGCCCCCGGGAACCCAGTGTTCAGGCTGTCTGGTCACCAAAAGGCCCTCAGTGAGGCAATGCAAGGACAGAAGTTTCTGGAAGATCCCTGGGGATGCAGAGGTGGGATGGGAAAAGCTGAAAGGGCTCTCAGTTCCATAGCAGGCAGAACGGCTGATAGCCTATGAGCCCTCAGTTCCCAAACACACAGGACTTACTAGGGGGTGACACCAACACAGGGAAAGTAAAGTGGCCAAAATGGTACTAGCTTCCACAGCACATAGACTGGTTTATGGCCAGAAGGGCCCTCGGTTCCCAGCACAAGGACTGTTCAATAACCGAGAGCATTCTGGTTTCTTAGCATGTAGGCAGACGTGGGGCCAAAATGACCCCCAGAACCCTACCTGTCAGGAAGTGGAGGGCTGGAAAGTGCCCCGGGGCAGGAGCACATTGGCGATGTGGTGGCCAAAGGGGGCACCAGAGTGCTGAATGGATGCCAATAGGGCCCCACATTCCACGGCACAGAAGCGGGCTAGTGCCCCTAAAGGCCCAAGGGACACCAGTGTATGGGGAGTCTGGTCTCCACAACGGCATCCAAGACGCCATTGCATGGGTACATGGTGTTTGGAACTGTCTCCGGGGCACCAGCATTCTGCCAGGCACATGTCCAGAACAGCTCCAGGGCCACACGGGGGAATGGTATGACGCCCAAAGGGCTCATGGTTCCACAGCTGGCCAGGCTGGCTGGTAGCCAAAAGGTTTCCTAGGGCACTAGCTCCATGGATAGATGGTGGCCAAAATGGCTTTTGCTTCCTCAGTTTGCAGGCTGACTGAGGACTGGTAGAGCCCATGGTCCCGCTGTAGGAGGCCAGTACTGTGACCTAAAGTACTCTTGTTTTTACAGCAGGTGGGAGGCAGATTGGCAAAGAACCATCAGTGTCCCAGCGTGTGGACAGGCTGGAGGCTGAAAGGAACCCTGGAACCCTAGCGGGCAGGAAATCTAGTGGCCAGGAGGTTCTGCAGGGGACCACCAAGATGGAGGTATAGTGGCTGAAAGGTGCCCCTTGCATCAGCATTTGGATGGATGGTTGCCAATAGGTCCCTGTGTTCCACAGCACAGGTGCAGGTTAGTGCCCATAAGTGCCCCCATGAACCCAGAGTGTGGGATGCCTGGTTGCCAGAAGGGCGTGTAGGAGAGTGGTATAAGTGTAGGAATGGCTAGAACTGCCCCTGAAGCATCACTGTGCTGTCAGGTATGTGTCCAGAGGAGCCCCAGGGACAGAGATGGTGGGAATAACCAATTCTCAAAGGGTTCTGGGTTCTGGTGAAAAGAGTATGCTGTTCCTCAGCACATAGGCAGTCTGGGGGCTGTAACAACCCGTGGAACCCTAGCTGGGCAGGCTGGCGGTCAGAAGGTTGCCAGAGATACCAATGCGTGGGAAGGACAGTGGCAGATGGTTCTAGGTTCTATAGCACAAAGGTTCCATAGCACAGAAGGGCCCTTGGTTCTCCAGTGAGAGACCTGTTCGGTGCAAAAGCATTCTGGTTTCTGCATCATGTGGGTAGGTTGGTGGTCTAAGAACCTTCAGTTCCTTGGCACACAAGCAGACTGGGGACCAGAAGAAGTCCCAGAACTGTAGCAGTTGGTTTTCCACAGCAGGCAGGCAGGCTGTTTGCTGAAGAACCTTCAGTTTCCTGGCACTGGGACAGGCTGGGATCCTGAAAGCAACACAAAACCTTGGTGATGGGAAGTCATCTGGCTGGGAAGTGCCCAAGGGCACCAGCTCATTGCAGGTACAGTTGCTGAAAAGGCACCAAAGCACCAGCATTCTAGATGGGTTCTTGTTTATAGAGCCAGTATTCTATAGCAGGAGGCTGAAAGGGCTCTCCACAGCAGGCCAGACTGCTGTGAACCTATGAACACTCAGTTCCCAAGCACAAAGATACCCTTGAGGGTGGAAGGACGCTCAGAACCCTAGTGGGCAGGTCCATTGGTGGCCGGTAATTTCACCAGGGCACCAGTGCTGTGGACAAACTGTAGCTGAAAGGGCTCTTGCTTCCTCAGCTTGAGAGCCAGCAGAGGATCAGTAGGGCCCGTGGTTATCCTAGAAGAGGGCAGTGCTGTGACTGAAAGTGCTCTGCTTTCTACAGCAGGCAAAAAGCTGATTCAGCGCCCTTGGTGGAAAGATGTCTGGTGCATGGAAAGTTCCCCAGGGCACCAGCATGCTGGAGGTACAGTGGTAGAATAGGGCCCTGTATTAGTTTGCTAGGGCTGCCATAACAAAATGCCACGGACTGGGTGTCTTAAACAACAAAAGTTTATTTTCTCACAGTTGTGGAGGCTGGAAGAGCAAGATCAAGGCGTTGGCAGGGTTTGTGTCTTCCGAGGACCCTCTCCTTAACTTGTGGATAGCTGTCTTCTGACATGGTCTTTTCTCTGTGCACACACATCTGTATTCTAATTTCCTCTTCTTCTATGGACACCAGTCATACTGGAGTACAGCCCACACATATGACCTCATTTTATATTAATCACTTCTTTAAAGGCACTGTCTCAAAATACAATCATATTCTAAGGTACTGGGGGTTAGGGCTTGAACATGTGAATTGTGAGGAGCACTGAAACCCTAGTGAGAGAGCACATTGGTGGTCAGCAGCCTCATCAGGGCACCTGCCCTGGGGGAGGGACTGTAGCCAAAAGGGCTCAATCTCTGAGCCAAAAGTGCCCATGGTACCCAGCATGCAGTGTGTACTGTGGCCAAACTTGTCCCAGTTTTAACAGCAGGCAGGCAAATTGATGGCCGGAAAACACCGGCTAGCCAGGAGGCCAGTGGATTGTGGGCAGGAAGAAGCCCCAGAAATTTTTTTGGGGGGGTTGAGGAAGATTGGCCCTGAGCTAACATCTGTGCCCATCTTTCTCTGTTTTGTATGTGGGATGCCTCCACAGTGTGGCTTGATGAGTGGTGGGTCGGTCCATGCCTGGGATTTGAACCTGTGAACCCCAGGCCGCCAAAGTGGAGCGTGTGAACTTAATCACTACGCCACTGGGCTGGCCCCTCTATAAGCCCCAGAAATTTTTAGAACACTTAGAAGACTAAGACTATGGGAGTATGGTGCCTAAATGGGACCCAGGGCACCATAGTGCTGGAAGTATGGTTCCCACTAGGGCCATATATTCCATAGCACCGGCTCTGACTAGAGCCTTTGTGACCACAGTGTGGGCAGTCTGGTCACCAAAAGGGCCCCCAAGGAAGCAGTGCCTGGTCAGATGGTGTCCAAAAGTGCCCCCCTGAGGCACCAGCATGGTGACAGTGCCCAGAAGAGTCCAGCGGCTGGGGAGGCAAGATGGACTCAGGCCAAAAGGGCTCATCCTGCTGATGGCCTAGTAAGAGGAGCTCTTGTTTCCAGAGCATAAGGACAGTCTAGAGTCCGGACAGATCCCTGAAACCCAGGTAGGAGGGGAGGTTGGTGGCAGGAAGGTTCCCTGGGGCACCCTGGAGAGGAACGGAGAGTGGCTGAGAGGGCTCATGATTCATGAGTTTGCAAGCTGAGGGAAGCCCTGAAGGGCTCACAGTTCCCCTGGGGGATAGTAGTGATCTGAGGGGAAATGCTCTCCTTCCACTACCGGTAATCAGCCTCGTCGCCCAAGAACCCTCCATTCTCCATAGTGCACACAGGCTGGGGGCAGACAGGAATCCCGGAACCCTAGCTGGTGGGAAGTCTGGTGGCCAGAAGATTCCCAAGTACACTGCCCAGATGGAGGTGCGGTGGTGAAAAGGGGCCCTATTGCACCAGGGTTCTAGGTAAATGGTTGCTTATAGGGTTCTGTGTGCCACAGCACTAAGCAGGCTAGTGTCCTTATGGGATCTCCTGGAACCCAGTGCACAGGGGCAGCCTGGTCTCAGAAAGGACCCCCAAGACACCAGCGCCAGGGCAGAACGTGCCTGGAAGTGCCCCTGAGGTGTAAGTGTCTGGAAAACCTCCCTGGTCCTAGATGTCAGGATAGAAACGATGCCAGTAGGCTTTGGGTTACACAGCCTACGAGGAGGGTGATTGTTGGAAGGGTATGTGGTTACACAACTCGTGGGCAGGCTGGGGAATGTAAGGGCATGGGGAACTCTGGGGTAAGCTGAAAGTCCCCATGGACCCTAATTCGTGGGCAGGCCTGGGACCGAAAGGGCTCTGGGCTCCATTGCAAATGGAGTAGCTGAGGACTGGAATGGCCAAACGCCCCCTAACGCTGGGCCTGACCAGTGACTGGGAGAGTTATGGTTTGTGCATCACACGGGCGGGCTGGTGGCCAAAGAACCTTCGGTTCCCACACACGCCGGAAGAATCCAGGCAGAAAAGAACCCTGGAACCCTAATGAGGAACCACGTTGGTGGTCGCACCCACGCGGGGTGGGGGAGGAGGGAAAGGAGGGAGGACGGTGGCCGAAATGGCTCTAACACCTGCAACGAAAGTACCCACGTTGCCTCAGCGTGTGTCATGTACTGTTACTGAACGTGTGCCTGTTTCAACAGCAGGCAGCCAAACTGATGACTAGAAAAACCCCGGGTCCCAGGCATACTGGTGGATTGTAGGTGGGAACTACCCCGGAAACTTTTAAGGCCAGAAAGTCCCTCATGACGCTAATGCTATAGAGTTTGGGTGCCAAAACGGATCCGGAGTACCAGCGTTCTGCAAGTATAGTTCCCTATAAGGCTGTATGTTCCGCAGCACACGCTCTGGCTAGGGCAGATGGGACCCCTGTGTGCAGTTAGTGTTTCTGCGTAAAGGGCTGCCTGGGCAGCAGTACCAGGGCAGATGCTGTCCAAGAGAAATGCCCATGGTACCAGTGAGGGGTATGCAAGGGTCTGGAAGCGTTCGGGGCATGAAAGGGCGACGTAGCCCAAAAGCGAAAGGTCTTGTTCTGTTGATAGCCTAGTTGGAGGAGCCTGAGTTTCCACCACATAAGGACAGTGTAGGAACCTGAATTATCATCAGAACCCTAGCGAGCAGTCGGGTTGCTGACAGGAAGGTTCCCTGGGGCACCCATGAAACGAACAGACAGTGGCTGAGAGAACTTAAGATTCCTCAGCTAGCAAGGACTGAAGGGCTCTTGGTTCCCCTGCGGGATGACGGCACTGTGACCCCAAATGCTCTCCTTCCCACCTCAGGCAGGCAGGCAGGCAGGTCGCCAAGAACCGTCGGTTCCCCAGAACATGCTCAAATGGGGCCAGTAGAAAACCCGGAACCCTAACTGGCAGGAAGTCCGATGACCGGAAGTTCGCCGGCGCACCTCTGGATCAAGGTGCAGCAGGGACAAGAGGCCCCTTGCATCAGAGTTTTAGATGGATGGGTGCCAGTAGGACTCTGTTCCATAGCTTGGGTGCAGGATAGTGCCCATATGAACCCTCCTGGAAGGCAGTGCACAGGCAGCCCGGCCTCAGAAAGGACCCACAGAGCACCTGCCCCAAGGCAGAACGTGTCCAGAGGTGCTCTATTGGTGCAAGTGTCCCGAACTGCACGTGTCTGGAAGAGCCTCAGGGAACTAGATGTCGGGATGGACATGATGCCCGGTCATCTCAGTTTCACAGCCAAAAGGAGGGTGATAATCCGAGGGTACCTGGTTCCTCCAGCTGGCGGGTGGGCTGGGGTCATAAGGATACTTGGAACCCTAGATTCCAAGCCAGATAGTGATCGGAAGGTACCCAGGGACACTAATCGGTGGGGAATTCCATGTTTTCAGGGGTTTTAGGTTCCGTTGCAAACACGATAGCCAGGGACCAAAAGAAACGTAGGTCCCCAAGGCCAGGCCCAGCTGGTTACTGGAAGGGTCCTCACTTCTGCGTCACAATGTCAGGCTGGTGGCCTGATAACTTTAGGTTCCCCAAGAGGCAGAACAATTCCGGACCCTAATAAACACCGGAACCTTAGGGAGGAGACATGTTGTTGGCCGGAAAGTTCATTGGCAAGGACGGTGGTTGAAAGGGCTCAGATTCCTTCACTGCAAGGACCCGTGGTACATAAACCCAAAGTCAGTACTGTGACATAAAGTACTCTAGCTTCAATAGCCGACAGGCAAATTAATAGCCAGAAATCCCTTGGGTCCCCAACATGTCAGTGGACTTTGGATAGAAAGAAAGAACTGGAAACTTTCTGCGCCTGAAGTCCCTTCGTGACCCTAATGCGATGTGGAGTACGGTGCCTAATTGGGACCTAGGCCACCAGTGGGCTGGAAGTGTGGTTTCCTGAGACCATATAGTCAACATCACAGGATTTGCAAAAGGCCCCTACGATGCCAGTTCACAGGCAATCTGGTTAAATAAGGGCCCCCAGGGCCTCAGTTCTGTGGCAGACGGTGTCCGAAAATGCCCCCTGCAGCACCAGTGTGGTAGCAGGCACGTGTCCAGAGGAGTCCCGGGGCCTGAGAAATCGAAATGGAGGCAGACCTAAAGGACTCACCAAATTGATGGCTTTATAAGAGGTTTCCAATGCATAAAGATGGTTTGCGGGCCTGAAGGATCCCCGGAACCTTGGTGAGAGGGAAATTTGGCGGAAGGAAGGTTTTCTGGGGCTACTGTGAGAGGGATGACGGTGGCCGAGAGGGCTCACTTAATCCCAAGATTGCGAGCTGACTGAAGGCCTGAAAAGCTCACAGTTCCCCTGGGGACTGTTAGTGCTATGAGGGAAAATTGCTCTCCTTTCACTGCAGATGGGCAGGCTGATTGCCCAGTTACCCTCGGTTCCTCCAGAACAAATACAGGGTGGGGACCAGTAGGTATCCCGGAACCCTAACTATCAGGAAGTGTGGAGCCCGGAAGGTTTCCAGGTACTCTGCCTAGATGGAGGTGCAGTGGCAAAAAGGGCCCGTCTCACACCGGGGTTCTTGATGGATGATTACTTACAGGGTTCTGTGTTCCACAGCACTAAGCAGGCTACTGTCTTTATAGGATCTCTTGAAATCTAGTGTGTGGGCAGCCTGGTCTTAGAAAGGACCCCCAAGACAACAGTGCCAGGGCAGAACTTGTCCGGAACTGCTCCCGCAGTGCCAGCACCCTGGACGGCTCATACCCGGAAAACCCCCCAGTCTTAGACGTCAGGATGGAAATGATCCGCAATGGACTTCGGGTTCCACGGTCTGCAGGGCGGGCGGTAGTCATAAGGTGTACAGTTCCCCACCTTGCAGTAGGGCCTGGGGACATAAGGACATGCGGAACCTCAGAGGCCAGGCTGGATGGTGTTGGGAAGGTCCCCGGAGACGCTATCCCGTGGGAGGCCCTTGACCAAAAGGATTCTAGGTTCCGTTGCAAACAGGGTACCTGAGGACCAAAAGAGCCACTAGTTACCCAGTTCCCGGCCTGTCCAGTGACTATGAGGATTCTGGGTTCTCCACAGGCGGACAGGCTGGTGTCCGAATAATGTTCGGTTCCCAGGCACATGTGATGACTCAGGGGCAGCAGGAGCCGTGTGACCTTCGGGAGGGGCCATGTTGGTGTTCGGCAATTTCCCTGGGTAACCAAGTGGGGACCCAGGGAAATGGGGGGTAGGGAAACAGGAGGATAGATTGCGTCTGAAAGGCTCCGATTCCGGATCCAAAAAGGCCCAAGTTATCCTAGGAGGAGCCCTGAACTGTGACGGAACATGATTTGGTTTCAGTAGCAGATGGGCAATTGATGGGCAGAAACCCCCGGGTCCCCAATATGCCCGTGTACTGTGGGCAAGAACGACTCCAGAAATTTATAGGAATATAAAGGCGCTCATGACACTAACACGATGAGAATACAAGTATGGTTTCCAGTAAGGGCGTATATTCCTTAACAGGAATTCTTACTTCAGCCCACAGTGTTCCAGTACGCAGGCAGTCTGGTCACAAAAGGGCCCCCAGGACTGCAATGCCAGGGAAGATGGTGTCTGGAAGTGCTTGGCTGGGCATGAGTGCAGTGGTAAGCATGCATCCAGAAGAGTCCTGGGGACTGAGAAAGCAAGAATGACCCAGACCGAAGGAGCTAGTCTTTCTGAAAGCCAAGTAGGAGGAGCCCATGACTGCACTGCATAAAGACGATATGGGAGCTTGACTAATCGCCGGAACCCCAGTGAATGGCAGGTTGTTGGCAGGAAGATTCCCTAGGTCACCGGCGAAAGAGGCTGACGGTGGCCACGAGGGCTCAAGATTCTTGAGCTTAAGGGCTGACTGATGGCCTGAAGAGCTCATGATTCCCCTGCAAGGTGGCAATGCTGAGACTGAAAATATTCTCCTTTCCACCTCAGACAGGCAGGCAGGTCGCCAAAGAACCCTTAGTTCCCCAGAACGTGCATAGATTATGGGCCTGTGGAAACCCTGGAACCCTAGATGGCAGCAAGCATGATGACCGGAAGGTTTTCTGGGTCTACACCCAGATATAGTTGTAGCGGGAAAAAGGAGCCCTATATACACCAGAGTTGTGGATGGGTAGTTGCCAATAGAGACCTCTATTCCACAGCAAGGGTGCAGGCTAGTGTACATAAGGGCTTTCCTGGAAGCGTATGCACAGGTAGTCTGGTCTCAGGACCTACAGGTCACCAACACCAGGGCCAAATGTGTCCAGAAGTCCTTTCTGAGCGCCAGCACCCAGGCCAGCGTGATTCCAGTAGAACTCCCAGGTTCCTACCGATCAAAATGGACCCGATGCACACAGGGCTCTGAGTTCCACAGCCTATCTGGAGCTTGATGGTCACAAGGGTACACAGTGTCCCCACGGTGGGATTAGGGACCATAAGAACACTTCTAGGAACCTTAGGTGCTGGGCCAGCTGGTGTTTGGACTGTCTCTAGGGAAACTAACTCATGAGCAAGCTGGTGACTGAAAGGGTTCTAAGTTCCATTGCACAAGAGCAAGCTGAGGACTGGATGGGCTATTGGCTCACCACCGCCAGGCCTATCCCGTGACCTGAAGGGTTTTAGATTTTGCATCACGGGGGCAGGTCGGTGGCGATAGAACCTTCGGTTTCCAGGAACATGAATGACAGCGGAATGGAAGGAGCACTGGAACCCTAGAACACGGGAACCGTTGGTAACCGGAGGTTTACTAGGGCAGCGGAGCTTGGGGACGGACGGTGGCCGAGAGGGCTCAAATTCCTTAGCTGCAAGAGCCCATGCTACCTCAGTAAGAGATCTGTACTTTGACCGAATGTACTCCAGTTTCAACAGCAGGGAGTCAAACTGATGGCAGGGAAAACCCTGATTCTCGTATAGACTGTGGGCAGGAAGGACGGAAACCTTTAGAAGGAATGGCCCTCGTGACACTAACGCGATGCGAGTACTGGGGCCAAAGGGGACCCCAGGCACCAGCAAGCTGTCAGTATGGTTCCCAGTAGTCCCGTATATTCCACAGCAAGGATTCTCCCCAGTGCACTGGCAGTCTGGTTGCCCAAGGGGTTGCCACAGTGTCAAGGAAGATGGTGTCTGGAAGTGACCCCCAAGATACCAGTGAGATGTCAAGCATGTAAACGGTAAAGTCGCGGGCTGTGAGAGGGAGCAATGGCTGTATGGACCCAGGGCGTAAAGGCTTCCTCCTGCTGACGTGCTGGTAGGAGGAGCCCATGGTTCCACCTGTAAGAACTCTCTTGGGGTTTGAAGAATCCCTGGAACCCTATCGAGGAGGCAGGTTGGTGGCAGGAAGGTTATTATGGGGCACCAGCTGGATGGGCGGACGGTGGCTGAGAGAGCTCTTACTTCATCAGTTCGCAGGCTGAGTACGGGCGGTTGAGACCCATCCCTCCTTTGCTGGTGGCTAGTGCCAGGACCAAAACCGCTTTCCTTTACACCACAGGCGGTCTGTCAAGAACCTTGGACTAACTAGCGCACACAGAGGCTGGGGGCCGGCAGGAATACCGGAACCCTAGCTGGCCGGAAGTCTGGAGACCGGAAGGTTCCCCGGGGCACTGCACAGATGGAGGTGCGGTGGCCAAAAGGAGCCCCTTGCTCCAGTGTTCTAAATGGATGGTTGCCAATAAGGAAATAAATTCCACAGCACTGGAGCAAGCTAGTGCCCATGAGGGCTCTCCCTGAACCCAGTACACGGGCAGATGGGTCTCAGAAAGGGCCCACAAGGCACCAGTGCCAGGGCAGAGGGTATCTGGCGTGCCAGTGCCCTGGACCGCACCTGTCTGGAAGAACTCCGGGGTCCTAGATGCCCAAGGTCTCTGGGTTCCATAGCCTACGGGGAGGGAGATGGCCTGATGGGTATATACTTCCTTGATGACTCCGGGTCAGAAGGGGCTCTGGAATTCTAGTGAGGGGCTAAACTGGTGGTCGGAAACTGTGCCAGGGTACTCAGGCAGGTGGAGACGGACTGGGGAACGGCGGTGGCCGAAATAGCTCAGATTACTGAGCCAAAAGGAATCACGAGCAGTCAGGCCAACTGATGGCCTGAAAATCCCCAGGTCCTAAAGTCGACCGTGGGCGGAAAGAATTCCCTGAAACACTTAGGGTCAGAAGGGCCTTCGGGACACTATTGCAAAGGTAGTATGCTAGCCAAAAGGGGCTCCAGGGCTCCAGGGAGCTGGAAGTTTAGTTCCCCAAAGGGCCATATAATCCACAGCAAGGGATTTGGGCAGGGCCCCTGGCACTAGAGTACGCAGTAGGTCTCAATGCCAAAAGGGCCCCCGGGGCAGAAGTGCCAGGGCAGATGGTGTCCAGAGGTCCCTTCCCCACCCCCTGCCCCTCCCCCGTGACACCAGCGAAGTGGTAGACAAGTACCGGAAGAGTCCAGCTGTCTGAAAGCGAGATATGTCTCCAGACTGAAAGGCCTGTTGATGGCCTAGTAGGAGTTGCTGGGGTTTCCCCCGCATAAGGACTGTCTCCGGGCCTGAAGGATCCCCGGAACCCTGCTGAGCGGGCATGTTCCTGGCAGGAAGATTCCTGGGCACCTGAGCGAAGAAGAGACGGTGGCCGAGAAGGCTCATGATACCCGAGCTTGTCAACTGACTGAAGGTTGAAGGACTCATGCTTCCTTTGCTGGACACCAATGTCGTGAGTGAAAATGCTCTCTTTTCGAAAGCAGACGGGCAGGTTGGTCGCCGAAGAACCCTCCGTTCCTCAGCGTTTGCGCAGGCTGGGGTCGAAGGAATCCTGAATCCCTAGCTGGCGGGATGTCTGGTTGCCGGAAGATTTCCAGGTGCACTAGCGTGGTGTAATTAAGTTGACAGGGCTTCCGAAGCCCCACTGCCCTGGAAGGATAATTGCCAATAAGTCCTTATATTTCACAGCATGGGAACTGGCCACCATAAGGCTACCCTGGAACACAGTGTGCAGTCATGTCTCAGAAAGGGCCCTTAGAGCACCAGCACCAGGACAGAAAGTTTCTGGAAGTGCTCCTGCGTGCAACCGAGGTGGCAGGTAAGTTTCCAGAAAAGTCCTGGGGACTGACAGGATGAGGTGGACTGAGGCAGGAAATGCTAGTACTGCTGATGGCCTAATAGGAGTTGTGGATTTTACAGCACCCGGGTTTCAGAAAGGGTGCCCGAGGCATGTGGGTGCAATGGTTGCAGAGAAGGCTCTGGGTTCCTTTGCTAGCAGGCAGCCTAAAGCTTCCAAGGCCCTTGGGATACCAGTTCTTGGGCAGGCTGGTGGCCATAAGGGTCTTTGAGTCTGCATCTGGAGGGCTGTAGGGTGGCTGAAAGGACCCTCTCGCACCTAGTGTGTGGTCAGACTGGTGCCGCAAGGGCGGTGCTTCCCGGTTGGGACAGTCTTTTTGGCCTGTAGTCTTTTGATTTCACTGTGTCAAAAGTTCAGAATAGCAGAAGTAAAACCAATGAATCACCTGGAGTACTAATTAGTAAAAGTTTATTGTGCACATATCAAAAGAGAGTTTGCCAACTGGGAGCCCTCAAACCAAAACACGAAATGTGGCTTAAGGGTATATTGTTATAAAGCAGCGTATATAGTGAGAAAGCAGTGACTGTTCATTCTTCACAGTGACTGCTTATAATATTAGAATTTTCTTAAATGATACAGAGTTGGTCAGTGGTTACCTCATATCAACCTTGGGAAACAGTTTAAGTTTTGCTTATGGTTTCCAGAGGCATAAACAAGAAATGACCCAGGTCAAGTTAGTCTTGCAAAATAAGCTAAGCTTTGCTTATATGACTGAATTGGTTTTGTCAGCTCAGAGAATTTTCAAGACTGGTCTCTATTTGTTTTTTATTTTAACAACTATTTGAGGGCTACATGAAGGCTGGAAGGGCCCCTGAGCCCCAGAATTTGCAGTGGTTGCTCCTCATGTGCTCTTCACTGCTGGAACTCATGTCTACTACTTTTCCGTGGAGAAATGTATCCACTACAATTCTAAGTTCAACAAAGCTGCCTTTTACAATTGAAGATGACAGATTCTCAAAAACAAGTGACTTGGAAATGTATCATCCTTGCACTCTTGCAGAAAATTCTTTTTTTTCTTTTTTTTTTTTTTGTGAGGAAGATCAGCCCTGAGCCAACATCCATGCTAATCCTCCTCTTTTTGCTGAGGAAGACCGGCTCTGAGCTAACAGCTATTGCCAATCCTCCTCCTTTTTTTCCCACAAAGCCCCAGAAGATAGTTGTATGTCATAGTTGCACATCCTTCTAGTTGCTGTATGTGGGACGCAGCCTCAGCATGGCCGGAGAAGCGGTGTGTCGATGCACACCAGGGATCCAAACCCCGGGCCGCCAGTAGCGGAGTACACGCACTTAACCGCTAAGCCACGGGGCCGAACCTCTTGCAGAGAATTCTTATTGAATAAACAAAAGACATTTGGGGAAGTTGTATCCAAAAAAAGTTGGAATGAAAATTGAATCCGTATAAATACAAGGATGTTTAAATAGTTTTGATTAGTGTTATTATAGAATATAATATGCAGATAATAATTCATGAAACAAAGGCTAAATTATTTATGCATAATTATAACTCCAGTAGACTAAACAAAAATTCTAGTCAATATATTCATGTAGTGGAAGAAGAGGGAAACACAACCTGGCCTTAGATCCTTGTCCTTTTGGAATGGCATGTGGGCATAAATTTTTGCTAATAGAAATGATTCTTTTATTTTAAAAAAATTAATTGCCATTATGATGGAGAAAGATAAGGCCATGGCTTGCATAAATCGAGCTGAATTGCCCTGTGCATAAAGTATGATCAGATTGAAAATTTCCTTTGGCAGGTTATGTGTGTATGTAATATACATATGTATGCAATATATATGTGTTTAATATAATATGCATGTATATTGTATATATTTGTATATAATATATGTATATTTTATGTATTTGGAGATATATATATATATATATATGCCAGAAAGTTCACCTTGGCAGAGATTAGAGCCAGAAGATAAAAATTTTTTATGATGACATGAATTAAGGGCCTTTGTGAACAGTAGTGTTAAGATGTTTTCTGCCCTATGCAGACTTATATTCTCCTATATTATTTCATATAATTAGAAAATCTCAGTTATACACATTAACCTTATATTTATAGGACAGTAAAGGAAAGTTCAGCCTTGTTGGTAGCAGATCTATGGTGAGTTTGACTTTCCAGGCCCAAAGTAGAGCTTAGAGTGGGAGGAACAAGAGACAACAGAACATTAAAGTGCAGGAAGGGCAGAACCAGGAATTAGATGTCAACAAATTTATTTTACCCCAAATTTCAGAGAAAGTTAATTGAAGGAAGATCAGTAAAAAACTGTTACTCTAATGCATTTGGGAGGAAAAAATTAATTGCAGGGGTTTCTTTTCACAAATTAACTGAGAATCTTACGTTTGAATAAGATATATTTATAAAGATCCCAAGTCAAACTAAACACAGACTGTTTACTTTAGAAATCACTGGAAAAGAGAAAATAAGGAAAACAGGATGTGCAGAAAAGGATGTGTTGGACGGCTTTTTTGATATGTCAACATAGCTAGGCTATAGTCTCCAGTTACTGAAATACTAATCTAAGTTTTTCTGTGAAGGGGTTTTTCAGATATAATTCAAGTCACTAATCAGTTGACTTTCAGTCAGGTTGGGCCTGACTTATTCAGTTGGAAGGCCTCAAAGCAGAGCTGAGGCTTCCTGCAGAGGGAGAAGATATTCCACCAGTGCACAGTAGTGTTCACCTGTGCCATGGACCTTACTCATAATCTTTCTTTCCTGACTGCCTCTGGACACCTAGATATCTTTATCTATCTATCTATCTATATAAAAATATCTTTATATCTTACTTGTTCTACTTTTCTGGTTGAACTAACTGATACATTTGACAACAATGAAGAAGCCTAGAAATATCTTAAGTGAAATACACTGAAACTGATGAATATTTTTTATAAAAGTTAAGAAATAAAAAGAAAGGAAAAGAAAACAGGGTGATTGATAGATAAATCTAAGAGGTAGTCATTTGATAAACCAAATAAAATAATCCACGAGTTAGGTAAAATTAGATGTGAAAAATGGGAAAATAACAAATGCATATGAAATTAAAGGATTAAAGGAGACTATTTTCTGCAACTCTAGGTTAATAGATTTTCTAGTGTTATATAAAATCCTAAAATTGACTCAAGTACAGTTAAAAAAACCACAATAAACCAATTAACTATGGAAGAATTAGAGATTGTAGTCAAAGGAACTACTCTCTGAAAACGTGGCCTGCTGTTTTATATATCATTTCCTTCAACTCAATGAG
This sequence comes from Diceros bicornis minor, assembly GCF_020826845.1. Classification (NCBI taxonomy): domain Eukaryota; kingdom Metazoa; phylum Chordata; class Mammalia; order Perissodactyla; family Rhinocerotidae; genus Diceros; species Diceros bicornis. Next base: position 23,523,985 of record NC_080781.1, read on the forward strand.
AATAGATTGATTGTATACCAGTAACTCTTCAAATCATAAAGAATATAGAACCATTATAAAGATATTTATATGAAGCTAGAAAACAGTTATATCAAATCAACACAACTGAATAGTGTTTATGTTTACATATAAATTCTATATAAAATATCAGCCAGTATAATCCAGAATCAAATTAAAAAAATAATGCTTCAAGACAAACTGGTATTCATACTACAACTATAAAAATGGTTGATATGAGAATTTTAATATGTTAAAAATAATCATAAGATCATTTTTATAGAAGTTGATATTGCACTTGATAAACTTGAATATTTATTCCTAATAATAAAATAGCATACTAAAAGAAAAATATAAGGATAGTTTCATAATCCTTAATGTAATAAATTTATGTGTTGTTCATATTTACACACATATATGTATGCAAACCCACACACACACACACATCTGTCTGTAGGAACACTAAATGATAAGAGACCAGAAGCTTTTCTGTTAAATTCAGAACAAGAATGAAATGCCTTAAAAAATATTACTTATGAACATTTTAGAAATACTGGCAAAAACAAATAAGGAAACAATAGAAGTTATAAATATTGAAAAGGTGACAAAAACACCTTAATGTACATATGATATAACTCTATATTTGAAAAATTCCACAGAATAGAGAAAAAAATAATAATAATTATGAGAGCATTCAGAAAGTTAGCTAATTAAAGTTAAAATGCTAAAATCAATAGCTTCCTTTACTACTATAATTTTTTGAACTCTACAGAAGAACATTAAAAAAATACTCAGACTTGTTTTGTTATTGGATGGGAAGCCTATTTTAGATTCCAAATTTTAAACCATTTTGTAAATATAATCCAATGTCAATTAAAATCATACACATGCTCATATAGTTCATATGTATTCTTTCATTTGTTTTCCAGAGAGGAGCAAGAAAGTTGTATGATGATTTTAAACATCTGGAAGAAATTTAGGTTGGAGGCTGATGGCGGTAGGACAAAGCAGAGCATGGGTAATTTAGAGATCTTCTGAGTTTTAAAGTAAATTGAGTACATGAAAAGGAATAGCAATAAGCCTAATGTGATATAGTGGATATTCAGTAGGTGCCAGCTCCCTTCCTTTTATCCTTCCTAGATGAGCTGGTTGTTTGGATGAGATGATTCAGTTGTCTATGATTTGAGCAATCTATTTTGATGCCAAATCAGGGTTCTTTAATATATTACCACATAGAATAGTTCAGAACCATCATATTTACCAGCACATGCATCCTGATGTAACTCAAGGACTAACGCAATCTCTGGGGTCATGATTAATCTTTTCTGTATCTTCAAGGTGCAAACTTGAGGTATTGGGTCAATTCTCAAAGCCTTAACCAGCAGATTTCTAAGTCAGTTCCTGCTGCCATTTAATCTTCTCTTCAGTTGACTGGCAGAATCTGATGGAGCTAGCGCTTAAATCAAGATCACTAAATCCCCCCTTTTCTGTTTGAAATCCCATGGGATTTCATTCCATCCTACACACAGACTGTTTCATCTCAAGGTTTGAGGGAAAGGAAATGATCCCTCTCCTTATACAAAAGTTAGGGAGTCCTTGCCTAATTCAAACACTCTCAGCTTGGCTTATGATAAATACCAGGTTAATGTGTCATCAGAAGGCTGGGGATTACTTCTGAAATAAATAAATAAAATATTTGCTCCATGGTGTGGCTCTTTTATGATAACCAGTATTTGGCTGGAGATTTAGTTTCTTAATCATCCAACACCATTTCCACTGCTAAGGAACCATGATCAGGTCATTACCATGGTAATCAAGCCCTTTCCTGTATTACACTTAGGTTAGCTCCCAGGTATCTCTCAGTATCCAGCCTTGCTTTTCTCAAATATTTATTTGCTGGTGGGCTTATTGTTAGCAGATATTTGGTATTTCAAGGTTCTATCTGGAAACTTTTCATTATTTTAATACACATATCCACGTGTCAGATCTTGCAGAATATCTTACTAATGAATATGAGGTCCCCTGAGGGAAGAAAAAACAATAGGTCACAATTCAATTACAGCAGTGTTAGATTCAAGGAATACAGAACTTATATCCTAACGGCATTTAAAAGCAAAAAAAAAAAAAAGTGACCACGTGTCCTATAACATAAAATGATGGCAAAACAATTGTTAGTAGAAGAGTATATTTTGTAGCACATTTTAAATGTAAATAGGTCATGAAATGAACAGTCCTATATTCTAAGGCAGGGAATGATTACCTTTTGTTTGCTACATTTGGAAAGTGTTTTGAGGGGAATTACAATAAACACACATACAATAAGACTGATCAACAAAGAAAATAGCTTTCAGATCAATGGGAATATTATATCAGAAAATGCTAGCTATAGCAACCAAACTCAAAATTTCACCTGAAGCATCTTAGGATTTTTATTGCCTAAATGTACTAAGGCAAAAAGAGAGATTTTTCCCCCCTTGTTATAAGCACCAAGAAGAATTGCTCATAGGGGTATTTATATTTAAAGGAAAAAATGCTTTATTATTTAGAGGAGGGAAAATGGACATGTAAAACTTTGGATTATTGGCAAATATTGACCTCCATTACACTAAAAAAACTGCATTGTGCTAGCAAATTTAATTCTCTAATCTTGGATAAACAGTTTTAAAACAGCTGGTTACAATCTAAATAATCTATCGCTTGTGGTGTGGAATTTTATTATATAGAAATGTTTATTTTAATATACCCTATGGTAAAATATATTCCAAAGACAGCAGCTAAAATTCCTGGAAGCATCTTTCTGATTATGAGTATAACATAAGTATAATCAGTTTAGCAAAACAATATGAAAATATATTAAGGTGCATATCACCCTAAAATTTCGAAACCAAGTAAAAAATATCCAACCTTTTGCAAGTTTCAGAATTGCTTTACTTATTTTGGTTTTTAAAATTTTTTAATTAGGGTATAATTGACATACAACATTATATAAGTTGCAGGTTTACAACCTAATAATTTGATATTTGTATGCATTGGGAAATGATCACCACTGTAAGTCTAGTTAACATCTGTCACCATACATAAACAGATTTTTTTTCTTGTGAAGAGAACTTTTAAGATTTACTTTCTTAACAACTTTCAAATATGCAATACAGTGTTATTACATATAGTCACCATACTGTACATTATATCCCCATGGCTTATTTATTTTATAAATGGAATTTTGTACCTCTTGACCCCTTTCTCCCATTTTGCTCACCCTCCATCCTCCACCTCTGGCAACCACCAATCCCATCTTTGTATCTATGAGCTTGGTTTTTTTCTTTTTCTTTTGGATTCCACATTTAGTGAGATTACACAATATTTGTTTTTTCTGTCTGACTTATTTCACTTAGCATAATGCCCTCAAGGTCCATCCATGTTGTCACAAATGGCAGGATTTCATTCTTTTAGCTGAATAATATTCCATTGTGTGTATATATCACATTTTCTTTATCCATTCATCTATCAGTGGACATTTAGGTTGTTTCCGTGTCTTGGCTATTGTAAATAATGCTGCAGTGAACAGGGGGATGCAGATATCTTTTCAAATTAGTGTTTTCATTGTCTTTGGATAAATATGCAGAAGTGGAATGGCTGGATCATATGCTAGTTCTATTTTTAATTTTTTGAGGAACCTCCATACTGTTTTTCATAGTGGCTGTTCCAAATTACATTCCCACCCACAGTGCACAAGAGTTTCCTTTTCTCTACATCCTCGCTAACATGTTATTTCTTGTCTCTTTGATAATAACCATTCTGACAGGTGTGAGGTGATATCTCATTGTGGTTTTGATTTGCATTTCCCTAATGATTAGTGATGTTGAGCATCTTTTCATGTACCTGTTGGCCATCTGTATGTCTTTGGAAAAATGTCTGTTCAGATCCTCTAACCAATTTTTAATCGGATTGTTTGTTTTTTTGTTCTTGAGTTGTATGAAGTCTTTATACATTTTGGATATTAACGCCTTGTCGGATATATGATTTGCAGATATTTTCTCTTATTCAGTAGGTTGCCCAGAGTTGCTTTATTGCCAAAGGAGGAAGGAAGCGTGTTTGGGTGTGTGTGTGTGTGGGGAGCCCCTCCCAAGGAAAAAGAAACCCAAAGGAGTTCCATTCAGAATTATCTGTCAAATAATTCTTTATAAAATCAAAAGAAGGACAAAGCAATGTAGATGTGTAAAAAATGATGAAAGGCCATCTACCTAAAGGCCTCACTGGGGGACATTATTTTGCTTAATTTACCATTGTCCAGGCTCAGGTCTGTGGTTTTTAGTTCAGATAATAGATCTCAGGAGCATAGCAATAATGGATTTATCGCTCCAAGTCAGATTTCTATTCGCCAAGCTTAGAACTGTATGAATTTTTTTTTTTAAATTATAAAATTAAAATATCTATCTACCTACCTGCCTACCTATCTACCTATATATGTATATCAGAGTTCATTCATATGCAGTAGAGCACATGTGTTGATGTGAGTAATATATTTTATTCCTTTAGGCGGGTCTGATGTGAGAAACCAAACTATAAGCAAAACACTGCTAGGGAAGCATGGAATCTGGTATGAGAAGACAGATAATCTTAGGCAGTGTCCTTCAACTATAAGGTAGCTTAAGCACTCTTCCTCATAGTGGGATCATAATAATATTTATGATCAAGACTCACTCTCCCCTGGACAGTGGTTAGGTGAATTCTGCACGCATTTCCTTCTCCAACTCTTCTGCTTTATTTTCATTGCTGATCAACCTCAACCCAACCCATTTTTTTCTTCATGTAACTTGATACCTCCAGTCAAGTCCCTTTAAAAAAAAAAGGAAATATAATAATTTAATCAAGACAAGGAACTATACTAATATGTAAAGTAGTTTTATATATCCTTGCTGTTTCACTATGGGCTTAATTTATAGATTAAATTTCAGGACCACACTTAACTCCTTTATTTCCAAGTTTCACTTTTTCCCAGTAAAACCCAATTAAAATGTATCTTGAATATGATGGCATGTAATGCTTCATAACTTGACTCATGTAGAAGATTTACTAACGTAACTGGAAATGAAGGGCTTTCTTCCCTCAATCAGCCCTTTTTTTAAGAAAGGAGAATCGAGGCCTCTGTATAAAATGGGATAAGAATCAACACCTTTCGTTTTCCAGCATCCTTGACTTTAAAGTGAGAATGCAAATGGAAAGCATTTTTATTTTTATTAAAACCATTAATGGGGGCCGGCCTGGTGGCTTAGTGATTAAGTGCACGCGCACCGCTGCTGTCGGCCTGGGTTCAAATCCCAGGCGTGCACTGATACACCGCTTGTCAGGCCGTGCTGTGGCAGCGTCCCACATAAAGTGGAGGAAGATAGGCACAGATGTTAGCCCAGGGCCAGTCTTCCTCAGCAAAAAGAGGAGGATTGGCATGGATGTTAGCTCAGGGTTGATCTTCCTCACCAAAAAAAAAAACATTAATGTAGCCTCCATTTTCAACCTGAATATATCTTTAAGTGTTTAAATAAATGATTTTTTCCTCTATAAATATAGGAGTGATAGAGGAAGAAACATAAGGAGTTATTTAGTTCATATTTTGGAAAAATAATAGCAATAAAGTTCTGATAGTATTGCAGAGGTTATACATTTTTTTGCGTGTAACAGCAATCATATTTTAGTTGGTACTCATGGACATAAATTGAAAGAATGAATTGAAATGGATATAATACTTTCATCTATTATTCAGCAAGCTATCAAATGAGGTGTTATGACATACAGTGAGCAACTTCAACCTATCATTTTTGCCAATCTAAAAATCTGATTAAATGTCAAGCAAGTGTGATGTGAATGTGCCTTCCAGAAATGTTTTAAATAAGTAGAAATCACTGTTTCTTTAGCTTTTCTGATTTAAACAGTGCTTTTTTGAGACACCAAGTTATTAGAACTGAGATGGGCACTGGTATCTCAAAGTGACAATAACTGAATTTCAACTGATCAGTTGACCTGACTTTCCTGCTCCTCTTCCCATTCACTCCCTTTTCATTATGCTCCAATCATACTGACCATCTTCTGGCTTCTTCAGCACACCTTACATGCCAGGGTATGTTGCCCTTTTGAGCCTTTACATTTGTGCTTCCTCCAACTGGATATTTGCACCCAGATCTTTGATGACTCAGTCACCTGAAGAACTAACCGAGTTAGAAAATCTACTTCCAGTGTGGCTCACTTACATGGCTGCCAGTTTGCTGCTGGCTGTTGGCAAGGGAACTTATTTCCTCTCCACAAGGGCTTCTCCACAGTGCTGCTTGAGTGTTCTCAAAACATGAAGGCTGGCTTCTCCCAGACGGAGTCATCCAAGAGAAAGAGAGCCACACAGAAGCTATGCCTTTCATGACCTAGCCTTGGAAGTTAGCATAGTATCACTTCCACCACATTGTATATTTTAGACATGATCACTTCAGAGCATCCCACATTAAAGGGGAGGGGCATAGACTCCACCTTTTGATGGGAAGAGTGTCAAAGAATTTGGTTCATATTTTAAAACCACCACACTAAGGCCCATGATTCTCTTTAATCTAAATAGTTACTCTTTAGTTAACATAACAGGTATTGTATTGCTCATAAATGAATACAATAACAATAATAGTAGCAATAAAAAATAAATAGTAATATTCATTTGAATGTTATCTTCTTTCCTTTAAATGTCACATTTCTATACTCCCTTGAATTTTTTTATTGAGGTATAATTGACATACAACATTATATTAGTTTAAGAAGTTCAACATAATGATTTGATATTTGTATGGATTGCAAAATGATCACCACAATAAATCTAGTTAACATCTGTCACCAATCATAGTTACAGAATTTTTTTTTCTTGTAATGAGAACTTTCAGGATCTACTCTTTTAGCAACTTTCAAATATGTAATACAGTATTATTAACTATAGTCACCATGCTGTACATTACATTTCCATGACTTATTTATTTTATAACTGGAAGTTTGTACCTTTTGACTCCCTTCATCCATTTTGCCCAACCCCTCTCCCCCACCTCTGGCAACCACCAATCTGTTCTCTGTATCTATGTGCTTGGTTTGTTTTTTGTCTTTTCTTTTTTCTTTTTTTTAGATTCCTACATATAAGTGAGATCATATGGTATTTGTCTTTCTCTGTCTGACTTATTTCATTTAGCATAATGCCATCAAGGTCCATCCATGTTGTTGTAAATGGCAAGATTTCATTCTTTTTCATGGCTGAATATTATTCCGTTGTATATATATATAACATTTTCTTTATCCATTCATCTATCAATGGACACTTAGCTTGTTTCTATATCTTGGCTATTATAAATAATGCTGCACTGAACATGGAGGCATAAGTATCTTTTCAAATTACTGTTTTCATTTTCTTTGAATAAATACCCAGTAGTGGAATTGCCAGATCGTATGGTAGTTCTATTTTTAATTTTTTGAGGAACTTCCATAATGTTTTCTGTAATGGCTGCACCAATTTACATTCCCAACAACAGTGCATATGGGTTCCCTTTTCTCTATATCCTCACTAGCACTTGTTATTTCTTGTCGTTACAATAGCCATTCCAACAGGTGTGACATGATATTTCATTGTGGTTTTGATTTGCAATTCCCTGATGATTAGTGATGTTGAGCATCTTTTCATGTGCCTGTTGGTCATCTGTATGTCTTCTTTGGAAAAGTGTCTGTTAGATCCTCGACCCATTTTTTAATAGGTTTGTTTGTTTTTTTGTTGTTGAGTTGTATGAGTCCTTTATGTATTTTGGATATTAACCTCTTGCCAGATATATGATTTGCAAATATTTTCTCCCATTCAGTAGGTTGCCTTTTCATTTTGTAGATGGTTTCCTTTACTGTGCATCCCCTGAATTTTTAAATTTAGTTTCATTGTATCTACTGTTTCAAGTCTTTTCAAGAGAAGTCTTTCTTCAATTTTATAAAGAAAGTATAACGAAAACCATAATTCACTTACAAATTTATTTGTAGCCAACAGTGATGGGAAACATATATTCTGTTAAGTCATATAATGGTAACTATAAAATATATATGAATTTTGTTTCACTTTAAAAGTTGATTAGCAATAAGATGTTAAACTGTATTATGTATAAGATTCATGCAACTACATTTTATTTTGTCCAATTAAAGTAGAAATTATATTCAAATTCTTGGACCTGCTTTAATTTTCAAAGATTTGTGGAAAACAGTGAAAAGAAGAAGAGAAATGCTGTAACATATGAAAGTGTACATATTCTTTTTGTATTTAAACAACTCGATAATAATAATAGTGATTCAAATTAACGCCTTAACCAAATTGGTTGAATGTTATTCCACTTATTCTAAACTCTTAGTCTTTCTTTCTTTCTTATGTAAGTTTCAGGTGTATAACATTATAATTTGACATCTGTGTATGCTACAAAGTGATCAACCTCCAAAAGTCTAGTTACCATCCATCACCCTACCCCTCACCCCTTGACGCCCTTCACCCCCTTCGGCTACCCCTCACTCCCCTTCCCCTCTGGTAACCACCAATCTGTTCTTTGTTTCTATGAGTTTGTTTTTGTTTTGTTTGTTTGTTTGTTTTTAGATTCCACTTATGAATGAAATCATATGGTATTTGTCTTTCTCCTTCTGACTTATTTCACTTAACATAATACCCTTAAGGTCCATTTATGTTGTTGCAAATGGCAAGATTTCACTTTTTTGTGTGTCTTAGTAGTATTTCATTGAATATATATACCACATCTTCTTTATCAATTCATTCATTGATGGACACTTAGGTTGTTTCCATATCTTGGCTATTGTAAATAATGCGGCACTGAACATGGGGGTGCAGATATCTTTTCAAATTAGTGTTTTTGTATTCTTTGCAAAAATACCCAGTAGTGGAATACCTGGATCATATTGTAGTTCTATTTTTAGTTTTTTGAGGAATCTCTGTACTGTTTTCCATAGTGCATCAATTTACAATCTCATCAACAGTGTACAAGGGTTCTCTTTTCTCTGCATCTTCTCCAACAGTTGTTATTTCTTGTCTTTTTGATAATAGCCATTCTGACAGGTGTGAGTTGATATCATTGTGGTTTTGATTTGCATTTCCCTAATAATTAGTGATGTTGAACATCTTTTGATGTGCCTGTTGGCCATCTGTTTATCTTCTTTGGAAAAATGTCTATTGAGATCCTCTGCCCTGTTTTTTAATTGGGCAGTTTGTTTTGTTGTTGTTGAGTTGTATGAGTTCTTTATATATTTTGGATATTAACCCCTTATTGGATATATGATTTGCAAATATCTTCTCCCGTTCAGTGAGTTGTCTTTTCATTTTGATGATGAGTTCTGTTGCTTTGCAGAAGCTTTTTGGTTTGATGTAGTCCCATTTGTTTATTTTTGTTTTTGTTTCCCTTGCTTTTGGAGTCAGAGCCACAAAAACATCACTAAGACCAAGGTCAAGGAACTTACTGGCTATATTTTCTTCTAGGTATTTTATGGTTTCAGATCTTACATTTAAATCTTTAATCCATTTTGAGTTAATTTTTTTGTATGGTGTAAAATCGTGATCGAGTTTCATTCTTTTGCTTCTGGCTGTCCAGTTTTCCCACCACCATTTATTGAAGAGACTGTCTTTTCTCCATCGTATGTTCTTGGCTCCTTTGTCATAAATTAATTGTCCGTATATGTGTGGGTTTATTTCTGGGCTCTCAGTTCTGTTCCATTGATCTGTGTGTCTGTTTTTGTGCCAGTACCATGCTGTTTTCATTACTATAGCTTTGTAATATCGTTTGAAATCAGAGAGTGTGATACCTCCAGCATTGTTCTTCTTTCTCAAGATTGCTTTGGCTATTTGGGATCTTTTGTGGTTCCACACAAATTTTAGAATTATTTGTTCTAGTTCTGTGAGATATGCCATTGGAATTTTGATAGGGATTGTATTGAATCTGTAGAATGCTTTTGGTAGTATGGACATTTTCACAATATTAATTCTTCCAATCCATGAGCATGGCATATCTTTCCATTTATTTGTGTCTTCTTCAATTTCTTTCATCAATGTCTTATAGTTTTCAGTACACAGGTCTTTAACCTCCTTGGTTAAGTTTATTCCTAGGCATTTTATTCTTTTTGATGTAATTGTAAATGAGATTATTTTCTTAATTTCTCTTTTCGGTAGTTAGTTATTAGTGTATAGAAACACCACAGATTTCTGTATATTGATTTTGTATCCTCTGACTTTACTAAATGCATGTATTAGTTCTAACAGGTTTTTTTGGTGGAGTCTTTAGGGTTTTCTATATATAGTATCATGTCATCTGAAAACATAAACTCTTAGCCTTTATAACAACTAATTTGATATTTAATTTTTTTTTCCCCCAAAGCCCCAGTAGATGGTTATACGTCACAGCTGCACATCCTTCCAGTTGCTGCATGTGGGACGCGGCCTCAGCATGGCTGGAGAAGCAGTGCGTCAGTGCCCGCCTGGGATCCGAACCGGGGCCGCCAGCAGCAGAGCACACACACTTAACCGCTAAGCCATGGGGCCAGCCCTGATATTTAATTTTTTTAAAGTAGAAGGTAAAACTTACTCATCATTGGCATCTTATGTTCAAGTGAGATGAGTGTTACCAGTGCCCCTAAATTCCCTATAGTTAATCAAGTCTTAAAACTAAACAGCAAAGTCTCTTTTTCAAGCAAATGTACAAAACTCTAGAGATTAAAGGCATCATCTTCTGCTATAATTTAAATATTCATACTATGGGTAGATATATTTCCTGGAGATATATTCAGTTATAGCCAAGAATGGAATGTTTAAAATTACTAAAATTATTTCTGTTCTTCACCTGAAAAAATGCAGTTATATCACCAGCTGTAATTTAGTGCAGTGCATAGCCTAGTTTTGAGTGGAATTAAGCCTCTTAAAAATGTCTTTTAATTATAGCCATTAATTGTGACCATTTCATTAACCAAGTTTTTTTGTTGTTTTAATTCCATCTTCTTGTAATTTTATTTTAAAATTCTGAAAGATCTTTGTTTTCAATGTGAATTAGTTTGACCAAGTAAATTTGCTTTGTACCTCCTTGGGCAGTAGCATGATATGTTTGCAAAAAAACAGGTTTTAGAGTCAGTTAACACTATGTTTGAATTCCACTTATGCCTTTCATTTGCTTGTGATCTTGAAAAGTTACTGATGTTTTCTTGGTTTCAGCGTTCTCATATGTAATAAGGGATTAACACCCAATATGCAGTGCTCTTCTAATGAGTCACTTAGACAACATGTATGCTTGGCACATAACAGATGCTCAATAAATGTTAGTTCTTTACCCTTTTCCAAAAGATCCTGTCTTCGGGGCCATTTCTGTTAAATAGAAAATAAAAACAAAAACCTTGCAAATCTTTCTCAAAAATGAATTAAATGTGGTTGTAACCTGTGGTCTGATTTTGACAAAATGGTGAAACAACAGAAACAAATCTGTTTTCTTCTGAATCTACTTTAAGAAACCCTCCTCCTTTTTCACCATCACCTGGCAGACACCACCACTTACTTGCTGTGACTTGAGCAAGTTCCTTAATGTCCCTGTGCCTGTTCCTTATCTGTAAATTGGAGATAATAATAGTGCCTACATCATGTGGTTGTTATGAAGATCAATTCAATTAATTCAAATAAATGTTTATATAAATAGTCAATTTATATTAGCTACTAATATTATTTGGAAAGGTTTTGTATTTCTTTTTACTAATGCTCAAGAACTGCCTCCCAACCCCCATAGCCTGGCTTAAATCTAACTTTCAGATTTTCATATATTCCCACCACCAACAAGATCCAATGTAATTCTGCTAAACTCAAGTGCAGATGGTGCACTTAATTTCAGGAGGTTCCCAGAGCCCTTGAAGTCCATTCTTAGATCCCTTAACATACTTAAAAACATTTAATTTGGGAGATATGCAAAGGAATTTATAATATTTTTGAGCTCAGAAGTATAACAGAGCTCCAAATATATAGCCTAACATTTGGAGTTTATATAAAATGATTTATATTGTTTTTAAACATCTTTAATATGGATTTATTTCTACATCTTCCAAGCTCAGTTGCTTATGCTTCCATGGATGCCTTTTCCTGGCTTTTCTATCCAAGTTCATAGCATATATTTTACTACAAAGGTATTCTAATGTATGTGTCCTCATTTTGCTGTTTCTGGCTCAGAGGGAGAGTTTCCATTATGTCAAACATAGCGATTATTCTACTAGCTTTTTAAAAAAGTGATCATTTTCCTCCCTTCAAAGACATGCAAAACAGAAATCTTTCATAATTCTCTTTACATAATGGGGTCCTATTGTGTGAGTCGGCATAAGCAAGACACATCCCGCAGTGAATCATTCTTTCTTTCTTTCTTCCTTTCTTTCTTTAACTAAAGGTATCAAGTCATTGTCTTTTATTGATAGATCCAAATTTCATCTCCCAGGTAATTGATTAAGGATGAATCATCAAAAATTTGTCACAATTCAAATAGACAAAGAATGTAAATAATAGGTCTGCAATATGAATGCGTATAAGAAAGGAAGGAGAATGGAAATAGCATCAGAGCAATAGACCTTTTCATTTTAAATATTTTGTTCAGTTTATTTCAGAACTGTGCACACTGTCAGGGATAATGAGTAAGCAGGAACCTCAATAAATGGCAAAGTCCAGCCTTAACAATTTGTTTTATAAAAGTTAAAAAAAAAAAAAAATATATATATATATATATATATATATATTTGTCTCCAGTTTTATAAATTATGGTCTGGACGGTACCTAAAACAGAAATTTCATGTAGCAGTACTAGAGTGCCCAAAATATTCCAGTTATATACATTTAGCCTTTTCTTCATTGCTATAGAAATGGGAAGGGAAACAGGACTGGATCTTTTCTGGAAAAAGTAAGGGGATGGGTTCTGGTGAGGTAGAGAAATGATTCAGTTTTAGTTTTCTGTGATTAAAAATGATTGGGATCTAGGAAAAAGTATGAGTCACTCCAGGGGCGTGCATTTCCAAGCAGGAAATGTAGTTGTTGTGATGCCCAGGACCCGAAATTCCTGAACAAAAATGCTCCTTTTATCATTTGAGTGTTTTCGAGAATTGATCAAGTAATTGTCATATATTTCATTCCTAATGCCAACTCTGACCTCAATAGTGGTCGGAGCCATATCTTATTTATCTGAATATTTTTCAATAACTGGTATACTGCCTGGCACAAAACAGACACTTGTCTATATTTTAATAAATGAAAGAGCCAATAAATGAAATCTGCTGAATATTATGTTAAACTTGAAACTTCATTGATGTTAATTTTTATTTGAATATATGTGTAGGGGGTGTGGGTATGACTGAATGAATTTGAATTTATATTTATATATTATATATATATATTTATAAATATATACAGTTATATATGAATGTGTATGCATCTATATATTTATCTATATAGGTAAGGAGAGAGACTTGATATGTCATTTGTCTTGTTATTCATTATATTACATCCTCGAGGACAGACCTTCTGTTTTCTACTTCCTATGAAGAGCTCTACATTTTCTAAAGTAATATTATACATAGGTTGAAGCACAGTTTATGTAGTGTGAACAAAGAATATTGCTTATAAGATTTGAACTTTAAAAATTTCAATATCTGCTTTTTAATTAGCAACAAAATAAAGATAAAAGTAGCAATTTTCCCACCATTTTGTATGTATGATTTTCATTTCTTTTAAAGAATTACTACATTCTTCTCATTCCCGAAATCGTGTGCCATATCTTTTTCGTTTTGAAGTAAATTATACTAATTTAAATGTATTTTCACATTGAGAGTTTTGGCTTCCCCCTTACATTGTAGCTCTCTATTTGGCAAATTATTATTATTTTAGTTAATGTAAAATTGCTTTTATCCTCTCACAGGACTTTAAATATGGTCAGGAAGAAAGTACAATAACCATATTTTTATGTAGGTTAACAGATAACTGGTAGCGAAGTTCGGTATTTGGTGTTAAAGCAAAACACACACACACACACACACAATCATTACACATACAGGATTTATGTACTCTTTCAGTTGTTACTATTTCAATTGGAAAGAAAGCTTTTGAGTTTAATAAAATATAAATATATGTCCAGTATGTCATTCATAAATATGAAAAATTTTAGTGCTTTTGTTAGTTGAAAAACTAATAATATATAAGCATTTTGATTGTGGGTTTAAGTTTAGAAACAGAGATGATTGCTCTTAAGGCCTAAGATGGCTGCCAGCCTGTGGCAGGAAGGAAGGTGGTGAGCATTGCTGGCATTCTGCAGGACAGTTTCATGCAACGCTACATGTAAGTCTCTCTGTTACTGTAATCAGGGCTGCTGTCAGTTGTCATGGCCGACTGCCAACTGGTGGAGTCAGTGGTTGTACTTTATCTTCCTAAGGAAAACTAATTCAGCAAGCTATAGAACATAACTACTGGCCTGTGACTTGTTTATTTTTTAAATAAACATCCAGTGCATGGAGGGAATCACCATTCTGTGCCTATTGTTTACTTTAGTCAGAGAGACATAATCTTTTGGTTGCAGTGTATTTGAAAAGAGAATATTGGGGAGGCATAACAGCAGCTGTATCTAGCTTGTATAATATTTATGGCTTTCCTTTTCTGAGATGCGACCAAGTTCTGTATTTTTGTGAGTTTTGTATTTTGAACATAAAAAGGTGGGAAATCTTTGGTACTGAATTTTAAGGAGAAATAGTGGCTAAATGGAACAAAATACAAAAAGGACCTTCAAGTATTTTACTTTCTGATCTTCAACATCATCAGTCAGCTGTGGAGTTATGTTTCCTAAGTATACATAAAGTATTGAATGGTTAAAACTATTGGACATCTTTGGAAAATATGAAATCCATAAAATTATTGTATTGGCTTTAATTCAAGTATGAAGAGATATGTAATACATGTGGTGATAATTGAAGTGTACTTTGAAGGAAGTTAAATAATGCTTTATTCCGCTCTTAACCAGGTTAAACTTGAGCATATAAGCCAAAGATTTGCCAAGTTAAAAGCACAGCATGTTAATTGATTGCTCTCTGAAAGAAAAAGTGATTTGACTAGGATTCCCTTCTTAAATGGCAACCTTAAGAACAGAGGTTTAGTCTTTTTGGCTTGGTGGCCAAACTTTAAGAGATAATAAGCCGTCCTTAGAATCTTTGTAAATCTCTGTGACAGTTTCATGATAGTATACTGCAGTGCTTGAATCTGGTCCATTACTCAAATGAAGAATCCCGAATGAATTTAATGTTCTTTCTTTTATCCATGTTTCTTTCATTGATTCTGGCTTATAATTCTGGACAGAAGATTTAAGGTAGCCAATGTGCCAAAATACTGCAGCATGTTGGCATGCAAGAAAGGACACGAGAAAAACAGAAATAGCCTGTGACCTTTAGCCAGTAAATGTTGCAGACAAGAAGCGATCAGACTCAAGCAACAATAACCCTCAATGGGTTAAGTCAAAGTTTCTATGAAATACCAAACTAACACTTCTAGTCCTTCATCAAAATGGCATTCATTAATTTGTTCTTTAGGCATTTATTGAGTGCCAGATATGTGCCAGTTGTAAGTAGTTCACCATCTTGTACAGCATGTGCTTTGGATAAATTTTCCGAGAGGTAACAGATTTACCTAACTCAGCTGTCCTCTCTTGCCGGCCTATCTTATAACCAAAGCTATATACTGTGAAATAGCTAATCAGAGTAGAGGCAGTAGAATATAGTAAAACTTGTCAGCAAAATATTTATAGAACATGATTTTAGATTCACCAATACTGCTTTAATGCTGTGACCTCCCGCTCTCTTAGCAACCTTATGTTCAGCTGTCATCTTCTCTATATAGTCTTGCAACTTTTACAGGCTCCTTCCTATTGGCTAGTAAAATAGTTTTTGTTTTGTTTTTCTATGCTTGCTGACTTTACTCCCTTACCTACCATTCATATTTCAATAAATTTCCTATCCTAACAATTTCAGTGAAATTACCCTGATTAAAGTCAATGAAAATCTCCACTTAGGTCAGTCTGATGGAAACATTTTGGTCCCCATTTTAGATTTCCTCTCAGTAGCATTAGACAGCAAAAGTTTCAGGATGATGGAAAGTAGCCATCTGAGTTATGAATGAGGTGACTGAGGGACCATCAAATGTGTATAGTGAAGAAAAGTGACAGAGATGATGCAAGGATTTTAGCTTTGGTTACTGAGAGCATAATGATGCATTAAAATATAAATGAAGTAAAGCAGGAATTTTTAAAAAGAATAATTAGCTTGTTTTTAGGTATATCGAGTGAAGTGGAAACATAGAAGCTTGTTTTTAGGTATATTGAGAGAAGTGGAAACATCCTTTCTATCAGAAGGAATACCAAGATACAAATATCTACTTGGGAATGGAGTATAAGGAATAAATGAAAGGTAGTGAGAGAGCTGAGGCCAAGGTGTACAATGAAAAAAAGGGTAAATGATGGGACCCTGGGAGGATACTGAGGTGGAGATGGGAAGAGAGAGCAGTGAAAAAAAATGGGAAGAGTGATGAGAGAGAGAGAAAAACCAAGAATAATAAGTACCCTAAGTCAAAGAAATAGAACTTTGAATAATGAGAAAATGTGCAGATAAATATCAAATAATTTGAAGACTGTCTGGGGACTTTTGGATGCGGTGATTAGAGCTTGATTGCAAGCTATGTGAGAGCAATTTCTTCAGAATTTAGCGAGCAAGTCAGCGAGTAAGTGTAAACAAAAGATATGGATGTTCCCTTTAAGAATATTTAAAAGTGAAGTGAATGGGAATTGGATGGAGCCATGGATTTAGGGGAAATCAGGATGGAGAGAAGGTTGTTTTGTTTTGTTATGATTTTAATCTGAGTAATACAAACACGTGGCAACAAATTAATCAAACAAGGATCCCCTGCTTTTTACCTTCTGTTTTTAAGTCTCACTCAACAAAGTTAAGCTATTTTTAATATTTTTGTTCTTCTGGTGGAAACCTCCATATTTAGACAATATGCTTCTACTCCTATTCTTGAATTGTCACCATAATGTAAAAGAGATAAGAGTTTAACTCACTTAAATACTAACACTACCTTTCTAATTTTTGATGTCCACTTTATGAATTGTACACATTTTCTTCTTTTATTACTTTATCAGAATTTCATAGTATCTCTTGATTGCCTATTTGATGATATAATGATATTAAACCACTAAATTTTTCATCCACTTTTTCTCCCTGCTTCCATCTCCCAAATTTATCAGCTGTACTTTTACTTTTACACTGGTAAGGGTAAAACCTATATGGTATCCTTCAGTCACTGTAAAGTCTTCCATGCTCTCTCCATAGGATATGTGAAAGATCCTGTTTCTCTCTCCTAGCGTGAACCCTCATGATTCAAAAGAATGTTTCTAGTATCAAGAGCAACTGACTTTCGGGGCCGGCCCCGTGCAAGCGGTTAAGTGCACGCGCTCCGCTGCGGCAGCCCAGGGTTCGCAGGTTCGGATACTGGGCGCGCATGGACGCATCGCTTGTTAAGCCATGCTGTGGCAGCATCCCATATAAAGTAGAGGAAGATGGCCACGGTTGTTAGCTCAGGGCCCATCTTCCTCAAGGAAACAAGGGGACGATTGGCATCAGATGTTAGCTCAGGGCTGGTCCTCCTCACAAAAAAAAAAAAGAGCAAATGACTTTCTTTCCTTATATTTACTCAATTACTTAAATTTAATGGAACCTTTTAGATTGTTTCCTAATTGGGCCATTAATTTCTTATAGAAAATTTTCCCTTGAGTTTCTATTGGTGTTTTTTACTGTCTTTTAAATCTTTATTAAATATTAATCACATATCAAAAATATTTATAAAAATTAAATAGTAAATGTAGATTAAACTTCATATTTAAAGTTATATATTTCTGCTTATGCATTTTAATATATATTATGAAATATTTTATAAACTTTTAAATAATTATATACAATTCATAAATAAACCTATATGTCTATAGTTACAGTCATGCATCGCTTAATGATATGCTTTGAGAAATGCATCCTTAGGTGATTTCATCATTGTGCGAACATCATAGAGTGTACATATACAAACCTAAATGGTATAGCCTGCTACATCCTTAGGCTAAAATCTTATGGGACCAGTGTTGTATATGTGGTCCGTTGTTGACCAAAAAGTCATTATGTGGCACATGACTGTAGTAATTTATAATATTAAAACTAAAGTTAAATATAAACATTAAAGATATCATAAATATTTAATATCTGTAAAATATTATTGAATATATATTAAAATACAATGTGTAAGTTTTCAAGATTAGCAATAATGTAAACATTTATGAATCCATCAACTATTTAAAAAGATAAAACATTACCATTAACTTTGTAATCACTTGGAAAGACTTCCCTACCACCATCCCCTTCCCTGCAGCTTTGAAGGCAACCACTAACATGAATTTAATATGTATTATCTCTTGCCTTTTTATGGAGGTTTAACGTATATATTTGAATCCCCAAAATATATTGTTTAATTTTGCATGTTTGGGATCTTTACATAAATTGAATCATAATTCTCTGTGAATTCTCTGAAAAGTTTTTCTTTCAAAATTTTGTTTCTAAAATACAACAATTTTTTTTTTTTGCTGGAAATCGTCCTATATATTGTTATATAATATTCCATTGCATGAATATACCCAATTTATGTATTCAGTCTGTTGTTTACAGACAGGTAGACAGTTACTAATTGTTTCTGGTTTTGTTGTTTTTGTTTTTGTTATTGTGTTTTATGAAATTTCTTTTTTTTTTTTGTGAGGAAGATCAGCCCTGAGCTAACATCCGATGCCAATCCTCCTTTTTGTTTTTTTGCTGAGGAAGACTGGCCCTGGGCTAACATCCATGCTCATCTTCCTCTACTTTATATGGGACGCTGCCACAGCATGGTAATGGTTCTAGAAGCCTTCCAAATAACAATTTGCAAATTTTAAATATATGGTCTTCTAATAGCACTTCAGATTTATTTTGAATGTGTTATTACGCTCTCATAAACCTATAAATCAATCTTCATCTGATATTCTTTAGATGCTTGCCATTATTAACGAAGTTTATGAATATTTTATATAATAATACAACTCTGCAAGTTGACATTAGGTTTATAAAGGACATTCATATATAAAATATAAATTGATGAATTTGTATGACATGGGCTTACATACTGTTGGTTGGGTTCTCCTGAAGCAGATGCTGAGACAGAGTTTGGAAGGTGTAAGACATTTATTTGGAATCAATACCTGTGAAGAGAGGAGGGAGAAGGCACGACTGAACAGAGGGAGAAACTAATTTGTGATGCAGGCCTGACAAAGCCCCAGTCAACCCAGTGGGGGACTCTGGAGCGAGTACTGCCCATCACAGTGTTCCACTCTGGGCTGAAATGACGGGGCCTTTACACCCCTGCCTGACTCAGTCGCTGGGCACAGGCTGCCACTGGGAGGAGAATGGCCTCAGACAAGGCAGCTCACAGCAGCTGAGACTGACCCCGAAGGGGCTGCCAGCTGGGGGCTGCCTGCTGACCACTCTTCTCACAGGTGGGCAGCAAGCCCTTCCTATACTTACTTTTGTGTAAGTTCACCATTGTGAGGGCTTGAGAGTTTTGATACTTTTGGACCACAAAGCAACCATAAGAATTACTAGTAAGTAGCAGAGCTGGGATTCAAACCCAGTCAGTTTGGCTTCAGAGTTCATGCTCTTAACCACTCTGCAGTCCTGTTTCCCTGACCTGTTCAGTACAGAACTGCATGCATAGTATAAGCAAATGCACTACCTGTCTTCGTACTAATGACATATGTATAAAGAACATGCGGGTTAAGCTTGTGTTATTATATGGTAAACTTTGAAACTATGTTAATCATTAAGAGGATATCAAGAAGGTTCTCAATCAAGGAAGATCAAAGTATCATTTTTGCCCAGATCCTTTTTTTTTAAATTGTCTGCACTAGATGTTGTTCTCTGACTCAAGTGGTCTCCTCTATTCCAAGCCAGTCTATTCTAACCTTTCTCATATAACCCAGGTTTCACTGGCTTTTGAGCCAACCTGTTAAAGTAGACATTCCCTCCACTTGTAAATCTTCAATCCCTCAGAATTTCTTGGATTCCCAAGGGAGTGCCTCACATGTTATAAAAATGTTTGGTCTTCTACAGTATAGTGTCCAGGGTGTATTTCTGCTCCCCCTGCTCTTGTCTTTCCTTCTTCTGCTGTGCATAGGTGTATCCACAAATTATAGCCATGTCTCAGGCTGCTTAGCCTCCAAGAGGGCGCTGCTGCCATGTTTCCCACTTCTGATGAAGGGATGGAAGAGTGAATGATACCACAGAGTACTTAGAATTGTTCCTCTCTCCTGACTACTATGAAATTGTTACTGGATCAAGCTGCCTCTCTGGTTGTTTCTTCCCTCATGCTGAATTCTCTCTCAGGACCTCAGATCCTCATCCACATAGATGTCTGTTGATCCATGGCCACCAGTTCACCAGATGTGTCTTAACATTAGTGGCTATAGGCCAGTTTCAAGGTATATGTCTTATGTTACATTTCCTGAAAATTGATTCTGAGATGGAGTTTTGCTGACAGGAGGTTGATTGAGGAATGGCCTCAAAATCAACACCTGAGGTGGAGTGATGGTGGCCCCAAGGGGCAGAGGGATAAGTTAAAACTGTAATGCACTTATAAGAGAAGCCTCGTCACCTTGGGGAGCTCTGGAGCTGGGATGGTCCTTCAGTGTTGTCCTAATGGTGCATAGATCAGTCATTGGATGCGCCAGCTATAACCTTAAATGAGGTATTTCTCTTTGAGGAAATTCCTGGGGAGGCTCCCTTCTGTAAGCTGCCATCAGGTAACACTCCCAAAAGCAGGGAGAATGAATGCTTCAGTCCTGAAGGGTGGATCTGAATGGCACCTCACACCATCCGGTGCACCATCCAGATTATTTATGCCATTGACTAAATTTGGTCTTTAAACTTATAAGACTGTCTCAAAAATACTCCCTATTATATTTGTTTGGTTCTGGATAGATTATTTTTTCTATTTGCTATTATAATACACAGACACACACACACACACACACACACAAAGCAGTTACTAGTAGGACTCTAAAGCACTTGCCCCTTTTACTCTGCCTGCTCTAAGTATGATGTTTTTCATTTGTAAAGGGTTAAAAATGCCCTGGCTTCAGGCAAGTAAAGATAGTGTCTTCTGAGATGAGTGTTATCTGGAAGATTTTCTCTGTAAACTCACATGTGCTTCCCTAGATGCTTGGTTCCTTTCTTTCAAAAGAACTGTTTCTCTGGGACAGGATGCTTATAACAAAATGCTGCCTCACTGAGGCCACTGAATGTGAGTAACAAAACTCCCAGCCGAAGGAGTTCTAAATAAGCTTTTTGGGTGCTTATTTCCCATAATTCAAAAAATATACATATCTCCTGCCCAAATATAAAGCAAGCAATGCACAGAGATATTATAGATGCTGTAGGTACACTGTAAGTATCCCTAGCATATTTACAGTATTAGGCAAAGTCCATTCTGTCTAATTCACCGATAAGTGTGCCTGGGTCACCTCCTGCAAATGTCTTAGGAATATGTAAATGACAGTTATTTACTTATAAGGATGTCTCCAGGGTGACTCTGTAGTACGCACTCTCTCACTCTCCCTTAGTTCATGTTCACCCTCTTCCCATGACCTCCACTGCATGCCAAAACCAAGATGACCAATCACCTGCTCCCCATTGTCCTGTTTTTGTCCCTTGTCTGTCTTTCCATCCCTCAGAGCTGTAGATGTCTGCCAAGTATTAGGGTAGTGAGGAGATCAAGCATGTTGACTTGAAGGTGGGAACAGTTTATTTAATCCTTCTAAATATGTGCATATGAAAACATGAAACCTATTGATAAAATTTAGGGCTGTGAGGCAACAATGAATAGAGTATTTCTAGAAGTTTGGTTGTGAGAAAGGAGGAGGGCCATTCCCTATGCCCCTTTAAAAGGCCCAATTTAGGTAATTTCTACTCATACACAATTGGCCTGCTAATTTCTGATGAGCTTAGTGTGTGACGTAGGGCACTGGACATGTAGAAATGCGGGCTTTGGGGATGTGGTGAAAGGAAAATAACTACTTAGCCCTGTAAAGTACAGTAGAAGGATGCCAGCACACAAAGGATTAACCATTGATTGATCTTATCATTTGGTTGAGTATGTAAAATTTGAGTTTTAAACTATAAATCAAATTATAATAGCATATATTTTTTGTGAGCTGAGATAGCTATCTACTCACCTACTTTATAAGGAATTTAGTCCCATCAGTTGTGTTTTGCTCTCTGAAGTTTCTATAGCTCTAGAAAATCACAAGGAAGAGGACCAAATAAATATTTTCTTGACGATACAATAAGAAGGAATATGTTAATTCTGTTTTGTTTGATTAGTGATGGAGTTGTTCATTGCCGTGCGAGTGTTTTTCACATCAGTTTTAAATTATTTACTAAACAAATAAGTCCCTTTATCATAAATATATATGTTAAATGTGGTTGTAGACAGCCTGAGAATCCTCTTTATTTATAACTTTTTGCAAATTGCAACCAACTGCAAGTTAATGATTAATATATTGAAGTCACCCTTGTTTATCTTGGAACTGGAGATTATGTCAGGCAACTTAACCCTCTAGTGTTCTTTTTCTTATTTCATACATAATAATTTCCCCCTGATTAAAATAATGAGAAATAGTAAGTCATCACAAATAATGAGAGTGACTTAATGCAGGGCAGGCTTTCCTTATACAGTCAAAGTTAAATAGTGGCTCTTAACCTTCAAAAATATGCTGCTATGATTAGGGTAACATTTGTAGAAACTTTATTTCAATAGCACTTTAGCTCTTCAATTGGAAGTTACACAGGTGAAATAACTATATATATATATCTCTCTCTCACAACAATGACTTAATATTATAAGGGACATAGAGGGTTAAGACAGTGTCCCTGAAGGTCAACTAGTTTTGTAACTTTGGGCAATAATCATTAGCTATTATATATATATGCATATATATTATATATTTATATACTTGATATATTTTATATATAATTTTATATATGTGTATATATACATAAATATTGCTTAAATATATATGTCTGTATGTTTATGCATATATACCTATGTTTTATTTAGGTTTTATCTAATATAACCTAAATAATGTAGATTATATGTAATAAAATCTGAAAACAATTATTTAGATTATTTTATTTGGTTGTATCTTAACCAGTAAATGATGTATATGAATTGTATTTGCTAATGTTGTGATATATTTCTTATGGCACAGCTTTTAGTGCTTTGACAAATGATATTATACACTTTCAACCACTTTTAATTATCCCTAATAACCCCAAAAGGTTTAAAAGTGTTTTCAACCCTATTCAAAGTAGCTTGCCGGCTATTAAAGGCTGAGTGCCTCTGGCTGAGAGGCATCTTGGCTGCTAACGTGGGTAATTATAGACATTCCTAAGGCTATTAAATTCGTAAGGCTATTAAAATATCTAATGTTTCTTAGCTTTGATTATAAGACATCTGAAATTGCCTGGCTGAATTAAGAGTGTCTTGTATTAAGCATTTAGGTCATAAGATCTCTAGACCAAGTCTTATCTATGTTCTATGATGTAAAACTACATTTCAGCTACTCCATAAACATTAGCTAATACCTAGTTTTTGAAGACTTAATGTATCTTCCCATGCTATAGTTGAGCTCCTTATTAATGCAGCATTTCTAGAGACAATGAAGAATTAAATCTTGTACTTAGATTGCATTACTTGTGGAATTCTGTACTGTGGGTAAAATTGAAAACACACACACATACACAGGGCATTGCTATTTGTATATCACATTGACGTATGCAAATATAAATATATAAAGTAATAGATAATTGTTTAAACTGTAAGTGACCTTAGAGATAATCTTGACTAGACTTCTAATTTTTTAGTTGATGAAGCTGAGGCCGCTAGAGTTTATATGATTTATACCGTTACATAGCAGCTTATTGGCAATATTGAAGCTATATGGAACTATAGCTGCCAATTCTCAATAGAGAATAATAGCCCATTATGTTAATATAATCCGCTCTTTGTAAAATAGCAAGCTCTCCCAGTTTTATTTTCTCCTAAGTAAATTTATTACAGTGGATGATTCAGTTGTTTGTGTGAATAAACCTGGTGGTTGTTATTCAGATAGAATACAAATAAAAATTAATAATAATTAGTTCTGACAGTTCCATCCTGTCAAATTGCCTGAATCTATTTTGGAGCACATGTACTTTTCAAAGCATTCAAATCATCTTTCCCTAAAATAATCTATATATGGAATGTTTCAGGAAGAAAATGATTTGGTATAAAATAGGGAGGCATCCTCCCTTACCTTCATTAGGTAAGGGCTTGAAAATGGCTTTTGGGTCCTTAACCTAAATTTCAATGACAGATATAATTGGCAAGAAATCAATCAAACTTTCTGATTCTAAAATCAGACATGGCTTTTTCAAAATCTAGCTCTGTTCATTTTATCATTTGAGGATAGCTGTTTACCTCACTGAGTCTCATTTTCTTCACCTGAAATGGGGATAATGCTACATTCATTGAGCTTGTCTATTTTATGAGTGTTAAATGAAATAATGATTGTAAAGTATGTGTCACAGAAAATACCAAATACATGAAGATGATGTGGCGTTTATTTATTGACCACAGGCCTCCATAAGTATTTCTCAGATCCTATAAGAAATAATCTTTGACTTTTAGAGAACCAGAGTTAAATGGATACCAGATACCAAGGAGCACCAGGAATGTGAATCAGGTAAGTATCTCTGGGGAAAAAAAGAGTAATTTAATTACAATTAGTATCAATTTTTGGCCATTCAAGAGATAAGATGAAGTGAAACTGTATATTATAATGAGCTCATAACGCTATCAAGAATTCAGAAGAAGTAGTGTGAGAAAAATTAAAAACCAGACTCCTATCCACATAAGAGAGTGATTCACTGGGCTTTACTCTAGAGAGGATCTGATTCAAACCAAAGGTCTCCAATTGCTCAAGTCCATGTCTTGTGTAACTGTATAGCATTTGATTATTTCTGAAAAACCCTAGTTTGGAAGGAAGTGGTTATATTTCCTACTTAGTTTTTGTCATGTCTTGTCCAGAACACATCCCATTGACTTTGGTTTTGGCATCAATGCCTTTTCATGCTCCTTGACTGCTTCCCAAATTGTTTTTATCCTTGATCATGGTTCATCCTTTCTTGCATTTTTCGAGAAATTTCTAACAAGGCTGATACTCAATTGGTGTTAACAAAGCTATATTGAAGAATGATGCTAGGGAATAATAAAGGTTATAGAGACCATGATAGAAAAAAAATAAAAACTAAATATCAGAAATTCCTCTTCCAGTTATGACAAAGTTAGATAAAATACACTCACATACATGATGCTGTAAGACATCAGACAACAACAGCAGTGGCCAATAATTGAAGGACAGTGACCTTGAAGAGAAGGAATATGTGTTTAGTTGCGTCCTGCATTCCTCACTCTTTTTCCTGTGGGGAAGTTAAAGACTCCCAGTGTAGACTTTGAGACTCAAAAGAAGTAGCAGCTTAGATCTTGTGTCAGTCTCATTGGCCAGGGAAGAAAATAATTGGAGCTCAGGACTACCAAAAAGTCAGAACCTGAGAGTATAAGGTGCTGGAAAGGAGGAAAAGGCTGAGAATCGAGCTCTGTATTCTGTGTGCATTTTCCGCTTTTGAAGCATTTGCCAAACTCCAAGCTTCACAAATAGCCATGCAGGACACAGAGAAAAGGGTGTTACATATAGTGTTCATGGATTGGATGACACTCTTTTGATAAGATATCAGTTCTCTCAAAATCAATGTAAAAATTCAATGAAATCCTAATATCAGCTAGATTTTTTTCTGGAAATTGACAAGCTGGTTTTTAAATGTGCATGACAATATAATGCCAAGAAGAGTCAACACTAGCTTGAAGAACAATGTTAAATATCTTACACTACCAGATATGAATATTTATTATAAAGCTTCAATGACTAGAAGTATAATATTGTCTCAAAGATAAGCAGACCAACTGAATAGAACAGAGAATCCAGAAACAGACTCATACTTACATTGCGTTGCAGCGCAGTGAAGAAAAGACGTTCTTCTCAATAAATGGTGTTGGATCGATTGGGTGTACAGATGGGGAATAAAGGAAACTTGACCCCTACCTTCTATTATTCACAAAATCAATTCCAGGTGTATCATAATCATAAAAGTCAAAGTTAAAACGCTAGAGCTTCTAGAAGATGTTATAGGAGAATATCATCATGATTTTGGAGTAAGCAATGGTTTCATAAAAAACATTAAAAATACTAATCTAAAAGAAAAAATGATTGATAAATTGCTTCATTAAAATTGAGAACCTCTGGGGCTGGCCCAGTGGCATAGCGGTTAAGTGCACGCACTCTCGCTTTGGTGGCCCGGGGTTCACAGGTTCGGATCCTGGGTGTGCACCAACACACTGTTTGTCAAGCCATGCTGTGGCAGCTTCCCATATAAAGTAGAGGAAGATGGGCACGGATTTTAGCCCAGGGCCAGTCTTCCTCAGCAAAAAGAGAAGGATTGGCAATGGATATTAGCTCAGGGCTAATCTTCCTTTCACACCCCAAAAAATTGAGAACTTCTATTCATATAAAGACATTTTTAAAGCATGAAAAGGCAAGCCACAGAGTGGGAGAAGATACATCCAATGTCAATCTAATACAGGACTCATATCCAGACATATGAAGAACTATTACAAATCAACAGGGAAAGAATTGACAATGCAAATTGAAGTTTAGATAAAATATGTGAACAAGGACTTCACAAAAGAGAATATAATGGACTGAATGTTTGTGTCCCCCCCTCAAAATTCATATGTTGAAGCCCCAGCCCCAAATGTGACTGTATTTGGAGATAGGGCTTATAGGGAGGTAATTAAGCTTAAATGAGGTCATTAGGGTGGGGCCCTAATCAAATAGGATTAATGTCCTCATAAGAGGAAACACCAGCGGGCTCTCTCTTCACCATGTGAGGGCACAGTGAGAAGGTGGCCATCTGCAAGCCAGGAAGAGGGCCCTCACCAGAAACTGACCATGTGGGCACCCTGATCTTGGACTTCCAGCCTCCAGAACTGTAAGAAAGCAAATTTCTGTTGTGTAAGCCACCCAGTCTGTGGTATTTTGTTATGGCAGACCAAGGAGAGTAATACAGAGGATATCCAAATGGCCCATAAGTATA
Organism: Diceros bicornis minor; assembly: GCF_020826845.1. Lineage (NCBI taxonomy): Eukaryota > Metazoa > Chordata > Mammalia > Perissodactyla > Rhinocerotidae > Diceros > Diceros bicornis. Next base: position 23,551,375 of record NC_080781.1, read on the forward strand.
TGTAGAAAGGTGCTGGACATCATTAGTCACGAGTGAAATGCAAATTAGAAACACAATGAGATACCGTTGCGCACTGACCATAACATGAGAAAAAATGACAATACAAAATGCTGGAAAGGATGTGAGGCAATTGTAATTCTTGACCACTGCTCGTGGGATTGTAAACTGGTTCAACCACTTTAGAAAAGTGTTTTCCAGTGTCTATTAAAGCTAAAAATATATACCCAAGATAAATGAGTATATATGTCCATTAAAATACATGAAGCCTGAATGCAACATATTTTAAGAAAAAAGTGATCTACTTTTAAGGTACTATTATGAAAGTAGTGCATCCAGTAAGAGGCAACTATAATTTGTCAGATGCCTGGCTTTTCTTAATTTAATGCCCTAGTATTATGGTTATCAAATGATTAGCATAAGCCAGATTTTACTAAATTTTATTCATTTACCAATTATCATATTGCTAGACCTTCAAAGCTATAATCCTGATTTCTGCAACTTACAGAATCATCTTAACAATTGAGGAATTTGAGCAACATGTACACAAACAGATGGGCATGGAAGAGTTATGTAATGACACCCAGCAAAGCAAAACCTGGATGAAGCTGCAGGTGAGTTGTCATTGAGACAAGAATTTTTAGGCTTACGAAATGAGAAGACGCATAAAGTGACTCAGAGAGGTCCATATCACCTGGTAAAAGAAGCCAGGTGATATTATAAGGGGCTTCATCTCTGTGGTAGCTCTCTCACCATTAACATGGTTGTAGGTTAAGAAACCTAAGTTTTTGAGCACACTGAGAAAAGCTCCATCATCTGAAGGGACACGTTCATATTTACAGTGGTTATAAGATTGATGTATAAGATCAGAACTCTAATATAGCAGCTTCAAAATAAATTATTATCACAGAAACTGAAATGCTCAAACATGCCAAAGGACGCCACATTATTGGCTAGGTTGATTGAAGTTAAACAAAGGAATTTCATATATCTGATGTTTAATGGCTCAAGCTAAGATACCCAGGTGCATACAACTTAGAATTGTAAAAACCTTGTCAATGGAATAGAAAATTCTTAATCTCAATTGATATTTCATTCTCTTCCCTCAGTGGTGCTTGAATGTGTACTACCGATAAATGCCTCAATCTCAATCTCTCTCTCTCTCATTTACACTTTCATGTCTAACTAAATCCCTTTTGGATTGACTCTCTTTAAATACATTAATATATTGAAACATGTTAAAGTCAAGTTTTACAAGCTGGATATCTCTCTCTTTGAGGTGACTAGTCTGACCCATTTTTTGTTCATGTTGAAAATCATGTTCATATATTTTTCAAATTTCTAAGGAAAACTCACCCCCCCATATTGACTGCATTAAGTAAAAACATAAATAAGGACCACTAAAATTTGAAGATTTTGTTTTTCCCTGAGAACAACAGGAAGGTCTGTAAAATTCTTCCTACAGGAGAGGGAGAAAAAGGGTATTTTGAAGCAGGTAGGCATTTCTTGAAGAGTTCAAATTCATACATGAATCAAGGCATTCACTATTTCACTGATAAACATTCTTACGCGAGTGTTACGCACTAGGGACTAGGGACATGGAGATGCAGAGTTTGTGGCATGCTCTCTCTGAGTGCTCACGATCTATAGGGGAGAAGGGAAAGTAACCACATGGCTCAGTTCCAAAATTATTGACTCTCTAGTAAGAGATAGATAAATTCAATTTTATGTAATAAATATTATGATAGAGAAATGAAGAGATATATACAGGAGCATAAGGAAGTTAGATTCCTTACTCTAGCCCAAGGACAGAGGATGGAAAGAGTGTTCAACCTAGTAAAGATGGAATACTTAAAGATACAGGAAAGAGAAAGAGAAAGATATTTGTTGAAGCAATTTCTCTAAGCAGACAAAGCTGAAAGTTTGTTTAGTAAATGACTGGGGTGGAGATGGAGATATAAATAATAGTGGATGTCTACACAGAATTTGTAAGCTGGTGGTAAAGATCTTAAGGGAGGGAGAATTTTTCTGCCTGGGGAGGTAACTTGCTATAAGTGAAAGGAAGCTATAATTGGGGAATAGAGGAGAGCCTAGGTAAATCTGAAGACCAGGGATTTATGGCATAACCAATAATGAAGAATTGAATGTACTTCTCCAGCAATCATCAGTAGTCCAGGTAGAAAGGGGAAAGGTTAAAGTATCCAGAGTTGGAATTGTACAAGTCATGTATGATGGAAGAACCAGGGGAAGGAGCGTGATGGCAGTGATGGATCACATGATAGAGGGTAGATAGGAAAGATGATTGAAATTAGAAAGGATCTAATAGATTGGAAGATATTAGGGATGTGTGTGTGTGTATGTATGGGGGGTGAAGTGAAGAGACTGGAGGGCATAATGAGCTAGAAGAACAGTGTCTGCATTGAAATGAATCTCAGCAGTTATAAATAGGAATAGAAATAGCTAGACCACTAGAACCATATTGACAACATTCTGCAGTTAAAAGATAACTTTGTAAAATTGCAGACATAGAGACTGAAGACATTAAGAGTAGATCAGTGCTGATACAGTGAAGTCAGAGGTCCAACATGGCCAAATAATAATCAGCCTGGGACTCGAAAGCAGATCAACGGATAATGCTTGACTGGAAAGATTTAAAATGATCTCAAGGATTTCAACAGTAGTCTAAAGAGGAGGGTTATGAATTACCGTGAGGTACTACAGCTGAGTCCATCCTGGGGTTCAGAGTCAAGCTGTCTGTAAAACTATGGGCCGGGAACTGTTCTCCCTTCCTCTGGTTTCTATTTGTAATAGTTGTTGTCCATGAGGATTTTGTTTTCTGACAGAAAGGGAGAAAATATGGAGAGTCTTCGTATTTCTGGAAGAATATAATGTGACTCCACTGATCCTATTTAATACCCTGAGGATTTTGTAATTTTATGAGAAGAGACAACCCTAGCGGAGAGGAGCTGAACTGAGTAAAACCTAGGTGGAAACACAGATAACCTTAGCAGGTGTCGAGTAGCAATAGTTGTGTCAGTTGGCCCTGACTTAATTTTAACAGATGTGTGACATCCACTAGAGAGGAATAAAATGCTTATTGGAGGGTGGACTTTTAAGAGGGTTGATGTTCTGCTAAACACAAATTTGAGGGTCACTATTGTCAAAAATCCAGAATTAGCAAAATTAAAACCACCAAATCAATAAATAGTATTTAATAAGAGTTTATTGTGCCTATAAGAACAGTTTATGAACTGAGAGCTTCCAAATTCAGAGACTGATATAAAGCTCAGGCATGAAGTTACAGGATGGCTTATAAAGTAAAAATGAGAAAGTTGTTAACCTTTACAATGATTGCTTTTTACAATGGGGGTTTCCAGATAGCAGAGGATTGGTTAAAAGTGAGTATCTCATACCATTTTTAGGAAAATGTCTTAAATTTCTCTTATGATTATCAGAGGCATTTACAAGAAATAACCCAAGTTTCACTTATGTTCCTGAAATAAGGTAGATTTAGTTTTGCTCATGTGACTTAAATGGTTTTGTCTACTCTGAGAATTCTCAAGTCCAGTCTCCATTTTGTATTTAATTTTAACACTATCAAGTAAACTTTTGGTAATAATATATCCTCACTTGTACCACATAAAATAAAACAGGGCCTCACCACATTTATATCTGTATATAATCTACATTTTACTGTACATCTGAATTTATGGTTCAGCTAATTATTTAGGACATTATAGATATTTAATTTCTTGAATGTATTTTTAATGTTATATTAAACTTCTGTTATTATTATGAAATCCTAATTAAGAGAGTCTTTTAGTGGCCTGCCCAGTGGCGTGGTGGTTAGGTTCACGCGCTCCGCTTCATCGGCCTGGGGTTCACAGGTTCGGATCCTGGGTGTGGACCTATGCACTGCTTATTAAGCCATGCTGTGGCAGGTGTCCCACATGTAAAGTAGAGGATGATGGGCATGGATGTTAGCCCAGGGCCAGTGTTACTCAGCAAAAAGAGGAGGATTGGCAATGGATGTTAGCTCAGGGCTAATCTTCCTCACCAAAAAAAAAAAAACAAAAGAGAGAGAGAGAGATTCTTTTGTATTATTTTTATATGATAAACCCAGGTTGACCTCATTACCTTTATAACCAAGACCCTAAGGCCAACCATGAGAAGGCTGGTGGGCATACCTGTCTTAATATGCACAGTAGAATGCTGTCTAAAAAGTGTCTTCTCCTATTTGGGGGTATATTAGTTTCCTCTAGCTGCTGTAACAAATTACCACAAATTTACTGGCATAACATGACATAAATTTATTATCTCACTGTCCTGGTGTTAAGAAGTCCTAAAATCAAGATGTTGGCAAGGCTGTGCTCCCTCTGGAGCCTCTAGAGAAGAAACCATTTCCTTGCCTTTTCCAACTTCTAGAAGCCAACTGCGTTCTTTGATTTATAGCTCCTTCCTCCATCTTCAAAGCCTCTACCTTCAAAGCATCTTTAAATCTCTCCCTCTCTCTCCCTCTGTCTCCCTCTCTGTCTCTCTCCAAGCTCTGTTTCTGTCCTAACATCTCCTTCTCTGACTCTGACCCTCCTGCCACCCTCTTATAAGGACCCCTGTCGTTATATTAAGCCTACCTGGATAATCCAAGATAATCTCCCCATCTCAAGGTTCTTAACTTAATCTCATCTGCAAAGTTCCTTTTGCCATTTAAGGTAACATACTCACAGGTTCTGGGAATTAGGACATGGACGTCTTTGTGAGTGGGGACATTATTCTGCCTACCGTAAGGGGTATCTCGCAATACAAATCACCTGTGGAAAATTATTTTCCTTTTATTTATTTTTTCTTTCATACATATTTCCTGAGCACCTACTAGGTACCTGGCCCCTAATGAAAGACACTAGGCAGATAGTGAAGGCACTGTCCTTACAGTCAAGAAGCTAAATGTCTATTGGTAAAATAAAGTGAGGTTTGGAATTCTGAAGGTTTTTTTGATAGTTTTTGGGTTGCACAGTGATCTTGTTTATATGTAAGTCCCATTTGTTGGTAATAATAATATTTGATACCACATTTGTTTGTATTTATGATACAAACATCAATGCCTCCAGCCAAAGGCCACCAGTAACATAACCATAGTGGAACAAATTGAGTTTATTACTCATTGCTGTGAGGTAGAATGCACACCACGGAGAATGTGTGGCATCTCTGTAAGAGGTTGTTAGAAAAGACTCATTATAGGATTTGTGTTTTGATTAGGAAATCTTGGGGAAAGTTTAAGGAAGTGGAGACTCGCTCTAGGTTGGGTACTGTCAGTAAGCCAGGGCAATCCTATGATTGGGTTTCTCAAACATCTTATCTCTAGGGAGGGCAGACTAGAGTGGGAATAAAGATGGAATAGGCAAAGAAGCAACAGTCACTCATATTAGCCGAGAGGGAGGGATGTTTGATATTCTGTGGGTGACACAATGACCTTGTTTATATCTCACTTATTCATGGTCTTAGAGTGACCTTGTCTGATGTTGGTGTTCTGTGAGATCATGTCCAACAAGAGAGCAACATGGCTTAGCAGTGAGCCTCAGGCCGGCTTATAATAACATGGAGGCTAGACTTCTGCTGTTTCCTGTCCCTGGCCCATCTGTGGCACTTGTTAAACATGCAGAATTCCGGATCCGCCCCACAATCGCTGCATCAGAATCTGTGAGGGTTGATTTGACCAGGTGATTCTTGTACACACTAAATGCTCAAAATATCTCTGTAAAAAAAAAAGCAAATATTTATCAGCGTTAAACACTTGCTTGTTTGTGATTACTGTCTTTAGTAGTGATTTTCTCATATTTTTAATTTTTTTCATTTATTATTCACAAACTATGATTAAGTTTATATTTAAGCATGACTCTTTGTTCGATATTCCTTGGGAATGGCTGAGCTGTGTCTTAATGAAAAACCAAAATAGAGGTGCATTTTTGAAGAGTTTTAAACTAGACACTAATGATGCTTGTGTGGATTCAACATCTGTAGTTCAGTCTTTTATTTTCACAATTTGCTCTTATGTTGACTGGCTATCACCTGAAATCAGCACTGCAAGCCACAGCAGGAGCGAACAACCATTCCAGTTTGGGTTCTGAATGTATGCTTTACCATCATCTGTCTGCATCATCTTCCTGTCGACAAACTTTCCCTTGTGCTTTAAACCTGAAACCACATAAGCCTTACAACTTCACTCTGACAACCATGCCCTTTAAAAGCTAAGCTAAAGGTGTTTTCCTAGTCCCCACATGACAATGTGAGGAATGCAAGGCCTACGAGAAGGAGTCTGTGCCTTCAAAATAGCATCCATGAAACTCATGCCTTAATTTCTGTTTTTTGGTGTTTCTTTGCAACAGTATAAACATGCATAACAGGAAGACAAAGTTAAAAGCAAATGTACTCTCTTCAGTACAATCGAATGTAATTATTAATATTAACACTCTAAAATATGGCTCTAGGCCCTCAAAATAAATTTTTTTGAAACAATAGTAATTTCTATATCGTGCTTTAAGTATGTTTATATGTTTATAGGTAATTTTAGAAAAATGGATGTTCACAGAGAACATGCTAAAGCTCAACATACGTTAAGGAAGAGAAAATAGAAATATAAAGTGTGTATTTAGCCATAATTTGTTGCAACTTGTAATTCCGGGAGAAAATCAGAATTGAATAAGCATTCTGGAAGAGTAGCAGTGAAAGATTGCCACATTCTAAGCGACAACAAAGTGTCCTATACTGGTGCTTTTCAAACTATTTCCATCAAAGAACCAGTATTTTTTTATTTTTTTATTTGTTCATTCACTTTTTAAATATTATTACCAATTTGTCACAGATGGATAATTTTTAATAGAGTAATATTTAATTTATGAAAATAATTGAAAAAAATACAAACTATAAACCCGTCCTTAAATTATTATTGGATTCAACAAGAATAAAATTACTTTGTCAAATTGCTATAAAAATTTCTAAAGGTTTAGTCTCAATTTCTGTACTTACTTCATTGTAGACCTGTAAAAAACATTCACAGATTTCCACAGTTTGAGGGGTACTGTCTGATATCATATTTAGCATTGGGTTTTTAATATTTATAACATCATAATTTGTTAGAGCTATCAGGGAGCTAAGAAATTTAATCTCAGATTTTTTTCCAGTTTTGTTGAGAAATAATTGACATACATCACTGTGTAAGTTTAAGGTGTACAGCATGATAGTTTGACTTGATTATATTGTGAAATGATTACCACAGTAGGTTTGGCTAACATCCATTCATCTCATTTAGATATATTAAAAAGAAAAGAAAAAATAAATTATTTTTGTGATGAGAGTTATTAGGATTTATTTTCTTAACAACTTTCTTATGTATCATACAGCAGTGTTAACTATAGTCTTCATGTTGTACATTATATTCCTAGTACTTATTTATCTTATAACTGGAAGTTTGTACCTTATTGGCGGGGGTGGTGAGGAAGATTGGCCCTGAGCTAACATCTGTGCCAATCTTCCTCTGTTTTGTATGTGGGATGCCGCCACAGCATGGCTTGATGAGCTGTGTGTAGGTCTGCACCCAGGATCCAAACCTGTGAACCCCAGGCCGCCGAAGCGGAGCATGCGAATTTAAACACTACATCACTGGGCCAGCCCCCTGGAAGTTTGTACTTTTGACCACCTTCCTCTAGTTTCCCCTCCCTCAAACTCTGCCTCTGGAAACCACAAGTCTGATCTCTTTTTCTATGAGTTTTGTTTTGTTTTTAGATTCCACATATAAATAATATCATACTGTATTTGTCTTTCTCTGTCTATGTCACTTAGCATAATACTTTCAAGGCGCATCCATGTTGTTGCAAATGGTAGGATTTCCTCATTTTTTTTTATGGCTGAGTAGTATTTCATTGTATATATGCCACAACTTCTTTATCCATTCATCCATCAATGGACATTTAGCTTGTTCCCATGTCTTAGCTATGGTAAATAATGCTGCTATGAAAATGGGGGTGCAGATATCTTTTTGAGTTAGTGTTTTTGTTTCCTTTGGGTATATTTCTAGAAGTGGAATTGCTGGATCATATGGTAGTTCTATTTTTAATTTTTTGAGGAATCGCCATACTGTTTTCCACAGTAGCTATACCAATTTACAATCTCACCAACAGTACACAAGAGTTCCTTTTCTCCACATCCATGCCAACATTTGTTATCTCTTATCTTTTTGATGATGGCCAGTCTAACAGGAGTGAGGTGATATCTCATTGTGGTTTTAATTTGCATTTTCCTAATGACTGGTGATGTTGAGCATCTTTTCATGTACTTGTTGGCCTTTTGTATGTCTTCTTTGGAAAAATGTCTATTCTGGTCTTTTGCCCATGTATTACTTGGATTATTTGTTTTTTTGCTAGTGAGTTATATGAGTTCTTTAAATATTTTGGATATTAACCCCTTATCAGATATATGGCTCACAAATTATTTTCCCATTGCATACGTTCTCTTTTCACTTTGTTGATGGTTTCTTTGGCTGTGCAGAAGCTTTTTAGTTTGATGTAGTCCCACTTGTTTATTTTTTATTTTCTTGATGGTTTAGGTGTGATTTCCAAAAAATCATTAAAAAGACCTATTTCAGGGAGCTTTTTTCCTATGTTTTCTTCAAGGAGTTTCATGGTTTCAGGTCTTACATTTAACTCTTGAATCCATTTCAAATTAATTTTTGTGAGTGGTATAAGACAGAGGTCAAGTTTCATTCTTTTACATGTGAATATCCAGTTTTTGCAGCACTGTTCATTGAAGAGATTGTCTTTTCTCCATTGAGTATTCTTGGCTCCTTTGTCACATATTAGTTGACTGTGTATGCTTGGGTTTATTTCTGGGCTCTTGATTCCATTTCCTTGGTCTATTTGTCTGTTTTTGTGCTGGTACCATACTGTTTTAATGACTGTAGCTTCATAGTATAGCTTGAAATCAAGAAGTGTGATGCCTCCAACTTTGTTCTTCTTTCTCAGGATTTCTTTGGCTATTCCATATAAATTTGTGGTTCTGTATAAATTTTATGAGTGTTTTTCCTCCTTCTATAAAGAATGCCACTAGAATATTGATAGGAATTGAATTGGATCTTAGATGGCTTTTTGTATAAAGAAATTTTAAAGATATTAATTCTTACAATCCATGAACAAGGGATCCTTTCCATTTATTTGTGTCTTCTTTGATTTGTTTCATCAATGTCTTGTAGTTTTCAGAGTAGAGATCTTTTACCTCCTTGGTTAAAATTATTCCTAAGTGTTTTATTGTTTTTGATGTTATTGTAAATGGGATTGATTTCTTTATGTCTTTTTCAGAAAATTCATTGTTAGTGTATAGAAATGCTACTGAGTATGCAAAACCATAAAAGTATGTAATTTTGTATCCTGCAACTTTACTGTATTCATTGATTAGATCTAACAGTCTTTTGGTTGAGTCTTTAGGATTTTCTGTATGTAAAATCATGCCATCTGTAAACAGACAATTTTACTTCTTTGTTTCCAATTCTGATGCCTTTTATTTCTTTTTCTTGCCTGATTGCTCTGACTAGGACTACCAATACTATGTTGAATAGTAGTGTTGAGAGTGGGCACCCTTGTCTTGTTCCCAATCTTAGAGGAAGTTTCCAACCTTTCACCAGTGGGCACGCTTGTCTTGTTCCCAATCTTAGAGGAAAAGTTTCCAGCCTTTCACCATTGAGTATGGTGTTAGCTGTGGGCTTGTCATATATGGCCTTTATTATGTTTAGATATGTTCCTTCTATGCCTAATTTGTTAAATGTTTTTATCTTGAATGGATGTTGAATTTTGTCAAATGCTTTTTCTGCATCTGTTGAGATATGATTCTTTTCTTTCATTTTATTAATGTGATGTATCACATTGATTGATTTGTGTATGTTGAACCATCCTTGCATCCCAGGGAGAAATCCTATTTGATCATGGTGAATTATCCTGTTTAATGTGCTCCTGAATTCAGTTTGCTAGTATTTTGTTGAGAATTTTTGCATCTATATTCATCAGGAATATTGACCTGTAGTTTTCCTTTCTAGTAGTGTCTTTATCTGGCTTTTGTATCAGGATAATGCCAGCCTCATAAATTGAGTTTGGGAGTGTTCCCTCCACTTTGGTTTTTTTGAAACTGTTTGAGAAGGATTGGTCTTAATTCTTCTTTTCACATTTGGTAAAATTCACCAGTGAAGCTATCTGGTCCTGGGCTTTTCTTCACTGGGAGATTTTTGATTACTGATTCAATCTTAATAAGACCATTGAAAGAGGTGAGAATGACATTCTTGGTCAGGAACTTGGCAGATCCAAAAGCAAAGATAGTCAGTTAATGAACAGTGTAGGAGAGGCTAATGGACAAGAAGGAATGAATATTATTTGGTTTATATTGTATATTTAGAAAAAATAAAGATGAGAGAATAGTGCTATTTATAATTTTAAAATGAGAGTAGGAATGAGTTAATTGCAGAAAAGATTAATTTGAGTTTTTTGATATACCAAATGTAGATGTCAGCAGCAAATCTAAATAGAACTGTGATCCATTTTTACTTCTTCTCAGAAAACTATTCTTGCTACCGTGACTGAGCTCATCCTTCATTTGTCTTTTCTCTCCCCTCCCACTTCCAATGTGTCATCAGTCCCACTGAGATGGCTGCCTAATGAAGCCTCAAGTAATAGTCTCTGCTTTATCCTTGGGACTTTCAGTAGTGCCTTACACATAGTTAAGTGTTGAGTAAATATTTGTCGAAAGGTCAAATGAATATGTTCCCCAATACATGCCCCAGTGATATGTTTGTCCTTGTCTTTGTGGTTTTGAACGTGGGTTTCTCTTTGTATATAATGTTGTTCTTTTCTAAAATCCTTGAAGACAAGCTCACTCCATTTATATGGCACCACTTCTCTGAACTCTTCCCCAAAATCTCCAGAAAAAGGCCTCCTTAACGCTGCTCTGAGCCTAAATGTATTATTTCATTGCAATTATTTGCTTATATTTGTATTCCATAATAGGCTAAATGATCTTGAATACAGAAATTATGTCATTCTTCTAATCATCTTCGTCTGTGCCCCATCATAGTACCTGAAAATCATAGGCAATCAGTAAAAATTTATTCTACGGATGAATAAGTGAATTACTCAATGAGATCAAGAGAAACTATAAAATGGATTTAGCTCTATTGATCACACATAGAATTTTTGTATTTTGCTTCTCTTTTTTGTGTAAATCTTCTTACCCCTAAAGTCTAATAGTTATAATTTTCAATTTGATTCATAACAAGTATACTAGAATCCTCTACCCCAATCTTTTTGTTGTGTTGTTATTTATTTGTTTGTTTGCTTGTTTTTCCAAAACAAGGAAGAATTTAACCAAATACATAAGACATGCTCTCATTAATATTCTAAAATATACAGTCCTCTCTCCTGCAAATAATTATGGAGGATGCACTATCTAATTTGATGTTTTCTGTGGTCTGGGATGCTCTTCTAAATACCAAAGATTTCTTGCCTCAGTACTGACCTCAATTTTATTAGAAGAAGTTTATAATTGGGGGCACACTCAACTGATCTCTAATCTTTGTCAAGGTTACTTTCCTTAGGTTAATTATGCAGTACTTAAGTCTTGCATTTGACCCGCATACAAGAGCATATTCAAAAGGATTCCAACCTTACTGAGGTAATGGATTGCATCTTTTCATAATTCTCTCCTAGTTGGATAATAAAGTAATTTGCAACAGAATCTGATCTCTTCCCAACTTTATCTCAGTCTTTGCAACATCACCAGATAAAGAAACTTCTTTGAAGATCACTTATATAATGTCACACATTTTGTCACAGTTTCACTAATTTATAGTCCTAACTCCTATACTCCCATTTTATCTTCTGCTGAATAAATAGTAGATTAATAGAATTACAGTCCTCTGATTTCCCCAAGTATTTGACAATAAAATTCAAGGGAAAATTTTCCTTTATTTTATAATACATTGTTAGGCCACCTGTATCATCAAGTCACACATTTGGAGTTCTCAGTTGAATTTTTTCTTAGAGAATTCTTCCAAATGAATATTGAAGCATTTCGACCTATTTTGATATATGGCCACACACAAAATGCAAAATATCAATTTAACTATAGTCATGTGCCACATAAAGATGTTTCGGTCAACAACGGACCAAATATATGATGGTGGTCCCATAAGATTATTACCATATAGCCTAGGTGTGTAGTAGGCCATCTAGGTTTGTGTAAGTATGCTCTGATGTCCATACAACGACAAAATCACCTAATGACACATTTCTCATAAAGTATCCCCGTCGTTAAGCGACGCATGACTATATAATTATTACCCATTTATTAATGTGCCTATTTAGCAAATACTTTTTGAGGACTTACTGTGGAACAGGCTCTGGTTTTAGTCTGGGGTTTTAGTGTGGAGAAAGACAAACAAATTTCCCACATTGGGCCTTATATTCCAGTAGTTAAAGGTAGATAACAAAAAAGTGGAATACTGCATAAACAAGATAATGTCTTACCATTATGTGCTGTGTAGCATATACAAGGAGATGTGATAGTGACTGGACATTTTCTTTATATAGAGTGTTTAGGGAAGGCCTCTCTGAAGAGATGGTCTTTGATCTGAGGCTTGAGGGATGAGAAAAGACAACTACAGACAAAGGAAAATTTTTCCAAGTAGAGGAAACCAGCGAAGGGATGCCCTCGTCATATTCAATGAACATTAAAAAGGCCAGTGTGACTAGGGTGCAGTAAGCAGGATTTGCAGGGAAAGGAGTGTATAAATTGATGTCTAGTGTTCAGCAAAAGCCAGATCACATAAGGGTCTTAGAGTGTAAAGGGAAGCAATGGGATGATGTTAAGCAAGGAGATGACACAACTGGATATATATATGTTTTTAAAAAATTACTCATAGTGCTGTCATGAGAATGGATGTTAGGGGGTGAAAGTGGGAAGCCCAGGTAGGAGATTATGGCAATAGTCCAGGAATAAGACGGTGGTCACCTAGACTAGGAAAGAATTGGACTGATTTGAGATAAATGTTAGAAGTAGAATAGACAGCATTTGCAGATGGATTGATTTACTGGGTGAATAAAACATAAGACTAAAAAAAGACTTCTAAATTTACTTGAGCAATTAGTAAAAGAACCATGCCTCTTACTGACACATGTACTTTGGGGGGATATAGAAGATAACTCTTATTTTTTTTTTTTCCTGTTCAGCTTCTATTCCTGCTTCTAATATAGCATCCTGATTTTTCATTGGGGATTCTCCCTCCTCCTGTTCAGTCATGTTGTTTGTGTGGGACTTCCTCCAATTCCTAGCTCAGATATGGTATGAAATGCAAGCTTAGCTAATGAGCATTTTCAAATCTTCCATCAAAGTGACTGACTTAGTGACCACACTTGGCCCAGTCAGATGCGACCCTGAGACTTTAGATTGAACTAATGGAGATAAGGTGCTCTCTTTCTAAAGTGCGTGGTAAGTTAGTAGGATTTCAGTTTCAAACAGCTAGATGTTACCACACTGAGAGAGCATACCAGAGAATGAGGCCAATGCAGAGGCAAACCAGGCCAAATGGTAGAGTGAGAAACCAAGCCCTGATGATACTTTTAATCCCCTTAAAACCCCATCCCTGAAGCCATATTGACTCCAGGACCTTTTAGTTCTCCATTCCAAAAATTAGCTTTCACATGCTTGAGACATTTTGAGTTGGGGTTCTCTCCCATGTAAACAAGAGTTCTTATTAATACAGGTGAGAAATTTGTTTTAGGTATATTAAGATTGAAATGCCTATTTAGGGTTGTCACATTAAAATACAGGATACCCAGTTAAATTGGAATTTCAAATAAACAATGAATAATTTTTTTAGTATAAGTGTGTCCCAAATATTGCTAATTCTAGTCAGCCTATTCCTGTTAGATATCTAAGTGGAAATGCCAAGTGGGCCGTTGCATCTATAGACCTGGTGCTCAGGAGAGAGATCAGGGATTTTGATATATATTTGGAAGTCATCAATATAGTAATAGCATTCAAATCCATGGGACTAAAGAATTAATCTTGGGAAACAAGGTAGATAGAGTTGAAAGAGTATCCAGGGCTAAACCTGAGGGCAACCCACTCTGTTGAAATCTAACAAAGCAGGAAGAAATTGTAAAAGATTGAGGAGAAGGTGGAAATAGAGTGTTAAGGAAAGTAAGAAAGAAATGAGTTTCAAGACTGGAGTCCTCCACATCTCAGACAAAGGTTACCAAATTTCCCTGTCAAAACAATGGATACCCTTTCCTCCTTTCACCTACCTGCTGAGCCTCTCAACATTTCGACCATTCCCTGTAACTATTCAGATATCAAGGCCCCTTTGGCCATTGTTGGAGACATCTAGAAGCTTACACCTTTCTTATTGGTGCAGAGATGTCCCTTCTCTGTTGCCTTTGATACTTTTCACTTAAAAATTCCTTTTCTGTTTTTAACAAACAGCTTAAGACTTTAAAGGTTTAAAGATAAAGAAGAGTTAGAACAGACACGTACAATGATCAAATGATCAATTAGTAATTCAAAGTACTCTGTTCAGATGTGAGAACAGGGAAACAAACAGCTCCAGTGAACAATTATTCATGACCAGAGTGTTACAAACATTGCAGAACCTACAGACTTCTTTTTTCTTCAACCTCACTGTCTGCCTTGTCTTTCATCTTCACTCTATCCAGGTGTTCTTATAGGGTCAGCAGTCACCCTCTTGGTCTCTCCCCAGTACCTTCCTTTTCTTCCTTTACCTTCTCCCTTAATTGTGGAATGGGAAGTATATTGTCGGAGGAATTTTTCCTTATTTTGTGATTCTCTTTTTATTTTTAATCAGATTGTTTATAATTATAAGTAAAAAAAAACTTGCTCAAAAGGAAAAGAATTAAGACAGTGCATACAAAGGACAAAAATTGAGAAGTCCCCTTTCTTATTTCCTACCACAGTCCATGTCCTTGAGATAATTATTAACAGATTTTGTCTATCTGTCATCTAGCTAGCTAGCTAGCTAGTTAATTACTTACATTTGTTGAGAAACTATTAAAATACTTCAAATATACTAATTTATTTAATCCTCACAAAAGCCCTTTGGCAGATAAAGAAAATGAGCCACAAGGAAGATAAGTAACTTCCCCAAAGTCACAAAGCTAGTAAGTATATAATATACATGTTTTAGTATACATGATATAAAATATTATTTGATTAAAGTAAATGAGAAGATGTTTTCATTGAAATCTATTTAGAAAACATCGTGCTATTTTAGACATACTGTTTATTGATATAAACACTAATACAACTTTTGTGTCTGCAGAATTACTTTTGTGGTTTGGGCTCCACATCTGTTATTATTCTTGTCTGTGAGCTTGATTTCTGCTAAAGTTATCCTTCCACAGAAATTTTCTCCCTTCTGTGATCTGAGTGGGAATCTTCTCTATGGAAGTAGTTTAAAATGCCTAGAAATTCAGTTTTTAATATTGAGGCCTAGCATCTCCACGTGAAGTGGACAGCACTTGTCAGGCCACACCCACAGCTTTGTCACAAGCTTAGAATTCCCATCTTCCAAAGATAACTTTTTCCACATGCATGCTATTGGCAAATAAACCACTCAGCTAGCTGGCAGAGATTTGCAAGTTTTTCTCAGGAACAAGAAACATAGTCTGGGCTTCTGACTTCCGGCAGTACTGGGGCCTGGGGCCTCCATTCTATCATGAAGCAGGCATTAACACCCTAGCTTTCAATTTCTGTTTTGTGTTACAGGTTTCCCCTGTTATCTCAAAGTTCGCTTTACACCACTTTGCTTTTACTAAAGACACGTTAGTACCTGTTTTCAATAACCAAAAGAAATCTGAAGAGGAGTTTCACTTTTACAAAAAAAGGCGAAAAATGAAAATAGCATTCAGCGTTTCTTTTGCAGCAAATCTTATAGAGGCTAAGCAGTCAAGCATACTGTCGTTACTTCAAGCCTTCCCCATCAGCCACATCACCCACAGCAGACAACAAACCTCAGCAGACATAGAAGGAGGTGTTAATGACCTGCCTGCCCAGATGGATTCAGACGATGCTAAGATGTTCATAGGTGACCATCTTCCTTTCTCTCCTACAGCCCAGTCTCTGTCTCCCACCACCCCAACCTCCAACTCGCATTTATCTATATATTTTTATTTAATATTCTCTGAATATGTTATAAAGCATTTTTTGAGGGGAATGAGGAAGGTTAACCCTGAGCTAACATCTGTTGCCAATCCTCTTTTTGCTGAGGAAGATTGGCCCTGGGATAACATCCGTGCCCATCTTCTTCTACTTTATATGAAGCCACAGCAATGCTTGACAAGTGGTGCGTAGGTCTGCGCCTGGGATCCGAACCTGCAAATCTCGGGCCACAGAAGCAAATCACGCGAATTTAACCACTTAACGCAACCGGGCTGGCCCCATACCACATTTCTAATGTCCACTTTGACTCAAAAGTTTTAATACTACTTTTATCTTGGAGATACAAAAACCTTAAAAGCATGTGGTCCACTGAATCTTTTTCAGTTACTCCTTGATATTTAATATTTGTTAAGTTTCAAACATTATTTCACAAATCCCTTCTCTTTTTGCCATCCTCCTCCATTCACAATCTCCAAACTTAATATTTTTTTTTTTGCTTTATTTTGTGAGGGAGATCAGCCCTGCACTAACATCTGCCAATCCTCCTCTTTTTTTGCTGAGGAAGACTGGCCCTGGGCTAACATCTGTGCCCATCTTCCTCCACTTTATATGGGATGCCGCCACAGCATAGCCTGCCAAGTGGTGCGTCAGTGCGAGCCCGGGATCCGAACCAGTGAACCCGGGCCGCCGCAGCAGAGCACGCACACTTAACCACTTGCGCCACCGGGCCGGCCCTCCAAACTTAATATTTTAGCTTAGACGAAATAGAGAAAGACTGAAACAAAAGGGCTGGTTTCTTTCACTTTGTTTTGTTTATGAATTTAATTACATTTTCAGTTATGTGAAAAACATCTATCTACAGTAAGACTGTATATATTCCCTCATTTCTTTAACTAGGAAGAGTGCTAAAACTGAAGAAAGTTCACTCACATTGAGAGAATGTAGGAAATAACACATACTTCAGAATGAAATAACAAGTAGAAAGATTTTCTGTGCCTCAGAAATCTTGCTGTGCTTTCAAGATCAAATAAATTTCTAATACAGTTTAAATATTTTTGTTAAGGAGGAATGGGAAATCGAATAGTTTGCTTGTGTTGATCAACAAGAGGGAGAATCATAAACCTTGGGGAAGATAGGCTTGGGAAATTTTCTACAGGCAGACATTTGATTCTAAGTTGGGCGGGTTGATGCATGATGCCCGGGTCAGATGGTATTAATATATCTGTTTTCAAAATAGCCTTCTCAGCTCTTATATTTCACTTGATTCTCTCAAAACTTAACTTGTTTGAGACACTATGAGAGCAAGGTCAGAATTTGGATCACTATCTTATTTAATACATAATGTTTTCTCATGATGATAAAGAAAAAACATCTTTTTGAGCCTAATGCCTTCAATAGTCAAAATTATTGGTTGAGCACCTACTACAGGAAAAGAACATTATTAATTAATTATAATTTCTTTCTTACTAGTCTTTCCTATTCTAAATTTGCCTTTGATCCAGGACTTTTTGCTTTTTAAAGATTATGACTTTCAGTAAGTGCCTACTTAGCCACTTCCTAGGTTTTGGCAAATGATTCTAACACTAATATTTCTTAGGTATAAACCAGATTCCTATGTGCTGTGATATCAGAAAACAATGAAAGGGAGTGAAGTCAGTGGTCCTGAAAAGGAACTAGAGAGAAGCAATGAAAAGGACCACAGTAATTCACAATTATAAAGAGTGTCAAATAATCTTCCTGACAAATTCCATAGAAGTAGACTCCTTAGTTAGAAGAATTTCATTTTTTCAGGGGAAAAAAGTGCTGCATGTGTTTTGACACCGTAAAGCCTTGGCATTTATTGTGAGAGACTTCTGAAAACTTTCACATGAAGGCATAGAGGTTATCCAAAAGTCTTTTATTGACCTTTTAAGATTTACTCATGATACATATTTTTATTTGTTTAAAAAAGTTAAGCACCTTTCTCTGCTAAAGCAAATACTGAACAACTCATATCTGTTCTGATTTTATTTTTCCATCTAAACTTAGTAAGTCAGTAACATTTTTAACTTTTGTGTTATGATTTCAATATTTAGAGTTTTTATTACATCGTGGCATTTCTTGAATGGTGATCAGATAGTATTTTTATAATAATGTTTTCTGGGGATTTTGACTGCTTTTGCAGTTAGCAATCAAATATCTATTTTTGTTTGCATTGATGAACACTATAGTGTGATTTGGCTTGACAGAATGGATAGTTTTTCTGTATTTGATAGCTTTTCCTATCCTTTTCTTACAATTGCAAATTTTAGATTATTCCTTACTTACCTTGTCCTCTGTTCTAACATAACACCAACTCAAGTAAAAAAGCATACTGTGTTCCAAAGCCAAAGTGTCAGATAGTTCTCCAGGATGACTCGATGATCCCTATTCCTAAATATTTGCATTTGTTTCAGGACTCAGGAAAATTGCCACAAATAATGGCTGTAATTATTACAGTACATTTGTTCCCTAAATCGACTTTAGGGAGAAAATGTTATGCTGTTATTTTTAGCGATGATATAAAACTAGGCTGTTGAATTGAGGGATCGCTTCCGAACGGACCTGGAAAGGAGACACAGCTACTGCTGCTTCAATTACATTAATATGGAATACCTGACTATTTTAAGACCTATTTAGTCTTCTATTTTTTGGCCAGGAATCATAAAGTTGCCACCCCTTCAGCAGTTTAAATGCACAGATAAAGAAGGAAATATGATTTATTCATCTATTTCCTATTTTTATTCTTATTCTTCTTATTATTTTGACATAATCCATTTTTAATTGTTTATTAATGTTGAAATTTTATTTGGACTTTTGCAGGTGTAAAGATAAATAAATTCCAGATTTAAGTCATGAAATTAAGGTATGGTTCTTTTATAGATTATTTTGTAGTGATAAAATCAAACCCTTCTAAATCAACTGAAATTTTATATATCCTTCAATAGATTCCCAAACTGATACCTTTATTGTCTGTGTCAACCCTGGAAGAGTCAGCCAAGCAAAAAGGGTAGTAATAATTGGATTTTTAAATTGACTTTAGTATTTTTCTTGATTAAAATCTTAAATTCCTATTTCCCAATACAATAGTGTATCTAAGTTAAGACAAAATAATATGGATGGTGTTTGCATATAAACCAACCTTAAAGTCTTCTTTCAATTTTGCTTTTGTCACCCTTCAATTGTTATTTCTGTTTGGGGATAGTTTTTTGTTTGTCTGGCTGATTGCTTCCCCCCCCCCCCCCCACGAAATTATTTATGAGACTGAATTATCTAGCTTAGTGGCTGTAAATCATTTTTGAAAGTAGAGAATATATTCAGAAACATAATAGTAGTCTAAGTAAAAAAATACATGGTAAGAGGAGAATAACACTAAAAGGGAAGAGGAATAGTGATTTATATGGTTATACTATTAAATAACAACAGCAACAACAACAATAATAATAAATAGTATTACTAGGTACCATTTAAATAGTATTTATCATGAGCTCTGTACTGTTCTAAGTGCTTCATGTACACTAACTCATGTAATCCTTACAACAGTGGGAAAAATCAAGACAAGAAGAGGTTAAGTAATTTGATAAAGGTCACAATGGAAAGGTCAGAAAGGAAAAATGGAAAAGTCAACATTAAGCCGGAAGGTTTAAAAAAATAAATTTCAAGAACGTTGTTAAGTGTAGCTACTGAGGAACGCAGGAGTGAAAATTATAAAAATATTAAGAGATATCAGGAAAAAAAACTTCGCTAATTTTCAGGGACCTGAATGAAAAAGAATGATAATACCATGAGTTGCTTGCTAGAAGTAAATCAAATTAGCCTGTCAATGGATCTTGTATTGAAAGACTTGACTTTTGAGGCTCAGTTCTGATCCCATGTTAGCTAGTTTCATTGGGCAAGCCATGTTAAGTCTAGGCCTGGATATCTTTCACTGTAACAGAAGGGATTTGATGAATTTCTAAAGACCCTTCCCCCAAGATCAAATGGATGATATTTATTTAATACTATTTACCAGTCATGGATTTTTTGGCTGAAAGCAGTTTTAAAAAGTGGGGCCACCTAATAAGCATAATGCTTTGGAAAGCTATTGAAGAATTCGTAGTCTTGAAGGGAAAGGCAAAGAGCCAGGTGCATTCCGGACTGGCACCTGGCGGCTTTAGAAAACCTTGATAATGTTTGTGTGGCAGTTCCACCATCCTTCATCACTAGAGCCGATGAATCGAAAGGTTTCTTAAAACCTTGGATCACATGCCTTCTAGGTGTAGGACAGAGTCAAGTTGGCCAAAGTTTTGTCCTGCGTCCAGACATCGACAACACCAAAGCGGTGAGAGAAAAAATATGTTGGCAGGAGCCTTACATAGAAGAAAGGCAGGTTCATCCAATGGAAGAGAGACAATCCTCTTCTGTCTGCTATGGTTTAGTAACTATGGTTGCTATGGGACTCCTGCAATACATTTTCCAAAATGTGAGGCTTTAATATATGACTGTTTTCTTTTGATGTAATTAATATCTAAATTGGGGCAAATATATTAATAATGAAAAAATAAGCTGTTAGAAATGTTCTACATTTCTTACCGCTACAGATTTATAAAGAAAGATTGTAAAACAGACAAGCGGTATCTCTTAAAAAACTTCCCCTTCAATTTTTAAGTCCAAGTATATAATTATCGATGCAGACTCATAAGAATTTTTTTAATCGTATAACTGACAGGCTGAACATAATTACTGATTTCTTCCTAGAATTTCCATCTTTGATAAACATATAAGAGCTTTTTGTCTCAATAGATAGCCAATTGAAAAATCATGAAAAGAAAATATATTTTTCAAAAAATGAGGATAATATCTGAGTGGAAAAATGGCAAGCTTTAATTGAGAATTTTTATATTATTACAAATTAAGTGAATGATTAAAAATGCCAAGGAACAGAAGATTGTTTCACATGGCTCTCTGTTCGATGTAGATTGCCAATGTGGGAGAAAATCCTTGTAAATCTTAGCATTGCTCCCACACAACCACCTACACAGATGATCGCTTGACTTTCACGCTAACAATAGATGTGTTAGTAGAGCTCTCACCATCTGCAAAATGAAGTGCATTTAAAAAAAAGTAACTGCAGCAGACAGTAGTAATTGCTTATATATTGTGATTAGCATTTATATTTACATTTAAAAGGTAAGAATTTACGCAGTGATGACTCCCGGTTTAAATAAGGTCAGTCCCTGGGATAGCTCTCAGGTTAAATAAGGTCAGTCCTAGATATCAGATAAACTTATGTTAGAAAACTTGATTTTGAATTTCTTTCTACTTAAAATTTATCTGTATCCAAAAATGCAGAATAAAATGTAAATTAAGTGATTTCTGATATACGCAGAATGTTCTTCTCTTCCAGAGATAATACTCAGAATTATGTACATTAGTTGTAAACCTCTCTACAAAGTCTAATTGTCACAACTGTCCTAATGTTTTTATAGAATTCCTTCAAAGGCACATTTATTTGGGTTTTCCTGCTCTTAAATCTATTTTATTATCAGTGCAGAATGAGTATTGTGGAAAAGAAGCTTTATATCATTGGAAAATACAGTCTTTGGCTCCTTTTACCTTATTGATTTTTTGTCAGGGATGGAAGGGTCCATGATTCCACTACTGGGACTCAGTGGAGGATTCTAAGGCAGAGTGTTAGAAAATGAGTTATCTGGATTCTTCATAGGGAGTAAAGTGACTTAAGGGCTCATGTGTAGACCCTGCTCATACTTAGAAGGTGACAGAGAGGAGAGCAGGCACGTGACTGGTGGAAGGCAGGATGAGACCCATTTTTCTCAACCCGATATAAACAGGTGCAATACCACTCTGTACTGGCAAAGTTCCCGTGTCTTTCCAACCCACGTGTTTCTAACATTTGGCCTGAATAATCTTGCCCTTTCATACAGATGATGGAGGCAATCTACACGAGCTATGAGAGCTACTGTGACTCTAAAATATCATCCTAAATGGCATTGCCTAAAATTCTGTGATGAAACATTCATTTTTTTATTATAAACGGCCTTTTCCAAGACTTCTTTAATGCAGATTATTTTAGAAAGAGTAGTACATTAAGGCAATAATAACTTAGTATAATTTAGTTTTGTCTAATTTATTTTCCCTCTTAAATAAATTATAGTTCTAGAAATTTAATATTAGAAGGAAATTTAGGATTAGAAAGAAAATAAAAAATCATCTAATCCCAGCACTTCATTTTACAGATGATAAAATTGAGGCTCAGTAAAGGCTCACACACCTAGTTAAGCACAAATCCAGAACTAATCCCTAAGACTCCTGACTCTGGTCCAGTGCTTTTTGCATTATGCTATCATAAAGCATTAAGAGAACAGTGGTCTCTTGGGGTAAGGGTGAGGGGGTGCTGGAAAGGAATAGAAAGCAGGAGAAGAGTAGAGAAAAGGAGGTATGCTGATCCCATGCAATTATTTTTCTGGAGTTGATCCACATAATGGAGCCATTAGCAGGATTGAATTTAATTAAATCAGTGTTAAATATGTAGGTCAGTTAGCCTTACAAGTCAATGGTACCTTTTTGCTGAAGTTTAGTAATAAGAAAAAGTCTCATAATGTCAGAGCTTGGGAAATTTGCACTCACATCATTCCCATCTGAAAAGCCATGAACCTGGAATAAAATAGGAGTGGTTATTCAAATATCTCATGAACTAGCCAGTTCTGCTGCAAAAGCAAATTGCTTAGGATTCGGAAGCATATAAAAGGCAGATCATCTTTGCTAAAGGTGAAGGGTTAATATTTCTCCTGTACGTCAGAAAATAAATAAATAAAAAGAATCAGGATCAAAGGTATATAATATAACCAAAAAAAATCATTTCTTAAAAGTACATACTTTATTCATTTCAAAAAATTCTATATAGTAGGTTCAATGAATGAGTAGCCAGAAAACTTGAAACATGTGATAACGAATCTATATCATGTATTTGGTAAGTCTTAATATATTTGAAATTATAACTCTTTTTTACTCGTGTTATTCATGTTGTATTATTCTGTTAATCAATTTTTATTCTAACACATGAGGCAGATCCATGGGACTTTAGGAAATTAATTTCATCTTCAGTGGTTAGATCCAATTATACACTGTGTATGTGATGAAAAACTCATAAATTGAGTAAAACCAATTAATGAAAACTGCATTGTGTATAGTAGGTAATTAATAAAGATTTGTTAAATAAAATGTTTCTTGAAAGTTGAAAGGAAATTTACTCTTTTTAGTTTTTTTTTTCTTTTACTAATTGGAAATCATATCTGTTGTTTTCCCTGCTTAGGAAGTTGACTTCTAATAAGATAATGCAATTAGAATCAGAATAGCCTAGGATAAGACAGCACCTCCAAAATCTCAGTGGCCCGACTTTAGCCAGGAAGATGTCATTGGAGTTCAGGAGGGAAGCTGAACTTATACTACACTCATCTGTAATGAGGCAGTTTGAGTCAGTGCCCCACTTTTGACAGGGTGGTGTCAGTGAGGTCAAATGAGAAACTAAACATACACACCCACCCAGCCCTCACACCAATGGGAGACTGCCTACTTAAAAAAGAAAATTAAATAGAATCCAAAGTCCCATAATATAGTATCTTGGATGTCCAGGATACAATAAAAATATCACTCGTTATACCAAGAACCATGAAAATTACAACTTGACTGAGAAAAAACAATCAATCTATGCCAACACTAAGATGAATCAGATGTTGGAATTATGACACTGACTTTAAAAACAGCCATCATAGAACTGCTTCATTGAGAAGCCACATGATCATCCCAATATGAAGAAAAATCATTTGAGAGAGTTTGACATCCATTCATGATTAAAACTCTGACCAGGGGCTGTCCCGGTGGCGTAGTGGTTAAGTTCGTGCGCTCCACCTTGGCAGCCCATGGTTCGCTGGTTAAGATCCCGGGCGGGGACCCATGCACGGCTCATCAAGCCATCCTGTGGCAGGCGTCCCACATAAAACAGAGGAAGATGGGCACAGATGTTAGCTCAGGGCTAATCTTTCTGACCAAAAAATGAAAAAAAAAAAAAACCTCTGACCAAAATAGGTGTAGAAGGAATTTACCTCAACACAATAAAGTCCATATGTGAAAATCCCACAGCTGACATAATCAGTGGGGGGAAACTGAAAACTTTGCTTCTAAGATCCAATACAAAGCAAGGATGTCCACTCTCACCACTTCTATTCAACATAGTACTGGAAGTCCTAACCAGAGAAATTAGACAAGAAAGAGAAATAAAAGTTATCCAAATCAGAAAGGAAGAAGTAAAATTATCTCTGTTTGCAGCTGACATGATCATATATGTAGAAAATTCCAAAGATTCAACAATGAGAAAACTGTTAAAACTAGTAAATAAATTCACTAAAGTTGCAGGGTACAAAATCAACATTAAAAAATCAGTCACATTTCTATACACAAATAAGGAACTATTCAAAAAAGAAATTAAGAAAACAAGCTCATTCATAATAGCAACAAAAATAATAAAATACTTGGTAATAAACATAATCAAAGAGGTGAAAGACTTATACCCTGAAAAGTATAAAACATTGATGAAGGAAATTAAAGACATAGATAAATGGAAAGATATCCCAAGTTCATGGATTGGAACAATTAATATTGTTAAAATGTCCATACTACCCAAAGTGGTCTACAGATTCAATGCAATCTCTTTCAAAATCCAATGGCATTCTTTACAGATTTTTTTTTAAATTCTAAATGTCATATAGAACCACAAAAGATGCTGAATAGCCAAAGCAACCTTGAACAAGAAGAGTAAAGCTGGAGGAATAACACTGCCTCATTTCAAAATATATTAAAAACCTACAGTAATGAAAACAATATGATATTGGCAGAAAGACAGACATATAGACCAATGGAACAGCATAGAGAGCGCAGAAATAAATCTACACATCTATGGTCAACTGATCTTCGACAAGGGAGCCAAGAACACACAATGGAGAAAGGACAATCTCTTCGATAAATGATGTTGGAAACAGTGGATAATCACATGCATAAGATTGAAGTTGGACCCTTATCTCATACCATATACAAAAATCAACTCAAAATGGATTCAAGACTTAAATGTAAGACCTGAAACCTTAAAACTACTGGAAAGAAACATGAAAAAATCTTCTTGATATTGGTCTGGGTAATGATTTTTTGGATATGACACCAAAAGCACAGGCAACAAAAGCAAAAAGAGACAAGTAGGGTTGCATCAAACTAAAAAGCTTCTGCACAGCAAAGGAAACAATCAACAGAGTGAAAAGGAAACGTATGGGAGAAAATATTTGCAAACTATATATCTGGTAAGGGGTTAATATCTAAAATATATAAGGAATTCAAATAACTCAATAACAAAAAACCAAATAACCCAATTTAAAAATGGGCTAATGACCTGAATAGACATTTCTCAAAAGAAGACATACAGATGGCCAACAGATATATGAAGAGGCGTTCAACATCACTAATCATCAGGGAAATGCAAATCAAACCACAATGAGCTATCACTTCAGACCTGTTAGAATGGCTGTTATCAAAAAGATGAAAGATAAGTGTTGGTGAGAACATGGAGAAAGGGAACACTTGTGCACTGTCAGTGGGAATGCAAATTGGTACACCCATTATGGAAAACACTATAGAGTTTCTTCAAAAAAATTAAAAATAGAACTACCGTAGGATTCAGATATCCCACTTCTGGTTATATATCCAAAGGGAATGAAATCAGTATCTCAAAGAGATAATCTGCACTCCCATGTTCATTGCAGCATAATATACAATAGCCAAGCTATGGAAACAACCTGTGCCCATCGATGGATGAATAGATAAAGAAAACATTCTATATATATATTATCCAGCCTTTAAAAAAAAGACAATCCTGCCATTTGCAACAACATGGATGAACCTGGAAGACATTGTGCTAAATAAAATAAGCCAATCACACAAAAACAAACACTGCATGATCTCACTTATATGTGGAATCTAAAAAAGTAGAACTCATAAAACGGAGAGTGGAATGGTGGTTGCCAGGGGCTCGGGGGAGAGAGAAATGGAGAGAGGTTGGTGAAAGGGTACAAACTTTCAGTTATGCAGGATGAATGAGTTCTGGAGGTCCAATGTACAGCATGGTAACTGTAGTTAATAATACTGTATTGTATACTTGAAATTTGCTAAGAGAGTTGATCTTAAGCCTTCTCACCACACACAAAAAACATCCTATGTGAAGTGATGGCTATGTTAATTAGCTTTATTATGATAATCATTTCACAATATATATGTGTGTCAAAACATCACGTTGTACCCTTTAAATATATACAATTTTTATATGTCAATTATACCTCAATAAAACTGGAAAAAAACTGCTTCAACAAGCAATTACAAATTCTCTTTGTAGAAATTAAAAACTAGAACATCTCAGCAAAGAAATAGAAGCTACAAAAAAGTACCGAATGGAAATTATAGAACTGAAAAGTATAACTGAAATAAAAGCTAGAGCAATAGAATTTGCCTAATCTGAATAACAGACAAAATAGACTTAAAAGAAAAAGAAAGAACAGAATCCAAGTGGCCTGTGGAACAATAACAAAAGAGCTAACATTTGTATCATCAGAATCCCAGAGGAGATAAGAGATAGAGATAGAGAGGAGAGAAAGGAGAGTACTCTACTTTTTCAGAGTCTCTGTCTCTGTCTCTGTCTCTGTCTCTGTCTCTGTCTCTGTCTCTCTCTCTCTCTCTCCTGAAAGAGGAAAAGTATGGAAAGTACTCTGAAAAAGTACTCAAAAAAATAATGGCTGAAAACTTTCCATGTTTAGAAAAGACAAATTTACAGATTTAATAAGCTAAGAAAATTCCAATAGGATAAATCCAAAGAAATGCACTTCAAGGCACTTTGGAATCAGACTTCTGAAAACCAAAAACAAAGAAAAATCATGAAAGCAAGACATAAAAATGACATTATTTATGGGAGAACACCAATTCGAATGACAGTAGATTTCTCATTAGGCTACACCTACACCTAATCTTATATAGATAGAGATCAAGCATCCTAACTTATGTTAAGAAAGAGAGTTAGAATATTTGTGTCCATCCTAATAAGGACCACAAATTACTACAGAGCAGCATTTTCCAATAGAAATATAATGTGAGCCACACAAGCAAGCCATATATGTAATTTTAGATTTTCTGGTAGCCACATTTTAAAAAGTAAAAAGAAACGGTGAATGTAATTATAATAATTATTTCATTTTAACCAATATATCTAGAATCTTATTTCAACATTTAATCAATATAAAAATATGTTAATGACCTAGTAACATTATTTTTTATGCAAAGTCTTCAAAATCGAGTGGGTATTTTACACTGATAGCGTGTCTCATTCGGACTAGCATTTGCACCTGATTTTGCTTTTCCCAGGAATTCACATAATGACACCTTCTTCACTTTCCTTTGACCTAGAAATATGATAAAATACAGTCCCACTTGTGCTTTTCTCTTTAGAGCAACTTCTCTGGTTGGGTATTTGGGCTGGATTCTTGGGGGTGGGGGGGAGAACTAACTAAAAGTAATACACATGCCACTGTGGAAATCTGACATCCTGTGTCTGTTCCAGAAGGGGAAGTTACCATTTTATCAGAGAATTTATCCTAACAGAAAGTAGTAGATTATGTTGGTGACAAGTTTTTAGACATATTGCAAATATTTCTTAGGTTTGCAAGGCAGTGTGGTTTGTTGACAATTACCAAGTTATATAACCCTATAGTTGAACCAAGAAGATGAGATTCAAACCACTCACCAGCTGTATAACTTTAAACAAAACAAATAGACTATTTGATCCTCATTTTATTCTCCAGTAAAATGAGGACACTAAAATCACAAGATTTCAATAGAATAATATATAATATATGTGAGTGTGCCAGATGTATTTTTAGCATTCAACAAATCTAGTTGAATATAAATCAGAGAATTTAACAGTGCTCATTTTTAATGTTAGGGAATAAATTTAAGGAATGTGTTGGAAATTAACAAAAAGGAATTGAAACAAAATATTTCAAATTGGCTGAAATTTCCCACTCTGCTAAATCTTACTGAACACTCACCCAGGGCAAAACACTCTATCAGGTCACTGCTATTACCTTAGTCCTGAAGTCAAGAGACTGAGATTGCCTATTATTTTGTATTAATTACTTAGGAAAGATGCTTCAATCAAAGCATATTTTCATCCATGCAAAACTGACCACAATGAGCTCCCTCTCTCAGAACATGAACAGCAGTAAATATCTAATATAGAAAAAAACCCAGAATTTTAAGCACAGAAGAGAAATCAAGAAATAAGTTATTCTAGTTCATTAAAAAAACACCAGAAATAGCCACCTTGTGACCTTGAATACTTGACTTCATGCTTCATAAAATGGCAACATCAAATTGGATGATCTTTAAGTTTTCATTCTGTGTTAATCTTCATTAGATAACAATACCTACAATGAATGTGTATTGAGTATGCACATTGATCAGAGAAATTACAAGGTCATACAGCTAGTGAGTGGAAGAGACATAACTCCAGAACCCCTGCTCTTAACCACCGTGATATGATGATTGAGCGAATGTTTGTCGATAACTATTTTTATTTTATAACAATAATCCTTTACATAGTTAATATGTTTATGTTTATAATTTTAAAAGCACTCTTAAACATCTTTCAATATTCTCCAGCACCATGGAAACTTTTAGCTTCTTGATCCCTCCCTGTTCAACCTGACTGCCACGACACTACTGGTTTTAAGTGATTCCTTATTCATTCTGGGTCTTGCATCAATCCCCTAAAACCACTTTGACCAGCGTTCTCAGTTTATTCACTTCTTTATTTCTTCCTTGCATGTGCCCGTCTAAACTTCAGCATTGTGTCGATCATAACTAAATATTTGCTTTCTTTACTCTTGCCCCAGGGCCGTCAAGCTTTACTAAGAAAATCATATAATCGCTAATCGGCATCATTAAACTCATGATTTCCTGTCTTTTTTGGCTCTTCAACACCACTTAGTGATTTCATTTGACCCTAAACGGTTGCCTTCCATGTTCCTTGTGTTGACTGTGCCACACCTTTGCCACCTTCCTCAGGCCTTCGTTCCTTAAGTAAATGGTTTGCTACATCAGAAAGAAAATAGAGGACGTCAGTTTACTGAATAGTTCACATTTATCTGCCCTACCACCAAAGGTATCTAAAAGAATCCCTACTCTCATCTGTTTCCATCTGTTCTGGATAATGTGTTCGTTCTCCTTCCTAAAGCCAAACTTTCTACCTGCATTCCCATTCATTCTTGCCTCCTGGGCCCATGGATTATCACTTTTCTCTTTAACATGTCTAACACTTCCCTTCAGTCCTGAGCTACCCAAATGCCTCTTTATATCTTCCAGGAACCAAAACCTCAAAATATGTGTGACTAGGTTCATTACCTTTATTCCCTATCTACTCTTCTTTCTATTTTCACTATCTTGTTTAGAGATTTCATTTCAACTTAGTCTCCTAAAACAGAAACCTTGGTCTAATCCTTCTATCTTCCTCATTCTCCTCGTCACAAGGTGAGCTCTATGCAGGTTGGGAAATTTTCTGTTCTACTTACCACTGTATCCCCATAGCCTGGAACAGTGCCTCCCATTTAGTTGATGCTCAATAGATATTTGTTGAGTGGATCTAAACGTTCCTCCAAAGAAGCCCTCCATATGAAATAATTCAATTATGTCAACTCTACTTCCATAATTTCTCCCCTTCTTTATAATCACTCTCTACCTTTTAGGATCTGGTTTTAATCATCTGTCATCTGGATTATCCACCAGCCTACAAACAAGGCAACTGGCTCAGTCTTTTTCACTTCTTCTTTCTCTCCAGAGTTATTTTTTGAAAGTACAAATATGACTACATTCCTTAAATATAGGGACTTCTCATTGCCAAGAAATATAAAGACAATGATTTTGTACATCTTTTCCCTTCTGTCCAAAATGGGTTTTTTGTTCCTCTACAATTATCAAACTCTCACTCAAAATTTTTTGGGTAATTGTATGAATCTAGAATTTCCTTAGTATATATTTTTACCCTCTGAATTAATTTTTTTTTGCTAATATGCACAATACTGTTATATAGTTTTAATTAATGTGCATATTTCCTTTTGTGTCCAGCTTACTTATTTTTTGCCTTAACATTATTTTATTTACACATGAGCATTATCCATATAGCCTACATATGGCTCAGTGTTCTATCCAATTAATCTAAAACACTTCAGAAAGAGATAAAATCA
Organism: Diceros bicornis minor; assembly: GCF_020826845.1. Classification (NCBI taxonomy): domain Eukaryota; kingdom Metazoa; phylum Chordata; class Mammalia; order Perissodactyla; family Rhinocerotidae; genus Diceros; species Diceros bicornis. The sequence continues at coordinate 23,581,920 of NC_080781.1, forward strand.
TCAGAGTCAAATAATGTCTTTGTGTAAAACAAATATATATTCTAGACTGAAAGGTATTTTGTAGCTACTGGAAATGCTAATAAAGATAAATAATCAGGGAAATAGTTGATCAAGAATGTGACTGTTTTCTTAAACAACAGAACAGATCCATGAAATAAAATGACTCCAATACTTTGGGGCACTATACTGTGGTTTTTAAATGTCATTTGACTAAATTAACAATTTTTCACCTGGATGTTTCTCTACTGTGTAGATGCTACCTAATTCATTTAGAGAGTGAAAGCCACAATCTTTTACAAATTGAGAAATTACATATAAAGAGACAATAGTTATCTTTCTGCTTTCAATTGCAGTCAATAATCTTTTTTATTCTCCAGATAGTATAGTCTAGTTTTTCGCAGTACAATATTGTGTTGAGTTATTTTCCTGGTGGTTGTCCTGGGGATTAAACTTAGCATCGTAACTTAAGACAATCTAATTCAGATTAATCCTAAATTAATTTCAATAGTATACAGAAACTTTGCTCCAATATAGCTCCATTCCCTCCTCCTCCTTCATGCTATTATTGTCATACAAAACACATCTTTATTACACATTATATTATGCACATATTATACATGATATTTATTATACATTAAATTTACTATACCTTATAAACCCATCAACACAATTTTATAATTATTGCATGATGCTGTTGTCTTTTAAATCATATAGAAGAAAAGAGTTACTAAGAAAAATACACTTATACTGTCTTTGATATTTACCTATACAGTCATGCACTTCATAACGACATTTCAGTCAATGACGGACCACATATATGACATTGGTCCCATAAGATTAGTACCATATAGCCTAGGTGTGTAGTAGGCTATGCCATCTAGGTTTGTGTAGGTACACTCTATGATCACACAACGACGAAATCGCCTAACGATACATTTCTCAAAACTGATCCCTGTCATTAAGTGACACATGACTATAGTTACCTTTACTTGTGCTCTTTATTTCTCTTTTTTTTGAGGTTATGATTGACATACAAAAAAGTTGTACATATATAATGTATATATCTTGATAAGTTTGAAGATAAGCATATACCCATGAAGCCATCACCGTAGACAATACCATAAATTGAATCATCCTCTCTAAAAGTTTCCTGCCTCTCTCTCTTTTTCTTTTGATAAGCATAAGTGAAACTGTGTACCCTTTGACCAACACATCATGTGTATTTGAGTTACTGTCCAGTGTTTTTTCATTTCAGCCTGAAAGACTCTCTTTAGTATTTCTTGTAGGGTAGGTCTGCTAGTGATGAATTCTGTTTTTGTTTATCTGAGAATGTCGTAATTTCTCCTTCATTTCTGAAGAATAGTTTTGCCAAATATAGGACTCTAGATTGACAGTCTTTTTCTTTCAGCACTTTGAATATGTAATCTCACTGCCTTCTGGCCTTCAAGGTTTCTGAGATTTTTGGCCAGGCTTGACAATCATTCTTTCAAAGAGATAGAGCCGGTACAAAAATTATTACCTGATAGTGGGAAGCAGGTCTGACTGCTGGGAGATTCAGTCCAAAGCGTGATGTAGCAATCTTCAAATGTGATTCATGGAAATTGAAGTCTAATGTTAAATAGAAGAGTATTCATTCAGGTATTCAACTCTACCAAAACATGTCAGAGAACATTCCCAAAGGATGAAATATTTTGAAACGAGTAGGCATTCACCAAGGAGACATATTGTGGATAAAAGAAACAAGGTGGGGGACCACATATGCAAATCAGAGCCCCGAAAGGGTGTGGTTTAATTAGGAAGTTCAGCTAGTGTGCAGGCAGACTGCAGGAGTAGAAAAAAATGGTGAGAGGTTGGTAGTGACCACATTATAGTGGGACCTTCAGATAACCCCACGGAAAGTAGACACAATACTGATGTATATGGTGAAAAATAAAATCAGATTTGCTTTCTAGGTGTGTGTTAAAGTAAGGGAATTAGGGACACCTTTACATTTCTGTTTATCAGCACTGTGGACTCAATCCCAAATGAGCCTGAGGATAGCCTGAGGGAAGGAGTGAGAGAAGTATAGAAAGTCAGTACTCAGGCCAGTAGGCACATATTTGTACAAGATATGGGACAAGATTAGGCCTCATTGTGGGCAAGCAGGAGAGCTGTGACCCCGCACAATGAGGAAGATTTAAGTAGAGGAAAGACTTTCTATGTTTTGTCTCATAATTGACACTCTACAAGTTACCTGACCAGTGAAATAGAACTGAGCTAAAATTTTAAATGAAGGTGAGAAAAGTATAGATTTGAGGAAGATGGTCAGAAAGGGAGGCTATAGAGGAATATTTCCTTGTGGGGAAGGAAGGAACAAGCTTTGAAGTAAGACTGAACTGATTTTATACCATGGCCTGGCTACTTTGTCACTTTATTAGCTTTCTTATAGTTGTGAAGGTTAAATTATTTAAAAATTAATACTTGTATTTATCACTTATTGCTATGTCTGACATTGTAGACAATAAGTTACTATTGTTATTATTATTTAGTCATAGATACTTCATTGGAATAAGAAATGAAGTAAAGGTTTTGCTCAAACAAACAAATTATCTTTCTCTAGCAATTATTTCTAGAACCTGTGAGGGACTTGTGCTGGATGTTGAACAGAAACTCCTGCAGGAATCAATGTTGGTGAGTCACTACACAATTAAATTCAGACTCATGGTGGGAAAGGAAGTCAAAGGAATACATAATATAATTATTCGGTATACAAATGAAACTCTGACAAAATGCAATATAAAGTCAAATTTTCAAGATAAAATGTAAAAGTCAATAACCCACAGGAAACCAGTGGACTATTTAAAACCATCTTATTAAAAATTTGAGATAAATGTTTTTAAAACCAAAACAACCAGCCATTGAAGATAGCTTCCTGGATCCTTCACCTCCTTCCATTACTATATTTGATACCCTAGTTCAGGCTGTTATTAACTCTTTTCACATGAACTATGGCAATAATAACCAAACAGTTCTTATTGTCATCAGATGTTTGTTTCTGTGGACTATCCACGACACTGCTGCATCCATCTTTCTGTTCATCCATCCATTCATCCAGCCATTCAAATATTTATCCATCCACTTGGTGCCATGTTTAATATTGGGGGTCTATTAAAAAAATAGATATATTAAAAACAAACAAATACCTCTAGAATTTTCCATTCTCAATAAATACTCAGTCCTGTGAGAAGGACACATAAGTCATAAAATTATAATGTAACATGATAAAATAACCACTTCTAGGGGTTGGTTGAATGAATTATAGTACAACCATACATTGAATTACTGTGCAGCTATGCATATTATTAAGTGAAAAGGGAGGTAATGAAACAGTATATAGGGGGCTGGCTGGGTGGCATAGAGGTTAAGTTCACGCGCTCTGCTTCAGCGGCATGGGGTTCGCAGGTTCGGATTCCAGGCACGGACCTACGCACAGCTTATCAAGCCATGCTGTGGCAGGTGTCCCACATATAAAGTAGAGAAAAATGGGCACAGATGTTAGCCAAGGGCCGGTCTTCCTCAGCAAAAAGAGGAGGATTGGCAACAGATGTTAACTCAGGGCTAACCTTCCTCACCAAAAAAATAAATAAATAAAACCCAAATGGTATGTAACATTGATATCATATGATGTTGATATCAATATGGCTAATATCTATATGTATATGAAGTATACAAATATATTTTAAATAACTATTTCTATATCTATATATGTGCCTGAAAACATCAAGAATTATGTTTATCCTAGTGCTAACAGTTTTCTGCTGAACTGGCAGAGTTGGGGGAATTTTTACCTACTTCTTCATGCTTTTGCACATTGTTTGAATTTTTTACAATAAGCATGCATTATGTGTGTAATCAGAATTATAATTTAAAAGCTGTGCAGACAGACGATATCAAGTTGTGCTTGACTTGGGGTTTAAGTGAATCTCAGCCCCACCTCTTCCTAGATATGTTACTTGACCTGTCTCTGACTCACTTCTTCATCTGAAAAATGGAGGAAATTAATAGTGCCTTCTTCATAGACTTGTTGTCAGTATGAGATAAGATAATACAGCTAAAGTCATGTTCAGTGGTACCTGGCAAAGAGTAAATGTTCAAAACAGTTTGATGATGAACATGAAGAAAAATAAGAAGGAGAAGGAGGAAGAGAAAAATTAATCCATTTAAAGTCCCTCCTACCATAGACCTGTCTCAATAAGGAGCCTTACAGTCAAAGAAGCAATAGACTAGAAGAGCTTATCCTCTCTTTTGAGCTAGATTAATTGTTTTCTCAGATTTGCCCCGTGGAAGGCCCTGCCACTTATTAGCACCATTCTGGTGGTTCTCATATGATTCTTCCATGTGAAGCAAGGACCAGCGTTGGCCCATGAAAAGAATGGAGTAATGGAAAATGGCTAGCAGGAGTCTCAGGCCATAATGTCAAAGATCTTTCTCACCTCGAAGGGCCCCATGGATCAAACCCCAACTTCACACACGAATAGAAATGGGTGTGCACAGAATACGTTTCCCAGTAAGATGTGTCCTGGAGTCTGGTAGCGGTTGATGTTCCTTGCATGGGCTCTTCGAGCTCCTGAGGGTATCCAAGTGTTCTCTTTTAGCAAATAAAAGCAGTATATCCAGAGTATGAGGACAATAGGGAAATAGCAAGAATGGAATCAGGGTTGTGGTAAAAAGGGTGCTGTGAAAGTTAGTGTGCAGGGACTCATTGTAGTTAGATTCTTCTATGAAGAGTCAGGGGAAACAGTAACGCTATTGAAGGCGAAAATAACACTAATGTATTCTTATCAATCATATTGATGTGGTTTTCTGATCTTTATTGAAGAAGTTGAACTGTGCTCTCTAAATTTGAAGTATAATCTTGAGGAAAGATGTGCACCAAACATGGCAAGAAGGTTGCAGAAATTTTGGACCTGAGGCAGCTTGTGGAGTCGGGACATGAGCATCTCAAAGGTAAGCTATGTGGAGAGAGGAGGCTGACTATTTATGCCTTTATGTTGTGTAAGACCCCAAAGCTATTGAACATTTCTGTTGGAGGAAGGAGAATAATGACAACTGAGACTGAATATCCTCCTCAACAGTGATGAGATGGAGTCTTAACTAGGAGTTACAGTTTTGTTGATACAAAAGATATTAAGGAATTTGCTATTTTTAATGCTCCTGAGTTTGTAGATTGAGACTCTTGTGCATTACGTATGGGAACCTCATTCAGGCTTACTAGGAGTTCTTGTACTGCATTTATGCAACATGGACCAATTTCAACCCATAGTATTGGAACTTACTCATTTTGAGACAACAATCATGATCATGTTTAAAAAATGGTACATAGATTTAACTATAGACTCTTAGAAATCCTTTCAAATATGTAGGATAAGGTGGACTCTGAAGAGAATAAGTCTGAAAGAGTACAAAATGTTGCTTTAGACCTCTGATAACATATAATGTAATTGTCAGAAGGACGAGAGAGAGGAAATGAAACTTTGTTTGAATCTGCTGAAGAGAGTCATTTCTCCATGATTCCCAGAGGATACCTAGAGATGGAGGCGCCTGGATGGTGAAACTTAAGATGCTTATTTCAAACTAATCAAAAACAAAACAAAACAAAAGACAGGACCTCTTTCTAGAGCTGGGGAGTCATAGAGTGGACAATGCAACCATAGTAGTACTAGGACATCAAAACAACCTTAATAAGCCAAGACATGGGCTAAAATGATAAAACAGATTATAGGTAAATCTATTTTGCCAGTGATGGAAATGATGACCCATCAAAATTTAAAGGTGTTTTCTACTGATGATAAACCTCTTTCTCCAGAAGACACATTTGAATTTTGTTTGAAACAATATAGTTGATGGTGCCGAATAGCAGGTACCTGTTACATCCAAATATTTGCAGATAATGGACATTAGTAATCACAAAGCAAACAATGCTACGGGAACTATGAATTATTGAACATAAGTGTTAGAACAAGCTAACAGACATTCAAATCACAGATCATACTTAGTAAATTTGGCAGAGATTTTCTACGAGGCAAGAGTGCAATCATACAAAAATGGAAGACTTTGGGCTCAGAAGACACTGGCCTTTGGGAACTTAAGACTCAGAAATCCTGGATCTGGCCCTTTTAGAACACATCCAGGCAAGCACAGAATTGAAGTTGACTGCCTTCAAACTTTTCCCAAATAATGATGCTGTTACAGGAAGAGGAGAAGGTTAAGGTAATTGCTCTCCTCCATGGATCCAGGGAAGTCAAGCATGGACAGTGGATTTCAGTGATACCATTTCTCCTTGAGGCGCTGCTGCTGCCTCAAGGAGAAGCACAGCTGGCTTCGTGGGTGTGCGGCCTGTGCAGTTTCACAGGGCGCTGCACTTAGAAGGGCCCCATACTTGGTTTAATTCTCTGCTGTAACTGTCTTGAAATTCTTAGTAATTTTCTAACAAAGGGCTCTGCATTTTTATTTTCCACTGGGCCCTGCACATTGTGTAACCTATGTTGAGGAAAGGTTTATGTTTTGGGGCATAAAGAAGATTTCTTGCAAGATATTTTTCTTCCAGGTACATAGCCCAGAAACATCAGAACTTCAAGACTAAAGGGACCATATTGGCTGGGACAACAGATATCTCACTGGTGTTAAGTGTGGCCAGGCAATGGCGCTTTGGGGCAGTAGAAGGCTCTGGAAATTTTTATGGAAGCCTGACCAGGGTGGAGAAATTGGATTTCAGACATTATTGAATTTCCCACATCCCAGAAGGATGGGGCCAGTCATAAATAATTGATTTAAGGAAATAAAGAATCTCATTCTCTTTTGCCTCACTGACTTTGTGGACTGAGATAGAAACACATTATAAGACAGTGAAGAGTCTTTTGCTGTTGGAGTTCTGAACTCAACACTACATACTATGCATACAAACTTAAAGAAGACACTTAAAAATTTCATGAATCAGTTTAAAAGCAGGATTTGATCTGCATATTGGTAACTATAGAGTGTAATAAAATATTGTAAATGTGTTTTATAAATTATAAATAATGATATAAAAATAAGTCAGTGGATTGTTATCATTAGTTTGATTCTTATTGCCACACTTGAAAGATAAAATTAAACTCGTGAACATTAAATTGATAAACAGGCACTGCTATAATAAAGTTGAAAAGATTTTAAATTAAAACACCTTATTTTGGAAAGACATAGACTAAAAAGATATTGAAATCCATAACTTCATAAAAATAATGACATAAAAATAATGTGACTTATTCATCACATTCCTGAGTGATAGAGCAAAGATGCATTCTTTGAAGCACGCCAGAGGTAAGTTTTGTACAAATGGAGGGAAACCATAATTCAAAGAGTAGAGAGTAATTTATGGAATTCACCCATCCCAGTGGATGTAAAAGGTAAAAGATGAAACAGATTCAAACTGATATGAGGTAAATTAGTGGTGATAAACTACTAAGGAGACCCCAAAATATAGAGGTGTATATTCTTAAACCATGAATATAACATCATAAAGGAAAATCATTGGATTCTGCTAATTTTGCCTAGCACCTAACAGAGAGAATACTTGCTGAAAGGGCTATAGACATGTTTAATAATTCTTAAACTCTTAATTTGTGCTCCCTTGGAATAAAAGGATGCTCAGCAAAATATATTTCAGCCCAGCTATCAACACTCATCTGTCCCATTTTTAATTTTGAGCAGAAAGTAGTTTTTCATCCTAAAGGAGTCAGGTATACAACCATCAAAACAAGAAGCTCAGAATTAGAATTTCTAATCCAATAATAAATGATATTTATAAATTGAATGTTAGTATTCAGCAATATCATATCATACTCCACATAACCCAGACCATTATGGCATATGTTTTCATTCTCTTTAAAGAAAAAGAAACCACAGCTCACAAAGGTTAACTGATTTTTTCAAAGAACCTGTGCCTTCTGACTCAGAGCCAAGTGTTCTACGGTGGTTGCCAAAGGGGAAGGGGGGTAGGGGGAGGGAGAAAGGGGTAAAGGGGCACATGGGGACAGTGATGGATGGCAACTAGACTTTCGGTGATGAAGATGATGCAGTCAATACAGAAGTCGAAATATAATGATGTACACCTGAAATTTATATAATGTTATAAACCAATGTTACCTCAATAAAAATAATAATAAAATAAAAAAACCTATAAAATGGGTTTTATCAACCAGTCAAGTAGTAATTACATTGTGACTTTTAGTGGCTTTGTTTTAGTCTATTCAGCCCCTCTTCCACCCCTCACCCTTCTTCTAGGAAAAGGCCCTGCCTTCATTAGTGGATGCTGTAGTAGTCTGCCCAGATCCCCATCCGTTTCCTCTCCAGGACAAGAGAACCCATTCCGCCAGCTCTTGGGAGTGTTGGCAGCTGATGGCTTACAGCTGAGTCCCCCACCAGAGCGTACCCTAGCTGAAGAGAACCACAAGGCTAAGGTCACACCTGTTCCCAGGAGCAGTTCTCATCTAATGACTAGTGGATTCAGGGGTAAAATATCTTGGTCCCCTCCTCCAATTCAGAACAACTCTGTAGCGATATCCCACCTCCATTGCTGTCTCTGGAATTAGGTGAGGCTTTTGTTGTGGCTGCATCTCAGCCCAGTGTCTCATGTTGTCCGATCTTTTCTAAACTCTCTCGCAGGTATTGATTTTAAGGGCACTTTTTAATAAACTTCCTACATACAGATCTCTATCTCAGAGCCTGCTTTCCAGGGAACCCAACCTGAAACAATGCCCTTACTACAGGGATGAGCACAAGACCCAGGCAGATCCAATCATGGTATCTCTCTCACCTGTACATTGCGATTGCTTCGAGGACCAGCATATATGACCCAGGCTAGACCAACCAGTTTCTCTTAGAGATGTTTTTCAATTTTGGGCAAGGTAAAAGACTTCCTTATTCCTTGGACAACTTAAAACGATGTGGGATTCCATCTACTACATATCATGCCCACTGCCATGTAGTCTGAGTAAATGAAAGAAGCAGAAAGCAGAGACAGAAAGAATTCTGCACCCTGCCCTTTTTATCACAGTGGGTAATTGAGCCTGTGCATTAGCCTTTTTGCTTAATTCAAGTTGAATTTCTGTGTATAAAACCAAAGGACTTTGACCAATGAATACTGTATCTTCAAGGTTTGTAATAATAAAAGACCACTCATTTATTAAGGTGGTCGGGAAAGTTTAGGTTTCTTCATATATTCACCATTTGGAGGAAAGGAAATAAACTGTTGTTCTCTAGAAACCATTATAAAAAGAGTCCAGAATTATCTTAATTGATTTCAGACCTCAGAAAGCTGAAAACACATTGTTGTAATATGAAGGACTGAATATAAACTGCAGGCAGATGAGATAATTAGGCCCTTTCTCTTCTGCTTGGGGATTTATCTTTGTATTCATTTGAGTAGTAGCTGTTGCACAAATGATTATTTCTTTGAGAATGGATGTAGACTTTTATCAATCCCTTTTAAAAAGCAAATTTTCTTTCCATGAATGGCTTTTCCCCTATAAATTGATAGAAACGTATGCCTTTATAATATATTAGGAGTTTTTGTGTGCTTCATACAAAAGAGATATTGGTGTGTTGAGCATTTGATATCCTTTAATTCCTCTCTGTAAATCTCACAGACATTTTCCCTGGCTGAAATCTAAATCACTGTGTGTATCAATAAAGAAAGTCATATTGGATCAGGAGATGGGAAGACACCAAGGAACCTGCAAACATGCCTCCTTTAGATTTTAGTTTTTATTTTGTCCCTGTGCTTTCAATTGCATCGCTTTTCCAGTTCCTCAGGACTCTTTCTTTATCAACAATTACCACTTCAGTTTCCATAGTTCAGCAAATATTTACAAAGAACCTATTAGATGTCAGGGACCGTGATAAGTCCTGTATTGCATTTAGCATCTCCTGGACTTTTTTTCCCTCTAATGTGGGTCTTTTTGTGACAAACCTTCTGTAGCTATTTTTTAATGCCTGCTACTATATTTATTACACTCTCACGTATGAATGTCAGTTTGACTGGTTATATATATCTAGATGAAACAATCTTTTCCTTCAGTACTTTAACAGCATCATTCCCTTGTCGTCTTGCATCCAAAGACATTTTGACGTCAATCTCATTCTTATTTCTTTGAAGTTCATCTGGACTCTTTCTAGAATTTCTTATCTTTTTTCCTTTGGCCTTTTATGTGCCTTTTCAATCTAAGGTATTTATTTCACCTTTAATTTGGCAATTTTTGTCTTTATCATTTCTTCAAATCTCTCTCTCCTTCCCTCCCTCTTCCTCTTTTTATCCCCTCCTACCTCCCTCCCTCCCTTCCTCCTCTTCCTCTCTCTCTCTCCTGTCTTTGAAAAATTTCCTCTGCTTCTCTTAGTATGTGTTGCTACTATTCTATATTCTGTATTTTCAAACTTTTCCTTTACATATGCTCTCTATTCTTTCTGCTTTCAGGAAGGGTCATTCCATTTGTTGTTCTACCTCACAAACACACCTATTGTGTTCCCTATTTCAACAATCATAGGTTTTATGCCCTAATAATTCTACTGAATTCATGATAGTTCTTCCTGCTTCATATTCTTAATATCTTTACTAATTTACAATTAATTTACATGGGACCTCTTTTGCACATTTTTAGGGTTTTCTCTTTCTCCTGGAATTCTGAACGTTCCCAGTGATTTGACATGGTGTAGTTCCCTTTTATTCATGTTCGAGGCTCTTGGTGGGCCATTTTAATCTGGAGATTTATCATTCAGTTTGGGAAATTTCATTCTTTGATAATTTACTTCCATCTGTTTTCTGTATGCTCTCTTTCTGGTACTGCAATTAGTCAGATGTTGGAACTAATCAATTGCTTAACTATTTTCTTATTTTTAGTCTCTTATTTTCTATCTCTTTGTCTTATTGTTCTACTTTTTTGTGAGATTTTTCTCAACTTTGTTTTACAGCCCTTCTGTTGAATTTTCAATTCTGAATATCTTATTTTTATTATCAAGAACTCTTTGATGTTCTCTAACTTTTTTCCTATTTTAATAGAATTCTGTTTTTATTTCTTGGATTAAATATCTTCTCTTGTGCTTTGTGGGTATTAATATTTTCAATTTTCTTTTACTGTATACCTTGTGTATGTTTCCTCCAATTTCCTTTTCTTTTTTTTTTCAAGTTCGAGGCTCATCAGATGCCTACTCATTTGAGGCTATTTTCTTTAAATTAAGAGTGAGACACTATAACAGCCTCTCTTCTGGTTCTCTTAATTCTATCAAATGTCAAATCCAGCTTTTATTAATGGATCTCCCAAATTTCAGTTTTAGGACATTTTTTCTCTGAGGAAATTAGGAAAATAATCCTCCACTCTCCTACCTGGTGAATATACGCCTAGGTGCTCATGTTCTAGGAGCATGAAGGAAGAAGCAGGCTAAGAATACCCACAGTTCAGCGCTTAGACTTATACTTAATTCTGCCATTTTCAGCTGTGCATCTTTTTTTGTGTATGAGGAGGACTAGCCCTGAGCTAACATCCAATGCCAATCCTCCCCCTTTTTTTTTCTTGAGGAAGACTGGCCCTGGGCTAACATCCATGCCCATCTTCCTCTACTTTACATGGGACGTTGCCACAGCATGGCTTAGCAAGCATGCGTCAGTGCGTGCCCGGGATCCGAACCAGCCAACTCCGGGCTGCCACAGCAGAGCACATGCACTTAACCGCTGCACCGCTGGACGGCCCCTTCAGCCGTGCATCTTAACCATGAACCATGTTCTCCACTGAGACTGGTGTCCCCAACCAGACCCTCTCTGGTTCAGTTTCTCCAGAGCCTAATCCCCCCTGCCCCCGAGTTGACAAAAAGGAGTAATAATAGTCAACTGACTTTGCTATGTGGAGAAGGGACACACAAAGGGAATCAAACAACTCTGGATACAGGATTTCAAAATATCCTCATAATGCCAGTCATGTTCCTCAGCCCCACTTGCCTTGGTATTTCCAATTGCTGAGCCACTCTTTTTTTTTTTTGTGAGAAAGATCAGCCCTGAGCTAACACCTATGCTAATCCTCTTCTCTTTGCTGAGGAAGACCGGCTCTGAGCTAACATCTATTGCCAATCCTCCTCCTTTTTTTTTTTTTATTCTCCAAAGCCCCAGTAGATAGTTGTATGTCATAGTTGTCCTTCTAGTTGCTGTATGTGGGACACGGCCTCAGCATGGCCAGAGAAGAGGTGCGTCGGTGCGCGCCTGGGATCTGAACCCGGGCCACCAGTAGCAGAGCGCTTGCACTTAACCGCTAAGCCACGGGGGGGGGGGGCCCTGCTGAGCCACTCTTGGTATTCCACAGGAAAATATGGTTTCCATTCCCCCATGAAGGCAGTTCCATTGTCATTTCCTTTGTTTTGCTTAAGTCATCTCCATCTTTCTGCCTTCCAACATTTTTGAAATGGCTTCTATGCTATACAGTCATGTTCTCAGTGATCTTGTTTGTTAATAATACCTTTTTAAAAAGAATTCAGTCAGTTTGGTGCCACTTTCAAAGGAAGAGGACATATGCGCATGCAATGAGACCAGCAAGATTAATTAGAATTTTATGTTTGTCAGCCTGTTTCATCCCTCATGATTGCAAGCTTCTTTGATATTTATTTCTCTGTTTCATTTTTCTTCTGATCTTTTTTTAAAAATATATATTGACCAAATGTTCCTTGCTATGAAATTGTGGAAATCATAATTATTTTTATTCTGCTATTATTAATGTCTGTTTTTCTGCGAACACCTATAATGTATCAGTGTCCTAGCCCTCACTAGGATAAGGTAAAGCATAATTTTACTACCTGCAACCCCTTTATTTGATTAAAATAATTTTATTTTTGAAAAGGAGGCTTTCTCAAATCTTTTCACTTTATTGTTTCTTATAATGGGTGTTTTAATTGCATTTCTGAACCCTGTTAATATAGCCCTTATTTAGACATTCATTATATAAACAAGTGAATGGTTACTACCATGTATTCTATCTTCTTCATGTTTGAGATATTTAGCTGTAGCTGTTACTCAACTGGCTAAAGTACAATAGTCCCCTCTTATCCATGGTTTCACTTTTCACGGTTTCAGTTACCTGTGGTCAATCATGGTCCGAGAATATTAAATGGAAAATTCCAGAAATAAGCAATTCATAATTTTTAAATTGCACAGCGTTCTGAGTAGCGTGATGAAATTTCTTGCCACCCTGTGGGACATGAATCATCCTTTTGTCCAGCGTATCCATGCTGTATATGCTACCCACCCATTAGTCGCTTAGCAGCTATCTCTGTTATCAGATTGACTATCACAGTGCTTGTGTTCAAGTAACCTTTGTTTTACTTAATAAAGGCCCCAAAGCACAAGAGTAGCGATGCTGGCAATCTATTACAGTATATTGTAATAATTGTTCTATTTTATTATTAGTTGTTGTGAATCTCTTACTGTGCCTAATTTATAAATTAAACTTTAGCAAAGGTATGTATGGTTAGGAAAAAACATAGTATATATAGGGTTCAGTACTATCCAAAGTTTCAGGCATCCACTGGGGGTCTTGGAATGTGTTCCCTGTGGATAAGGGGGGACTACTGGACTTCTATGGGATTTTTTTTTTTCAGGCAGGGGTACATGGATGGGTTAATTCTTAATTCCTGTGATGGTTTCTCTGTTGCCCTCACATATAAACATCACGTAACTTTACTGCAAGATAGATTCATAGACAGTGTCTTTTAAAATTCTATGTAACTTAGGCTCCCCTGGACCATCTAGGATGTGTGAATGGGCTTCAGGCAGTTTGTGAACCAACTCTATGTGTGAATGAGTATATGTGCGTTTTTCCAGGGAAAGGGTCCATAATCAGATTGTCAAAGATAACAATTTCTCCAAAACTTAATTTATAAACTTTATACCAGTGTATTCTGGTATTTAGTATTATCAACCTGTTTTTTTTCCTTTGCTGATAACTTGAGTGGAAGCTTGTAGGAATTTTACTTAATGTTTTAATTTCAGAAATTTCATCCTGGTATGTCTGTGTGTTTTTCTTTTTCCATTAACTTTGCCAGGTACTTGAAGAGTTCTTTTAGTCTGAAGACTTCAGCCTTCTGTAAACTCTGGGAATTTCTTTTTCTGTTATTTCATTTTATAGTGCATTTTCTCCACCATCTTTGTTTTCTTCTGAGATTTTTGTGATGCATATGAAAGATTCTTCCTTCTCTTTCTTCCTCTAACATCACTTCTTTTTGCATTATATTTAACCACTTTACCCTTTACCTGAGCATTTGAAAACAGTGGAGCTGTTAAGGTAATTCTCTGCTAAAGCCAGGTGGGTTATTTGTTTTGTTTTGTTTCCTTTTTTAAAAAAATTCTCTTATTCTTGTAGCAAGCTGAATTTAACTGGAACAATAACACACTCTCTCTGTCTGGCACAAGCACATACCTAGGAATTGAGCTACTTTCATAACAGTACTCATTTTCTAAAAATTCCAGATATTCTAAGGAAATATAGGGGCCAGTTTTAAAGATCAGTTCATTGTAGTAGAATTGTGATGGCTTGCAGGGGTGTGAAGCACATTCTTTCCCCTTCTCTATCCTGCCCATCCTTTTGACAGTCCACTGTTTTGGTAATGGAGTAATTCCCCCTGCTTTATTTCCTCTATACTTAGCTAGAATCCAAGGCTTGGATGAGTCTCCTGAAATCTTGTTTTAGCCCTGCTGCGTGCATAGACTAGCCTGCCTCTAGTTCCCTATGATCAGGGGTTAGGGGTTTTCCCAGAATTTTCTTGGCACACGCTTGCTGGAAGGTTATCACTGTTGTTCCATTATTGAATTGGAGATTGATTCACACTGATTATTCTTCACACAGTCAGATCCCATCTGATTCATTTTTTAAAAATTTCTGCAGACTTTCTCTTTCACTTTTGGCATTATTATGCATTTTCTATGTTAGTTTAGGTTTTTTTTCTTTATTTAATAGGGTTTGGAAGGATTGGAAAGTAAATACTTGGGCTCAAATCACCATCTCAAAATTGAATCTAAAGCCACCTTCTAAACTGCTGTTTTTGGGAATAATAATGCACTCTTACTCCATACCTTCTGCCATTCTCGAATCTTTAGCATGCTCAAAACATTTCCCCCAAATGATAAAATCCAAGAAATCTTGCATTTAATAGATCCCTAAATCTAGCCGCTACCCATTTCTCCAACACCATCTGTTTCAACCAAACAAGTCGGTTCATTGCTTCCCAGATAGCCCTATCTCTCATACTTTAGTTGTGCTACTCTCATGTCCAGCATCTCGTCTTCCATCTTCACCCGGATAAATATTAAAGAACTGATTAGACACCCAGGATGCTACTTTAAGATCTGACTCAATGAAGGAGTTGATAAAATGAAGTCTCTTTCATTTGGCCGTCCAAACCTTGATGGAATTAGGAGGCTCAGGAAGTGAAAGAAGTTCTCTTAGCCTTAAAAGCTGTCAATAAATTTTAAGACTACAAAGGACTGCATCAATATCTAGGAGCTATTTAGATAGACACAAAACCTAGAGCTTTGAGGTTTAGTGGCATAAACTGATACAGATATTAACATCTGCTTGATCTCATAGATGACCTAAGAAGCACCAAACAAACAAACAACCCAGAACTCATGTAACCAAACTCCCATGAGCTTAGACAAACTCCACTGGATACAGCTCATTTCTATATGGAAAAACTGCTAACACTTTAGTTTTTATCTAATTTACCTAAAAGCAAGCAAACAAACATAACAAAACATAGGGGTTTTTTTAGGTGTCATAATAAGTAAAGTGCTAGTAGAGCATTACAAAATTATCATTCTTTCCCTCTAGAAAAATTCCAAATTAATCTATGCAAGTTCCCTTGGGCTCCTTGATGATAAAACTCTAGTGGAATATAGTAAGAAAGCAACATGTGGAAAATTCCAAATATACCATACTTTACTGAATCTACAGCGCCATGAATTTTAGAGAAATTTAAAAGGAAAGTTAATATGGCAATGGTAAGATGGTATTTTTTGTAGGATAATTTCCTAGTTTTGAAATATTACAATGTGGAAAAATGAGTGTTTTCTAGAATTAGTGAAATTCTGGATGTCCCAGTTGTCACAAAGGAGCACTGTTGTTGTCAGAGCCTTCATAATAGTGTCCCCACTTCCCTGTTTTAGAAAACTACCTGAGCTGCTTCTGATCACTTTGATCTGAACTGGGAGAAACTGGAGAGTAAATTTTATGTAAGGTAATATCAAACATCTGCTAAACCATTCGGAATTTCTATCCAAACCGGATGTGGATGTGGTTACAGCTGCTATTTAAGAAATCAAGGTAAAAAGTAAGATTAACGTTGCTATACATTTGACACTACCATTAAAAGAAAAACATTTGCAATGGTATCTGAGGCATGCCTAATGTTAGATAGGAACTATACATGACTATTGTGTTTATTAGTGCATTCAGGCAACTCACAATTCAAATAAAACCCAACGTACCAAATTTGGAAAAAGCACTGCATGGTTAGATATAATGTTGGGTGGGCTGTAGTGTTAGACGTAGTTTTTAAATTATTACTTTTTTTTTTTGGTGAGGAAGATTAGCCCTGAGCTAGCATCCATTGCCAATCCTCCTCTTTTTGCTGAGGAAGATTGGCCCTGGGCTAACATCTGTGCCCATCTTCCTCTACTTTAATGGGACGCCGCCACAGCATGGCTTGACAAGCGGTGCATCAGTCCGCACCCAAGATCTGAATCTGCGAACCACGGGCCGTGAAGCGGAGCATGCAAACTTAACCACTATGCCATCGGGCTGGCCCCTAAATTATTACTTTTAAATAGCTTCATTGTGTTGTTGTGGGGTTTTTTTGGTGTGGTACACTAACTTTACTTTTTTTTTTAACTTTATTGAGGAATAATTGACCAATATAATTGTCTATATTTAAAGTATAAAATGTGACGATTTGATATACATACACATTGTAGAATGATTGAGGTGATGGATGTGTTAATTATCTAGATTTGCTTTTGATCTACGAAAGATACATGACATTAGTAAATCTTATTGTAAGCTAGACAAATGAGTCATTGAGACATGCTTAAAAGTTAAAATTCTTTGTCAAACAGTGAAATAAGACTTAAAAAAATAAACTGCAACAAAAGTTATACATGACATGTTCGGTGACAAAATAAAATCTGCTAAGCTGTAATTATTTTAAATCAATGGCATGGAAGATAATTAGTAGTAGTACAAATCAGAGAATTGATAGACAAATCAAATAAAAATAAAAGGAATCATGATTTTAATGTGGATGACCTTGAATATAGAATTTAAGTTAGAGAATTGAGATGTCATGTAGAAAATGTTTCTGCAATTTTAAATAGGTTATTCAAAATATTTAGGAGAAACTGGGGCTTACCCTTTGCCCAAAATGTCAATAAACTCAACTCTAATTGTATTTTATTGCTTCTGAGATAAGTTTATCTCTCTCTATTCTTCATATTATCCTTAGGTCTTAACCCACTGGTCCCTCATTTATCTTCACTCTTCACTGAGCATTTTGTTTTTATTATAGCTCTATACTGTGATCTTGATTTTTATTTTTTTTCAGTTTTGTTGAAAAATAATTAACATACATCACTGTATAAGTTTAAGATATACAGCATGATGGTTTGATTTACATATGTTGTGAAATGATTACCACAGTAAGTTTAGTTAACATCCGTCATCTCATATAGATACAATGAAAAGCAAATCTCGTGATGAGAGCTCTTAGGATTTACCCTCTTGATCGCTCTCCTATATATCATACAGCAGTGTAAACTATAGTCACCATTCGTACGTTACATCCCTAGTACTTATTTATCTTATAACTGGAAGTTTGTACCTTTTGACCTCTAATTCGCCCCCTGCCTCTGGTAACCACAAATCTGATCTCTTTTTCTGGGTTTGGTTTTTGTTTGTTTGTGTGTTTTGTTTTTTTAATTAGATTCACATATAAGTGAGGTCATACAGTATTTGTCTTTCTCTGACTTATTTCACTTAGCATAATATCTTCGAAGTCCATCCATGTTGTTCTAAATGGTAGGATTTCCTTCTTTTTTTATGGCTGAATAATATACCATTGTATATATACCAAAACTTCTTTATCCATTCATCCATCGATGGACACTTAAGTTGTTTCCATGTCTTGGCTATTGTAAATAATGCTGCTATGAACATGGTGGTGCAGATATCTTTTTGAATTAGTGTTTTTGTTTTCTTTGGATATATTCCCAGAAGTGGAATTGCTGGATCATATGGTTGTTCTATTTTTAATTTTCTAAGGAACCTTCATATTGTTTTCCATAGTGGCTGTACCGATTTACAATCCCCACCAACAGTGCACAAGGGTTCCCTTTTCTCTACATCCATGCCAGCATTTGTTATCTCTTGTCTTTTTGATAATGGCCAGTCTAACAGGCATAAGGTAATCTCTCATTGTGGTTTTAATTTGCGTTTCCCTAATGACTAGTTATGTAGAGCATCTTTTCATGTACCTGTTGGCCTTTTGTCTATCTTCTTTGGAAAAATGTCTGTTCAGGTCTTTTGCCCATTTTTTAATTGGATTATTATTTTTTTTGCTATTGAATTATATGAGTTTTTAAATATATTTTGGATATTAACCCCTTATCAGATATATGGCTTACAAATTATTTTCCCATTGCATACATTCTCTTTTCACTTTGTCAATGGTTTCTTTTGCTGTGCAGAAGCTTTTTAGTTTGGTGTAGTCCCTGTTGTTTATTTTTTATTTTGTTGGTTGTGCTTTAGGTGTGATTTCCAAAAATCATTACCAAGACATATGTCAGGGAGCTTTTTTCCTATGTTTTCTTCAAGGAGTTTCATGGTTTCAGGTCTTACATTTGACTCTTTAATCCATTTCAAATTAATTTTTGTCAGTGATGTAAGATAGAGGTCAAGTTTCATTCTTTCACATGTGAATATCCAGTTTTCCCAGCACCATTCATTGAAGAGACTCAATTCTCCATTGAGTATTCTTGGCTCCTTTGTCACATATTAGTTGACTGTGTATGCTTGAGTTTATTTCTGGGCTCTTGATTCCATTTCGTTGGTCTATTTGTCTGTTTTTATGACAGTACCATACTGTTTTAATGACTATAGCTTTATAGTATATCTTGAAATCAGGTAGTGTGATGCCTCCTGCTTTGTTCTTCTTTCTCAGGATTTCTTTGGCTATTCAGGGTCATTTGTGGTTCCATATAAATTTTAGGAGTGTTTTTCGTTTCTATAAAAATGCCATTGGAATCTTGATAGGGATTGCATTGAATTTATAGATAGCTTTTGGTAGTAATGACATTTTAACAATATTAATTCTTACAATGCATGAACAAGGGATACCTTTCCATTTATTTGTGTCTTCTTCAATGTCTTTCATCAGTGTCTTGTAGTTTTCAGAGTATATGTCTTTCACCTCCTTGGTTAATATCTAAGTATTTTATTGCTTTTGATGATATTGTAAATGGGAATGATTTCTTTTTCAGAAAATTAGTTGGTAGTGTATAGAAATGCTACTGATTTTTATATGTTAATTTTGTATCCTGCGCCTTTACTGAATTTGATGATTAGTTCTAACACTCTTTTGGTTGAGTCTTTAGGATTTTCCACATATAAAATCATGTCATTTGCAAATAGAGGACAGTTTTATTTCTTTGTTTCCCATTCTAGTGCCTTTTATTTCTTTTTCTTGCCTGATTGCTCTGGCTAGGACTCCCAGGACTGTGTTGAATAGTAGTGTTGAGGATGGGCACCCCTGTCTTGGTCCTGTTCTTAGAGAAAAAGCTTTCAATGTCTTACCACTGAGTATAATGTTAGCTATGGGCTTGTCATATATGGCCTTTATTATGTTGAGATGTGTCCCTTCTATGCCTAATTTAAGTGTTTTTATCATGAATGGATGTTGAATTTTGTCAAATGCTTTTTCTGCATGTATTGGGAGGATCATATGATTCTTTTCTTTCATTCTATTGATGTGATGTATCACATTGATTGACTTGCATATGTTGCATCCCAGGGATATGCCCCACTTTATCATGGTGAATGATGTGATCTTGATTTGACTTGTAGTATATCTCCTGGAATTTTTTTTTGTCTTTGATTTTATTTTCTTCTTTTTAAAATTTGATTGTCTCCTCATGTGGAATGCATATTGAAAGAAAGTTAAGTCTCTAAATATTACTATATCCCCAAACACAATAGTACCCTCATCACATATAGGAAAAATCTTCACATGGCAGAAATAACCAGTATTTAAGGCTTTGATCAAGACAGCCTTGGCCTTAGCATTTCCCTCAGCTTGATAGTCCCCTCCCTGCAGTGAAATTTTAAATAAAAGGGTATGTATATTTAAATATAAGAGATTTTGAAAAATTACTCTTCAAAATGGAAACACTAGTTTATCTGCCTACTCATAGTGTATAAGAATAAAAGTTCACCACATCCTTAACAACACTGAGTATTATAATTTTCTACATTGTTAAATTAATTCTTTTCCTTGTGAGTTTTTAGTTTTTCTGCTAACTTACACATCTTTTTCTTATGCCAAGATTATATATAAAATTTACTCATGTTTTCTTTGGCGGCATTAATGTTTTCTTTTCTTTACATTTAAATTTTTGATCCAAATGTAAATGTGGTATTTGAATTTAAGTAGGGATAATTTTCCAAATAGGCAATTGTTCCAGTATCACTTATTAAAAAGATGCCATCTTTATCATATGCTAATAAATGCCTGTAGATACTTGAATATGTTTATAAACCATTTATTCTATTTATTTGATTTGTCCTTCTTTGTGTTTTTCATTTAAATATTTCTCATTTTCTTCAACTTCTTATTTGTTTTATATATCCAAATAAACATTATTATTATTTTTGACAATTTAATAGAATCTACTATTGATATTTTCATTCAGATCACATTGAATTCATAGATTGGCTTAGGGATATTTGATTTTATTTTCAAAAATAGGTTTTCTAGGCAATAATAAATATGTCATTTTATTTATTTTAGAATTATATGTTCTTTAGTAGGATTTTATCTCTTTGCTATATATAAATTCAGCATATTTCTTGATAGAATTTTTCCTAGATATGTGATCTCCTTGTTTGCTAATATAAATAGAATATTTTTATTCTATTTCATTTTCTAATTCATTATAATTTGTATATAAGAAAGCTATTAATGGGATCTTTCGCAGAGAAAACTTTAATTTTGATAAAGTCAAATATAATGATTCTTTTATGGTCATGCTTTTGGTGTTTTGAAGATATTTGCTGATGTTAGCTTCTAAAAGTTTTGTAGTTGTTTTATAGTTTCACATTTTACGTTTAGTTTTTGACATATTTTGAATTAAATTTTGTGTATGGTGTGAGACTTAGTTTGAGGTACTTGTCTTTGCTTATGGATATCTAATTGCTCCAACACCATTTGATGAAAAGGCTTTCTATCCTTCATTGAATTGCTTTTGCACCTTTTTTGTTGTTGTTTTAAAATTTTGTCTGTGATTTTGGTTTTTTGTAGATTCTTTGGAATTTTTTATGTCATCTCCAAACCATCAGGTCATCTCCAGACAGGAACAGTTTTACTTCTTCCTTTCCCATTTGTATGCTTTTTATTTCCTGTTCTTTGCTTATTGCTCTAAGACTTACAGCACTATGTTGAATAGCAAGGTTAAGAGCAGACATCCTTGTCTTGTTTCCCTTCTTAGGGGGGAAACATTCAGTCTTGCATAATTAATATGATGTTAACTGTGGGTTTTTTATAGATGTTTTTTAGCAAGTTGAGGAAGTTCCCCTTGATTCCTACTTTGCTAATAGTTTTTATCCTGAACGGAGGTTGGATTTTGTCAAATGCTTTTCTACATCAATTGATATAATCATATGATTTTTTTCTTCATTAGATTGTTGATATGGTAGATTACATTGATTAATTTTCATACATTGAGCCAACCTTGAATACTAACACCCACTTGGTCATGGTGTACAGTTCTTTTGTACATTGCTGGATTCTATTTGCTAGTACGTTGCTAAGGGTTTTTGTGTTTAAGTTCATGAGAGATATTGGTCTATAGTCTTCTTTTTTGTGCTGTCTTTCTCTGGTTTTGGTGTTAAGGTGATATTTGCATCATAAAATGACTTGGGAAGTATCTCCTCCTCTTCTGTTTTCTTGAAGAGTGTGTAAAATTGGTGTTAATTCTTCACTTAAATGTTAGAATTCTCCAGCAAAACCATCTGGTCCTGGATGTTTCTTTTATGAGAGCTTTTAAATTACAAATTATTTTTTTTAATGGTTATAGGGTTATTCAGGTTGTCTATTTCATCTTGGTTGAGTTTTGGTAGTTTGTGGTTTTTGAGGAATTTATTTTTCTTTTAAGTTGTTGAATTTATGAACATAACTTTTCTTGTAGTATTTCCTTATCTTTTTCTAATGGCTGCAGAATCTGTAATGATATTCCGTGTTTTATTTCTGATATTAATGATCTATGTACTCTCTCTTTTTATCTTCGTCAAAATTTCTAGAGGTTTATCAACTTTATTGACTTTTTTTTTCAAAGAACAAAGCTTTTTGTTTCATTGACTTTCTCTGTTTTCCTATTTTTAATTTCATTGACTTCTGGCCTTTATTTTTTTCTTATTTCTGCATGCTTTGGGCTTAATTTGCTTTTTTCTATTTCCTTGTGGTGGGATCTTAGATTATTTATTTGAGATATTGGTTGGTGGTATGAGAAGTGATTTTTGATTGAAATGTGGACATTGGGGGGTTTAAGTTATGAGACTCTGGATCTTATTTAAATCTGTGTTTCAGCAGGCCTCCTCCAGCAGAGAAAGTGAGGCATCGTGTCATTACTGCCAGGTTTCGGGAGAGAGTCCGGGTTTTCTACTTGGCCTCTGTTGACACCCATGAGGAAGGGAAAGCTCACCACTGCTAGGCCAGTTTAGGAGTTCAGACTCTCCCCTAGGCCTCTGTTGATACCACCCTAGCTGGGAGGGGCAATGTGCCTCATTACTGCTTACCTCCACTTACGCTGAAGGGGGGTGGCCTCCTTATCATTGAGTGGTATTGAAAGTCCTGACTCTCCACTAGGCCTCCTCTGACACAAGGCTAGTGAGGAGGAGAAAGGGTACCTTGTTACTGCCAGGTGGGAATAAAAGTCCTGGCTCCTCCTTCAGCCTTTTCTGACTCCACCATGGTGAGGGTTAGGGGAATAGGTTAGAATCCCTTGTTACATCCTGGCAAAGGTGGAATTCTAGTTTGGGGTGAGGCCATGGATTTTTCTGTGGTATTTGGCTGGAGTAGAACAACTTTTGTGTAAAAGTTTTCTGTCTTACTAGACTTGCTCTTTTTTGGTCCTTTGGCAAAAGGACCAAAGAACTGGCTTTTTTTTTTGTCTGAGCCCATTGGTGTTTTCAGGTTGCCACCTTCTTTAGTACCCAGTCTGGAATATATAAGACAAAAAGAAAATCAAAGGCACTCAACACTGGATTGTTTTTTGAATCCTGAGGGCTGTAGCCAGGCTGCTTCTCCGCATCTTACGGAGTCTCCTTGTGTATATTTTACGTATATAGTGCCTGGGATCTTTAGCTGTATATAGCAGGAGAACTAAGAACAAATATGTCTATTCCATTTTTCCAGAAGTGCAAGTCCAGATTTCTAAGAACATGTTATCTTTTTAGTTTTGCTATTGGTGATTATATCAAGATTTTTCTACTTTGTTATCAATATCTTGCTATATTTAGTTTCTCACTTGCTGCTTATCTTTCATTTATTAGTTCTGTCAGAATGTTGGCTTGAATTTTCATTTTGTTCTTATCATAGAAGTCCACGATTTTATAATGTTGTTTTTAATGTCTTCTTTTCACTGGATGTATTTATTTAAATTCTTCTATATCTTGGCTATTGTGAATAATGCTGAAATTAATATGGAAGTGTAGGTATGTCTTTCAAGATATGGAAACAACTTAAGTGCCAACAGATAAATGAATAAAGAAAATGGAATACACAGTGGAATATTATTCAGCCATAAAAAAGAGAAATTTTCCCATTTGCAGCAACATGGTTGAACCTGGAGGGCATAAAGAGAAAGAAATACTGTATCGTATCACTAATATGTGGAATCTAAAAAAAAAAAGTCAAACTCATAGAAACAGAAAGTAGAATGGTGGTTGCCAGGGGTTGGGGAGTGGGGGAAATGGGTAGATGTTGATCAAAGGGTAAAAACTTGCAACTAGAAGATGAATAAGTTCTGAGGATCTAATGTACAGCATGGTAACTATAGTTAATAATACTGTATTATATACTTAAAACTTGCTAAGAGAGTAGATCTTAAGCATTCTAATCACACACAAAAAATGAGAACCATGTGAGGTAAGGGAATGTTAATTTACTTGGTTGTGGTAAATATTTCACAAGGTATACGTATTTCAAATCATTACATTGTATACTATAAATATATACAATTTTATTTATTAATTATACCTCAGTAAAGCTGGAAAAATTTCTATAGTGTAAATCATTTATTCTGGGGAATTTGATTGGTTGGTTGGTTATGTCATAATTTCTGTTTCTCTGTCTTTTCCCCCCTCTGTCTTTTTCAAAGTATACTCCTGTATTTCTCTGTTTTTCTGTATTTTTGTGTATTTATCGTGATATTTCTTTTCACCTTATACATAAGATGGGAAGCTCCATGAACACCATATATTTGCTCTAGTTTAATGTGTGTGAATTATCTTTGATTCTTTCTCAATATATCTGAGACCTGCTTGTATCAGAGTTTCTATGTGAGAGCTGTATACTAAGTGTATTATTACATTTTTGTTTTCTAATCCAATTACCTTTCAAAACTGGTGGTGGCCAGAGAAAGAAGGACAGAAGCTTCCAGGAATTGGTATAGGGGTGAGTGTGTCATTTTCTAGTTGGCCTCAGTAAGTAATGGTGTTGGGGGTTGTGGGGAGGTTAATATTTCAATGCATAAAACTCCTGAAGAAATATAATTTATGGGGCTGTATTATTTTTGTTAATTGCATTAGGTCCAAGGAAGGTAGACTTGATATTCTGGAACTTTTATAGACAAGATTTATTTCTTTCTTTAATTTTCTTTAACTCAAAAGAGAGTAAGTTAATCTATAAAGTGATTTAGTCTTCTTTTAATTAGCTCAGCCAATTGGTAGCTCTAAGAACTCTTGTGTGAGGATATTCTTCACATGCTTTAAATTGTTCCTTCAAATCTATATGGAGCCTTGGGAACTTTAGATAGAGTTAGATAGAGATCGAGATGCTTTAGATAGAGATGGTTAACCTAAGTTCTCATGCCTCATGCTTCATCAGCTTCTCACCTGAAATTGTATTAACTCTCTTCTCAACCAGTGGTGGTAAACATAGGTGAAATCTGTCAGGAATATTTTCTGAAATTTGGAAATGGGAAAAATATATTACTGGGGTTGCTTTTCTGTTGTCTGGGCTATTTTACAATTTTGTAGAGCAGAGGTTAAATTGTAGATTTTTTATCTGGTGGAGATGAAAGTCATTTCTGTCCCCTACGGGTTTATGGCCCTGTTAGACATTAGCCAGTTTTGTATCTAACTCAACGATCTAATTCTACCATTTCTTTGTTAAATTACTTATATACCTAACTTTTCAAATGCTCTTTGGGCTTTTTTTTCCATCCTACTGATTTCCTCACTAGTTAATGAATTAAATTACATGTGTGACATTATGCATTTTATATTTGCCTTAGATTCATGATTTTACCTTTTTGAAAATTATACTTGAACCATTTTGGAGGTTCCACTGAGATACCCCAGTGGACTCACCTGATGGAGACAAGTAGACTAAACCTTGTGGGGCTGGTTAAGCTCAGGCCTGTCCTCTTTTGGCAACTGGAGTGAATTCCGAATAGCAGTAGAGCTTTCAGTTAGTTGACCTCTCTGTTTTTCTAAGTTGCTCCCCCCCCCTTTTTGTTTTTTGTGAGGAAGATCAGCCCTGAGCTAACATCCATGCCAATCCTCCTCTTTTTGCTGAAGAAGACCAGCCCTGAGCTAACATCTATTGCCAATCCTCCTCCTTTTTTCCCCAAAGCCCCAGTAGATATTTGTATGTCATAGTTGCACATCCTGCTAGTTGCTGTATGTGGGACGCGGCCTCAGCATGGCCTGACAAGAGGTGCGTCAGTGCGCGCCTGGGATCCGAACCCGGGCCGCCAGTAGCGGAGCATGCACATTTAACTGCCAAGCCACAGGGCCGGCCCCTCCCTTCTATTGATTTTGTGTTTTTACATTTGTTTCTGTTTTGCACTCAGCTGATAAGTTATTTTACCTTGGTGGCAGCAATGATTGGAAATTTGGTCTTATGGTCTAACCATTGGGTGATATCTGTCAGATGAATGATACAGATCTATTTTCTACAGTGAAAGAGATGACAGAGAATACAGTTTGTTAATCTTTTTGGTTTTTTGTTTGTTTATGAGCTTAATTCAATTAAGAATTTTGTATCCCTTAGAAGGAAGAAAGCTCTCTGAGATTTTAGCTGGGGAGTTCTGGTGTTTAATGTTGACCTGTGGCTGAAGTTGTGGAACAGAAGCTATAGGTTCTCTTTGTGTCTTTGTGCTTGTGCTTGATAAAAGGACTTTACCTTTTATGATGTCAGTGTGAAATGTTTTCCTACTTCCACGGAGTATTAATAAATTTGATTATTATGTTCATTAAACTCAAAGGAGTTCTATTCTGATTTGTTTATAGAGATAAATGAGCCCTTATATAAATCTAATATCCCTTCTTAAAATCACAGGAAAAAAAAACCTGACCTAATAATTCTAAATGTGCAATACTTAAAAAAATTCTTACAGAAATTGTGAGCTCACAAACATTTTTAATCCTAGTTTACATAAGTAAGATGAATCTTTGGGCAGATGAGACTGGGTTAGCTGTTTGGGATAAAATAATAAATAGTAACTCTGTCTTTTCCTTGAGTCTATCAGCATGGTGTATCATCCAAGCATTTTGTTTTCTTTTTGTTTTTTTAGATTTGGGTTTGCTTTCTCTTGAATTGACGAGTTAATCTGAACTTCTAGGCTTCTTATATTGGTTTACTGATAAATAAGTTAACATTACTTCTATAAAACATTTAAGATTATAAAAATGATTAATTTTGCTCAGCTAAATTGAATCATTATTCTCACACTTTTTTTTAAATCAACAGTGATTATGTTTTGCAGTGTTTCAGTTTAAATATTTCCAAGATCCTTAGATAACTTACAAATTTGGATTAACATTAAATTAGAGTTAATTAATAGATAATGATTAGATGCCTAGATAATTTCTAAGTAAAATTGAATACTCAAACATTGATTACTAAACATAACTTTAAATTTATATGCTTTTACTGATTATTTTTATATTCCTTACAGCAGCTATATCTTTGAGCAAGGTTAATGAACGTGTTCATTTAAGCCACTTCAAGAAGGTATAAAAGTACTATGTTTGGCTTTAGGGAATGAGGTTTCTTAGTCTGCTGGAGTATTTGACAGAGAGTTCTTAAATTATAGACCTCGCAGTATTTTTCCGTGAAATAGAAGTTATTTTCTTTATTCAAAGTTATAATCAATATGATTGGTTGGGACTACACTAGGAGCGACAGTACAAGAAAAATACACCTGGGTACATAAAGTAATGGGATGTGGTTTTGTTTATCAAGAGAAAAAGAGGGTCATTTTGTTTTAAAGTTTCTAGTTGTTCCAGAATGTCAAACAGGTTAGCAAATGACAAAATCTAAATGGATATGGAAAATTGTAGAAGGTTTGAAGAAAGGTAGCTTTTATTTAACTTAGTTTATAATAGTTGAGCATGAAAATAAACAATGAAATGTACTAAAATTTTGCCAAAGTTGGCTCATTTGGGATGAGTTTATTTATACTAAAAAAAGAATGTTGAAGGGCCGGCCTGGTGGCGTAGTGGTTAAGTTTGCACACTCTGCTTCGGTGGCCCGGGGTTCACAGGTGCAGATCCCGGGCGTGGACCTACACACCACTCATCAAGCCATGCTGTGGCAGCGTCCCACATAAAAAATAGAGGAATATTGGCACAGATGTTAGCTCAGGGACAATGTTCCTCACCAGAAAAAAAAGAACATTGAAACTTTTACTGCCAAATATATAATTGCAAGACTAGGATATGACTTTTTCCTCTGTTAAAATGATTAAGTTGTCTTAGAGCTCTTAACAGGAGGCAATAAAGTTTATCATTTACCTTCTGTAGGTAATCCCCTATCTTGCCAAAATAGTTTTCTCTGTTTTGATTCTTCACTTGTCAAAAGACAGACAGACTTACAACTGTGTTACCGTCTTATATAATTATTTAAAAATATTTTATTGTCAATTTAATTAAATAGGTAAGCATGTATTGTTTCTCAGGCACCAATCATCCTATCTTAATCAATTGACCAAACCTGATAACTCTTTTGATTTTACTTTCCCAAGATAGGCTCTAAATTGAGAAAAAAAGATAAATAAAATTTCAAGCTATCTTTCACATTTAAACAGATCTTTTAGATTCTCCAGTGTGCCCTTGGAAAATCACAAAGATTTGTTATTTACCTTATAAAAGAAAAGATGCTATAAATAGGTGAGTTTTATAGGTCCATATTTCTTAATTAGCTCAACACTATTGTGAGAATTGTGTGGAAAAAATCATCAAATCAGACGAGATGCCCAGCCTTCCTAAGGTTAAGTTTGTATAGGTAAAATGTTATTAATGTAAATATTACAGGGATTATACATTTTATGGGAAGACCTTAGAGATTTCCCAATGCCTATGCTGCCAAAATGCATCCTTATCCTTAGAGGAACTATTGATGAAATCTTTATAAAATAGTTATTTACTGCACCCCAGTAGAAAATTATATTATTAGCACTGTGATAAATTAACCACAGCCTCTCACTTTCATTATCAAATGGTTTTCTGCTTTCTGGTGTTTTCCTCAAGTCTCTGGTATAAGCTAGAAGCTAAAATCTGTGTCCTCAACAAAGACCAGTCTCAGAGCCTCTTGGAAAGGATTGCAACAGGTACTCGGAACTTATTGATACTTCAAAGAATAGACTTTTGGCTACAGGCTGCCCAGCTGACATTGCTTAAACAACTTTGATTTTATACCATGGAGTAAGTCAGAATTTCCAGGACTCTTTTTAGTCCAGAAGCAGACAGACTTTGCAAAAGCAGATTGCTGACCTGTACCCAATGAAACAAAATTCATCACAGAGTACTGAGGAAGAAAATCTTATTGTAGTTATTTTTTTTCGGAACATTATTAGAATTATTTTTTAATGTTCGATTTTTAATGATTTGTAAGGAAGCCCTATGTCTTTTTTCTTAAGCTATTTCTAACACTCAATTTAGTAGACTATGCTTCTGTAAACTAAAATGAAACATTTTAGTGGTATTTGATTCTCACTGGCCTCTCACAATTCAGAAACAAATACTTTTTATTTGAGTGTCCTTACTCTTCATGGCAGTGTCATTTATTTGCACAAGTTCAGTAAGAATCTGGCCTCCTTTTTACCCAGATGTAACTGGACAAATTGCTTGTGCAAACATGGCATACTTAGAACATGATATTTGCAAATGATTCTCATCAAATCAGGCATAATAAACCCACTATTAAAGAACAAGTATTGACTTTATTATTTTTTTAACAAAAAAAATATTTCTACATATTGGCAACAAACAATCTGAAAATGAAATTAACAATTCCATTCATAATAGCATAATAAAGAATAAAATACTTAATTTTGACAAAAGAAGTGCAAGAGCTGAACATTTTTGAAAACTACAAAAGTTGCTAAGAGAGTTAAAATTTGAATAAAAGGAGAGATATACTTTATGTGTGAACCAAATGCCTACAAAACCTTTCCAAGAAAACTGACTTATCTGGCTTACAAGGTCCCAATCTCACAGGTGGTAAGAAAGGTCACTTTCTGACAGGCTAAGGCTTAGAAAAGTTTGGGGACCATGCCATTTTCTGGAAAGTTCTATTTTTCTCTCTCTATGATGAGTTTTTAAAGATAATTGCATTATTTGAATATTTTGTAAATACAAACTTGTAGTTTGTAGTATTATTATTTTTTCATTTTACTAGGGATTGGAGAGGCAGTTTTTGATATATATATAGATTTACTCAACTGTGGTTTCTTGGAACTACACGAACAGGATTTTCAGCAGGATTCATGTCTCATGTCATAGTAGTCTTTCTTTAAATTATGAAAGGATACGTCATTTTATAAAATGATTCAGTCTGCCTAAAATTGTTTCATCAATTTGGTAGATATGAGAAATGATGATCAACATTTTATTCTCAATTGTTTTGAAACAATGAAGACTGCCATTTATCATTTTATAATTTAAAAAAATATACTAAATAGGAAACATTTTTAAAAAGTGGGCTCACTGTATAAGTATTTGTTTTTATGTATAAATCAAAGCACCTTCACTGAAATTAAGATAGTGTAGTCTGGAGGAAAGTCTTTCAGCATTGAATTTGTAGGGAATTTGTAAATTGGGACAGATAAGAAAATATACTGAGACAAAAAACTTTTCTTTCCTAAATTATTTGTGTATTTTACTAATTTAATAGTGGGATTTATCAAGTCATTGCAGAATAAAGAATCATTATAATCAGAAAATTATGATTTTCAAAATATACAGGCATTTGTTTATAAATTATTTATGCATTAATAGTTGTAATTTTAATTTTCATTTTAGGCTAGGACAAATCTCTTTCCATGAAAATTGATCTTTAAGTGACTCTCATTATCAGTAGGTAAGCATGTTTTGGATTTTTAGAAACTTGATTACCACACGGATTTTAAAAATATTCCCATTCCTAGAATCATAGAATTTTAAAAGTATAAGCAACATACTCTTTAATGTATAAATTTTCAAACTAACTAGTTAATTCTACTTTCTTATGTGAAATATGTTAGTCAACTCCTTTAATTTTAATCCAAATGCATTTTCCTACCAAATTATTTTTTCATTAATTGTATTAAAATTCCTGCCTTCTAAGTAAAGAGCTTTAAAGTCCAAAGAGAATCTTTTTTTCCCCAAGAACAGTCTCATTGATTCAAATACCAGTGACTTAAATATCTTGCCACCAAAGCATTTGATCATTCATGTCAAAATTTCTCTCAATTTATTAACAAATTTAAAAGGAACTAAAATGAATTTTCTCCCATTGCTTTTGTCTTTGTGCATTAAATTACATTTGTTTCCTAAAATAGCAATTTTACAACCTGGTTTTATAAGTTTCTAAATGTTTATGGAAATCAAAAATTCCCTTTTCCTAAAAATGATTGTGTATGTCACATTTCTGGGTTTAGTCATAAAATGAACATGATATCTTCCATTCAAGTAATATAAGTCCTATATTTCTTGAGATTTCAGCTGAAATGTATTTCAGTGTTTTGTACCCATATGAAATTGTTGGTTGCAGTGCCACCATGACTAAGCACCAATATAAATAGCTTTCAGTAAAAGCTGCATACAGAGCAACATCTCTTGGCACATTGTCATGTTTTGCAAACAGGGTTTAAGACGTGATCTAACAAGTACCAGTACCGCTGTACCTATGGAAGCAATGGCTAGGGTGTTTGATGGTGGGTCTGTGTTCTTGGTATGATGCTTTCAAAGCATATGCTAGTATAGTGTAGTGGATGAGGATTGGTCACATCCTCCTGATGGTCTGTGGATTCATACTGTCTGCGTTCAGGTCCTACCTGGAGGGTCACACCGCTAGTCTATGGCACTAGTGGTAGCATAGACCAGCAGTGTGATGCTACGTGATTGAAACTCAGCTTCCATTTCTGTAATAATGGGGATATTCTTAATATATAGCTCATAAAAGCATTTTGAATATTAAAATAATACATGTAAAGCATCTGAAACAGTGTCAGGCTTGTATTCCATACAAGTGTATTAGTTCTCGATGTTAAACGCTTTTCACCAAAAGAATATTGTTTATAGAAATATGTTAATCCAGAAATCATTTTTATCAATGTGTGTGCGTATATATGTATATACATACATATATACTCGCAAGCGCACACACACACACAGTCTTCCCTCAGTTTCCACGGGAGATTGGTTCCAGGACCCCCCTCAGATACCAAACTCCACCCAAGCTCAAGTCCTTTAGTCAGCCCTCTGCGCCGGCCCCGGGGGTTGTAAACATAGTACATGATCCATGGTTGAATCTGCAGATGCGGAACTCATGGATACGGAGGGCAGACTATACACACTGCTATGAGGTTAAAATACACATATCATGTATTTTTACCTTTGCCTAATTCTCATTAATTTACAAAGACTCATTTCAGCTTTGCCTATTGACTGATACCACTCTGTCTGACATCAAAAGTCATTCTGTGGTCTTTTTTTTTTTTAATACTCCTTCTTCCAAATAACATCTAAATGGTTGTTGATTATCAAAACTGCCCTGCTGCGGTGATATGTAGATGTTCTAGTGTAAATTTTTCATTCTTTTTTTTCCCCTAGGATGGAGTCCTAGAAATAAAATAGGGAGACTTACAGGGTTATTTTGTTATCTCCCACCTTCCAACCCCCCCCCCCACCTCCCACATCTCCCCCACTCCCCCTTCTGTCTCTGGTAGCCACCAGTCTATTCTCCGTTATCTATGAGCTACTTTTTTTTTTTTTTTTTTTTAAGATTCCACATATAAGAGAGATTGTGTGGTATTTGTGTTTCCCTGTCTGACTTATTTCACTTAGCATAATACCCTAGAGGTCCATCCATATTGTCACAAATGGCAAGATTTCATTCTTTTTTTTATGGCTGAATAATATTCCAGTGTGAGTGTTTGTGTGTGTGTGTATACATACCACAATTTCTTTAGTTATTCATCCATCAATGGACACTTAGGTTGTTTCCATATCTTGGCTATTGTAAATAATGCTGCAGTGAACAAGGGGGTGTATATATCTTTTCAAGTTAGTGTTTTCATTTTCTTCAGATGAATACCCAGAAGTGGAATTGCTGGATCATATGGTAGTTCTATTTGTAATTTTTTGTGGAACCTCCGTACATTCTCCATAGTGGGTGCACCACTTGACATTCCCACCAACAGTGCACAAGGGTTTCCTTTTCCCCACATGCTCACCAACACTTATTTCTTATCTTTTTTGATAATGGCCATTCTAACAGGTGTGAGGTGATATCCCCTTGTGGTTTGGATTTGCATTTCCCTGATGATTACTCATGTTGAGCATCTTTTCATGTACCTGTTGGCCCTCTGTATGTCTTCTTTGGAAAAATGTCTATTCAGATCCTCTGCCCATTTTTTAATCAGATTTTTTTTTTGCTATTAAGCTATATAAGTTATTTATATATTTTGGATATTAGCCCTTTATCAGATATATCATTTGCAAATATTTTATCTCATTCAGTATGTTTCCTTTTCATTTTGTTGATGGTTTCCTTTGCTGTGCAAAAGCTTTTCAGTTTGATGTAGTCCCACTTGTTTTTTTTTGCTTTCGTTGCTTTTGCTTTTGGTGTCAGATTCAAAGGTCACGAACACCTATGTCAAGGAGCTTACCACCTATGTTTTCTTGTAGGAATTTTATGGTGTCAGGTCAAGTCT
Source organism: Diceros bicornis minor (assembly GCF_020826845.1). Lineage (NCBI taxonomy): Eukaryota > Metazoa > Chordata > Mammalia > Perissodactyla > Rhinocerotidae > Diceros > Diceros bicornis. Next base: position 23,615,656 of record NC_080781.1, read on the forward strand.
TTAATCTATTTTGAGTTAATTTTTGTGTATGGTGTAAGATAGTGGTCAAGGGTCATTCTTTTGCATGTATGTGGCTGTCCAGTATGTCCAACACCATTTATTGAAGAGACTGTCCTCTCCCCATTGTATGGTCTTGGCTTCTTTATTGTAAATTAGTTGACTATATATGTGTGGGTTTATTTCTGGGGTCTCTATTCTGTTCCATTGATCTGTGTGTCTGTTTTTATTCCAATACTATACTGTTGTAATTACTATAGCTTTGTAATATAGTTTGAAATCAGGGAGCATGATGCCTTCAGCTGTGTTCTTTTTCAAGATTGCTTTGGCTATTTGGGGTCCTTTGTGGTTCCATACAAATTTTAGGATTATTTGTTCTATTTCTGTGAAAAATACCAGTGGAATTTTGATAGGGATTGCATTAAATATGTAGATTACTTTGGGTAGTGTGGACATTTTAACAATATTGATTTTTCCACTCCATGAGCACAGAATATCTTTCCATTTGTTTGTGTCTTCTTACTTGTAGTTTTCATTAATGTCTTGTAGTTGTCAATATACAGATTTCACCTCCTTGGTTAAATTTATTCCTAGGTATTTTATTCTTTTGGATTCAAATGTAAATGGGATTTTTTTCTTAATTTCTCTTTCTGATAGTTTGTTGTTAGTGTATAAAAATGCAACAGGTTTTTGTGTATTGATTTTGTATCCTGCAACTTTACTGAATTCATTTATTAGTTCTAACAGATTTTTGATGGAGTCTTTAGTATTTTCTATATATAATATTATGTTACCTGCAAATAATGACAGTTTTACTTCTTCCTTTCCAATTTGAATGCCTTTTACTTCTTTTTCTTGCTAAGTGCTCTGGCTAGGACTTCTAATACTATGTTGGATAAAAGTGACAAGAGTGGGCATCCTTGTCTTGTTCTTGATGTTAGGGGAAAAGCTTTCAGCTTTTCAGGTTGAATATGATATTAGATATATAGATATATATCTGTTAAGTCCATTAGTCTAACACGTTGTTTAAGGCTGATGTTTTCCTTGTTTTCTGTCTGGATGAGCTATCCATCGATGTAAGTGGCATGCTAAAGTCCCCTACTATTATTGTATTGCTGTCTGTTTCTCTCTTTAGGTCTGTTAATATTTGCTTTATATGTTTAGGTGCTCCTATGTTGGATGCATAAATATTTACAAATGTTATATCCTCTTTTTGGATGGATACTTTTATCATTATGTAATGTGCATCTTTGTCTCTTATTACAGTCTTTGTTTTAGAGTCTGTTTTGTCTGATATAAGTATAGCTACTCCAGCTTTCTTTTAGTTGCCATTTGCATGGAATATCTTTTTCCATGCCTTCACTTTCAGTGTATGTGTGTCTTTATATCTGAAGTGAGTCTCTTGTAGACAGCATATAGATGGGTCTTGCTTTTTTTTATTCATTCAGCCGATCTATGTCTTTTGGAGAATTTAGTCCACTTACATTTAAGGTAATTGTTGATATGTATGTATGTATTGCCATTTTTTAAATTGTTTTCTGGCTGTTTTTGTAGTTCCTCTCTTGTCTTGCTCTCTTCCTTTGTGGTTTGATGACTTTCTTTAGTGGTATACTTCTTTATTTGTGTATTTACTGTAGGTTTTTGCTTTGTGGTTATCATAAGGCTTATATATAACAACTTGTATCTGTAACAGTCTATTTTAAGTTGATAACAACTTAAGTTTGATCCCATTCTAAAGCTCAACATTTTTACTTTCCCTCCCGTGTTTTATGTTTTTGATGTCACATTTTACATCTTTTAATCTTGTGTATCCCTTAACTAATTACTGTAATGAGTTATTTATGCTACTTTTGTCTTCTAACGTTTATACTAGCTTTACAAATGATGAATCTATTTTTTTTTAATTTTTTGTTTATTGCAGTAACATTGGTTTATAACATTGTAAAAATTTCAGGTGTATATCATTATACTTCTATTTCTGCATAGATTACATCATGTTCACCACCAAAATACTAATTACAACCCATCACCACACACATGTACCGAATTATCCCTTTCACCCTCCTCCCTCCTCCCTTCCCCTCTGGTAACCACCAATCCAATCTCTGTCTCTATGTGTTTGTTTATTGTTGTTATTATCTACTACTTAATGAAGGAAATCATATGGTATTTGACCTTCTCCTTCTGACTTATTTCACTTTGCATTATACCCTCAATGTCCATCCACGTTGTCACAAATGGCTGGATTTCATCGTTTCTTATGGCTGAGTAGTATTCCATTGTGTATATATAACACATCTTCCTCATCCATTCGTCCCTTGATGGGCACTTAGGTTGCTTCCAAGTCTTGGCTTTTGTGAATAACGCTGCAATGAACACAGGGGTGCATGTACCTTTACAAGTTGGTGTTTTCAAGTTCTTTGGATAAATACCCAACAGTGGAATAGCTGAATCATATGGTAGTTCTATCCTTGATTTTTTGAGGAATCTCCATACTGTTTTCCATAGTGGCTGCACCAGTTTGCACTCCCACCAGCAGTGTATGAGAGTTCCCTTCTCTCCACATCCTCTCCAACACATGTTGTTTCCTGTCTTGTTAATTATAGCCATTCTGACGGGTGTCAGGTGATATCTCATTGTAGTTTTGATTTGCATTTCCCTGATAGTTAGTGATTTTGAACATCTTTTCATGTGCCTGTTGGCCATCTGTATATCTTCTTTGGAGAAATGTCTGTTCAGGTCTTTTGCCCATTTTTTAATTGGGTTGGTAGTTTTTTTGTTGTTGAGATGCATGAGGTCTTTATATATTTTGGAGATTAAGCCCTTATAAGATGTATGGTTTGCAAATATCTTCTCCCAATTGTTAGGTTGTCTTTTCGTTTTGTTGATGGTTTCCTTTGCTGTGCAGAAGCTTTTTAGTTTGATGTAGTCCCATTTGTTTATTTTTTCTATTGTTTCTCTTGCCCGGTCAGACATGGTGTTTGAAAAGATGTTGCTAAGACCGATGTCGAAGAGCGTACTGCCTATGTTTTCTTCTAGAAGTTTCACAGTTTCAGGTCTTACATTCAAGTCTTTAATCCATTTTGAGTTAATTTTTGTGTATGGTGTAAGGTAAGGGTCTACTTTCATTTTTTTGCACGTGGCTATCCAGTTTTCCCAACACCATTTGTTGAAGAGACTTTCTTCTCCCCATTGTATGTTCTTGGCTCCTTTGTCAAAGATTAGCTGTCCATAGATGTGTGGGTTTATTTCTGGGCTTTCGATTCTATTCCATTGATCTGTGTGTCTGTTTTTGTGCCAGTACCATGCTGTTTTGGTTACTATAGCTTTGTAGTATATTTTGAAATCAGGGAGTGTGATACCTCCAGCTTTGTTCTTTTTTCTCAGGATTCCTTTAGCTATTCGGGGTCTTTTGTTGTTCCATATAAATTTTAGGATTCTTTGTTCTATTTCTGTGAAAAGTGTTGTTGGAACTTTGATAGGGATTGCATTGAATCTATAGATGGCTTTAGGAAGTATGGACATCTTAACTATGTTAATTCTTCCAATCCAAGAGCACGGAATATCTTTCCATTTCTTTGTGTCTTCTTCAATTTCTTTCAGAAATGTTTTATAGTTTTTGGTGTACAGATCTTTCACCTCTTTGGTTAAGTTTATCCCTAGGTATTTTATTCTTTTTGTTGCAATTGTAAATGGGATGGTATTCTTAATTTCTCTTTCTGCTACTTCGTTGTTAGTGTACAGAAATGCAACTGATTTTTGTATGTTGATTTTGTATCCTGCAACTTTACCATATTCGTTTATTACTTCTAAAAGTTTTCTGGTGGATTCTTTAGGGTTTTCTATATATAAAATCATGTCATCTGCAAATAGTGACAGTTTCACTTCTTCCTTTCCAATTTGGATCCCTTTTATTTCTTTCTCTTGCCTGATTGCTCTGGCTAGGACTTCCAATACTATGTTAAATAGAAGTGGTGAGAGTGGGCATCCTTGTCTGGTTCCTGTTCTTAGAGGGATATCTTTCAGTTTTTCACCATTGAGGATGATATTAGCTGTGGGTTTCTCATATGTGGTCTTTATTATGTTGAGGTACTTTCCTTCTATACCCATTTTATTCAGAGTTTTTATCATAAATGGATGCTGTATCTTGTCAAATGCTTTCTCTGCATCTATTGAGATGATCATGTGATTTTTGTTCTTCATTTTATTAATGTGGTGTATTACGTTGATTGATTTGCGAATGTTAAACCATCCCTGCATACCTGGAATAAATCCCACTTGATAAATGATGAATTTATTAACTTAACTATATATTTACCTTTCCAGTAAGATTTATTCTTTCATGTTTTATTGTTACTAATTACCACCCTTTCTTTTCCACATAAAGAAGTCCCTTTAACATTTCTTATAAGTCCGGTTTAGTGGTAATGAATTTCTTTAGCTTTTGCTTGTCTAGAAATCTCTTTATCTCTCCTTTAATTCTGAATGATAATTTTTTGGTTGGAAGTTTTTGTCTTTCAGCACTTTTCAGACCAGAAGAGAGTGGCACAATATATCCAAAGTTTCTGCTGAACAATCTGCTAATAGTCTTATGGGGCTTCACTTGTACATAACAAGTTGTTTTTCTCTTGCTGCTTTTAATAGTCTCTCCTTTTCTTTAACTTTTGACATTTTAATTATAGTGTGTCTTGCTGTGGGTCCCTTTGAGTTCATCTTTTGGAACTCTCTAGGCTTCCTGGATCTGGATGTCAGTTTCCTTCCCCACGTTATGGAAGTTTTCAGTCATTATTTCTTAAAATAAGATTTCTACCCCTTTCTTTCTCCCTTCTCATTCTAGGAGTTTTATGATGCAAATGTTAGTCTGTTTGATGTTGTCCCATAAGTCCCTTAAGCTGTCTTCCCTTTTTTCTTTCTTTTTTTTTCTTTTTTGCTGCTCTGATTGGGTGAGTTCTACTGCCTTGTCTTTCAGTTGACTGATCCTTTCTTCTGCTTCATCTAGTCTGCTGTTGAACCCCTCTTCTGTATTTTTCAGTTCAGTTATTGTATTCTTCAGCTCTGTGACTTCTATTTGGCACTTTTCTTTATTTTCCGTCTCTTTCTTGAAGTTCTCATTGTGTTCATCCATTCTTCTCCCCAATTCAGTGAGCATCTTTATGAACATTACTTTGAACTCTTTATCAGGAAAATTACTTATCTCCATTTCATTACTTTTTTTTCCTAATGTTTTATCTTGTAATGTCATTTGGAATATATTCCTTTGTTTCTTCATTTTGTTTAACTGTCTTGGTTTCTATACAGTAGATGAAACAACCACCTCTCCCAGTTTTGAAGGAGTGGCCTTGTGTAGGAGATGAACTTCATCATTCAACCCTGCCCTAGCTCTTGGTCGTCTCTCAAACCTTTGTGCTTGTCCAAGCAGCCTATTATATTTTTAATAGCTCCCAGTAGTTGAGGATGTGCCAAGACCTGTCAGTGTCTGTAACGGGAGGATCTCGGCCCCTAGATTCAGGCTGATCAGAAGCCAGACCCTCAGGCAGCAGGTGTTAAAAGTGGGCAAATATATACAGTCGTGTGGGACTGCAAGCTTAAGCCTTGCTGGCCACCAGAGCCAGGTGGTCTGGTGGTGTCCCCTGGGTAGTAATCACAAAAATCGGGGCTCTAGACGAGTGTGTAAGTTCTTTTGCAGAGGGAGAGTGCCAAGATGGCGTCCACAGCCTACATTCCTTGAGAGCAGCTCCGTAGGCCACTAGATGTCTGCCAATCCTGAAGCCTGGCCCTCAGGCTGAAGCCTTTTCTGTGCTTCAGAAAGCTTCACCTTTCTGTGAAGGTCTTCACAGAAAGACCTGGGGGGGTGTGCCTTAGTCTGCTGTCTCTGCAGTGGTAGCGGATGGTAGCCTGCCAAGAACTGTCTCTCCAATTGCCACAGTCCCATGGGACCCAGGAATGGAAGCCCCACTGGCCACCAGAGCCAGGAAATCAAGGGGCATCTGCTGGGCAGCAGCAACAAAAACCAGGCACTAGACATGAGAACTAGAGCACCAGACGTGTGTAAAGCTCCTTTCCAGGAGACACTGTTGCTCTGGAGTGAGGCAGAAAGAGAGAGTGAGACGATAGTGCCTGCCCTCCAAGATCTCTGGAAAGGTTTATAGTCAGCCTTTAGATGTGTGTTTAATTAGAAGCCTGCCCCTCAGGCCACAGCCATGATGATTAGCTAATAGGTCTCCTTCATAGAAAGGCAGTGATCCTGGGCCTGTTGCCTCTTGCTGTGCATTGGGAGTGGTAGCTGTTTAACAACTCTTTTTCTGTTGGTTGCAGTCTTGTGGGACCAATGAGCATTAGCCCCACTGGCCTCTAGAACTAGGTGGTCAAAAGGCATCCCCTGGGTGGCAGTCTCAAAAATTGCGGCACCAGACAAGTGTAAAAGCGCCCTTCTAGGAGATACTGGTGCTCTGGAGCATGGCAAAGGGAGAGCACGAAGATGGAGCCTGCCAGTCTCTGTTCCCGGAGGGTGTTCCAGCAGGCTCCTAGATATGTGTGTTAAACTAGATACCTGCCCCTCAGGCTGACACTTTAATATAAGCAGGTGAACCTCCTTCAGTTTAAGTCTGGGCATGATCAGCTACCTCTGACCTGGGCCCTGGGGTGGGTGAATCCAAGCGTGGGAACCCTTTAAGAGCTATTTCTCAGATCGCTATAGTCTTGTGAGTCTTAGGTCGTGAGCCCTGTTGTTTTCAAAGTCAGATGCTTTGGGAGCTCATCTCTCAGGTGCAGGCCTTAAATGTTGAGGTGCCTGATGTGGGGTTCAAACTGTTCACTCCTTGGGAGAAGCTCCAGGTTTTGAGTTCTTCCGTGGTTGTGGTTGCTGTGCCAGAGCTGGGGTTTATGGCAAGATTGTGTCCCAGCCTCTGCTACTCACTTTGATGTGGTTTTCTTCTCTTGCCCAATGTGCAGTTGTCACTCAGCCAGCCTTTAGGTTTTTTTAAAGAGGAAATCGTTCCATATGTATCTGTAGACTCGGTGTGTCCATGGGAGGAGGTGAGTTCAGAATCTTCCTATGTTGACCTCTTGAACAAGAACCTTATTTCTCATTCTTTATCTGCAAGATAAAAGAATTTACTATACATTCATATTCAAATGCTATTAATGAAACCACATCAATATTAAGTAACTCTAGTGGTAACAGTACTAAGCTAAGGTTACAGAAACACTGTAATAATCCAATGCAGTATCAAAAGTTATATTTTGAAATAATGGGTTTTGAGTAAAACAGAATCTAAACGAACCTATTTCTAAAGGATTTGAACCTAAAGGATTTGAATTAGGATATTTTTAAATGGGTTATTTTTAGAAAGAAAAAAGACATAAAATAAAAATGGAAGAATGAAAGAAAGGAAAAAGGAATGGGTAGAGAGGGAAAAAAAGCTATAATAAAACTATTTCCTTCTATAAAATAATCTGTAAAATTCTAAGTGCTATATTTTCCAAGAGACATTGAAAATTTGGAATACATTCAAAAGTAAGTGACTGGATGTCACACTCCTGACTTTCTGCCCCTGATTGCCTTAGAACTGTACCTAGACAAATCTAGCAGTGTAGTTCAGTAGCCATACTCCTGTAGATGGTGAAACCTAAAAGAATAATATAATCTCCACACCTAAAATTTGTTGGTGAATTTCAAGGGAGGGTAGATTATCCGATTTTACTCATAGTATGTGGCTTTATATTTCATTTAACTGATCAACCTCTCTGTTTGTGATTAATTACATGAACAGTACCAGTTCAGTGTTTCCCAAGATGTAATATGCATTATATGACAGAAAATGCTCTGACTATAAGAATATTTTGAAACTCCATGTGGACTAAGCAAAGTCAAACCTTCTTCTTTACTGTATTATTTCTCTGGGCCTTGACTCTGATAATCTATACAATGACACTCTAGGAAGGGGGTGTGGTTTGCAGCATTTTCTGCACTTGTATGACAATGGAACACTTTTTCTGGAGCATTTCTTAAGGCTGGTTTGGAAAATCACTTCTCTAGTCCAGTCTTAACAGGATTTTTAGTTCACATTTTTTTTTTTTTTTGTGAGGTGATCAGCCCTGTGCTAACATCCGCCAATCCTCCTCTTTTTTTTTTTTTTTTTTGCTGAGGAAGACGGCCCTGGGCTAACATCCGTGCCCATCTTCCTCCACTTTATATGGGACGCCGCCACAGCGTGGCTTGCCAAGCAGTGCGTCGGTGCGTGCCCGGGATCCGAACCAGCGAACCCCGGGCCGCCGCAGTGGAGCACGCGCACTTAACCGCTTGCGCCACCGGGCCGGCCCCTAGTTTGTTCACATTTTTAATAGCTCAATAACCTGACATTTTATTTACACATTTCTTTATATTTTGTCAATATTTTCATTCCAATCTAATATCATCTCATTATGAGATATTTTAAATGCCTTGAAGTTGGAAATGCCAAATCCAATTGATTTTTTTAGAATATAAAAACTGATTTTACTTTGACTTTAAAGTATAGCCTCATACGTCTTTTTTTCTACCACAACCACTCTGCTCTGGGTAAGAGGTATAAAGTGGCCAGGTTTGGCCAGATTGGGGGCAGGGAGTTTCAGTCAACGTCAGCAGTTTTTTGGGGCAGCAAGCACAATCCCAAGTGGCCACAGGGTTTCAATCTGTGGCCCAAACTCCTTTCATAAATGCTGTCAGTCATCCCTGTGCCACTATATGCAAATGCTAGTAAGAATGCTTCTTAGAGTAGACTGTATGTAAATGTGGGAGGGAAGCCATACCTACTGGCTCCCACTCCTCTCCGACTTCACCTCCAAAATGAGCAGAGACAGTACGTAACAGAATATCACATACAGCCTGGACTAACCTTGATTGCACCTAAGATGGACAAGAGGGCAATGAGCCAGGGAGTTTTCTTCCGTAGTGAGAGTCTCAGCGGGTAGCTGATCAACTCACATACCTGAAAGCCTTTATCATCTCATTAGTTTCCAATTGTCTGCCCCTCAGTGCTCTCACACATCATTTAGCTAAAGCCTCAGCTGGTCTTTGTCAGCTCTCATCAGGAGATCTGCATCCCAGTGATATCAAATCGATTTTATATCACAAAAGTCAAATTGTAAGTTTGCTTCGCCAGCATCTATGAACTACTTTATAATAACAGAAATTCAGCATTTCCAAAACCTGTGTTTTGAAAATGCTGCCAGGTGAAGGCCCATAATGGATTTAGGAAGACCAATTAATTAGGATACTGTTTCATCTGTCAAGATTGTTTAGCAATAGCCAAGTTAACAGCTGTGTGTCGCTTCCAGGTGTATTGCTCAATTTCCAAACTTTCTTGTTGGTATTTTTAGAAGAGTTTAAAGCATCTGACCTCAGCCTTGACTTCACATTAGAATCATCTAGGGAGCTTTTAAATATACCGATGCCTAGGCTCCACCTCCAGAGATACTGATTTAATTGATCTGGGGTGAACTCTGAGCATTGGTAGTGTTTAAAAAGCTCCCCAGGTGACTCTAGTTTGAAACCATGGTAGAAAACCACTGGTTTATAATAACAGCAGTTGCTTTAACTTTTCTATGCTTTATAATAAGCTTCTGCTCGGTCAATTAAAAAAGTGTCCCATCAATAAAAAAAGAAATTAATATTTATTTGAGAGCTTTGATCTTTTTTTTTAAACCAATACGTTTCTGTACTGCCTCTAGAAAATCCATGTTTGAATACTCTCTCTTTAGCCTAGACTGCTTCCTATCCTTGATATAACAGATTCTTTGCTACCCTCAGAAGTGACATATACATTAAACAACTGCTGAATATTTATTGAGCACCTACTATGAGTAGGTTAGATTCTATGAGAAAAATTAAGATATTTAAAACATGTTATTAACCTCAAGACAATAATTTTATTTGTGAAGAAGGCATATTTATCTGAAATACAAAAATTAAATGATGCTTGTCAAACTAGAAATAGAAATCAGTATTTACCAACCTAGCTAGCTAACAAACTGTTGAAATTCTTCCCCTCCGGCCTTGAGGGTGAAACACCCTCACAGGGATGAGGGGAAAGGAGCTCTTATCTAAACTACAGTAGATTAAGTGGGAAGGGATGTGAGGTGACAAAAATTGGCCTTATTCGAAGACCAATGATTAGGGAACAGTTACAGACATTAGCAACATTGGTAGATCGCAGAACTAGCCCCAATTATTTCCTCTTCCTGTATTCACACATTGTAATGCTGTTCTCCTTTAATGCTATATTTGGCCATGTGACTTGCCAGCTGTTGGTGTGCCAGCTCTGAGTCTCCCATATTTCTGCTTGCCTCTTAGGCCTCTGTTGTCACCATGGGAACATGCCCTGGGTAGCCTGTTGGAGGATGAGACATGTGGATGAGAGCAGTCACCCCAGTGAACAGTAACCCCAGTGAACAGTCAGCTGACTCCAGACATGTGAGTAAGCACAGCCAAGTTCAACAGAGCCATCTAGCCAGCCCCCAGTTGACCCTGCACATGTGAGCAATACACTCAAAAAGATGAATAATTCAATAAGTAGAGGAATGGTATGAATAAAAGCATATGTCTATTTTATTCATCTCTCTAGGTTTTAAAATGTGAAAATTTTCCAGAATAAAGTCACCTTTCTAATTGCTACCTACACTGATACTTATTTCACCAATAGTTTTAGGACTGTTGCTGAGTATTCTGTAGAAATACATCTACCTTTGTATATTATCTGCCAGAGAACTACCTAAACCTTTTAAAAAGACAAAGCCTTATTTTGAGCCACACACTTTAAATTTGCTTCATCACCCAGGAAAATGGGAGGGAAGATGAAGTATCTGACTCCTTCTTAGTCTAGGAGTTGTACTTGGAGAAAAAAAGGTGATAATACCTTCTAAACTTAATTTGCTCTTTCCTCCTCCAGGGTTTTCAAACCATGCCCAATTGCTCTTACAAACAGCTCAAAACATCCAGGTTTATTAGAGTGTTGATACTCTCAGGAATAGATCCACCCACACAGCCAGTACATTTTTGCAGAAATTCGAGGCAAAGTGATACTCAGTGAACCTTTTGGAATTAATAAGGAGCACAGTATCGATAAAGAACTTAGGAAGGTACACAGTAAAGACAAAGAACTACCTAATTCACTCCCCATGTTCTTTAAAGTTTGCCATCGAACTTTCTCTGTGTTCCTACTGCCTGTTGCCAATAGCAATTCTTACTGGCTTCACACAGCAAATGCTTATTGTACCACCTGATCACAGGGGCACAGGATTGAGGATTAATCTTTATCCTTGGTTCATAACACATATTCATTGTTGGTCCAGGCATGATCTCTTTTATTATTTATGTAGGGGAGGAAGACAAATCCTCTACATTCTGAGTCCTTCTGGCTGGGCTATGAATTAAATTGACATGAGACAGAGAATAACAGGAGAAAATCAAACAAAGCTTTATAATATGTATACATGGGAGAGACTCAGAAAAACTGAGCAACTCATCAAAATGGTGGAGGCTGTTATCTTAAATATTATCTTCAGCTAAAGACAAAGGAGGATGTTGGGGGTAGGGGGAGTCAGTTATGGGAGATTACCAGAAAAGCACAGTAAACAAGACTAAGGTTATTATGCAGATTTAAGTTCTTGCCTTCTGCATTGATAAGTGTTTCTAGAGATAAGGTCATCCCCCCTTCCTCCTGGTACAGAGAAGGAGACATCTTGACAAATGGAGATTTCCCTTACAAACGTAAATATCTCTTACAAAGGGTAACTTCTACTTCTACTTGGTTTTCAGAGCTTTTCCCTTGTCTGCAATTTTTAAAAGTCACCAGCCCAAAATAATCCTTATGCCAAAGAGACACATTTTGGGGCGGCCAATTCTGATCCCCCACATTTCCTTGGTTAGATATGTATATATTTGTATTTGTCTGTTTATTTATCTATGTTAATAAGAAGAACCCGAGAAATCCACTCAACATGAAAAACAGAACCTTGATAATAACTTAAATTTACATATGTGACCCTATATAAACCATTCTCCTGCCCACCCCTCACCTAATGGAATTGCCATCTGAATCCTGTGCTCATCATTTCCTTAGGTTAAATTGCATAGTTTTAAATTATATGTATGTATTCCTAGAAAGTGTTTGCAAAGATATATACACATAGTTATAGATATATAGATACAGATATACAGGCTGTATGTTATCTTTTGGAATTTTTTAACTTAAAAATTCTGAGTTTCATGTATATCATATCTTGCTGTAATTTATTTATTTGAACTGCTGTACAAGATTCCTTTATGTGAACATACACAGTTCATGGTGCTGGCCCTGATATCAGTTCCCCTACATTAAACCCAGCACATATGGGGTTAAAACCAAAAGCACTCATCTGCTTTCCCTGCTCCTCTAAGTTACTTCCACATGTAGATATCGGTTGTTTTAACGTTTGTCACCCTGAATTCCACAAGGCGACTGGAAGTAACAAATTGTTAAAGTCCAGTTGGCTTTGTGCTGGGGCTCACTCTGAAGTTTGGTCCTTTGAAGCCTTGTTACAGGGAAACTGATATCCAGAGATTATCAAGAAGCTAAAGCTTCCCCAACTCCTTGGCTTCCTGGCGCCAAAATCCACTATTCATCACGGAGGCAGACAACCGAGGACACCTGCAGCTTCCCCTATCTCAGCCAAACACAGGCTGGTGGGAGAACGCTGAACTGCAAAGCCACAGCTCCCCCTCCCCTATCTAAAACCTTATAAACTTTGTAATCGCTAATTGGCGGCAAATTCCTTCCTCTCCTCAGGGCCCAATTTCAGGTAGCACAGGAAGATTGATCAATGGAACCCTGAACCTCCTGCCATAGATAAAGATAACATCTGAGTCGAGGCCAGAAGGTCTGCTCGGACTCTTGCACATTTGCTCCCCCGGATGCCTGTGGTCATGACCATCATGGCTTCTCTCCTTTGATCTCCCCTTTAAAAACTCTTGCTTGTAACTTTTTGGGGAGTCCGGGATTATAGCGTGAGCTGCCCATTCTCCTTGCTCAGTGCTTTGCAATAAAAATTCCTACTTTCTTCCACTACAGCCAGTGTCAGAGATTGGCTTGCTGCACGATGGGTGAGCGAACTCACTTCAGGTTCGATGTCATTGGTTCATCCATTCTCCTCTTGATGGATACTGTGTTCTTTCCATGTTTTTGCTCTTATGAACGGTATTACTATGGAAGTTCTTACATATGTCTCTGAATGTAAATGTATGAGTTTCTCTTGAGAATGGAATTGTTGAGTCATAGGGAATGTGTATGTACAATTTTATGAGATAATGCCAAATGTGTTCCAAAGTAGTTATACCAATTTAAACTCTCACTTGCAATCTATAAGTAACGCTGAGAATCTGTATTCTCTCCAACATGTGGTATTGTTATAAATTTTTATTTGAATTTTCACCAATTCAAATGGAAAAAAATTACATATCACTTTGATCTTGATTTGCATTTTATTCAACAGAACACATATTTTTAAATTTATTAGGAAGTTTTTTTATCATCTGTCAAATGCCTGTTCTTTATTTCCCCTCATTTTTCTATTGGGTTGTTTCTGGTTTCCTTAGCAATTTGTAGAAGATTTTTACATATTCCTAATATTTATTGTTTGTCATTTGTGTGATGACAAATACATTCCCAGTTTGTAACTTGACTTTTCACTTTCTTCAAGTTATCTCTTAAAGGTAATTTTCAAAAGTACAGAAAAGTTAAAAGAACAGTACAATGAACACCAATTGTTCACCATTGTTGACCCCAGATTCATCAATTGTTAACATTTTGCCACATTTACTGTTAACATATGTTTATGTGCATATTATTATTATTATTTTTTTTTGTGAGGAGATCAGCCCTGTGCTAACATCCGCCAATCCTCCTCTTTGTTTTTTTTTGTTTTTTTTTTGCTGAGGAAGACGGCCCTGGGCTAACATCTGTGCCCATCTTCCTCCACTTTATATGGGACGCCGCCACAGCATGGCTTGCCAAGCAGTGCGTCGGTGCGCGCCCGGGATCCGAACCAGCGAACCCTGGGCTGCCGCAGCGGAGAGCGCGCACTTAACCGCTTGCGCCACCGGGCCCGCCCTATGTGCATATTATTTTGCTAAACCACCTGAAAGAAAATTGTTGACATCATGATACTTTATCCTTAACTGCTTCACCATGTATCTCTTAAGAATAAGGACATTGTCCTATATAACCACAATACTATTATACTTTTAGAATAAAAAATATTTCTATAATATATAATATAGTGGCAATATTCTGATATCCCCAATTGTCCCCAAGTTGTCTTGTAGAGCTTTTAAATTGGATAATCAAAGTTCACAAATTTATTTTCGTTTTTATGTCATTTTTAATCTCAGTTCTGCCTTTTTTTCTAGTTGCTTGTTTTTTACATTTGTTTGATTCTCATGGCATTAAATTTTTGAGAATCTAGTCTATTATCTTTTAAAAACATCCTCCATTCTGAATTTTTATAATAATTTCCTCATGATTAGAATTAGTTCAAACATGTTTGGCATAAAAGCTTTATAGGGAATGTTACTACCTTACTGTGTCACATCAGAGCCTATCAAGTCTGGTTGTCTCACTGTTGGTGATACTAAATTTGATTACTTAGTTAAAGCAGTGTTGACCAGATGACTGTTGTAAAGATAGAGTTTGTTCTTTGCATTTACAGTCATGCATCACTTAATGACGAGGATACGTCCCGAGAAATGTGTCGTTAGGTGATTTCTTCACTGTGAGAACATTATAGAGTGTACTTACACAAGCCTAGATGGTATAGCCTACTACACACCTATGCTCTATCGTATAGCCTGTTGCTCCTAGGCTACAAACCTGTATAGTGTGCTACTGTACTGAATACTGTAGGTAATTATAAAACAATGGTATTTGTGTACTGAAACATATCTAAACATAGAAAAGATATAGTAAAAATACAGTATAAAAGATAAAAAATGGTACACCTGTATAGGGCGCTTAACCATGAATGGAGGCTGCAGGACTGGAAGTTGCTTTGGTGAGTCAGTGAGTGATGGTGAGTGGATGTGAGGTCCTAGGACATGACTGTACACTACTGTAGACTTTATAAACACTGTACACTTAGGCTACGCTATATTTATAAAAAAAATATTTTTCTTTCTTCAATAATTAACCTCAGCTTACTGTAATTTTATTTTATAAACTTTGTAAATTTCTTTAACTTTTTGACTCTTGTAATAACTTAGCTTAAAACACAAACACATTGTACAGCTGTACAAAATTTTTTTTCTTTATATCCTTATTCTATAAGCTTTTTTCTATTTTTAAATTTTTAACTTATTTTTCTACTTTTTAAACTTTTTTGTTAAAAACTAAGACACAAACACACACAGTAGCCTAGGCCTACACAGGGTCAGGATCCTCAATATCACTGTCTTCCACCTCCACATCTTGTCCCACTGGAAGGTCTTCAGGGGCAATAACATGCATGGAGCTGTCATCTCCTATGATAACAATGCCTTCTTCCGGAATACCTCCTGAAACACCTGCCTGAGGCTCTTCTTGAGGAGGTGTCACTCTTTTCAGAAATATGTCCATGGTGGTTTGCTTGGTTTGTTTCTTTTTTTCATCATAGATTTGCTGGTAAGCAGATAATGCACCATGAACATTCCTCTCTATTAAGGAAAACGTTTCAGTATTGGGTTCCATGTTTCCAAACTTTTTAAGGAGGTTGTTGAGGTCTGCCAAAGCTTCTGCTACACCCTTCACTGTGAATTTTCTTGGGGGGTTCTTCTTTTTCTTCTGCAGTTTCCTTTTCTCTTGCCTTTTCCTCAGCTATGCATTCCTATTCCAGCTCCAACAACTCCTCGTTAGTACCTTAGGAACCACATCCAGGAGCTCCTCAATGTTGTCCTCATCCATACCCAGGTTAAAGTTGCTTGCCATCTCAACCTCAGACTTGTTGATTTTTGCAACCTCTTCATCCTTGGCAAATCCTTTGAAGTCATGGATGAACCTCTTGAGTGTTTCTTCCAGATGCCATTCATACACTCCTTGGTGACATCACCCCAAGCCCAAGCAAGGTTCTTGATGCAGTCATACATGTTGTAATCCTTCCAGAATTACATCAGTATCTTCTCAGTATCTTCCTCAGTTGCAGCAGTAGCCTGGGCAAAGGTCTTCCTCAGGTTGTAGAACTTAAAATCTGCTATATCTCTTTCATCCGGTGGTTGTATCAAAGAGGTGGTGTTTAGAAGGGAGAAACACCGCTTTGATATTGGGATGAAGATAACCAATAAAAGGAGGATGTCCAGGAGCATTATCAACAATAAGCAAAATCTTGAAAGGTACGTTATTCTCCAAACAGTACTTCTCCATTTCCCTGGCGTAGCAATTCTGGAGGGCATCTTGGAAAAGGAGGTGGGTCATCCATGACTTCTTACTGCTCCTGTAGTACACTGGCAGTGTGTGCTTACTGATATGGTTGTAGGCCCTGGGGTTCTCATTGTGTCAGATCACAAAGGGTCTCAATTTGTAGCCTGCAACATTGCACCCAAGCAAGAATTTCATCCTATCCTTAAAAGCCTTGAAACCTGGCACTGACTTGGCCTCCTTATGGATTAAAATCCTTTCAGGCATCCGTTTCCAGAATAAGGAGTTTTAATCAATATTGAATATGGCAATATGGCAATATGAATACTCTGGCAAGTAATTTTCCTCCACAATCAGCTTATCTAGAGTTTCCAAAAATTCTTCAGCTGCCTTCACATTAGCACTCACAGACTCACCGCTCGCTTTCACATTATGTAATCAATAACGATTCTTGAATCATTTAAACCACCTAGGGCTAGCAGTAAATTCAACATTGTAATTGGGTCCAGCCTTTTCTTTCAACATTGCAAGCAAATTTTTTGCTTTGGTTGTGATCATCATGGTTTAAGAGGGATACACTTCTCTCTCTGGCCTTCAATCCAAGTCATTAGAAGTTTCCCCAGGTCTGATATAGGTCTTCCTCGAATTTTTGTTAATCTCTTTGCTTTTACTGAAGTAGATCCTTTAATAGCTTCTTGCACATTGTTCTTCTTCAAGATCATAGCTATGGTGGAATGGGACATGCCTGACCGGCGAGCGATAACCATCACTGATTTTCCACCTTCGTAGTCCTTAATCACTTCTAATTTCATTTCAGCTTAATCACTTGATGTGGCCTCTTACAGGCCACATTAGCAGTGGATTTTGTACACTTACGGGCCATGATAAACAAAGCAACACAAGATTAAATCAAGCACAAGAGAAAATGATGCAATCAAGAGATGTGGTAAACGTGAGGTGCGTGAGGCTGCTGCTGCTGTAACACGGCCTACAGTTTTACAGTAAACTATTTTTTTTTTTTTGTGAGGAGATCAGCCCTGTGCTAACATCTGCCAATCCTCCTCTTTTTTTGCTGAGGAAGACGGCCCTGGGCTAACATCTGTGCCCATCTTCCTCCACTTTATATGGGACGCCGCCACAGCATGGCTTGCCAAGCAGTGCGTCGGTGCGCGCCCGGGATCCGAACCAGCGAACCCCGGGCCGCCGCAGCGGAGCACGCACACTTAACCGCTTGCGCCACCGGGCCGCCCCCCAGTAAACTATTTTTTTATAAGTAGGAAAACTACACTCAAAAATAACAATAAAAAGTATAGTATAGAAAATATATCCCAGTAACATAGCCATTTATTATCAAGTATTATGTACTGTACATAATTATATGTGCTATACTTTCATCCGACTGGCAACACAGTAGGTTTGTTTATACCAGCATCACCACAAACACATGAGTAATGCATTGCACTATGATGTTACGATGTCACTAGGCAATAGGAATTTTTTAACTCCATTAAAATATTATGGGACCACCATTGTATATGCGGTCTGTCGTTGACCGAAACATCCTTGTATGGCACATGATGGTAGTAAGTAATCTGTGGGGTGGTACTTTAGTACCAAATAACCCCAATGGTTTTGACATCAATCAGTTCTTACGATTATTACATTAGATGTTGCAAATTGGTGATTTCCTAATTATATTAGTCTTTCCGAAGTTATTAGCTAATAACTTCTGTTAAAAAAAGCTTCACCCAACCACATTTTAGAAAATATATCATTATGAACTCATTTATTTTCTTTAACATTTAATGTGATATGATCAATTACCGTCAATATTTTTTAAGACGTTTTTTAGAGCAGTTTTAAGTTTACAGCAAAACTGAGGAAGTTACAGCGATTTCTCATATACCTCTTGCCCCTACACATGCATATCTTCTCCTTTTATCAGAGTGGTACATTTTTTACCAAGGATGAACCTATAGACACATCATAATCATCCAAAATCTGTAGTTCACTTTAGAGTTTACTCTTGGTGGTGTACATTCTATGGGCTTGGACAAAAGTATCACATATCTATCATTATAATCATTATAATTCATTACCTTCTGTGCTGTGCCTATTCGTCTCTCCCTCCCCTACCCCTGGCAACCACTGGTGTTTTTATTATCTCCATAGTTTTGCCTTTTCCAGAATGTCATATACTTAGAATCATATAGTATATAGCCTTTTCATTTTGGCTTCTTTTACTCAGTAATATTCATTTAAGGTTCTTCTCTGTCTTTCCATGGCTGGATAGCTTCTTTCTTTGTAGTGATGAATAAGATTCCATTGTCTGGCTGTACCACAGCTTTTTTATCCATTCACCTACTGAAGTACCTCTTGGTTGCTTCCAAGTTGTGGCAATTATGCATAAAGCTGATATAAGCATCCACATCCGGGTTTTTGTGTGGACGTAAGTTTTCAGCTCCTTTGGTTAGTAAATACCAAGGAGCACAATTGCTGGATCATATAGTAAATTATGTTTGGTTTTGTAAGAAACTGCCAAATTGTTTTCCAAAGTGGCTGTACCATTTTGCATTCTCAGCAGCAATGTATGAGAGTTCCTGCTGCTCCATATCCTCACCAGCATTCGGTGTTGTCGGTGTTCCATATTTTGGCCATTCTAATCGGCGCATAGTGGTATCTCATTGTTGTTTTAATTTGCATTTCGTGGATGACATGATGTGGAACATCTTTTCATATGTTTATTTGCCATCTGTTTATCTTCTCTGGTGTGGTGTCTGTTAAAGTCTTTGGCTCATTTTTTACTTGGGTTGTTTATTTTCTTATTGTTGAGTTTTAAGAGTTCTTTGTATATTTTGGATAACAGTCCTTTATCAGATATGTCTTTTGCAAATATTTTTTTCCCAGTCTGTGGCTTGTTTTCCTATTCTCTTGGTATTGTCTTTTGTAGAACAGAAGTTTTTAATTTTAATAAAGTCCTGCTTATCAATTATTTTTTTAATGGATTTTATCTTTGGCATTGTATCTAAAAAGACATCACCATACCCAGGGTCATCTAGGTTTTCTCCTATGTTATCTTCTGGGAGTTTTATAATCTTGTGTTTTACATTTAGGTGTATGAGCCATTTTGAGTTAATCTGTGTGAAGGGTGTAAGGACTATGTCTAAAGTAAATTCATTTTTTTGCATGTGGATGTCCACTTGTTCCAGCACCCTTTGTTGAAGAGACTGTCTTTGCTCCACTGTATTGCCTTTGCTCCCTTTGTCAAAGATCAGTTAATTATATGTATGTGGGTCTATTTCTGGGCTCTCTATTCTGTTCCTGTGATCTATTTGTCTTTTCTTTCACCAATACCACACTGTCATGATTACTGTAAGTAAGTCTTGAAGTCAGGTAGCATCAGTCCTCCAACTTTGTTCTCCTCCTTCAATATTGTTTTGGCTATTTGGGGTCATTTGCCTCTCCAGATAAGCTTTAGAATCAGTTTGTTGATATCTATAAAATAACTTGCTGAAATTTTGATTGGGATTGCATTGATTCTATAGCTCAAGTTGGGGAGAACTAACATCTTGACAATACTAACTCTTTCTACCCATGAACATGAAATATCTCTCCATTTATTTAGTTCATTTTTGGTGGTGTTAATGTAAATAATATTGTTTTTAATTTCAAATTCCACTTGTTCATTGTTGGTATATAGGAAAGCAATTGACTTTTGTATATTAACCTTATATTCTGCAACCCTGTTATAATCACTTATTGATTCCAACAGGTTTTCTGTTGATTCTTTCAGATTTCTACATATGATTATGTCATCTGCAAAGACAGTTTTATCTCTTCCTTACCAATCTGTATACCTTTTATTTCCTTTTCTTGCCTTATTGCATTAACAAGGGCTTTCAGTATGATAATGAAAAGGAGTGGTGAGAGGGGACATTCTTGCCTTGTACTTGATCTTAGTGGGAAAGCTTCAAGTGTCCCACCATTAAGTATGACACTAGCTGTAGGTGTTTTGAAGATATTTTTTATCAAGTTGAGGAAGTTCCCCTCTATTTATATACTACTGAGAGTTTTTATCTTGAATGGATGTTGGATTTTTTTCAAGTGTTTTTTTCTGCCTCTGTTGATTGTGATTTTTCTTTTTCAGTCTGTTGATAGGATTAATAGCATTAATTGATTTTCAGATGTTGAACCAGCCTTTCATACCTGGAATAAATCCTACTTGCTTGTCTTGTATAATTCTTTTTATACTCTTTTGGATTTGTGTTGCTAATATTTTGTTGAGTTGCAACAAAACAATACTTTGTTTAGTTGAGTTGCTAATATTTTTTTTACATCTATGTTCATGAGAGGTATTTGTCTATAGTATTCTTTTCGTTGAATGTCTTTGTCTAGTTTTCGTATTAGGGTAATGCTGGGCACATAGAGTGAGTTAGCAAGTATACCCTCTGCTTAATCCTCTGAAAGAGATTTTAGAGAAAAGGTATAGTCTCTTCCTTAAATGTTTGGTAGAATTCACCAGTGAACCTGGTTATTCCTGTTTTGGAACGTTATTAATTATTGATTCAAATATCTTTAATAGATATAGGCCTATTCAGATTGTTTAGTTCTTGTGTGAATTTTGGCATATTGTATCTTTTAAGGAATTGGTCCATTTCATCGAGGTTATCAAATTTGTGGGCATAGAGTTGTTGTTAGTATTCCTTTATTATCCTTTTAAAGTCCATGGAATCTTAAGTGATGTCTCCTCTTTCATTTCTGATATTGGTAATTTGTGTCCTCTCTTTTTTTCTTAGGTGGCCTGCCAAGTGTCTTATTGTTTTTATTGGTCTTTTCAAAGAACCAGCTTTTGGTTTTGTTGATTTTCTCTATTGATTTTCTGTTTTCAATTTCATTGATTTATGCTCTAATTCTTTGTGTTTTTTTTTCTTCTGCTTACTTTGGATTTAATTTGCTCTTCTTTTTCTGGTTTTCTAAGGTGGAAACTTAGATAATTGATTTTAGATCTTTCCTCTTTTCTAATGAATGGATACAATGCTATAAATTTCCCTCTAAGGACTGCCTTTGCTGCATCTCATAAATTTTGTTTTCATTTTCATTTAGTTCAAATAATTTTAAATTTCTCTTGAGATTTATTCTTCGACTCATGTTTTATTTAGAAGTGTGTTGTTTAATCTCCATGTATTTTAGGATTTTCCAGCTGTCTCTCTGTTAATTATTTCTCACTTAACTTTATTGTGGTCTAAGAGCAGACTTTGTATGATTTCAGTTCTTTTGAGTATGTTAAGGTGTGTTTTATGGCCCCAAATGTGGTTTGTCTTGGTGAATGTTTCATGTGAGCTTGAGAAAAATGTGAATTCTGCTGTTATTGGATGAAGTAGTCTATAGATGTCAATCATATCCAGTTGATTGATGGTGTTGTTGAGTTCAACAGTGTCCTTACTGATTGTCTGCCTGCTGGATCTGTCCATTTCTAAGAGAGGAGTGTTGAAGTCTCCAGCTCTGATAGTGGATTCATCTCTTTCTCCTTGTACTTTTATCAGTTTTTCCTATGTAGTTTGATGCTCTGTTGTTAGGTCAGCATACTTTTCAATTTTCAAATTGTTCCAAATTAGGTTAGCAGAAGCCCATTCAAATCACCATCTTTGTTTATTGACACGACTCCATTAGACTGAGCATTTCTTTGCTTTTGGGCTATAAAGAAATTCATTGCTTACCATACACTTCCCTGCCCAAGACCTATAATCACCTGTTTCTCCAAAAATCCCTGGTTCCTTTTCATGGAGAATGCTATTTGGAAATGAAGATCTGGGTAGTAATGGTGCTCTTTGCTACTTGAGGGTGAATTGCTCATACAATTCTGGACTGTTTTTTCCATTAATCTATCTACTCAAGCACTGGTACCATGCTCTTTGATTATGTAGACTTACGTTATATTTTAAT
This sequence comes from Diceros bicornis minor, assembly GCF_020826845.1. Classification (NCBI taxonomy): domain Eukaryota; kingdom Metazoa; phylum Chordata; class Mammalia; order Perissodactyla; family Rhinocerotidae; genus Diceros; species Diceros bicornis. Next base: position 23,637,996 of record NC_080781.1, read on the forward strand.
ATCCAGTACAGCAATCTTTATAATTGCTTTACTCAGGCAGAATTTTAACGACATATCTTAATTTTCTTTTTCCCCTGAGGAAGATTTGCCCTAAGCTAACATCTGTTGCCAATCCTCCTCTTTTTTTTTTTTTTTTGGCTTCAGGAGGATTAGCCCTGAGCTAACATCTATGCCAATCTTCCTCCATTTTTTTTGTATGTGGGACACTGCCACAGCATGACTGGTAAGTGGAGTAGGTCTGCGCCTGGGATGCAAACCCACAAACCCAGCCTGCTGAAGCAGAGCATGCAGAACTTTAACCACTTAGTCCCAGGGCCAGCCCCAACATATCTTAATTTTAACATAGTTGAATATATAGGTAGTGTATAGTTAGTGTTTGGTGAAAGCATTATGCACCATCTTGTTGAATTTACTCATTGTCATGTGATTTATTTTAGCCAAGTGGGAGCATTTGTCACTCCAGGCAGAATATTTAAGAGGCAGCATGAAATTAAATTAAACATGTTTTCTTTTTTTTGCCCTTATAATCATGAAAGTTTTTTTTTAAATGAAGCTTTGCTCAGCCTGGGTCCCTGAGTAATGAGCACAGCTCTTTTGCTACAATGGACATATAGTGCGTTATTTAAAGCCTAATTTACCCTGACTGAAAAATCTTATTTTTATTGTTGTGGGTGGTTGTACTGTTTGCAAAGAAATCCTTTTCTTTTCCAAGGTTTAATAGATCATTACCTCTATATTTTACTAAGGGCTTTAAAGTTTAATTTGGACATTTAAGTCCTTCATCTATGTGGAGTTGATTTTTCTTAATGGTGTATAGTAGGAGTGCAATTTTATTTTTTATCACATGTGGATAAACTTTTTTTTTCCCCCAAAGCCCCAGTAGATAGCTGTATGTCATAGTTGCACATCCTTCTAGTTGCTGTATGTGGGACACGGCCTCAGCATGGCCGGAGAAGCGGTGCGTCAGTGCGTGCCTGAAATCCGAACCGGGCCGCCAGTGGCGGAGCACGTGCACTTAACCGCTAAGCCACGGGGCCGGCCCTGGATAAACTTTTTTAGGTCCATCTATTGAGTAGACACTCCTTTACAATCTGATCTAGCACAAGACCTCTGTGATACACTGAAGTTCCATACAAATGAGTTTTATTTCTGGGCTTTCTGTTCGACTCCACTGGTGAACGTGTCTATCCCCATGCCAGTGATACACTTAATTAATATAGGATTATAATAGCTAATGATATGTTGGAGCAAGCCTCATCTTCCTTTTTTTCAGAAATGTCTTTTTCTATAAATATTATAATCGGGTTATTAAATTCTATGAAAATCCCTTAAAGAATTTATTTGAAATTGCTGTTGGGATGTGGAGGGAATTCCATTGAATCTGGAGATCAAACTAAAAAACAACTGTTATTTTTATAAAATCGTCTTCCTGTCAAAGAATATAGCATATTTTTCTATTTGTTTAGGTCTCATTTAACGTCACTTAATAATTTTATAATTATTTCCTGTAAATGTTTTGCATATGTATTTTTATTCTTAGATATGTGAGATTCTAAGATAATAGCGTAAGTAGTACACATTTTTGAATATACATTTTTTAAAATATATTTTGAGTTCCTTGTTTTTCATATATAGTAATGTGATTGGTTTGTGTAAATTAGTCTTATATCAAACTGCTAAACTCACCTATTATTTCTAAGTTGTCTGAAGATTTTTTTTTCTGTAAATTATTATATCATCTCTAAATAATTAGTTTTATTTCTTCCTCTCTAAGTCTTTTGTCACTAATATCTCTTACCTGCTGTATTTTGCTGACTACAACCTAGGACACAATATCGAATTGAAGTAGTAATAGTAAGCACCCTTGTCTTCTTTCTGGTTTTAAAGAAATGTTTCTAAAATTGGCCCACTTAGATTAATTGTTGTCTAGGTTTTTTTAATGGATATTCTTTTTTAAAAAAATATTTGATGAGGTCACATTGGCTTATAACATTGTATAAATTTCAGGTGTACATTATTATATTTGTTTCTGTATAGACTGCATCCTGTTCACCACCAACACTCTAGTTTTTATCCGTCACCGTACATACATGCCCCTTTACCGCTTTTGCCCTCCCCACACCTTCTTCCCATCTGGTAACCCCTAATCTGTTCTCCTTATCTATATGTTTGTTTACCTTCCACATATTAGTGAAATCATATGGTATTTGACTTTCTCTGTCTGACATATTTCACTCAGCATAATACCCTCAAGGTCCATCCATGTAGTCACAAATGGCACAATTTTGTCTTTCTTATGGCTGAGTAGTATTCCATTGTATATGTATACCACATCTTCTTTATCCATTCATCTGTTGATGGGCACTTGGGTTGCTTCCACGTCTTGGCTATTATCAATAATGCTGCAATGAACATAGGGGTGCATAAATGTTTTTGAATTTATTTATTTCATGTTCTTTGGATAAATATCTAGTAGTAGAATAGCTGGATCATATGATATTTCTATTTTTATTTTTTTGAGAAATCTCCATAATGTTTTCCATAGTGGCTGCACCAGTTTGCATTCTCACCACCAATGGATGAGAGTTCCCTCTTCTCCACATCCTCTCCAACACTTCTTATTTCTTGTCTTTTTAATTATAGCCATTCTGATGGGTGTAAGGTGATATCTCATTGTAGTTTTGATTTGCATTTCCTTAATAATTAGTGATGTTGAACATCTTTTCATGTGCCAGTTGGCCATGTGTTTATCTTCTTTGGAAAAATGTCTGTTCGTATCCTTTACCCATTTTTTTGATCCGGTTATTTGTTTTTTTGTTGTTGAGTTGTATGAGTTCTTTCTATATTTTGGAAATTAACACCTTGTCTGATATATGATTTGCAAATGTTTTCTCCCAGTTGGTGGGTTGTCTTTTGATTTTGTTGATGGTTTCCACTGCTGTGCGGAAGCTTTTTAGTCTGATGTAGTCCCATTTATTTTTTCTTTTGTTTCCCTTTCCTGAGTAGACATGGTATTCGAAAAGATACTGCTAAGACCAATGTCAAAGAGGGTGCTGCCTAAATTTTCTTCTAGGAGTTTTATGGTTTCAGGTCTTACATTCAAGTCTTTAATCCATTTTGAGTTAATTTTTGTGTATGGTGTAAGATAATGGTCTTTCATTCTTTTGCACGTGGCTGTGCAGTTTTCCCAGCACCATTTATTAAAGAGACTTTCCTTTCTCCATTGCATTGTTTTGGCTCCTTTGTTGAAGATTAGCTGTCCATAGATGTGTGGGCTTATTTCTGGGCTCTCAATTCTGTTCCATTGATCTGTGTGTCTGTTTTTGTGCCAGTACCATGCTGTGTTTATTACTATAGCTTTGTAGTATATTTTGAATTCAGGGAATGTGATACCTCCAGCTTTGTTCTTTCTTCTCAGGATTGCTTTTGCTATTTGGGGTCTTTTGTGGTTCCATATAAAGTTTAGAATTATTTATTCTGTTTCCATGAAGAATGTCACTGGGATTCTCATTGGGATTGCATTGAATCTGTAGATTGCTTTAGGTAATATGGACATTTTAACTATGTTTATTCTTCCAATCCATGAACGTAAAATATCTTTCCATTTCTTTATGTCGTCTTTGATTTCTTTCAATAATGTCTTATAGTTTTCAGTGTATAGGTCTTTCACCTCCTTGGTTAAATTTATTCCTACGTATTTTATTCTTTTTGTTGTGACCGTAAATGGGATTCTATTCTTGATTTCTCTTTCTGCTAGTTCATTGTTGGTGCAGAGAAATGCAACTGATTTTTGTATGTTGATTTTATGCCCTGCAACTTTACTGTATTCGTTGATTATTTCTAATAGTTTTTTGGTGGACTCTTTAGGGTTTTCTATATATAGAATCATGTCATCCACAAGTAGTGACAGTTTTACTTCTTCCTTTGCTTTCTGGATCCCTTTTACTTCTTTTTCTTGCCTAATTGCTCTGGCTAAAACTTCCAGTACTATGTTGAGTAAGAATGGCGAGAGTGGGCATCCTTGTCTTATTCCTGTTCTCAGTTTTTCACCATTGAGTATGATGTTGGCTGTGGGTTTGTCATATATGGCCTTTATTATGTTGAGATAATTTACTTCTTTACCCATTTTATTGAGAGTTTTTATCATAAATGGATGTTGGATCTTGTCAGATGCTTTCTTTGCATCTATTGACATGATCGTTTGATTTTTATTCTTCATTTTGTTAATGTGGTGTATCATATTGATTGATTTGCAGATGTTGAACCATCCCTGCATCCCTGGAATAAATCTCACTTGATCATGGTATATGATCTTTTTAATGTATTGTTGTATTTGATTTGCTAACATTTTGTTGAGGATTTTTGCATCTATGTTCATCAGTGATATTGGCCTGTAATCTTCCTTTTTTGTGTTGTCATTGTCTGGTTTTGGTATCAGGGTAATGTTGGCCGCATAAAATGAGTTAGGAAGCATCCCATCCTCTTCAATTTTTCAGAAGAGTTCGAGAAGAAAAGGTATATTAAATCTGCTTTGAATGTTTGATAGAATTCACCAGAGACTTTTGTTTGTTTTTTGGAATGTTTTTCACTACTGTTTCAATCCCTTTGCTTGTGATTGGTCTAATCAGGTTCTCTATTTCTTCTTGATTCAGTTTTGGGGGATTTTATCATTCTAAGAATTTATTCATTTCTTCTAGGTTATCCAATTTGTTGGTATATAGCTTTTCATAGTATTCTCTTATAATCCTTTGTATTCCTATGGTGCCTGTTGTAATTTTTCCTCTTTCATTTCTGATTTTATTTATTTGAGTCTTCTCTCTTTTTTTCTTAGTCAGTTTGGCTTATGGTTTGTCAACATTGTTTATCTTTTCAAAGAACCAGCTCTTAGTTTCTTTGTTCCTTTCCATTGTTTTTTTAGTCTCTATTTTGTTTATTTCTGCTCTGATTTTTATTATTTCCTTCTTTCTGCTGAATTTGGGCTTTGTTCTTCTTTTTCTAGTTCTTTTAGGTACAGCATGAGATATTTATTTGATATTTTTCTTATATTTTGAGGTGGGCCTATATTGCTATAAACTTACCTCTTAGTACCGCTTTTGCTGCATCCCATAGGTTTTGGTATGTTGTGTTTTCATTTTCATTTGTCTCCAGGTACTTTTTGATTTCTCCTTTGATTTATTCATTGATCTAATATTTGTTCAGTAGCATGTTGTTTAGTCTCCACATATTTGTGACTTTTCCAGCTTTTTTCTTGTAGTTGATTTAACTAAAAGGGACATTCCACGAAGAAGACATAACACTTATTAATATATATGCACCTAACACAGGAGCACCAAAGTGTATAAAGTAACTATTAACATACCTAAAGAGAAAAATTAGCAGCAACACAATAATAGTAGAGGACCGTAACATCCTGCTTACGTCAATGGATAGATCATCCAGACAGAACATCAACAAGGAAATAGTGTCCTTATATGAAACACTAGACCTGATGGACTTAATAGATATATATAGACCATTCCATCCAGAAACAGCAGAATACATAGTCTTCTCAAGTGCACATGGAACATTCTCAAAATAGACCATATGTTGGGAAACAAAGCAAGCCTCAATAAGTTTAAGAAGATTGAAATCATATCAAGCAGCTTTTCCAACCACAATGGTATGAAGATAGAAATAGATATTCTTTATCAGGTTATAGAAATTCCTTTCTATTCCAAATTTACTAAGAGTTTTTATTAAGATTTTATGTTAATTTTTATCAAATATCTTTTTCTGCATCTATTTAAGTGATATGTTTTTTCATTTCAAATCCATAAATAAATTGATTATCTAAAATGAAACCACATTTATATATCTGAGATAAGCCAACTTGAACACACAGTATATATATATTTTTGTACATTGTTGGAATTGATTTGTTACTGTATTTTTTAGGATTTTGCATGAGAAAAAAAGCCTAACAACTTTTCTTACTTTTAAAATCTTTGTTTGGTTTTGGCATCATCAAGATTATCCTTGTTTTGTAAAATTAGGTCAGGAATATTACTCTTCTGCTCTCAAAAGACTTTGCTTAAGAGTGACATGAATTTGAGTGTTTGGGAATATGTTCATGTAATGCTTTTTTTTTTTATTTCTTTAATTAGTATACAACTAATAATTTGTAAGAATTTTTCCAGTTTGTCCACATTGTTATAATTGTTGACATGTTGCAGCGGGAAGAACTCTCTTATTATCATTTCAATTTCTACACTGCCCATAATTATGTCTCAGTTTTAATCATATTTTTTCTTTGTGTCCCCACTCTTCTCTTATTCAATCTTGTTAGAAGTCTGTTAATTTTGTTTGTTTGTTTTTAAAGAACTAACTTCAAGTTTTAAAAAATAATTTTACTGTCTTTCTTTTACTGTTTCATTTAATTTTTCTCTTATAATTAACTGCTTCCTTCTATTTTTTAAGATAGTCTATTGTTCATTTTCTACTTTCTTAATTTGGACACTTACTTCATTTATTTTGAGCCTGTGTTCTCTTATGAGTATTGAAGTCTTTAAATTTATCATGATGAAGCACTTTTCCCTGCCTTACACAGTTTTGCTATGTAGTATTTTCATTGCCACTCATCTCTGTTTTATTTAAAATTTATATTATGATTTTATGATTATTTAGCATTGTATTTCTAAATTTACAGTGTTGGGGATTTTATGTCATTTCATTATTAACTTCTAAATTATATTGATTTCAGAATGCACAGAGAATATGATGCCTAATCTTTGAAATTTGCTGAGCCTTGCTTTTCACATAATAAATCACCAGTTTAGAATGTATTCCACGGGTTCTAAAAAAGGATATGCTTTCTCTTTGAGTTGGGTGGAGAATTCTGTGTTTGTTCAATAGGTCAAACTTGTTGTTAGCACGTTTCCAGATATTTCATATTATTGCTTTTTTGTCCACTTGCCATATCAAAAAGAGTCATGTTAAAATCTACAATCCCATTTACAATAGCGTCAAAAAGAATAAGTTTAACCTAGGAGATGAAAGATCTGTACATTGAAAACTATAAAACACTGAGGAAAGAAATTGAAGAAGATAGAAATAAAGGGAAAGATATTCTGTGTTCATGGATTAGAAGAATTAATATTGTTAAAATGTTCATACTACTCAAAGCAATCTACAGATTTAATATAATCTCTATCAAAATTGCAATGGAATTTTTCACAGAAATAGAAAAAACAATCCTAAAATTTGTGTGGCACCACAAAAGACCCCAAATAGTCAAATAAATCTTGAGAAAGAAGTGGGATGCATCACACTACCTTATTTAATACTAAATTACAAAGCTATAGTAATCAAAACAGTGTGATACTTGCATAAAAACCAGACACATAGACCAATGGAACAAAATCCAGGGTCCAGAAATAAACTCCTGTATATGGTCAACTAATATTTGACAAGGGAGACAAGAACACTCAATGGGGAAAGGATAGTCTAATTCAATAAATGGAACTTGGAAAATTGGATATTCACAAGCAAAAGAATGAAATTGTATGCCTATTTTACACCACTCACAAAAAATTAACTAGAAATGGATTAAAGGCTTAAATGTAAGACCTAAAACCATAAAACTCCTGGCAGAAAACATAAGGAAAAAGCTCCTTGACATTGGTATAGGCAATGATATTTTGGATATGGCACCAAAAGCACAAGCAGCAAAAGCAAAAATGAACAAGTGAGACTATATCAAACTAAAATGTTTATCCACAGCAAAGGAAACAATCAACAAAATGAAAAGAAAACCTATGGAATGGGAGAAAATATTTGCAAACCATATATCTGATAGGGATCTAATATCCAAAATATATAAGGAATTCATACAGCTCAATAGCAAAAAAAACCCAAACAATCTGATTAGAAAATGGACACAGGGCCTGAACAGACATTTTTTCCAAAAAAGACATACAAATGGCCGTCAGGTATATGGAAAGGTGCTCAACATCACTAATCATCCTGGAAATGAAATCAAAACCACAATGAGAAATCATCTCACGTCTGTTAGAATGGATAATTTCAAAAAGTAAAAAAATAACAAGTGTTGGCAAGGATGTGGAGAAAGTAGAATCCTTGTACACTGTTGGTGATATTCTAAATTGGTACAGCCATTATAGAAAACAGTATGGAAGCTCCTTAAAAAATTAAAAATAGAACTACCATATGATCCAACAATCACACTTCTGGGTAAATATCCAAAGGAAATGAAACCAGTATCTTTAAGAAATATCTGCACACTCATGTTCATTGAAACATTATTCACAATAGCCAAGATAGGGAAACAACCTAAGTGTCCGTCGACAGATAAATGAATAAAGAAAATGTGGTATACATATGTATAGTGGTGTATATATATAGTAGAATATTATTCAGCTTTAAAAAAAGGAAAATTATGCCATTTGTGACAACATGGATGAACCTAAAGGACATGATGCCAAGTGAAATAGCTAGGCATAGAATGAGAAATACTGCATGATTTCACTTATGTGTGGAATCTAAAAATGTTGAACTCATAGAAAGAGAGAGTAGATTGGTGGTTGTCAGGGGCTAGGGTGAGAGAAATGGGGAGATGTTGGCCAAAAGGTACAAACTTTTAATTATAACAAGAATAAGTTCTGGAGATCTAATGTACAGTATGGTGCCCATAGTTAATAATAATACATCATATGCTTGAAATTTGAAAAAAAGAAAAAACATGAAATGGAGAGGAAGTATAGAAAATATTTAGTCAAGAGCCTGGAGAACAGTAAGTCCTTGGTAAATTTCAAATATTAATAAAAGAGGTATAATAATTATTATCATTATATTCATTTCCTCTAAAATTTTGGCCTTCAATTTTCTGTCTATATCTTTTTTACCTGCTTTCATGTTTTATATGTTATCACAGGTATTCAGTGGAGTTAAAGCAATTCACAAATGAGATTTTTTTAATTCAAATTATCCCCAAAGTTGAAAATGATATAATTAAATTTTGCAGAAATGTTTGACAAGGGAAAATGTTCACTATGCATTTTGCCTTTAAAGAATTAATATTTCAAAGTATATGCTGCAAAAAATGATGAAGTTAATGCAGTGATATTTTGACTGACTTTATTTCTGAGTGGTATAACAAGTGGTTCTTAAAATATTTCCCTTCACAATCCAAAAATGTTTATTTCATTGTGTATTTCTTCTATAACCATAAATTAGTTTTAAATTAATTTTAATAACCTAATACATATTATAAAATTATTTCTAGGGACTTGTATAAATCTAGAGTTTATCAAATATATTATCGTATTTAGATCACAATGTTTTAATCTCATTAAGCAAAATTGTTTTATTATTATTAATTTTTAGACATCGATGTCTTATGTAAAGAAAATTTCTGTCCAAAAGAAAATTAGTAAGCATATCATCTACACATGCTATGGAAAAAAAGGAATTAATTGAAACTATGCAAGTTAAACACTAATTATAGTGCCTAATATATTTATTTGGGGATGAGGAGAGTGATGGCATTCAAAAGCTCTTGGGATAATTTTTACTAGAAACATACTAGAAATAACCTAAATATCCATTATTTTTGGAATGAATAAAATATTATGTATTTGTTGCATTTAAATTGTAAAACATATATATATGTGTCAGCAAAAAAATTTGTTAGGATAAAGGTGAATTTATCAATTACTCATTAGTTGTATTATATCTGTGAGTATATATTTTAAGAGCATATATACCTAGAATTTTTACCTTTCCAGTGAGTTGTAACTGTTATTGTCAATTTAGTTACCTACTCTATCTCTAATAATGCCTTTTGTTTTAAGTTGTATCTTTTTTGATAGTAATGTAGATATGTCAAGCCTTTTGTTGTTGTTAGTATTTGGCTAATATGGCTTGCCTGTCCTTTTACTTTAAACATTTCCTTTTCCTTATGCTTTAGCTTTCATTCTTGTTAATAGCATAAACATGGATTTTTAAAGCCAGTCTGATAATCTATTTTAACTAGCCCATCTTCTTTTGTGATACATTTGGTCCTGTTTCTACTACATCACTATGTCTTACTTTTCTATATTTCCTTTAAATAGATGTGACATTTGTCCTCAGCAAGTGCCTGCTCCCACTAGAGATTTGGTTTTTAAAATAAATATATACATAAATGTTAGAATAATCTTATAAAAACCAACAGAATATTGTATCTTTAGGCCATATGTTTCATTTCCAAAGGAAAGTACCCAGAGCCAATGCTTATAAGGGTGTTGAGGGCAGCGAGTCAGCCATACTAGGCTAGGTATTCAGTAAACAAGGATTTATTCAGGGGATGGGTTTTAATTTGTTTCTTATGCACTGTTGTAGAAATGGGAATCCAGCTATATTTACCATGATTGTTTTCCTAGATTCTCAATATTTCAGTATACATTTGTTTCATTGAATTGTAACTGGCCTATGATGAACCACCCTCTACTGTCTATCTGAAAAAGAATTTGGGAGTGATGTCACCACGATGGCAACATAGGTCGTTCCTGACTTTTCTCCCCCTCACAAGAAGAACAGCTAACAACTATTCATGAACAAGACACCACTTAGAAAATCCTAGAATATGAGGATAGGCTGAAAGCACCCCAGGCACCACAGACACCAAGACAGACTGCATTCTAAGGGTAATAGTGCTGATTGCACTGCCCCTCCCCCAGGCCAGCACAGAGCACCACACGGAGAGATCTCCTCTGAGCCTCCAGTTTCTCCAGTGGGAAAAGAGAGCCTGGAGGAACAACCAGTTCCCCCAGCATTGTGGGTCACCTTGTGGGAACCCCTACACTGATCTCCCCCCAGGGGGATTGCAGGAGAATCTGCCAGGCTCAACCACTGGAAATCTAACTATGTGTGAGAAGGGGGGAGGGCCTTGCAACAACCAGCAGATGGATCTTGGCAGACTGAATTCGTACCTGAGGTGCCCCAGGTACCTCCCATAATCCCAACTAGCAGCCCTGCTCATCTGCAGAACCGAGTTGGTGGCACACTCTGACCAGGGAACTCATTGGGGTGCAGATCTGCCTGATTTGTGTCATCAAATGAGGAGTTTTGCCAGCCCTAGACCCTAGTTTGCCCATGCCCAGGCAAGGAGCTGAGCCATAGCCCCACCCATTTGGGAGAGTATCTCCCGGCCTCATCTGGAGACTGAGAGGCAAGCGGGCAGAGCTAGTCACCCCCAGAGCATAGCCAGTCTTAGGTGTGAAACGTTCCCCTCCTATGCTCAGACAGAGGGATTAATTTATAGCCAAGGCTAAAGGTAGCTTCTATCCCCTCCCAACTGAAAAGCCTGCTTCAAAAAAACATTGAGAGTTGCCTAGAGTGACGCCTCCCCATCCCACTCAGGCAAGTGAGCTGAAACATAGCCCTACCCACTGTGACTCCAGGGCCCCATCTGACCAAAAGGGCTGGCAAGAAGACCTGGGAGCTGTGTAACCAACAATACTGGAGCTGAAAGACAGGAAGGAAGAGATGATAGTTTGCAGAGCAAAGCCAGTGGCCCTGTCTGGCCAGGGAACTTGGGGCATGGGTCAGCTTGAGTTAAGAAAGCAAAGAGCTTTACCAGCTTTAGAGCTGCTTCTCCTGCTGTGCCAGGGCAGGGAAACTAATTCAGCCCTACTCATTGCTGAATACAGCCTTCAGCCTGCCTGACCAGAGAACCTAACCAGAGCACACAGGAAGCTGTGTAGTTCATCCAACAGCCATACTTAAGTGACACTTGAACAGATTGCACAGGCCCTAGCTTTCTCCATCTGCAGAGCAAAACCAGTGGTTTTACCTGACCAGGGAATTCACTGCACACTCTTGCCTGATTTGGGTCCCCAAACAAGCTGTACAGGCCTTAGGTCCTGTCCTACTGCCCTGCCAGGGCAGGGAAACAAATTCATAGCCCCATCTCTGACTGAATATAGTACCTAGTCCCAACCATCTAGTAAGCCTGACCAGAGAATCCAGGAAACCACAGAGCCCATCCTACAGCCTCACTTGGGAGGGAACCAAGCCAGAAGTCCTATCCAACTGTTCTCAGCCAGTGGCATACCTCCCCATCTCTGACCTCAGAGGTCAAACAGTTGCCTTGCCCCAAAATAAACCATAATAGCAGTCCCCCACCCCCCCACCCAAGAATATTGCCAGCAGACATGCCCACAAACCCAAACTGAGCTGATTGGTAAAGATCTGTCTCTGCCAAAGCAAATATGTAAAGTTTGGAAGTGGAACCTGATAACTCAAATGTGCAGATGCCAATGTAAGAAATCAAGGATCATGAAAAACAAAGTAAATATAACACCACTAAAGGAAACTAATTAAGCTCTAATACTGATCCTAAAGAAACAGAGATCTGTGAACTGTCAGATAAAGAACTCAGAATAATCCTCTTAAAGAAGTTTGGTAAACTACAAGAACATACAGACAACTAAACGAAGTTAGGAAAACAATATGTGAACAAAACAAGAAGTTCAACAACGAAATAGAAACCATTAGAAAAAAAAAACAAACCAGAAATCCTAGAGTTGAAAAATACAGTAACTGAACTAAAGAATTCAATAGAGAGTTTCAAAAGCAGACTTGACCATGTAGAAGAAAGACCACATCCTCAGTGACCTGGAGGATAGGACATTAGATATTATCCAGTCAGAGGAGCAAAAAGAAAAAAGAATGAAAAACAGTGAAGAAAGCCTCCAAGACTTATGGGACACAATGGAAAGAAACAATATTGGAATTATGGGAATTCCAGAAGGGGAAGAGAAAGAGAAAGGGAAAGTATATTTAAAGAAATAATGGCTGAAAACTTCCTGAACCTCAGGAGAGAAATGGATGTTCAGATCCATGAGCCCCAGAGGGTCCCAAATATGTTGAACCTGAGTAGCGCTACACCAAGACACGTTATAAGTAAATTGTCAAAAGTCAAAGACAAGGAATTTTAAAAGCAGGAAAAGAACAGAGAAGTTACAAGGGAACCCCCATAAGATTTTTGGTGGATTTCTCAACAAACTATTCAGGCCAAAGAGAATGGGATGACATATTCAAAATATTGGAAGAAAAAAACTGCCAATCAAGAATTCCATACCCAGTAAAGATGTCCTTCAGAAATGAAGTAGAGATAAAGACTTGCCCAAATGAACAAAAGCTGAGGGAGTTCATTACCATTAGACCTGCCTTACAAGAAGTACTAAAGGGAGTTCTTTGAATGGAAGTAAAAGGATGCTAAGTAACATCATAAAAACATAAAAGTTAACATAAAACTAACTAGTGATGGTAAATATATAGTCAAAGTTAGATTCCATAATTTGGTAACAGGGATGCATAATTCACTTACAACTCTGGTTTAAAGATTAAAAAAATGTGGAGTGACATCAGCATCCTGGTGGCATGAGTTGTTCCTTTTTTCCCTCCCCTTTGATTTACAACTAATCAGACATCCATAACAGAAAAAAAGTGCCTCTACACAGCATACCAGGACACCCAAGAGATCCATCGAATTTTGCACCTGAAAGTGGGTGAATTACACCATGGAGGAGGCTGTGGAGCAAGGGGAGTTGTTGCAGAAGTGGTGGTGGCAGAGAAAGCGGTAAGTCTGACAGTGGGCCAGCATGACTTTTCTGGCAGAGGAGGTGGAGGATGAAGTTGGAGAGCAGGGGTCTGCCTGGCCACACATTCTGTAGCTAGAGGGACCCATTGCTCTCTCTGAGGAGAGACTACTGTGAATGGGGGAAGGGAAAGGAAAGGGAAGTGGGAAGACAAAGAGAACTGAAGGAAAGTGTCTCCTGCTATCTGCCCAGAGATTCTGGCAAGAGGATAGCCCACAGACCTCTGGTACTTCCCCACCTGAGGATCCCCCTACTGGGCCGTGGGCACACCCAAAGCGCCAAGCGCTAAGTACACACCTCCCCCAACTCTGCCTCCACTCATTTTTTTTCTCCACCAGCTTTTCTATTGTTGTTATGTCTGCACTCCCAACTTCAGCAGCAAGTTAGTTCTGGTAAGAAAAATCAAAAACTTATGCTATAGCGCCACCTTCTGGGAAACAAAAGGAAGGATCCTAATTACCAACCTGTTGAACGGTTAGAATCAAAGTAAACAAAGTCTTGCCTGAATAAGAAAGGTGTTCATTGCTGAAAATGCAGCAGCAGAGGCACTTTTCATCAAACACCATGAAAATCATGGTAACATGGTATCAGAAAAAGAAAATAACAATTTTCCAGCAACCAAACCCAAAAACATGGAATATTGTGATCTAACTGATAAAGAATTCAAAGTAGCTGTTATGAAGAAATTCAGTGAGCTAGAAGAAAACTCAGAAAGGCAGTATAATGATCTCAGGAATAAAATTAATGAACAGAAGGAGCACTTTACCAAAGAGATTGAAATTCTGAAAAAGAACCAATCAAATTCTTGAGCTGAAGAACTTGATAAATGAGGTGAAGAATGCATTGGAAATAGAGCAGATCAGATGGAAGAGAGAATTAGTGAGCTGGAATGTAGGAATCTAGAAATGATTAAGGTGGAAGAGGAGAGAGAACTAAATGTTTTAAAAAGTGAAGAAATCCTATGAGAGCTATCTGACTCCATTAGAAAAGCCAATCTAAGAATAATGGGTATTCCAGAAGGACAAGAGAGGGAGTAGGGGGCAGAGAGTTTTTTTAAAGAAAAAATAGCTAAGAATGGCCGAAACCTGGGGAAGGAACTGGATATACAAGTCCACGAAGCTAATAGAGCACTTTATTATCTCAATGCAAAAAGACTTATACCTTCTCCAAGACACATTATATTAAAACTGTCAAAAGTCAGTGATAAAGAAAGAATTTTAAAGGCAACCAGGCAAAAAAGACAGTAACCTACCAAGGAACTCTCCTTAGGCTATCAGCAGATTTCTCAACAGAAACGCTACAGGCCAGGAGAGAGTGGAATGACATATTTAAAATATTGAAAGATAAAAACTGTGAGCCAAGAATATGCTATCCAAAAAAGGTACCCTTCCAATATGAAGGCTAAATAAAGGCTTTCTCAGACAAACAAAAGCAGAGGGAGTTCACCACCACTAGAACTGCCTTACGAGAAACAGTGAAAGGAACTCTTCAAGATGAAACAAAAAGGCAAAAGTACACAAAACTGTGATTAAGGTGATACACAGAATTAGAAAACTATAACACATTTTTATAATACAGTTGTGTGTTGCTTAACAACAGGGATATGTTCTGAGAAATGTGTCCTTAGGTGATTTTGTCGTTGTGAAAACTTCATAGAGTATACTTGCACAAACCTAAATGATATAGCCTACTACAGACCTAGGCTATATGGTACTAATCTTATGGGACCAATATGTGGTCCGTGATTGACCAAAACATCATTATTCAGTGCATGACCATAATATATTAAACTCTTAATTATAGTACAAATGTTAAAAGAAAAGAGAATTAAAAATAACTATAGCTACCACAACTTAATAATGAAATTACAGCATAAAAAGAGATAATTTGTGACATCAAAAATATAAAAGGGAAGAGTAAAAGGAATAGGTGAATGAAGATCAGTTGCTATCAGCAGACAAAGGACTATTTTATCTATGAAATGATTTATGAAAAGCTCATGGTAACCACAAAGCAAAAATCTGGAGCAGACACACGAAACAAAAAAGTGGGAAACTGAGCAAATCACCATGGAAAACCACCAACTTAGAAAGGTAGACTGA
The DNA here is from genome assembly GCF_020826845.1 of Diceros bicornis minor. Taxonomy (NCBI): domain Eukaryota; kingdom Metazoa; phylum Chordata; class Mammalia; order Perissodactyla; family Rhinocerotidae; genus Diceros; species Diceros bicornis. Next base: position 23,653,738 of record NC_080781.1, read on the forward strand.
AACAGAAGGAAAAAGAAACAATGGAGAAACAAAATATCCAGAAGGCAAAAGATAAAATTGCAGGAGTAATTCTTTACATATCAATAATCATCCTAAATGTAAATGGATTGAATTCATCAATCAAAAGGCACAGAGTGGCTGGATGGATAAAAAAACAAGACCCGACTATATGTTGCCTGCGGAGACTCATTTTAGCTGCAGAGACTCATTTCAGCGCTAAAGACACATATAGGCTTAAAGTGAAAAGATGGAAGATGATATTCCAAGCAAACAGAAACCAAAAGAAAGTGGGCATAGCCATGCTTATATCAGACAAAAGAGATTTCAAGTCAGAAAGGGTAACAAGATACAAAGAAGGTCATTATATAATGATAAAGTGGTCACTACATCAAGAAGATATAAAAACTGTAAAAATATATGCTCCCCAAACCCAAGCACCAAATTATATTAAGAAAATAATAACAGATATTAAAGGAGAAATAGAGAACAATACAATAATTGTAGGAGACTTCAATACCCCACTATCAGTGATGGATAGATCATCCAGACAGAAAATCAACAAGGAAACATTGGAATTAAACCACACTTTAGAATAAATGGACTTAATAGACATATACAGAACATTCCATACAACAACAGCAGAATACTTATTCTTCTCAAGTGCACATGAAACATTCTCCAGGATAGATCATATGATAGGCCACAAAATAAATCTTAGCAAATATAAGAAGATTGAAGTCATAACAACTGTTTTCTGTGACCACAGTAGTATCAAACTAGAAATCAGCAAGAGGAAAGTGAGAAGATCTACTATCATGTGGAAACTAAACAACACACTTCTAAACAACCATTGAGTCAAAGAAGAAATCAAAAGGGAAATTAAAAAAATTATCTCAAAACAAATAAAAATGGAAATATAACATATCAAGTATTATGGGATGCAGCAAAAGCAGTTCTGACAAGAAAGTTTACAGCAATAAATGCATATATTAAGAAATTAGAAAGATCTCAAATAAAAAACCCTAACTTTACACCTCAAGTAACTAGAAATGAAGAACAGACGAATCCAAAGTGAGCAGAAGGAAGGAAATAATAAAGATTAGAGCAAAAATAAGTGAAATAGAGACCAGAAAAACAGTCAAAAGGATCAATGAAGCTAAGAGCTTATTCTTCGGATAGTTAAACAAAATTGACAAACCTTTAGCTAGACTAAGAAAAAAAGAAGACTCGAAGTAGAAGTGAAAGAGGAGACATTACAACTGATACTAGAGAAATATATAGAATCAAAAAAAGACTATGATGAACAATTATATGCCAACAAATTATATAACCTAGAAGAAATGGATACCTTTCTAGAAACACACAACATACCAAGACTGAATCAGAAAACAATAGAAAATCTGAACAGACCAATAACTACTAAACAGATTGAATCAGTTATCAAACAACTCCCAACACAGATAACTCCAGAACCATATGGCTTTCCTGTTGAATTCTACTGAACATTTAGTGAAGAATTAACACCAATCCTCCTCAAACTCTTCCAAAATATTGAGGAGGAGGAAACACTTCCAAACTCTTTCTATGAAGCCAGCATTACTTTGATACCAAAACCATATAAGGATACTAGAAGAAAAGAAAATTATAGACCAATATCCCTGATGAATATAGACGTAAAAATTCTCAACAAAATATTAGCAAACCAAATTCAAGAATACATTAAAATGGTTATACATCATGACCAAGTGGGATTTATCCCTGGGATGCAAGGATGGTTCAACATATGCAAATCAAGCAATGTAATACATCACATCAATAAAATGGAAGATAAAAATCACATGATCATCTCAATAGATGAAGAAGAAGCATTTGACAAACTACAACATCCTTTCATGATAAAAACCCTTAACAGATTGGGTATAGAAGGAACATACCTCAACATAATAAAGGCCATATATGACAAACCCACAGATAACATTATATTCAATGGAGAAAAACTTAAAATGTTTCCTCTAAGATCAGGAACAAGACAAGGATGCCCACTCTCACCATTCCTATTCAATGTAGTACTTGAAGTCCTAGCTAGAGCAGTAGGCAAGACAAAGAAAAGGCATCCAATTCAGAAAGGAAGAAGTAAAATTGTCACTGTTTGCTGATGATATGATCTTATATGGAGAAAATCCCAAAGATTCAGTCAAAAAACTGTTGGAATTAATCAACAATTTCAGTAAAGTGGCAGGATACAGAATCAACTTAGAGAAATCAATTGCATTCCTTTACACTAATGACGAAGCAACTGAAAAAAGAAATAAAGAAAACTACCCCATTCACAGTATCATCAAAAAGAATAGAATACTTAGGAATAATTTTAACCAAGGAAGTGAAAGATCTGTACAATGGAAGCTACAAGACTTTGCTGAAAGAAATTGAAGAAGACACAAACAAATGGCAAGACATCCCATGTTCATGGATCAGAAGAATTAATTTTGTTAAAATGGCCATGCTACTCAAAGCCATCTACAGATTCAATGCAATCCCCATCAAAATACCGAAGGCATTCTTCACAGAAATAGAAGAAACAATCCTAAAATTTGTGTGGTATCACAAAAGCCCCCCAATAGCCAAAGCAATCCTTAGAAAAATGAACAAAGTCAGAGGTATCACGCTTCTGGATTTCAAACTATACTACAAAGCCACAGTAATAAAAACAGTATGGTACTGGCAAGAAAATAGACATATTGACAAATGGAACAGAACAGAGAACCCAGAATTAAATCCCAGTATATGCAGTCAACTAATATTTGACAAGGGAGCCAAGTATACCCAATTGGGAAAAGGATAGTCTCTTCAAGAAATGGTACTGGAAAATCTGGAGAAGCACATGCAGAACAATAAAATTTGATGACTATCTCACACCATTCACAAAAATTAATTCAAAATGGATCAAAAAATTAAACATAAGACCTGATACCGTGAAACTCCTAGAAAACCATAGGGAAGAATCTCAGGGATATTGGTCTTAACAGTGGTTTCTTGAACATGATGCCAAAAGCACAAACAACAAAAGCAAAAATCAACAAATGGGACTACATGAAACTCAAAAGCTCTGCACAGCAAAAGAAACAATTAGCAAAATTAAAAGACAACCTACAGAATGGGAGAAAATTTTTGTAAACCATGTATCAGATAAGCAGTTAATATCCAAAACATATTAAAAAACTCAGTCAACTTAATGAAAAACAAACAATTGATTAAAAAAATAGCAGAACTAAATATACATTTTTCATTAGGAGATATCAAAATGGCCAATTGACACATGAAAAGATGCTCAACATCACTAATCATGAGGCAAATGCAAATCAAAACAACTCACACTTTTAGAATGGCTTTCATCAAGAAGATAAGAGACAACCAGTGCTGGTGAGGATGTGTTGAAAGGGGAACCCTTATACGTTGTTGATGGGAATGTAAATTGGTCCAACCACTATGCAAAACAATATGGAGGGTCCTCAAAAAATTAAAAATCTACCATTCAGTCCAACAATTCCACTTCTGTGTATATACGTAAAGGAAATGGAAACAAGATTTCAATGAGATATATGCACTCTCATGTTTATTGTGGCATTATTCACAATAGCCAAGATAAGGAAACAACCCAAATGCCCATGAATGGATGAATGGATAAAAAAGATGTAGTATACAATGGAATATTCTTTAGCCAGGAGAAACGAAGATATCCTCCCATTTGCAACAATGGACCCTGAGCACATTGTGCTAAGCAAGATAAGTCAGAGAGAGACAAGTATTCTATGATATCATTATATATGGAATCTAAAAATGTTAATAAGCCTTTAAAAAATGTAGTAAAATTGTGGCTGCCAGGGTTTGGGGTGGGGATAAGAGTGATACTGTTTAAAGATACAAACCTTCAATGAGTAGTAAATAAGCTGTAGAGATCTAATGCACAGTATAATTAATATAGACCATAATATTATACTATAATTATGTAATGTGATAAATATCGCTACATTGGCAATCATATTACAATAAATAAATGTATCAAAGTAACACAGTGTACATCTGAAGCTTACACAATATTAAATATCATATTTGATCAATTAAAGTCACAGTGAGACCATAAAAAATATAAATATATATTTAAGAAAATCTGTCATGGTTTGCTGAGAGAGTGGATGTGAAGCAAGTGAGAAAGAAAGGAGTCAATATTTGGATGACTTCCAAAATTTTTGCCTGAGGAACTGGGTGAATAAAAACATTTACTATAGTTTATATACAAAAAATAATACTAATTTTTAAGAAATTTTAAAAAGTAGTAATGAAACACCACATGATTTCACTCATAAGTGGGAGATAAACCAACACACGGACAGAGAGAACTGTTTGATGGTTACCAGGGGCAAGGGGGGTGGAGGGTGGGCACAAGGGGTAAAGGGATGCATTTATATGTTGACTGACAAACAATAATGTAAAACAAAAATTTTGCAATAAAGAAAAGAAAAAGTAGTAATGTATTAAATGTACTATGTAGTAAATGTGGCCAAAATGTAGTAAAAATAACCTTAACTACAATAATCTGTTATTAGTCACACAATATAAAAAATATGTAAACTGTTAACAGCAATAACCAAAAATGTGAGGGGGGAGAGAAGTAAAAGTGTAGGAATTATATTGATGTTATCAGCTTAAAAAAGAGTGTCATAATTTTAAGCTATATTTATGTAAGCCTCAAGGTAACCACAAGGGAAAAACGTGTAGCAGTTACACAAAAGAACATAATAAAGAAGTCAAAGCATAAAAAACATCAAAACACGAAAAAAGCAGGATAAGAAATAAGGAACAATAGATCTACAAAATAAACAGAAAATAATTAACAAAATGGCAATTGTAAGTCATTAGCTACCAATAATTACTTTAAATGTAGACAGATTAAATTCTCCAGTCAAAGTACATAGAATGGCTGAATGGATTAAAAAAACAATATCCAACAATATGCTGCCTACAAGAAACTCATGTTAGCCTTAAAGACACACATAGACTGAGAGTGAAGGGATGGAAAAGGACATTTCAAGCAAATTAGAACCAAACAAATGCAGGGGTAGCTATACTTACATCAGACAAAATAGACTTTAAACTAAAAATAGTAAAAAGAGACAAAGAAGGGCATTATGCAATGATATAGGAGTCAATCTATCAAGAAGATATAACCATTGAAAACATTTATGTGCCCAGTATTGGAGCACCTAAATATATAAAGCAAAAACTAACAGAGCTAAAAGGAAAAGTAAACAGCAATACAATAATAGTTGGGGAATTTAATACCCCAATATCAATAATGGATAGATCATCTGGACACAGAATCAATAAGGAAACAGCAGATTTGAACAACACTGTATACCAAATGGACCTAGCAGACATATACAGAACATTCTATCCAATGACAGCAGAATACACATTTTTCTCAAGCACACATGGAACATTTTCTAAAACAGACCATCTGTTAGGCCACAAAACAAGCCTTAGCAAATTCAAGAAGATTGAAATCATACCAAGTATCTTCTCTGACCACAATGACATGAAACTAGAAGTCAATCAATAACAAGAGGAAAAATGAAAAATTCACGAATATATAGAAATTAAACAGCAGTCTCCTTAACAACCAATGAATCAAAGAAGAAATTAAAGGGGAAATATAAAAGTTTCTTGAGACACACAAAAATGGAAACACAACATACCGGCATTTATGTGATGCAGCAAAAGCAGTCCTAAGAGGGAAGTTCATAGCAATAAACACCTACATTTAGAAGCAAGAGAGACCCCAAATAAGCAACCTAACTCTATGCCTTAAAGAACTAGAAAAAGAAGAGCAAACTGAGCCCCAAGTTAGCAGAAGGAAATAATAAAGATTAGAGCAGAAATAAATGAAATGGAGAACAGAAAAACAATAGAAAAGATTAACCAAATTAAAAGTTGGTTCTTTGAAAAGATAAACAAAATTGACAAACCCTTAGCTAAACTAACCAAGGAAAAAAGAGAGAGCACCCAAATCAACAAAATTATAAATAAAAATGGAGACATTATAACTGATACCACAGAAATACAAAGGATCATAAAAGGTTATTATGAACAACTATATGCCAACAAACTGGATAGCCTAGAAGAAATGGAAAAGCTGTTAGAAATATACAACCTACCAGGAATGAATCAGGAAGAAATAGAAAATCTGAATAGAACAGTTACTAGTAAGGAGATTGAATCAGTAATTTAAAAGCTTCCAATGAAGAATTGCCCAGGACTAGATGGCTTCACTGGTGAATTTTACCAAACATTTAAAGAAGAATTAACACCAATCATTCTCAAACTCATTTTACGAGGCCGTAATTACCCTGATCCCAAAGCCAGATAAGGACACTACTAGAAAAGAAAACTACAGGCCAATATCCCTGATGAATATAGATGCAAATTTTCTCAACAAAATACTAGCAAACCGAATTCATCAGTACATTAAAAGGATTATTCACCATGATCAAGAGGGATTTATCCCTGGGATGCAGCATATGCAAATCAATCAATGTGATATATCACATTAATAGAATGAAAGAAAATAATCCTATGATCCTCTCAATAGATGCAGAAAGAGCATTTGACAAAATTCAACATCCATTCATGAAAAAACACTTAACAAATTAGGCATAGAAAGGACATAACTCAACATAATAAATGCCATATATGAAAAGCTCACAGCTAACATCATACTCTTTGGTGAAAGATTGAAAGCTTTTCCTTTAAGATCAGGAAAAAGACAAAGGTGCCCAAACTCAACACTCCTATTCAGCATAGTACTGGAAGTCCGAGCTAGAGCAATCAAGCAAGAAATAGAAACAAAAGGTATCAAAACTGGAAAGAAAGAAGTAAAATTGTCTCTTTTTGCAGATGACAAGATTTTATATACTTAAAATCCTAAAGACTCAAACAAAAAACTGTTAGAACTAATCACCAAATTCAGTAAAGTTGCAGGATACAAAATTAACATCCAAAAATCAGTAGCATTTCTATACACTAACAATGAATTCTCTGAAAAGGAAATAAAGAAATCATTCTCATTTACAATAGCATTAAAAGCAATAAAATACTTAGGAATAAATGTAACCAAGGAGATGAAAGATCTCTACTCTGAAATACGAGACATTTATGAAAGAAATTGAAGATGACACAAATAAATGGAAAGGTATCCCTTGTTCATGGATTGTAAGAATTAATATTGTTAAAACGTCATTACTACCAAAAGCCATCTGTAGATTCAATGCAATCCCTACTAAGATTCCAATAGCATTTTTTTACAGAAATAAATATACTCCTAAAATTTATATGGAACCACAAAAGACCTCAAATAGCCAAAGGAATCCTGAGAAAGAACAAAGGAAGGAGGCAGCACACTTCTTGATTTCAAATTATACTATAAAGCTATAGTCATCAAAACAGTATGGTACTGGCATAAAAACAGACAGACCAAGAACAGAATTGAGAGCCCAGAAAAAACCCAAGCATATATAGTCAACTAATATTTTACAAAGGAGCCAAGAACCTCAATGGAGAAAAGACGGTCTCTTCAATAAATGCTGCTGAGAAAACTGGATATTTACATATAGAAGAATGAAACTTGACCCCTGTCTTACCTCACTCACAAAAATTAACTCAAAATGGATTAAAGACTTAAATATAATACCTGAAACCATGAAACTCCTAGAAGAAAACAGGGGAAAAGCTCCTTGATATGGGTCTAGATAATGATCTTTTGTAAATCACACCTAAAGCACAAGCAACAAAATAAAAAATAAACAAGTGGGGCTACATCAAACTAAAAGCTTCTCTACAGCAAAAGAAATCATCACAAAAGTGAAAAGACAACCAACAGAATGGGAAAATTATTTGCAAACTTTAAATCTGATAAGGGGTTAATATCCAAACTATATAAGGAACTTATAAACTCAATAGCAAAAAACAAAAGAATCCAATTAAAAAATGGACAAAGGACCTGAACAGATATTTTTCCAAAGAAGATATACAGATGGCCAACACGTACATGAAAAGATGTTCAACATACTAGTCATTAGGGAAATGCAAATTAAAACCACAATGAGATATCATTTCTCCCCTGGTAGAATGGCCATCATCAAAAATACCAGAGGTGACAAATGCTGGCATGGATGTGGAAAAAAGGACACACTGGTGCACTGTTGGTGGAATTGTAAATTGGTACAGCCACTATGGAAAAACAATATGGAGGTTCCTCAAAAAATTAAAAATAGAACTACCATATGATCTAGCACTTCCACTTCTGGGAATATATCCAAAGGAAACAAAAACACTAACTTGAAAAGATATCTACACCCTCATGTTGATAGCAGCATTATTTACAATAGCCAAGACATGGAAACAACCTAAGTGTCCATCGATGGATGCATGGACAAATAAGTTGTGGTACATATATACCATGGAATATTCAGTCATAAAAAACAAGGAAATCCTACCATTTGCCACAACATGGATAGACCTTGAAGGCATTATACTAAGTGAAATAAGTCAGACAGAGAAAGATTAATGCTGTGTGATTTCAATTACATGTGGAATCTAAAAAAAAAAAAAACAAAGTCATAGAAAAAGAGATCAGACTTATGGTTACCAGAGGCAGAGGGTCGGGGGAGGGGGAATTGGAGGAAGGTGTTGGAAAGGTACAAACTTCCAGTTATAAGATAAATAAGTACAGGGGATGTAATGAACAACATGATAACTATGGTTAACACTGCTGTATGATATGTAAGAAAGTTGTTAAGAGAGTAAATCCTGAGTTCTCATCACAAAGAGATTTTTTTCTTTCTTTATATTGTATCTATATGAGAAGATGGATGTTAACTAAACCTATTGTGGTAATCATTTCACAATATATGTAAATAAAACCATCGTGCTGTACACCTCAAACTTATACAGTCATGTATGTTAATTATTTCTCAATAAAATGAAAAAAATTAAAAATTTTTAACAAATAAAAAAGAATTTGACTTCTTCCAGTTCTTTGGCCTCTTCAAAAGGGATTTTTCAAAAGGTTTCTTTGAGAAGATTTTAAAATTCCTTTGCATTAAAATTTTATTTAAAACAATCTACATCTGGAAAACAAATAAACCTGGAAAAAGAATTACATTTCCAAGATAATTTCTTAGAACTAGGTCTATCTTAAAATGCCAGTGTGTGTGATAATGATTCTACAAACCTATCTACCATATGCCTCCATTCATTGCACTTTTATCCCTGTCCACAGGAACTCATGAAAGCAGATAAAAACTGATGGAGAATCTGAGCTCAAAATCTCAGTAGAAGTAAAGGAGCAAGAGAAAGAAATACTCTTGAAAAACTAATTTTATAAATCAACTGTAAACTGAAAGAGTTTCTTTAATTTCTAAAAGAAACACATACAAATATTTAATGAACATTTATCCAATTATTAATCAATCAGTGTAAGCACATAGTTTTGGGTTGCAAAAGCTGTTAATAATAGGATAATAGGATAATTCAGTTTATTATTGGTATTAAATTGCCAGAATATAACGTAAAGTTAGCTGTCAGAAAAACACCAAGACATCAAAAAGGGAAGAATGAAATGGAGTAGTTTCTAAAAGCCACTCATTCTTCTCAAGATACATAGGATGAAGCAATGAGTGTCTGTCATTTTTATGGAGTTTATTGAAAATGTTCACATAATTCCCAGCTCCTAAATTGTGATATTTACTATTTTTCTGATTTTCTAGATAAAGGACAATATAGTGCATAGAAGCTGAATGTAAGGTATGGACTAACCGAGATCATTCATCTTACATAGTAATTATCCCTAAAGCAAGAGCTCTGCTAGGGTATTCCCTTTGCAGCAGAGGGGTCATTTTATCTTAAGGTCATGCCTACCTAAATTTCCTCATTCCCTGATGTTAACATCAATAACCGATGCTGGGATTAATACAGTGTACCTTCCTAAAATAACCTTCTATTACAAGGTTGGATAGTTCTCAAAACTGCCTTCAATATCAATCTTATGTAATGATGAAAACACAAGGTTAGAAAGTTTAGGTTTAATATGAATCTCTGAGATTCTTCTTCATAATAACATGGGATGATAATGACTCAAGGTAATAGGAAAATCTATAGCTTGCTATTGATTTCTTCAAACTACAGATAAAATATAAAACTCACAAATTAGGCAAACTTCATGAACAAATAACATAGAACTCAGCTTAATTACTGTGCTGGAGGTATAAGTAAGCTTGCCTCAGATTCTGTATTGCTTCAGAATTTTATTTGACAGTGTAGTAGAAATGGTTTACTTTATCCAATCTGGATAATTATTTATTTTATGCCTGTTTTGGGAAAGGTATGCTACCAGTCATTCCTCATATATAAAAGAAAATGCCACATAAACCATGCTAGGATAGCAATATAGTACAATGCAAAGAGAATCACATTTGACGCAAACACATTTGGATTCAAATCCTGGCAAGACTTCAGAAAAGGTAATTATTCAAGTAATTATAACCCATTTCTAAAGGGTTATAATGATATGTCTCTCACAGGAGTGATGTGAGGATTCAGTGAAATTACCTACATAAATCACTAAGCAGCCAATTGGTGCTCAAATATCTTGTTCTTTTTTAATATCATCAGTAACACTGTAAATTATTTGAAAGGGTAAATGTGTGTATTACTATTTAAAAGCCATAATAATTTAGAATTTCACTATTTTTTGAAATGCAGAAGCAGTCTGCATTTCAAAAAGTGAAATGTGATTAGAATTCTTTCATATAATGTCAGTTAATGTGAGAGAGAATGAAAGAGCATCATCTTCAAATGATGTTTATATTGAAAAATATATACTATATCTGATCTGATTATGACATAATTATGAACACAAAAGTAGAAATACATTATATAAAATATTCTATTTTGTATATAACTTTCTATATATCACATATATACATTATATAAAACATACATTCCATATAATGTATTATGTGTTATAATTTTATATACTAAATATACATTATATAATATTCATTAATATATTATATTATCTACTGTATGGTATATAATTTTTATTATTATATATCATTATATTTTTCACTTATAAGTTATATTATGTCACATATTGTACATTATATATTACATGTTATATATTATATACTATATATGTTTGTGTGTATACATATAGATTTGTATGTGTGTGTGTAAAATAACCACTGACTGCAGTTATTGCTCTTATTTTCCCCAAATGAAGTATCCTTTATTGAGTGAGAATGTATATTAATAGATTTTCAAATATTTTTCTTACACGAGTAGCTGCCCTGTGTTAGGAAAAATAGGTTGACTATTTCTTAGAATTAAATGAAAATAATATCAGAATAGAATTAAGAAAATTAAAATATATTCTGGTATATATATTAATAGAAAAGTGTTTTTATTATTTGAAAATACTTCTACTTTATATGGTTCTACTTTCTATCTCTCATTTATTTTTTTGTCCCTAATTCCAAATTTTATACTTGATTTTAAACAGGAGTGGTGGAGTGGAATCTAGTCTGTCCATCAATCACAAAAATTCTCCCTGGTTGATTTGAAGAATTTTCTGTATTTGTGTATCAGAAGTGATAACTCTGTGAGCATCCTGTCTATTTGAATCATTTTAATATTACCCAGTACTGTCTGTGATTACAGAACATCTAGATAAATTTAGTATTATGAACACAGACATTGTGTTCCTAAAACAGTATTTAGCGATAAAGCACTCATATTTCTTCCTTATTCTTAATTTATTGAGCCATTAAAATCCTACTTTTTAATATTATAATGTACAAACTTTATTTTATTATAACTTTCTAATACAATAAAAAAAACTTTCTCTCGCTGCTTCAGCATTGTACTTGCAGGCTTTCAGAATGGCTCTGACCCTAGAAAGGGTCAAATGTTAGCTTTCTGTACAAAAAGAAGACACCAATATATATCTAAAGATAGTGAATATAATTAAGAAAAATGAAAAGCCAGAATAGTTCTTCCAAACTACTGTAATTATCAGCTCACAAAGTTTCTCCCCTGCATCTCTGCAAACTCGCAGTACTTACATAGGAGGGAGCAGAGCGAGGTGGGCGAAGCACAGGCTGAGGGTCGAATGGACGGATGTTAGAGTCTCATTCTGGCACTTGTGAGCTGTGTGACCTTCAGCAAATTATATTACCTCCCTAAGCCTCGGGAGGTATTTGTTTGTTTCTTTGTTCGTTTGTTTTTCTGCAAAATTGAGATAATAATGACTACCTGAAATCTTCTATAGAGATATAAAATGTGAAAAATATGTAGCATAGAGCTAGGCCTATAATCTGCAATGCATAAATTACTGTTTATACTCATTTTATTTTACAATAGCCTTCCAACTGGTCTCTTTGCCTCTAGTCCTCCTCAATAATCCATCTTTTTCTGAAACTCCTTACTCTATAGTGGATTCTTAATAAGTTTGTACCAACCAGCCACAATCTTTCTAACTCTATCTTTAAACATTCTTCCCCCCACAATAAACTTTATATTGAAGTACATGGGCCTGCTCACTTTTCTTTCATTCAAGTAGGCAGTCATGAGTCATGCAATTCAGATATAAATATTTAGAAATTCCCCAAAAGGAATTTATGAAAATGAATTCAATGTACTAGCACTATGCTGGACACTGAGAGATGATAAACATACATCAGAAACAAATCTTATTTTCAGGGACAGGGAGCTTTCTGTCTATGGAGGATAGTTGTGTTTTTTGGTTGTTGTTTAAGTAAAATTTTGTTTTTAACTTGGATTGTTTAGAGCCAAAAAGCAAATATAGTTTAATATTTTCCAGATGTTGGTAATATTGTAATTGTCTGGGTCTCATTTTTATTCATCTGAATAACATTAAAAGCAAGAATGTCTCAAGGATTAAACTTGATTGTCCTTTTAGTCTTTAAGCCAAAAAGCATACAGTGTTTAACATTTATTGCACAGCAACAACCCTTGTGAAGCAGTAGCAATAATGAGCTTTTAGTACACAGTAATGTAAACGATATATGCATGAAGCTATTTGGATTTATGAAGACACTGTTAAATGAGATTAAGCTCTCTCTTTATTAAGCCATTTGCTCAATGTAGTCCAAAAAAAACAGAAAAAATAAAAATTCCAGAGTTAATATTCTCAACCCTGAGATACACATACAGTTGGAACACTATGAAGGGAGATATTGTTTGTAAGCATGTACTGTCTTTAAATATGTTTCCAAAAATTCCCACATGTCTGACAACATTTGTGTGCCATCCATGGCAGAGAGAAGGAAGGCAGAGCACAGTGCAGAGGAAGCTTATATGTGTGTATTTTGCATGTTGACAATAAATAAATTGAAAGGCCAAACTCATTTATTAAAATATAGATAAATTACCCAAAGTGTTTGGGAATTGGATTCCTAATTCTTGCCAAAAATATTGTAAAATGTATCCAGATTGCTCCAAATTAGCAAGAATATTTGTTGGAGATACTGTATTGCCTTTCCATATGCTGAGGCTGCCCTCTTAGCAGCTCAACAGAATAAAGGAGGAGGCATAGAAATTGGGTTTAAAGGGTTTTGCTTTCTGCCCATTTCCTTGTCCTCCAGTGCTCTGAAATCAGTTGAAAGACTTATAGGCCTTCTCTGCTAATGGAATTCTTTCCTAATTCTTTTTTCTCTCCTGGACCATGTCAAAACATTTTATAGTACTTTGAACACTCCCAAGGGCAGCTTTAGCTTTTACCACCTGTGGTCTCCAAAGCTCCATTGACTAGACAGGTAGCCTCAAGTGTACAAGAGAATCGGGCCTCTGTCCCAGGGAATTTTGCAGTCTACAAGGATCGCCAAGTCAAACTTTTCTGACAAAGGGATTACAAGTCAGAAGAGTCATAAGACCTCATCTAGTCTATCCTCCCAACAAAACTAGCATCTCTATTTACAAATCCCAGGAAGATGATAAACCCACCAGTGATTGTACCTTTCCAGAGAGGACAAGTTCAGTTCCTCATTTCATTGTTGCACATCTTCAGTTACTAGAAGATGCTAGCTTACACTGAGCAGAAATTAGCCTTCCTGTAACTTCTACCCTTTATAACCTCTCACGTGTCAAAGGATCATTTCCTTCCTCTATATAATAAAAAAATAATATAGACTCGTGTATATTTTTATATATACAAAAGCATGTTCATTAACATCTCAAATGTTTAATGTCATGGAGTAATTTGGAATCAAAATTATGTATATTATTTTTTAAGGAAATATTTTTATATCGAATAGAAATTCAGCATCTTAAACAGTATTCTGAACATAATTTATATTTTGCTCAATGGCTGTAGGTTATCACCATTATTAAAAGAAATTATTGTGTTGTGTTCTCATACATTGATGCCTTCAGGGTTTGTAGGAGTTGGTAGAAAACTTTGTCCCTATGCTACATGTTCTCAGGACGTTTACCTTTGGGGCTTTGTATTTTTTTTCTGTAGATTTTTCCCTTTTGTTTCTTAGTATCAGATTGTGTATTCTCGATCCTGCCACTGTGCTTGCCTCTAGCTGAAACCCTGTGCTTCTAATCTTATCTGACTTCAGAAATTAGATAACCAAGCTCATTCCGAAGGTGTCTAAAAGTGCCTCTGAATGAGAGTTTCTTGTAAATAAAATACATATACTTAAATGCATGCTGCGGTGGACAGACTCTGAGGTGGTTCTCATGATCCCTGCCCCATGGTGTGCAAGCCTTTGTGTATTCCTTTCCTCTTGAGCATGAGAAGAACTTGTAACTTGCTTGTAAACAATAGAATACGGCAAAGGTGATAGGATGCCACTCTCTGGATTAGATTACATTAATGGCACTGTAAAGGAATTTGGTACATGTAATTAAGGATTGTAAATCACTTGATTTGGGGCTATCAAAAGGGCGATTATCGTGGATGGGCCTTACTTAATCAGGTGAAATCCCTTATAAGAGGAACTGGGCCCTCCCTGAAGTTAGAGACTCTCTCTCCAATGCTGGCCTTGAAGAAGCAAGCTGTCATACTGTGAGAGGGCCTATGGTGAGGACCATGTGGCAAAGAACTGCAGGTGGCCTCCAGAACCTAAGGGCAGCTGACAGCCAGCAAAGATGCTAGGGCTATCAGTCTTACAGCTGTGAGAAAATGAATTTTTCCAACAACCTGAAGGATCTTGGAAGCAGATCTTTCCTCAATCAATGAAACCAAACTTGAACTTGTGATGAAACCAAAGTTCAGACGACACCTTAACTGCAGCCTTGTGAGGCCCTAGGCAGAGGACACCGCTAGACCATATCCAGACCCATGCCCCACTGAAACTGTGAGATAATAAACCTATGTTGGCTTAAGATACTAAGTTTGTGGTAATGCATTCAGCAATAGATAACTAATACATATGTGCTACATGCCATTCATTTTGTGTGTACAGAGAAACTTTTGGTTAATTTCTTATCCTTTCCTGCATTCAAGTTGGTTAAACTTGTCTTCACTGATTAAAGTATTAACAAAAATATTTAATATACACATGTATGTTGTACAAATGAATGTATGCTTTTTCCACCAATATATGTACCATGAAAACAAGGATGTTCTGAATGTGCTTTAATTACTTAAGGGATGTACATTGATGGAGTGAAAACAAAGAGACTCTTTTGAACACAGGCATACACAACTATAAACTACGTTATACAAAGGTACTCAATAAGAAGATATAGCAAACACAACGAGAGAGCTGAATTTAGAACCCATAAATTGTGTCACAACTTTAATTGCCTACCCAGGCCAGGCATTTCACTGAAGTGAGTGAATCTGGCCATAGAGTGAAGAATAAGGAGTGGTGGAGACTGTGGTGAAAATATCCCAGCCCAAGAGAGCTATTATTCTGCATGTGTTGTCATGTGGGTATGTAAACAGTGTTGCCAGATATGCTATTTTTCAAAAAGAAGGTAAAAATTTAGATGCTTATGTAGTATCTCCATATTTTTAAGTTTACAAATGCAAATTAATAGCCAAATAATACAGGACTGTAGGCCATATCTGGCTTCCAATTTGTGATTTGAATGAAAATGAATGACTTGTAAGCAAGAATGGGGCATACATGTCTCTTTCCCTTAGATCAGTGGTAATGAACATGTCAGTGGGCTAGAGAAAGTCTACATGGGCTTGTCCAGATATCCTAATGAGGGATACAGTATCCTCTGCCTTTTGTTGTTCCCATGTGTTCTATATCCATTGGAATGCTTGAGTAAAGAGAGTTTGCATCTATCTGACAAAACTTTGTCCATTCTCAATTTAATATTTTGGTAACAATAAGTAGAGGGAATTAGTAGGAGCAATGAGAAGAAATATAAGGTTAAGTATTCCTAATTCAGTTCCAGAAAGTGATGGTCCACACCTGACTCCTTTTCCAATAAATTTTTACACTAAATGGAACTACAGATTAGTGGATTTCAGACAGCAGTTTGCAAGGAGAGGATAACCTGTGTTTCTTGAAGTCATATTTGCCCAGGGCTTAAATGGTATCAGAATAACAGTAACTACTCATATTTCTATAACCCTTGCCACAAGCTGCTATTATAGACATCCAGCCTGCTACAAAATTCCACTGTCTCCCCCTACTCCAAGTTATATATGGGAGTTCCATACGGCTGTTTTATGTGAGATTATGCAAATGCTCTGTCAGCAAGCACAGAGTATCTTCCAAGCCCTTCTCTTGCTTCAAGGGCATCTTACCATAGGCCCAAGAAGCCTATTATGTTATTTGAACACATATAAGCCAGTTACCACTGTCATTTCCTAATGCTGGTGCTAATACCAATCAATGTGATCTAGAATTGGCATTGTGTCAATGACACAATGAGATGTGTGTAGCTTGGACCCCACCTGACACAGTGCTCCCCAAGGAGTGCCACCTTGTGCGAACCATAATTAGTGCTTCACATTCCTCTTGCCCGAGAAAGCAACTTCTGATCCATGAAGGTTGGCTAAAGCCTCACCCACAGTAGCATCAGCATCACCTGGGAGTTTGTTAGCAATGCAGAATCTCAGGCCGTATTCTGGACCTGCATGCTCAGAACCCGAATTGTAACAGGTGATTTGTATGCATCTTAAAGTCTGGGCTAAAAGACCAATACCTGAAACAGATGTATTAGCATCCTCTAAATCTGTCCATAAATACGCAAGCTCCTCCTGTAACCCATATTCCCTCTACCCCTTTAGATCATCCTTATATCTTCCAGAATTTTACAAACAACCCTTTTGAAACAAAACCTGCATTTCATTTTTCACTATGCAATGTTATACTAGAAGCTTTTGAATTTTTCACTAGAAACTGCCCTTTGTATCTAATATAAAATTAGACATATTACCTCCCATTATAATTGCAAAACCACTTTTTATCTCTCTTTAAATCCTCATTAAGAAGATTTAAAATGTGTATACCTTTTAATACAGCAATTACACTTCAGGGAATTTATCCTGAAGATATACTCACACAAATGCAAATGGATATATGTTCTACGATGTTCACTGTAGCACATTGATAATAGTACTGACATCTAAATACATAAATGCTCATCAATCAGGAACAGGTTTAAATAATTAGGACATATCCATATAATCTGCACCTTTACAAAGTATAAAGAAAATCTGCATGTGGCTGATAAGGAAAGATGTCTAATAAATATTTAAGGGTACAAATTATAAAATTATATTTTATATGCTATAATTTGAATAAATTATATATTTAAATGCATATATCTACATATGTATGTGTTTGTGTGTGTGTGTATAAGCTGTATAGTTGTTGTATGTTGGCTTATCTGACCTCATTTTCAACTCACTTCTCTCCTATGTGCCTCTCCTCTGGAGGCTATAAAAGATAAAAACTATTTTCCAGACTTCTTTGCAGCTAAGGTTGAGCATGTGAAAGTTTTATGGCTAATGATCTATAATCAGAAGTCTGCCATTGCTGCCTCTTCCTCTTCTTTTACCCTGCCTAGAATGCCACTGTGAAGCCTGGAGGTGCAGCAGCCATTTGGTGACCATGAGACAGCAAGCATGAGGACTAGAACCAACGCAATAGAGAAAAAAAATAATGTCCTCAAGTCTCTCCTGGCATCTGAGGGCAACAACACCAGGACTGGGATACTTACCTCTGTTTTTTGCTATGAAACGTAATTAAATCCCTGGATATATAAGCCACCATATAGGGCTTTTTTGGTTGTTGTTGTTGTTGTTGTTATTATTATTATTATTATTATACATCCCTAACTGATACAAATGTTAACTCTGGAGAGTGGGATGAGAGGCAGAGGCACTGTTTTTACTTTTTAAAATTTTTACTCTTTTGTGATAAATTCTGTAGTCAAAGAAATGACACACACACACAAACATAAAACAAACTGATTTTAAAATGCAATTAAAGTCAATGAGTTTTATGCATAGTTGTTTCAAGACTTGGCTTAAAAGAGAACTATTGTTTCACAAAATTGTTTGTGGTATTTATACTAGGTGGATAATAACAAACAATTTAATATGTCATCCCATAACAGAGTGGTTGCTAAAAGGACAAATATAATTACGTTAGTGATTATACAACCTAGTTGACAAATGGTTACTCTTCTCAGGAAAGGGAGGTAACTTTTCTTCTCTTGTTTTAAAGAAGATTAGTTAACCATCCCAGTTTATAGAAAAATGATAGTGATAGGGTTTCATAGGGTTGAATGATAATGCCCTTGCCCTTTTTGTTCTTCTTGCTTTTTAATGTTTAGAGAAAGATGAAAACAGAACTCAGATGAAGAAATGAGCTAAATATTTAGGGGATTGTTCTACATGAAGCTGTTTTTGAAAGCAGTGGTCACAGGATGTGTTCCTGTGTAGAAAAGGACTAACTCAGTAGATCTGGATTGCTCAAACTCTGCACATTCCCAAGAAAGGCCTGTTTTTAGGACTGGCCCCTGGCCAGCTCCTGGGAGCTGAGCTCTGAGCTCTTGGAATGTTCTACCTGTACGATTTTGACCCTATAGTTTGTACTAACAATGTAATTTATGGTAAACACCTGTTTTTGCTCTGGGAATGTGGATTCTGAGTAGCTGAGGTCAGTTGTGCAGGCAGTGCATGCCTACGTGACTGACCCCCAATAAAACCCCCCGACATCAAGGCTTGGGTAAGCTTTCCTGATTGGCAACACTTTGCATGTGTTGTCACACACTGTTGTTTGGAGAATTAAGTGCATCCCATGCAACTCCACCAGGAGTGTTGGGAGCAGGGACTTGGAAGTTTGTACTTGCTTTCTGCCGGACTTCACCTCATCAGCCTTTTCCTTTGATCATCATCTGTATTACTTTCACTGTAATAAACCATAACTGTGACTATAGCAGCTTCTGAGTCCTGTGAATCCTTCAAGCAAATCACCAAGCATGAGGGTGGTCTTGGAAACCCCCGACACAGTTCCCTAAAGTTAAATAGCCTGAGCTGTAAGTAACTATAAAGTTGCTTGATGCTAAGTAATTGTGAGGTTATAAATATTCCCTCAAAATATCCTTTCACTCCAGAAAATGGATTGGGGTATAAAGGCATTTTTAATAAAATATATAAATAAATATGAGGTAGAAACAGGAGTCAGCAATTAATGATTATTGAGATTGATATCAATTTTCTAATATTTTGGTTTAACTTTTGATAAAACCTTTAATTTGGCATTAAAGAAAATAATTGTGTGGGAAAATACATTATTCCTTTAGTCAGTCATGTCAATGGGGATAATAGAGAGTCTGTTCCCAAGGTAGTTAAGACAATGGATTTTTCCAAAGAAGACATACATACAGATGACCAACAGGTACATGAAAAAATGCTCAGCATCATTAATCAGAGAAATGCAAATCAAAACCACAATAAGATACCACCTCATACCTGTTAGAATGGCTATTATCAAAAAGACAAGAAATAAGTGCTGCTGAGGATGTGGAGAAAATGGAACACTTGTGCACTACTGGTAGGCACATAAGTTGGTACAGCCACTATGGAAAACAATATGGAGTTTCCTCAAAAAATTAAAAATAGAACTACCATATAATCTAGCAATTCCACTTCTGGGTGTTTATCTGAAGAAAATGAAAAAACTTGAAAAGATATATGAACCCCTATGCTCATTGTAGCATTATTTACAATAGCCAAGATATGGAAACAACCTAAGTGTCCATCAATGGATTAATGGATAAAGAAAATGTGGTATATATACACAATGGAATATTATTCAGCTGTAAAAAAATGAAACCTTGCCATTTGCAACAACATGGATGGACATTGAGGGCATTATGCTAAGTGAAATAAGTCAGATAGAGAAAGACAAATACCATACGACCTCACTTACATGTGGGAATCTGAAAAAAACTCATAGATACAGAGATCAGAAGATTGGTGGTTGCCAGAGGCAGGGGTTGGGGGGTGGGTGAATGGGTAAAGGGGGTCAAAGGGTACAAATTTCCAGTTACAAAACAAAATAAGGCATGGAGATGTAATGTACAGCATGGTGACTATAGTTAATGATACTGTATTGCAAGGATGGTGTCAAGATGGCAGTGTAGGTGGACTCTGAACTCACCTCCTTCCATGGACACAACAAATTTACAACTATTCTTGGAATAATTACCCTTGAGAGAGAAGTGAAAACTGGATGAAAAGAACACCCACAACAAGGGACAGTGCTGACTGAGGTGGAAGAGGCAGAAATTCTGTTCTGGAGAGAAAAAAGCCACCTTCGAGCCATGGTTCTTCATGGCTGGCTGGGAGCAATACTAAGGTATGAAGCCTTCCCTGGTGGAGTGGGGAATCTGAGCGGGGGAACTTTACCACAATAAGCATCTTTTGGACTCAGCACAACCAAGACGAGTGTCATAATATCTAGCCTTGCTGGCTGTTAACTACAACGGGGAACACCCCCAGAAAAGCTGTCAGACATAAGGGGGAAAAAAAGCCTGCTCTTAAAGGGCCCATGTACAAATCCACCTGTTTTGGAAAGCAACCTAAAATCACCAGAAGGAAAGGTGTACAGTCCTTTGCTGACAAGAGACTCACCTGATAGGCTCTGGGTGCATCTCAGTGAGAGGTGAGACCTCCCCAGGGATTGTGACATTGGCGGTAGGTGACACAGATGCTGGCGGACGCCATTGGAGTTGTTCCCCTGGCACGTTAGTGAAGGGA
This sequence comes from Diceros bicornis minor, assembly GCF_020826845.1. NCBI lineage: Eukaryota > Metazoa > Chordata > Mammalia > Perissodactyla > Rhinocerotidae > Diceros > Diceros bicornis. The sequence goes on from NC_080781.1 coordinate 23,675,057, forward strand.
TCTGCCCCGCCCACTAGAGCCAGGGCAAGCTGCCCACCCTAGGGACTGGCCCCACCGAACAGCAAGCCCTCGGGAAACTTGTGGGCCCACATAGGCGGGGTGCCTGGAACTTCTGCAGCTGGGTGAGTGGGCCTGCCTCTGTGGGGCAGGGCATGTGCGAGGAGCAGGCTTGCATTGGTGCAGTGTGTGGGGCCTCTGTGGTCGGGGGACTGGATCCACTTCAGTGGGTTGGGGCATGTGCATGGGGCAGGACTGTGTTAATGGGGTGTGTGGCCCCGCAGGCAGTAGGGCTGGTCAGCTGCAGCAGACTAGTGCTTCTCAAACAGCCACATAGGGGATCGGCCCCACCCTCCAAATCCTGAAACAACTGGGTGCTCCCATACTTGGTGCAGGCCCACTCAGCTGCAATCCTGAGAGAGCTGACAATGCCCTTGCAGGCCAGATCCCTACAGCAATTGTAAGCTCCTGAGCCTACCAACCAGACACACTGGGGAACTACTCGACAGAAAGACTGCAACAAGAATGTGCTATTAGACCTTGCAGCCAACTATGCTGGTGCTCCCCATGCCTGATAAAGTGACTGAAGTGTTCATAGCAGCCACATGCAGCAGAACATTACAACCAGCTGGCCAGAGGCCAGCTTAGTCTCCCCAGGAACCTGCAGCAAGAGCAACCCTGCCACAACAGAAGGACACACACAGCCCACACAGGGGACACTCCTGGAATATTTGGAAATGGTGATGAGAGGGAAGCACACTGCTGGGCCTCATAAGGTATCTCTTTTTTTTTTTGTGAGGAAGATCAGCCCTGAGCTAACATCCATGCAAATCCACCTCTTTTTGCTGAGGAAGACTGGCTCTGAACTAACATATATTGCCAATCCTCCTCCTTTTTTATTTTCCCCAAAGCCCCAGTAGATAGTTGTATGTTGTAGTTGCACATCCTTCTAGTTGCTGTATGTGGGACGTGGCCTCAGCATGGCTGGAGAAGTGGTGTGTCGGTGCATGCCCGGGATCCGAACCCGGGCCGCCAGTAGCAGAGCATGCGCACTTAACCACTATATCACAGGGCTGGCCCAAGTCATCTCTTATATAAGGCCACCTCTCTAAGATTGGGAGACCTAGCAGACCTACCTAATACCTAGATATAAGCACAGAGATAGAGGCAAAACGAAGAGACAGGAATACATTCCAAGTAAGGGAATAGGAGAAAACCCCAGAAAAAGAACTATATGAAACAGAGATAAACAATCTACCAGACAAAGAGTACAAACTAATAGTCGTAAGGATGATCACTGATCTTGGGAGAAGAATGGATGAACTCAGTGATAACATCAACAAAGAATTGGAAAATATAAAAAAGAACCAATCAGAAATTAAGAATACAATACTGGAAATTAAAAACTCACTAAGGGACTCAACAGCAGAGTAGATGGTACAGAAGAACAGATCAGCGAGCTGGCGGAAAGACTAGAGGAAATCACCTAAGCTAAAAGAAAAAAGAATTAAAAAGAACAAGGACAGTCTAAGGGATCCCTTGGACAACATCAAGTACACTAACATCTGTATTATAGGTGTCCTGGAAGGAGAAGAGAGAGACAAAGGGGCAGAGAATCTATTTGAAGAAATAAGAGCTAAAAACTTTCCTAACCTAAGGAAGGAAAAAGACATCCAGGTACAGGAAGCACAGAGAGCACCAAACAAGATAAACCCAAAGAGGCCCACACCAAGACATATTATAATTAAAATGTCAACAATTAAGATAAAGAGAGAATCCTAAAAGCTGCAGGAAAAAGGCAACAAGTTACATACAAAGGAAACCCCATCAGGCTATCAGCTGATTCACAGCAGAAACCTTACAGGCTAGAAGGGAGGGGTGTGATATATTTAAAGTGCTGAAAGGAAAAAACCTACAGCCAAGAATACTCTACCTGGCAACGTTATCATTCAGAATGGAAGGAGAGATAAAGATTTTCCCAGACAAGTGAAAACTAAAGAAGTTTATCACCAAGAAACCAGCCTTACAAGAAATGCTAAAGGGACATATTTAAGTGGAAAAGAGAAGACCAAAAATAGGAATAGGCAAATTATCAAAAAAAAAAAAGCAATAAAACCACTTGTAAAGGCAAATATACAGTAAAGGTATCAGATCAACCACCTATGAAGCTAATATGAAGGTCAAAAGACAAAAGTACTAAAATTATCTATTTCCATGATAAGAGGGTAATGGATACACATGCACAAAAAAAGAGGTTAAATATGATATCAAAAACATAAAATGTGGGAGGACAGGAGTAAAAGTGTAGAGCTTTTAGCGAGAGATCCAACTAAAGAGACCATCAACTTAACATAGATTGCTATTTACATAGGTTATTATATATGAACCTCATGGTAATCACAAATGAGAAACCTATAATAAATACACAAAAAATTAAGAGAAAGGAACCCAAACATAATACTAAAAAAGCTATCAAACCACAAGGGAAGAGAGCAAGAGAAGAAGAAAGGAATAGAGAGAACTACTAAAACACCCTGAAAGAAGTAACAAATTGGCAATAAGTACATTGTTATCAATAGCTACTTTAAATGTCAATAGACTAAATGCTCCAATCAAAAGGCATAAGGTGGCTGATTGGAGAAAAAAACAAGACTCATATATATGCTTCATACAAGAGACACACTTCAGACCTAAAGACACTCACAAACTGAAAGTGAAGGGATGGAAAAAGATACTCCATGCAAATGACAATGAAAATAAAGCTGAGGTAGCAATACTTATATCAGACAAAATAGACTTTAAAAACTGTAACAAGAGACAACGAAGGGTACTACATAATGATCAAGGGAACAATCCAACAAGAGGATATAACACTTGTGAATATATGTGCACCCAACATACGAGCACCTAAATACACAAAACAATTATTAACAGACATAAAAGGAGAAACAGACAGCAACACAATAATAGTAGGGGACTATAACACTCCACTTACACCAATGGATAGATCACCAAAACAGAAGATCACTAAAGAAATGTTGACCTTAAATGACACATTAGACCAGATGGACTTAGTAGATAGATATAGAATATTCCACCCAAAAACCACAGAATATACATTCTTTTCAAATGCACATAGAACATTCTCCAGGACAGATCATATATTAGGCAAAAACATAAGTCTTAACAAATTTAAGAAGATTGAAATAATACCAAGTATCTTTTCTGACCACAACGGTATGAAACTAGAAATCAACTACAGGAAGAAGATCAGAAAGCCAGAAATATGTGGAGATTAAACAAAATGCTACTGAACAATGATTGGGTCAATGAAGAAATCAAAGGAGAAATCAAAAAAACACCTGGAGACAAATGAAAATACAACATGCCAAAATTTATAGGATACAGCAAAAGCAGTTCTAAGAGGGAAGTTTATAGCAATACATGCCAACCTCAACAAACAAGAAAAATCTCAAATAAACAACCTAACAGTGCACCAAAAGGAATGGAAAAAGAAGAACAAACAAAGCTCCAAATTATTAGAAGGAAGGAAACAATAAAACTCAGAGCAGAAATAAATGAAATAGAGACTAAAAAAACAATAGAACAAAATCAATGAAACTAAGAGCTGGTTCTCTGAAAAGATAAACAAAATTGACAAACCTTTAGCTAGACTCACCAAGAAAAAAAGAGAGAAGTCTCAAATAAGTAAGATCAGAAGTGAAAGAGGAGGAATTACAATGGATACCTCAGAAATAGGAAAGATTATAAGAGAATACTATGAAAAGCTATATGCCAACAAATTGGATAATCTAGAAGAAATGGATAAATTCTTAGAATCATACAACCTTCCAAGACTGAATCAAGAAGAAATAGAGAATATGAATAGACCAATCACCAGGAAGGAGATCAAAACAGTAATCAAAAACCTCCCCAAAAATAAAAGTCCAGGACCAGGTGTATTCCCTGGTGAATTCTACCAAACATTCAAAGAAGACTTAATATCTATCCTTCTCAAACTCTTCCAAAATATCTAAGAGGAGGGGAAGCTTCCTAACTCATTCTATGAAGCCAACATTACCCTGATACCAAAACCAGACAAGGACAACACAAAAAAAGAAAATTACAGGCCAATATCACTGATGAACATTGATGCAAAAATCCTCAACAAAATACTAGCAAATTGAATATAACAATACATTAAAAAGATCATACACCATGATAAAGTGGGATTTATTCCAGGGATGCAGGGATGGTTCAACATCTGCAAATCAATCAATATGATATACTACATTAACAAAAGGAAAAATAAAAATCAAATAATCATCTCAATAGATGCAGAGAAAGTATTTGACAAGATACAGCATCCATTTATGATAAAAAATCTGAAAAAAATGGGTGTAGAAGGGAAGTACCTCAACATAATAAGGGCCATATATGACAGACCCACAGCTAATATCATTCTCAATGGAGAAAAACTGAAAGCTATCCCTCTAAGAACAGGAACCATAGAAGGATGACCACTTTCACCACTCTTATTTAACATAATACTGGAAGTCCTAGTCAGAGCAATCAGACAAGAAAAAGAAATAAAAGTGATCCAAATTGGAAAGGAAGAATTGAAACCGTCACGATTTGCAGATGACATGATTTTACATATAGAATACCCTAAAGAATCCAGCAAAAAACTTTCAGAAATAATAAATGAATATGGTAAAGTTACAGGATATAAAATCAACATAGAAAAATTGGTTGTGTTTCTATACACTAACAATGAAGTAGCAGAAAGAGAAATTAAGAATATAATCCTATTTACAATTGCAACAAAAAGAATAAAATACCTAGGAATAAATTTACCCAAAATGGTGAAAGACCTTTACACTGAAAACTATAAAACATTGTTGTAAGAAAAAGAAGACGACACAAAGAAATGGAAAGATATTCCGTGCTCTTGGATTGGAAGAATTAGCATAGTTAAAATGTCCATATTTCCTGAAGCAATCTACAGATTCACTGCAATCCCTATCAAAGTTCCAACAACACTTTTCACAGAAATAGAACAAAGAATCCTAAAATTTATATGGAAGGACAAAAGACCCCAAATAGCCAAAGGAATCCTGAGAAAAAAGAAAACTGGAGGTATCACACTTCCTGATTTCAAAATATAATACAAAGCTATAGTAATCAAAACTGCATTGTCCTGGCACAAAAACATACATACAGATCTATGGAACAGAATGGAGAGCCCAGAAATAAACCCACACATCTATGGACAGCTAATTTTCAGCAAGGGAACCAAGAACATACAGTGGAGAAAGGAAAGTCTCTCCAACAAATGGTGTTGGGAAAACCGGACAGCCACATGCAAAAGAATGAAAGTAGACCATTATCTTACACCATACACAAAAATTAACTCAAAATGGATTAAAGACTTGAATGTAAGACCTGAAACCATGAAACTTCTAGAAGAAAACGTAGGCAGTAGGTTCTTCAACATTTGTCTTAGCAGCATATTTTCAAGTACCATGTCTGACCAGGCAAAGAACACAATAGGAAAAATAAACAAATGGGACTACAGTAAACTAAAAAGCTTCTGCACAGCAACGGAAACCATCAACAAAATGAAAAGACCACGTAACAATTGGGAGAAGATATTTGCAAGCCATATATCTGACAAAGGGTTAATATCAAAAATATATAAAGAACTCATACATCCCAACGACATAAAAACTAACAACCCAATTAAAAAATTGACAAAAGTTCTGAACAGACATTTCTCCAAAGAAGATATACAGATGGCCAACAGGCACATGAAAAGATATTCTACATCACTAATTATCATGGAAATGCAAAGCAAAACTACAATGAGATATCACCTCACGCCCGTGAGAATGGCTATAATTAACAAGACAGGAAACAACAAGTGTTGGAGAGGATGTGGAGAAAAGGGAACTTGCATATACTGCTGATGGGAGTGCAAACTGGTGCAGCCACTATGGAAAACAGTATAGAGATTCCTCAAAAAATTAAGAATAGAACTACCATATGATCCAGTTATTCCACTTCTGGGTATTTATCCAAAGAATGTGAAAACACAAATGCATAATGATATATGCCCCCCTTGTTCGTTGCAGCATCATTCACAATAGCCAAGACTTGGAAGCATCAAGGGATGAACGGATAAAGAAGATGTGGTATATATACACAATGGAATACTACTCAGCCATAAAAATGGATGAAATCTGGCCATTTGTGACAACATGGATGGACCTTCAGGGTATTATGCTAGCAAAATAAGTAAGAGGGAAATAATCAAATACTGTATGATCTCACTCATAAATAGAAGATAAAAACAACAAACAAACACATAGAGACAGAGATTGGATTGGTGGTTACCAGAGGGGAAGGGGGGAGGTAGGAGGGTGAAATGGGTGATTAGGCTCATGTGTATGGTGATGGATTGTAATTCGTTTTTAGGTGGTGAACATGATGTAATCTACACAGAAATCAAAATATAATGATATACATCCAAAATTTATATAATGTTATAAACCAATGTTATCACAATAAATTAAATACTGTATTGCATATTTGAAATTTGCTAAGAGAATAGATCTTAAAAGTTCTGATCAGAAGAAAAAAAATTTGTAACTATGTATGGTGATGGATGCTAACTAGATTTATTGTGATCATTTCACAATGTATACAAATATCAAATCATTGTGTTGTATACCTAAAATTAATATAAATTTATATGTCAATTATACCTCAATAAAAAAAAGTCAGTGAGACAAAAGTTAGAAACAATTTCAAGAGGTAAAACTTTGTTCCTAAATGAAAAATAACTTCATAAAGAGTCTGAAAATATTCTGTGTGTATAAAAACACTTAGATCTCTTTTAAATTTTGTAATATTTTTCCCCTGCTGACAATCTCTTTGCTTTCTATTCATGGATTGACACATTTGTTTTAAATATATATATATATTTAGCAAGAGAAAATCTGCATAAACATAATCTTAAAATATGGGATAGTGTGAATATTAAGAAAATCTTCCCCTTAACTTTAATAAAATTATTTACTTGTTATTTTGTTTGTGGTTTATTTATATTTCTATCTGGCTTTGTTCCAGAAAGTTTAGCAGTTGGCTAAAACATTTGCAAAGGGAAAAACTCTATTTTTACTTTGAAAGTGGGGAAACTGAGACATGTGATCCTTTAATGAGAAATATTAAAATTCTTGGAAAGAACATTACATTGTTGGTTGTAAACTATAGAAATAAATAATTTTCCAGCATGTTCTCAAAGGCTGGTATAAAACTTGCAAAAGCCTAGAAAAAATTATCTTGGGAATCAAAATGCAAAGGAGTCAAGGCATATGTGGACATTTATCAGTTCATTTAGTCAGCGGATATTTCTTCAGTTCCCATTGTGTGTTCAACGTTGCTCTAGCATTAAAGATACAAATAAAAAGATTTTCCTTCATGGAGTTTACATTCTATAGGGGGAAACAGTCAATGAGTATCTCCACAAGTAAAACATTCTATATATCAGATGGTGCAAAGTGATATCTAGAAAAATAAAGCAAGGAAGAGGTTCAGGGACATGGTGATTTTTTTTCAAATTTAAATAACGTTAAGATAGACTTACTTGGGGCCGGCCCCGTGGCTTAGCGGTTAAGTGCACGCACTCCACTGCTGGTGGCCCGGGTTCGGATCCCAGGCACGCACCGACTCACTGCTTCTCCGGCCATGCTGAGGCCGCGTCCCACATACAGCAACTAGAAGGATGTGCAGCTATGACATACAACTATCTACTGGGGCTTTGAGGGAAAAATAAATAAATAAATAAAATTATAAAAAAAAAGATAGACTTACTTGGTTATGCTGATGTATATGTGCATACTTGCTTGGGAAGGTTATCAGCAACTATATTTATAGTCTCAGTTTAAAACGAACTTGAAATTACAATATATTGTAAGCTTGTATTGTGGGTCAGATCAAGTTTGGTATAGTATGGAGATTCCTCAAAAAATCAAGGATAGAACTACCATATGACCCAGCTATTCCACTGCTGGGTATTTATCCAAAGAACTTGAAAACACAAGTGCATAAAGATACATGCACCCCTGTGTTCATTGCAGCATTATTCACAATAGCCAAGACTTGGAAGCAATCTAAGTGCCCATCAAGGGACGAATGGATAAAGAAGATGTGGTATATATACACAATGGAATACTACTCAGCCATAAGAAACAATGAAATCCAGCCATTTGTGACAACGTGGATGGACATTGAGGGTATTATGCAAAGTGAAATAAGTCAGAGGGAGAGGGTCAAATACCATATGATTTCCTTCATTAAGTAGTAGATAATAACAACAACAAACAAACACATAGAGACAGAGATTGGATTGGTGTTTACCAGAGGAGAAGGGGGGAGGAAGGAGGGTGAAAGGGATAATTCAGCACATGTGTGTGATGATGGGTTGTAATTAGTATTTGGGTGGTGAACATGATGTAATCTATGCAGAAATAGAAGTATAGTGATGTACACCTGAAATTTTTACAATGTTATAAACCAATGTTACTGCAATAAACAAAAAAATTAATAAATAAATAAATTAAAAAAAATATGATTCACCAGTAGAATCTGTAATATGAGAATAAAGTTAAAGAAACAGATTTGTTGGAAGGGAGGTAGAGAAATATTGCTTGTTAGAAAGATAAGTCCACTGCTTTTGTGATGATGTGTGCTGAAATAACACAAAAGCATCTTTTTTTAAATCAGAGCAATGTCAACACACATATCCTCAAATAACGACTACACTGCAACTGAATCATTTGAAAAAGAAGTAATTTGATTCAAATCATTTTCTAATAAATGAACCTACCTACATTGTTATTCAACTGAAAAAGAGGAAGTGGTGTCTGTGATCGATTGACTTCTAAAATGGCTCCTAACGCCCCCTGTCTCATGTCCTAGTCTTTATGCCCTTGTGTAATCCCTTCTCCTTGAGTGTGGGCTGAACCTAGTGATTCACTTCTGACAAACAGAATACAGCAAAAGCAATGGCATGCCACTTCCAAGATTAGATTACAAGACTGTGACTTCTGTCTTGCCAGCACTCTCCTACTCTCACTTGTTCACTTTGATAAAGCAAGCTGCCATGTTATGAGGTATCCTACCGAAAGGCCCATGTGGCATGGAACTGAGGGCAGCCTCTGTCTAAAATCCAGCAAGAAATTGAGACCCTCAGCTCAACAGCCTACAAGACAATGAATCCTGCCAACAACACTAAGTCAGCTTGGAAGTAGATAATTAATGTAACAGATGTACCTGAGATGATTAAGGCCCCAGCTGACACCTTGATCGCAGCCCTTTGAGAGTCTGAGCTAGAGGACCTAGCTAAACCATGCCCAAATTCCTGACCCACAGAAATAGAAGATAATGTCATTTTTTGACTATGTTTTGGGAGTTATTTGTTAGGCAGCAACAGATAACTAAGATATTATTGTTCTCTTAGATTTCTAAAGCAATATCTATTTTCTTACATCTGGAAATTTAATATGGCATTTGTGCTACCTATTACAATGATTCAAAAGATCATTGGTAGTTCTATCCTTGATTTTTTGAGGAATCTCCATACAGTTTTCCATAGTGGCTGCACCAGTTTGCACTCCCACCAGCAGTGTATGAGAGTTCCCTTCTCTCCACATCCTCTCCAACACATGTTGTTTCCTATCTTGTTAATTATACCCATTCTGAAGGGCGTGAGGTGATATCTCATTGTAGTTTTGATTTGCATTTCCCTGATAGTTAGTGATTTTGAACATCTTTTCATGTGTCTATTGGCCATCTGTATATCTTCTTTGGAGAAATGTCTATTCAGGTCTTTTGCCCATTTTTTAATTGGCTTGGTAGTTTTCTTGTTGTTGAGATGCATGAGTTCTGAAGGCGATGGTTCGGTACATGTGTGTGGTGATGGGTTGTAGTTGGTGTTTTGGTGGTGAACATGATGCAATCTGTGCAGAAGTGGAGGGGTAGTGATGTACACCTTAAATTTTTACAATGTTGTAAACCAACGTTACTGCAATAAACAAAAAATTAAAAAAAAAAAAAAAGATCATTGGTTCGAAAGCACTTAAGCCTAGTCAAGATTTTGGTATGTGAAACAGTTGGTAAATTAGAGCCTGTGGCTCCCACTAAATGATCTAATCAAGATCGGTATATTAACAATTACGAAGTTTAGAATATTGTCAGATTTTTGTCATCAATTTTTATTAAATCCATACTACAAATTCAGAAAAGAATGGGAGACTAGCATAGGAATAGAGATGAATTGGTATAAGCTTTTCACTTTGTAAAGTCAAAAATAATAGCACCCAATAATTTTTATTTTTTAATGTAGTCTATAAAATCTACATGAAAATTCAGTAATTTTGAAGTGGACATACACTGAAAACATATTGTGGTGATGGTAAATAGAGGAAACAGGAATGATAGAGTAGTGTATATATGCTGCAGACCATGAAGATAGAGGAATTGGAAGGATTTTTCCTGACACAGACCACAAAACTGATGACAAGCTATAGTAGTGTTGATTACTTTAATGTGCATAGAGTACCCACTATTTTATATTTTTGAAAGGAAAGATTGCTTCTTTCCTTGCATTCTTATTTCCAATATTCTTACCTGCCTTGCTACCTATGCCTGTTACCAGGGAAACAAATTGGGCCTTTGCACAAAATATATAAAATCTCTCATACAAGATAAGCATGGGATTTCCATTCATCCTGTAATCCATCCATCCTCTGTATGCATTCATGTGCTCTCCTTCCAGCCATGATATTTTCCAAACAATAGATGACCCTACTGCTACTTTAATCCTTGTACCAGCTCCTTGTTATCCTTTCTCTCTCGTACCTAAGGTTGGACCAATCATTAGTAACGGACTTCAGTTTCCCCAATTCACCATTGCGGCATTCTTCACAATAGCCAAGCCAAGATATAGCAACAACCTGTGTCCATAAGCTGATGAATGGATAAAGAAATTGCGGTATGTATACACAATGGAGTATTATTTAGCCTTAAAAAGAAGAAGATCCTACCATTTGCAACAATATAAATGGACCTGGAGACTTTAGTGCTAAGTGAAACAAGCCAGACACAGAAAGAAAAAAAACTGCATGATCTAACTTATACGTGGAATCTAAAAAAGTTGAATACATAGAAGTAGAGAGTAGAATGGTGGTTACCAGGGGTGGGAGATGGGGGGAATAAGAAGATGTTGGTCAAAGAGTACAAAGTTGTAGTTATGTAAGATAAATAAGTGTAGAGAGATAATGTACAGCATGATGACTATAGTTAATATTGTATTGAACACTGGAACTTTGCTGAGAGTCGATTTCAGGTGCTCTCATCACAAAAAAAATGGTAACTATGTGATGAGATGATATGTTAATTAGCTTGACTATAGTAACCATTTCACGAAGTATATCAAATCATCATGTACACTTTAAAATATACAGTTTTTATTAAAAAATAAAAATAAATCTTAAAAAGCTTATTGTCATTTCCGACAAAACAACCTATATTAAACATGCTTTTATTTTATTTTCAGGAGTTGTCATCAATTTTCTAGAAGAAGTGTACCTGCTAAGCTCCTGTGTGGATGCATGAAAATTTATAACATCAACTGTATAAATTTTCTATGGCTGCCGTAATAAATTACCACAAACTTGGTGGCTTAAAACAACAGATATTTATTCTTTCACAGTTCTGGAGGCTAGAAGTCTAAAATCACTATCACTAGGAAGAAATCAAGGTTTTGACGGGATCACACTCTCTCTGGAGGTTGTAGGGGAAAATCCATTCTTTGACCCTTCCTGCTTCTCACGGCTGCTGGAATTCCTTAGGCATTTCTGGACTTGCAGCTACATCACTCCAATCTCTGCCTCCATAGTCACAATGCTGCCTTCTCTTCTGTCTGTCAAATCTCCCTCTGCTTTTCCTTATAAGAATACCTGTGATTGCATGTAAGTCCCACCTGGATAAACCATGCTACTCTGGCCATCTCCAACATCCTTAACTTAATCACATATGCAAAGACTCCTTTTCCATATTTACAGGTTCCAGAGATTCAGACTTGATATCTCTAGGAGCCATTATTCAGCCTACCACATCAACTAACTTTAAACAGTAAAATATTACTCAACAGTCTGATCCATCGCACACTTACATCACTGATTAATAGAATGTATTTGGAGGCTACAAGCTTTAAAATAGATCTGGCTTTCATCAATTCAGGAGAAAAAATGAATTAAAAGACATGGAGGAAATTTAAATGCATATTGTTAAGTGATAGAAGCCAGTCTGAAAGGCTACCTACTATGTGATTCCAACTACAGACATTCTGAAAAAGGCAAAACTATAGAGAAAGTAAAAATATCACTGGGTTGCTAGACGTTCAGAGGGAGAGAGGGAGGGATAAAAAGGTGGGGCACAGGGGATTTTTAGGGCAATAAAACTATTCATTATGATACTATAATGGTGGACACATGACATTATGCATTTTTCAAAACACATGGAACTGTACAACACAAAGAGTGAAACCTAATGTAAACTATGTATACCCTAAAGTAACTATATATAGTCTACTGTCAACTATGTAATAACTTTAGTTATTAATAATGTTATCAATGTTGGTTCATCAATTTTAACAAATATACCACACCAAGGCAAGATTTTAATAAAAGAAGAAACTGCAGAGGAGGAGAGAAAGCGTACATGGGAACTCTCTATATTTTCTGCTCGATTTTTTTATAAATCTAAAACTGCTCTAAAAATTAAAGTCTATTAATTAAAAAATAATTACCAGACATGCAAAGAAACAGGATCAAAGGATTGAAAATTGAGAGACATAATATTAAAAAATGAAATAGGTCCACAGGTGATCTAGATTTTAGAGTTTTCAGACAAGGAGTTTAAAATAAGTAGGATAAATATGTAAAAGAAATAGATGAAAAGATGGATAATTTTGCCAGATAACTGGGACCAATAAAATGGAAATTATAAAACTACAAAAGAACAAAAATAACTGAAGAATAAAATGTATAGGATTAAGAGTAGATAAGACACAGTAGAGGAGAATAGTTAAATGAAGATAAATCAGTAGAAAATATCCCAACTGAAGAAAGGACAGAAAAAGGATATAAAATGAGTGTAAACTATAGATATAGATATACAGATATAGATACATACACCCATACACACACCCCAATATACATATTTAGAATCCCAAAGGAGAAATGTGATAAAATGGAGCAGAGGCAATATTTACAGTTACTGGTGAAAAATGTTCCCAGACTTACTAAAGACAACAAATCTCAGATTCCAAAATATCTATAAATCCAAAGTAAAAAAAAATACAAACAATATGCCTATGCATCATAATGAATCTTAAATAGAAATGTTGAAAAGAAAACTTTTAGAGGAGCATTAATAAAACTGACAGCTGACTTTTCAACAGAAATAGAACAATGGTAGTGGGAATAAACTTGAGTGAGCTACTTAAAGTCCTGAAAGAAGATAGCAGCTAAACTTAACTTGTATAACCTGCAAAAATTTCCTCCAAACAAAAGCAAAATGAAATAATTTTATTTTCAAAGACAATCTAACGTTTTGTGGGGACATGGGGTCAGCAGACCTTCATTAAAAGATACAGCCATGGGAGCCAGTCCTGATGGCCTAGTGGTTAACATTCGGTGCGCTCAGCTTCGACAGCCTGGGTTCAGTTCCCCGGGCCTGGAACCACACCACTCGTCTGTCAGTAGCCATGCTGTGGTGGCAGCTTACATAGAAGAACTAGAAGGACTTACAGTGAAAATATATAACTATGTATTGGGGTTTTGGGGAGAAAAAAAAAAGAGGAAGATTGGCAACAGATATTAGCTGAAGGCGAATCTTTCCCAGCAAAAATAAATAAATAAAGATACAGTCATGGGTTGCTTAATGACGGGGATATGTTCTGAGAAATGCATCATTAGGTTGATTTCATCATTGGGCAAACATCATAGAGTGTACTTACACAAACCTAGATGGTATAGCCTACTACACACCTAAGCTATATGATACTAGTCTTATGAGACCCCTGTCATACATGCAGTCCATTGCTGATCAAAACGTCCTTATGCGGTGCATGACTGTATACTAAATGGTATTCTTCAGGCAGAAGAAAAATGATTCCAAAGAAGTACAGTAACGCATAAAGGAATAAAATACTTCAGAGAAGAAAAAATAAAGGGACATTTGAATGAACATCAATGATTTCAAAAGACAGAAGTGTATTTCTCTGTTATATTAAAAGAGTATATATCAAGTAAGAATTCCAAGGCTGGTAGGCAGCTCCATGATTTCAGCTCCCTCTTTCTGCCCCATGACAACCAACATTTCATAAACTTTAAGATGGATTAATTAGCCCATTCCTCATATCTACATTCCATCCAAGAGAAAGCAGGGATGAAGAACACCTTCTCCCTGGTTCTGCTTGAAACAGTGCATGATCCCGTCCCAGTTGGAACAAACCATTTCTATTTGTATCCCATTGACCAGAACTTGGTTACATAGACATACTTGGCTGCTAAGCAAGCTAGGAAATGCAGTCTTTATTCTGGGCAGCCATGTGCCCCACTAAATATCAGGATTCTATTATCAAATTGAGAATGGGTTGATTTGGGGAACACCTAGCAGCCTTACAGACCAACTATCCATGAACAACCGTTTCTCATATAAAATCATATCAACCTATTCCCAAGAGAACACACTTCCACGTACCATACAGTGACTGTATCTCAAAATCCGAGCTCTGTGGGTGGTAATCAGCTTCTCTCTCAGATTCATATATGGTACTTGTTTACCAGACATGTTTTATGACCTCTGATTATTTAATATTAAATGATGAAGTATTAATAGAATAATCAAAATGAAGCTCTTATTCAAAAAAGGGAAAATAGAAAACACACACAGCAGTCACTGATTCTCAGCCATTATCAAACCTTCCAGGGCAGGGACGGCAAAAATTCCATAGCGTAGCAGTGCAGTAATTGGAGGTCCCTCTGGTTGTGTCTTCTGGGAGGGATTTTTAAATTTTCCTCTGTGGTGTCTTTCTTTGCCCTTCGGGAGGCTCTTTTGTTCTTTTCCATTATCTTCCACGGCCATATTTGAAGCATAGTGGCAGAGCTTCTGCAACTAGCTTCATGCTGGTGCAGCTTCAGAGGCCTGGGAATTGCTTTATGGGTCAAACAGTTATAGGATTTTGCAGTCCTAGCTTGTATTTTGTGTGTGTTTGTTTTCTTTTGGATTTTTTTATGGTAAAAAATTTTACTTCAAATATGTAATTGATTTCTGGCCTATGTGCTACAGGCCAGTTCTACATCTAGACATGTATTTAAGCCTTAAGACTCTGGTCTTTCATTTACTCTGGTCTTTCATTTACTAGCCTCTAAGTTTTACTCAACCCCTGTCTCTCAGCTTAATAGGAGCTCCTTGTGGCCATCTGAAACCCTAGACTTTGGTGAGAAGGAAATATCCCTAATACCTTCCTTGATTAAAAGTTCTCCACCCTTTTTTGGCTGAATATCCTGCTAAAGCTACCTCTTGGAACAACCACTTATATTGAAGGTTATTTTTCACATGCATAAACAAATTATGGAAATAAATAACATAAGGCTTTGTAATCTTCAGGTGGTCCAGCACTTTCTATTTTGTAACCCCATCAAACTCAATATGTGGGTCCCAACTCATGGTCCAAAATAACTGCTGAGCTCTAGCAATCTCATCTGCATCCTAGCCAGAATAGAGGATTATGCTGAAAATGTAACCTTAAGCTAGGTAGCCCCTGATAATTCTAATACTTTAAAAAAAAAAAGAGGTCCTTGGGCATTGGGGGAAAACTAGCAGTCTTTCCCACCATCATCCTTTATTCTACCTTTTTTGTTTTTTAATTAATAAAATTTTTGCATTTTAATTCTCCCTTATCACTGGTAAAACCTTCATCAATATTGTGTTTAATATATATGTTTTTTTCTAATTTCTTATGATTTTTAATTTCTTAACATGGTTATTCTTTATTTTTGAGCATTCTTCTTTAAAAATAAAGGCATTTAATGTGTAAGTACAGCTTTGCTGTTTTTCATATATTTTGGTATGAAGTGTTCTCTTTTACATTGTTTTATAGGTAGTTAATAATTTCCCTTCTGATTTACTTTTTGATAAAATAGTTATCTAGTAGTATATGTCTTCACTACAAAGTTGCTAAGAATTTTGGAAAACTATTTTATATATCTACTTTTATTGATTTATTAAAATTTGTTAAGGTTTTCCTTGAGGCAAAGAATGAGAAAAAAATTTAAGTGATTCTGAGCACAATAATTTTTTTAACTGCGTGTACTATAATTGACATATGTAAGGCTCTGTGTATGTGCTTGTTATTTATATAAAATTAAGAATTTGACTGAAATATGTATTCCTCAATAGCACAGTTTACCTTTTTTTACAAGATCTATCCAATTCTCAGAGAGCTGTATTGACATTAACCATAACAATTTTATTTTGCTTAGTGTATTTATTACTAGGTCCATTGTTTTTTACACATTATTTTGCAGATGGGAAGTCTGTTGGAGGTTTGTTTTCTCTCTTTCTTTTTTTGGGGGAAGGGAGAAGGACTAGCCCTGAGCTAACATCCGATACCAATCCTTCTCTTTTTTGCTGAGGAAGATTGGCCTTGGGCTAACATCTGTGCCCATCTTCCTCTACTTTATATGGGATGCTGCCACAGCGTGGTTTGACAAGCGGTTCATCGGTGTGCACCCGGGATCCGAACCTGCGAACCCCGGGCTGCTGCAGTGGAGTGTGTGCACTTAACTGCTGTGCCACTGGGCTGGCCCCTTACAGGTTTGTTTTCTATCCTTTTATGTAAAAAAGAAAAAGTCTTTTTTCCTCCCTTGAAGATTTTTTAGGATTTTCTTATTATCTTTGCAGGACAAAAAGTTCATCAGGATAATTCTTTGGCTTTTTAAAATTAAATTATTTATTTTGAGATAACCGTAGGTTCTGATGCAACTGTAAGAAATAACATAAAGAGATCCCTTGTACTCTTGACCCAGTTTCCCCCAGTGGTGACATCTTGCAAATCTATAGTATAATATCACAATCAGGATATTGACATTGATACAGTCAAGATATAGAGCATTTCCATCATCACAAAGATCCCTCATGTTGTCCTTTTGTTCCCACGCATACTTCCCTTCCTCCCTACCGCACCCATCCCTAGTCCCTGGCAACAACTACTCTGCTTTCCATTTCAATAATTTTGTTATTTCAAAATTGTTATGTAAAGGGACTATTATAGCATGTAATCTTAGGGACTGACTTTTTTCACTAAACTAATTCCATGGAGATCCATCTAAACTGTTGTGTGTATCAATAGTTTGTTCCTTTTAATTCTGAGTGGTAGTTCATGGTATAGATTTACCACAGTTTGTTTAACCATTCACTCATTGAAAGATACCTGGGTTGTTTCAATTTTTTTGCTATTATGAATAAAGGTTCTATAAACATTTGTATACAGATTTTTCTGTGAATGTAAGTTTCCACTTCTCTGGGATAAGTGCCCAACAGTGCAATTGCTAAGTCATATAATTGTTGCACATTTTATGACAAAATACCAAACTGTTTTCCAGAGTGGCTGCACCATTTTACATTTCCACCAGTAATGCATAAGTGATCCAATTTCTCTGCATACTCATAAATATTTGGTGTTGTCACTGTTTTTTTTATTTTAACCATTCTGATAGGTATGTAGTGAAATCTCATTGTGGTTTTAATTTACATTTCCTTGGTAGTGCATGATGTTGAACAGCTTTTTTGTCATCCTCTTCCTCTTTGTTGAAATGTCTCTTCATGTCTTCTTCTCAGTTTCTAATTGGCTTTTTTTTAACCAGCAAGCTTTGAGAGTTCTTCACATATTCTAGATACTAGTTCTTCGTCAGATATGTGCAAATATTTTGTTCCTGTGTATAGTTTGTGTTTTTCACTCTCTTAATAGGGTCTTTCACAGAACAAATGTTTTTAATTTTGATGAGGCCCAATTTATCGATTTTACTTTTATTGATAGTGCATTTGGTATCAAGTCTGAGAACTTGTTGCCTCGCCCAAAATCCAGAAGATTTTCTCTTTTGTTTTATTCTAAAAGTTTAATAGGTTTATGTTTTACATTCATGTCTTTGATTCATTTGAGTTAATTTTTGTATAAGGTATGAGGTTTAGGTCAAAGTTATTAATTATTATCATTATTATTTTGGCCTATGGGTTTCCAATTGCTCTAGCACCATTTGTTGAAAAAGCTATCCCTCCTCTATTAAATTCCTATTGCACTTCTGTCAAAAATCAGTTGGTCGTACCTGTAAGGGGATATTTCTGGATTCCAGATTCTTTTCCATTGATTGATGTGTCTCTCTCTGCCCATGCCACACTATCTCGATTACTAGAGCTATATAGCAAGCCTTACTATCAGGTAGAAGGTTTCCTCTCATTTTATTATCTTTCAAGATTGTTTTTAGCTATTCTAAGGCCTATTTGTTTCCATATAAATTTTAGAGTAAGCTTGGCTATGTCTACAAAATATCTTGCTAAATTTTTGATAAGAATTGTGTTAAAGCTATAGATCAGTTTACAGAGAATTGACATCTTTACTATGTTGAGGGTTCTAATCCATGAGTGTGGTAAATCTCGCCACTTACCTCTTCTTTGATTCCTTTCATCAGCATTTTGTAATTTTCAACATATAGATCCCACATGTATTTTATTAGGTTTATATTTAAATATTTCATTTTCTTTGGAGTGATTGTAAATGGTATTGTGTTTTTAATTTCAGTTTTCACGTTTTGGTTAAACATATTTTACGTGTGTTTATTGTTAGCATATAGAAATGTGATGGATTTTTGTTTGTTTATCTAGTATCCTGTGACATTTCCTAACTCATTTATTAGTTCTAGGAGATATTTTTGTGGATCTTTTGGGTTTGTCTATGTCAACAACTATGTCATCTGACAACAGGGACAGTTTTCTTTCTTTCTAATCTGTATGCCTTTTCTTTTCTTTCCTTTTTCTTGTCTTATTGTCCTGACTAGAACTCGCAGTACTATGTTGAATAAGAGTGGTGAGAGTAAACATCTTTGCCTTGTACCTGACCTTAGAGGGAAAATATTCAGTCTTCCACCACTAAATACGATGTTAGCTACAGAGTTTTTTAGATGCTCCTTATCAAGTTGAGGAAGTTCCCCTCTATTCCTAACTTATTGAGTGTCTTTATCATGAACAAGTGTTGGATTTGGTCAAATGTTTTTTCTGCCTCAATTGATATGATCATATAACTTTTCTTCTTTAGCCTATTTTTATAATGGGTTATAGTGATTTTTGATGTTGAACCAACCTTCCATACCTAGTATAAATCCCACTTGGTCAGGGTGTATACATCTTTCTATACTTTGATAGATTTGACTTGCTAATATTTTATTTAGGATTTTTGCATTTAAGTTCATGAGAGATATTGGTCTTTAGTTTTTTTAATATTGTCTTTTGCTTGTTTTATTGTCATGGTAATACTGGCTTCATAAAATGAGTTGGTAAGTGTCTCCTCCCCTTCTGTTTTTTGGAAAAGTTTGCTTCTTTGGATGTAGCTGCTTCTTGTAGCATGATCACCCTTACCGGGTCCTCCCATATGTGTGTGGTGTGTCTGTGAGTAGGCGGGGAGTATCAGGCCTGCAGAGATAAAGGGACTTCCAGGCTATGTGCTTGTTGTGATGGGATCCTTCTTCCTGGTGCATTCCCCGCCCCTGCCCAGTGTCTGGTGGCAGTCGGGTGGGGAGGTGTCTCAGTCCTGGCAGGGAAAGAGGAGAGATCTTCCACTGGCAACTTATTGTTAGCTGGGAAACTCTGTGGGTTCTGCTGGGCTTGCCTAGTGTTTTTGGTGACACTCCAATTAGATACAAGGGAGGAATGAGCCTCCCTGGGCCACCTTTTGGTACTAGATTAGGGGTTAAGAAATGTTGGGCCTGAGTTGCTTTCTTATGACGGGTGGTGGGGAGGGCATAAGACACTCTGCCACTACGTTGTTTCTCCATTCCCTAACCAGTTTGCCTTCTTTCCGTCTGGCAGGGTTCTCCTTTTGTCACACATAGCAGAGAAAAGTCTATGCCATTTTCTCTGGATCAGAAGTTAATCTTTGCTTTTTTAATTAAATTTTCCTGCTTTGTTCTCAGTGGGAAAATATTGGCTCTCCTTAATTCAGCACTGTCCAATATAAATATAATGTGAGGCACATAGGTAATTTTAAATTTTCTAATAGCCATATTTTAAAAACAGGAAAACAAAGTGAAGTTATTTTTAATAATACATTTTATTTAACCCAATATATCCCAAATATTGCCATTTCAGGATGAAATCAATATAAAAATTATTAATAAGCTATTTTACTTTTTTTCCATACTAAGTTTTCAAAATCTGGTTTTTCACTTACAGCAGATCTCAATTTGGATGTTGAGTCTTCACAAGAAATACTTGATCTGTATTTAGATTTCATAAAATTAACCCAAGTTATTCCAAAACAAAGTTTCCCAATAACTGAATCAAGTACCAGCTTTAAATTTTAAATTTAAATTAAATAAAATTAAATAAAATTTAAAATTCAGCTCCTCAGTCACATATGTGGCTCTTGTGGCTAAATGGCTACTGAATTGGACAGCAGCACAACTTTAATATATCCTCCATCTCAGTTTTTGTCTCCCGCCCACCTTCCCCTCTTCCCTCTTCTCCAACAAAAACTGCTGTCCTAGTAGAGAGGATCAGTCGTTACCAAACCCTCATATTAGCAAGGAGGAAGCCAGGGGAATAAATTCCCCAAATTCACTGTCTCCTCATGCTTCAGTCTCATGCCGTTACTCTCCATTGGTTGAACCCAACTGAAAGCCAGACAGGATGGGAACATGGCTGAAGCAGACTGTAGAAGTGAGCCTGCCTAGCCTGTGGTCAGGACAGAGAAGAGTAGAGAGTAGCTCTGAAAGGGCACAGCTCTATGAGTAAAGAAATATGTTTGAGTACACAACATTATAAGTGTACTTTTTTTTTTTTAATAATTTCATTTATTTATTTTTTCCCCCCAAAGCCCCAGTAGATAGTTGTATGTCATAGCTGCACATCCTTCTAGTTGCTGTATGTGGGACGCAGCCTCAGCATGGCTGGAGAAGTGGTGCATCGGTGCGCATCCGGGATCCGAACCCGAGCCGCCAGCCGCGGAGCGCACGCACTTAACCGCTAAGCCGCGGGGCCGGCCCATAAGTGTACTTTTAAATATATACATGAATAAATGTATCCGTCAATCTATATATTAAATATCAGTAAAGCTTAATCTATTTCTTATTTTTCAATAAAAGTAAATAAGATATTCTTCCCATATTCCAATGGAGCATTTAAGTTTCCCTAGGACATGTTCATTCCATTTGGGGATCACTATTCTAAGTGATATTTCAGCCACCAGGATCTCTATTTTCTATTTCATCTTTCATACTGTTAACTAAGTTACCACATACCTTCCTTTACTTAAAATCTTTATTTTCTCCTCACTGCCTAAAGCATAAAACTCAAACTCTTTTTTTTCCAGTTCTATTGGGAAATAATTGATATATATCACTGTATAAGTTTAAGGTGTATAGCATGATGGTTTGATTTACAGATATTGTGAAATGATTACCACAATAGATTTAGCTAACATCCATAATTTCATATAGACACACAAAAAAATTTCTCCTTGTGATGAGGACTATTAGGATTTACTCTCTTAACAACTTTCCTATATATCATACAGCAGTGTTAACTATAGTTATCATGTAGTACATTACATCCCTAGTACATATTTATATTATGACTGGAAATTTGTACCTTTTGACCATCTTCCTCTAATTCCCCCTCCCCCAAACCCCCACCTTTATTAACCACAAATCTGATCTCTTTTTCTATGAGTTTGGTGTTTTTTTTGGTTTTGTTTGGTTTTCATTAGATTCCACATATGTGAGATCATACAGTATCTTTCTTTCTCTGTCTGACTTATTTCACTTAGCATAATGCCTTCAAGTTCCATCCATGTTGTGGCAAATGGTAGGATTTCCTCATTTTTTTATGGCTGAGTAATATTCCATTGTATGTATATATGTGTGTATGTATATGTATATATATATACATATACATACACATATACACATATATGTATACATATATATACACCACAATTTCTTTATTCATTCTTCCATTGATGGACACTTAGATTGTTTACATGTCTTGCCTATTGTAAATAATGCTGCTATGAACATGGGAGTGCAGATATCTTTTTCAGTCAGTGTTTTCATTTCCTTTGAATAAATACCCAGAAGTGGATAGCTGGATCATATGGTAGTTCTACTTTTTTTTTTTTTTTGAGGAACCTCCATATTATTTTCCATAGTGGCTGTACTAATTTACAATCTTACCAACAGTGCACAAGGGTTCCCTTTTCTCCACATCTGCGCCAGAAACTCAAACTCTTAGACATGATATACAAAGCACTTTATAGCCTGGAATCACCAAATTTTTCTCCTTTCCTGCTGTCCAGTCTCACCAAATGATTTCTCTTTCTCTAATCAAGATGTACCTCATCATAATCCTACTTTGCCTTGTCATTATTTCTTCCTGGAATGGTCTTGTTCTTGCCCATCTGCCCAACTCATTTTCCTACTCCTCTTGCAAGACCTATTCAAATGTTATTACTTTCTCAGTAAAAGTCTTGTTCAGGTACTCTGGGCAATAACAGACAGTTCTCTTTTTCTCTGTGCTCCTATAGCATTTTCCATATTATTTTTATGATTTATTCCTTGGTAGTGAAATGGTTTATTTGTATGACAATCCTAATAGATTGAGGGCAAGGGTCTTATCTTAATTTATCTTTGTGTATTCAGGGTATAGTTCAATGCTTGATATATATTCAGGACTTTATAAAGAATTAATTAATTAATAATCAATCAAGCCATACATTGCCTTAGTCATCATTTTGAATATCCATCTCTTACTTAAGGCAATCAAATCTGTAAAATGTGAAATAAATTGAACTGAATTTTTATTTCCAAAACGTTTTTTTCAATCAGCAATGGCAAATGATGTTAGATTTTTTTCTACCTCTGTTGGACATCTAACGTCGCTCTAGACTGGTGCTTGAAGGTGCCACATCTTGATGAGGAGAAGGTTAAAAGTACTCTGTTTAATCAGTGATAAGTATTATTGGTATGAGGAGGTTAATAGCTGGATTTGTGTTATCAATTTGCCCCAGTCTTATTTGTTTTCCTAAATCTGTTATATCAATTATTTTCATGCCATGTCTGCATTTCTGTGGAAGCCAAATGCAAGAGACAACAGAGAAGGGAGAGGTACAGCTAGGAATTTCTGATCGAAAAAATGTTTCAATTGAATTTCGCTAATGTGTAAACTCTGTTTATATTGTAAAACATGCACAAAACGCACAGTTTACAATCAAATTGTGCTGTAGTGATTTCTGTTCTTATGTGATTAATCTCTTTAACATCATAAAATTCTAAATGATTTGTTACTAAGTGATGGTTTGTGAAAACCGAAAGCATATTAAAATAATAATATCTTATGTTCTTACTTTTGAAAAGTAAAAGTACGAAAAGGAAAGTGAGTAGAAACCAAGAAACTGACATGAAAAGAAAAAGCATGAGATGCCCATAGATCAGTAACTTTTCATAGTCATTTAAATGCCATAAGAGATGGATGAATTATTTATAAGTACTCAAAATCCCTTATCTGTAGGTTTTTCAGTTTATACTCCCTTGATTCACTGCCTGAAGGGAGTTTGATAGCAAGAGTAAAATCCCTGGCTCTACAGCCACACAATAGTTCACACAGATAACCTGTGCACTCCTTGTGGGTAATATGGACATCAATAGAAGTCGCAAAAGACTACCTATTGTGAGTGCATTTTGATTTCCATCCACTCACTTCACAATCTTAGTTGACAACAAAATGTTATCTC
Organism: Diceros bicornis minor; assembly: GCF_020826845.1. Classification (NCBI taxonomy): domain Eukaryota; kingdom Metazoa; phylum Chordata; class Mammalia; order Perissodactyla; family Rhinocerotidae; genus Diceros; species Diceros bicornis. The sequence goes on from NC_080781.1 coordinate 23,699,187, forward strand.
TTCAGGAATATTTAGAATGTGTCCTTACATTTAACATTTGCTTTTCTTTCTTGCTTTTAATGTACTACTAAGGAAAATGGAGAAAAGTCTTAAAAAGCAATGTTTCTAGTTATCAAAAAGTGAATGGAAGGGCATTTGACAACATTCATAAATTTAGACTAAATATTAAAAAAGATATGCCTTCTAAGTGGAGAAATATTTGTAATGGAAAGATTAAATGAGGCTCTTTCTCTTTCATTTCCCCAAGTAAAATATTAATTTTGAAATACATCTAATTCTCACTAATAGAGTATTTATTAACCATTTATTAAATACCAATATTGTTTATAGTACTATTCTAGATAGTAGACATTTAAAGAAATTAAAGATCTTATAAAAAGTAGTTGTATTTATAATTGGTGTTCACCCAAACATCCTCCACATCCTACCACACCACCAAAAGCCTTGTGGAAACTTACAAACTGAACATGTTTACAATCTGCTAACCTCAAAATCTTTGTTTATTCTGAGGTCTTAGGCACTACCCTCATTGCAATCAAGTTTGAAATTCCTAATAATAAATTCACTATTTCTACTGAAACAACGATCACAGGGATACTGTATTTCATTATATTCAAATAATTCAGGATAAACATAATAAACTGAGCCTGGCAATAATTCCTCCTCCATAAATATATTAACACAATCTTATGGATTATTTTATTGGGCTGTCCAGTTGTGATCTTGGAAATTAGAGAAAATGGCCCCAAATTGATCATACCCAAAGCAAATAATTTTTGATGGTAAGAGAAAAAGAGGATGAAGCAATGAATTATGCCTTTGAAAAGCAATCCAAGTAGGATGATTTACAGAGGTAGGGCCTTGCATAGTCCTGTTTTGAAAAGCAGACTAGATAAGTATTGCAAAAGAAAATTTGCATATGCTTGCAAATTTTGCATATTTGCATACATTTGTCTACATGTCTTCCAGTATGCATTTTCTAGGCTAAAGGTCACTATGTTAACACTACAGTGTAGAAATTAAAAGTCTACACTTCATTAATGACCCATACCTCATAGGATCTTACATCTAGGAAAAACATTTCACATTATTCAATCAAACTCTCCCATTTCACACATGGGAAAATCATCTTAACATTACCCTTACAACCAAAATGGCCCATTATTTTCAGCTGTCATAGACATCCTTTAGCTGATACAAATATGGAAGAAGAAAGCAAAAGACATGAAAATTCCCTAGTCTAAATAAATACCCCTTAAAAAATGAATGTTTCTATGATATAAGATGTATCAAAAAACATCTCATTAAAACTATTTCTCATTTATTGTTAATTAAACATTCTTTGTGATTGAATGTTTACTATGTGCCAGGCAAGGTGCTAAATTCTAGAGATTTTATTTGATTAAATCAGATTTTCTTCCATCATTAAGCTCATAATTTAGAAAGAAAAAGAAATTTTTATCCACCTATCACTTTTTAAAGTGCTAAAAGAATTCAGATGATGTAACATTTAATTTCATAAAATATATTTGATAACCTTGTATTGCTTTATGATGTGCAAAAAACTTTCACATACATATACCCATAAAATTCTCACAACTCTGTAAGTTTGGTACTATCTTGACAAGAATAATAATTATAGATAACCAAGAATATGATTTAAGAATACACACAGAGGCCAGTCCCGTGGCATAGTGGTTAAGTTTGGCGCGCTCCACTTTGGCGGCCTGGGTTGGCAGATTTGGATCCCGGACATGGACCTACACCACTTGTCAGCCATGCTGTGGCAGCAACCCAAATACAAAATAGAGGAAGACTGGCACAGATGTTAGCTCATGGCTAATCTTCCTCAAGCAAAAAGTAGAGGAAGGTTGGCAACAGAAGTTAGCTCAGGGTGAATCTTCCTCAGAAAAAAAAAAAAAGAATGCACACATGTGTAATTAAGAAGACCATACTCTTCTCATGAAAATGATGTATATTTAACAGAAAAAGTAGTATTTAACGTCTAAGAGGTTTATATTGTTAAACATTTAGTTACTATTATACCAGATGGATTATGACATTATTTTAGAAGGCTATCTTTTATTAAAAGAAAGAAGTTTCAACAATTAATCAAGGCATTGTTATTGCATTCTAGGAAATGGTTACAGAATGGGGTTTTAGTTAAACTGAATTTACCTTTTAACTAAAAATCCCTATGTGTTAAATGGAACAGCCTAAGGCAAGGACACTGATGCATAAGCTATGGGAACATGTGGCCCAAAAACCTCTCATGAGTGGACAATCATATTGCTTGCTCTCACAAGTTATTTCTTTTTAGAAATATAGCACTTACCAACCACAAATCTTTAATATAGTGAACATAGCGTCAACCACAAAGTTGAAAGAGAGGTCAGAAATCATAAAGTTTAAGTTATTGTTTCTGGCATCCTAGCAGACTAAGTAACCTGAACAACCCTTTCAATGGGAAATAAAACAACAAAAATGCTGGACAAAATATTTAAAAATATTTTAACTGCATCCAAGAGTTGAAAAATTGGTAAAGAAACACTCAGAGGCCAAAAAATAAATGTAAGCTGGAACCCAGAGGAAAAAAAGTTGAAAGATGGCTTTCAACTTGATAACACTTGACAGAAATGTAAACTTGAACTTTGGTTTTCAGGCCCTCTCAAGACCCAGAGGAGAATAGGCAAAGCCCAGGAGTCAGCCAACTTGAGGTGTGTAATAGAAAATATCCCCAACATAGAGCTGAGGTCCCAAGGAACTATACCTTCAAATAAGAATATACTAGAAGCAAGTCTGTCTTCCTCCCTCCCTGCCTCCAGAATAATGCAAGAAATAATGTCCAATTGAACTTAGGTACTGAATGCAAGGAGAGAAAAATAAATCCTCCTTGAAAATTTGTAGCCAAATCCAGTCCTTATGTGCATTTACAACCTGAATTCCCACTTCATGTGTAGTTTGAAAAACCTCTAGCCACGAATATAGTTTAAAGTGTCCAGAGCTGGTAAAAGCTCCTGGTCGCCTACAAAAGAAAATGAAAATACTCTCTGGAGAAACTCACCAAAAACCGAGGCTTCAAAGGATTCCCAGAGGTAAGATTTCCAGAATTATTAACTCAAATTTAAATACACAACATGAAATAAAGTATCATATATGAAAGCCAGCAAAAACATCAGAGAGTGGAATCAGACCTGCAGATACTTCATATATTTGAATTATTAAAAAGAAAACATAAAAATAAGTATAATGTTAGATTTAAAGAAGTGATTAAATATGAGAAAAATAAGGAAATATAAAAAGAAACAAATCTAAAAAATATCCATATTGAACTGGAAGAATTAAAAAATTGAATATTGGATATTAAGAACTCAATAAATGAGGAAACATGTTTGATAAAACTTAACATCAATTTTTAATTAAAAAATGATTTCAAAAAAGTAATAGAAGAGAACTTCCTTAGTTTGATAAAAGATAGCTCCACAAATCCTACAGTAAAAATCACAGTCAATGGAAAAAAATGAAGAATGTTTCCTTTAAGTTCAGCAACATGATGTGACTTCTATTTAACATTATACTGAAGTTAAAAGCCAGAATAATAAGTCAAGAAAAATAAAACAAATAATTGGAAAGGGGGAAACAAGATTGTCATTTTTCTCATACAATACCACTGTGTTTTTAAAATTCACCATCTATAGATTATTTAATTACACATAGGAAAGTTTTTTAAAAGTTGCTTGATAAAAAAACATCAATGTATAAAAATCAATTGCATTTCTAATCAATAGTAGCCAGCAGATGGAAAGTGTAACTTATTCAATTTTCAAATTTATACTCAGAGTGGAGCATACATCTATATTCACAGTTAAACAAATATTAATGGAGTTGAGAATCATGTAACCAATGCCTAGTCACAAACTAGAATATTGTCAGTACCACATCAATCCTTTCCCTCCATGCTCCTCCTTAATCATAACTACTTCCTTCCCCCTAAATGTCAACACTATCCTGGTTTGGGGGATAATAATTCCCTTACTTTTACTACTAGTTTTAACATATATGTAGTCACACACAGACAATATAAATTAGTTTTGCCTGTATTTCATCTTTATATAAATGTAATCAGGGAGTGACATCAGCATCATGGTGGAGTGAGTTGCTCCTTTTGCCTCTCCTCTGTAAGTTACAACCAGTAGGACATACATAGACCAACAAAGGACTCTGCACAGTACACCAGAACACCTAAGAAATCTATATAGCTATATATCAAAAGGTGGGTGGACTGGAAATCCTGGAGGCAGTTGAACCAAGGGAGCAGCAGAGGTAGTTCCAGAGAATGGAGGCTCCAGGAACTGAGGCTGCACCTACAACCAGAGGCCCCAGGAACTGTGGCAATGCCCACGAAGAGAGGCTGCAGGAATCCAGGCAGCCCACACTCCTGGATGTGCCAGGAACCGCTGCCAGGCCATTACCAGAGGCTCCAGGAACCGCAATGATACCTGTGACCCAGCCCTCAAACCTCCCCCAGTGGCAGTGCCTTCAACCCTGGCCCTCCCAGAAGCAGGGGCTGCATCCAAGTCCCCACTCCCCTGGCAGCGGCAGCAGTGCCCATGACCTGAGGTTCCAAGAATCATGCCGGTACCTGAGACCAGAGGCTGCAGGAATTGCAATGGCACTCACAACTCAGCCCCTCACCCTCCCCCAGCAGTGGTGTGTGATGCCGGTGACCTGGGGTTTCAGGAACCACCGTGGTGCCTGCAAACCAGCCCCCTCCCCCTCCCTGGTGGCATTGCTTCCCACACCAGCCCTTCTAGCAGCAGAGGCTGCATATAAGACCCTGGGCCCTGGCAGCGGCAGCATTGGCCATGACCTGATGTGCCAGGAACCACACCAGTGCCAGAGACCAAAGGATTCAGGAACTTCGGCAGCACTTACAGCCCAAATACCCCTCCCCCATGGTGGTGGTGGTGTCACCCCTGATCCTAGTCCACTCAGCAGTGGCGGTGACACCTGTAAAGTCAGCAACCCTGGCAGTGGTAGTGCCAGCACCCACAGAAAACCTGGGAGCAGCAGTGCACGTGGCACATGTGGTAGCACCACCAAGCCCATGGAGAGCCCACTGAGAACCAGGAGCCCATGACCCCAGTCCCCCCCCAGCTGCAGCAGTGGCCACAACTTCAGCCCCTCACCCATAGCAGCAGCACCTGCAGACCCAATAAACCTGGATGTGGCAGAGGTGCCCATGACCCTGCTCCTGCCCACTCTCTCCTTCCCCTTGCTGCAGTGGGGGAACCTATGACACAGGCGACTCCAGAAGCAGCAGAGGTGCTTGCCAGCCCAGGGACCACAGTGGTGACACCTGCAACTGCAGTGACATCATAAGCAGTAAGGCACCAGCAACCTTAGAGGCACAAGCAGCACAAGGAGGGTACTGATGACACCTCTGGCAGAGGCAGTGGAGGGTGGAAAGTGCTGGCTCTCAAACAAAACCAGAAGCAGCTCAGAATCAAAGTAAACAAAAGCCTTACCCAAATAAGAAAGGTACTTGCTACCACAAATACACTGGCAGAGGAACATTTCATCAAGCACCACGAAAAAATACAGCAACAGGGTATCACAAAAAGAAAATGACAATTCTCCAGAAATCAAATTTGAAGTCACAGAAGACTGCAACCTGACAAAGAATTCAAAATTGTTATGAAGAAACGCAATGAATTACAAGAAAACTCAGAAAGAGAGTTCAATGAGCTCAAGATAAAGAAAATGTGGTATATATACATGATGGAATACTACTCAGCCATAAGAAACGATGAAATCCAGCCATTTGTGACAACATGGATGGACATTGAGGGTATCATGCAAAGTGAAATAAGTCAGAAGGAGAAGGTCAAATACCGTATGATTTCCCTCATTAAGTATTAGATAATAACAACAACAAACAAACACATAGAGACAGAGATTGGATTGGTGTTTACCAGAGGGGAAGGGGGGAGGGAGGAGGGCGAAAGGGATAATTCGGTACAAGTGTGTGGTGATGGCTTGTAGTTAGTATTTGGGTGGTGAACATGACGTAATCTATGCAGAAATAGAAGTATATTGATGTACACCTGAAATTTATACAATGTTATAAACCAATGTTACTGCAATAAACAAAAAAATTAAAAAAAATAAAATAAAATTAATGAACAGAAGGAGTACTTCACAAAGGAGACTGAAACTCTAAAAAAGAACCAAACAGAGATTCTGGAGCTGAAGAATACAATAAATGAGATATAAGAATACAGTAGAAAGCATGGGACATAGAGCAGACCATATGAAAGAGAGAATTAGCGAGCTTGAAGATAGAAATCTAGAAATGATTCAGGTGGAAGAGGAGAGAGAACTAATATTTTTTAAAAATGGAAAAATTCTACAAGAAATATCTGACTCAAGTAGGAAAAGCAACATAAAGATAATGGGTAGCCCAGAAGGAGAAGAAAGAGAGAAGGGAGCAGGGAGCTGATTTAAATAAATAATAGCTAAGAACTTCCCAAACCTGGGGGAGGAATTGGATATACAAGTACATGAAACTAATAGAACACCTAATTATCTCAATACATAAAGATATCCTCCAAGGCACATTACATTAAAAATGTCAAAAGTCAATGACAAAGAAAGAATATTAATGGTGGCCAGAGAGAAGAAAATAATAACCCACAAAGGAACTCCCATTAGGCTATGAGTGGATTTCTCAGCAGAAAATCTACAGGCCAGGAGAGAGTGGATTGATATATTCAAAATAGTGAAAGATAAAAACTATCAGCCAAGAATATTCTATCCAGCAAAGTTATCTTTCCAATATGAAGGACAAATAAAGGCTTTCCCAGACAAACAAACACTGAGGGAGTTCATTGCTATGAGACCTGCCTTACAAGAAATCTTGAAAAGAGCTCTCCTACCTGAAATAAAAAGGCAAGGGTATACAAAGCTTTAAGCAAGGTGATAGACAGATAGAGTCAGAAAATTGCAACTCTATACCAGAATAGGTTAGTAAACACTTAATTATAACCTAAAGGCTAAAGGGAAAGAAAGCATTAAAAATAACTATAACCACTTCAAATTTGGTAACAAACTCAATACAAAAAGAATAATTTGTGACAACAAAAACATAGAAGGGGAAGAGGAAAAGGAGAAAATCTGTATAAGCTAATGTAGATAAGATGCTATCAGCAGAAAAAGAACTATCTCATCTATGAGATCTTTTATACAAATCTCATAGTAACCACAAAACAAAAATTCAGAGCAGCATCATGAAACATAAAAGAAGAGGAAACTGAGAAACATCACAGAAAACCACCAAACCAAAATGGCAGACAGAAACACAAGGAAATAGAAACAATGGAGATATAGAACAACCACAAAACAAAATACAAAATGGCAGTATTAAGCCCTCATCTATCAACAATCACCCTAAATGTAAATGGATTGAATTCACCAATAAAAAGACACAGACTGGCTGGATGGATTAAAAAAAAAACCAAAAAACAAACATTATGCTGCCTCCAGGAGACTCATCTCAGCTCTAAAGACATAGGATCAAAATCAAGGGGTAGGGGCTGGCCCGGTGGTGCAAGCGGTTAAGTGCATGCACTCTGCTGTGGCGGCCCGGGGTTCACAGGTTGAGATCCCAGGCATGCACCAACGCACCACTTGGCAAACCATGCTGTGGTGGCATCCCATATAAAGTAGAGGAAGATGGGCACGGATGTTAGCCCAGGGCAAGTCTTCCTCAGCAAAAAAGAGGAGGATTGGCATTTAATGTTAGGTCAGGGCTGGTCTTCCTCACAAAAAAAAGAAAAAATCAAGGGGTAAAAGATGATACTTCAAGCAAATGGCAACCAAAAGAAAGTGGGTGTAGCCATACTTATATCAGACAATATAGACTTCAAGCCAAAAAAAGATAACAAGAGACAAAGATAGACATTATATAATGATAAATGGGACAAACCACCCAGAAAACATAACATTTATTAATATATATGCGCCTAACAGAGGAGCACAAAAGTATACAAAGCAACTATTAACAGACCTAAAGGGAGAAATTGACAGCAACACAATAATAGTAGGGGACTTGAATGTAAGACCTGAAACCATAAAACTCCTAGAAGAAAACATAGACAGTATGCTCTTCAACATTGGTCTTAGCAGTATCTTTTTGAATATCATGTCTCCTCAGGCAAGGGAAACAAAAGCAAAAATAAACAAATGGGACTACATCAAACTAAAAAGCTTCTGTATGGCAAAGGAAATCATCAACAAAATGAAAAACAACTTAACAATTAGGAAAAGATATTTGCAAATCATATATCTGATAAGGGGCTAAAATCCAAAATATATAAAGAGCCTATACAACTCAACAACAACAATAAAAAACAAACTGATCAAAAAATGGGCAGAGGATCTGAAAAGAGATTCTTCCAAAGAAGATGTACAGATGGCCAACAGGCACATGAAAAGATGTTCAACATCTCTATTAGGGAAATGCAAATCAAAACAACAATGAGATATCACCTCATGCCTGTTAGAATGGATATTATTAAAAAGGCAAGAAATAACAAGTGTTGGAGAGGCTGTGGAGAAAAGGGAACCCTCATACAGTGCTGGTGGAAATGTAAACTGGTGCAGCCACTATGGAAGACAGTATGGAGATTCCTCAAAAAATTAAAAATAGAAATCCAGCAATTCCACTTCTGGGTATTTATCCAAAGCACACAAAAACACGAATTCAAAAAGATATATGCACTCCTATGTTCATTGCAGCATTATTGACAATGGCAAAGACTTGGAAGTAACCTAAGTGCCCATCAATGGATGAATGGATAAAGAACACACACACGATGGAATACTACTCAACCATGAAAAAGATGAAATCTTGCCATTTGCGACAACATGGATGGACCTTGAGGGTATTATACTAAGGGAAATAAGTCAGATGGAGAAAGGCTGATGCCGTATGATTTCACACATAGGTGGAAGATAAACACATAGATATGGAGAACAGACTGGTGATTATCAGAGGGGAAGGGGTGGGGGGATGGTGAAATGGGTAATGGAGCACATGTGTATATTGATGTATGGCAACTTGACTTTTGGTAGTGAACATGATGAAGCCTACTTAGAAGTCGAAATATGAGGATGTACACCTGAAATTTATATAATGTTATAAACCAATGTTACCTCAATAAAAAAAATAAAATGCCAAAAAAACTAAATAAGTAAATGTAATCATACTCAACATAATCTTTCATGTTTTACCTCTTTTGTCAAGACATCAATAAGAAAAAGAAATAATTCAATAGAAAAAACGGACAACATACTTAAATAGGGACTTTTCAGAAGAAGAAACCCAAGGAACAAATAAACATATAAATAATCAGATAATAAGTCTCACTACTAATCAAGAAAATACAAATTAAAGCCACGAGATGGCATTTCATACTCAAAATATTGGGAAAAAATTTAAAATATCAAGCATATACGGGGATGTGAAATCACCAGAATTATTATGTACTATGGTGAGAATATGACTTGGTACAACCACTTGGGAAAACAAATTGGCTTTATAAAGTGCAATTGGAAACACACATATTCTATGCTCCAACTATTCCACTCTCAGGTAAAGAAGCTAGAGAAACTCTTACTGAACTATCAGGATATATTCATATAAATAGTTCTTAGCAGTGTTGTTTTCACAGCAAAACCTGGAAAAAACTCAAGTGCACATCAACGGTAAAATAGATAATTGAAATAATATATGAACAATAATATTATACAAATACTATACAATATAATACTATACAAATGCTACAAAATTGATCAACCATAGTTACAAATGATGAGGGTGAATATAAAATACTAACATTTCTGAACCTCAGATTCCTTATCTGTAAAATTAACTACTCAGCTGTAAAAAAAAGATGAAATCTTGCCATTTGCAACAACATGGATAGACTTTGAGGGTATTATGCTAAGCAAAATAAGTCAGACTGAGGGAGACAATTACCATATGACTTCACTCATATGTGAAAGATAAACAAACAGCTAGATACAGAGAACAGATTGGTGGTTACCAGAGGGGAAGGTGGTGGGGGGAGAGTGAAAGGGGTAAAGGGGCATGTCTATGGTGAAGGATGGCAACTAGACTTTTGGTGGTGAACATGATGAAGTCTATACAAAAATCAAAATGTAATGATGTGGCCAGCCCCGTGGCTTAGTGGTTAAGTGCGCACGCTCCACTGCTGGCGGCCTGGTGTTCAGATCCCGGGCGCGCACTGACATACCGCTTCTCCGGCCATGCTGAGGCCGCGTCCCACATACAGCAACTAGAAGGATGTGCAACTATGACAGAGAACTATCTACTGGGGATTTGGGGGAAAAAAAAAGGAGGAGGATTGGCAATAGATGTTAGCTCAGAGCCGGTCTTCCTCAGTAAAAGAAAAAAAAAAATATATATATATATAATGATGTATACTTGAAATTTATATGTTATAAACCAATGTGATCTTAATTAAAAAAATTGAAAAGATAAAATAATGAAATTAGGGGTTTTCCCAGAAGAGGAATTTGCATTGTCCGTTACAGTCAAACTGAGAAAAAAAAAATGCTCTAAGAACAAATTATTGATACTAAAAAAATCAGATTATTCATTAACAATTCAAGACGTATTATGCAGAACTTAGGTGATTTCATTTATGTAATTTTTCACTTAACTCTTTTTTTTCAATTAATGGGATCTTTTGTCTGCAGAAAGAAGAAGAGTCTGTGGTGCAAAGTTATGCCCAGACAGAACTATTGGCCAACGTGGATTAAAAATGTGACAAGTCACAAGATTTTTCCAAGAAATATTCATCATCAGGAAAGCAGGTTGAGGAAGAAGTGCCCTGTCAGGAGGGAAAATGTAAGTCCAAAGCTGAACAAAACAACAGTGCTTAGGGCAGAGGGAGAGGTAGTTGATGAATAACATCTGAAGAAGCTAAGCCGCAAAGTATATGTTTATGTCAAAAAATACCAGAAGAGGTGGCTCGAAGTCTGAGTAGGGTGGTCTGGTTATTTCTAGTATGAGTGTTTTCTTATGGCAGAACAACACTGGACATCTTAAATGGCTCTATAAAAATAAAATCAACCACATCCACTTGAGAGATTGGGATGGGAGAGGGATGGATTTCCACCAGCAGTATGGATTAAAAATTAATTTCCAATTTCTTCTCCATTTTTGAGAAAGTGATTATATAATCAGTAGCAGAAGGGGATGCACTAGAATGACATAGTAACATGGAGCTTATATTTAAACATGGGAACATGGATCATTGCATCTGCTTTCTCTCTCCTTCATGACTTATTTTTAATGAAAAATCAATAACTGGACACTCAGGTCAATTTGATTCTGTCTACTAGGAGACAGGGATCTCTGTATTTTTACAGTCTAGGGAATCCCAAATTGTGTTTCTCAGATGCTGGCTGTTGGGTTACCAGGCCATACTTTTATTTTATTTTATTTTTTATTTTTTTGTGAGGAAGATTAGCCCTGAGCTAACATCCATTGCCAATCCTCTTTTTGCTGAGGAAGATTGGCCCTGAGCTAACATCTGTGCCCATCTTCCTCTACTTTATATGTGACGCCTCCACAGCATTGTTTAACAAGTGGTGCGTCAGTCCACGCCAGGGATCTGAACCTGCAAACCAGGGGCTGCAGATGCGGAGCGCGTGAACTTAACCTCTACGCCATCGGCCCATCCCCCAGGCCATACTTTTATTGTTTTGCACTTACAACCATCTTTGGCCCCTCATCACTGTGACAGAAGTTGGTTTGTCTACCTTCCTCATTCTTCTTCTCATTCCTGGATCCAGATGAAAGAGGTGGTCTTGAAGCTAACCATTGTGGACTATTTTTTGTAAATTGATGATGGTTGAATCAAATGATTCAAAATCTTTCATCACCAGACGCTGTGATGTATCAAATCTAACTTACTATTATTCTAGTTAGACAGTAAAGGTATAGTAATTCAATATTTTAATCTTTGCAATAAAACATTGGAAGACAAAATCCAAACGTGTTATAAATAATTTAATATCTAATTACAAGAGTGTCAAACCAAACTTCTTGGTTTCCTTAAAGGAAGAGACTGAGATGGGGATTCTTGAACAAATGATTTATTGAGGGAGTGCTCTCAGGAGAAAGGAAGTGAAGGAAGCAGATACAGCAGGTGAAAAATGTCAAGCAGGAATGTGGTCTAACTTGAAGTCTAGATTGAGCCTGGCCCTAAAGGTAGCTCTGGAGCATAAATTGCACCACAGAGTAGGTACTGTCTTTTGTATGCCCACACCAGTCAGTCACTGGCCAATGGCTGCCCCTGGGAGCAGCGGCAGCATTAAGGGTGTGGGGAGGCGGTTATCTTCCAGGCAAGCTGAGGGCAATTCTCTGGAGAGGGGCCCGTTATGAATGTTAGCAGCCAAAACTCACAGCAACTGAAGGATGGGAATGATAGCCAGATAAAGAGGCTCTTGGTATGGCGCCAGGAAAGTCTACTAGAAACGGAAAGAAATTTTCTAGAAATACTTTCAGTGTTTATTGGACTATGGAATTGGTATAATAAAAGCTGCCAAGTTTGAATTCTGTACAATATATTGCTTGATACTTCACAAGCATATTTCAATTTACTAGAACAAAAGAGATTGGGTTTTTAGAATAACTTCAGTTTAATATGAGACAGGATCTACACTTTTAGGGCATAACTACCAATAAGATTTCACTGAGCAACAACACTTGTAAACGGAATCACTGATGATTATCAACGGCAAGAAATTATACCAATACAAATTGCAATATTTTGAAATATCTGACAGAATAATGAGGATTTGGGGCATTTCAAGACTTTCATATAATCTTTGAAATACTATATTTACAAAATAAAAGTAAATCACATTTATCTGACCAAAAAAGGGGAAAAGTTCATAAAGGGAGATATTTACCCAGAGAACTCTGAACAGAAACATGTAGCATTTCTGTCAAAAAAAAATTCTAAAATCAGCATTTATCGCCCATCCCAAATCAGATACAATTTAAAAAAGACCTACTGCTAATAAGTTTTATTATAATTTATAAGCAGAAGAGAGCACTAATTATTGTAATTGGCACCCATTAGCCTAAAGCCAATCAAGATCTTAAGCTGCAGCTAGGGTTCCAGCTGCTACCTAGTTTTTATACAAGGACCTTAACTCTTAGCAGGTTCCCTTCCTCCCACCTCATGTAAATAAGAGTGGCCTCTTTCTATACTACCTAATGTAGGATCTGGGAGCTTCACATTTCTATTTCTGATGACACACTAAGCACAGCTCCACTCCACTCACTTCCACTCATTATCGAAAGCAGTAGTAATTTCATTGCAAGGGGAAAGTGGAAGGCATCAATGTTTGTTGAGTATCTTTTAGAAAATAGGAAATTTACATACGTTTTAATGAAGTAGTAAATTTTCACATCCATGATCTTTGAAAATAACCCTATAAAATATTTATTCTCATTCTACAGCCAAAGAAACTCAAGTTAAAAGCTGCTAAATAACTTGCCAGAAGTCTCACAAATAATAAATGACTGGACAGGTATTTGAACCCAAAGACTGGTCTTTTAAAAAAACTGTGCCTTCTATTACACTAGTTGTTCTCAAAGTATGGTCTCTGCACTGGAAGTATTGGCATCACCTTGGAACGTGTTGGAAGTACACATTCTTGTACCTTATTCCAGACCTACTGACCTAGATACTGTCAGAGTTGGGCCCAGAAATCTGTATTTTAGCAAGTCCTTCAGATGATTATGGTGCATGCTAAAGTTTGAGAATCTCTGTTCTATGCGATATTTCTTTTTTTCAGTGGAAAGAAACAGATGATGTCTTTGATCAGCTTTAGATACTTTTCCTCTTAGAAATTATAGTTCCCGTGGACCCCAAAGATAGCCCTGAATTTTAACTTTAAACACTATTTCTGTTCACAAGTTTATTAAAGATTTTGTTTACTTTGCTTTTTCTTGAGGCTGAGAAAATATTGAGAAAATAGGTCTATTTTCTGGACGTTATCCTGAGTCTCTCAAACATTACCACACCTTTCACTTAATGCTTATTTATCCATTTATTCACCCCCATGAACTCTTTCATGCAACAACTACTATTTGAAAGCCTTTGAGTCAGGTACTGCGCTAGGCAGATTAATGGCCCCCCAAAGATATTCATGTCCTAATCCCCAGAAACTTTGAATATGTTATGTTACATGGCAAAGGGAAGTTAAGGTTGCAGATAGAATTAAGGTTGTTAATCAACTGAGCTTAAAATAGTGAGATTATCCTGGATTATTATTAGTACTCAAAAAATGAAATACTTAGGTATAAATCTAAACAAATATATACAAGATCTATATAAGGAAAACTATAAAACTCTGATGAACAAAATGAAAAAATAATTAAATAAGTGGCGGGATATTCCATGTTCATGGATAGGGAGACTCAATATTGACAAGATGTCAGTTCTTCCCAATTTGATCTATAGATTCAATGCAATCTCAATCAAAATCCTAGCAAGATGTTTTATAGATATTGACAAACTGATTCTAAAGTTCATATGGAGATACAAAAGACCCCCAAAAACCTAACACAATATTGAAGGAGAAGAACAAAGTTGGAGGACTGATGCTATCTGACTTCAAGACTTACTATAAAGCTACAGGAATCAAGACAATGTGGTATTGGTGAAAGAATAGACAAATACATCAATGGAACAAAATAGGGAGCACAGAAACAGACCCACATAAATATGTCAACTGATATTTGACAAAGGAGCAAAGGCAATAAATGGAGCAAAGGTAGTCTCTTCAACAGATATTGCTGGAACAACTAGACATCCACAAGCAAAAAAATGAATCTAGACACAAACTTTACACCCTTCACAATAATTAACTCAAAATGGATCATAGACTTAAACGTAAAAAGCAAAACTATAAAACTCCTAGAAGATAACATAGGAAAAAACCTAGATGACCTTGGGTATGGTGATTCCTTTTTAGATATAACACCAAGAACATAATCCATGAAAAAATAACTGATAAGCTGGACTTCATTAAAATTAAAAAGTTCTGGCCTGTGAAAGACATATCAAGAGAATAGGAAAACAAGCCATAGACTGGGAGAAAATATTTGTAAAAGACACACCTGATAAAGGACTGTTATCTAAAATATATAAAGAACTTTTAAAACTCAACAGTAAGAAAACAGCCTGATTAAAAAAATGGGCCAAAGCCCTTAATAGACACCTTGCCAGAGAGGATATACAGATGGCCAATAAGCATGTGAAAAGATGCTCCACATAATATGTCATCAGTGAAATGCAAATTAAAGCAACAATGAGATACCACTACACACCTATTAGAATGGCCAAAATTTGGAAGACTAACAACACGAAATGCTGGCGAGGATATGGAGCATCAGGAACTCTCATACTTTGCTGGTAGGAAAACAGAATGGGTCAGCCACTTTGAGAGACAGTTTGGCAGATTTTTATAAAATTAAACATTCTTTTACCATATGATCTAGCAATTGCACTCCTTGGTGTTTACCCAAAGAAGTTGAAAACTTATGTCCACACAAAAACCTGCACATGGCAGCTTTATTCATAATTGCCAAAACTTGGAAACAGCCAAGATGTCCTTCAGTAGGTGAGTGTATAAATAGACTGTGGCACATCCAGATAATGGAATATTTTCAGAGTTAAAAAGAAACGAGCCATCCAGCCATGAAAAGACATGAAGAAATATTTTATTCATATTACTGAGTGAAGGAAAACAATCCAAGAAGGTTACATACTGTATGATTCCAACTGTATGACATTCTGGAAAATGCGAAACTATGGAGACAATAAAAAGATCAGTGGTTGCCAGGGATGGGAGGGAAGAGATGAATAGGCAGAGCACAGAGGATTTTTAGGGTGGTGAAAATACACTGTACGATATTATAACGATGGATATGTCATTATACATTTGTCCAAACTCACTGACTATAGAACACCAAGAGTTAACCCTAAGGTAAACTATGGACTTTGAGTAATTATGATGTATCCAATGTAGGTTCATCCTTAGCAAAAAATATACCATACTGTTGAGTGATGTTGATAATGGGAGAGGGTATGCATGTGTGTGGTCGGGAGTATATGGGAAATCTCTGTACGTTCTCTCATTTTATTGTAAACCTAAAACTGCTCTAAAAAATAAAGACTTTTAAAAAATAAAAATAAAAAGTTCTATTTAAAAAGCAACTTAAGTCCCTTAAACATAAATTTCTTCCTTAGCATTTCTTTCGCCAATATGAGTGTTTGGGAAGAGAAGCTGTTTTCTAAAAGACTTCTAAATGATGATTTTTTTCTAGCTACAGATTTCAAAAAGCATTTAAAAACAGTTTCACAGTGTACTCTCCTGGATGACATCTTTCCTTTGATGCAGAGAAATGACTTTTTCTAAAAGTATTTTTTAAATAGTTGCTCTCCCCAAGGCAAAGGTACCTCATTCTAATGTCTTTTCAGCCTCTTGCCCCTCTTCATCCTCTATTATTTTTCAAATCTTTCAGCACTACTGATTACTAAGTATTTTATTACTAAAATTTTATTACTAAAATTACTAAATATTTTATTAAGTGGGCTGGACCAAATGAAATATTTTATTCTATGTCGTCCTCCATTTTGAAACCATAAAGAAAAATATTCTAGGTAATAGGACTCGATTTTTGTCTGGGTTTAATTTTCATTACATGTCCTAATTAACTCAACCATTTCTGCACAAATTTCTCTTCTTTTTAATAAAAGAAACAGAAAAAGCTCAAATCTCCATGGTTGCAAGTAGAGATAAAAAGACTAAACATCAGTTTGCTTTAAGTGTTCAACAATTAAAAATAAAGAAAATAAACAGTGGTCTGGAGTTTTACTGCAACACCCACAGTAGCAGGAGAGGGGTGTCATATTTACTATTGTCTTTCTTGATATTTCATCAAACTGTATAATGTAATTTGAATTTCACAGGCCTTGTTAATAATGCAGAAACTTCATATTTGTGTATAAACTTCCTTTTGGAGAGTTCAAATCTCCTTCATAATATTTTCTCTAACCATGCCAATATTCTACTTAGTAGGCTTAGTTATTTATTTCCTCCCAATGCTAGAAATGAGAAAATGAGACATAAAGACTCAGGATATCTGGCATGCATTCATAGAGAGAAGTTGTTGAGTCAAAACTATGATGTATCTCTTAAGTTCCAAACTAATTACCAATTCAGCTTTGATTCTTTCCTAGATTAAAAGTAAACATTTATTCTTTAGTGTAAGAAACTTCTTCTTCTATCCATGACTAAATTTACCTTCCTGTATAAAACAAAAACAAGACAAAATATATATTAAAAATAGTTTAGATACTCTACATCAGGTAGCACAGGACAATGATCCCCAAGATAAGGAAAATCAATGGGGTGAGCCTATGATTATACGAGTTCACTGTTTAGAGAGAGATTCGAGGCCCTAGCACAGGGATGGATGAACCTAGGCAGACCCTGGAGGTCACCCTGAGTTGAGGAGATGGAGCTAGAATCTGGGGATACCAAGGCAACTAGAGTTTTCAGGGCAGTATATCAAAGAGGAAAGAGCTGAACAAAGACAGAACTCCAGAGATCTGCAGAGGGTCCCCACATCTTCTAAGTATAGATCAATGCACATGGAGGAAATTACCTGATGGCAGGGACAGAACTGTCCAGAGACAATTCTCTATGGTTCTCTGTATTAGTCTGCCAGGGCTGCCATAACAAAATACCACAGACTGGGTGACTTAAACAACAGAAATTTATTTCCTCACAGTTCTGGGGGCTGGAAGTCCAACATCAAGGTGCCGGAAGGGTTGGTTTCTCCTGAGGACTCTCTCTTGACTTGCAGAAGGCCGCCTTCTTGCT
Organism: Diceros bicornis minor; assembly: GCF_020826845.1. NCBI lineage: Eukaryota > Metazoa > Chordata > Mammalia > Perissodactyla > Rhinocerotidae > Diceros > Diceros bicornis. Next base: position 23,717,187 of record NC_080781.1, read on the forward strand.
GTGTCCTCCTATGGTCTTTTCTCTGGAGTCTCTTCCTCTTCCTATAAGGACGTGAGTCATATTGGATCAGAGCTCCACCCTTCTGACTTCATTTAATCTTTATTACCTCGTTAAAGGCCCTATCTCCAAATAGAGTCACATTGGGGATTAGGGCCTCAGCATATGAATTGTGAGGGGGTCAGAATTCAGTCCATATCTGTCTCTTTTGTTTCTGCATGTCTTACAAGCAGATTCACTAACTGTCTTTGTTCTGGCATATCTTTTCAAGGGTATTTTTATAGTGAACTGTCTTAGATATAATGTTTCCCTTGAAAGCAAAGGACAAGCAGGCTTACTGTCCAGTATAAAAGATCTAGATTCACTAAGCTTAGGTTTCCTCTCCTATGACATAACCTACTGCATGTGCAGGAGTCACCTGGTCCTCTTCACATTACTCCGTGAGAATTGGGGCTCATGGAACTTGTGACCTCTGTCCAGGGTCTTGTGTCTTCTGTCAGCATCCATGACACTGTGGCAGCCAAGTTGTTAGCTTGCAAGTAGAGCAAAAGTTCAGACTTTTCATAGATCTTCAAAAGAACTACCCTAAAGAATTAGAACAATCATCATATCTCTCACAGGGCCAGCAATAGTTCGTAGTCCCACCAGTCAAAATGGGAAATCTTGTAAGCCACAAGGTATAGGGGAGAGGACTCAGAATGACATGCTATAGTGATGGATAAAATTCAGCCGTAGATTAATGGCTGCTCTAGTCCCATCAGGCAAAGCTTAAAAGTAAGCCTTGAAAGGATAAAAGCATTTCAAAATAAATTAACTGCAACTCAGAAGAAAGATTAAGAATATCCAGGGTCTAACACTTGGCATTTCTGGCATTCAATAAAAAAAATGACTAGGCTTGCAAAGAAGCAGGAAAATATTACTCATAATAAGGAGAAAAACAAATAAATAGTAACAGATTCAGAAATTACACAAATGTTAGAATTAGTAAATAAGGACTTTAAAACAGTTACCATAACTATATTCCATATGTCCAAGAAGGTAGAAGAAACAATGAGCATGTTAAGCAGCGATAAACGCATAGAAATTAAAAATACAATGTCTGAGACAAAAAATACATTGCATAAATTAACAGGAGATAAGCCACTGCAGAAACAAAGAGTAGTGAACTTGAATACATACCAATAGGAACTGTCCAAAATAAAACAGAGAAAAAATACTGAAAAAAAATGAACAAAGATGGGGCTGGCCCAGTGGTATAAGTGTTAATTTTGTGCATTCCACTTTGGCGGCCCAGGGTCCGTGAGTTCAGATATCGGGCCCAGACCTAGGCACTACTCGTCAAGCCATGCTGTGGTAGCATCCCGCATACAAAGTGGAGGAAAATTGGCACAGATGTTAGCTCAGTGACAATTTTCCTCAAGAAAAAAGAGGAGGATTGGCAACAGATCTTTGCTCAGGGCCAATCTTCCTCACCAAAAAAAAAAAAAAGAACAGAGCATCAATGAGCTGTGGGACAATATCAAGTTGTCTAACATATATGTAATTGGAGTCCTCAAACATCAGGAGGGGAGGAGTGAACAGAAAAAAAAATATTTGAAGAAACAATGGCCAAAAATTTTCTAAATTTGCTAAAAACTATAAAGCCAAGATCCACAAAGCTCAGTGACCTGCAAGCACAATAAACATGAGGAAAAATACACCATGGCACATCACAATCAAATTGTTTTAAACCAGTGATAAAGAGAAAAATCTTAAAAGGAGCCAGAGACAGAAAGATACATTATATATAGAGGAACAAAGATAAGAATTACAGCAGACTTCTCACTGGATTCAATGCAAGTGAGAAGACACTGGAGCAGCATCTTTAATGCAAGGGTAAAAAAGAAAACTAGAAACCTTGAATATAATATATACCCAGTGAAAATATCTTTCAAAAACAAAAATGAAATAAAGACTTTTTCATACTTACAAAAGCTGAAATAATTCTCCACCAAGACTTGCATTACAACAAGTGTTAAAAGAATTCTTCAGGTAGGATAAAAATGATACTAGATGAAAATCTGGATTTTCACAAAGGAATGAAGACCACCAGAAATGGCAAATACAAAGACTTTTAAAACTATTTTTTAACAAACTTTAAAATATAATTGTCAGTTTAAAGCCAAAATAATAATAATGTAGTGTATGGTTTATAGCACATATAGAAATAAAATGCATAATGACCCTAGTACAAGTGTTTAGAGGGGGAAATGTTTGTAAGGTTCTTATATCATAGGTTAAGTAGTATAATGTTAACTTAAGGACTATGATACGTTAAATATGTGTCCTATAAACCCTAAAGCAATCACTTAAAAAGAAGAATTATAGCTAATTAGCCAACAAAGGAAATAAAATTAAATCATAAAAAATACCCATTTCAAAAAAAAAAGGCAGAATAGAAAGGGAAAAAAAGAAACAAATAATTGATGTATTTATTAGAAACAATTGGCCTGATGGTAGACTTAAACCCAACCATGTCAATAATCACATTAAATTTAAGTGGCCTAAATACTCCCAATAAAAGGTAGAAATTGTCAGATTGAATAATATAAAAAGGAAGACCCAATCATAGACCAAACCAAGAAGCCTACTTTGAATATAAAGTTAAAAATAGTTAAAAGTGAAAAAATGGGAGAAGATATACCACCTTAACACTAATTAAAAGGAGGGCATAGCAGCTATAATAATATCAGAAAAAAGTAGATTTCAGAACTAAGAAAATTCTATAGGATGAACAAGAGGCTACTTTGAATAACATAACTCCTGAAAAACAACAAAATATGGTGAATTAATAACTCAAACCTGAATTCTGGTCACTATCCATCTTTTCTCTTTTCTGACCTTTATTTTCCTCAGATATGTGATAAAGGATTTGGACTAGAAGATTCTTAATTCTTGAACATTATTAGAAGTCTAGATTTTAGTAAGTTTTCCATCACTGAAAATTGTCAAACTATTTGACATCCCATGGGTAATGCTTTTGATGGTATTTATGAATGGTATAAAATATGACCATTGACAATCATCAAGTCTCTTATAAAACTAGAATTCTAGGGTTTTATTTCAATATCAGTACCAGGTATTTTACAAAAGTTCATGAATTACTGAATATAACAAAGATCTCATAACAACTCAATAGGAGTTTTATTGGTGGGTCAAAAAAAAAGATTCTTCCTTGAAAGTCCCATTAAACATTTAAAAAAGAGTGTTCACTTTTAAATTCCTACATTGGTAGACAGACCTAGAGGGAGATGAGGAAAACCTGTTTCAATGCTAAGCAACAGATGGCAGACAAAAGATATTATCATATACCTTCAACCAGGCAGGATAAATTGTTCAAATATATTTAGCAGCTGCTAAAGCAAATAGAGATACAGAGGAGGTAAAACAAATAAACAAACAAAAGAATTTCAAATGATCCTATGGAGACTAATTAAGGAATTGTGCAGTTTTAAAGCTATGTATTTCTGTAAATTCCAGCCTTGTCTCAGTTCTTAATTGTTTTCTTTAAAGTTTTAACACATCTGAGAACAGTTATCCTGTGTCCTGGTGCTCTGTCCATCTTAAAAACTACCAAAAAGTTCACATTGTCTCCCTGGGGAAAGTGAAACAAGTTAATCAAGGCCAGGTCGATTTCTAGCTAGAGAACTGACTGTCTCAACACTGAAATACATATATTAATTGACTCGTGGAATTGACGTGGCAGGCTACAAGGTTTGAAGTCACACCAAATGACAGAGTGGTGTGCTGAGAAGAATAATGCTTCGGGTGTCAGTAGACAGGTCTTTGCTAATGGTAGTAACAGTTATGGGAGCCCTGAAAAACCACTCAGCATCTCATGGCTCAATTTCCTTATTTATACACAGGGGAAATCATTCCTGTGCTATCTATCTCAGAGGCCTTTTATGTGGATCAAACTATATGAAACATTTGGTAACAGTAAATAGAACAAAAAGAGGAAATGGAAAATAACTAGAGAAAAATTATTTATGAATTATTCTAGATATTTAAAGTTTATACTGTTTCATATTTTATAAATTTGAGATATATTTTATTATTTATTTGTATTTTATCATTTTATTTTATCACTTATCATTTTATTAGTAAAACTACCCTTTGAATTATATAAGGAAAATATTTAGTTTTCTAAAAAAGGAACTAAAAAGGAATTGCTCAAGTTCAAAACCTAATTCGTAACATAGTCGTTGACCTATCTTCTGTGTACAGAAGACTTTTCCCAACAATTTGAGCTGCCCAGAAAATGGAATAATCTGTCTTTGAAAATAATGAGCTCCATTTCTGTAGATATTATAAGAAGAATTATTCCTGCATTGAAAGGAAGGAGATAAGTGAATATTAAAGGAAGCTCAGGCTGCCAAAAGGGTCCATGTCACAGAAAAAAAAAATGCTAAAGAACTCTAGGGCCTAGTGCTTCTCCAACATAATGGGGCTTGGCCTGGATGTGCAGGCAAAGGCAAGACTTGAGCAAACTGGGAGACAGAGGAAAGGGAGGCTAGCATGAACTGGATTTTTCCTATGGAATAGGAAAAAACAATGCATTGCACCATCTTCTGGATGTGATATGCGAACAGTGTTTCCCCTAGTTGACAATGGCAGTGAACATTCTGGTGTCCAGTTTAAGAAGATGAGGTAAGCAGCCATTGCTCCATAACATTAACCGAGCCTGGTAAAATTCTGGTTAGATGCATTACTGGCAGACTTAAGGTCAACACACACACACACACACACACACACACACACACACACAGAACTTTGATATTTTGCCAAGGTAATAATGATTCCTATTTCACCACATTTAAAACATTAAATTGTATACATTTCAATGTCAATATGTATGTCTATAATTACCAATAAAATTTAAATTCCCACATCTGTGCATAATCCAGGCAATGAAACAGACCTGAAGTTACCTATATTTTCAGCAATTATATTTTGAAGAAAAGCAAATATTCCCTAGAGGTATATGTCCCAGCATTTTCTTTAGTTTTAAATAACACTTTAAAATTTACAAATTGTTGTAAAAGCATTGTGTTTTCCACTGAGTTTCTAAGAAAGACATTTCTAAGAAAAAGCCTGGATTTGAACTAATTCGTTCAGAATTAGATCATAGCTGTATGTGATGGCTGTATGGCAGGAACCATGGTAAGGAATTTGCTTACTTTGTTCCATTTAATCCTCTATAACTCCATTAATTCAGTACTACTATGATCCTCTTTACAGATGGGCAAACTGAGGTTAGTGAGATCCAGAGTCTCCCAGTTAGGATGTCGCAGATCTGGGATTCTCCCCTGGCCGTCTAACTCCAAAGCCAATGTGTTTAATTCCTGCAGTCTACTGCTTTTGCAAAGTGAACGAGTTACTTAAAATGACTTTTGCATGGAAATACTATAAGCATCTTATCCTTTATCACAATGCAGGAACATAAATTCTTCCGATTCTTCTAATTTTATTCTATTTTTCATTTGCATTGAGTTGCTTTCTTAGGAACATGGTACACATTAAGAATTTTAAGAACACCCATTCACTTGAGCATCATGTTGGGTCATGTAGACCTAAGTTCTGTCCATGTGTGAGTACAACAATACCCTTTTGGACAGAAAGCTCTGTGCTGTTAAATATAGCCACACAGTAAAAATCTCTCATATTTAAAGGAAAAAACTCCTAACTTAGAGAACTAAAAGGCAAGTTGTGGAAATGTATTTTCACAATATGATTTATCCTTATTTCACTTTTTCAAAAACAAGGAGGGGCCATCATTTGGCAACATTTCCTGAAAACACCAAACAACAGTCTGTCTAATTACTTCTGTGGTATTCTTGACAGAAATACATAACCAGAAACTAATCATGAGGAAACATCACACTAACTTAAACTGAGTGAGGGACATTCTATAAAATAACTGCCCAGTACTCTTCCAAAGTGTCTCAGTTGTGAAAGGCAAAGAAATCTGAGGAACTGTTCCAGATTAAAGAAGACTAAAGAAATATGACCACTTAATATGTGCGATCCTGGATTGGATAATGGACCAGGGAGAAACTTTTTTTTTTTCTAAAAAAGATATTACTGGGAAAATTGGCAAAATTAGAATCAGATCTGTGGATTAGCTGATACTATTATATCAGAGTTAATTTCTTGATTTAAATAATTGTACTGTGGTAATGTAAGAGAATGTCTTTGTTTTAAGGAAATAGCTACAGGTAAAGGGACAGTATTTTTGTAACTCTCAAATATGTCATAAAAAATATATCCCAATGCACTGTTTCTATGAAACCAATTTTGCATGCTTTAACCCCCTATTAAATTATACATGGATTCCTCGGATGCCAAGAGCCAATTTGTTCATTTTTGAAGCACTGGGCATGCATTAGCATTTTAGAAGACATGAATACAATATTGGCAATGGCGTTTCCTATATTCACTTTATGAAAAATTTGACTGGGTGATTACTTCTCTATATGCCATAACTGTAGTTTGAAACCCTGTTATATCCTAGAAGTTGGCTTGGCTTCTCCAAGCAACATGAGAAAGGTGGGGTCATGATATTCAGTCAATACAATTCGCCTCCCAACTCTCATCCTTGTCAACTCTAACGCCTAACTTCACTGGCCATTTCTTAGTCATCTCCGAATGTCCAGGAAAGCCCATGAGGTGCTAGACTCTGATCCCTGGATGATTTGGACTCTGTCAGAATACTAATCGTGATATGCCTTCAACCTCATTATGAGTCTCAAATTCTTGAAAATCTGATTATGACCTCAAAGTAACACATAGCATATTGTTTCCAGGAATATATGGATCCTCAGAATAAAAGAGGCACACTCATGCTCCCACCTCTCCATACCCTTGTCTAGTTTTAAAATAATGAAAATTTAAAATTTCCACTTTTATGCTTTATTGACTTTTTAAATGCTAGATTGAGCCCTATGCTCTGACAGTTTCCAAGGAATAACTTTTTGAAAGAAATATAGAATATTTGGTCAAATTAATTATCATTCAATCATAACATAAAAGGAAAGTACTAGTAAATAAGGAGCTTATATATTCTCATATACTGTAAGAATAAATAAATCTTTACTAATTCTCCCTTGGGGATGAAAATATTTTCTTAAAGTGATCCTAGATCTGTTCACTAGGAATCTGATTCCCCAAATAATCTGAGTATAGATAAAAGAGAATTTTAAATACTTCCATGCCTTGTCTTTTGGGAAAATATTCCACTTTACAATATGCTACAGACTGCAAAACCTTTAACTGCCCTTACTTTGAAAAATAGAGATATGGTCATCTTAACTCTTGGTTGATAAGGCCCACCAAAAGACCATCAACTAAAGCAAACAATAAAAATCCAAAAACAGACAAGTTCCATTGAAACACCTCAAATATATAGTAATTTATTATTTTAGTATAAAACCCTACTGTTTGTAAAAGTTTTTACCAATGTTTTCTAAGACACAGATCTAAGGTAGATCTCAACCCCAGGAGCACTCCAGCCTCAATACCAGGACACTCTTTTTGTTCCATCATAGTTTCTGAGCATTTTACACCTTGTATACTTTCATATTTAGTAAATTTTGCTTATTTTGGCCCCTCATTCAATAACTCCTTCATCAATTAAAACTTCCTAACTTCCTGATGTCTGCCAAATTTGTATCCATCCTTCACACATCAAATACAATATCATCTTCTCACTCACTACCCTCTTACCCAAGGTGAAATTAAATGTTATCTCATGGGCATACCACAGAACTTTCACATATACAGACCACAAAATATCTCACATGGCTTTTATTAATATTGGGTGGGTATGATGGTTAATTTTATGTGTCAATTTGGCTATGCCACAGTACTCAGATATTTGATCAAACATTATTCTAAATGTTTCTATGAAGTCATTTTTTATATGAGATTAATGTCTAAACTAGCAGAGTTTGAGTAAAGCAGATTATCCTTCATAATGTGGGTGGACCTCATCTAATCAGTTGAAGGCCTTAATAGAAAAAGGCTGACCTCCCCCTAAGAAAAGGGAATTTTGCCAGCAGACTGCCTTTAGACTTGAACTGCATCATCAACAATTCCTTGGGTCTCCAGCCTGCTGGCCCAACCTTCATTTTGGACTTGCCAGCCTCTACAATTGCATGAGCCAATTCCTTAAAATCCTTCTGGATCCATAGATAGATATAGATTTAGATATCTATAGATATTGAAGTCTATAAATATTTATATCTATACATCTTGTTTGTTCTGTTTCTTTGGAGAACTCTGACTAATCTAATAGAGTGGAGGATACTGGAATGTCTGATTTTGACTTTCTGTATTTTTCTATATCTTTAAATTTTTGCATAATTAAGATCCCACTTGAATTTAGATACAAAAAAATGCCAAGAACTCTTTTGTTAAATTGGATGCACATACACTAAAATGCTAACAATTGTTATCTTAGTGTGCCTTTTTTTAAAAAATAATTTTATTTATTTATTTTTCCCCCCAAAGCCCCAGTAGATAGTTGTATGTCATAGTTGCACATCCTTCTAGTTGCTGTGTGTGGGACACGGCCCCAGCACAGCCGGAGAAGCGGTGCGTCGGTGCGCGCGGAGGATCGGAACCCCGGCCGCCGGCAGCGGAGCATGTGCACTTAACTGCTACCCCACGGGGCCGACCCTTAGGGTGCCTTTAATACTTTTTTCTTTGCATTAGTCTCTATTTTCAAAGTATCCTATAAAGAACTGTATTACTTATGTTACACAAAAGGAAAAAAAGCTACAATCTGCGACAAAGGCATCAAAAATCTCTTTAAGATAATTGGAGATTTCATTTATCCCCTGGGGCTACTTGCACCCTGGTTTGAAGGCAGGTGAATAAACGCTTGAGGTCAGCCATGTTGGAAGGTCAATAGGAAATGATATCAACCACGGCGAACTGGAGAATGTGTACCCCATTGATAAACAGCAGTGGCTGTGGGTCCAGCAGGCCACAGTTAAAAAGTTTTAAAAATATGTCAGACTTTTATTTTGCTTAAAAATATAACAATTTAAAAATGATAGCAACTAATTAAAAAAGAAAAATTAACGACTCAGCTTTCCAAACAAACCACTGAGGACTTTGTTTTATGGCCTCAGGCTGATACCCTTTAAAAATGATTTAACTTCTCAGAAATAAATTGATTTTATCGTAGCCACTGAGAATATCATCTTTCAGAGCGATACTGCACGCTTCTGCATGTTGTTGACTGGGGTATGAATTTCAGAGGCAGAATTAAAGAAATGTAAATATTCATTGATAAATGCCCGTTTACTTCACTTTAAGCAGAGTGGTTCTATGATGATCTTCGTCTGTCTCTCTTCAGTCAATTCAAGGGATCTCCCAAGCTAAAAACTACTCATTCACATAACTCTAGGCTATTTAAAAAATATATATGAACAATAAACCTAAGAAGTCTCAAGGAGATCTCTTGCTGACATAGTTGTTTGGATCAGTGGTTTTCTCAAGGGGTTGGTATCACTCACTCCAGGGGAACATTTTAGGTTACCAGAGTGATGGAGGTGGGGAGCTACTAGAATGAAGTAGGCAGAGGTCCAGAAATGCTCCAGATTGTCCCAAATGTAAAGAACTATCCTGTCCCCCTATGACTTGCAAACATCCCCACTGAATGTTCATGAACATGAAAAGCCTTTTCATATGTGAGGATAGATAGCCTCATTCCATTTTACATAGAAACACAAAGCGTGTTTGTAAAGTTTTAAAATAACCTGAATTTTCTAGAAATGCAACTTCCATGCAGACTGAGGAAAGTTGTGCTTTGCTCTCCTCAGAATGTTACCAAGAGTTGCTTACTCTTCCAGAAAATTATGCCAATGAAGTCAATGCTGCTCATGGTATTTGAGTGGCCCACACTACACAGCTGTACCTGTTGGTATTTATAGCTGTCACAAGTCCACTGATTCTATGAAGAGGCACAAGCATCTGACTACCTCATTATGTGTTCTAGATGGTCATCCCTAAGCATTTACATACTAAAATACCTTTTTTAAAAAAAAATAAAGTGCTTGGCAGTTATGTCTCCTTTATATTAAAGTTAGAATATCATAGTGCTTTTAAAAATTTATGTTTGTCAGTAGGTTCTATTATCTATAAATTTTATTTCAGGATATTAAATGAGGCATTAAAATATTTATTATTAAAAGAGATTGTTAGGTCCAATTAAGGTGAGAAACACTAACTTCGAATCTCTCCTGATTGATGAGCCTAATCCATATTCATATCCTCAAGGTTAGAAATGCAGTGCAGTCATTTCATCTCTGCAATGAAACGTTTCATTTTTGCCATATTATGGACGTATCACAGTGTGGAGCATCATTTCTTAAAACTTTATGAAAGTTTTCTTGTTTAAAAGTTCAAGGACTTGATTTTTTTCATAATCACCGAGCAGGATTTAGGTATACTTATTCTCCCACTCTTCATTGTTATGGCTTGTGCTATCTCAAAGAAGAAATTAAAACACATTTAGTGTATTCATTAAGCATTTATAAAGTTTGATTTATGAGCATACCTTTATTAGAGAACCTCAGTTATCAATGACACTTTGACGACTATTCCAGTCTGTTGCCAAATCAGAGCCCTGTGAGCTACAGTCCCATCCTCTAATTTTTAGATTGTGTGTAAAACATTTGGTACACTGAGCTTAAAATGTTAGACTCTCATTGCGATTTTACTAATAGTCCCATTCTGGGGGAAATAAAGAAGTCTTTGTTATTAATGACTCAAGACAGCTTAAATTCTCCTTTAAATTGACCTTCAGAACTTTTTGGAAGTTCTACCTGGAAGTCCGATTCAGCTATACGCTTATCAAAACCACTTAAGTCATCTTCTTAAAGGAAGTGTGAAACTTCAGAAAGAAAACAAGATGAGGGGTAAATATGGGAAGGGGCCACCCACCTGGCCAGCCAGATGAGCTAAGTTAATTCTGGATGGATCCATAGGTTGAGGCAGCCATAATCCAGTTTCATCTGTCAGAAATATCTCCCTACAATGTCGTCTGAAGCCACATAAGCTATTCAAGTCGGCAGTAGGCCTTCTCCTCATTGCGTTGTTATGGACTCTTGAAAATCTAATTAGAATGCAGCATAAAAAACAAACAACCAACAAGTAAATGAATGAAAAATTCTCACTCCAATCTTTGCTTTGTCAGTACTGGGATCACCATTGCCCTAATAATTTTAAAGCATGGTATAGCTCTCATTTCTTCCTTACCATTTCATATAACATCTACTTCATTCTTATTTTAATTAGTTATTTAAACAAAAAAGCCTTATCCCATTTCCCCCTTTAAATTTATCCTCTTACATCTCCAAATAAATCTCACATTGTGCCACTTTTCTGGCCCTTACAAAGTCAAAACCTCTGAATCTGACATTATTGAACAAGTTGGATTCAGTGGGTTGACACCCTGAAACAGCTTTATTTAACTCACACTGCTTTTTCTATAGCTTTATTGAAACATGTCACATACCTTACAATTCATTTAAAGCATACAACTGAACCCTAAAAGAGATCTCATACCCATAAGCAGTCAACCCAAATCCTTCCTTCCCTACCTCAGCCCTAAGCAATACTAATCAACTTCCTGTCTCTATAAATTTGACTATTCTGGCCATTTTGTATAAATGCAATGATACAATACATGTTTTTTTGTAACTGAGTTCTTTTACTTAACATAATGTTTTCAAGATTCATCCATGTTGTAACATGGATCGGTACTTCATTCCTTTTTATAGATAAATGATATTCTACCGTATGGATACACCACACTTTGTTTATCCATTCATTAATTGATGGACATGTGGGTTGTTTCCACTTTTGGCTCTTATACATAATGCTGCTATGAACATTCATGTACAAGTTTTTGTGTGGACATATGTTTTCATTTCTCTTGAGTATATGCCCAGGGTACATTGCTGAGTTATACGGCAACTCTATGTTTAACCATTTGAGAAACTGCCAGAAAGTTTTCCAAAGTAGCTGCACCATTTTACCTTCCCACTAGCAATGTACAAGGGTGCCGATTTTCATACACCCGTGCCAAATCTTGCTACTGTCCATCTTTTTTTATAGTGACCATATAGGAGTGAAGTGGTGTCTCACTGTGGCTTTGATTTGCATTTCCCTAATGACTAAGGATGTTGAGCATCTTCTCATGTTCTTATTGGCCATGTGTACATCTTCTTCGGAGACATATCTATTCAAATCCTTTTATAAGTTTTTTTACTTGGGTTACTTGTCTTTCTAATTGAGTGGTAAGAGTTGTTTATATATTTCAGATACCAGTCCCTTATCAGATATATGATTTGCAAATATTTTCTCCCATTCTGTGCATTTTCTTTTCGCTTCCTTGATGGTGGCCTTTGAAGCAGACAAGTTTTTAATTTATCTATTTTTTCTTTGTCATTTGTGCTTTTGATATCATATCTGAGAAACCATTACCTAACCCAAGCTCACGAAGATTTACTCCTATATTTTCTTCTAAGAGTTTTATAGTTTTAGCTCTTACATTTAGGTCTATGATCTATTTTGAGTAAATTTTTTATATGTTTTATTCTAAAAATGGTCTTACCTCCTTCAGGGTAGAAAAGATGTAACAGCAAATGTGGCATCCCTTAAGAAGTGCTAATCATGGAGTGGCACCATTCAATGTTTGCCTTAAGAACCTAAATTCAGGGTTTCCATTTTGACTGCCACACATATTTTTAGGAATCATGATAGTGGCCACTAAATTCCACATGCTTTATGTGGCACATTATTAAGAGGAATCATTGGATATCTACATGACATTGGGCAAGTCATCCTTTGGACTTCAATTTCCTTATTAGTAAAATGGTGATATAATAGGGCTCCTAAAGGGTTGTCATAGAAAATAAGTAATAAAATGCATGTAAAGTGCTTAGCATAGCAAGCATATTACGTCCATTTAATAATAATAATGACATTCTTATTATTCGTATTGTTAATATTATTACTGTCTCATTTAATCTCCACAACAAACTGTCTTGCAGCCAGATTATATCAGTCAGGGTCAAGTCAGGAAAACAAGTATTTCAATAGAGGTAACTTAAAACAGGGAACTAGGTGCAGAGATATTGGAGAGGCTAAGAAAAGGCAAGGTGAGGAAACCCAGAGAATAAAAACTAGAGGAAGCTCCTGCCAATCCTAGAGCTGGAGGAATAAAACCAAGAAATTATTTTAGTTGATCTCAGAAGACAGAGTTCCTAAGAGGTAGCTTGGAACCATGGAATAGGTGATGTCTGAGAGACTATCCAAGCAAGAACTGGAAACCTGTAGGAGGGGGCTACCGTGGAGCGGAGGGCCCAGGTGGAGCTGGGACCAGAGAAAAGAAAATGCCCAGCAGGAGCTTAAACAACAGGAGATACGCAGGCTCTGCTGGAGCCACCACCCTAAGCAGAGAAGGAGGGAAGAGAGACTCCGGTTTTTCCCCTGGTCCTGTCATCCAATGTCCCATCAGTGCTACCTATTGGTTAAAACTAATCAGAAGCAAGGTTGCCTAGGAAATGTAGTACACTGATGTCAGATCCCTGAGAAACAGAGTAAAGAAGGGCCAAGAACGGATCTGAGAGCAAACACACAGACATCTGGCACAGAGGCTAAGTATGCGCAAGAATTTTGTCTCGAATCACTGCCGAGTCAGGATTTGGCTTGTTAATGCTCTCTTTCCATCATAATATAAAACCTCTCTAGAATCCTTAAGGAAAAAAAGCACTGGAGGATGACTGGAGTAACCCCAGGAATAGTAATCTAGATAGTAATTAATTTAGTAATTTAGGTAGCACTCTGCTTTCATTTTAATGGAAGCTCAGACTGTTTTACTAGTGCTAAAATCGTACAACTAATTTAATTATTTCTGTTGTTGCTTCCAAGAGCCAATTATAGTTACAACGATAGAGAGAGACAGAGACAGAGAGACAGAGGGAGAGGTACCTTGAATGAGTTGAGTTAATCATTTTACTCAGTTTGTGGTACATTGTCCCGTACAAGGACCCATTTTGTCTTTATTAATTGATTGAATACTTGAATAATATCTCATTTTCTTCATACCCTACTCTCACTTTTCTCCTCTTGCCTTCAGTCACCATTTCAATTGTATCTTTACATATGTTCTTGCAAAATGTACATTGTTTTGTATGCACATACTTTTAACGCATGTAAAAGCAAAAAACACATTTTAGTTCTGATTCTGTTAATTTTTGTGACTAACCTCCACTGATGCTGTTAAGATCTAATCTATACAAGTTGATCTTTGTCCACCTAATCAGTTGCTTTTAACTACTCATAGTGTCTCAAGTTGTACATCTACCACATTTTACCTGAACACTCCCAGGCAGAGACATGCAGACTGCCTGCATCTCCCAGGCAGACCATCACCACTTCAATATACATCCTGTACATGTACCCTGATGTACCTTTATGAAAATTTCCTTGGAATATAAACACAGTGGCAAAATTGCTAAAGCTTAGGTGTGTATATATTTAATTTTACTAAGTAGTGCAGATTGCTCTCCTGAATGGCTGCACTGGTCTACAGTTTCAGAAGCAATGATGAGAGTTTCCATGTCCCCAAATCTCTGACTGCACTTGGCACAATCCAGAATTCTAATTATTGCCAGTCTAATAGGAGCAGAGTGATGTTGTTTTCTTTCCATTTCTATTTCTTTTTTTTCCCCCAAAGCCCCAGTAGATAGTTGTATGTCATAGTTGCACATCCTTCTAGTTGCTGTATGTGGGACACGGCCTCACCATGGCCAGAGAAGCGGTGCATCGGTGCACACCCGGGATCCAAACCCGGGCCGCCAGTAGCGGAAAGCACGCACTTAACCGCTAAGCCACGGAGCCCGGCCCCTCCATTTCTATTTCTCTAATTAACAATAATTTAGAAAATCTCATCACATGCCTGTTACTTTTTTGGGTTTTCTCTTCAGTAAATTGCTTGTTTAAATCTTTGGTTCATTATTTTTTATAATTGGAGTTATCTTTTCCTTCTTTATTTGCAAGAGTTTATTTTATATAAAAGATAAAACCCTTTTTGATTTTAGATATTACAAGTCTATGTTTCCATTTTGTTAACTGTGAATTAAATTTGTCCAGTGTTCTTTGTTGAATGGAAATCTTTAATTTTTATATAATCAAATTCATTACATTTTTGCCTTATGGTTGGTATTTTTGAAGTTCTAAGGAGTCCTTACTTGTCTCTGAATCATGCCCTTCTACCTTTTCTTCTATTAATGTTATTGTTTTACTGTTCAAATTTTGGCCTTTAACCTAGTTATAATTTCCCTTTCCATGTGTTAGTAGATGATAATCCAGTTTTATTTTACTCCATATAGTGATTTGGTTTTCCCAACACCATCTGTGAAGCAATCCGTCTTCCCCACTGATGTGTGTGTCACACCTGTACCAAGTTCCTATCCATGTCTGTCTCTGAACACTTTGGTGTTTCATTTGCTGACCTTTTCTTGCTTTACAGCACACTCTATTTCTGTGACTTTGTTTTATGTCTTAATATCTGGCATGCTCAATCCTCCATCTTTACTCTTATTTTTAATTGACCTAGTTATTCCTGGATTTTCATTTATCCATACACATTTTAGTGTAAAAAGTGAGTTTGTCAAGTTCCTCAAACATCATACCGTAATTTTGATTGGAATATTATTGAATTTATGAATTAATTTGGAGATGATAGATATCTTTATAATATTATGTCATCCCAATCAAGAGCATGGAATATTTTGTGTTCTTTATTGGTTTTAAAGTTGCTTTATAAAAATCTTATTTGTTTTTGTTTAAACTAATTCTTAGATTCTTAATGGCAAGTTGTTCTTTTATTATATGTTCTAATTGGCTGTCTCCGATCATTTTTATAGGATGATCTTGTCATCAGTAACACAGCAGCTGAACTTTTTTTTTTTTTTTATTAATTCTGATAGTTTGTTTGGAGTCTGTTGGTTTTTCCAGGTAAATCATTTTATCCACAAAAAAATGTCAATTTTATTGTCCTGTCTTCCAATTCTTTTATCTCTGGTTTTCTTTCTTTAATATTGGCTAGGTCTTCCTGTCCTAGATTAAAATGCAGCAGTGATAGTAGACATCCTTTCCTTGTTCCAAATCATGAAGAGAATGCATTCGAGTTACTCCAGTAAGTGTAATATTTGCTATAGGGCATTAGAATACAAATTTACCAAGATAAGCAAGCTCCTTTGTATTCTTGGCTTGATAGGAGTTTCAATTTTAAATTATGGAGAACCGTACCAAATATTTATTCTGTATTGGTTGAGATAATTGTATGAACCCTCCTTTAATCGACTTATATGGAAAACAATATTGATAAATTTTCTGATGTTGGGACATTCTTGCATTTCTGGGATAACTCTGCTTGATTATGTTGTATTATTTTTAATACGCTCTTAGATTTGATTTAATATTTTATTTGGGGTATTGGCATCTATATAAGAAAAAAGAAAATTGTTCTAATCTGATTTTGAAATCAAGATTGCACTATCCTCATAAAATGAGCTGGGCATAAGTGCTCCTGTTTCTGTATTCTGGTCCACGAGACAAGAGAAGAAATAACTGATCTTTGAAAGTGTGGTAGAACTCATGTGTAAAACCATCTAGTCTTGGAGTTTTTTGAGAGAAGAGAGCTTAACAACCATTTCCATTACTTTGATTCTTATTGGCCTGTTGAAGTTCTCTATTTCTTCTCGCACCAATTTGGACATTTTACATTTTTCTAGGAGATGATACACTTTAACCATATTTTCAACTATATTAGTATATATTTGCACATGCAGTTATTTTCTAAATTATTTATTGCATATAGATATTTTTCTCATTCTACTTTTTGTTTATTTATATCCTCTCCTTTTCCCTCTTGACTACATTACCAAAGATCTGCTTACTTTATTAATCTTTTCAAAGTATAAACTTTGATTATGTTAATCTTCTGCATTAATGTTAGTCACTAATTTCTACCCCTATCTTTTCCTTGTTCTATGTTTTCTTTGAGTTTACCTCTTGGTATTTAGCAAACTACTTGAAGTTAAATTTTTAGTTCATTTATTTTTAACGTTTTTTATTTACCAACAATGAATTTGAAGCTATAAAATTCCCTCTTCACACATTTGTAGTTGCGTCCTATGCATTGTGACATGTAATGTTTTGATTGTCATTCAGTTCTAAATGTTTCTTATATTCTTTTATAATTTGATTT
The DNA here is from genome assembly GCF_020826845.1 of Diceros bicornis minor. Classification (NCBI taxonomy): domain Eukaryota; kingdom Metazoa; phylum Chordata; class Mammalia; order Perissodactyla; family Rhinocerotidae; genus Diceros; species Diceros bicornis. Next base: position 23,734,516 of record NC_080781.1, read on the forward strand.
TATTCAAAATATTATTTTGGAATGTGTTTTAGTATTTTTCAAAAAAATGGTATAGTTAAGCTAAATTTTTGTTACCAATTTCTATTTTGTTTCACTGTAATCGGGGAATATGATATTCAATATTGATCCTTTGGACTTCATTAAGACTTTCTAAACTTTAGTCTGTTTTGTGTAACTTGTCCATATTTAGCAGGAAAAGTTCTATATATATCTAAAAATCAAACTATAGCATTCAAATCTCAAAATCTCTGCTAATTTCTTGTTTGCTTGATCTATTATTTTTTAAGAAGAATGTGTTAACAATCTTGAGGTACATTTGATGATTTCATTTTTAATCTACTCTTTCTCCATTTCTTTCAGATGCTGTTTGACATATTTTGATGCTGTAGAGTAAGGTATAGATAGGTTTATGATGATATATCTTCTTGGTCTTTTTTTTTTCCTTTTAGAAGTATAGAATTCTTAGAATTCCTTCTTAGGTTCTCACAATGTATTTGGCTTAAGTTTTATTTTGTCCATAATCGGAATCATTACTCAAGCTTCTTTTGATTGACATATGTCTTTTCCCATTTTAAAAAATGTTCAAAATTTCCTTGACTTTTTGCATTAAGTATTTCTTCCATACATTCTGTCTTTGAATCAGTGACTTTAAAGGATTTATACTTATACTGTGTATGTTACAATATATTTATTTTCCTCATTTCATATTTTTTCTTTGACTTTCTTTGTCATTTACTTTTACTCTCTCTCCTGCTTTCTGTTGGCTAGATCAAGATTTCTTTTCTTGGTTTGACATTTAAAAATTCTATTTTGCCCTTACACTGTCTGGCCTTAAATTAAGATGCATCCATATATGTATTTAGTCCTATTGATATTTTAAACCGTATCAGTATCTATGTTGTCCCTACAAAAAAACAAAGTACATTAGCACACATTTATTTCTCTGTGGTTCCCCAGCCTAATGTAACAATAATGCCTAAAATTTTCTTTGAATTGTCCTAGAAATTTTCTTAGATACAACACATTTTCACCAGACACTGGTTTACCCGTGATTAACACACATTTGTAATTTTCTTTTGAATTTGTTTCTTTAATTACAACAAAGCATTTAAATACTGATTTGTGCATTTCACTCATAATTACCATAATGGTTTGATCAAAAAGTCCTAAAAGAGAATGCCCTTTCAAGCAAAAAATAGTACAGAAGACAAAATAAAAATAAAATCCATTTTTTCTTTGTTACTAAAATTTCTTATTGTGCAAAGGAAGGATGCATCATTATGTACTAAATAAAAATTTAAACTCTCTTTCAAAAGTCATACATTTCAGGTCTTCCTTTTCAAGAGATGAATTCAAGATCCTTTTGCAAAATTTTAAAAAATCCAAAGAACCTTTGATTTTACTATAATGGTAGATCTTTCATCAGAAGATAAACTGAAACTCTAACTAACTTCAATTTTAAGATGTGGCACAATCTGGTTAAATACAGGTTTTGAATTGAAGTAGAGGCCAACTAAGGGCGTAAGCCCTTTCAGGATCCCTTTCAGGATCCAATTCAGGATCCTGAAATAATAATGTTGTTCAAGAAATAATTAAGCTTCCTTTAAAATTCAGAAATGTGTAGGAATATAGCAAAATCACAAGAAGTTAATTACACCTTTTAAAAACAATAATTTAGGGTTGGCCCCATGGCATATGGTTAAGTTGGGCACGCTCCACTTCAGCGGCCCAGGTTCATGGGTTTGGATCCCAGGCATGGACCTACACCATTCAGCAGCCATGCTGTGGTGGCAACCCACATATAAAATAGAGGAAGATTGGCACAGATGTTAGCTCAGGGCGAATCTTCGTCAAGCAAAAAATGAGGAAGATTGGCAACAGAAGTTAGCTCAGGGCAAATCTTCCTCAGAAAAAAGAAAAAAAAAACACAACAAAAACCCAATAATTTAGAACAAATAATATCAATTTTTATCAGTGTCATAGAGAAAGTCGGCTAATAAAATATATATCAGTGGAGATAGGGGTATATGAAAACTCTGTACTTTCTGCTCAATTTTGCTGTGAACCTAAAATTGCTTAAAAGTTCATTAATCAAAAAATAATAATAAAATAAATCAGTGACTGGCCTTACCACATCAAATATGTTCACTAAAATTGGAACTGGAAATATGTTTAAAATAATTGCATTATCCACTTTACAAAGAAAAGCAGTAGGGCAAAGCGATTTAATAACTCCTTCATTGATCTATACATATAAGACTACTTTTCCTTGGAAAAGGAATTACTAATGTAAAAGTGAGTCTTCCTTTGCTGGGTATGTACAGATTAATGAATATGTGCTCATTCATAAAATATTTCCTAATAATATAATAATTATACTAAATTACTCTGGAGGCTTCTGAGCAAACTATAATGATCATAAAAGATATTTGCAATCTGTTAAAGCCGTAGGTAAAAATCTAGTGCAGAAGCATTCAGGACCATTAGGTATTTCAGCATTTATCACTTCTTAAGTAAAAGTCTGTTAAATTGCTTCCACAGATTCAAGTTCTCTTAGTATACAATAGTTTTAAATAATCTTAATAGTATAGCCAAAATCCAATATTGTTAATCCAGGCCCCATCACATTTAAGCATATGTAATTATATTTATTTTATCAGTAACTCCTTGGACTCAATGCCCATTATACTGTGTATATTCAATATTTTAAAAGAGGCTTGTTTTCTAGCCTAAGGAAAAAGAAGTCATGGATTTAAATTCTATCTCTATGATTTGGACTCTAGCTTTTCTGCCATAATATGGGAGGTTGTTGGTGTCTGGAGTCATGTTGCCTGTGTTTGAATCCCGGCAATAGTACTTACTTGCAGTGTTTCCCAGGAAAGTTACTTAACACTCTGAGCTTCAATTTCCTTTTCTATTAATAGTAGCTGACACTAAAATTATTCTTTCTATGTGCCAAGAATTCTTATGTATGTATAATTTGACCTTCGCAATAAACTCATTCTTAGATCCTGTTTTTATTCTAATTTTTTAACAGTGGATACTAAAGCACCGATACTAAAGTGCCTTTCCCAAGATCACACACTTGGTCAGCGGGCCTCATTGATACCAAAGGAGTCTGATTTCAGAGTTGACTTAACCCATCCCACAGGGTTATTGTGAAGATTAAACGATATAAATGTTATAAAGCATTCATACCAGTTACAGCCATTCAATAATTACTGACTAAATGTTAACTAGTTAATAGTATGTGTGTGCAAGAGATGGGGGGGTTAGGCCTGCGGTTTAGACTTTTGATGTAAAACAAAGTGCATTTATTCATATAGACTATATTTTCATCTTTCTATGCTAATATAGTAATTTGTTATAATAAAGTAAATTATACCATGGTTTTTGTAATTATCTTTTGACATTTCTTCATTTTTAAAAGTTTCCAAGGTACATTAAAAAGTGGAGACCCATGTGATGAAATACGATTTGGCAATAAAAAGGAATAAAGTACTAATACATGCTACAACATGGATGAACCTCAAAACATCAAAAACCTCAAAAACAATGAAGCTGGACATAAATACCACATATTGTATAATTTCACTTAAATGAAATATCCACAAAAGGCAAATCCATAGAGACAGAAGTAGATTAGTGGTTGCCTTGGACTGGAGGTGGGAATGGGAATGAATATAAAGGGGCATGGGGTTTCTTTTGAGGGTGATGGAAATGTTCTAAAATTAGATTGTGGTGATGGGTACACCTCTGTAAATATACCAAAATTCTTTAAATTGTACACTTAAAATAGGTGAATTTTATGGCATGTATATTATATTCCAACAAAGCTGTTAAAGAATATAGAAGTAACCTATGTCTCTCTTAGCCTCTGTGAGCACCTGGAATGAAATACTTGGGTGACTTTAAGCAAGTGCCTTCTTCTGTTTCCTCATCTGTCCAGCAGACAACTTCCTTATCTATCTTTTTTCTTTCTTTCATTTTAACTGGTTTATTGAAGTATAATTGATATTTAAGAACTGCATATCTTTAATATATACAATTTGATGAGTTTGGACATATGCATACACCTTTGAAACCATCACGACAATCAAGGTGATTGACATATCCATCACCTCCCAAAGTTTCCTCCTGCCCTTTTCTGTGTGGTAAGAACACTTAATGTGAGATCTACCCTCTTAAATTTTTTAAGAGCACAATACAGTATTGTTAACTACAGGCACAATGTTGTACAGCAGATCTCTAGAACTTATTCATCTTGTATAACTGAAACTTTATACCCATTGAACAGCAACTCCCCATTTCCCCCTCCCCCCAGCTCCTGGCAACCACCATTCTACTCTCTGTTTCTATAAGTTTGACTATTTTAGATACCTCAGATATGTGGAAGCATGCCATATATGTCCTTTCACTTAGCATATCCTCCAGGTTCATCCATGCTGTCACATATGGCAGAATTTCCTTATTTTTCAGGCTGACTGATATTCCATTGTATGTGTATACCACATTTTCTTTATCCGTTCATCTGTCAAATGACATTTACTTCCTCATCTATATAACAGTCCTATCCTTGATTACTGAGGCCTTGTCTGTTTGTGCTTATCATTGTATCTCTATTAGGCACTCTGCAAACATCTGTTTAATAAGTGAACGAAAGGGGTTACTTTTGTTATAGATATATACATAATACTCTCAATAAGCCCTGAGAGTTGAGCAATCTATCCTCATTTTACACATGTGAAAACAAAGGCTGGGGCAGGTTAACTAACCAGTACTAGATAATATAGTTAGTAAATATTTGGAGGTATGATTTAGCCTAAGCACAATCAACTGTGTCTAGATTATATCTGAACAAAAGCCCTATGTGTATCCTTCTTCCAGCCCAGGATTGACACCCTCTGCAGGAAAGACATATATCCCTTTAGTCTAAACTTGTGAAGCCTATTCAATTTGGCTTTTATTTTCCCTGAAATACAGAAGCTACTTGTCTATTACAAGCAGTACTATTTCTATAATTTCCCAAGTCTGACAGAGGCTTTATTAATCTATGTCTGATCTTGAGCCAAGGCCACCATCCTCTAACACCCAAATTGAATGAAAAGTGACATGAGTTTTAAAAGAGATAAAAAATTATAAAACTTCATGTCCTGAAAATATTGATGACGCACATTTCTTTAGTGTTTATATTTTAAAAAAATAGTTTGAAATAGTTTAGAAATTTTTATGGAAATTATTCTTGAAATAAATAAGCAGGAATCCTCAGCAGATTTGGTTAAGAGATTAAACTTCTGTAGAAGGGTAACAATAAATGTATAAGGAAATATAGATATTTCTACTCTAGGATATGGATGGTGAATATTAACATCACTTGGAATCAACAAAAAACAAAAACCATATCTATGTAGATGTATAAAATTGGGTTTTCCAAAGAAGAAAAAAAATAGACTTTGGATGTAAAAGAAAGTGAGGATTAATATACATAATTTAGAATCTACCCTTCTATTAGAAACATCTCTAAAAATGAGACTCACATTCTTTATTTAGAAATCTAGCACCGTGTGGATTTCTCCACCTCATTGAGGTCATCTCAACTCCCTTTTAAATACATTTAAAAGGCTAATACCATTGACATAAGTGGGGTCTTAAGGTCCTCTACTATTATTGTGTTGCTGTCAATCTCTCCCTTTAGGTCTGTTAATAGTTGCTTTATATACTTTGGTGCTCCTGTGTTAGGTGCATACATATTAAGTGTTGTGTCTTCTTGGTGGAATGTCCCTTTTATCATAGATAATGCCCATCTTTGTCTCCTGTTATTTTTTTTATCTTGAAGTCTGTTTTGTCTGATGTAAGTATGGCTACACCCACTTTCTTTTCCTTGGCATTTTCTTGGAGTATCATATTCCATCCCTTCACTCTGAGCCTATGTTTGTCTTTAGAGCTGAGATGTGTTTCCTGGAGGCAGCATATTGTTGGATCTTGTTTTTTTCTTTAATAAAATGGGTATAGAAGGAAAGTACCTCAACGTAATAAAGGCCATATATGACAAACCCACAGCCAACATCATACTCAATGGTGAAAAACTGAAAGCTGTTCCTCTGAGAACAGGAACAAGACAAGGATGCCCACTCTTGCCACTCTCATTCAACATATTACTGGAAGTTTTAACCAGAGCAATTAGGCAATAAATAAATAAATATAAGAAATCCAAATAGGTAAGCAAGAAGTAAAACTGTCACTATTTGTGAATGACTTGATTCTATATATAGAAAACCCTAAAGAATCCACCAAAAAACTATTAGAAATAATCAACAAATACAGTAAAGTTGCAGAGCATAAAATCAACATGCAAAAATCAGTTGCGTTTCTATACACCAACAATGAACTAGCAGAAAGAGAAATCAAGAATAGAATCCCATTTACAATTACAATAAAAAGAATAAAATACCTAGGAACAAATTTAACCAAGGAGGTGAAAGACCTATACACTGAAAACTATATGATATTATTGAAAGAAATTGAAGAAGACATAAAGAAGTGGAAAGATATTCCACGTTCATAGATTGGAAGAATAAACATAGTTAAAATGTCCATATTACCTAAAGCAATCTACAGATTCAGTGAAATCCCAATCAGAGTCCCAATGACGTTCTCCACAGAAATAGAACAAAGAATCCTAAAATTTATATGGAACAACAAAAGACCCCGAATAGCCAAAGCAATCCTGAGAAGAAAGAACAAAGCTGGAGGTATCACACCTGCTGACTTCAAAATATACTACAAAGCTATAGTAATCAAAACAGCACGGTACTGGCACAAAAAACAGACACACAGATCAATGGAACAGAATCTAGAGCCCAGAAATAAACCCACACATCTATGGACAGCTAATTTTTGACAAAGGAGCCAAAAATATAGAATGCAGAAAGGATAGTCTCTTCAGTAAATGGTGTTGGGAAAACTGGAAAGCCGCATGCAAAAGAATGAAAGTAAACCATTATCTTACACCATACACAAAATTAACTCCAAATTGATTAAAGACTTAAATGTAAGACCTGAAACCATAAAACTCCTAGAAGAAAATATAGGCAGTACACTCTTCGACATCAGTCTTAGCAGTATATTTTTGACCATCATGTCTACTCAGGCAAGGGAAAAAAAAGAAAAAATAAACAAATGGGACTACATCAGACTAAAAAGCTTCTGCACAGCAAAGGAAACCATCAAGAAAATGAAAAGACTGCCCACCAGCTAGGAAAAAATACTTGCAAATCATATATCCAACACGGGGTTAATTTCCAAAATATATAAAGAACTCATACAATTCAACAACAAAAAAATGAACAACCCAATCAAAACATGGGCAGAGGATATGAAAAGACATTTTCTCAAAGAAGATATACTGATGGCCAACAGGCACATGAAAATATGTTCAACATCACTAATTATTAGGGAAATGTAAATCAAAACTACAATGAGCTATGACCTCATGCCCATCAGAATGGCTATAATTAACAAGACAAGAAATAACAAGTGTTGGAGAGGATGTGGAGAGAAGGGAACTCTCATACACTGCTGGTGGGAATGCAAACTTGTGCAGCCGCTATGGAAAACAGTATGGATATTTCTCAAAAAATTGAAAATAAAAATGCAATATGATCCAGGTATTCCACTACTGGGTATTTGTCCAAAGAACATGAAATCAATAATTCAAAAAGATGTATGCACAGCTATGTTCATTGAAGCATTATTCACAATAGCCAAGACATAGAAGCAACCCAATTGCCCATCAACAGATGAATGGATAAAGAAGATGTGGTGTATGTATATACAATGGAATATTACTAATCCATAAAAAAAGACAAAATTGTGCCATTTGCAACAACATGGATGGACCTTGAGGGTATTATGCTGAGTGAAATAAGTCAGACAGAGAAAGACTAATGCCGTATGATTTCACTCATATGTGAAAGATAAACAAACACATAGATAAGGAGAACAGATTACTGGTCACCAAAGGAAAAGGGGGTAGGGGGAGGGCAAAAGGTGTAAAGGGGCACATATGTATGATGATGGTTAAAAACTGGACTATTGGCGGTGAACACGATGCAGTCTATACAGAAACTGAAATATAGTGATATACGCCTGAAATTTACACAATGTTGTAAGCCAATATGCTCTCAATAAAGTAATATTTATAAAAAGCTAATACCAAAATAAAGAAAAGAGATACTGAGATTAAGAACATAAAACGACATTTCCAGAATTCCAGATAATTGAGTAATCCAGACAAGGCAGTATAGATAAGGATAAGAAAAATATTTTCGCTGTATTTCACCTACATGAATAAGGTTAGCGTTTATACACTTAATGGATACCTATGAATTTGATAAAACACAGAGGTTAAGTCTTATTTATTACATCAAACCAGATATTTTTATTTTTAATCAAACTCTTCTATGTCTACAAAGAAATAAATAATATACATGATTTCAAATAACTTTATATAATAAATGTTTGGCCAACGTCCCAGAATTGGCTGATACAAGATCACAATGCATAACCGGCCAAGAATGATATTTTCCTTTTTGGAGTTTCTAGAGTACACACTTCCTGTATCACTTATCACATAGTGTTTGCAGCCATTCTTTATACTTTTGTCTAGTTTTATTATTCGTTCTTGTACAGTGATTTGTCATCCATTGTCATGACTTATAACCAGTCTAGATTGGCACTTCTTATGGAAAAGGACTGGGTATTATATTTGTAAGTGTCCTCTACTGCCTCAAAACCAGGTGCTGCAGACATGGCAGGCCATCAATACTATATGTTGAATGATTGCAGGGTCGTACCTTTGCTGAGTATTCCTGTTCAATTGTCTGAGAGAGGGTAAACTCATGCTGTGTCCCTTTTATAATACATTAGAGATATTCTCCATCTGCAGTTGCGTGTTCAATAGAAAAGTACATTCTCCATGTTGATTTTTTGTTGTTGTTGTTTTATGATGTTGTTCTTGTCTAAAATCAAAGAAATTTACTTTAGACGTTTGCTGATTTGAAAACAATTATTGCTGACATACTGATGTGAGAATAACTGAATAATTCTAATTCATTTCAAGCCAAATTAGAGAACTGACTATTATGTTTTCTTGAGACCTACTTGCATGCTTTAATGCACATTTATTAAACTCTTTTTCATATCTATAGTGTGGAAATTATGGAATCAAATGTTTTACCTAGAAACAAATGTCAATTGCAACTAATTAGGGCCTTAGATTTGCAATTTTTTTTCTGTTTTAGAATGTCTAATTTTAAAGTATTCATGAATATGAGCTCTGTAAATTAATTACGTTTTCAATAATTGCTTTCTTAAAGTTTCTTGTTTTCTGGAATTTGAAAGATGAGCTGTTGTTTTTGTTCATACAGACTCATGTAAATAGGTTTAACATGGGTTTATAAATATCCTAGTAGAAATATTTATATTTTAAAATTAATGGTATACCTTAAGTATCTCCAGTTTACACAAGCATGAAATTCAGTATATTAGCACAAATTTGAATATACCATCAATAAAAACTAAATGAGTTCTACCCCTTAAAAAGTGGATAACACTTCTTTCCTAAATTCTAATTACAAATTACATGTCAAATAAATAAGCAGTTCTTTCAAATCCAATAGTCTACCTTTTGAAATATTTTAAATGTATCTATAAATATGAAAACATATGAAATACTTTTTTCTTTTTTTAAATGAAAACAACCTTTAATCTTTGTGTAAGTCAGACAGGCCCTAAGAAGAGATGAAAATTGTAAAATGGCAGTTTTTATATCTCATAGCAGTAATCAACTAAGTAAAATTTTAGTAACTGACAGTTCAGTAAATATACTAAGAAAACATGAAACTTGGCTTACTTTCTCTTTATTTATTTATTCATAATTTAGGAATGCATATGAAATTTAGGTATAGTAATACCAATACTGAAATATGATGCTTTTATAACTTTTTTATAATAAACATGAATTATTATTTAAATATTGTATCATTATTATAGTATTTAATTTTTCTCCTTATCTAACTGAATTATAAATCTGTTGAAGGCGAACAGTGTATCTTGTACTTCTCTATATTTCCTAGAGTTCCTTGCAAAAGCAAATGTTATAAACAAGGAAGAATTAGTAGAAAATGTGTCATTAAATAATGAAATACGTTTTTGTCTTCCCTTTAATTTGCTAAAGTATTCCTCCAAGCATTGTGACAAACTATTGAACAATGTAATTATGAGATCTCCATTTAGAATGAGGTGGAATTCTAAACTGAATAAACATATTACTCTGAAAGCATTATACTTAATTCTAAGTGCCGTGATATATGGAAGATGCCAGTCAGATTGACAATGAATCTCAAGGGTTGCTGTGAAAGCCAAGGAAAGCAAAGAAATGAAGAATTCCACATTTTCTGGCATGACAAAAGGTGGCAATACATCCAAGTATTCACAACAATCAAAACTTGGCACAAGAGAACAGTCCTTTAAACCAAGAGTATTAATATCACTACTGGATGTGTATTTCTTGCCCCCAGGGCTTTGGCTTTTGTCACTAATTGATTATTATTTAACAGACGAATACACACATAATAAAGACGACTTTGGAATAATAAGAAACAAAGATTCATGTAGAGACCCAGGATTAAACTACAAACTGGCAATATAACAGAACCTTTATTTTCGGAGTGCAAATATCACATCATTAACTTGTGAACACTGCTAATACAACATTTTTAAACTTGCATTACTGGACACTGGATAAATATTTGTTGAATGAATTGGACGTATTAATAGCTTCATTTTTTTCTATTGGTTTCGCATGTGAAAAAGGTTAAAACCATCTTTAACTCGTGCCTTTCAATGTGTACTATACGAAATCCTTTTTTAATTATAAACTAAATGCCATGTACACATGCATGCCATGTACACACCCTCTCATTATATTTTATAATAAATCAATGCTAATAAATGCAAGAAATAATCAACATTCATGAATGTTAGGTGTGAAATCCTGTCCTTTCATGTGAACAGAAATATTAACTCATCCACTTACTTAAACGCCTATATTTAACTCATGTGCATCATTTGACACTTTGCACACCCATTAATTCTGAAGAGATTTACTGGGTGAAGATATTTCATGATGTTTGTTAACTTCTAATGGAAAAAATTTCCAGAGAAAAATTACCCCCAAAAAATACATCTTTAAAATTCCATTTAAAAAATATATCAATCTATATATAAAAGGAAATGGATTTGAGGCATATTTTTCCAAGGATGAGGAAGTTTATTTACATCTTCAAAATTTTTATAACACCCAAGTTTAAATTCGCAGCTCAAAGGGGAATTTAGCAAGAAATATCAGGATGAAGTTAAAAAAAAATCCATACTCTTAGGCAAGGATGTCTGATTCTCAGTTCCAGCTAGTTAAATGACATCCAGCTTATATTCAAACCCGTTAGACCTCACCTGTTTTCTCACCTGTAAAATAAAGATATTCATAACCTCTATGGTTTTTGTTGTTCTCAAGCTATATTTTCTAGTTCTGGAAATAGATTAAGCTTTCACTAAATATAAGGGAGGAAAGGATGCTGGTCCATCAAGATAACTTTTCTTCATTTGTCTTATATGTGATGACACATTTTCATCTTCTTTGATTTTAAAAAACTTTATTATTATAAATGTAACACATATGCAAAAATCTGCACAAAAATGTACAGCTCAATTATGTATCACAAAGCAAGCATCTATGAAACCACCTTCCAGCCCAAACTTTGAACATTATCACTACTCATATTCCCCTTCTATGCCCACATGTCACTATCTCACTCACAGGTAACCACTCTCCTGAATTTCATAAAAATTACTTTATTTTTCTTTATACTTTATCAAATAAAAAATGCATCCCTAAATTTTCCTGTGCTTCAACATGTATATCCTTGTAATTAAACATCATGTAATTTTTGTATCTACCTTCTTTCATTCAATGTCATATTTGTGTTTCATCTTTGTTGTTGCATGTGTCTGTAATTCTCTTTTTCATTACTTTGTAGTATTCCATTGAATAAACATGCAAAAATTGGGGGTTTTGTCCATTCTACGATTGACGGATGTTTCTGTCATTTCCAGTAATGATATAATGAATAATATGTATGAACATTCACGTTCATGTGTACTGGTAGGCATGTGCATACATTTCTGTTAGATATATGTCTAGAAAGGAATTGCTGGCTAATAGTGCTGAAATATTTTCCAACGTGACAAAGACTGGAGTATGAGAATTCCCTTTTTTTCATCATTTTGCTAACACCTTATATTGTCAGTAATTTTAATATTAGCTATTCCAGGAGTGCAGCAGTAGCTCATTATATTTTAATTTGCATTTCACTGATGACTAAATGAATTTGAATCCTAGGCTATACATTTACTGGCCATTTGGATATCACCTTTAATATTTTTAAAACTTTATTTTCTAATTAAAATTATTTGCTGCTGTCCAAAGGGGAATAAAAGACACCAAAGATTCATGTCTTTGGGCCTCTGTCTTTCACTTCAATCATATACTTTTGGCCTTTAAGAAAATATTTTTAATATTTTTGCCCTGTGTTAGTTATTTTTAGTTGGCAGACTAATTTTAATTATGTAGGCCACCATTTCTAGAATATTCTTGTCTCGTTTGCTATGTATCAATAGCACTAGAAAGAGCTATTGTAGGAACATACATACTTTTCCATCTTATCACACACTAAACCTACTTTCTTGAAGGCCATCCTTGTTTTTCCCAGTTTGAAACTGCCTTCTTTCTCTTCTCAGTATCACAGAGCTTCCAGACTTCTGATTCTTATTCATTTGATATCCTCTAAGGCCAACCAAAAGGAGAAAAGAAGCTAAAAGTAGACAAGTTGACTAGAATCGGGCTTCTATCAATATTTCTGTTCTCTGAGTATCTTGCCTTTCCTTCTCTATGCTTGACACTTATTGGGTTTTATTTGTCAAATGAGCTCACCCTACTCTGCTTTGAATGGGCCCCTCAGCATGGATCTTCAGTTTTCTCCTTCCCTCGATTATCCACAAACTCCTCGGAACCATATTTCCTCTCAAACATTTTAAATATTTTTGCTTTCTAGCCCTGCTGGGACATTGCCTTCAGACCCATTGATCCACAAGGCCAGCTCATTCAGTTCACTCCATATGTGCCCACGTTCTGACATGACACTTAAACACCCACAGTGTTTAGGTTTCCTAGTCTTTCATTTTTGTGATAATATATTGTCCTAATTCCATCCTACTTTTCAGAGTTCTATTTTTCTTTTTTAATTGTGCTCTTTTTCTTTTCTCATCCCCTAAATATATGTTTCTCTATACACCAACTCCTTTGAAAAGCAAAAAGGTCATGATTCCATAATTCATTTTCTACTGACTACCTAAACCTGCCACCACAGTCCAGATTTCTACCAGAATCATGGTTCTCTAATTCTAATTGCCAATGGGTCACAAAATCCAAACCTGTTGTCTTAGCATCACCTACAATTCTCAATTCAATATTTTAATGATAGCATTCTTCTCATTGCCCCTCAATGCTAATTTGTTTTCTTAAAATGTCCCTCAAAGTTTTCTTTTGCTTTCCATGTTCACTGCACGGAGTAGAGTGTGTAGACTAGTGTTTTTTATTCAAGGTTCCATGGAGTTATGGGGAAGTGATAGAGAATCTGTGAATCCACAGAAAGTGTGCATAATATTGTATACACCTACGTGAATTTAGAAAAAAAGACCATTAGTTTTCATTAGTTTCTTAAAGGTTTAAGAACCAATGTCCCAGATTCTCATCATCTTATCCTGCAGTAACCTTTGGGCTTAACAGGCTTATTCTCTAAATTTGGCTAATTCAGGAGACAAATATTTAAAGCAATATTCTTATCCATCCAATATTATTTCATTCATTTAATGAATATTTATTGAGTATCTCCTTGTGCCAAATACTCTTCCAGGTTTTGGGGTCACATTGACAAACAAGATAGAAAAAGTCCCACCTCTCATGGAGCTTATGTTTTAGTGGACAAAGAAAAATCAAAAAATCTATCAACAAAAAAAGAATCAAGGAAATATTAGTTGGCCGTATATGCTGTTCATATAATTAAATGGAGAGATTTCATAGTTACTGGGTGACTATTTCACAAGAGATGGTCCTGGAAAGCCCCTCTAAGAACATGACAGCTCTAAATGACAAGAAGAAACCAGCCATGTACAACCAAGAAAAAGCATTCCACACAGAGGTGCACATTAATGCAAAAGCCTAAATGTTGTAATGAGGTAGGTATTTTGTGGGAACAAAAGGCCGGTTTTGCTAAAGCACAGCGAGCAAGAGGGGAAGTGCGGGTGAGGTCAAAGGGATAGGTAGGGGCAGATAATTTAGGACTTTGGAAACTAAAACAGGGAGTTTGGATTAAGACTAAGCACAATGGAAACTTAAGTAGAAGAGACAGAATCTGGTTTACACTGTGTAGAGAATAAATGCACCTTGACAAAAGCAAAAGAGAGGCAATTGAAGCAGTCCAGATGGGGAGATTATGGAGGTCAAGTTACTCATCTCTACACAACCTACACTGTTCTCCTTCTAGTTCCTCAGTGTAGTCATGCTGACCTTACCTATGCTCTATCTATCTCACCTCACTTTTTCATGCATTGCCTCCTTTACTCCTCACAACAAATCCACAGTATTAAACCCTTTACACAAATACTAAAAAAGACACCGAGAATGGTTGAGACTTATCTTGAAACAATCAATTGGCAAATTGAACTGGTTATTATTTTCAAGATGTGTTCTTTAAATTATGTCATAGCTTTAACTACCTGTTGACAGACCTTGCCGTCTATATTATTTGTACCCAATAGTGTTACCAATCCATATATCAAGCACTATGGTAAAATATAAAGCTGAGGTTTTTGAAGTAATTTATTTATAAAAAATAACAGTCAAATACTGTTTTATCTTAAAAATGTTAATGTACGCATTGTGAAAAGGAAACAATTCTTAAACAATACTAACCAATGTCATTTTTTTAAAAGCAACTGTTGCACATCATGAGTCATGATTATAATTGTATGGAAACTGCCCTTGGCTAATAAACAAGCAGAACTAAAATAAAAATGTTTTGAGTGTCAACCTGATCTGTCTATTATAACTAATTTGTATTGCTTCTTACCCCAATTCTATTTTTAAATGCCAGCTCTTCTTCAAGCTTCTTCTTTATATGCCATCTTATCCCCTTTTACTTCAAACATTAGTGCCCAACCTTGTCTCTATACATATATTTTTAAAACTATTTTAGCTATTGGCAAAGTTTAAATGTTATGTGCTTTTTTTTTTTTTTTGCATGGACTGAGTTTTATTTGATTGTGGACTAGAGAACCTGAAAGGATATAAGGACTGTGATTTTATTTCGAGTTGTAGCATTATCTTAAGAGTAAATTTATTTTATTTCTTTTTTTTATTGCAGTAACATTGGTTTATAACATTGTATAAATTTCAGGTGTACATGATTATACTTCTATTTCTGAATAGAGTACATCATGTTCACCACCCAAATACTAATTATAATCTATCTCCACACACGTATGCCTAATCATCCCTTTTGCCCCCCTCATTCCCCCCTTCCCCTCTAGTAACCACCAATCCAATCTCTGTCTCTATGTGTTTGCTTGTTGTTGTTTTTATCTGCTACTTATGAGTGAGATCATATGGAGAAGGTATTGGACCTTCTCCCTCTGACTTATTTCACTTAACATAATATCCTCAGTGTCTATCCGTGTTGTCACAACTGGCTGGATTTCATCATTTCTTATGGCTGAGTAGTATTCCATTGTGTATATACACCACATCTTCCTCATCCATTCGTCCCTTGATGGGCACTTAGGTTGCTTCCAAATCTTGGCTATTGTGAATAATGCTGCAATGAACGCAGGAGTGCATGTATCTTTATGCATTGGTGTTTTCATGTTCTTTGGATAAATACCCAGCAGTGGAATAGCTGGATCATATGGTAGTTCTATCCTTGATTTTTTGAGGAATCTCCATACTGTTTTCCATAGTGGCTGCACCAGTTTGCACTCCCACCAGCAGTGTATGAGAGTTCCCTTCTCTCCACACCCTCTCCAACACATGTTGTTTCCTGTCTTGTTAATTATAGCCATCCTGACGGGCGTGAGGTGATATCTCATTGTAGTTTTGATTTGTATTTCCCTGATAGTTAATGATGTTGAACATCTTTTCATGTGCCTGTTGGCCATCTGTATATCTTCTTTGGAGAAATGTCTGTTCAGGTCTTTTGCCCATTTTTTAATTTGATTGTAAGATTTTTTGTTGTTGAGATGTATGAGTTATTTATATATTTTGGAGATTGCCCCTTATCAGATATATGGTTTGCAAATATCTTCTCCCAATTGTTAGGTTGTCTTTGCATTTTGTTGATGGTTTCCTTTGCCGTACAGAAGCTTTTTAGTTTGATGTAGTCCCATTTGTTTATTTGTTCTATTTTTTCTCTTGCCCAGTCAGACATGGTGCTTGAAAATATGTTGCTAAGACCGATGTTGAGAGCGTACTGCCTATGTTTTCTTCTAAAAGTTTCATGATTTCAGGTCTTACATTCAAGTCTTTAATCCATTTTGAGTTAATTTTTGTGTATGGTGTAAGGTAATGGTCTTTCTTTTTTTTTTGCATGTGGCTGTCTAGTTTTCCCAACACCATTTGTTGAAGAGACTTTCCTTCCTCCATTGTATGTTCTTGGCCCCTTTGTCAAAGATTAGCTGTCCATAGATGTGTGGGTTTATTTCTGGGCTCTTGATTCTGTTCCATTGATCTGTGTGTCTGTTTTTGTGCCAGTACCATGCTGTTTTGATTACTATAGCTTTGTGGTATATTTTGAAATCAGGGTGTATGATACTCCCAGCTTTGTTCTTTTTTCTCAGGATTCCTTTGGCTATTCGGGGTCTTTTGTTGTTCCACATAAATTTTAGGATTCTTTGTTCTATTTCTGTGAAAAATGTTGTTGGAACTTTGACAGGGATTGCATTGAATCTATAGATTGCTTTAGGAAGCATGGACATCTTAACTATGTTAATTCTTCCAATCCAAGAGCACGGAATATTTTTCCATTTCTTTGTGTCTTCAATTTCTTTCAGCAATGTTTTATAGTTTTCGGTGTACAGATCTTTCACCTCTTTGATTAAGTTTATTCCTAGGTATTTTATTATTTTTGTTGTAATTGTTAGTGTTATGTGGTTTTGTGACACATCAGATCTTAAAAAATGATGGTGAAAGGAAGCAACATGAAACTCATATTATGTTGATTCTTAGCGGAAGAACATTATGACATTTGTGATTGGAGAAATGGAAGTTAAGTTCATCAAATGCATTAATTTAGATCTAATTTCTAGTTAATCTTTTTAGAAAGAAAAAAACTGATCAAAATCCCTTGGCAAACTTAAGGCTTGGAATGTCCTTAAGGCTTTCATCAGGCCGAAATTTAGTTTTGTGTAGGTAATATTCACACCTTATCTTGAATGTACAGAGGAAAGGTGCTAGCACAAGTGAAAATTCCCTCAACATAACATTAAACCTGAACATTCCTGACTCCCACACTCAAACCAACTACCTTAGATAAAATTCAAATCAGGGCACAGTTACAAGGAACTTGTGAGTATCAGAAATAACCAAATTCCGAGTAAAACATCATTTCTCACCTCATTCACTTTCCAACTTCTTAAAAGTTAATTACATATAATCCAGCAGTCCCACTTCAGAGTATTTATCCAGAATAACAGGTCAGGATCTCAACAAAATATTAGCACTCCCGTGTTTATTGCAGTACTATTCACAATAGCCAAGTGCTGGAAACAGATGAATAGATTTTAAAAAGTGTGGTATATACATAAAATTAAATATTAGCCTCAAAAAGGGAGAAATTCTGATACATGTTACAACATGAATGAAACTTTAGGACATTATGCTAAGTGAAATAAGTCACAGAAGGAAAATACTGCATCATTTCACTAATATGAGGTATCGAAAATAGTCAAATTCATAGAATCGAAGAGTGGAATGGTGGTTTCCAGGGGCTGGGGGGGAGGAAGAAATGTGTAGTTACTAATCAACAGGTGTAAAATTTCAGTTAAGCAAGATGAATAAGCTCTAGAGATCTACTGTACAACATAGTGACTATAGTAAAAAACAGTATATTGAACACTTAGAAATTTAAGAGGGTAGATCTCATGTTGTGTTCTTACCACAATAAAATTTTAAAAAATAATAATTAGCCCCCAAATTGACCATTCTCATAACTGTACTCCTACAGCACATTGGTTTTAGTTCTATTGTTTTTTTAAACTTATTTCATTATAAATAGTTACAAGTTAACATGCCTGTTTTTCCAATTAGATGAAAAGTTTCAGCCATTGCATTTTATCTCAATCTTCACAACATTCCTGTGAGGTATAAACAACTGGGTTCCCACACTATAGATTAGGAAAGCAAGGCTACTTCATCCAGTCATTAAGAGCAGAGCTGGAATGTGAATCCACTCTCTCCGAATCCAAAGCCAAGTATTCCTTATTTCATATGCAATCTAGTCCTTATTTTTGCTTAAGAAGTGCCTTAATACCCTCAACCAGTGGGGCTAGAGGTCATCATTAGGAGTTGCCCTAAGGTTCAGTGATGGGTCAATATTATAGTGTTTTATACTGGGTTCAGGAAAAGAAGTTAGAAGATTATATGTATGCAACCTCCAGAAACCATGCTTCTTCACCTCCTCAATTATCATCAATTGAAAAAGTTGCGTTAACTACTTCTCAAGATGCATTTGTGATGAGTATATGACAAATGAGTTACAAACAGAAAGGTACCTACTTGAATGAATAAAGAAATCCAAATTGAACAACAAAAAATTCAATTATGTCAATTGATAAGAGCACATCTTTAAAAATCATCATATGCTGTATTAAATACAAAGTTCAGTTTTTTAAGCAACTTCTTTATAAAGATTAACTGTCAAGATATTAAGATGTTATTTTTGCCTTAAAAATACTAGTACATTCACATATACAAATGTAAAACAGCGATGATTCTTTAGACAATATTAATCAATGTCATTTGTTTAAAAAAAAAAGCAGTTTGTACACATCATGAGTCATGATTATAAATTTATGCAAACTGCCTTTGGCTAAGAAACAGGGAGAATTAAAATAAAAATGTACTGAGTGTCAACTGGATCAATGATAACTAATTTGTATAGATTTAAATTATATCTATCTACCTCAGGCAATCACCGATTTCTTTAATAACTGTGTCGGAACATATTTTTGAGCAATTGGAACTCAATTACTATCAAATAGCTTAGATTTTAAAACGGCATTTAAAAATTACATGCTTGAACATTTAGAAGAAATTGAAATCCTGTTTATTTCTGATTGCTTATTATATAGGTCACTGAACATATTCTGAGTTCAATTTCAATAATTTCATGTGATATTGTCTAACATTTTTCAAATTTCTAGGTTTTAAGGATGGGGGTTAAAGTAAAATACACCTTTGTTGTAAAACCACATAAACGGGATTAATTCCTATCAAATAAAAAAGTGACCAGCCTATGTATTTAGTCTTAACTTGAAAACTACTGCTCTCAAATTAAAGAATCCATTTGACTGAGAAAGGTCCAGGTTAATTTTCTTTCTCTAAATTTCTGTGAAAAAATCACAAGAGTATGTCCTATGCCATGCGTAAAGGAAGAGGTCTTCTACTCAGACCATCTATGTTCTCTGCTGCAATCAAGTCGATTCCAGAGAAAGCACTTAAATCTATACCATCCATATCCAAGTAGACATCAGGACCTAAATGGTTTGAAAACTTTAGGTTCTAATGTCCTATGAAAAGTATCTCTTCCTCTCCCTTAGATTCCCTTTCAGGGCCCATATTACTATTTGAGAGGATGGTTAAGGAGACATGCTCTTCTTCCTTGTAAATCTATGAAGAGATAATAAAGCCAGCCCTTTGAAACCTGACCCCCGACAGTGCCCCACAAATTTGGCTGACCAAATGGGCTGTCCCTGAAGCAGGGCTGACCATGAAGCATTTGTTTGTATTGCAAACAAATGCTCATTGAAGATATAATTTAAAAACCAATGCTGCTGAGATTTTCACTTCTCAAAATGGCAAACTAGATAACAAACACCAACTCTCCCTTACCAAATAACTAAAAAAGTTTTTAAATTGCTTTTCAAAAACATCAAAGAGACAGCATGATAGTGAAGAAAATATAGGAGAAAGTGAAAGCCCAGAAAGGTCAACTGAGCTCTTAAAGCTAATTTTGCCTTGGTGACATTTTCTGATCTGGAATAAATATCTCAGAAACTAAACTGCTGTTTTGTTAACTTCATAGGGCAACAGGAAAAGACAAAGTCCAGGACCTTCCTAATGTAGGACTCTGACAATCCACTCATTGAGAAGATACGTATGTTTATGCATGCTTATGTGTAAACAAAATGAATGACAACAATGATACAAGGAACAGGAGGGAGGAATTAGGATTATTTTGTTATGATAAGGTACTTGCACTACCCGTGAAGCTGTGTACTGTTATTTAAAAGTGGATTGGATTAGTTGTAAATGTATATTGCAAACTCTAGAGCAACAACTTTAAAAAGCAAAAAAAGAAGTACAATTGATATGCTATGCTAAGAGAGGAAAGAAAAAGGAATCATATAATATGCTCAATTAAAACCACAAAAGGCATAAAAAGAGTGGGAGACAAAACTAGGAAAAACAACGGAAATGTGTACCAGAAAACCACTTTAAATATAAAGATATATATAGATTAAAAGTAAATGGATGGAGAAAAATATACCATGCTAACACTAATCAAAAGAAAGCAAGAGTAGGTATATTAATTTCAGACAGAGCATACTTCAGAGCAAAGAAAATTATCAGCAATAAAGAGGGACATTACATAATGATAAAGGGGTCAATTCTCCAATAAGACATATCAATCCTAACATGTATGCACCTAACAACAGAGCATTGAAATACAAAATACACAAAAGCTGATAGAACTTCGGGGGAAACAAATGAATCCACTATTATAGTTGGAGATGTCAACATTCCTCTATAGGAAATGGGCAGATCCAGCAGGCAAAAATCAGTAAGGATGTAGTTGAACTCAACAACACAATCAGTCAACGGGATATAATGGACATCTATAGATTACTCCATCAACAACAGCAGAATACAAATTCTTCTCAAGCTCACATGGAACATTCACCAAGATAGACCACATTCTGGGCCATAAAATACAACTTAACAAATTTTAAAGAATGGAAATCATACAATGTCTACTCACAGACCACAATGAAATTAAACTAGAAATCAATAACAAAAAAGATAGCTGGAAAATCCAACAAACTTGGAGATTAAACAACATGCTTCTAAATAACATATTGGTCAAAGAGGAAATCTCAAGAGAAATTAAGAAATATTTCAAACTAAATGAAAATGAAAAAAAAACTTAACAAAATTTGTGGAATGCAGTGAAAGCAGTGCCTGGAGGAAAATTTATAGCATTGAATGCATATGTTAGAAAAGAAGAAAGGTTTAAAATCAATCATCTAAGCTTCCCTTTTGGAAACTAGAAAAGGAAGAGCAAATTAAATCCAAAGTAAGCAGAAGAAAAGCAATAATAAGAATTGAAAAAAGGAAACCAATAGAGAAAAACAATGAAACCAAAAGCTGGTTCTTTGAAAAGATCAATAAAACTGATAAGTCTCTATCCTGCCTAGCTAATGAAAAAAAAAGAGAGAGAGGACACAAATTACTAATATCAGAAATAAAAGATAAGACTTCACTAGAGATTCTGTGGACATTAAAAGGATAATCAAGGAATACTATAAACAAGTCTATGCCCTCTAATTTGACAGCCTAAATGAAACGGACCACTTCCTTGAAAGAAGGAATCTGCCAAAACTCACACAAGAAGAAAAAGAATAAATTGAACTGAAGTTATTTATTCACACAAGAAGAAATTGACAATCTGAATATGCCTATATTTATTAAATAAATTGAATCAATAATTAATAAATAACCTTCCAAAACAGAAAGCACCAGACCCAGATGGGTTCACTGGTGAATTCTACTAAATATTTAAGGAAAAAACTATAACTATTCTCTACAATCTTTTCCAGAAGATAGAAGCAGAGGGAATACTTCCTAACTCATTCTTTGAGGCAATACAACAGAAAATGATACTGGAAGAACTGCATATTCACATAAAAAAAAAAAAGAATCTACACACAGTCTTTTCACCTTTTACAAAAATTGACTCAAAATGGATCACAGACCTAAATGTAAAATGCAAAACTATAAAATTCCTAGAAGATAACATAGGTGAAAACCTAGATGGCGTTGAGTTTGGCAAAGATTTGTTAGATATAACACCAAAGGCATGATCCATGAAAGAAAGAATTGATAAACTAGACTTCATTAAAATTACAAAGTTCTGCTCTAAAAAAAACAATGTGAAGAGAATGAAAAGACAATCCGCAAACTGGGAGAAAATATTTGCAAAGGACACATCTGATAAAGGACTTTTGTCCAAAATATACAATGAAGTTTTATAAGTTAACAATAAGAAAACAACAAGCTGATTTAAAAATGGTCCAAAGGCCTTAACAAACACCTCACCAAAAAAGATAAACAGATGGCAAATAAGCATATCAATAGATGCTCCATATCATCTATCATCAGGGAAATGCAAATACCACTACGCACCTATTAGAATGGCCAAAATCTAGGTCACTGACAACGCCAAGTGTTGACATGAACTCTCATCCATTGCTGGTGGGAATGCAAAATGGTACAGCCACTTTGCAAGACAGTTTTTGAGTTTCTTATAAAATTAAACATACTCTTACCATGAATTGAAATGAATTGAAAACTTACATCCATATAAAAACCTGCATATGGACGTTTATAGCAGCTTTATCTCATGCCCGTCAGAATGGCTATAATTAACAAGACAGGAAACAGGTGTTGGAGAGGATGTGGCGAGAAGGGAACTCTCATACACTGCTGGTGGGAGTGCAAACTGGTGCAGCCACTATGGAAAACAGTATGGAGATTCCTCAAAAAATTAAGGATAGAACTACCATACGATGCAGCTTTATTTATAATTGCCAAAACTTGGAAGGAACCATGATGTCCTTCAGTTGGGGAGTGGATAAATAAACTGTGGTACATCCAGACAATGGAATATTTTCAGCATTAAAAAGAAGTGCTATATCAAGCCATGAAAAGAGATGGAGGAAACTTTAATGCATATTACTAAGTGATAAAAACTAATCTGAAAAGGGTACACACTGTATGATTCAAACTATATGACATTTTGGAAAAGGCAGAACTATGGAGACAGTAAAAAGATTTGTTTTGCCGAGGTTAGGAGGAGGGATGCATGAATAAGCAGAGCACAGAGGGTTTTTATGGCAATGAAAGTATTCCGTATGATACTAGGATAGTGGATACATGTCAGTGTATATTTGTTAAAATCCACAGAATGTACAACACCAAGAGTGAATCCTTTTAAAGTATGAACTTTGGGTGGTGATAATGTATCAGTGTAGGTTCATCAACTGCAACAAATGAATCATTGTTGATATGGGGGAGGTTGTGCATATGTGGGGATGGGGGTATTATAGGAAGTCTGTACTTTCTGCTCAATTTTGCTATGAACCTAAAACCATTCTAAAAAATAAAGCTTATTAATTTAAAAAAGATTATATGATAAAAAAGATTATATGAAAAGAAATATTTGTAAGGTTAACCTTTTTTACTGTGGTGAGGAGTGTGGTTATAGCCGGATAGCAAGTGATCCACCACTTCCCTTAAATTGAGTGAATAAAACATATTCACATAAAAAACCCAATGTCCACAGGAATTGACTTTTATGGATATGGAAGAAATACGCTGTATTTTGATAAAATTGACTTATTGTATTTGTGTTGTAATCTCTAGAGACAAGAATGACAAACAGCTTCTTTAAAAAAAAATCAATGTCTAGACCATTCATGCATGTAGGAAAATATGACATGAGTGAGAATAACCTGAATCAATAGAGAGCACAAACAAAACCACAAAAATTTCAGCTACTGGAATTATTTGGCACATTATATAAGAGCTTCATATTTGTAACGGAAATTAAATCCAAGCTGGAAAACACACGTGGGAAAGAGGGGATTCTAAAAAGTGATGGAGTGGGGCCAGCCTGGTGGCACAGTGGTTGAGTTCGTCTGCTCTGCTTTGGCGGCCTGAGGTTCATGGGTTCCGATCCCGGGTGTGGATCTACGCATCGGTTATCATGCCATACTGTGGCAGGCATCCCACATATATAATAAAGGAAGATGTGTATGGATGTTAGCTCAAGGCCAATCTTCCTCAGGAAAAAACAGGAGGATTGGCAGTGGAGGTTAGCTCAGGGCTAATCTTCCTCACACACACAAAAAAAGTGATGGAGTAAGTTTGGAAAAGAACTAAGTAGATATCCTCAAATTTTTTAATATAATAAATGAAATAAAAAATTCAATGGAGGATTTTAACAGTAGATAGATACAACGGAAGATAGAGTTTGTTACTAGAAAATTACGTAGAATTTAACCAAAAAAAGACAAAATGGAGGAAAATATACAAGAGAAGATAAGAAACATAGAGTTACAAAGAGAAAGCCTAACTTATATTTAGTTAGTGTCCCAGAATGAGAGAGAAATAATGGATCAGGAACAACTTTTAGCACACAATAACAGATATGCAAAACTTATGAAAGACACTAATCCACAGCAAGAAATCCACATCTAGGCACACACACACGCACACACACACACATATAAATGTTCATAGAAGCGTTGTTACAGGCTCAAACAGAAAACACCACAAATGCCCGTCAAAAGTAGAATGCATAAATAAATTGTGGTATACACATTCAGTGGATACTACAAAGCAATAAAAATGGACAGATTTCTGCTTCATGCCACAACTGTTTAGGATCTTGTAAGAACAATGCTAAACAACAGAAATGAGACATAACATCACACAATGTGGCTAGATTGTCATAAAGTTCAAATAACAAACAAGACAATTTTATATATGAGATGAAATTACAAAGTAAGGTAAGGAGGTGTTTTAGCCAGCAATGGGGTTCAAATCCTTCTCTCAGCGCATCACTCGGACCTCTTCCATAGTCATACCACCTCTGACCTTGGATAATCAGGATAATGTCTTTATCTTAAGGTCATCTGATTAGCAAACTTAATTGCATTCGTAACTTTAATTCTGCTTTGCCATGTAACATAACACATTCACAGGTTCTGGACATTAGGATGTGGGTATCTCTGGGAGGGCTGTTATTTTGTCTACCTATTGTTTATTTAAGTTTTGAAACACATTTTTATGTCACTAAGTCTCTTCTCAGTTCACCTAAGGCCACATCTTGAAGTTAAATTCGTATTTGAGATTGATGTAAAATGTAATGCCAAATTTCATTACTGTTCCTCCAGTGGTCTTACACATTTACTATGCCAATATGGAAATTAAGTTGAAAAATTTTCTCTTCCAGCTCAAAGCCAAATCTAAAATGAAACTAAATATGTAGATATTTTGTAAAAACATAATGAAAACATGGCATAAGTATGCTATATATTGGTATTATCATTATTCCTTCATCATCATCAAATTCTGATACAGACAATCTTTGAACTAATTGCAGCTAGTGCCTAACTCTGTATTGAGCAAAGGAATGATTTAAAATATACATATTTCAGTAAAGAGTTTCACCATGAAAAATGAAAGCAATGGGATATATATACACATGCAGACACACAATAAAATGCATATTAGTCTATAAACCTCCTTGCATCTGCTGTTCTCAGTTAGCTGAAGTTCTTGTATTCCTAGTAAGATGAGTTAGAAAGTAACTGCCACGTTATCATTTGAGACTTTCTCAGTTTAGTATCAGTCTATTTCCTGTATTTACAATAAATGAAAACTTGTTTTTATTTTTGCACACATTAACTGGAAGAAGTAGTAAAAATAGCTACTATTTTTTTCTAGCTAAAGTTGCAATAATATAACCAAAACGTTTACGTGATTGAATTTTTTGGACCAACACATTATGAAACGTATTGTATTTTTAAGAATTGGAAGGTACCATCTAATATAACCATTTCATGTTACTTATAAGACAACTGAGGCACAGAGAAGTTGATTTCTAAAGTCAAAGAAGAGTTGCTAACAGAACTGGGATTGAAATTCAGTCAAGAACACTTTAAATCACAGAAAATGTTCTAGACCGTTGGTCAGCTGACAGTGCTTCAGCAAAAGGAGGTACTATTTGCAGAGAAGGCCAACATAATTCTCCCTCAAGTGAGAACAGCAGCTCATCCATCCACTCTCCTAGCCATCCATCTTTCCTCATTACACAGCCTAATAGCATGTACCACAATTAATTGAACTTTTATTTGACAACATATGTACTTCAAAGTTCCGTTAAGATGATAATCAAACGTGCAATTTTTAAAATTCTTTTGAAAGAACTCAAAGTAGCTCACCCTTTCTTAGACCTCCAATACTGCTTTCCTTTACTGTCAAAAATTACCTTATTTTAACAGAGAAACTAACTATTTTCCAGTCAGCATCCCAAACTATCAAAGGAAAAACTGCTTTAGGAATTTCCCAACAGCTTTAAAAATTACATTCTGGGTGTGCCTTTAATCCTTACTGACCATTCATTCATTCAATAAACTGTAATTGGGAACCTACTATAAAAAAGTCACTAAAATCTAAGATTTTAAAAAATAATCATTGGAATAGCACTTAGGAACCCATCTCATTTGATAGTTCTAATCAAATATTTTTTATCTAAAGCCTTTTTTCCACGTAGTTTATGATTTTTCAGAATATGAATTGCATCTCTGATTACTAAGAAGACTTATTTGTCTCTAATATTACTCTGAATTTCTACATAAAAACTATTAATTAGCATAATCCTAAGTTTAAAATGCCTAATATCCCCAATTTCTTGATTAGCATTTTTTAAATCCCCCTTTTTTATATACTTTTCCTTCATTTAAAATTTTATCACCTCTCAAATAAAAGTCTCAGTTTGCAGTTGACTTAGAATTCCAATTTGGTAATAATTTTCTTCTTGATTATGAACTTCTTAGTCTGAATTTTATATAAAAGAAAATTGCAAAGATTAGAACTTAATTTAAATATACATTTTTTGGTGAGATTACATTTCTAGGGCTTGTATTTAAGTGCTGTTCATGCTTTACTAAGTTATGAACAGAAGACAATAAATAAAGGTACACATTTCCATGAACGATGGCAACAAGTGTCCCAGGTTTTATTATTTATAATCTGAGTTGGTGTATGTCAGCTAAGGCCGCCATAACAAAATGCCATAGACCAGGCGGCTTAAACAACAGAAATTAATTTTCTCACAGTTCTGGAGGCTGGAAATCTAAGATCAAGGTGCCAGCATGATTGGTTTCTGGTGAGAGCTCTCTTCCTGTCCTGCAGATGGTCTTTCCTTGGTACCTGCAAGCATGCAAGTGGAGGGGGAGAGGAGGAAAGTGAGAGAGGGGGAGAGCAGGAGAGGGACAAAGAGGGAGAGGGAGAGAAGGAGAGAGAGAGCGCTCCCTGGTGTCTCTTCTTATAAGAAAACCAATCCTGTCAGATCAGGCCGTCACCGTTATGACCTCATTTAATTTTAATTATTTCTTTAGAGGTCCAGATACAGCCACACTGGGGGTTAGGACTTCAGCATATAAATTTGGGAGGACACAACATTCAGGTCATAACAGTCAGCTTAAATGGCCATATGTAATGATCATCCATCTTCCAGCATAGTCTGGGAATATATGTTAGGAGTGCTTTGCTGGCCAGGAAATACAGGGATTCACATAGGTACAGTAAGCCTTTAGGAATTATACCACTCTCAGGATTTTCTGAAAATAGCCCTGGAACACTGATTCTTTAAGTCAGTTGTAGGCATAGTTTGTTAGTGAAGGATATCTTAATACAGGGCCTCATCTAGTGATACAGGCTTCTGAAAGTAGGTCTCTCTGGTGGCCATTACTTTCTGGCATGTGATCTATGACAAACACGAGGCAGCAAAAAGAGTGACACACTGTCTCTTATGTGGAGAGTTTCCAAGTCTGCCAAACTTGCTCAGCCTGTGTTGGCCTGAGTCACCAGATTCCACAGCCATTTGTGGTGATATTAGCAAGCTTTTGAGTGGCTGTGATGCATAGGAATCCTCATTTCAAACAGGGTAACCGCTATTCCCCGGGACCAGCAAGTGAAGGAAACAGGCATAAGACAGAGGTCTGAGGCTCTGGTATTGCCTAGGTCAAAGAGGCTCAGCTCTTGGCATCAGTCTTGAAGACAAGGATCTAGATTGTTTAGGGATGAACTTAAGATTTTGTTTTGGATGTAAAAATAAGTCTTCAGGTGTGTTTTCTATAATCCAGACAAAGCCTTTTCTTTTGTGAGGATGTGTGACATTAGAGCATCGTATGTACAAAGCCCTGAGAGTCTATTTGGGGTGGAAGTCCTAATGAATTCCTACTGTAATGTGCTGTCATTGTGCTTGAGAATGGCTCAGGTTTCAAGTTCAGACCAGGAAGTGCATAGGCCTCTGCCATGAGCTCCATTTTACAGTTGGAGTGAAAATGGCAAGAAGAGAGGAAAACTTTCCCAAAGTAACACATTTATTTTTCCAGAATCCTTACCAGGGTTATGCTGTGATCTGTTTTGTCTGCCAAACATGAAAGCCTGAAGACAATCTATAGCGCCTCCACTGGGAACCTAAAGCAAAATGTGCTCTTATTTAAGTGCATTTGGAAGAAAAAGAGGATTGAGAGACCCTAAGTCATTGGTTGGTATTTCCATGAGCAGTTTTTCTGCCGTGGTGAGACTGAAGGGATTTTGGTCGTCTAGATTCTGAGACTGCTGGAGTCCGTCAGCTGCAGTTGGATTCCTTACCATGGGGAGGCACTGTTAAGCTGTGACAGCCCTCTGGACTCTGCTTTTCGAGGATGCTCGAGTGTGAACCTCAGAAATTCTGTTGGGAGCCCAGGGAGCACAACTGGAAACCGAACAAACTGCACCCCCAGATTAACAAAAATCAGCAAGAGCTGGGAGGCAGGTCCCAGCAAAAGGCCCTTGAAATCCTTGTGTATTGTCCCACATACATTTAATCGCTTAATGAGCACTAAATACTAAGCATTGCTCTAGGCACTGGAGGTGCGTCTGAACAAAATACATCAAAGTTCCTACCCTCGGGAAGCTTCCATCTACCAGAACAAAATTTTGCACCTAGACTTGGCTTCATGAAAAAAAAAAAAAATTCGAACTCATATTGGAAGTAACCAGTGGATTCCAGGGCTGAGGTTCAAATACCAGGGCTTGGAGGTGGGTGGGGCTGCGCCGTAAGCTGCAGGGTGTAGAAATAAGAGTACCAAGACATTGAGTTTGGCTTCGGAAGTGTCTACACTCTCAGAAGCATCAAGTACTAAGGGATGGGCCAACAGATAAGAAAAGATCGAAAGCTGAGAGTGTACACAACAGAGATGCACAAAATGGGATTAGTGGGATCAGGAGGCAGAGCCAGGACCCTGAGAGAAAACATAGGAAAACAGTGTTTTATTTAATAGCTATGGCCTTACCATGATCAGGGAGAATGCTATTGAGAGCATCTAGCTCATTTACACATGTACAATATTTGTGATTGAATTTTATGTTAATATTGAGCAGCCATAAGAAAAAAAATCTGGCTTAGGATCCCATACCTTGAAATGTTCCCAGAGCAAGTTCTAGCCTTAACTGCTCATCTTTATTTGTTCTTCTATTTTATTTAGATGTCTATATAGATAGGAAGGCCCTGCACTTTCCTTTTCATAAGACTTATCACAAGTTCCTTTGTCAGTCTCCCTCACTAAACTATGAGTTCCAAAAGAAAAACTACTTTGATGTCATTATCCTTATAATCATGCCTGGCACCTATCACAGTGCCTGATTTCATATCAGGCAGGGCCACTTTATATAGTTGTGCAGGTTGTGCACTGCACAACTCCAGGGGCAGCACACTCATAAATATGATGTGAATGGCACTCCTGAAGTCATACAGTGCACAACCCCACAAGCATTTATGATGGCCCTGGACCTCATCAAGTTTATTAAATTAATGAAAATATTTTACTGCTTATGATTTGTTGTCAGATGTCAAATAAATATGCCAACTTGTGACACACATAAGAGTACATGGCAAGGACAATGGCGCTGTATAATAAATAAAATGGATTTCTATTTTAATCTTAGACTAAAAGAGATGGCTTTGAAAATTTGTGTTATTTAGTGAAGTGACAGAACAAGAACGCCTCATTAAAAAAACAAATGTCTAGTTTGAGAATAAGTGGATTCCAGTTTCCTATGATTTTAAAAACTGGAACTTTCAATATAGTTAAATCAGCAAACTAGGAGATTCACTTATTTGGATGAACAAAAAGCCTGGGGAACAAAATTATATTTTAATAGATTTGATCTCCCCAAAATATCCCTGCAAATAAGCTTAATATTTACATACACTTTGACGATGTAGCCACCATTTTTCCACGTGATACAGGCTAGGAAGGTAGTGTAAAATACTTTTTTTCCCCTCAGGAACTTCAAGTCCCCTTTAGCAGATACAAAACGGCAATCAAGACAAAGTGACTGAAAGCTTAGTCATTTCCATTGGTGCAGGAGATTTTGCAATTTTGGTGTATTTCTTAACTTTTTCGGGTATGATTTCTTGCTCCTTTGGTAAGGCCCAAGTCCATGTAAACTGTTAGCATAGATGTGTGTGTGTGTCTTTAAAAACAATATGCAGAAGTAGTGGATTAGTTTGTATCCAATAATGCTGTCTATGAATTTTTAAATCTTCTAAAAATGAACCCTCATGATCTTTCCCAAAACTGTGATTCTAAAATGTAATGTGAACCATTGCAATTAGAATGAATTGCACTGAAGTTATTTTATTCACAAACACCATGCCTGTTAGAACAACTTGACATGGGGAGCTCTTGGAATGTGGTGTTCTCAACTGGTCTATGTTTGATGTCATTGAAGAGATGTCAAAATATGGCTGACTAGTTACAGGGCCACAACACTGTTTAATGAAGCATTTTCTTTAGAGAATAGATAATGAATGTACTGATAGCTATTATGACTCTAGAATTCCATTTAAAGCAGATACTTTTTCAATACAAATAGAGGGAAATTTAATTACTAAGGCAACAAAAGTAACTAGTAGTAAAAAACTGCATCTCAAACCAAGGACCACTTGGGGCACTAGCTAAAAATTTAGACTTCTGCAATCGAATCTAGAATAAAATCTCAGGTGGATGGAGCTGTGATGGGGATGTGATTATCAGACAACCTCCCAGGACATTCTTGTACATGCTAACCCTTGAGAACCACTGACTTAGAGGATAGTTTTCAAATTAATTTAATGTTTTATTTAGTTCACGTGGCCTGGGATGTTGGGATATCTGCTTTTTAAACATGAAAATATTAAATAAGCCAGGGGTATTTAAAATGAGACCCATGTTTAGCTTTATGTAACTTATAGTTAGGCATGTTTGCTAAAATGATTGAATTCAATTTCCAAGCTGAGTCATGGTTTCAAGAACTGGGAAAGATCTAAGATTTTATTCTGCTTGCAAGTTAACAAGTTATCCTGCCACAGTTTTGTGGATGCTGGTAGACATGGTAAATACTGGGTCAGAGACCTTGAGATGGGGAGGCTAGCCTGGATTACCCAGGTGGCCCTGACGAAATCCCGTGAATCCTTAAAAGTGGAGAAACTTTCCTTGCTGGGGCCAGAGAAAGAGATGTGAGGATGGAATCAGGGCCAGACAGATGCTACCTTGCTGGCTTTGAAGATGGAAGAAGGAGGCTGCAAGCCAAGGAATGAGGTCAACATTTAGAAGCTGGAAACGGCAAAGAAATGAATCCTTCCCTGGAGTGTCCGGAAGGAAAACAGGCCTCCTGACACCTTGATTTTAGCCCAATGAGCCCTGTATTGGTCTTCTGATCTCTAGAACTGTAAGATAATAAATATGTATTATTTTAAGCCACTAACTTGTGATTTTTTAACAGCAGCAATAGAAAACTAATACAAGCAGTAGCTAGAGCATCAGCATTTCTGTGCCAATTCCCAAAAGCCCAGTTTTCCCACAGGGCAATGCAGAGAGAGCCAGGTACCACGTAAACAGTGGACTGCCTTACAGGAGAGGAATCCTGAGATAGGGAACCTGAGTCTTTTGTAATGAGAAGCAAGCATGCCTGTCCTTCGCTCCAGAGGGAGACACTGTCTCTGTTTCCCAAGGTCGTTTGCTCTACACACATCCTTGAAAAGATCGTCTGAAACAAAGGGCAGTCAGTGTCTCACTTGCAAGATATGCAGAAACACAAGAGACCCATAGAGTATTGTTCCCCAACACAAAGTGCCATCCAAATTCATTACTCAAGTGTTCCTGAAATATCAGAGTTTTCATAATTCAAATGGAGTGATTTTGTGGGTTTTAGCATAACAATAGGTGATGAAATTGATAAAGGTTGATACAGCTGTATAAGAAATATCTGCTAATGAGGTTTTAAAAAGTAAAATTCATTATTATAAAACCAAAATTAATATAAGCATATGCTGGATTTGTTATATTTATAATATTATATACACACGCAAATATATTGTCATTATTGAAATTGCTACTGGTAAGGGAATTTCATTATTGCTAGTCTGGAACTTTTTGGACTATAAACCACTTTTCCACTTGAAACAATTGTTTTTATCATGGAATTTTTTAATAATGTGAAGTTTTTTAGTACTCACACTATCATATTATAGCAAAAGCAGGCTGTGCTTGTTTAGATAAAATTTATTTTTCTATAAAACTTAGAAATATATTTTTATTGAAATCTTGGTTAAATTGACTGAAGTTGCAAAGGGATGAGTATGAATTACATTTTCCAGTAAAAGCAGCTGAAAATACCAGTGTATGATAAACTTTCCTGTCCTTCTCAAGTTGATAGGCTAAATTAAACCCTAATTACTCATTTAAAAGAACTACTTTATATCTTCTAGCTATTATGAGATGAAGTAGTATCTATAAATGAAGATATGTTTTCAACAGCAGTAGAAAATATACTGGCTCATGCAGTTTGCCTCATAAACATTATAGTCACTATGGTTACCATTACGATCCCTGTCACAAGGCCCTCTATTCTGCTCATTTTAGCCAATGTTTGTGAAATCTCTTCTATGGATCCTTGTATCAAAATATTCTCTCTTAACCCTCATACACTGCTGGTGAGAATGCAAACTGGTGCCGCAACTATGGAAAACACTATGGAGATTTCTCAAAAAATTAAGAATAGAAATACCATATGATCCAGCTTTCCCACTACTGGATATTTATCCAAAGAACTTGAAATCAACAATCCAAAGAGCTTTATGCACCCCTGTGTTTGTTGCAGCATTGTTCACAATAGCCAAGACGGGGAAGCAACCCAAGTTCCCTGCCATGGGTGAATGGATAAAGAAGATGTGGTATATATACACAATGGAATACTACTCAGCCATAAAAAAAGACAAAATCGTCCCATTTGCAACAACATGGATGGACCTCGAGGGTATGATGTTAAGCAAAACAAGCCAGACAGAGAAAGACAAACACCACATGATTTCACTCATATGTGGAAGATAAACACATGGACAAAGAGAACAGATTAATGGTTACCAGAGGGGAAGGAGCTGGGGGGTCAGCAAAAGGGGTAAAGGGGCACATATGTATGGTGATGGATAAAAATTAGACTACTGGTGGTGAGCACTATGCAGTCTATAACAAAAATTGATAAATAATAATGTACACCTTAAATTACACGATGTTATAAACCTTTATGATTTCAATAGAATAATTGAAAAAAAATTCTCCTTTATCCAGGTCTGCTCTTGGGGATGTCCAGGAAGCTCCATGTCCTCTCAGAATTCAGGGGAAAACATTCATTTCCCATTTAGTCTCTCTGAAGACTAAAATAATACTCAAGAGAGCAGTTTAAGAACTTAGCCTTGATCTCTTTAGAAGAGATTAAAAGGCTTATGCTCCTGAAATTCTAGTTCAGAGACCTCTCCCCCATCCCCACTGTGCTGGTTGTTAAGCTGTTGCCTCTCATCTACAAACCTACCCCTCTGTACTCTTCTTTGTGATGCTCCAACTGAGACTGCAAACCCTGTTTCTGAAGTTCTAGCTGCTCCATGTTAGGCTTTACCAATAAAGAGTTCTATCAGGAGACTGCACAGCTCAAGGTGGAAGGGAGAAAGAAGGCTAGAGAGGAAGAAGGAGTTATTCTGTGGGAACCCACCTTCAAGCCTCTAAATTTTAATATTACAACATCTTTCTTTTGTTCCCCTGCTGTAAGGATGGTAGGTACTTTTTGCAATTACTACTTCTCTCTTACCTCAGGGTTCCCTGTTGGCATTTTCAGTTCTCTAATAATTTAAAAATAATGATTCTTTATTTTAAATTCTTTCTTTTAAAATAATTGGTGTACTTTTTTGTTCTGACTGGATCCTGGCTGATAGGACCTCCGCCGTTAGCGTGAAACATCCCAGAGTTAACTCTGGGCAGGAACACACAAAATCTTGGGGGAAATGGATTCCAGATCACACAGCCCTTGCACAGTCCATAGATTGTCTGATGTTTGATACCAGGAGTCATGTGTTCAGTAAACATGAATGGAATACCAACTGTTTCTCAGGCACAATGTTTAATGAAAGGTGAAATTTATTCTCAAGTAATTCAGATGCAGGATAGTGATGGAGGTAATTCTAGAAGGGCTGTAAAATACAGTAATGCTAAGTTGCTGAGAAAAGCAAAAGGAGTCATCATCTAAGATGATAGAAGGGACCCCTGAAGCCTTCCCAGAGAAGTCATATCAGGAAGTAATCAGGCAAAAGAGGAGTAGAAGCAATTTTAGGAAAAAAGAACCATGTACACTCAAACCAGGAGGTTTGCAAAAGCATGATCATTGAGGGAACTGAAAGTCATTCCACATAGGCTATGAGCTATAAGGCCTTTCTAAGGATGAGGCTGGAAGGGCGGACAGGGAGCAGATCATAAAGGGACCTTGCTGTCTTGCTTAGAAGTTTGGCTTCACGTGGACAGAAGAGGAGGGCTACTGAAGGCATTCAAGACAACTATGACTTCATCATACTAATGGCTTTCCAGTGAAACTTTTGAAAGAAGTACAACATATATAGGGAAAAATATACAAATAATAAAGCTCAGATTTTGAGATACTGAACACATCAACGTAACCAGAACTCAGGTAGAGAAATCAAACATTACCAGTACATCTAGAAGACCTCTCCTACACGCACCCAGTCACTGTCCCCAACAAAGGTAACCATTATCTTAACTTTTAAAACCACGGGTAAGTTTGGCCAGGTTTTGAATTTTATATAAGTTGAATGAAACAGGATGGAACTCTTTGTTTCTAGCCTCTTTGGCTCAACATTGCTTGTGGGGTTCATCCACGTTTTGTATAGACTTGTTTATTCTCATTGCTATGTAGCCTTCTATTATACACATATTTCGCAATTTACTTATATTCTATTGTTGATGGACATTTAAGTTTTTGCCAGTTTTTAGTTATTAAGAATAGTGCTGCTATGAAAACTTTTGTTCATGCCTTTTTGGTGAATTCATGTATGCATTTCCATTGGGTATCTACCAAAGAAGTGGACTTGCTGTGTATATGTATGTTCAGCTTTGGTAGATACTGCCAAATGAGTTGTACTAATTCACATTCCCACCAGTAGTGTATGAGAGCTCTATTTATTCCACATACTTGCCACCATTGATACTGTCATTCTTATTTACATTTTAGCCATTTGACAGGTCTTTAGTTGTATCTCCTTGTAGTTTTAATACGTGTTTCCCAGATGAATGATAAGGTTGAGCACATTTTCATATTTTATCAGATATTTGATTATTTGAATATCCTCCTTATGAAGGGACTATTCAAGAATTTTTCTTATATTTTTGTGATTTCTTTTTTTACCCATAGACTGCTTTGAGGTGTGGTACTTAACATCTAAATATTTGGTGATTTTCTAGATGTCTTTATTGTTACTGATTTCTAATTTAATTGCACTGTGATCATAAAATGTAACTCATATGATTTGAGTCCTTTGAAATTTAGTAAAACTTGTTGTATGGCCCAGAATATGTACAAGTTTGCGTGTTTCACCTGCACTTTTTAATACATGTGTGTTCTATCGTTGTTGGCTGTAATGTACAAAAAATATCATTTAGGAAAAGTTTGTTGATAGTGTTTGTTACAGATTGGGTTACCCAAAAGTAGATACTGAGAAGTTTTCTGTGTAAGATATTTATTAGAATATCAATACCTGTGAATAGGGGTGGGGCGGGTTAAGATTAGGCAAGGGGAGAAGTTAAATTGAATTATAGTCCCAACAAAGCCTCAGGAAATCCCACAGCACTGTCTGGAATGTACATGGCCCATGAGGATTTCCCCCCAGTGGGCTGAAAAGCCTTGATCAGCCACTAGACGTAGAACCCTGCGTAGAACCCTATGATCAATACTTGGATGTGGGTTGCCCAGGTTAACAGGCATGCTCTTGTGGCTCTCTGTAGCTGAGGCAAAATCTGAAGGCGCTAACAACTGAGGCAACAAATCCTTCCTTGAAGGGCCACTTGGATGGTGAATCCTCGTGCCCACCAGAGTTGTTTAAATCTTCTGCATTCTTACTGATTTTTTTTCTGTTACTTGTGTTAAATTTGTTTCATGTGTTTTAAAGCTCTATATTTAGGTATATACTTCTTGAAGAATTGACCCTTTTATCATTATAAATTGAACTTTTTTGTCTCTGGTAATGGTTCTTGTCTTGGGGTCTACTTTGTCTGTTAACATAGCCACAACATCTTTCTTATACTCAATTATTGTGTGGTATACCTTCTTTCAATTCTTTGATTTCAACCAGTTTCTGTCTTCAATTTAAAATGTATTGTTTGAAAATACCATGTAGTTTTGTCTTGCTTTTTTAATCAGTCTGAAAATTGATCTTTTGAGTTTTTAGATCACTAATAGTTAACGTAATTATTGATATGGTTGAATCTAAGTCTACCATGTTACTCTTTTTTTCTATGTGTCCTCCATATTCTTTGTTCCTTTTTTTTGGATTAATGAAATACTTTCTTAGTAATCTACTATGTCTCCTTTATTGGTATATCTAAATGCTTGCTCTAGTAATAAATTACTTTATCATAATTTATTCTGAATTAATAGTATAAAAACTTACAATAGTATAATGCCATTTGTACCCTCTTCAATACTTTGGTCTGATAATTTTTTACTTTATGCCAGACTTTGTATATGAAAAATTGTAAAGGCTCTAGAAGATACTATCTTTTCCCAGAAGAGTTAACCGTATTTTCAGAGAGGAAGAAAGAGTAAAGGCAAATTGCCCTAACCTAATCAGAGACTGAATTTACTGAAAACCAGGTTGCAATTTTCCTGAGGTTTCATCTTTTTCTCTCTGTTTTACATTCACTTTTGGAGTGTAGCTCAGCAGGGATCCCAACTTAGAGGCTAGTGGGTTTGCTAGGGGGTCCCCTTTGTTCAGTCCTGAATTCCGATTCCAATTCTGTCCTCTCAGCACTATGAGACTGATATAAATTCTGCTCTGCTTTGCTTCAGTGAGACAGGACATATTTTCCGAAGATGACCACACTGATATATCCCATCTCATAAGTTCTTCTTGCAATTGAATGCTGACATTAAGAGGTGGAATCCATGTTCTTTGAATCCGAGTGGGCCTGCTTCTATGGTGGAAGGGATGCTATGTCACTTCTGTAACTAAGTCATAAAAGGTAACATGGCTTCCTTCCACCTGGTCCTTTTGGGATATTCTTCCTTGGAACCCAGCCACCATGCTGTGAAGAAGCCACAGTCACATAGAAAGGCCATAGGAAAGTTTGGGCCGCAGCTCCCTCAGAGGTCCCAGACAATAGCCAGTATCAACTGCCAGACATGTAAGTTGTGAGGAAATGAGCCCTCACATGATTCTAGCCCTTAGTGTTCAAGAAGCCCCAGCTCAGGGCCGGCCCCGTGGCTTAGTGATTGAGTGCGAGCACTCCGGTGCTGGCAGCCCAGGTTCAGATCCCGGGCGCGCACCGACACACCGCTTCTCCGGGTATGCTGGGGCCGCGTCCCACATACAGCAACTAGAAGGATGTGCAGCTATGACATGCAGCTATCTACTGGGGCTTTGGGGGGAAAATAAATAAATAAATAAAATTAAAAAAAAAAAAGAAGCCCCAGCTGACAATGAGTAGATAAGAGACAATCTGTCCCTTCCAAGCTTTGCCTAAAAAGCAGAATCATGAGCAAATTAATGTCGCTGTTGTTTTAAGCCACTTAGTTTGGGGGTGGTTTGTTACTCAGAAATAGATCATCGAAATATACAACTTTCTGTTTAGTGTTTTAGCTGCCTACAAAATTTGAACAAATACCAGGAGTAGAACACTGTCAAGTATCGGGGTCACTGGTCTGCCTCCCTTTTCACCAGGATCTCAGCCCCATAAGTCCCGGCTGCTTTGTCATTCCCAAGCTCCAATCTTTGTTTCTCAAACCCTCAGAGATTGCCAAACTCTGTTGGCATTTCTGCTTCTTTTTTTTTTTTGCTTAGAGGGGGTTGTAGCCCAGACCTCAGGATTTTTATTTCCCCCAGCTTTATTGAGGCATAACTGACAAATAAAATTGTGTATATTTTTAGGCCTTTTGCCTAGCATCAAGAAATGGTAGATGACAGAAGAGGGAAAGGAACTTGTAAAATGTTGCCTTACCTTTCTGCACTTCCCTTCACTGTGGGATCTTAGCTCCTTAATTGGATAGTTCTTATATATTTTTCCTTTTTTTTCTGGTTGTTATCACTGGCAACATCAGTCTCACACAATTACTCTATCAGAGATGAAAGAGGAAGTTCATATTACATTTTTAAAGATCCCCCTAGGGTTAATATGGAGAATGGATTTGGGGGAGACCAACCTGGAGTAATAGGCAATAATTTGAATGAGAACCGATGATAGACAGAGCTATAGTAAAAGCAGCAGGGCTAGAAAAATTCACTCAAAATATTTAATGAATGATTAGAGCATATACTTTTCAGGGTTTGGTATAGGTATAAGGGAGATGAAAGTATTTGGGAACTTTGTGGGATTCTTGCATGAACACTGGCATATGGGGTAAGGTCTTTTACTGAGACAGAGAATATTTTACATCAGGGGGTGATACACAGAGTTACTGTGTTAAATGTGGAACTCTTTGAGTTGTCATTAGGATATCTAGGTGGAGATGGCCAATTGCCAGTGGACTGAGAATTCAGAAAAGAAACCCTGACCAGAGATAGAAAGATCATTGGGCCACCGCAGTATATCAGTGTCATTTTAACACACAAAGTGGACTAAAATTACCCAAGAAGAGCACATAGAAGGAAACAGATGAGTCTCAGACAGAACCAAATTGCTGTGGCACCCCTTGGACGGAAATAAAACTACGAGCATCAATTTCATGGTTTTACTTCTCCTAATTTTCCCATATTGATTTGCTTTTCCGATATAGATTTAGATGATTGTTTCTCAAACTGTAGAACACTCTTTTTTAAATGAGAAGAGGAAAAAAAATCTGAAAAGTGATAGGAGTCAAAGGAAAAGGGAAAAGTTCCCTGTGGTTCTCAATTTTAAACAATATAAACTGGCTGAAATAACTTGGATAAACCATTGCATGCCCATATTACAAGTCATGCTTATGATCTTGATTGACAGGGAAAATTAAACACTCCAGAAAACACACAACCATATTTTGAGTGGATTCAGT
This sequence comes from Diceros bicornis minor, assembly GCF_020826845.1. Classification (NCBI taxonomy): domain Eukaryota; kingdom Metazoa; phylum Chordata; class Mammalia; order Perissodactyla; family Rhinocerotidae; genus Diceros; species Diceros bicornis. Next base: position 23,774,591 of record NC_080781.1, read on the forward strand.
TCAAAAAAGCAAAACTGAGTTAATGGAAATTTCGTGAAATATATATAAAGCAACAGGCACAAGTATAGGAAGAATGTGTGACGTTAGAAAAAAGTTTATCACTTACAACTAAAGTTGGAACTTTTTGAGAAATAACAATATAGAATGCATTCCTCAGTGTAGCCCACAACCTCAATCATGTGCTTTTTTTTTTGGTGAGGAAGATCAGCCCTGAGCTAACATCCGATGCCAATCCTCCTCTTTTTTTTTTTTTTCCTGAGGAAGATTGGCCCTGGGCTAACATCCATGCACATCTTCCTCTACTTTATAAGGGACGCCGCTACAGCATGGCTTGACAAGTGGTGCATCGGTGCACGCCCGGGATCCAAGCCTGCGAACCCTGGGCCGCTGAAAGGGAGTGCGCTCACTTAACTGCTGTGCCACTGGGCCGGCACTGATATGTCATTTCTTTACAAACTGCTGGACCCATTATCTAAAATTTTGGTAAGGATTTTTGCATCAAGATTTGTGAGAAATATTGGTCTTTAGTTTTCTTGTCTTGTAATGTCTTTTTCTAATTTCCGTAACAGGTTAACAGCGGAGGTTTTTGATCACAGAATCTTCATTATACTCTTGAGATGATAGAGGTCAGTCTCTTTTCACTTGAAATTCATCATAAGAAACAACATATAGCAAACAAATATATAAAAAAATGCAATCACTTCCTTAAAACATCAATTTATACAACAAAGTTTGCTTAATATCTTACGTCAATTTAATCTGAAATAAAATGTAAAAGTTAAGCCTCATAGGTCATTGGCAAAATATAAGTCCTACATAGGAGGACTTGGACCACTTGTTTTGTGTTGTGTTTCGTCATTGCTTTTTACTTATGTTCACCTGGCTTCTTCCCTGTTCTCTTTATCATCTACTACCTTCTGAATATGGCCACTCTTACATGCCAATGATTGAAAAATCATTATGTAATTATAAACTTAAGGGACTATTTATGTTCTATCCTCTATGCAATAGAAAAATTAGACAGAATAAAGAAAAAACCAAATATTTAAATAATTGATAGTACATCTGTTGGCTGCAATAGTATTCAGTTATTTAAACTAAATTTTGACTATAGTTATGTTAAATCTATTCTACTATATGAACACTAGAAGGGAACATAGAAAAATAAAAAGAGCTGCTGAGGTTCAGTGTCTATGTTGTAGTTAATATCATTTATATTCCCTCTATTATCATTATAACTTTGCCCAATAAATGTATATTAGAAAAAAATTGAAAAAAATTATCCTATAGTTTACAAGTGACTTTAATCTTAATCTAGTTCATTCCTTCTGATGGTGTTTTTGATTTGTTTCTTTGTTTTAATATTGTTTTTTAAAATATCAGTTTTATGGTTAAATATTCCTAACACTTTTTCTTATTGAAGTCATAATAGTTTATAACATTGTGAAATTTCAGTTGTACATTATTATTTGTCAGTCACCATATATATGTGCCCCTTTACCCCTTATGCCCACCCCCCAACCCCCTTCCCCTCTGGTGACCACTAATCTGTTCTCTTTGTCCATGTATTTGTTTATCTTCCACGTATGAGTGAGATCATACAGTGTTTGTCTTTCTCTGTCTGGCTTATCTCACTTAACATAATACCCTCAAAGTCTATCCGTATTGTTGCAAATGGGACGATTTTTGTCTTTTTATGGCTGAGTAGTATTCCATTTTATATATATACCACATCTTCTTGATCCATTCATCACTCAATGGGCAACTGGGTTGCTTCCACGTCTTGGCTATTGTGAATAATGCTGCAACGAACGTAGGGGTGCATAAGTCTCTTTTGATTGCGGATTTCAAGTTCTTTTGATAAATACCCAGTAGTGGGATAGCTGGGTTGTATGGCATTTCTATTTTTAACTTTTTGAGGAATCTCCATACTGTTTTCCACAGTGGCTGCAGCAGTTTGCATTCCCACCAGCAACGCATGAGGGATCCCTTTTCTCCACATCCTCTCCAACGTTTGTTTCCTAACACTTTTTTGATAATTGCATTGACATAGATCAATAGTATGCTTATATTGATGGAACAATTGGGCACTGACATTGATTGGGTAAATCAAATAGGGTTTACTTATCACAAAAGGAAATCAGTGCAGTGAGGGTAAATGGCCAAGTTATCCGAGCCCCAAATGCTTACCAGGCAGATGCACACTGAGGATGAGAATATATAAGTGACAGAGGGTCCCTCCAGAGATTATAGAAGCCTAAATATCCTGTTCTGTGCCCAGTTTTGTATACATAAACTGAATTAAATCTGAATGTAGTTGTAGAGATATAAATTTATCTGGATCAGGAGTTCCTTATCAAACTTAGTTATATAATATACAGCAAGTACACAGAGGCCACTGTAGTACAGGACACTCAGGAATAAACATCTCTATTAGCCTCAGCTTCCCAGAATAATTACAGTTATGTCCAAGAACATTCCTGAATTTCACATTCTATGTAACTAAATCAAGCATCAGTTATTCCAGTTATCTTTGAGTATTATAAAACCAGGCCTTAGACCATATCTAGAACACATCCTGAAATACAGTAGCTCAGATTTTCCCAAGGTTTTAATGATATTAATATCGTCAATTCTTCCTACTTCAATCCCCAGCCTTCATGTTCTGAAAGTTTTTCCTCCTAATAAGTTGCTTGATAATAATTCACTTTCTCAATTTCACTACAGTCAAATAGAAGTCAGAGTTCCAAGTAAGCTGAGATAACCAGTTAACATGCAACATGCAAAGACTCCCAGGAAAAAAAAAACAAAGGAATGTCAGGTTTCACTTGTATTACAGCCTCAGCTTATGAAATTGTTGAGATTTACATTTGGCTTTTCAAACAACTAAGCATAACACAAGGGCCACCATTTTTGCTTTTAGTTCACCCAGGGATACAAGCACCCAAGATTAGAAACTCCTGCATCAGGTCATATAGAGAATTATTTAGAAAAAATATTTTAATCATTAAGTTTCAAAATATTCTTAGAGCATTGTCAGTGAGGTAGAAAGTCTGAGTGAGTGGATGCTGAAGTATGTAAATCTGCATAATCAGAGAGCTTTGAATAATTAATTATAGCAGAGCTGGATTACAATAAAATATTTTTCTTTATACAATACTATCTTCCTGTGTATCACGATTCAAGCCAGAGTTTTGAATGGAATTTATAAAATAAAGGAAAACCATTGTATGAAATATGAATGTAATTAATTCATGTAAGAAAAACTACATGCAACTTTAACTTATAAATGTAAAAAAAATAATACAAGTTTCATATAAAGTTGTGCTTACCTCAGGAGAAACTCAAAAGACATTTTTGTGTGTGTGTGAAGAAGACTGGCCCTGAGATAATATCTGTTGCCAATCTTCCTCTTTTTGCTGAGGAAGATTGTCTTTGAGCCAACATCTGTGCCAGTCTTTCTCTACTTTGTATATGGAAGCCACAGCATGGCTTGATGAGTGGTGTGTAGCTCCGCACCAGGGATCCAAACCTGCGAACCCTGGGCCGCTGAAGTGGAGCCTGCAAACTTAACCACTACACCACCAGGCCAGCCCCTCAAAAGACATATTTTTATGAGATAGGATGAAAGAATAACATATTCCACAGTCTGTTGATTAAATTGACGTTATCAGGTTGAGAATGTGGAAAAGCAACAGTTGAACCTATTTAAGTTTAATTTGACTATGGTGGAAAGAATGTTCTACACAGTTCAGGATTTTGATTAGAGGAGTTATGAGGACAAAGTGTTTGAGAAATTCATTTTAGAAGCAATGTTTTTACTTAATTAGTGAAAAGTAGAGAGGTCAACAAGAAAAGAGCTACACATGATCAAGCCCTTGTCTATCTTGTCTTGAAGACCAAGAAGTGACAAGCATTAGGAACCACATAGATAAAAGAGAGAGCACTTTTGGAAGTGTACACAGAAAATATGGAAAAATTTAAGATCCTGCCAAGGTTGCCTGGAAACAGACAGTATTGAGGCCACAGTGTCAGAGAAAATGTATAGGAAAAAAGTGTATCTGTTGAAGTGTTAAGAGTGCTGACTCAAATTACCTCAAAGTAAGTTGTTTTTTTTTTTTTGTATAAGTATAATATAGGTCTTGATATTTCTATATTGTCATTAGGGCTTGTGTATATTTTAATGAATCCTATAACTTGTCTCTTCAATCAAATGGACATTATATTAGACTAATTATGAGACAACTAAAATGCTTCTTCCCTGAGACTTGCATTCATTAGTGCTTTTAAATAATTGAAGAGGATGTTTTCAATATTAATGACATTTCTTTATAAAAATCTATATTTGCAAATCAGGTTGCAAAGCCTCCAAAGGAACCAATGGACAAAGAGTGTAAATGACTTGGTCAAATCGAGCTCTTGGTTGTTTTGGGGATGTTATTAAATTAGACTAAGGAAAGAACAAAAGTCAAATCCAATTAAATCAGCAAGTATTTCTTGAGTATTTATTATGTACCAGACACTGTACTAAGCACTAATAAATTCTACCATGTAGAACATCCAGACAGGAATGAGTTGTGTTAAAGCAATATTCTGCAAAAGGTGCTACTTAACAAGTTTGCTGTTTGAGGCCACAGATTAACAACTACATTAACAAGGTGGGGTCTAGAGATCTAGCTCTAATATCCAGAGTGTGTCCATCTCTCCACTCAACTATGCTATATTGAACACATAGATGACTTGCTGGCACATACCATAGGTCACTTCATTAATTTTTACTACAACCAAATAAAAGAAATATTTTTTCAATGTTTTAAAAAAGTGAGAACATAAAGATGAATGATTTTTAAATAATTTTCCCACATAATAGATAGTATATATGCTTAACCTTGGATGTGAACTGCCGGCTGTGGTTGGTTCCAGTCACTGGTTTTTCCAATATACCATGTTATCTTTCTGATTATATTGTGTCCATAATAAATATATGTCACATCACTAATGAATGAGGAATTATTGAATATCCTGAAACAGGTATACTTAAGATAACTGTCTCTCTTCAGTTCTCACCAATTATATTTTTCTTTTTCTATCTATGTTCTGTTGCTCCTCTTCTCTGGTTTCAAAAATGCTTTGCAATGGGATATTTATTTTAATGAATATTAAAGTATGCAAAAAATTGCACATTCTACAAATGCAATTTTTCATGTTGACTTTTAAGATAAAATAATAATCAATTATGTTATTAATGAGGCTTTGCTTCTCTCCAATGTGCTCTGCACAATCCTTCCCCTAGTTCTCCACGACCATGGAATGAATTCACCCTACAAATATCAAGGTGTGGTTTCTATGCTCTGTGCCAGATTCTCATTTGCTTATGTAATATATTTTGTTTGTTCTAATCAAGATGCTTTGATGGAAATGTTTTTATCATACTCAAATTCTGGAGATGAATTTTAAACTGCAGACTGAATCCTGGCCAAAAACAGATGCAGTGATGTGCAGAAATGTGAATGTTATGATATTTCTTGTGTACTACAATTAAATATTCCCTCTGGCTATCATACCTTGAGTGTTCTCTATTTTTCCATTTCACTTCCAATATTACGTGAGCCTTGCTATTTTATAAAAAGAACCCACATACCTCTTGGTAAATATGGCTGAGTATGTGCATTTATCTCTGTTCCCTCCTGAAACTCCAATAAAATGACAGTAAAGGAATTGAAAACTTTATAAACCCAGAAAGAAATTGAGACTAGAAGAGAGGATAACAATGGACAGGATATGTCATCCAATTTTTGAAAGAGGAAAGGCAGGTGGGAGAGTTATATCTCATTAAGGGAAGCTAAAGAAGGTAAAACCTAAGTGTTACAGAGGGAGATACTGATGCCTAGCAAGTATATTTGCAGAATGCTGGAGGGCATAGGACTTGGTGGTAACAGCTAGTGTGGAGGACTGAGGTGAAGCAGTCAGGTGAATATCCCAATCACAAAACTTTTGGATGCTAGAGGATTTTCTGTAGAGAAAACAAACATCAGAGAATCTATATTCTTGGAGGATGGGAGAGGTGTATAACCTAAAAGTGAGAGCTGCCTGCAAGACTAAATATTGAGGAATACTAGTGTCTCAACACAGCACTCATACACCCTCAGACAGGAAATTAGAGTTTTCTTTTCTAGAGAAACTGAATATCCATAGAGAAAATGCTTACTGATAAGGGAAACACAGTTCCTCACTTAATTACTCTAGAACTATGTTCTATAGGCCAAATCTGGCCTGCAGCCTGTTTTTGTGTATACACTTTTATTGGAAATCAGCCATCCTCATTCATTTGCAATTGTTTATGGCTATTCTCACTCTACAACAACAGAGTGGAGTGGCTGTAACAGAGAGCATGTGCCCCATGAGGCCTAAAATATTACTCTCAGTCCATTCTCAGAAAAAGTTTGCCAACTGCTCTAGAGGAAACTTCTATCAACAATTCCCATGTATATTGAGATATCAGTTGATTTTCTAGTGCCTTAAATACAGAAAGATCAACAAGGATCACCACATATTGGAGGCAATTTTCTAACACAGAAGAAATAGATTAAAAACAAATTAGCCAATGAAAAAAAAAAGAAAAACTTGTTGCAGAAAGAAAATATGTAAGAGATATAATACAAAGAAAATGAAAATAAAAATTCTATCATTATGACAATATGCTAAAATAAGAAGTGGCACTTGATAGGTTAAATAAGGACAGTAATTTAAGGAAAAGGAATATCAGAAAACAAGAAAGAGCTAGAAGAAATTTCAAATCTGATAGCTAAAAATGAGGCAATAGAATTTGTGGTAAAAATGATATTTTCTCTCCAAAGTCTCTTTTTTCTGTTTTTTCTCTTTTGCTATTTAGGCTGGTGTTACCACACAGGTCCGTTTTTGTCTGCCGCCCAGAAAGCCAAACACTGAGACAACGAGATTGCAGCAGAGAGAGAGTATTTATTAATCACAAGGCTGCCAAGTGAGGAAATGGGGGAATGAATCTCAAATTTGCTTCCCTGAAAATAGGGACTCAGGGATATTTACGGGGTAGGGGGCAAGGTGGTCTGAAATGGTTGGAGGTGAGGAGAGATGAGGTCATTGATGATCTGCGTAAGCGTAGTCAGGCTTCATGCCTCTTCGTAGGACGCATGTTCACAGAATGGCGGTGTTAGCATGCCCTGAGGGTGTTGTTCCAACCTCTTGATGTCAAAAGGTCGCTTAGCAGACACATCAGACATATGTCTGCATGGGCCCAGTCGATGGGTTGGTGATCTCAACCGGCCTGAAGTGGACAAGGGGTTCCAATTCCCGAAAAAAATATCTCAAACACCCATTAGCATGGTGACCCAGGCTGCAGGGGGATGTTACCTATAGGAACCTAGTGGGAGTAAGATAGCATATTGCCTAAACAACACAGTTAACAATGGGTAAGTTTATCATGCAGATTTAAGTCCTCACCTTCCATTCTGATAAGTTTCTAGGTAAGGCCATCTCTCCCTTCTTCCTGGTACAGGGAAGAAGATACCTTTACAAACGGCGATTTCCTTGACAAATGTAAATGTCTCTTACAAAGCATAACCAGAACTAAGAATGGGCTTAGCAAAGACCCTCCCAGACGCCCGGAGCTGTCTACGGTGATGGCCTGTTCTGGGGGCAGGCCTCCCATCCCAGACTCTTTTGGTCAGTTAGTGGGGGTGGGGGCCAAAGTGTCTTTCAGGCAGAGACATATTTTGAGGTGGCGCATTCCCATCCCCCATAGTTACTAGCTGCTTAATTATCAATGGCTAACTATTTGCTGGTTTCACTGGGATATAGGCATTACCTCCATAGAAGAAAACTCCTTTGTTATCATTCTCTTACACTTCATTTCCTACCCTTCTCTGTCTACCTTCTTCCTTTTTCCTGTCTGCAACATAGATAAAGATCCTTAAGAACTGTATCCAAAAAGATGAAAAAAGCCTCTATACATGATGACATCATTGAGCTTGTTTCAGTTTTGGACTGCCTAGACCCAGACTTCTTACATCATGAGAAGCAAAAGGAAAAAGAAAGAAAAAGAATTTTTGTTTAAGCTACCACACTCTTGTTATTTGCAAGAGAATGGAAGAATGGATTCCTAAATTAACGAAACAGGCTAGAAGATAATGTCAAGTAATCTCCCAAAAAAGGAAAAGAAAAAATATCATTTGGGGGCTGGCCCAGTGGCATAGTGGCTAAGTTTGCACGCTCTGCTCTGGTGGCCCAGAGTTCACAGGTTCGGATCCCACACGCGGACCTACATACCGCTTATCAAGCCATGCTGTGACAGGCGTCCTACATATAAAGTAGAGGGAGATGGGCACGGACATTAGCCCGGGGCCAATCTTCCTCAGTTAAAAAATAAAAAAGAGGAGGATTGGCAATGGATGTTAGCTCAGGGCTAATCTTCCTCATCAAAAAAAAAAGAGAAAAGAAAAAATCATGAGATGGAAAAGAGGAGGGAAAAAAGATAAGAAAATTAGAGAGTCAATGTAGGCAGTCCAATATCTGTTGAATAGGTATACCACAGAGAAACAAATGGGAAAAATGGGAGAGAAATTATTAAAGAAACAAACCAGGGAACATTCCTAACTGAAGGATATAGTCTTTCAAATGAAAGAACTCTTTGAGTGACCAGCATAATAAATGAAAATTTGTCATAATACCAAGAAAAAGAGAAAATAAAGAGAAAATTCTAAGAGTAGAAAAACAGAGGAATGGTAATCAGACTGCAACCAGGCTTCTCAAAAACAGCACCTAATAAAGAAATGTCAGCAAAAATGTTGAAAAAAACTTGTTTTCAACCATGAATTTTATGCAAATCCAAACATCCAATCATTTTTACATCAATTTAACAAATAAAAACAAACAAACAAACACATAGGGACAGAGATTGGATTGGTGGTTACCAGAGGGGAAGGGGGGAGGGAGGAGGGTGAAAGGGATAATTCGGCACATGTGTGTGGTGATGGGTTGTAATTAGTATTTGGGTGGTGAACATGATGTAATCTATGCAGAAATAGAAGTATAATGATGTACACCTGAAATTTATACAATGTTATAAACCAGTGTTACTGCAATAAACAAAAAATTAAAAAAAAAATAGTGAGTACCTCGTTACTTAAGATAAAAGTAAACAAATTATTTTTTTAAAAACTCCTGCTCTCATAAGGATTACATTTTAGTGGGTAGACTGTAGACAGTAAACAAAATACATAAGTAAATTATAGAGAATACCATAGGATGGTAAGTAATATGGAGAAAAGTCAATCAGAGAATTGAGATTGGGTGTTTTGAGGAGCAGTTTGCAGGTTTTCAGGTTGTAAATTTGTTGTACAGAAAAGATGTTCAGAGAAGCTTACATTTAAGCAGGGATTAGAAGAAAGTTATAGTGGAGTGAACTCTGAGATGGGAGCATGTCGGGAATGTTCCACTCAGTTCAAGGAGGCCAGTATTGCTTAAGTAGAGTAAGCAAGAGGGAGAGCTGTAGGAGATGAGACCAAGAGCTGATCACATAGGGCACTGTTGGCCGTGGGGGGGATTTTGGCTTTTACTACCAGTGAGAATGGAAGCCACTGAAGACTTCTGAACAGAAAGGCATATCGACATAGGTTTTAAAAGGATTACCTGGATGCTTTTTTGAGAATTGACTGAAAGAGAACAAGGGCAGAAGCAAGTGGAAGGTGATTAGAACAATTAAGGTGAGAGATAATGGTGGCTTGTAACACAGCGCTAACCAGTGGAGATGGCATGAAGTGGTCAGATTCTAGATCTCTTTTGAAGGCCAACGGGATTTGTTTATGGATGGATTACATGTGGAGCATTAAGAGAGAGAGAGAAGTCCGGGATGTCTGAACAAATAGAAGGATAGAATGGTCATTTAATGAAGTAGGAGGGTGCAGGTTTGGAGAAGGCGGATTAATCATATAGCCAGACATGCAATGATTAAAATAGTTTACCTCCTGTGTCTGTTTTATAAAGAAGTCCCTGGAAGATGTGCTCTAGCAAAAGGGAAGGAGTAAAGTGAGAAAGAGGGAAACAGCCAACCAGGAAAAAGGTGGTTCAAGACAACGGTGAAACAACGTCCCAGAATGACAAGGAGCACACACATTTGAGAGCAATAGTTGAAGCTGAAGAGAAAGGACGGATAGCTGGGGGAGGAAGGAATCTTGGAAACAGAGTATTGAGAATTATGGTTGATCACTTGGGGAAAATATAGCAATAGACTTGTGAGAGATCTCTTGGAGCATTTGGAGAAAAATACTGATAGATATCCAGAAAAACAAGCAAATGTAATAACAAGGCCATTATGAATGTCTGGAAAAACAAAAAGTGATATGAGAAAGGAAGTATATCAAAATACACTATTTGATTAAGTAGAAAGTATTTTGATTAATTATATTGAGAAATTGTGAAGAGGAAAAACTTCCCACTCCCATCGCACTGTGTCCTGCCTGTTGTTCTCATATCACCTATACTCCTTTAGCATGCACCCCCCTTACTAGAATAGAAGCGTCATGAGAAGACATTGTTTTAGTCTTCTGTGTTCCCAGAGCCTAGAAAACACTCAGCACATAGTAGGTGCCCAGAAAATATTTGTCAAAAAATGTGAGTAAAGAAGATATAAGGAAAGTTTAAATGTTAATAAAGCAACATTGGAAATGTCTAAATGTGATAAATTAAGAAACAGCAGTTGAAGCACATTTTTTAGAAATATGGAGGTAAATTCCAGAGAAAACATGGAAAGGGATTAGGTGTGTTGCATCTGGGGAGTGTGCCTGGAATGAGAGGTGCATAAGGAAGTGAGGGTGGGAGAAAAATGAGAACGCAGTTTTCATTAAAAACATATTTGATTTTAATGATATGCATGCATTACCCAGGTAAAAATAAAAATGAATTTGGAATTTTTTTAAAATTTAAAATTTACAAGGTTCTAAGGAAGTACTTAGGTCTATAATTATCTATGATCTTCCAATATGGAAAATATTCTCTTTTTTCCCCCATGGAAATTCAATTAAAAAAATGTTAGTAGAGTACTCAGAAAGAATTTTGTGACAAATAGTATCAAAGAAACTTTTTTGAAATTTAGTAAAGAATGTAGCACATACCATTGGTATATGAGGAAACTGAGTCTCAGAAGTTGTATTTTTGTCCATTCCAACAACTTCCCCTGGCTAAAGAAAGGCCTGGGTGTTTTTACTATTAGTGAACTGTTCTTGTTGTTACAAACCTCTTAGAGAAATTACAGTTTACTAGAAAAAAATAGTTTTGAGACTCACAAGAGGTCCAAACTCTTGCTGTGTGAGCTGAATTTGGTCCACACAGCTGCTTTATTTGGTGTGTTAGTATATTTGTGTAGTTTTGAAAACCTTTGGATAGGGCCTATTGGTCTCATTTACCACAGTCCCATGATTCCCTATTATCTACCTGAAGGCTGACTTGACTCTTATCATCTGTCTGGGCCCTGAGGCATTTAAAATCACTGTTTACACATTACCCTACTTCCAAGCAACAGTCCTCTTTTATTCCCCTGACTAACTCGAACGTCAGTGCTTTTTTATGCCTATTTCATGGGATGTTGGCAGAAAGGTATATTGCTCCCATTTCTCTTGTACCCAAAACTGCTGGAAATATTTAAGATACAGGCCGGGAATTTTTATCACATAAATTAATAATTTGAATTTTATCTAAGTGAAATTAAGCCTGAGGTAACCCTTCTTCCAAAATGCTATCAAAATCCTGACCTCATAGTATTTCAGTTACTTTAGAGTAGCAAAGTTTATGAAGTGTTTTCAACCTTGCTTTCCTCACCGCTGTAGCACATCTGCCTTCCATCACCAAATTATCTGCGAATGTTTGTCTTAGTTGTGTGTGGCACTGCTCTAATATTCATGATACTAACAGTTAATATTTATCAAGAATTCATTACATGTGCTAAACATGTTTCATAGATCCTGTCATTTAATCTTCTCAACAATCTTGAGAGGCATGTACTGTTATCAGCCCCATTTTAGAGATGGGAAAACTGATGCTTACAGAGGCTAGAAAACTCGTTCACAGTCATACAGTTGACAAAAGTTCCAGCCATTTGAATTCCACGCCTGTACTTTAACCGCTGTCCTAACCTGAAATATAATTGATATTGTTTGGAGATGTCTATTGTTTATATTTTCTATAAGTCTAATTTGACATTTTACTCATTTTAGTTTTGAGATGACCAAAGGTTACTCTATGAAAAATGTATCTAGAGAAACTAATATTCTATGCTACTGAGCTGAAGGATTATTAGCTATCACCAGCTATGCAGGATCAGGGTTACCATGACATTGTCGACTTGCCACAAGATAACAGAACCAAAGCAACGAATAACTGCAGCTTAAAAGGCAACATAGTTCTCTCTTTATCTTTAATTCTGGACATTTTGATTATGATGTGTCTTGGTGTGGGCCTCTTTGGGTTTATCTTGTTTGGGGCTCTCTGTGCTTCCTGTACCTGGATATCTGTTTCCTTCCTTAGGTTAGGGAAGTTTTCATCTATTATTTCTTGAAATAGATTCTCTGCCCCCTTGTCTCGCTCTTCTCCTTCCGGGACACCTATAACACAGGACGTTAGTGCGCTTGATGTTGTCCCAGAGGTCCCTTAGACTGTCCTCACTCTTTTTAATTCTTTTCTCTTTTACCTGTTCACCTTGGGTAATTTCTTCTAGTCTTTCTTCCAGCTCACAGATCCGTTCTTCTGTATCCTCTATACACAATGGAATACTACTCAGCCATAAGAAACGATGAAATCCAGCCATTTGTGACAACATGGATGGACATTGAGGGTATAATGCAAAGTGAAATAAGTCAGAGGGAGAAGGTCAAATACCGTATGATTTCCTTCAGTAAGTAGTAGATAATAACAACAATAAACAAACACATAGGGACAGAGATTGGATTGGTGGTTACCAGAGGGGAAGGGGGGAGGGAGGAGGGTGAAAGGGATAATTCGGTACATGTGTGTGGTGATGGGTTGTAATTAGTATTTTGGTGGTGAACATGATGTAATCTATGCAGAAATAGAAGTACAATGATGTACACCTGAAACTTTTACAATGTTATAAACCAATGTTACTGCAATAAACAAAAAATTAGAAAAAAAAAAAAGAAAAAAAAAGGCAACATAGTAACTAAAATCATTATATGTGAAATAAAACGTTATCCTACTGTTGCACACAGTCTTGTTGCTCTTGGAATATTTCTTGCTGTTACGCTCAAATAGTAGAACTGAACATGCTTTCAAGTTCCCCAGGCCTTTCTGAGTAAAAAGCCTAAAGACAAGTATACTGTTGCTTTTGAAAAAAATAAATTAACTTTTTATTTTTAATGTCTACCCAGAAAAGATATACTGATTACAGAGTATAAAAAGATTATCAGGAAAATATTCCCTCTCTAATTAGCAAAATATACCCATAAAAGTTTCTTTTAGTGTTTTGGTCACATATGTAAACTTTATTCTAATAAGAAAGTCAGGAACCCACATTTTTATCATAATACTGCCACTAACAGCTGTGGGATGGCAGGCATCTCTGGGAATTCCTAGACTTCAGTTTTCTCCCTTTTAAATACAAGTTGACCTTGATACCTCTTGGATTCTGTCCATCTCTAAAGGTCAACGATTCTAGCTCCTATAAGAGAGCCATTGAAATGATCTAGGAGATAAAATAGATTTTACTTGAGATTAGAATAAGCTGATCAGGACTCTGGAAGGCTATGGAGAATATTATTAAAGATTTATTTTCATCACTAACAGTACCAATGAATTAAAGTATAAAAGACACTCTCAGTTGCCCCACCCATATCCCCTCCACCAATCTGGAGATCCCCTGTATCTTTGGTTGACAGTTCCTGTACATGCTTAGGGCTTCCTGGCTCAAGCACTTGGGTCTCTCTGACCAAGGGCTTTTTCTGGGCACTTGAGCATGCCAGCCAGAGGTGATGGAGAGTTAATACCATCAGAGATACAGAGATGAAAGATAAATACCCCAACATCTTCATTCATTGGTGGGGCAATTCTGAAGCGTGTTCTATACAGGCCCTTAGAGGGTCCCTGGGAAGTTAAGCACTACTTTCCCACAAGAGTATACTGCTCATTAATACATCCTTCATTGGATTTCCTCCTTTACTTGTCTCTCTTCCCCACTCCCTCTCTGCATTTCCTGGGATCACATTCCAAATGAATTATTTCCACCCACATCTTTATCTCAGGATCTGAACTGGTGGCAACCTCATCAAAATACATGGTCCGAAGGCAGCCCTTAATTCCTTAAAAGATTGGACAATGTGAGGAAAAAGTAATGTTTCAGATCCAAGGCACGAATCATCAACGGCTACTAAAACTAGTGTGTGAAAGTTTAACAAGTAACAAGATATTTACATACTCTCAAACTATCTCCCACAATACAATGATCAAATGCAAAGGGGGAAATAGTAACTTCACAGTGAAGAAACATGGCAAACACTACCTTATAGACGGCAGGCATAATAATGCCTCCCCCAAGGATGTCCATGTCCTAAACCCCAGAACATGTGTCTGTTCCTTACATGAAAAAAGGGATTTTGCAGATGTGGTTAAGGTTAAGGACCTAGAGATGGGAGATTATATTGGTTTATCCAGGTAGATCCAATCTAATCACACGAATCCTTAAAAGTGGAGAATCTTTCGCAGCTGTGGTCAGAGGGAGACATGACTACAGAGAAAAGGTTAGAGATGAAATGTCGCTGGCTTTGAAGATGGAGGAAGGAACCATGAGCCAAGGAATGTGTGTAGCCTCTAGAAACTGCAAAAGGCAAGGAAACAATTCTCCCTTCGAGCCTCCAGAAGGAAAACAGCCCTACCAACACCTTGATTTTAGCCCAGTGTGACCCACGTCTGACTTCTGACATACAGAGCCGTAATATAATAAATGTGTGTTCTTTTAAGCCATTTGTGGTAATTTGTTACAGCAGCAATAGAAAACTAATGCATTAACCAAACGACCCAAGTTAACAAAAGTAGCTGTGGGGAAATTCAACATCATGTGAACCCTAGTGTGATAATAACATGACTATGGTATTCCTGCCGTAAAATGTATAACCTGAATCTAATCACAAGAAAACATCAGACAAACCCAAATTGAGATACTTTCCATAAAATAGCTGATCTGTACTCATCAGAAAGAAGTCAAGGTCATAAAAGACAAGGAAAGACTGAAACTCTTCCCGATTAAAGGAGATAAAGAGACTTTATAACTGTGCAACACATGATTCAGGGGTTTGTTTCTCTATACAGGACATTATAGGGACAATTGGCGAAATTTGAATAAGGTCTTCAGATGAACTAATATTGTGTCAATGGTAATTTCCTTTTTTGGTAATTACACTATGGTTATGATTGTCCTTTACTCCTAAATATTTCAGCATTTGTATGTATTGTATGAATGCAGAAAGAGTGCGTGCCAGTATTTGGGGAATCTGATTGAAGAGTATACGGGAATTCTTTGTACTATTCTTGCAAGTTGTTTGTATGTCTGAATCTATATAAAGTTTTAGATATATTGATTATAAAAATACAGGAGATAACATAACCTGGAAATTTAGGGATAGTCAAGATGTATTCTAACCCTAAATTTAAAAACATGATCGTTTTCTTTAAGTCCTCCAACAAATATTTATTTAGTACCTACCATATTCCACATCCACTTCCGTGTTAGAAATATAACTGTGAAACAAAATTAAAAATCCCAGCCTTTATAAAACTTACATGAGCTTAGATCTCATGGTGTCAGTGAACCGGGCAAGCCATTTAGCTAAGTGAATCATTTCTCAGGTTCTTAATCACATTTTTAGTAGTTTGAAATATTATTTCAATGAAAATAAACAATTGCTTTGGCCTGAATATTGTCCTTCAACCCAATTCCCAAAGTTATGATCTATATTTGAATCATTCAAAAGAATTCTGGAAATCTAAATTTTGATCATTTTTTTTACAGGTTGATTAAGGAGTATAGTTTTATCATGGTATTTTCTGCATGGCATCAGATTGCTAACTTCCAAATGCATTTGTTTCTACTTCTACAATGTATTTTCTTTATCCAGGATTTTTAAAATTATTAATCTTATTATTCCTTTAGTATTATGGTTGTTGTTTTTATTATTATTGTTATCTTTCATTGTGAAAAAATTCCCTCACCCATCATATATAGCTTAAATATTTTCCACTTGGCTAAGCAAAAACAAACTTAATGCAAATGTAATTTTTATAAATATGTTTTGGAGAAGAAGTCATTGCTAGGTATGGGAGAAAGGTCCACAACAGAGACAAGTGGTAAAGATGGCTCAGAAAAGAAAGTGTGAAACTTTATAAGGAAATGATAAGAAAAGATTTTTAAAAGGCCACACATACCACAGAAAAGTCAGCTGGGTGAAGCACAAAGAGATCACGGACGGAAGAAAGGCACACGGGCTTCATGGGAAACGAGAAATGCTTATGCCATCTCCGCCAGGTTACTGCTGAGACCTTCGGTGCCTACTTTGGACTATAGATGGAGGAGCTGAAGCTATTGCACTTAAATCCCAGATACCAAGTACCTAATATCTCCACTGACAGAGTGTTTGGGTGTGAACGTGTATTTAGGGGTCATTGTGGTGAAGTACTGATTAAGCTCTAGAAAGACATATGCAACTTTCCACATGTACACCATTTTTCTGTCCACATCAATGTCTGCCACAGGACAGAAACCTATCTAAATCCTCTGAGTGACAAAGGAATCACCATCACCATAGCCATCACCATCATTACTAATCTTTTTGGGAGATTTATGTGACAGTCACTATTTTAAGCACTTTACATGTATATCTATTATAAAGTTGAAAAGAACACCATCTTCAGATTTAAAAAATGGAATCTGAGTTTCAGAGAAGTCAAGTAACCTACCCAGGGTCAAACACTTACTGAGTGTCAGAGTCAGGGTCCGAATGCATCCACCTAAGAGGTATAAATAAATACAAGAAATTTTTCTCATATGCTACACTTCAATATCAGTCCGTTCTGAGGGTATTTTAGGAAACAAGCCAACAGAACCGCTGAGCCATTGATCTGGAGCCCTGGCTACCAAACCTTGAGTCTCCCTACCTGCGGGCTTCACGTTGTGTGAGATAATGAGTTTGCTTATTGTCTTCCTTTCTTCGTATTTGATGCAAGGTTTTTATCACTTGCAGCTGAAGAAAATTACTCTTTCTAGATTTCCTCTGTCTTACTTCCTCACCTTCCCTCATCTTCTCCTTCTTGGCAGAACTGAAAGCATAGATGTGGTTTGGACATCTAGGCAGGGTTGCTGAGAACAATTTTGGTTCTTTCTTTTCATATCTAAGTTCCCTGGTGTATTAATAGTATATGTTCATATTTTATGGCGTTGGAGAGTGTTATTCACTTACTATGGACACCCTCTACTCTTATTCCCATTTTCAGTCTGCACTCTGCTCTCTACCACCATGTGCACGGTTCGCTTTCAATACTATCATTATTCCTCTCTTATTTTATTCTCTGCAACACTATAAGATTTTACAATGTTTTATCATTCTACTAGCAAAACTTGAAAAATGAGAAATTCCTTTGAGTAAGAACGTATAAAGTTTTAATGCTTTTAAAATTTTTATTTTATTTTCATTTCTTGGCTGACATTATCTTACTGGGTTTTATTATAGATTTTAGTCTTATTCAGTGATGACACACATTTCGGTGTAGAAACTGTTCATTGCAAAATCCTAGTTAGCAACACAAACTCATCATAAATTTAATTAAAGGATTACAAAAATTTGCATACTTCATATGGGTCACTAACTTCTTCAGGTTTCCTCATAAACATATGAAACATTTACAGGCAGATCTTTCAAAGAGGCATTTTGCTTGTGGGAGAGAATTTTTTTCCCTAAATTTTCATAGCATCTTATAAACATAATTTTCTACGTTTGGCAAACAAAGTAGAAATATGTGGCTTATTATGCAAATAGTAGTGTCATGCCAGATGATGGTATGACTTTTAAAGCAAAATCACACCACCTACCTACTACTAACACCTTATAAGTAAATAAAAGTAACACTTTTTCATACTAAGCACTCAAAAAACACTGAAAATTAATGTCAAGTTATTTATGAAAAAAAGCACGCATTGATAACTTAAACCCTGAGTAATTAGACGGCAGTTCTGAAAAAAGCAATCGTCAATCTATTTTCTGCTTTTGAAACTTCATTTTAACAAAGATAATAATTGGCCTAATTCTTCTCTTCTAAAGTGCGTCCTAATTACAGTGAGGTTCCATCAGCTCTTTGGAATGCTAAGCTCAAGATCCAAATACTATTTAAGAACTATTTTATAGTGTGCCTAGTTCTTAGTGCCATGGAGTTGATTCCAACTGCTAGCAACCATTCTGCTAGCAGAACCCTGCCCTGTCTTTTTGCGCCATCCTCTCACCTTCCCGGCGCTGTATCAGACAATGTTCTGTTGCTATTCATAGAGTTTTCATGGCCAATTTTTTTGGAAATGGGTGGCCAGGTCCTTCTTCCTCATCTGTCTTAGTCTGGAAGCTCTGCTGAAACCTGTCCACCATGGGTGACCCTGCTGGTATTTGAAATACCGGTGGCATAGCTTTCAGAAACACAGCAACACACAGCCACTACAGTAAGACAACCGACAGATGGGTGGTGTGGTTTCCTGACTGAGAAATAAAACACAGGCCATGGCGGCAAGAGCATCGAATCTTAACCGCTAGACCACCAGGGCTAGCTAGTTTGCCTAGACCAAAGGGTATTTACAACTCTTGCCTGATTTTTAAATGACTGTAGCCTTTTGGCTCTCTCTGTGAGAGTTTAAAACGTTTAGAAGAATGAGAGATGTAGAGTCAGGGTTCCTCAGTTCTTCCCAGCATAGTATGATCTAAGCCAGTGGTTTTCAAAGTGTGGTCCCCAGACAGCAGCATCAGCATTTCTTGGAAACTTGTTAGAAATGGAAATTCTATGACCCCATCTCAGACCTAGTGAATTAGAAACTCTGGAGGATGGAGCCCAGCAACCTATATTTTAACAAGCCCTCCGGGGATTATGATGTGCCTTCAAGTTTCAGAACCTCTGATATTAGACAACTTAATTACTTGTCTGTTGTCTTGACTTCCAAATCTATTGAACTCTGAAAGCTGTCACAAATCTGCAGTCTATGTTCAACATGAGGTTTTGCTGACTAGTTAGATTTCGATTATAGTTTATTGAGTTGTAGAGGTTTTTTAATAGATGTCATCCCTATCCTTAATTACTAGTATTGTTTAATTGCTTTTTACAACTGCCAGCAAGAATCTGTCTGAAACTTTCCTTCTAGAACCTTTTAATTATCCATATGTCACACATTCACTTGTGCTTCTAAATAAATGGAATATGCACACAGTAGATCTGCTTTTTCTGTTTATTGTCTATTTATTAAAAGCAAGTTTATTTGCCATTTTTCCACAAGAAATAGCTCAGAGCTGCATTGCATTACAGAAATTACTTTTATCTTGCTTCTCACCATATTCTTAATAGCCCAAGAGTACAAGGTTTGGAGTGATGTTACCACACTCTGAACCTCTGCCAGGCTGCCCACTTGAGCTCTGAGCAGTAAATTCTTTTTATCAGGTTTTGCTTCTTGATTTCAGTCTACGATGAGCTACATCCTGAGAGCCCCACATGTTTTCATTGAATTGCCAGCTTTAACATTATACAGGCATTGATTTTACTTTTCCCGGAATGATTTGATCATAGTAACAATTTATGAGTGTGAAATTGAGGACAAATAGCCTCTCAAAGCAGCAAATTAGTAGAGTCATACCTATTAAATTTAGGTATGTTTATTTTTTAAGAGAGCTCAAAATCAAGTATGTATAGATTCGCTGGGTTAATGCACTTCACTTCCTACTGCAGACTTCCACTTCTATAAACGGTGACATACTAGTAAGGGGTGCCATGTGTTTGGAAACAAGATTCTATGTATTTTCCTTCATCTTTATATCCTGAATAAAAGAGCATTCGAAAGAATACTGGACTTGGAATCCAAATATCTGATTGTTATTTCCATATAATACACACACACCTGGTGGCCATTTCTGTCACCATTCTACAAATGAAGAAAACAAAGGGTCAGAGAGAATAAGTGACAGCCCAAAGTCACAGCTAATACTGGATTAGAAAATGCAATGATTTTTTTCTCAAAATTACCTCTCAAAAATATGGGGTAGTCTTATATTCTAGATCAGGGATCAGCAAATTTTTTCTGTAAAGTGCTAGATAGTAAATGTTTTAGGCTTTGTGGCCCTTATGGTCTCTGTCACTACTATTTACATCTACTATTGTGGTGTGAAAGCAGCCATAGACAACACATAAATTAACAGACATGGCTGTGTATCAATAAAACTTTATTTACAAAAATAGATGGGGGGCCAAATTTGACCTGTGAGCCAGTAGTTTGCCTACTCCTGTTTTATACCTCTCGTTTCTCAATATTTAGTGTGCATACAAATCTCCTTGCGGATCTTGTTACAATGCATATTCTGATTCAGTAGGTCTGGGTTGAAGTCCTAAAATCTGCTCCCAGCTCACGCTGGACATTGCTAGTCCAGAAGACCATTATTTGAGTAGTGAAACTAGACTTTAGACAGCCTTTCGTACTGTGGAGCACTGTCTCAGTTACCTCCTTTTAAATAACATAGGCATGATGGAGGAAGACAAATTAGCCTGAGAGAACCTTGGTAACATCTCCTTTGGGATGTTAAAAATTTTAAACAGATTTAGGAATTATTAGGGTATAACCTCACAAAGGCAGTTGTTGGATATCTTCGTAAATAAACAATTCATAACTCACTTTTAAAAGCTCTACAATAAGTGCTTGTGTTATGAAGAGCACAAGTATAGACTCACAAGATAAATAAATTGAAACTCTATTAATGTTGGGGAATGGGTACTCAGGACATGGCATAAAAATTTTGGTGATAATATAAAACTCAGATTCAAAATCTTAGAAGTAAGCGAAGATGACATGAAATGGAAAACTGTTAGATGACTCAAAAAGTGGTTGCAGTAAAGTTGTAGATACCATTTCACTTGTTAAAAAACAAACTACCTCAAAATTTAGCAGGTTGAAACACAACGTTTTATTTGCTCAGGCTTCTGCAATTTGGGCTGGTTTTGTTGAGGGTGCTTTGTCTCCTCTTGATGTGGCATTGCTTGGAGTTGCCAAGCATCTGGAAGTTTGGCTGGAACTCTTATGTTTAAGACAGTCTCTCACCTTTATCATTCAGTAGTCTAGCGCAAGCTTTATTACAGTATGGCATCCGGCTTCAAAGAGTGAGCAGTCCAATAGGATAAGCCTGAATATTCAAGTGTTTAACAAGTCTTTGCTTGCATCGCACTTGCTAAAGCTCTGCTAGCTAAAGCAAGTCGCACAGCCAAACCCAGAGAGAAAGGAGACTACACAAGAGCAGGTGGCATGGTATATCGGGGGTCACAAATGTAACAGTCTACTGCTGATAATAATGTCAAAGACGTATATGAATCGTTGAGATAAACTTCTTTCAAGTAATGTGAATAAGAAAAAAAACCCTAGTATATCTAAATCAATAATATTCATATAACATGTATTTAAATATGTATTTATTTAAATATGTCAAATGGACAATTTCATCGTTTCACATGTCAAACTTGACAATTTCATCTACAAACTGGTGTATTCAAGTTTTTCCAAACTTCTAAAACATCTTCTCATTGGAAAAAGTGGGATACTGATTTATATTTAGCGTTCCTTTATAGACTTAGCTGTGTTATCTAAGACAAGCTACCGAGCTTCCCTTATCTCATTTCTAAAACAGAGATTATATTGGCTTTGAGATGGTGGTGGGCATTAGGCGAAGGCAGGTACAGGAACTAATTTAGGAATGAGATGAAGATACAGTGAAGCAACTCTGTCTAGTAGAAAAAAATACTGATTTTTTTTTTTTACCTTGTGTTTCCATGTCTACATGCTACAAATTAGTAGATTAAGGTAAATTCTTTGAGTCTGGGTGATTGTGATAACAAATGGAATAACATTTGTAAATGTTATTTACTATTGCAAAGGGCTATGTAAAAAGTAAAGTATTATTATGTAATTTTGGGAAAAAGCTTAGAATACCTTTGTTTTAGCCTTGAGCACAATCACACTCTGCTCTTCTAGGGCAGGGATGGTGATATTCATCTCCTCCTTAATAAAAGCATCTGCCAGAGCATGTAGTAAATATATATTTATTTGCTAGATTCACAGTAGATATCATGATAGTTAAACTACTATAAATTTATTTTCCTATTGCTAGAAAACAAGAAGCACTGATGACTTTTGCGCTCTCATTGAAGTGTAATTTAGAACTACATACACACACACATTCACACAAAGAAAATTTTGAAAAATATTTCTACATTGGGATTTCTTTCAAGTTTCTAGTCACTTATATTAACTCATTGCTTATAAAGGCATTTAATTGACCAAGTTAATAAACAAACATTAGTATTAACAAGAGAATCATGAGGACATTGATATAGTCTGTAAGGATTTTTCTTTTTAGATTTACCTTCAAGGTTCTCACATATGTGTTAATCAAATAAGGTGGAGGGATGCTGTCAAATAAACTTGTTAGGAGTCATTCAGTTAACTTACACTTAACTCAATTATACCTGCATTATTACTGAGTACTGAAATGACCTCTGTTACTGTTTGTAATAAAAGAGAGCAAGCTTTCAATTTGAAATATAACGGAGTTGACTTTTCAAGAGCAGGTAAATATGAAATAAACCTTATTTATGTTTATGTATTAAATTTTGTAAAGTGACATGCACACATAAATAACGTATTTCATCTCAAATACCTGCAATTTAGGAGCAAAGGGCCCTTTTATTTTTTTCAGTTTGTTTTCCAGCACTTTTTACATTCTCCAAACATATTCATCTTTACACATTAATTTACCACTTAGATGATTCTCTCATGCAACATATATTATTGATTAGTCATCACTTTGTAAAACTACAATAAAAACAGGAAAAAATATCAGCTGGGGAAGATTAAGCCAGTGAAATAGTCAAGAACAATGGTTTAGTAATGACCTATTCATATTAACACGATGCTATGTCTTTTCTATTTTTATTTTTAAATTAAATAAAATTTATTTATTTTAAAGGCAAAGTAAACTGAATACAAAACAAAAGAAAATTTGTTTCACATCAAATAAATTATTCTTTTCTATAGGAGTTATCGTATCCTAAAAGAGCCCTCTAAACTTAATGAATAGATTATGGAAAAAAGTAAGAGGCTAGAATCATTACATATTTTTAAACAATGTTTTAATTAAGATAATATTGATCAACTCCCTGCTATGAAAGATGAGAATATTAGTGCTCATTTTCTCCCACACATCCCTGATCTCTATACTATTTTTACATTATCAAGATTTATAAAATTTGCATTCTATTCAGTAACTATAATTCCCACAATTGTTTAGTATTAATTCTGTTATAAAGTGATTTAATCATTTATTTATTTTTGTCCATTCCTTTCCAGGGATCTTCATTTTAATTTTTTCAAATGTCTGCATTTCAATAATGTAATGAGATGTAAATTAATCTCTACCCCCAAACACAAAACAAAACAAAGTTCTTACGGGTTTTCTACTTGCTTTGATTTTTTATGATGGAAATGGCTGCTTGATATTGCAATGGTACCTTGCAATATCATCTGCAATGGTATCTGGCAATACATTTTTCGGTTAAATTTTCTTTCAGAAATGTATGGCCTTTGGTCTGGATTTTTCTTGTTCAAAGTGATTCAGTTTTTCTGCCTGGATAACCAAAGTTTGATTTTTTTTTACGCTTCCATTTCAATAATTTAACCAGGATGTGTCTCAGTGTTTCCTGGAACGTGGTGCTTTCTCCAACTTTGTTCTTTCAGGGAAACATATTTATGTGTTTAAATCCTTGTTAATTTGGATTCTCTACTTCGGTACACAAATTATTTTTATTTTGAATCATAGTTGTCTACCTTCTACATCTATTAGTTTTTTTCTAATTGTTTTAATCCCTTTGTTTAATTTTATCTGCATTGACTGTGATTGTATCAGCCATCCCTCCATGTTAGTAAATCCATTTCCAGTCATTTTGATTCTGTCACCTTTAGAATATTTATTCTTAATTTATTTGTTCTGAATGGCATTTATTTGGTCCACAATATGTTACTTCTTATGATCTGCAATCTCCATTTTAATCTGATATTATTTAATCATCTCATCTCTGAGCTCTAGTTTTATTGAATATATACGTTATTTTACGGTGCAAAGCACATGTGGGGAATTATCGTCTCTTCCTTGGGTTATGTTTTATTTTAAGTTGGGTAATTTATCTTTTTGCATCACCCACACCCCCTTCTTCCTGCCTCTCTCCCTTCCTTTTCTTTCCTTCTTTTTTTCCATAGTTAATGTGCTGTTCCTTTTTGTCTTATTGGTGCTTAGGAAACTCTCTCTAAATCTGTTCTCTCTGGGATTGTGTAGAAGACTTTTTAACTTCGTTCTCACCATACCAGAGACATGTTCATTTCACTCTGAGCAGCAGTTTGAAGACAGGTTATATACCACCTTCCCACTCCACCCCTCCACCCGCTCCTGCTCCCGTAACTTGAGATCATAGAAGGGGAGGAAAAGTTCAGTTCAAGCAGTGATTTGTCTTTGTTAAAATTTCTTAGACTCAGCTCACTCCGTGAGAGTTTATTAAATGCCTTGTTAGGGTTCACTCCTCCTAGTTGGAAAGTGGTGTATAACACTGACATAGACGAATAAACCTGTCAAAGATAAACAAGGCTGGACACTCTTTAAAGCTGTAAAAACCTATTTTATTTAGTAACTACTGACAGTAGGGGAAAGAGCTGAGCTCAATTCTCATTTGCACGGAGGTGACTGGGTGTTTTAAAGGAAGAATGAGGGAGGGGAAGGGGAGCAAATGGGACAGGGATGTGGGCAGTGGCTCAAGTAGAGTCAGGGAAGTGAAAAATTACAATGGGTTGCTCACTGTAAATGTGAGTATGCCAGCTGTGTCTGTGATCTGGCACTTATCAAAGTTAGGATTCTCTCCTCCCACAGAGACTGGGAGACAGAGGCTCTATCCTTCCTGATGGTTACATTTCAAAGGAATGGATTTCAGGTCCTTGAGAAAGACACTTCTGAGACACATATACATCTCAAAGGGATAGAGGAAGGATTCACAGTCACAAACCCTTTTTAGTAAATGCTCTAAGAGAAGTAGGTCGGGGCCTATCTTTAGGTGTTGGCTAGAACAAACAGTAAATTCTTTTGACAGCCCTGAGCTTTCCCAGACAGGAACTCAAAAGTGGGTTGGGTCATTCCAGGGACCACTTTAGGCTGCTAGAAGCCATGGTAGGGTTCGTCAAGTCTCTTAGTGTGGGGATTTGGATGGAGTGCTTGTGCTCAGAGTTTTTGCAGTTCTCAAACTTCAGAATTCAAATCGCTCTCAATTTGGTGAGTCCTGGAAATTTCATTTTCATTAAAAAGGGTCAGCTTTGTGTTTCCCTTTCTTCTCCCTAGTGAGCCTTTTTCCTAAGTCCACAGCCAGAAGATGGAAAAGATAAGAATACACACTCTCCTATTTCCAAATTTGGGAGTTTAATGCGAGTTTCTAGAATATTTTTCAATTTACTAGTATATATAGTTCCTTAGGGGTTAGGGGTGGTGTGTGTGTAGTAAAAGTCCTGCCCCTCAGAGCTGACCCAGAATTATCTTTTTCTCTCTTTGGCTACTTCTCTTGGATTATGCCCCTGACAATACTGAACTTTATCTGATCCCTGTGCTTCTAGAAAACAATGATTAAGAGCCTCCCACCCTTTTTTGATCCCCAAAATGGCTAACTAAAAAGAACCAACCTGCCCTTGCACATTCCAAGGCAAGACCCACCTCCACCTTTTATCAATAACCCCCTTGTTTTATAAAACTCAGCTTTTCTCCCACTTTGTAGAGAAGTTCCTCTCTAATAAATGTTCTCACTCCTGCAACAGCCTGAATACAACCATCTCGTTAGTGCATTTTGTCTTTCACATCCCTTACCCTGTATGTGATACTCTTTATGACTTTTTGTTTTTAAGTTTTTGCTTCTTTGTTTTGTTTCCTTAGATATTGGGAAAGAGATGATGTGATGAAGTATCCTTCTACCAGCTTAAACCGGAAATCCAATTGTAGCATTTAAGTCTTTATGTTGCACATTGGCAAACAACATTTGAGGATGCAATGCCAACCAGCTAGGCAACCCAAACTATTAGTCTGGACTACATGCTGCTAATATGTACTTAAGTCTTGTGAATGATGAGCCACTCAGGCAATCAATTGGATTAAAAATGCAATGATTTAATGCAGTAAGTCTCAAATATGGAGGGGAGAAAGCAATGGGTATCACCAAAGAAGTTTCTTTTCATATATTAGGAAAAATGTGATTCACACTGATCTCCTCTCATCTCCCCCAGCTTATTTTGCTCCTACTACACTGGCTTGCTTGTGGTAAATATCACAAGCACATTCCCACCTCAGAGACTTTGCACTTTCTGTTCCCACTCCTGGAATGCTCTTCCCCTAGATACCTATGTAGCTTGCTCTCTCAATTTCTATGTTCAAATTTTACCACTTTAGAAAGACATTTCTTCCCACCATACATAAAACAGTGACATTTCCTCACCATCAAAATCCCTTTATCATTTACCCTGCCTTTTATCTAATACATAGTAGACACTAAATAAATGTTTGTTGAATAAATGAATATATCTTTTGCACTTAACATCTGTTTTTTCATCTCTAATAAATCTTCTGTGAGTCAAATAAAGGATACCAAGCTGATTATGCATTTAAATTGGAGTAGTATATCCTTATCCCATAAATCCAATTAAAAGTAAAACTCTAGAAACTAAAATAGATATGTAGTGAGGATCTATCGTTAATGATGATTTAAATCTTACAGCCAAAATCTAATTTTAACCATATACAACTTTTACAAAATGACAGAAAATCTGTGTTTGTAGGAGAGTATTCAGATAGCCAAGAATGTATAGAGGATTCTATTCAGTCTGGCTTTCTCTATTCAACATATTCATTTTTCCTTTTGAAATTATTGATATTTTAAGAGCAACAAGCCATCAACAAAATGAAAAGGTGACCCAATGAATGTGAGAAAATATTTGCAAATCATATATCTGAAAAGAGGTTAATATCCAAAATATATAAAGAACTCATATAACTCAACAGCAAAAAACCAAAATCCAATTAAAAAATGGGCATAGGATCTGAATAGACATTTTTCCAAAAAAGACACATAGATGGCCAAGAGGCACATGAAAAGATGCTCAACATCACTAATCATCAGGGAAATGCAAATCAAAACCACAATGAGATATCACTTCACACCTATTAGAATGGCTGTTATCAAAAAGATAAGAAATAACAAGTGTTCGTGAGGATGTGGAGAAAAGGGAACCCTCATGCGCTGTTGGTAGGAATGTAAATTGGTGCAGCCACTATGGAAAACTGTATGGAGTTCCTCAAACAATTAAAAATAGAATGATCATATGATCCAGCAATTCCACTTCTGGGTGTTTATCCAAAGAAAACAAAAACACTACCTCAAAAAATATATGCACCCCCATGTTCATTGCAGCATTAGTTACAATAGCCAGCATATGGAAACAACCTAAGTATTCATCGATGAATGAATGTGGTGTATACTCACATTCAAAGCAAATGTGATATATATGCACACTGGCATATTATTCAGCCATAAAAAAGAATGAAATATTGCCATTTGTGACAACATGGGTGGACCTTGAGGGCATTATGCTAAGTGAAATAAGTCAGACAGAGAAAGACAAATATTGTATGATCTCACATATATGGAATCTAAAAAACCCAAAACCAAATCAAGCTCGTAGATACAGAGAACAGATTGGTAGTTGCCGGGCGGGGGGGCGCAGGGGGTGGGAAAAATGGGTAAAGGAGGTCAAAATGTACAAACTTTCAGTTATAAAATAAATAAGTCATGGGGATGTAATGTACAGCATAGTGACTACAGTTAACACCATATCGCATATGTGAAAGTTGCTAAGAGAGTAAATCTTAGACGTTCTCATCACAAAAAAAAATTTTGCAACTATGTAAGGTGACGAATGTTAATTAGACTTACTGCTGTGATCATTTTGCAATGTATACAAATATCGAACCATTACACTATACACCTGAAACTAAACTAATATTATGTTATATGTCAATTATACCTCAATTTAAAAATAAAGGAGAAAGAAGAAAAAAGAAATATTTTGAGAAGTAGGGTTGTTCAATTTTCATAACATTTTAGCTTTCAAATAACATTTTGCGATATCTCATAGTCATAGACACCCTTGATTGATTCAGTAGTAGGCAATGTCAAAGATGTGGCACCCCATCATCATTAAAAGGGATGAAGTGAGCTGTATTCATTTACATATTCAACATTTATGGAGAACCTACTACAGCAGATAGGAATAGTGGCAGGGGCAAAAAATCACTGGGGCTCAGTATGCTCTTCGGGGTAGGAGAGATGGAATAGAGTAGCACAATTAATGCAACCAGATTCTAGGAGAGGTCCAGGGAAAAGTGTTCAGAGGAAGGAGAGGAAAAAAAAAAGATATATAGTGAGGATCTATCCTTAACGATGATTTAAAGCTTGCAACCAAAATCTAATTTTAATCATCTACAACTTTTATAAAATGACAGAAAATCTGTGTTTGTAGGAGAGTATCCAGATAAGCCAAGAATGTGATAGAGGATTCTATCCAGTCTGGATTTCTCTATTCAACATATTCATTTTTCCTTCTGGTATTAATGATATTTTAAGATCATTTTTTCTAAATCTAGAAAAAATAGTGAATGAATACTTTTTTTGGAGAGAAGAAAATGTAGGTGACTTTTTTCTTCAAAGAAAGAAAGGACATGGTCACTCACGTTAAGCATAATGCATTTCTAATTACACCTTCCTTGAAGTAGACGACTTTTCATCTGCATATTTGAAGTCTATTTTTCACTTCATAGTAAATTTTACACATTTTATGAATAGCATAAAGATATCATAAAAAAAAGGTTTACTAATATTACACCTGCCAAGCTAAAGTTGTCAAGTAATTCCGTGTAGTTTTGATGTTGATATTAGTATTTAACTCAACTCCTGGAATCTAAGAACCAAACAAGATTTTGAAATAACTGTGCATCTATTTTTGAAGACATACTTTATTTTTCTCTGAACAAGCCTGTTGTAGGAATTAATGAGGACATTTGTAATGCAATTTGTTCTTCCTCAGAAAGGTATTATCTCTTAAAGGAGCAAGAATAAGATGTAACTCTATTCACTAGTTCCAATTCTCACAAAAGTTGTGAGAACCTCCAGACAAAGGCTTACAGAAAGAACATTAAATGGATAAAAGATTTTATATCCCAAAGTGATTGAGGATATAATATGGGCTATGATTATCATCCTTTAATAGGACTTGCCATTCAGAAATATAAATTTTATATGAATATGAACTAACTACAACCTTCAAACCACTCTTATGAAATCCTCAAGTGCTTTGGCCTTTGTTTAAAGCTACACAAACTAATGATGTTAAGGTAACAGAAAAATCCATGGCCACTTAATATACAGCTGCCAAAATGGTCTCCATCATGTTTTAATAGCTTTAAGGAGGTACAGCTTACATCCTACAAAATTCACTCATTTTATGTGTATGATTCAATGATTTTAGTAAATTTAACTATGCTGTATAACCATCTCCACAATCCAATGTTAGAAATTTCTACCACTCCAAAAGTTTCCCTCGTTCCCGTTTGAAGTTACACCTAGGTAATCACTGATCTATTTTCTGTCCCTCTAAATTTGTTTTTCTAACCATTTTATATAAATGGAATTAGACAATATGTCGCCTTTTGCGTCTGCCTCCTTTACTTAGTGTGATGTGTTTGAGGCTCATTCGCGTAGTGGGTATCAGTAGTTTGTCCCTTTTGATTGCTGAGTAGTATTCCATTATGTGAATATACTATACTTTCTCTGTCCATTCACCAATTGATGGACATTTGCATTATTTCCAGTTTTTGCTATTATGAATAATGCTACTATGGACACCTACTTACATGTCTTTGTGTAGACATATGTTTTCAATTCTCTTGGGTAGATTCTTAGGAGTGTAATTGCTGGGATGTATGATAAGTCTGTGTTTAACTTTTTAAGAAATGGAATTGCTTTCTAAAAAGTGGAAACCATGAATACATGAGGGTTCCAGTTTCTGTATGTCCTTGCAAACACTTATTTTCTGTCTTTTGCACTATAGACATTCTAGTAGGCTTGAAGTGGTATTTCATTGTGGTTTTAATTTTTATTTCCCTAATGAGTAATGGTGATAAGCATCTTTTCATCAGCCTATTAACTACTCATATCTTCTTTGGTGACATATCTATAGAAATGTTTTGCCCATTTTTAAAGTGGGTTTTGTCTTATTATTGAGTTGTAAGAGTAAATATCTAGATATAAGTCCTTTATAAGATATATGATTTGCAAATATTCTCTCGTAGCCTTAGCTTGTCTTTTCATGTTCTCAATGGTCTCTTTTGAAGCACAAAAGTTTTGAATTTTATCAAGTCCAATTTATGAATTGTTTCTTTTATGGATCATGCTTTTGGTGTCATATCTAAGAACTCTGGCTAATTCAAGGTCACAAAATTTTTCTTCTATATTTTCTTCTAGAAGTTTAATAATTTTAGCTCTGAAATTTAGATCCATGCTTCATCTTGAATGAATTTTTATGCATGATGTGAAGTAAGGTCTAAGTTCATTTTTTTTACATGTGGATATTCAGTTATAGTAGCCCCATTTGCTGAAAAGATTATTCTTTCCCCAGTGAACTGTCTTGATATCTTTAGCAAAAATAAATTGGCCATAAATATGAGGGTTTATTTCTAGATTCTCAATTGTATTCCAATGGTCCATATATCTATCCTTATGTCAGTCCCACACAGTCTTGATTACTGTAGCTTTGTAGTAAGTTTTGAAATAGAGAAGTACGAGTCCTCCAACTTTGTTCTTCTTTTCCAAGATTGCTTCGGCTATTCAGAGTCCCTTGCATTTACAAATGAATTTTAGGATCATCTTGTCAATTTCTACAATGATTCCTGCTGGGATAGTGATAAGGATTCCATTGAATATATAGATCAATTTGCAGAGAATTGCCATCTTTATAAGAGCAAGTATTCTCATCCTTGAACTCAAACTCTCAATTTATTTAGACATTCTTTAACTCTCTCAACAATGTTTTGTAGTTTTCAGTGTACAAGTCTTGTTCTTATTTTGTTAAAATTTATTTCTGTGTATTTTATTCATTTTGATGATATTGTGAATGGAATTGTTTTCTTAATTTCACTTTTGGATTGTTTGTTGCTAGTATATAGAAATAAAATTGATGTTTTTACTCAATTTTATATCCTGCCATCTTGCTATTCTTATGTCTTAGTTCTAAAAGTTTTTTGTTGATTATTTTGGGTTCTCTAGAGAGAAAATATTTTCTATATAGACAATTATATTATTGGTGAATAAACACAGCTTTACAACTTTACTTACTTTCCAATCTGGATTTTTTTTTTTTTTGCTCTGTTTTGTTTTACCTTATTGAGCTAGCTAGAACCTCCAGTGCGATGTTGAATAGAAGTGGTGAGAGCAAACACCCTTGTCTTGTATCTGATCTTAAGAAGAGGGCATTCCGTCTTTCACGATTAAGTATGATGTTAGCTCTGGGGTTTTCATAGATGCCCTTTATCTCCAATATTATTTGAAGCTGCCATAACACATAAAATATATTTTTTTGTCTGGACTCACTTTTCTCTCTTGTCCTTAAAATCATTTGTCAATGCCAGCTCAGGCAGCCATCATGGAATTTTTTTTAAAGATGGGTAGAAATTTGATGAGAGGGAAAAACGATGCTGCTACAAGGCCAATGGGACAGTATTACTAAAGCCCAAATGTTTCTTATATATTTGGGTATATATCACTGTACCAACTCTATGGCAAAATTTGTGTGACTTTGTAAGGAACTTAGGACTTTTTAGAACACTTTCCATAACACTAGATTTAGTCATGTGCCCTAACCAACTCTTCACTGAATGTCACATAAGCCAGACTTATTTAGTCTTTCCAAAATTTAGTTATAAATATTATTTAAAATATATAAAAACATTTGTTATTTTTTTAAAACAAGGCGGATATATACAAAATCAAATATGACTTCATTTATTTTATAAAACTAGGACTTTAATACACACGCATACATACACATACATATAGAATATCTATAGTAATTTTTCATGTTATTGTTTATATCTTTGCTTAAAATGTATAATTTATTTTAATAGCTTTAAATGACTTGACGTACTTTTTTAAAAAATCAAACATTATATAAGTACATTCTGTGAAAAATAAGTAGATAGCCAATGCTATTTGTTTATATAACATTCACTCTCACGCTTTTCTTATGAAGACAAACTCTTTTATTCAGGATGCCCACGTAGACT
This sequence comes from Diceros bicornis minor, assembly GCF_020826845.1. Classification (NCBI taxonomy): domain Eukaryota; kingdom Metazoa; phylum Chordata; class Mammalia; order Perissodactyla; family Rhinocerotidae; genus Diceros; species Diceros bicornis. The sequence goes on from NC_080781.1 coordinate 23,807,317, forward strand.
TTAAGAATTCATACTTCCCCAGGCTCCTTTGCAGCTAAATGTGGCCTTATGACTTAACTCTCACAAACAAGACAAAAACAGAAGTTACTGGGTGGTTTCCAGGAAATTACTGTCACCGCCAAATAGGGGTCCTCTACTCGCCTCAAAGATAAGCCAACAGTCCCGAGGCAAGGTGGTAGGAGAGAAAGGGTCTTTTATTATTATTATTGGCTGCTAGCAAGGGGGAAGATGGCGGACTAGTGTCCATAAAGAACCATCTTAAAACCACAAACTTTTGAAACAGTTATATAGTGCAAATGGGCTGAAGGGGGGGGCCGTTCAGAATGTAACCATCTGGTGTTGTAGTCCTTGAGATGCCGGATCATCCCTTTTTCCTGTCACTGGCGATGGATACCAGCATAGGGCTCCTTTCTGAAGGTCATTACATTCTTGGGAAAACTTAAAGAATAAAAAGTTACTGTCTTATCACAAAAGGGAGGTTTATGTGTAAGCTAAGGCTGAGAAAGTAGCAGAGCACGCATATTGCTCACAAGCAGGTGTGGACTTGTCCAGGCTACACATAAACTAAAGCATTGCCGACTCAACATAGGGGTGCCTTGTGGATCAGGGTTATTTATAGCTCCAACATGATTCCCTTCTACAAGATGGCTTCCCTTATGCTAACTTATGCTAACCTGTGACTACATATCTATCATAGCTATTTAAGCAGCGCTAACATTACTTTCCTCGTAAAAAGGACGAGTCTCAGGTAGCAGGCACATTTGCCCTACAACTCTCCTCATTTTCTTGCTGCCTGGAGTGTAGACTGAATTCTGAGAGGTAGAGTAGCCATCTTTGTAATGACAAAGACAACTTGTACATCAAGAGATGCAGAGCAGAGAGGAAAAAGCATCTCAGTTCCTCGAGCAGGCGCATTGGCTCTTGCTTGCCCATTCATCGATCCTATGTTTTGTGAAATAACCAACCAACCAACCAAACTTACTTCAGATTTGGTTAAGTCACCACAGTCAGCTTTCGTTACACGCTGTTGAATATTCTCCTTAAATGTTCTCTTCCTCACAACTGGCTCTCAGTGCCCCAGTCTTCCTTCCCAGAGGTAACCGCAACCACTTGTTATTATTCTAGTCCTCCAAAGATATTTTATGCATTTGATTCCATTTTAAAGACTGGATAATAATTTTATTTACTTCTTCAAATTCCTGATGCATTTTGAGGACACTGGATTACCTCCCAGAAATGTTTAATATAACTTAAATCTTATTTACTTTCTATATATAATTTAAAATGGAAAGTATATCAAGCAATTATATCTTGATTTGGAATATGATCAATGAATTTTCTAGTATTATTTTTTTAATCTAAAAGGAAGGCCTAGTGAAAAAATAGTTAACAACCCAGAAAACTTTTTTCCAAGATCACAATCTTTGGAAGGAAATATCTAGTCCTGACTAGGGTCTTGAGGAAAACATATTAATTATATAATATATATGACTTTAAAACATTCTAGTGACAAAGATTCCTGCTACTGGCTATGAAAAAAGTAGCCTGTATCAGACTAACCTTCCTACAGAGACAAACTATACAGGCTAAAGAAAATATAGAAAACAATTTTACGAAAGCATCAAAGAGCAACCAAGACAGACAGAATAAAAGGAAGCCAGATCCAAGAAAGAAGGGACAGGAAATGAGATGGAGATATATTTGCTAATGTTTTTCCTCTAGAGGCATTTGTTTATCTTCATTGGATCAAGAGGCCTAACAAATACAGTGGCCTAGAGCTTGCAGCAGTCTCACTAGGATGCAGAGGCAAACACTGGAGGTCAGAGCTACAAAGACAGTCGATACTTCAGGTGCCAAGACCCCAGAATTAGAGAATATCAAAGACCTTAACGTCTGCACTCAGTTTTTCCTTGAGAAATGAATAGAGCGACAGGCCAAGAAACCAAGAAAAAAAGCAGATGCTAAGAAGCTACAATGCCAAGCAGATATTTAAGCAATCTCACAGTGCTGGGGAGACAAATATGGGAGTCCAGGGCCCGCCAAGGTGGAGGCCTCTGAAGGGCGATGCCCCAGGAATAAGGTAAACAAATAAAAATCAAATTTTCCAAAGCTTAAAACAGCCTTGAGTCATATAAATATATGATGAGATTGAGATGATCTGCTTTGATGCTAATTGTATGTCAGAAGAAAATTAAATTCATTTAGTGACTGGCATTTCACTCAAAATTTCAGGAAATAAGACACAAATGACCAAAAGCCAAGAGAAAAAAATTGTATACAAATGAAACAGATAAAACCAATATTGGTTTTAGCAGACACAGATTTTAAAATAACTATGATTAACAGATTCAGTAAGATAAAGGAAAATGTGGAGAATTTCACTAGAGAGCTGGAATATATAAAAAAATGAATCAAATAGCAATTCCAGAATTGAAATATACCATAGCTAAAATTAATAAATTAGTAGATGGGTTTAACTATAAAACAAGCAATCCAGAAGAAAACATAAGTGAACTAAAAGATAAATCATATTTCGGATGGAAACACAGTGAAGAAAAATTAGGTAAATATGGAAAAGAACAGGCATAAGGGACATGATTTTTTAAAATCTAATATTCATGCAATTCAAGGAAAAAAAGAGACAGAATGGGGCACAATTACTATAGACAAAATGCCCATTATCTTACCCTGTTTCATAAACTAACAAATAAGGTTCCAAGAGATTAAACAATTATTCCAAAGTTACATAACATTAGACTCTGAGAGAATCTAGTTTCAAAACTAGGTCTGACTCCCAAGTTTATGCTCTTTTCTGTAAGCCCTAATACTGTGATAGATTTGAAAGTGATTTTTGCAGTGTTTTTGCACTCTACCAGATTTTCCTGATGTGTCATACTTTTGAATAATTTGTACATAAAGAGATGCTCTAGGGAAAATAAAAAAAGCATACACACATAAAGCATAGCCTCCCAAAAAGTGTCCCATGGCCTATTAGGAGGGGTCTATTCCTCTCTTGGGGCTTCCTGATGTAATTTAGCCCTGACAAACCCTGCCGTTATGGAATCTCTTCAATTCACTTTAACCTAGTGTTTCCCCAGCTTGTTTGAACTCAGAGTCTACTCCTCCCCACACACACACTTGTTTGGGAGAATAAATTCCATAAGTAAATACTACAACATGAAAATTGTAGGTTTAGTTTTTCTTTTAAGATATCTGGAGACCTTCTTTAACAACAACCTCTTCCCAGTGTAACTCTGTTACTTTACTTCAGAGAAAGAATCTCTAAACTTTTCCAGAGAAGAAATTCTTATTTTTCCAAATATTGTGATATCTAGGGGTGTAGCAGAATGATAGGAGGGAAGAGAATAATATTGACTGTAAAAGCTGCTTAGGCAGGGGCTGGCGGCTTTATGACTCTCTCCACTGAGAGTCTTAACAGCTGGTATGGAAAGACATCGGAGATTTTAAAAGTCCACCATCAAATTAGACAAGTGTATTGTAATTAACTTGATGGTCATGGCTTTATCAGTCTTCAAACTGCCTGTTATAACTACCCTGCCTATATCTCTGCCCCACCCTCAATATTCCATTGTGATTTTGCACAATCTTTACCTCTTCTGGAAAAATACACCTGAATAATAGATATGATCTGAAGATGTTTCTATATTCATACTACCTCTCTACACAAATACATACCCAACCTTGGTATTCCCCCCCTCCCCCCCAGTTAACTGATTTGTTTCACAGTGGAAGAAATTATTGTAAAATCTTGATCATGTGTTAGAATTTTTTTAATTAAAAAAAATTTAAATTATTTTTTAAATAATTAAAGTTATTGTTTACAAGGAAGCTTATATTTTTAAATTCAAATATCACAAAACAATCCAAAGCTTCAAATGAGAGTCATGAAAGAGAAAATATGGTATTGGCAAAATGAGTCTACAGTAGATATAAATGCAGACTTAAAAGGTCTAAATGAAAACTTTTCTAGATAAGAGAAAAAGTTCATATCCAAAGTCAGAATAGGCACTCTTCTCTCAAACACAGTTTTAAAAATGTATCAGTCAGAACAAAGTCAAATCCATAAAATAGCTTCAAATGCATTGTAATCCACAGGAAAATCATGAGCAGAATCATTCAAATTGACTCCTACCTTTCAACTCATAAGACAAAATAATTATTAGTGATGAATAGTCTGAGTCATCTGTTCTCCTAAATTAAACACAATGGCCTACTTAAGGTGTGTATATATATGTATATATATACACACACATATATATATACACACACATATATATACACACATCTTACACATACACACAATAGCAGATAGTTTTGAAATTTTGATCCACCATTGATAGCACTAGTGAGGAGGATAATATATGATTGGCTGTTTTGAAAATTCAATGAACCATGTCACGATTTTTGATAATGAAACCCCTCTGCAATTCATTCTTTCAATTTAATTATGTGCACTTTCTCAATAAAAGCTAGTTTATGCAAGTCTAGGAAACAAGCATTTCTCAAACAAATTACAGGAATTCTGTACTGAACTTTCTTTGCATCTCTATTAGATCAAACCCATTCAATAATATTTACAAGCAGCTATGTTTCAAGCCCCATGCTATCTGTTGGGGGATACAAAGAAACACAAGATATGGGTGCTGCCAGCAAGGACTCACAGTCTACTGAAATCGAGTGATTTCATCTTAATTGGAATTGAGGTCACACTGCACTAGAAAATCTTTTAAAAGGATTTTAAAGTATAAAAGGAAACCTTCACTTTTGGAAACCTTTTGGGTTTCATGAACATTGTGTCACAATTTTTTTTAACAAAGGTATTCATGGGCTTTCAAAGTATGAGTTGGTGCAAGTATTTAGTATATTTTGTAATCTGAATTGAAGAGGAATACTTGATTCTTACTTTTTTTTTTCAACCTATCATGGTAAAAGGCATTTGAAGGTGAATGACCTGCATCATGAATAAACTCAATTGTTCAGCAGACAGCTCTTTAATTATAAATCTTCAAATGTTTGGGAGGACTGCATTTTACTTGAGTTCCTTTCACACAATGACAAATTGTCAAAATACAACTTTTGTATTCTATAATTAGGAGAAGATATTGCTAAAGAAGGCCAAATGGCAAAGTCTTTCTTTTAAAGTGTACATAATAGTACATGTTTACGTCTTGTCCTTTCCATAACATTTAAAATCATATTTATGCAGTGAAGATGGCAAAGTGTCTGGCTATTAAAAAATATATTCTTTCTGCAGTACAGAATACTTTAACAAAGTAATGCTGGATATGTTTCAAGTCAGTAACTCTAATGGCATTCTTCAATTTCTCATATTACCAAGCCCTCAGAACAAAAGTGCCACTATCAATAGGGTGCAGATTTTCTCACTAACTCATTTTGATTTCCATTGAAACCTTCTCTTCGTACTTACATGGACTCTCTAAAAAGTCTTCAAGCTTTTTAAATATTGGATGTGAAGACTAAAGCAAGAAGCTATTTATTTGGGAAATGAATTATCCTAATCTCTTGCAGCCATTTCCACACTATAAAAATGTAGAGAAGAAATGAAGAATAACAGCGGGAGGGACAAATGAGCAGTGACAAAACTGAAGCCCAGTTTGAAGGAGATAGTTTTAGATGTCCAAATGAGGATTTAATGGTAAAATTCAGGAGTGTTCAAAACTAGGTATCTAGTTTGTAGTTGTTAAAATGTAATGGACTTGCCTTGTAAAATTCGCTTAGGAATGTATACTATCAAAGTCTTCACAATTCGAACCTATCTAGAGAACACACATTTTTCTAATCAAAGTAACAAATGCATTCCTCAAATCCCGCAATATATACTAATATACTCAGCAGTGTGTTAGCTCAGTGGTTCTCAAACTTTTGCTTGCATCAGAATATCCTGGAGGGCTTGTTACAACACAGACCACCGAGCTTCAACTCCAGAACTTGGGACGGAGCCCAAGAATTTGCATTTCTAACAAGTTCCCAGGTGTATTAGTCTGCTTGGGCTGTCATAACAAAATACTATTGACTGGGTGGCTTAAACAACAGAAATTTATTTCTCACAGTTCTGGAGGCTGGGAAGTGCAAATCAAGGTGCCAGCAAGGTAGGTTCCATTCTGAGGCTTCTTCTCTTGGCTTGGAGGTGGCCACCATCTCATTGTGTGGAGACAGAGTGAGCTCTCATGTCTGTTCCTCTTCTTATAGGGACACCAGTCCTGTCAGATTAGGGCCCCACCCTTATGTCCTTATTTAACCTTAATTACCACTTTAAAGGCCCTGTCTCCAAATACAGTCACATTAGGGATTAGGGCTTCAAGATATGAATTTTGGGGGAACACAGTTCAGTCCATAGCACGAGGTGATGCTGCTGTCATGGTTTCAGAAACCACATGTTGAGGACTAGTACGTTAGGTACTGTGATGAATATAAAAGTATATTTGCAAAGGCTGCTGCCCTCAATCAGTTTCCACTATTTTCAGGAGACGGGTCTGACAAACTTAAAATATTTAGAGAGCAAAATAAGAGCATATAAAATAAATACTTAATTTTATATATGTGTCAACATATGAAGTATACATATGAAAACAAATCAGGCTTTTAGGTTTTTAAGAACACATCACAGAGTTAGCAAATTATTAAATAGTGCTACCAGAATTGGTAAGATTTTGAGACGTGAACGTGGAAAATTATGTCCTGGGTATAAGGAATTAGGAAAGCAAAGATGTAGTTTATCTGGGTGGGAGGAAAATAGCGATTTTTGTCTGAAAAATTTGTGTGAAATACGGTGGAGATAGGGTTGGTAAATTGGACTAGACTATGAAAAGTAAGAATTACAGGCTCTGAAAGTTCCAAAGAAAAAGAAAACATATTCAAATCAGAAGAAACAGTGAATACTGAACAAGAATAACATATAGATGGCTCAGGGGAGTATCTAAATCTTACGTACCCTCCACTTACTCTTCCTTTGAAGTGTTTCAGGATTTTTTAAAGACTATTTGTTTTAGAGAAGTTTTAGAATCACAGCAAAATTGAGAGGGAAGATACAGAGATTTCTCATATACCCCTTGCCCCCACACATACATAGCCTCCCTCATTATCAACATCCCCCACCAGAGTAGTACATTTATTACAATTGATAAACATACATTGACACATCATTATCATCCAGAGTCCATAGTTTATCTTAGGGTTCACTCTTGGTGTTGTACATTCCAAGGGTTTGGACAAAGGTATAATAACATATACCATAATATCATACAGAGTATTTTCACTGCCCTAAAAGTCCTCTGTACTCTGCATATTCATCTCTTCACCCTGCCACCCCTGGAAATCACTGATCTTTTTAGTGTCTCCACAGTTTTGCCTTTTCCAGAATTGGAATCATACAATATGTAGGCTTTTCAGATTGGGTTCTTTTACTTAGTAATATGCATTTAAGGTTCTTCTATGTCTTTTCATGGCTTGATAGCTCATTTCTTTTTAGCATTGAATAATATTCTACTGTCTGGATGTACCACAGTTTACTTATCCATTCACCTACTGAAGGACATCTTGGCTGCTTCCAAGTTTTAACAATTATGAATAATGTTGCTATAAACATCTGCATGCAGGTTTTTTTTTTTTTTTTTTAAAGATTTTATTTATTTTATTTTTTCCCCCCAAAGCCCCAGTGGATAGTTGTATGTCGTAGCTGCACATCCTTCTAGTTGCTGTATGTGGGACTCGGCCTCAGGATGAACGGAGAAGTGGTGCCTCGATGCGCACCCGGGATCCGAACCCGGGCCACCAGCATCGCAGCGCGTGCACTTAACCACCAAGCCACAGGGCCGGCCCCAGCATGCAGGTTTTTATATGGACATTAGTATTGAACTTCTTTGGGTAAATACGGAGTGCAATTGCTAGATCATATGGTAAGAGTTTGTTTAGTTCTGTAAGAAACTCCCAAACTATCTTCCAAAGTGGTTGTACCATTTTGCAATTCCATCAGCAATAGATGAGAGTCCCCGTTGCTCCGCATCCTCACCAGCATCTGGTGTAGTTAACATTCTGGATTTTGGCAATTCTAATAGGTGTGTAGTAATATCTCATTGCTGTTTTAAGTTGCATTGCCTGATGACACGATGTGGAGCATCTTTTCATATGCTTATTTGCCATCTGTATATCTTCTTTGGTGAGAGGTGTGTTAAGGTCTTTGGCCCATTTTTTAATTGGGTTGTTTGTTTTCTTATTGTTGAGTTGTAAAAGTTCTTTGCATATTTTGGATCAGTCCTTTATCAGATGTGATTTTTGCAAATATTTTCTCCCAGTCTGTGGCTCATCTTCTCATTCTCTTGACATTGTCTTTCACAGAGCAGAAATTTTTAATTTTAAAGAAGTCCAGGTTATCAATTCTTTTTTTCATGGATCATGTCTTTGATGTTGTATCTAAAAGGTCATCACTGTACCCAAAGTGATCCAGGTTTTCTCTTATGTTTTATCTAGGTGTTTCATAGTTTTGCATTTCACATTTAGAGTAAATGTATCTGTGATTCACTTTGAGTTAATTTTTGTGAAATGTGTAGGGTCTGTGTCTAGATTCACTTTTTTGCATGTGGATGTCCAGTTGTTCCAGCACCATTTGTCAAAAAGACCATCTTTGTTCCATTGCATTGCCTTTGCTCCTTTGCCAATGATCAGTTCACTATATTTATGTGGGTCTATTTCTGAGCTGTCTATTCTGTTCTATTGATCTATTTGCCTGTTCCTTCACCAGTGCCACACTGTCTTGATTACAGTAACTTTATAGTAAGTCTTGAAGTTGGATAGTATCAGTCCTCCAACTTTGTTCTTCCCCTTCAATATTGTGATAGCTCTTCTCGATCTTTTATCTCTCCATATAAACTTTAGAATCAGTTCGTCAATATCCATAACATAACTTGTTGGGATCTTGATTGAGATTGCATTGAATCTATAGATCAAGTTAAGAAATAACTGATATATTGCCGATAATGAGTCTTCCTTTCCATGAACGTGGACTATCTCTCCATTTATTTAGTCCTTTGATTTTGCTCATCAGAGTTTTACATTTTCCTCATATAAATCCTGTACATATTTTGTTAGATTTATAACTATATATTTCACTTTTGGGGGGTGCTAATGTAAATGGCACTGTGTTTTCAATTTCAAATTTCACTTGTTCACTGTTGTCTTTTGGGATTTTTTAAATTGCAAAATATTGGTGACCACTGACATTATTTCTTAGAACCATAATGCATGAAAATCTTTAATTCTTGGCTTACGAGAAAGAATCTGCAATCACCCTCCATATTACAAATTATATAGTGCCAAATAGCAAAGCTCAAACTAATTATGAACAGAATTTTGTCTATTTCTTCCATGTATTCTGCACATTTATTCAACATCATCAAGAAATCACTTGTCAGAATTTGGCAGACACTTTAGAAATGTATATAATCTAATTTGTATGATAGTTTGTGAGTACTTCTAGTGTATATAAACATGCTCTTATGATACTTATTTCCCCTTTGCCCATTCTTAGTAGAACAGATATTATTTTCCATATTGTATTATTTTTAATGGAATGAATATTTATGGTTTTATAGTTATGCCATATATATTTGGAATCACTTTTTTTTAGGTAAGCCTGGAGCGTAAAAATAAATATACTAATATACCTCAAGGATTATATCATTAAACTTTATTTTGCAGCCTTTGTTCATTTAGAATAATTAAAAGTAGATATGTCTTATTCATTCCACTACAAATAAAAAAGAAAAATCTAGCTCTCAAATGAAAGTCAAAACTTTCATGGAAGGAAGGAGAAGATAATCTCACTGTTAATCTGTGTGCTCAGAAGAAAAACAAAAACAAAACACCTCATTTTAATGGAGACAATTTCACAATGCATGAAGAAAAGCTTTGCTTCTTGGAATTCCTCTTGTAATATATTTCCTAGGGTAGTTAACCTCTACAAACAGAAGTTTCTAGTAAAGATGCTGTCATAAACATAAAGTTTGTGAAGGGAGCCACGAATGTATGAAAATATATAGACGTTTATTCAACGTGGGAAAATTATTGCCAGGAAAAAGCATAGGAACTAAGATGTTTGCCACCAGTACTGACTCAACTTGTTCACCGAGAAGTCACGTTATCATGATACGGTAGTAGGTCTGTGAAACAAAATAGAAAGTGGCTCTTCTTGCTTTCTGCTGTGAGACTGTTAGAACGCCACTGGAAGCATCTGTTTCTTAAAGCTTAGGGAGAACTCACCCATGGATATTCATGCAGGCACTTTTCCGTGGGGGTAATTCTTAGATCTCACTGAATTTCTTCTATAATACAGAGTTCTGGATTCTGGGGTCTTCTTTAGTTAGTTTTTGTTAATTTATATTTTCCTTGAAAAACTTCATTGCTGGGAAGATGAATTCACATTTATTGCCATACAGTAGCTGTTTATATTTACAAGTCCCTTTGTATATGTGGTTATATATTTTTCTCACTCAATCTCACGTGCTTCATCTTTAGTTCTTTACGTCAGCATTGGCAGAGTTTTGTATAATTCATTGTTCTTTTAAAGTTCTAAGTTCTATTAATTTCGCCTTTTCCAATGTATTTGCTTTAACCATCATATCTTCTGCTCTTTTTAAAACATTTTACTAGTCTTTTAGTAATGTATTTTAATCTATTTTTTTAAATTTTGGAATGAATAATTTTTACATGGGTCAAAAATTAGAATTTATTTATAGAAAAACTTGTACAGTGAAAAACCTTCCTCCTTCCCATCTGGTTCACAACCCACTTCCTCCCTGAGTAGTCACTATTAATAACTCTTGCATATCCTTCCAAAGACTTAAAAGCAAATACTAGCAAATATGAAAATATATTATCCTCCCTTTTCTGACAAAACCACTTTAATACACTGTTTCTCAGTTTGCTTTTATTTATCATTTTTTGGAGATCTTTCTATTTCAATATATAAAGAGATTCTCTATTCTTTTAGCCAGCTCTATTTATGGATTTACCATCATTAATTTAACCAGTATTAACCAGTATTCCTTTTTTTTTTTTTTTTTGTGAGGAAGATCAGCCCTGAGCTAACACCTGATGCCAATCCTCCTCGCTTTTGCTGAGGAAGACTGGCCCTGGGCTAACATCCGTGCCCATCTTCCTCTACGTTTTTTATGTGGGACACTGCCACAGCATGGCTTAACAAGCATTGCGTCGGTGCGCGCTTGGGATCGGAACCGTTGAACCCTGGGCCGCCCCAGCAGAGCACGCGAACTTAACGCTTGTGCCACCAGGCGGGCCCCTTAACCAGTATTCTGTTGACAGATATTCAGTGCTTTTTTTTTTTTTCAGTATTTATTATAAACAACGAATGAATAAAACCTTTTTACATAGTGAAAAATTCCAGAAAGTGAAATTGCTGGAACAGAGGGTATAATTCTGAAAGACATTGCCAAATTGCCCTCCATAGAGTTGTATAAATTATAATTCCCACTAGCAATGAATGAGAGTATTTTCCTACAGCCTTGCCAACACTGTGTATTGTCAATTTTTGTTTTTACTTTTCCAAACCAGTGGGTGAAAAATATCTCAGTGCATTTTAATTTGCATCTTCTTTTAGCAATATAAAAGTATGTTTCCATATATTTAAGATCCATTTGTATTTCCTTCTCTGTGAATCATATGTTTATGTCCCTTAACCATTTTCGAGAGATGGTTACCATACAGATATTAGGAGGAATATCCTTTTACTTGTGATATGAGTTGCAAATATTTTTTTCGTAGTCTGTTGTCTTTTGACTTTGCTTATGGTATTTTTTTTTTGCTATGCAGATTTTTTAATGGTATGTAGTTGAATTAATAGTCCTACATACGTGGCTTCTAAATTTTGGCCAAAGTAGAAAGATCTTCTCCAATTTATGGTTGTAAAAGAATTCTCCCAAATGTTTGTCAAGTTAGTTTTTGGTTACATTTTGTGTATTTAAATCTTTTTTCTTTTGGAAATTGATGTTTAGTATGAGCTAGAGAGTTATTTCTTCCTCCCACAAAATTACTCAGTTATCAAACATTATTTTTGCTTCTTTTACCTTATACCAAATCCCTCCTGGCATTTTTGCCCTTCTCCCTCATTTCCACGCTGTATGTGGCTCCTCTAGCAATAAGTGGGGAGGGGGCAAGCGTAGTAAGGGGTCCAGAAAGGATTCACTTGACGGGCACCCATGTGTCATTGGTTTCCTCTGGCTGTGACAAGTACTTAAGTCTGACTTTATCTGAGAGGTATTGTTTGTAGTTGTCCTCTAAGGGAATTACTTACCAACAGTTCCCTTGAAGTTGGTGAATGCTTCTCCACACTTGTTAACTTAATATCCTTCCCATCCTCCTATACCATATTTCTGATGAGGTTTTCTTGCCTGTCCAAAAGGCTCTTTAAATTCAGAAATTCTCATCCCCTTATGTTGCCCGTATCTGTTCCTCTGATAAAGCACATCAGTTCAAAAGCAGAACATCAACAATTGTCTTTTTAAGAAAATCTCAAGTATTCAAATTTTCCTTTTACTTACTACATGTGGGTGAGAGGCTACAAGTAATACAATTCATTATTTTTAAGTTTCTTCTTTCTAAACCCTGTATGATCATTTTGTGACTCACCTTGGGCATAATTGGCACTGAGATTGAATAGTTTCCTTTAACATCCTGTAGTATAAACCATTTATCATGTTATTTCCTGTATTTTCTTATTACTCGATCTTTCAAAACTTATTGCTATGTTTTAAATATTCTGCCATAACTGTGGTTTTCTCCATTTTATCTTCTATTTCGGTACTAGTTTCCTATTGCTGCTTTAACAAATCACCACACACTTAGTAGCTTAAACCAATACAATTTTATTATCTTAAGTAAGGGCTCAATAAACTCTAGCTATTATCATTTATTTTTTCCTATTTCCTTCTTCCATTTGAAGTTCAGCTCTTTATTTTGTTCATGAAACATTTTTCACTTTTTGCTTTCCTTTGGTTTGCTTTGTTCTCTCTTTAAAGAATTCTTATTATACATATTGGATTTCCTGGATCTGTCCTCCAAGTCTCTTATCTTTTCACTCATCACTTTCATTTCATTAAACTTTTCGTCTGACTTCTGAGAAAATGTCTCAGGTCAATCTTTTAAATTAATTATATGGACTTCTGCAGTATTGAGTTTGTTGTTTACTGTCTATTCAATTTTTAAATTTGATCAGAATGTCTACTGATTTGTAGAGGCTGAAAGAGGCATGTTAAAATCTCTCACTGTGATGGTGGTTTTGTCAATTACTTTGAAAATAATCATTTTGGATTTTTGATTGATTCCTTTACATAGTTAAAATAATAACATGGTTCATTTTAAGGCTAAACAGATTTTTTTAAATGTTTCTTCTGCCTTTTGATAGGAGAATATTTATTTTGAGTCACCAACATGATGAAATATTTATACTTTTACTTTTCTCCTTGCTCCTTTATCCTTTTTCTCTTTGCTCATCCTTTAGAGATAGACTTTACAAGAAATCTTAAGTGTCCATATTCAAATGTTATAGTACTAGACAAAGAAGAAAGTTCATAGTTTGCTAAAGTGTGACTTTGAAAGCAGTCTAATGCAGATAATTTTACTATTTTGATGTGCAGTTAGTTTTCAGCAATTCATACGTAGGCACCATTGGATGAAATTCCCTAAACTTTCTTGGGATCAAGATTTCCTCTTTGCAAACTGTTCCAGGCAAAACTTTGCCTCTTGGCTTAACAGGTCTGAACTTGGGAGCCCTGTATTTGGCCAGAGCTCCAATATCCTTTAGAAATGTGGAGGTAGCTACCACATAGGAGCAGTATCTTTCACTTTTCTCCCGTGCATGCGTGTGCGTGTGCGTGTGTGTGTGTGTGTGTGTGTGTGTGTTTAGGTTTGTTGTGGAAGCCTGACATTAACATTGTCTGGGTTGCTACAATGGCTCTCTGAGTGACATAACCATCATCTTCGGGAGGCAAGCAAACAATGGCATTCTCTGTATCACGTAAACTTGAGAATACTACCCATTCTTTCTGTGTGTTACCCTAATGTCATTCCTGAGGTCCTTCCTTTGTCCAAACTAATGGTTGGAAGCAAATTTCTGCTGCTCTATTGACTCCATTATGGAATCTTGTCCACTCTATTATGTTGGCAACACTTTGCTTGTATTTAAATTTTAACTGTTTGATAACCTAGCATCATCAAATCTTCACAAATTACTCAAAGTCACTGACATTTAAGTGATATCATTTGCTGTTTTCATATTTCTTTGATAATTTAAATGAAATTTGAAGAAGTAGGGGAAGTAAACACAGGCTCAAATTGTATCTTGAAACTTAAACTAGTTTTATTCATTTAAAAGTATATCACAAGTGTCTTTTCATGTCAACAAATATTTGTCTATTCTAATATTTTAATAGCTTAAAGAGAATCTAATCTGTCATTTTAAAAAATCCAGGCTAATGAGTTGATCATTATTTTTACAAATTTCCAACAAGCTCAGAAGGACTTGGATTGTTATAAACAATACATCACCTCTCCACAGCAGTGTCACCAGATAAAAAAGTGATCCACACTAATTGTTTCCTTCCACAACAAATTTTATTCTCTTCCTAAGCAACTGTATTCTTGACTAAAACTGTAGGAAAGAATAAAGGTTTCATTGACTCTTATTTTTTAAATGCTTTTCAATTGGAGAAATTCTAAATCATCTTCATCAACAGCCACAAACAATTATTGCCCCAGCTATCATGGATGCACCACTAAGGTCAATGGAATGGATTTGGATGAATTGGCTCACTGGAAGCAAATATATCGACAGTATAAGGCATTAGTCCGAACTTTCTGTGACAGCTTAGAAAAAGATACATGCTAAGTAAATCATCTCCCCAAAGCCTTCTAAATTTTAAAAAGGTACAGCAATAGAGGTGTTTGAAATAAACAATGCACACTGGGATTACAGCAATGTGACTGTTTGTTAAAGAGGAGATTTCAGACTGAGTAGAATATTGGGGCTGAGGAGAGTGACCTGTGTACAGATACTGGCTCATTACGAAGAGCTGAAATTGTGTTCCTGTTATAAAGGGGCAAGTACAGAACAGCTTGGAAAACTGTTGTGTATACATGTTGCACATGTGTATATGCATAGAATATCAGACACCAGGCCCTATGTTTAAAAAGAAAAGGAGGAGGAGGAAGGGGAAGAGGAGGAAAGGAGAGGAGGAGAAAGAAGGGAGGGAACACATGCCCCCTTTTTACATTAAAAAGTATATTTTACCATTTCAAATGATTAACTATATTTATAATATGTTTCTGACATTACTGGCCAATTCTACTTTTTATTATACTTAAACTTTAAACAAGAAACAACTTCCATCCAAACAGAGCTTGCATTGGAGAATTTGAAATACATATTTCTTGTAGTAGTTGCCTGATCCATCTTCTAATGACTTCCCTTTCTATAAAAACTGCCTGGGTGCTGGGAACCTTACCCGCATTTTGTGACTCCAGCTCTTCAGTTATACCTGAATTATCTAGGGGTGAAATTAGGACCAAAACTAGGCCAATCAGATACTTTTTCCCTGGTAATTCCAAGAGGGAAAGAAGGTAGGAATTAGTTGAGTTACACTAATTGAAGTGCTCATATTGATTAGGTCCCTGAACTCTTTCTGCAGAGGTCCACTGGGCTCCTTGGTTTTGCTCTAAGCTTTTCCTGCATCTTGCTAATTAATTATCTTTTATTGGTGATGCTAGCCAGAGTTATTTTCTGTTACTTTCAACCAAAAAATTCAGAATTTGATTCACTTTATATCACCGATACTAAGAACATTTTGTGGCAAAACTGTGGACTTACACAGTCCACATTTTATAATTTCAAATTATAAAATAACAGAGATACCAAATTATGAGATTTGGTTCAAAGAAATGTATAAATTAAAAGCACATAACACTAAACTGTAAGCGTTTCCAAGAATATAAAATGTTTTGCTTTGGTTCTCTTTGGGAGTTCAACATCTACATATAAGAAAAATCAGTGATTGATGGGGAGCCAGTCAAAATTTATTTCAAATATGTTATAACCGAATTTTTTTAGAAGAAAAATCCATCTATTTTGTAATATTAGGATATCAGAATACATTTTTATATTACTTCATATTTTTAAAACCCCTAACCATAACTTATAAGTTAATCCTGACCATGCTGGTTAATACAGTCTCAAATAAGTAATTTCATACAAGCAAACTCAAGCACAGAGAAGTGTCCTTAACTTGGGTTTTTAATCAAGATTGTTGCTGAGCCAAGAGAACTCCACAGCATGCAACTTCTAGGCCTGTGAAATTGGATCTGAATTATAACAGCTTCCTTAGAACTTGACAAATACACTCAGTTAAAATTCAAGGGCATGTAATACCATGGGAGTTACTTGTTCAAATGTATTTTAACATGACCCAACGTGCAAGTTGCTCTCTAAAGAACATGGGGATTGTGAGTCAAGAGCAGATGCAGTGTGTAAGAATTATAGGCACTGCTGTGTCTCTAGCACTGACTTGTTCTCACTTTGAGACAGATACTAACAGACTCTTGTCTATGTATATCCACCATTATGTTAGGGAAGTTACCATAGAGCTCTCTAAAAGAGTTTGCTTCTTTTGTTACTTGGTTTTATGAGCTTTGAAATCAGATATATAATGGATGGATTGATAGATAGATGTATTGAGATCTAGGTATTTTATTAAATACTTGGACACAACCAAATAACAAGGCTACTGTCCTATCTTTTACCATATATAACTACTTTCACTTTTCTCAGCCTGTGAGGAAAACTTCACTATGTGACAAGTCCAAGTTCTAACTCTAACCATCTTATGTAATTATTGGCTTGACTGTAGGAATTCCAGAATCATCCTTAGACTGACACCCCTTACTCTCCTTATATTCTGTAAAAGCGTTTGCTATGATAATTCTGTATAATATTCAATTCCAAAATCTCATTGGTTCACAAGACACATTTATTTCCTGATCATGGATCTGTAGCTTAGCTGCAATGACTCAGTTCCAGGTAGTGTTCAGGTTCAAGTGATTTATCATCCTGGGACCCAGGGTAAAGGAACATCTCCTAACTATAATGAAGTGTTCTCACGCAGAGTGGGAGTATAACAGGGATGACGGAAACATACAATGCCTCTTAAATCTTCCCTTCAGGACTGCCTCTACTTAAAACTAGCACATTGCCACTCCCCCCACCCCACATTCCATTGGTCAAAGTAAATGATACAGTGAGCCCATCATCAGTGGGGTGGGAAAGTATACTCCTCCTATGATGGGGTGAGGGAGAAGAGTGAAGATTTTCTAAACAATGGTGAAATCTATTACATATTTTCTGCCCAAGACACTCCAGAAACATAATATCCTGCAGATTTTCAGGTGAGGACTGAGAACCACAGACAACTGGCAGATTTGAAACGATACTTTTCAACAAAGGCAAATAAGAAGATTTGGGAAGCTGTGTGAGCTTTGGTGAAGTTATGAAATGTTAAAAATTGAAGTGATCAGCGTACGTGTAAATGACTAAAACCTAGTCTTAGGCTGGTATCTTGATCTACTACCTCCACTCAATTTAATGTTTATTTTCTTCAGCATATAGCAATGGTATCTAACATATCCTAAGGAACAATCCAAACATAATAATTGGAATTCATTTCCTCAAAAGGTGATGCTCGTCCTAGGCATCTTTCTCAGAAGTGTGTTAGTTGATAGGACATGCGTACAGAGCTGAAGTTTAGTATGCCATTTATTGGCATTTTTATTTTTCCCTGCTTTAATTAAAGCTTTCACTGATGGTGAAATTATTGGTCCTGGAATGATCCTTGACAATGTCTGAAAAGAACGCTTAAACTCATTGTTATATGGTGCTTTTGCACTAGCTAGCAAGAAAAGAATAGCTATTACATAGCACACGACAACTAAATTTTTATTTGGTAACTGCCTCAAGGAATTGAACTCAGAAGATACTGAAATGTCCGTCGAGTCCTAGCTTGCTGACAATTTATCTTTTGCTTTTATTTTTAATGCAGACTACTACATCTATCACTTCATTATATTTTTTACATATAGATGGAAAAGAAACAATACTGTGCATTATCTCAATTTTGTTAGTAGAATTTTAAAATAGAGTTATTTTCACTTAAACAACAAGGTGGTGTTATTAAATTTTATTTTTTGTCATCGTGTACTGTTTTAGTTTTTAATAACAGGTGTTTTTGTTTATTAGTTTGGCTGGGTTTTTTTTGTTGTTGTTGTTACTGCCACTCCTTGTCAGGGTGCTAATTTCTCCTTTGGTGAGCTTAAAAGGTATTTCCTGGCTCAGAATTAAATTTAAAACTCTATCCAACTTCTAATTCCAAGTATATTATTATTAAATATTTCAGTGAATTTCTCTGAACTCTACATATTGTCTCTTGAGAATGGAACATTCAAAGCAAAGTTAGAGTTTGCTATTGGATTTGTAGTAAAGCAAAGCAGAATGACTATGGTTTAAAAAGATATATGGAACACCACCAAATTAAAAGTGTGAAGCTGCCAACCTCCTGCTCTCCTTTTCAGAAACACGTGCGGCAGGATTAGCTAAGCTACCATCACCTGACTGGTTTCTTCTAATTAAGGCAGAAGCCCTACAAGGCCACAAATGGCCATTTCTGTTAGGAAAACAGGAACAGAAAAGCTCCATCATATCTTCAGAACACTGACTGCCTTTGTGTTCCATTAAATTTGTTTGGAACCCCAGTTTTGGAACTCAGCATGACCTGAGAGCTTGCCTGACAAACCTACCCCTTGCTCAGGCTGCCTTGGCTGGTTTTCCTAAGATATCTTTAGTCAAAAAGAAAGGCAAGAACGTAAAGTATAAAGTAAAGAGTTCGGGCTGAGATTCTGACATTTCCGCTTTGCATATCCCTTTTTAGCAAACAAGTTGGGGCATGGCTCACAGCTGCAGAATCCAAATGTCTGCCTCAGACGGCTGTTTAATGTATGGGGTATAGAAAACAGATTCTAAGTTTGACTCTTAACTCTGCCAATATGTGATCTTTATCATGTAACTTATCTGTGCCTCAGAGTCCATGTTAATCGAAGCAATGTATTAATAGTATCCACTTTATAGAGCTGTGATGAGGATTCACTGAAATGATATATAGAGAAAGCATTTCACACAGTGTTCGAGTCATAGTAAGCAGTCAATAGATGATAACTTAGAAAGATTGTTAATTGAAATTTCCTTCCCATCTAGGAAGGAAAAACAAAACACAACAACAAAAATGTTTGTCTCTAAGTTATATATTTCACTTAATGAGAATCAAGTTGGTCAAGGTAAAGGGAGACAAATTATATTCTTGGTTGACCATTCTTTTTCCTTTTAGTATGCTGTTCATAACAACATGAGTGAACTATCTGGAAGGGGTTGCAGCTTGTAGGTGCTTCTATTCTGAAAAACACTAGCAGGACTAGAGCTATGCTGTTTAATAGAAATATTGTGTGAGCCACAGAGACTCACACTACATTTTAAATTACTTAGTAGCCACATTAAAAAGTAAAAAGGAACAGGTGAAGTTTATTTTAATAATATATTTTATTCATTCTAACATATCTAAAATATTGTAATTTCATGTAATTCATATAACTCATAAAAATTGAGATATTTTATATTTTTTCCCTCTTTAAAATCTAATATGTACTTTCCACTTATAGTACATCTCAATTCTGACCAGCGAGCCACATTGCAAGTGCTCAATAGGCATATATGGCTAACGGCTACCATATTGGACAGTGCAGGAGCGGAGGATGGGTGAGATGAGGCAGAAGACTTGGGGTGAGAAACGGGATATGAGCCTGTCCAGTGATATTCATGTAAATTTTGTGACCAAATACTTGGTAGGCTGACTGATATCAGAGGATCATTTTCAAGGCTACCATTTTCAAGGCCCCATTAACCAAAGATTTGGTATGTTTACTAAGAAGACTTGATCATCTTACTAAGACATTGATCAGTTGTAAGGCAGCATTGAGAATGTTTTTTGTTGCCTACTTAATAAAATTGTAACAGGTATAACAGTTCCCAACTGCTCACTTTTACCATGAAGGGTCTAATAAAAGGGGAAGACAGTTCCTTCAACATGGTTTATTAAAACTCCATTGTATTCTCTCCTAGCTTTATTTCAGCATTCTATTCAAAACATACCACTGAGGATGGCTTTGTAACTGAGCCTATGTACAATGTGCTGCATATAGGAATATTGATCGGTTTTATCTTGGTCTCTTAAGAATTGCACATTTTATTGTACTAATGCTTCTTACAGTAACTATCGCATTAAATCAGAAGTTTAACATTATGATTCATAAATAGCATGAAACTTGGTACCCATAAATCACAGCACTAAATTGGAAGTTTAAAGTTTAGATTTATAAACTAACATACTAAATCACAACTTTAAAATTTAGGATTCATTAATAAGAACTTTTATATGCATGATGTATAAATCAAAGCACTGTACCTGATTCTTGGAAGTTAATGCATGTAAATCAGAATTCTGAAAGTTAATATTAATAAATCAAGGAAACGCATTTTACTTGGTAAATTTCTTTTTTAATGGAATAGTTCCTACATTACATAATGGACACTATCTTCTGAAAAATATGAATCTCAAAACTTCCTTTGATAGCCATTTCTAGAACACCTTTCTTGTTTTATTTAAGCCCATTTCTTTTATGTGAGCATGGAAATATCTGATACGCTTGTTGTTCATAAAAACTCTCATATTCTTGGAAACGGTAATTAAGTCACACTACAGGTTTTCCATTTCTAGGCTAAAAATACCCACAAAACTTAGCCTTCCTCCTTAGGAGTTATTTTCTGCACCTTCGATCATTTTTAACAAGTGTCTACGAGTCCTTTTGAAGGTGACGTGAGCAAACCTGGACAAAATGTTCTTACATGGGTCCTATTAACACAGAGTGTGGTGGATGAATTACTTCTGGACCCTCATATGTCATGCCTGTTTATCACAGTCCATTTATATCTCACAGTCAAAACAACAGGAGCAGCTCTGAGTCTCCCATAGTAATGCTGTCATTGTGAGCTCAGAGGGAGAATTGCTTCAATGTCTTCATGCTTAGATACCCGGGACTTCTGAGTAGCCCAAAGAAAACTGGATTCTGTCTTTTCCTTTCCATTAAAATAGCTCTTATTAAAGTTACTAAAGACCACCATGCTGCTGAAGACCAAAAACCATGTTGAGTTCTTATCTCAACATGAATATTCATCAACAGTTGGCACCGTTCTTCCCTACATCATCAGTATCTGTGACACCTCCTTTCTCCTACCTCTCCAGTAGCTCCTTCTAGTCTCCTTTACAGCATCGCCTATCCTAAGACCTCTTAACTTAAATGTTCACATAGTTCTCTCCTTAAGCATCTTATTTTCTCACTCCATACATCTCACCTTTTCCCACAGGATCCACCACCAGTTAGATGTTGATTATTTACAGAGCTATTTTGTAAGAGCAAGAAATATTTACTAGATATTTCTTTCTTGATGTACTACTAGCCTCTCTAAATCTACATGCTCAAAATGGGATTCCTTATTTCTTTTGCCAAAGCAACTTCTCTTTTTTCCATCCTACCACCAATCCTGAAGTCTAATCAGCTAAGACTTTTCTGAGATTTCTTACATCCATTACACTCCTACAGCCACTGTTTTAGTTTAGGTCCCATTAATTCTTCTTTGGACTGTTCTGTAGTTTCCTAACTGCTACTTAGCATTCCAGAATGGAAATCTGATCATATAACTCCCTTGTTTAGACATTTCCACTTCCATTCCATGCTTCTTATATAGATGGTCCTTCTTATAGATGGTCCTGATGATGCATCTGCTTCTACCTTCTCAATTCTATCTCTGCCTCCCATCATATTCTACACTTTAAATGAGTGGTTCTCAATCTGGGGAATTTTGCACTCCCCAGGAAATTTGCAGGGAACATTTGGCAATGTCTGAAGACATTTTTGGTTGTCCCTACTAGGGGTGGTGGTGCTACTGGCATCTAGTGGATAGAGGCCACGGATGTTGCTAAACATCCTTCAGTGTACAGGATAGGCCCCCACAACAAATAATTATCCAGTCTCAAATGTCAATAGTGCAGAGGTTCAGAAACCCTGCTTTAGACAAACTAAGTATGCATATTTCACCAAGAGAATGGAACTGCCATGTGGATCTGAGCCTTTAAATATGCCGTATATATGCTGTGTCCTTTGGCTGAAATGCCCTTTTCTCATTTACACTCAGGCCCAGTAATCTTCATCCTGCAAGCCCCAGTTCATTGTCTCCTCTGTGAAGGGGTTTGCTCCTCCTTCCAAGCATCAGTGACCTACGAACACGGTTTTGTGGAAGTAACATGCATGAAATTCAGAGTCAGAATGACATTGGTTTGAAATATGACTCCACCTTACTACTGGTGTGTAGTTGGGCAAATTAACCTCTTTGAATCCCAGCTCCTTCTTCTGAGAATTATGAATAGAAAATACCAAACCCACAAGTTTAATCATCAGGATTTAATCAGATATTGATGCAAAGGAAATTTGTCACCCCACTGACCACTAATATTAACTTGGCTGGTTTTACAGGTTATCACCTACACAGTCAGTGAAAAGGAAGGATCATCTCACATAAAGAATGTACATTCTCCTATAAAGGGAATACAAATAACTGGGATCTCCAACTAGACCCTCCTAAGATGCTTTCAAGGTCTATTTGCAGGTAAATATAAAACAAGAGAACTAATAGCAAAATGTGTCTAATATCTGTCATAAGCTGCACTTGGATAATTGGGTTATTCCAGCAAAGGAACTGTATGGATACATTTACTTTTGGAAATATGCTAGTTTATGCGGGTTATATAATGAAACATGAGAATTTGCAGTTCACTTGGAAACACAGGACTAGAATTCAAAAATAAGGAGAAAATAGAACATTATAGCTTATAATCAACTAGTAAAATGATAGCACAGAAAAGTACTATACACTTTTCTATACAATTTTTTTAAGTAGTGAAAAGGTAGTACTTGCAACTAGTGTATGAAATGGAATATAGTGTAGCCATCATTATGTATGTAGTATGTGTGTGTGTGCGCGTGTATTTCCACTTTTTCCTTTCTTCTCCAAAAGACTTCTTTTTCAGCTAATTTTTTAGCATGGAAAATGCAATATGCACACTCTAGAGCATTCTTATTTACCAGGGTTACAAATATTTGAAATAATTCTCAACAATGTGATCATGATTAATTCTTCCACTGGAGCTCCCACAACAAATGTTTACTTGAGAATTTTTTGAAGCTGTTTTTTTTTAAACTTGTGATGAATTCAACATTACAGTAAGCAGAGCCATCCTGTCTGCTGTAATGCTCTTGCATCATCCAAGCTATTCCCAGAGGAAATAATGGGTGAAAGGAAAACCAAGTAAAAGATAACTTATATCAGATCTACTGTAAAAGGCTTTTCTGACATCAAGGGCATATGCAGATTTCCTTGATAGCCTGACTCCATGTGATTTAGTTTAGTAATTTTCTTATTTCCCATCACTTATTTTCTCTAAGTAACTTGACATCTGAATATATACTTTTATACAAAAACATTACACATAGTATGAGGGAATACAGCATTGATACCATTTTGAACATATCACAAGGCATGCTTCTTGAGAGTCAAATAACATATTTGTGATTCTGAGAGAATCATTTGTTATAAAATTTGAAGAAGGATTAATTCTCATATATAGCTACTTTTTATTTTATATCAATTCAGTAATGAAACTTTAAAACGTGTAATATTATGTGAAAATGTCTGAAGCTGATTTTTATCTTTAAATGGCATTTATTATTACCAAATGAGAAAAAATTAAAACAATTTTCCCCCTGGAGATTTATGTCACTTAATAGAATCATATAGTCCAGAAAGCATCTCAAAATATAAATTTATATGCTTCAATATAAATTTATAAACAGCTTGTATGCCATAAACATTTAAAAATGAGAGGTGAATTGTAATCTAGGAGAAGAAATTAAACATTAGGACAAATGAACGGTTACTAGTTTAATACATAAGTGATCTCACAAACAGAAATGGGAAAAAATTACATTTGTAGAAATATTGTAAGGGGATATGAATAGGTAATTCAAAAAGAAACAAAATACAGATGGTCAATAATGTAAAAATAGTCTTAAGTTTATCAGTTATTAAATAAATTATAATCAAAGCAATGAAATCATTTATATACCTTCCATATGGTTCATTTTTTTAACGCAATGTTACTACCCAATATTGATGGGAATGTGAATAAAAGGGAGTGATAATTTTATATAGTTCTGGTTAGCATATAAATTAGTATAACTTTCTAGGGAGAAATTTGTCTTTAAAATGGTCATATCTTTTGACATAGAAAGTTCCTAGGAATTTTTTTTTAATAATTTTATTTATTTTTTCCCCCAAAGCTCCGGTAGATAGTTGTATGTCATAGCTGCACTTCCTTCTAGTTGCTGTATGTGGGACGCGGCCTCAGCATGGCTGGAGAAGTGGTGCCTCGGTGCGTGCCCGGGATCCAAACCCGGGCTGCCAGCAGGGGAGGGCACGCACTTAACCACTAAGCCACAGGGCCGGCCTCCTAGGAATTTATTTTAAGGAAATAACTATGACCACAAGATGTTCATTGCAGCATTATTTAGTATCCACAATCAGAACTTAAATATCCAAGAAAAGGGGGTGATTTGAATAAATTATGATATACTCATGAGAAGAACTATTATGCAGCCATGAAAAAGATATTCTAGAAATATATTTACTGATATAAGATGTGCATAACTCATGGTTGTACCAAAAAATAAACCCACATAGCTTCCAAGAAATGCACACCATGGTCTTGTATTAGAATCTTTTAGCCATAAGAGTTGCTTAAATTTGCATAGGTCATAAAATTTTATTATAATGTGTATCCAGAAAAATGAGGAGCCACAGAAAACCCTTCTCAACAGCTTCCTATTCAGGACTCATGAATAAACAAGACAATAGTCCTTCACAACTCAGGACAAGAAAGCAGCTCTGAGGAACCAGTTATTGCATCATCCCTCCAGAAGTACACACCTACTGTTCTCTTCTCTAATGATTCTGCCTTTCTTGCCTTCCCTCTCTCTTATTTCTATGTCTTAGTCATTATTTGTTTCTTTTTTTTATGTCCTCTTCTTTTACTGTTATTACTACTTTTGTGTGTGTGTCCCCAAGTGTGTATATTTGTGTGTCACAAACAAAACTCCCTACGCGAGAGGATCCTATTGAGCCTGGTAGTTAGCATCCAGTATGGCGTGCCCACACTGGGTAGAGTTCTTATGGCAGGCTACCTATTTAGATCCTGAGCCAGTCTTTGGCTAGTTATCTTTGGTTTCAGCATTGATTCATGATCCAATCAGTTTTGTCCAGGATACTGGAGTCACATGACACAAAGCATGGTGACATGCAGAAGAAGGTACTCTTTCTTGCTTTCCTCAAAAGGGAGTTATAGACCTGGAGGACACTTAGAACTAACTTTCTGTGATGAAATTATACAATCTATAACATAGAGCATTTTATTTTGTTATTATTAATGGTTCATTTTTTATATAAAACATATTCATTATCTGACTATAAAGAAAAACATCAGTAAAAGTAAGTTTTGTTTTATATTTTAAATCACTTGATCCAGTTTCCTGCCTAAAGGCTACTATATTCCTGTCAGTGATTATTTGTAAACATATGCCTCTTCAAAAACATCCACTCTGTCTCATGTATCATTCAATCAGCTATTCTCACTCTCCTTTCCATCCTGATTCCTGCAAAAACCGTGTAATTAATGCTTATTAATGTCAGTGACTTCTAAATCCTAAAACATTCTCTTTACCCACTTGCATCATGTTTCATTTCACCTTTCTCTAAAAACGTATGTGGATATTGCAGCTAAGTAATTACTTAGATTGTATGCAGAATCTTGTAGAACTCAGTTTTGAGGCCACATGAGCCAAGAGTACTTCGTCTTTTCAAAATTTAGTAGTGCTTTTCTATCTTAAATGTTTCTTCATTCTCAGAATCTTGGGCTTTCTAACTTGCTTCTTTCCTGGCCTCAACATTCTCTAAAAATTTTCTTATCTGTAGGGATATTGTTTAATGTCTTACTTAATGTCACCCTAGTTTTTTCTCATTTCTTAAGCCTGCTGTTATGGTTCATTTTCTTCCTGCTCTAGCACACAATGAGTAGTGTTTTTTTTTTTTTACTTGACCTTTTTATTCTATCATCAATTTGATCCTGTTCTTTACAGACTTTCCATAATTTAAGTCATGTGTATTAGTATCTACTCTATGCAAGACTTTCTACTAGAAACTCTGAGGCACACAGGTTCCAGTCCTTGCCCATTAATGGAGCGAAGGAATGTATATAATTATAATATGGGGAAAAGGGACAAGGAAGAGAACATATAGCTAAGGGCTGTACTAGAAATATCAGGAGCAAGTGGAAGAATTAGCGAGGGAGGCAGTGTAGGAAGAATCTGAGGAATACAAAAATCATTGATAAGGGATATTATATTTTTTTTATTTATAGCTCATGAACATAATAAGATAGATATTAAATAAATCACTTCGAATTGAAGTTCATTGAACAAGAAAAATGCAATATCAGGATGTCAGTAGGGGGAGAGGGTCTAGGAAATTGTTCATGAAGGAATGAGTCATGGCCAAATGCAGCAGAATGAAGACTAGGTAAGGACAGCTCCTAAAAGAAGCCATTAATTAAGAAGAAACTCTGGAATACCCATTCAGTAGAATGCAGATATACAAATGCCATGTTGCAAGCCAAAGGTTGGAAGGATTGTTACTCAAGCATCTGAGCATTTTGATAGTGAAAAGAGAGATGAAAACATGGAGGAGGGAGGAGATAAATTGCATGAGAATGCTCTAAGAATAAAAATGATGAATAGCAGAGTGACCAGGACCTCGAAGAAGTGTGTTGGACAGCTCAAAGTATGAACTGAGATTTTTGAAAAAAACACTATCAACACCAAAAACTTGAAGCAATATTCAAAATATGTATATAAACAAAAAATTAAGAATAGAAAGAGAAGGCTATTTTAAGAACCTTCAAATTTACTGTAAAATGAAAAACTTCATTGTTGGGAAAGGACAGTCTTTTAAACACATATTGTTCAGAAAACTGGATACCCACATGCAAAAGAATGAAGTTGGACCTTACACCATACAAAAATTAACTAGAAATGGACCAAAGACTTAAACATAAGAGCTAAAACTATAAATCTCTTGGAAGAAAACATAGGAGAAAAGCTTCATGACAGTGGGTTTGACAATGATTTCTTGGATATGACACCAAAAGCACAGGCAACAAAAGAAAATACAACAAATAGATAAATAGAACTATATCAAAATTAAAAACTTTTGATGGGAGAAATTGAAACCCTTGTGCACTGAGTGGGAATGTAAAATGGTGCAGCAATTATGGAAAATAGTATGGCAGTTCTTAAAACAACTAAACATAGAATTACCATATGATCCAGTAATTCCACTTCTAGGTATATACCCAAAATAATTACAAGTCGAGTCTCAAAAAGATATTTCTACTTCCATCTTCATAGCAGCATTATTCACAATAGCCAGAATGTGGAAGCAACTCAAGTGTCCATCCACTGATGAATGGATAAAGAAAATGTGGTATATACACACAATGGAATATTATTCAGCCTTAAAAAGGAAGGAAATTCTGACACATCTTACAACATGGATGAACCATGAGGACATTATGATAAGTGAAATAAGCCAGTTGCAAAAGGACAAATACTGTATGATTCCACTTACATGAGGCACTTGGCCAGTCAAATTCACAGAGACAGAATGTAGACAGGTAGTTGCCAGGGCCTTGGTAGGGGGGAAATGGGGAGTTGTTTTTAATGGTTATAGAGTTTCAGTTGGGGAAGGTGAAAAAGTTCTGGGGTTTGGTTGTACAATGTTGTGTATGGATTTAACATTACTGAACTGCACACTTAAAAATAGTTAAGATAGTAAATTTTATGTTATGTGTATTTTACCACAATTAAAAATAAAAGAAACATAAAAAATGGTTAAGATGGTAATTTGAATGTTATACATATTTTATCACATTAAACAAACAAACATAACTCATCATATCTTGGAAAGCCTTTATACCCTTCCTTAGCCACTGGCATTTTTACAATCCCATGAAGGTTCTAGGATCTTTCTTGTCTCCAGCCATTGCTCTTGTTCTCTCTGCCTGTAACCCTCTTCCCCTCAGTTCATCCTCTGGCTGTCTTCAAAGCTTTCAGGTTATTTTGTTTTGTGTGTGTGTGTGAGAAGATCAGCCCTGTGCTAACATCTGTCAATCCTTCTCTTTTTTTGCTGAGGAAGACTGGCCCTGGGCTAACATCCATGCCCATCTTCTTCCACTTTATATGGGACGCCGCCACAGCATGGCCTGACAAGCAGTGCGTCGGTGCGCGCCCGGGATCCGAACCGGCAAACCCCGGGCCGCCACCGCGGAGTGCGCGCACTTAACCGCTTGGGCCACCAGGCTGGCCCTGCTTTCAGGTTATTTTACTTTCTCAGAGGAAAAAAAAAAAAAAAACTTTTCTTGACCATCCAAATCAAAATTAGGATCCCATATTTTGATGTTTTATCTTACCTCCTACATTTCCCTACAATAGTTTTAAGTATACATTTTGGGATGGTCATTTCTTACAGCCTATCTTCCCTGACAGACTGTAAATTCCTTGAGGACAGGAACCATAGTCTGCTCAATACACAGCTGTATCCTCAACAGCTGGGAACTTGCCTAGCATAGAGTTAGTTTTCAGCAAATATGTTTAATGAGTAAGGGAAGCTAGTTGTTAATAAAACATATTTAATACTTAGGGTAAATATAGTTAAATAATTTATTGTCAATGCTGATGGCATCCTAGAAAAGTGTTAGTAACATTTGAAGAATAAAAGTGAGAACAATAGGGTTAATTGGTAGTTGTCATTTATTCCCATTCCCTTCATATACCTTCATACATCACAATGTAGAAAGCTAAAATTTCATTTTTATATTCTCTTCAAGCTAGGTCTCTGAATGGTAATTAGGTTCCACCAGTGAGACCCACTCTGAGGATCAAATGGCTTGGAGTCCATCTTCCTGCTATAACTGCTGTCACTGCTTTCAAAGCATTCATAAAGATATGTCTGTTTGTGGCCTGACGCAGGGTCCTGGTGACAAGTCATTAACTCGTGGGTATGAGAGGCAGATGTGACACAGCATGTATAGTGCCAAGAGTATCTTCCTTATCTTTGGAGCTCAGCTATGGTGAGTGCAGTGGCAGGCTACTGACTTTCATCTCTCCATTTTTAAGCACCTAAGTCCCTATATTAAATCCCTTTCTGCTTAAAATACTTAGAACGGTAAGTTCACTGCATTGAACCTAGAAAGATCCACATAAAGTTTTGAAAAGACTAGAACTGGAAAAATGGTAAGTTTTCATATTATTGACATATAGCTTTAAGCTCCAGCCATGGCAAAATTCTGAGACAATAACTAAATGAGGAAGTTGTGATCATTTTAAATGGAACAAAAGTGATCACGCAAAGCTAGCACAGAATCATTAAATGAATGTCATGGCAAGCTAACATTGTTTCTTGATGGAGACTTGACACTAGAAAAATCAGTACAATCCCATACTCACAGTGTACTTGGATCTCAGTGAGCATAACAAAAATCCCTCATGTAACCTCTGAGAATCCTTTCCCGGATCACTCAAGTATACTTGATAACTGTCCTCTATGCTCCTATATCATTTTGTTTATTCTTATATGATGGATAATTGTTACCACATTAGTTTGCAGTTACATTTTCACATATCTATCTCCCATCTCTCTACATTTGGAGCTTCTGAGTGTCAATAAGCATATATTATTTTTCCATAAAGCCCTAAGACCTAGTACAATGCTTGTCATACTGTAGGTGTGTTCAATAAATTTGAATATTTGATATTGAATTATGACATAGCTAGGTAAACTCCAATAAATGATTGAAAAACATTAACTTCAAATGCACTGATTAGTGGATATATATTAACTGGAGAGAGGTCTCAATCAGAATCACCCCAGACTTTTTCACTCTGATTGAGTAATTTTTTAATCCTAGAAAGAAGTGTTGCCTTATCTTGTGCCAGTGTGTCATGATGTATTAAATTGGTACAGTGTCATTTTTTATTCTGCTTTGCAATTGAGCTCATCATTTTGTTTGGATGGTGTTCAGCCTCATCAACTAGATTTATAAATTTCTTAAAGATTCAGGCTTTATCCACCTCTTTCCCTCTGCCCACTTCATTAACTTCAGTGCTGTGCCCACAATGGCTGTGCAGTGGGCCCTTTTTACATGACCATTTTCTTGTAACTGGTTCCCTCCTTCTTAGCTGATTCCTCTGCTGGCCTCCAAGCCTCCATGGCAGGTCTTTTTTCAATTTAAGAATTAGTAGATCAACGGAGGCTATTGTGTGTTGCCTCTCACTTCATCATTTAGAATAAACTGACTTTTTTTTTGGACAACACCCATATACTTAAGACACCCACATATTTGGAGTAAATCACTGTAAATAGGCAATCAGGAGAAAACAACAGCCTGTAGAACACATTACCAAGGAGTAGCAGGCAGCCAAGTTGATCGTAACTGGGCTACTAGCCACCAATTTAAAGCTTTCAGCTGAACACACTTTCACCACACACAAGTCTGTTTTTCTGTACAACATAAATGGAAGGGGACAAAACACTGCTGCTCTAAGTTATATTGAATTGCTATTTTTAAACACAATCCTGGCTTTGAGTAGGTAAACATGCCTTGGAAAATGCATATCCAAAAAAAAAAAAAAGAAGGATGCTAAAAATAAGAGAATGTACATAAATAAACATGAAAAGGGGTCTTATTTGTAAATTACTTCCACCACCACCATCACCCTCTACCTCTTAGCATAAGGTTAACTTGCAACTAATTGGCTCTGGACGTATTAGAATCAGTCCTTAGATAATGCTACTGAATGTTTTCTCTGTTGTTTAGTCTCTAATAACACTCTCTGACAAAGGGAAGGCAAACAACTACATTCTACTTCATTTGAATGCTGGAGAGTCTTTTTAAATTTTGATATTTTAAGTTCCAAACTGAAAATAAGCATTTTCCAAGAAAAAAACTATTTTGGAGGTGAGTTATTGAGAGTGTTCTATTCTACTAATGATATTCTACCACAGAGCAATGAATGTGAGCTTATAATCATAAAAATACTTGATGATGCCTTTTTATCCAAATATCCCAGAGCATTAAAGAAAATTAAAACTCCATCCATTTGCATACTGCTTTTGATAGGGAATAAAATAAACAAACAGGCAGAAAATTGTTTAAGGAGTTTCTGTGCAATTCATAGTATCAAAATCATCGACAAAAATATTTCTGATTCCCTGCCACCAAATCTAACTCATCATGTCATTTTCCATTAAAAACTTACATGCAACCTAAAACCTATATCCTGCCTTTAATCATCAGCCCACTATGTCCATTTTGCAATTTAAGAAAAATCCTTTGTAAATACCACTTCGTTCTTATCCCTTTTTCCATCCCTCTACTCCCAGAATTTCAAAACCTTCTCCTAAGATGTACCTTCCTGGGCTTTACATAAAAAACCTTGAGAGATTTCAAAGAAGCAGTTCCACATTCTCCCCATGCACAAATAAAATCTTTTTAAATTAACGGAAAGATCTACATCGTTGGAGAGAAGAAAGAGTGACAAAGGAAGGTCAATGCTGTGGTCTGGGAGCCAGGCGGCCCTGGCCCTGATCCAAAGAGACTTGCATTTTTGTTTTGTTTTGTTTTGTTTCCAGCCCATCAATCCACAGAAAAGAGGTAGAAAAACCTCCTTCTCCCAGACAGGATGCATTCCTGGAGTTCTACTTACCTATGGTGCCTAGAACTGGGAGACTTGCAAAACACCAAGGCCCGAGATAACTACCAAGAGTTACTTTACCTTAAGAACAGCTCTGAAGATTTGAGAGCTAATCACGAAGCTCTTTCAGTCTCTTCAATGAGACCAGTTGTTCCCTTCAGCTCTTCTCTCAGCCCTTGCTACATCAAGTGTTGTCTACCAGCGTTGGCATCACCTGGGATCTTGTTAGAAATGGCCTAACCTCTGACCTCTAAATCAGAAACGGCATTTTAACAAGATCCCCAGGTGGTCCAAATGCACATTAAAGTCGGAGCAGCACTGGGCTCAAAGTGTGTACAGCTTCTGACTACAAGATTTGGCAAAAGACGAGAAGATGATATTTGAAGAACTTTTTAGCTCTGAGAGATTTTGGCTCTCTACAGTCTAGCTTTAAATTGTGGCAAAGATCTACAATATTTAAAAAGTTTTTGGCTTCTCAATTCTAGACATAGAGATTTTAGCTTTCATTTTCTTTTTACTTTTTTCCTTTTATTTTGACAAAATGTCACCTTTGTTACTGATAAGTCTTCAGCCAATGTGGCTGAGGTGTGAGGGCCAAATGGGCTTGTTAGGTCTTCTGGCCCTGCTTCTAACTTTTAATTCCCTCTTCTCCAATTCAGACTTTTGGACAATAGTTGTAAGGAAAGAAATCAGAGCAGACACACCAAGGAACACAGCCTCACATGACAGAAGGAAAGACGACAGAATCCCTAGTCCTTACAGGCATCTAATCAATTACCTCAATGAATTTAAGAAACATGGAGTAAAAGTGCAATCCTCAACCAGTGGGGAGAAAGGGGTGTGGGGCATGGGGCTGGAAGTGTTACCCTGGGAAGGCCCTTCCAGTTGAGGTTCCTAATGTCTTTTAGGATATCTTCCTCATTTTTTTTTATCATTTGTCAATCTGTACATTTGAATGTACAAAAATCCAGTTTCTACCAGACATTATTAAGAATTATAAAATCATTTTTACTTAGAAATGTGTTGGGAACATACACACACACATGCACGCACACACATATGCCTAAGTTTCATGGAGTTTAAAACATCTCTTGCCTGTATCAGAAAAACTGTCCTTTCCTGACATGAAGAAAAGGATTCCCACGGGGAATTTCTTGCCTACAGAAAGGGACACGCTGCAGAGGTTTTATCGCTAGTGGCTAAACCAACACCATTCCAATATATAAGAAGAGGGATGACCTGCAGATCTGGGATCTTAACAGTGGAGATATTTTTACATATAGTTCAATACTTGAAGTAAACGCAAAACATAGCTGACTACAGAGAAGTGTCGAAAGCTCATCATTTATACTCAAGTAAGCCAATTGCAGCATTCTGCACCAGCACCCAATTCTGAATGCTTTTCACCTAGATATCCTTCTGCAATTCAGCTTAAATGGTAGAAAATTAAGGACACATGAGGCGAGAATGCCAAAGAGATGATCAGAAATCCGTGATGACCAATAGGTCAAATTATACCAAAAATTTTGTTTCTCAGTAAAACATATTTTTAGATAAACAAATATTTATGCCATACTAAACATATATGCACTCTTTTAGAAAGTGAAGAGTTTGTTTACAAGAAAACCTTCTGAAGTGGAATCATATGTTTTGATCTTCGCAGGATAAAAAATTAAAAACATTAAAATGTTGCCTTAAGGCCCTAAAGACAGCCATATGCTTTTGCATACATTTTCACAACTCAGCAGCTGCTCACTGAACCTCTTCCATTTCAAGTTTTCCTGTTGACCACTCTCTTCTGCAAGGCTTCTGTGACTGCCGGATGGAAATATTTATGAAAACACTGGGGCAGCCAGGATCGTCCAAGTGTTTTCAAAATGTTTGCTTGGCAAAGAGTTGCTGGCAGGCAAAATGTGCTCCTAGAAGGGTTTCAGTAAGTGTTTATGCCTCCTCAGTGTATTCCATTTGTCAATGTGGGCAGAGACCTCAACTGTGATCTCTAGAAGCTTTAAATGAAGAAGCTGAAATTCACTTTGCCTTAGAGAGGCTTCACACCTGCCAATCCTACCCCTTCCAAATCATTTTAATATATTCATGGGCAAGCTCCCTTCTTAACCACCTCTATAATCACAGACACAAACTGAGAAACTCGAGGCTCCCAATGATCTCCCGGAAAGAAATCAGCGAATTTGTTTCAGCAGAGTTGTTTCTTGAATGCTTGGCTTAGAACTTTAAGTGCTAAGAAGGATGACGAGGTAGATGGGGAGATGTGGGAATTTTCAGACAAGAGAGAAAGATGTAGAAGAACTGGAGAGGATGATGCATTCAAGGAACAGTAGTAATATGCTGACGACTATTAGAACATTGGCCATCGGAGGAGTGAGGCAGGGGATTAGGCCAGAAAAGTAGGCAAGACCCACATCATAAAGAACTTTCTAAATCATATGCAGAAAGTTGCAGAATCATAGAAGTGATTTAAGCAGCTCTCTGGTATGATTTGATTTTTATTTTTAAAAGACCATTTGCTGCAAAAGTGTCTGAAGCCATATTGTAAACTGGAGCAACACTGAACTTGAACCAAATAGGAAGGGATTGGAAAGTTTGAGCAAAGAGTGACAATGTTATATAAATGGAATCATACAACACGCAACCTTTTGAGACTGGCCTCTTCTAGTCAGCATAATGATTATGAAATTCATCCAAGTTGTTACTTGTATCAATAGTTGCATCCTTTTTATTACAGAGTATGATTTCATTGTATGAATGTACCACAATTTGTTTATCCATTTACCTATCAAAGGGCATTTGGGTTGCTTCCAGTTTTTGGAGATTATGAATAGAGCTGCTTTAAACATTATGCACAGATGGAACTGTTTTGTTTTCTGATTATGGTGGTGGTTACACAAATCTATATATGGGTTAAAATTTATAGAACTATAGACCATAAATGTTAATTTTACTGCATGTTAAATTTAAAAATAAAATTTTAAAAAGTGATAACGAACTGAACTAAGAAAGTGGCAATGCAACTAGAGAAGAAAGATTTGAGATAGTTCCAAGGTTGATTCAACAGATTAAGTTTTACTAGGAGACAGAAATTTCAAGGGACTAGACATCAGCAATTTCAGGGACAATAGTGAGCCTCATCCACGCATTCATCATCGGTTTTCTGGATTTGATGAGATCTTAAGAAGAAGAAGAACGATAAAAATTAAGTAAATAAAAACTAACCCAGATGGCTCTTGGGGAGTTGGTGTTGCTATTGTCAATGCTTCCTGGGAGAAACACCTTCACGCTTGATCAAGTCACAGCTGCCACACTAACCCATCTGGACTCTGGAACTTGCATGACACAAGCCCACTAACTTCTTTTAGTCTAATAGGCATCCACATATGTGCCTACACCATTGTTTCTTTAAAAAAAAAATAACACCTGGATAAAGAAACAGAAAGGAAAGATCTTATGTAGAAAAGGCAGCATGCAGCATATGGTCTTTTGTGTCCTTAGCTAAGCTGTGTTAGAAAGAGTTCAGGAAAGTCTTGAGATACCACTCCATTATAATTCCACATGGATGAGGCTTGTTGAACCTGGAATCACACATTGAAAAAGCAATTTGGCAAAAACTTTTAGACACTTTGCCATTAAAATGTCAACGTAAGCGAAGGAGGAGGAGGCAAATTTCACTAGGTAAATAGCTAGGTATGCCGCCAAGTGAATTCGTTGATCAGATCTTTTCAAAACT
The DNA here is from genome assembly GCF_020826845.1 of Diceros bicornis minor. NCBI lineage: Eukaryota > Metazoa > Chordata > Mammalia > Perissodactyla > Rhinocerotidae > Diceros > Diceros bicornis. Next base: position 23,843,174 of record NC_080781.1, read on the forward strand.
AATAGCCAACAGTAGGTTATCAAAAGCTTGTCAGCCTATGGGTATTACAGAGAAAGAGGAAATTATGAGATGGTCGCAGGGATGCCCAAATGCAAGAGCTTGGAAATGAAGTGAAAACCAAGATAAATGTTTCTCCAAGACTGGCTGTGTGGTACATTGATTGCAAAATATCTCAAATTCTTTACTTCTCTCTATATCCACCCTTTACAATATGGCTTTGCAGTTTCTCCCATTAAGAAGTGAAATCTATTTCACTAACCACTAAAACCTGGAAAGCCTTTACTTACAAAGCTATAGTACCCAAAACAGCATGGTACTGGCACAAAAACAGACACACAGATCAATGGAACAGAATCAAGAGCCCAGAAATAAACCCACACATCTATGGACAGCTAATTTTCAACAAGGGAGCCATGAACATATAATGGAGAAAGGAAAGTCTCTTCAACAAACGGTGTTAGGAAAACTGGACAGCCACATGCAAAAGAATGAAAGTAGACCATTATCTTACACCATACACAAAAATTAACTCAAAACGGATTAAAGACTTGAATGTAAGATCTGAAGCCATAACACTTCTAGAAGAAAACATAGGCAGTACACTCTTTGACATCAGTCTTAGCAACATATTTTCGAGTACCATGTCTGACTGGGCAAGAGAAACAAAAGAAAAAAAAACAAATGGGACTACATCAAACTAAAAAACTTCTGCACAGCAAAGGAAACCATGAACAAAATGAAAAGACAACCTAAGAATTGGGAGAAGATATTTTCAAACCATATATCTGATAAAGGGTTAATATCCAAAATATATAAAGAACTCATGCATCTCAACAACAAAAAAAACTAACAACCAAATTAAAAAATGGGCAAAAGATCTGAACAGATATTTTTCTAAAGAAGATATACAGATGGCCAACAGACACATGAAAAGATGTTCAACATCACTAATTATTAGGGAAATGCAAATCCAAACTACAATGAGATATCACCTCACGCCTGTCAGAATGGCTATAATTAACAAGACAAAAAATAACAAATGTTGGAGAGGATGTGGAGAAAAGGGAACTCTTACACGCTGCTGGTGGGAGTGCAAACTGGTGCAGCCACTCTGGAAAACAGTATGGAGATTCCTCAAAAAATTAAGAATAGAACTACCATACGATCCAGCTATTCCACTTCTGGGTGTTTATCCAAAGCACCTGAAAACATGAATGCACAAAGATACATGCGCCCTTATGTCCATTGCAGCTTTATTCACAATAGCCAAGGCTTGGAAACATCTTAAGTGCCCATCAAGGGACGAATGGATAAAGAAGATGTGGTATATATACACACAGTAGAATACTACTCAGCTATAAAAAAAGATGAAATCTTGCCATTTGCGACAACATGGATGGACCTTGAGGGTATTATGCTAAGTGAAATAAGTCAGATGGAGAAAGTCAAACACCATATGATCTCACTCATAAATAGAAGATAAAAACAACAACAACAACAAACAGATACAGAGATTAGATTGGTGGTTGCCAGAGAGGAAGGGGGGGAGGGAGGAGGGCAAGAGGGGTTACTGGGCACATGTGTGTGGTGACGGATTGTAATTAGTCTTTGGGTGGTGAACATGATGTATTCTACACAGAAATCGAAATATAATGATGTACACCTGAAATTTATACAATGTTATGAACCAATGTTACCTCAAAAAAAAAAATAACCTGGAAAGATTTGTGATCTGTTTTGGCCGACAGAATCTGGTGTACATGACACTGTGTCATTTCTGAGCCTAAGCCTCAAGAGGTCAAGCATCCTTTCTTGTCCTCTCTCTTGGAAATCTGTCCACATGCTGTATGGGCAAGCTTAGGCTAGCTCTTCTGGGGAGCATGTGGAGCAGAGATGAATCTTCCTTTTTCAGCTAAGATCTCCCTAGACCAGCCAGTATACAGCAGATCTGGCAATGTGACCTGAGATGCATGAGTAAGCCCATCTGAGATCAGCCAATCCCAGACCAGATCTGCAGAACCCTACAGCTGATCCAAAGACTTGTGAGCTATATAAATCCTTGTTATTCTAAGTCGCTATGATTTAGGGTGGTTTATTACATAATGTTAGCTAACATACAGACCTCAAATGACTTCATCTCTACCTGTATTAGTTTCTTGTTGCCACTGTAACAAATTACCACAAACTTAGTGGTTTAAAACAACACAAATTTATTCTTACAGTTCTGTATGGCAGAAGTCTGAAGTCAGTTTCACTGAGCTAAACTCGAGGTGTTGGCAGGGCTGGTCCCTTGTGGAGGCTCTATGGGAAAATCTATTTCCTTGCCTTTTTCAACTTCTAGTGGCTGCCTGTATTCATTGGACTGTGGCCCCTTCCTCCATCTTCAAAGCACATCACTCCAATCTCTGCTTCCATCATCACATCACCTTGTCCTCTGAATCTGACTCCTCCTGTGTCCTTCTGATAAATACTCATGTGAGTACATCAGGCCCATCTTGACACTCCAAGATGCACGCCCCCCCCAATCTCAAAGTCAATAACTTAATCAGATCTGCAAAGTCCCTTTTGCCACATAAGGTAACATATTCAGATTCTGGAGATTAGGACATGGACATATTTGAAGACCATTATTCAGGCTCCACATTAACTTTTCCTTAAAGCCACTAAAGCCATAGCTTTTCCTCTTTTAAATTAGTGGTAGAAAGTTCACATATGGGAAGAAAAATGAATACCAAGTTCATTTATAACAAGACAGGGGGAAAGGAACGATTATAACATCAGATTTAGTTGGAAGAAAAGTCAACTTAATAACAATAATTACTACTTATTGACCTCCTACTACAATCTGGAAACTGTGTGAGGCATTTTACACTCAATTTTCATAATTATTAAAGTCTTTCAAAGTAGTTTCTTGCCTACCTGAGGCCAAGTCGAGGCTGAGAAATTTAAACAACTTGCCTGTAGCTTCTAAGTGGCTGAGCTGGGATGTGACCTCAGCTCTTTCTGCCTCCAAAGTCCATCTCTTACTCCTTGATACTGGTCCCTCAACTTGCAAATCTAATAGTCTACAGGCAAGAATTATACAACAGAAATTTCTCGAGGCAAGGATGAGAAACATTCTCTAGTTCTAGGGTAGTGAGGACGCTACTATAGCTTAATATAACTAGAAGTCAAATGCTTAAGTCAGTTTTTTTTTCTTTTTTTTTGTGAGGAGGTTCAGCCCTGAGCTAACATCTGATGCCAATCCTCCTCTCTTTTTTTTCGCTGAGGAAGATTGCCCCTGAGCTAACATCCATGCCCATCTTCCTCCACTTTATATGGGACGCCGCCACAGCATGGCTTGATAAGCGGTGTGTTGGTGTGCAGTGGGATCCGAAGCCGCGAACCCTCGGGCCACCGAAGCAGAGCACGCACACTTAACCGCTTGTGCCACCTGGCCGGCCCCTGCTTAAGTCAGTTTTTAATGTTTCTGGATTTTAGCTTAATAATCTATCAGTAACTAAAAGCTCTTCTTCTGATATTTTGGAACAAGCTTTCAAATTTGACTCCTGGCAGAACTTGTTTTAATTGTCCTAGGAATCATATTTATTCTTATTATAAAATTGCACTCAGCTTAATTTATTTTTACTTTGGCCTAATTTTTGTTCAGGCAACAAAATTCTAAGTTTGGGTTACTTTACAATTTCTCCGAATTTTTTACTTTGAGAAGTAAATTTGAAGAGTCTTTTTGTTAATGAGGAAAAACTGCTGCTCTGCTGAAAAACATTTCATTTGTAACTGAAAAGTTAAAAGCTGTTCTGACTGGGTATATGTCAGTGGCAAGGAACACAAAGTGCAAGTGCATGGTTAAATGAAAACAATTTAAATATGTGCATACTAAATGCACCCTTCTTTGAAATATTTATTAATAAAATATTCATGCATGATTGTTACCAAAAATTTGACTTCAGTGTATTCTTAAGACTTTAAGCTATTCTGGAACTTTACAAGATCACTATAAGGGGAGAGGGTACCTTCTGTTACATTGCAAACTCAAGCCCACTGATTTGTTTTGTGGTAGGGTCAAGTTTTTTCATATCTATTGTATTAGTTTGCTAGAGCTACCATAACAAAGTACCACATTGGGTGATTTAAACACCAAAAATTTATTGTCTCACTGTTCTGGAGTCTAATAAAAGTCTAAGATCAAGGTGTTGGCAGGGTCGGTTCCTTCTGAGGCATGTGAGGGAGAATCTGTTCCATACCTCTACTCTAGCTTCTGATGGTTTGCTGGCAAACTTTGGCATTCCTTGGTTTGTAGACACATCACCCCAATCTCTGCTTTTATGTTCACATGACATTTCCCCTGTGTGCGTGTCTGTATCCAAATTTCCCCTTCTTATAAGGACACCAGTCATACTGGAGTAGGGACCCACTCTACTCCAGTATGACTCATCTCAACTAATGACATCTGCATCTACCCCATATCCAAATAAGGTTACATTTTGAGGTACTGGGACTTCAACATATGAATTGGGGGGGGGGATACAATTCAACCTGTAACATTTGGTGATAAATAAGTTTCAAAGCTGAAGCTTGAGTGTAGCTTTAAAAAAGCAATCAGAAATAAACATGGACCTACCATAATGCTGAGAAAAAACCGTGCTGCAGTTGAAAAGGGAAGGGACATTTCAGAAACAAAAGGTTTTAATTTGGTCACAGAAGGAATCGAAGAAGTTTGAAGCTGGAATTCCAAAACATTTTTATGATTTAACCGGGATGTAAATTTATAAATTTTGTGGCCCTAGGTTTCATACAGGGTAGATAGTATATCCATCCAAACAAAGATGAGAATTAGTAATGAAGAACAGCATAGTGGCAGAGATAAAGTAATATTAGAATGATTGGCTCATATATTTATAGTCTATCCTTCAACTTCTATTTCCTCAAAAATCTATAGCTACCTGCCTATTTTAATCATTAACAAATCTCCCACCAATTCACAGTACTAAATGCAATAATAGAAAAGCTTCAAGATGTGGGAGCTTCATAGAAGAAAAGAATCTCTGAAAGAGACATGAAAAGCTATCTAGTTCAAACTTCCTCCACTTGCCAAAATCCCCTTAGAGCACCAGTGACAGTGTTAGCCACCTCTGCTAACGTTCCTCCAAAGCTGATTACCGTCAAAGACAAGCCATTTTATTTGTAACAGTTCTTATTCTACTTAGCAAAAATCTACATCTTTATAAATGTACTCACTGGAACTTCCACTGCACTCTGGAACAAGTTAGAGCAAATTAATTCATGTTCCACACAGCAACTCATAAAACATTTGAAAACAATGGGCATATGCCTATAAGCTTTCTCTTTTAGAGTTAAGCCTCCTCACTCTCCCCTCTCCATAATGTTCCATTTGATAATATTCCAAGAGCATCTCCCCAGTGCACCATATATGAGACTGTCACTACCATTGACTGTTTACTCTTCATCAATGCACAGCAAGATTGAAATAGCTATTGCATACATTAGATCATATTCTTGGCTTAATGTAATATATATTAGAGAAAAGAAATGTCAACTTAAAGAATAGTTACAATTTAATCTGGGAGCTCTAAAGTTGGAAAAATTGCAATTTAGGTGTTCTGGTCTTTTCTTTGGAAGATTACATTCATAAGACTTTTGGAGAAGATTCATTTGGAAGGTGGGAAATATAACAAAGGTACTACTAAATTGCTCGGCATAACCACGTAGCAGAAATTTGGAACTAGTCCTTTAGCAGTTCAAGAGGGAGATCATTAAGCCTGCTGTGGAAAGATAACTAAGGTTAAGAAAAAACAAAATCAAAAACAAAACTCTAGGGGCTGGCCCCATGGCGTAGCGGTTAAGTGCGTGTGCTCCGCTGCTGGTGGCCCGGGTTCGGATCCTGGGCGCGCACCGACAAACCACGTGTCAGGCCACGCTGTGGCGGCATCCCACATAAAGTGGAGGAGGATTGGCAGATGTTAGCTCAGGGCCAGTCTTCCTCAGCAAAAGGAGGAGGATTGGCAGGTGTTAGCTCAGGGCTGAGCTTCCTCACAAAAAAACAAAACAAAACAAAACTCTAAAATCAACTGGAAATGCTGGCTATCACAATAACAAAAAAGTTAATGCGTTAGTTGATCTCAAGAAAAAGAAAGAGTAATCCTCCATCCCAGTTGTCAAAATTGAAGAAGGAAATGATAGTGCTAATTTTTTCAGGTGTTATTGCTGCTGCTATTCTGAGAAAGGGTGGTTGGATGCAAAAACCAAGGTCTTTGGTTCTTATGTCACATAGGAGATGAAATGCAGGACTTGTATGAGACAGGAAGTTGGATAAGGCCCTAGGAAATATCAAGGACACCCAGAAATCTGCATCCTCCGTTAAAGTGAGTACTGGGGGAGGTGGGGAGGTGGAAAACTAACCAGCAAGGAAACTTTTGGCTCTCTACTGGGTGCTACAAAAATATCGCCTCTAAAAAGTCAAAACCTGTTCCTTGGGCCAATACAGATTTGGAAAACTAAAAATAAAGCTTAAGTTTAAAATGTTTTGATATCAAAAATATGGTCAATTAAATGTGCATGTTTGTGTTCAAAAGCAAATTAGACTCAGCTGAAGAGATAACTAGTAATCTGGATGATAGGTGTGGGAAATAACTGCTCAAAATACCACAGAGAGAAATAAAGAGATGGAAAATAGAACAGAAAGTTTAGGAGCAACTGGGGATAAAATGTGAGTCCAATATATTTTTAGTATATGTTCCTGAAGGAGAAAAGAGTAGAGAGAATGTACCTTAGGTGATATTAGAAATGAAAATGGCTGAGAGTGTTCCAGTATTGATTGACGATATTGATACTTAACAATGAGAAGCATAAGTCCTGAGCAGAATAAATAAAAATCGCTCCACAGTTATATGAATAATATGAAATTGCAGACCACCAATGAAAAATCTATATATCAATAGTTTGAGGATGAAGCTAAAAAGCACTTAAGGCACATTTTAAAAACTAAACACACGGGGCCGGCTCCGTGGCTTGGCGGTTGAGTGCGCGCGCTCCGCTGCTGGTGGCCTGGGTTCGGATCCCGGGCGCGCGCCGACGCACCGCTTCTCTGGCCATGCTGGGGCCGCGTCCCACGTGCAGCAACTGGAAGGGTGTGCAACTATGGCATACAACTGTCTGCTGGGGCTTTGGGGGAAAAAATAAAATAAATAAATAAAAAAAAAAAAAACTAAACACACAGATTAGAAAAGAAGAAATATCAAATAAACAGAACAAGGAAGTCAGGAGTTTGAAAAAACAAAAAGAAAGATGAACAAAAACTGAAAGAAGCCAATAAAATAAGCATTCACGAAAGAGAAAACCAACAGAAAAAATTAACAAAAACCAAAGTTGGCTATCTCAAGAGACTAAAAAGATAAAAAGCTCTGAAAAGGTTGATCAATTTGGGGGAAGGATGTGTGTGTGTGTGTGTGTGTGTGTGTGTGTGTGTGTATGAGAGAGATGATACACGCCCAATATTAAAAGTAAAAAAGAGGTCCAGCCCTGGTGGCCTAGTGGTTAAGTTTGGTACGCTCAGCTTCAGCGGCCCGGATTTGGTTCCCAAGTGAAAACCTGCACTGCTCATGTGTCAGTGCCCATGCTATGGTGGCAGCTCACATGCAGAAAGAGGAAGATTGGCAGTGGATGTTAGCTCCGGGTGAATCTTCCTCAGCAAAAATAAATAAATGAATAAAAAAGAATACATGACTGCAATAGTTATGGCAAAAATTTTTAGCATATTAGAGTATACTATGAACACAATCAACAGAGTGAAAAGGAAACCTCTGGAATGAGAGAAAATATTTGCAAATCATATATCTGATAAGGGGTTAATACGCAGAATATAACAAAGAACTCCTATAACTCAACAACAAAAAACAACGCAGTTAAAAAAATGGGCAAGGGACTTGAATAGACATTTCTCCAAAGATGATACACAAATGGCCAACAAGTATATGAAAAGATGCTCAATATCACTAATCATTAGGGAACTACAAACCAAAACCATAATAAGATACCATCTCACACCCACTAGGATGGCTACTATCAAAAAAAGAACAAAAACAACAACAAAAACACAGAAAATAACAAGTGTTAGTGAGGATGTGAAGAAATTGGAATCCTCGTGCACTGTTGGTAGGAATGTAAAATGATGCAGCCTCTATGGAAAACTGTATGGTAGTTCCTCAAAAAAAATAAAAAGAGAATTGCCATATGATCCATCAATTCCACCTCTGGATATATATCCAAAAGAACTGAAAGCAGGATCTCGAAGAGATATTTCCACAGCCAGATTCATAGAAGCACTATTCACAATAACCAAGAGGTGGAAGCAACCCAAGTGTCCCTCAACAGATATATGGATAAGCAAAATGTGGAATATACATACAATGAAATGTTATTCAGCCTTAAAAAGGAAGGAAATTCTGACACATGCTACAACATGGATGAACCTTGAGGACATTATTCTAAGAGAAATAGACCAGTCACTAAAAAATGAATATTGTATGATGCCACTTACATGAGCTATCCAGAGTAGTCAAATTCATAGAGACAGAAAGTAGAATGGTGGTTGCCAGGCACTAGGGAAGACGGGGAAGTAAGGGATTGCTTTTTAATGGGTATAGAGTTTTTGTCTTGCAAGATGAAAAAGTTCTGGAGATTGCACAACAATATGAATATACTTAACACTACTGAACTGTACACTTACACAATTACACTGGTATGTTTTATGTCATGCATTTTTTACAATAAAAATGATAACCAAAAAAGAGTATACCATGTACCTCTTTAAATCAACAAAGTCAAAATGTGAAAAATGGACAACTTTTTGGAAAAAAATGTAATGCACTAAAATCAGTTCAATAAGAAATTTTTAAAAATCTAAACAGATCTATAACTCTTAAAGAAATTGAATCACCAGTTAACCTAGTAGATAGGGAGCGGGAAACCAGCCTAGAAATTTTCACATGACAGTCTAACAAATCTTCAGGGACCATATCATTCTTATTTTACTTTTATTTTTATTTATTTATTCCTTCGGTGAGGAAGATTGGCCCTGAACTAACATCTGTGCCGATATTACTCTACTTTGTACGTGGGATGCCACCACAGCATGGCTTGATGAGTGGTGTGTAAGTCTCCAGGATCCAAACACAGGAACCCAAGGCCACCAAAGCAGAACCCGCAAACTTAACCACTACGCCACCAAGCTGGCCCCCAGATCATTCTTATTTTAGACAAACAGTTCCAAAGAATGGAAAAGAGAGAAATCACTCAAATCATTTTATCAAATGAGTATAACCTCCGTACCAAAATCATCCATAGAAATATGAGAAAGAAAAATTACAGACAAATCTTGCTTATAAACTAGACAAAAAAAATTAGAAAATCAAATTCAGCTATACATTTTAAAATAAACCAAAGTTTTTAATCGTGTTTTATATAAGAAATACAAGGATGGTTTAAAATTGGAAAATTTGGGGGCTGGTCCAGCGATGTAGTAGTTAAGTTTGCATGCTCCTCTTTGGTGGTCCAGGGTTTGCAGGTTCGGATCCCGGGATCAGACCTACGCACTGCTTATCAAGCCATGCTGTGGCAGGCATCCCGTATACAAAATAGAGGAAGATGGGCACAGATGTTAGCTCAGGGCTAATCTCGTTCAGCAAAAAGAGGAGGATTGGCAACAGATGTTAGCTCAGGACTAATCTTCCTCACATACACAAAAAAATAATAAAACAAATAAAATAAAATTAGAAAATTTGATTATAATTCACATTTCTATCTCAAAAATATAGTTGAGTCAAAATTTGCACATGGATATAAATGTAATGATATAATTTTCTAAATTATTAAATGCAGAAAAAAAATACATTTTTGTGGGCACTTATATTTGTAGTAAAATTACAAAAAAGTGTTTGGATAGAATATATAATGACTTCAGGGCAGTGGTAACTTTTGGGCAGGAAGGGGGTGGGAGTAGAGTGATTTGAGGCTTTAGTTTTACCTATTATAATTTATTTCTTTATAAAAAGGTGATCTGAAATAATAAAGTAAAATGTCATCTCTTTTTTATAGATTACATGCAAGTCTATTGTAGGAAAAAATTGTATTTCAATGGAAAACTGCACATTTTCTATAGTACACATTTCTGAGTTATCAGATTCTAGGTCTGTTCATTGTCTTTGAGCTATTTTACACCTCTTTACAATCCATAGGTAACTGATAGATACAGGGCTCAAATAAAGTTCAACACTGTCACATTAAATTTCTGCACTCTATTAAACTGCCCTATCTGGTAAAGATTTAATTGACTTTCTCTCCCATAGCCAAAAATAAAAACCACACTTTTGTCTCCATTTCCAATTAATCTCAACATTACTTTACTGCATACAAATTTGTGCTATTTTGACTTTTTTCCTTTTTTTAACCACTTTATTGAGGTACGATTGACATACAAAAATCTGTACATATTTAATGAATAAACATGACGAGTTTGGAGATAAGTATACACTCATGCATCTACACAATGTATGCCATAAACCTATGCTTTGAACTGGTTACAACATCTGCCCGGTTCCCTCATAGCATATGAATAAAATAAATTATTTAACATGTGTTCACTTTTATATCTGTATGAGAGTCATGATTTTACCTTTTCTGAAAATTATCTTTTAACACTATTTTCTGTGTGTTTGTAATATTTCACCATTTTTAAAAATTAAATGACAGAAGTTTGGAAAGACCCAAGATCTGGAAGCAAAAGAAGGAGGAACCAGAGTTATCCTAATGACAAGGAGCACTGGGCAGAAGGAGAAGCATAGCCAGTGAGGGGTTTCCCAGAGTGGGGATCACGGAGAAACTTTGGGGCTATGATTTTATTACATATTTTAAATTAATCTTCCATGCTCTGTTTTACTCTCTTTGCATTTTTCTCAAACCTTTAGCAAAATATTTTGCTCAAAAGAGCCATGGGGCTGGCCCAGTGGCATAGTGGTTAAGTTTGTGTGCTCTGCTTTGGCAGCCTGGAGTTCCCAGGTACAGATCCCCGGGAGTGGACCTACAGACGGCTCTTCAAGCCATGCTGTGGCAGCATCCCACATAGAAAATAGAGGAAGACTGGCACAGATGTTAACTCAGGGACTATCTTTCACACCCCAAAAAAAAAAAAAAAAAAAAAAGAGCCTTGTAGTAGTGCTTTTAGGAATAAACAAAGGGGCAAAACCAGTTAGAGAGCACTGCAAACACCACACACACACTCCTGAAGGCCCATTGGTCATTTCCTCATGGTGAGTTTCAAATTTTCACCTATTTGTAGCAATGGTCGCTTCCTTTTTATACATGGGGACAGTTAAAGGACAGGTAAAGTATTTTAAGCCAAAATTTTAAAATAATTTCACTCCTTTTTTAGTGAATTATTTCACAATATTTATAGTATAAGATTAGTTGGGTTATTATAGAGTCATGTTAAATTTTTTCTGATGTCATGGTCCATGTTAATAAAGGTGTTATTTTCTACCTAAGAGCCTTTGTTCTTGCCTATGAAATAGAATAAGTGTCACTTTATTGGATCTTGACTTTTGTGAAAGGCAGAATGAACCGGACAATTAAGGAAGTGACTTTATTCAGACTATTACAACAGGGAGCATGTTATATTAATGAGGAACATCTCAAAGAAAAGGAAGGAGGCCTGGAATTTTATAGAGGCAGGTAAACAAGGGAGTCGTCAGTGAGTTTTATGAGAGTCATAGGAAGGACGAAGAGGGATCTTATCTGAGTGGCTCAGGAAGGGTAGAGGTGGGTCTTATCTCAGAATATGGGAAAGCAGGGAGGCCTTTTATGGTTAGCCCATTCTCAGAACACAAAAGTTAGGGGGATTTTTCAACCACCACCTCTTCCCAGGAGCATAGGCCTCAGATAAATTTCAACATTGTCAATCCCCTCTTTTCTTCATGATGAATGAGTATCATTGCTGTTGAACAACTCAGAGACATTCATAAACCTCCCTAGTTGGCAAATCAGTGTTTCAGAAATAGTCCCTCAGGGATTCTTGTTGGCATTGTTCCTGTAAAACCAGTTGAACAATCTCTTGGGAGATACTGGCAATGGTCAGTTGTTTTAGGGTTCTGGGGATCAGGCATCTTAAAAGAAGATTGTCTAAATGAAAAAATAGAAATATATAAATTGTTGCATTAAAGTAAGGAGACAGAAACTGAACTTGGAGAGTAACTAGTCTAGTGGATTCTAACAGGTTCGTGGAGTAAAATCTTTCAGTTATGCAGCCCCACTCATTGAGTTTCTTGAAACTCTCAATTAGGATGTCAATGCTCTTAGTGATGGTGTCCACAGTCCTGGTTACCTCTCATATAATGACATGCACGACCAAAGCATTTTGCCAGACTTCCTTAGTGGTCCAGACAGTGGATTTCCCATGCGTAGTCTGCTATAGTGATGAGTTCTTTGTAATTTATAGCAAGTCACTGAACTTCAGCTGGCAGGGAGTCTTCAGATCTTGGAGGAAAGGGTCAGCTGCAAGGCAACCTAGAGTTCTAATGAGGGTCTGTGTAGTGAGGTTTTAGTTCTTAGTGACTCCAAGTCAGGCAGTAGGGAGAAAAATCGGAAATGTTAGTTTGGAGGATTGTAACCAGATATTGAAGGAAACATGAAGAAATGAAAATATGGTAAGGTTTGACAATTTGGGCAAGATAACAGAATCCAGTCCAATTTGCAGCTAGATACCAAAACTCGGTTTTCCATAGTGGGAGAAGCAGTCAATAAAATCTCCACCAGGCAAAATAGTGTCCATCAGTTACCCACAGTTTACAAAAAGGTGCAAAATAGCTCAAAGACAATGAATATGATTGAAATCTGATAATCCAGAAGGTTATGCTACAGATAATGCATAGTTTCCCACTGAAACACAAAATTTCTCTCTATTATCTCCATGTTTTTCATCAAAAATAATCTCAAAGAAAGATTATTCTTGATCAAAAATAAAACTAGTCTTAGATTTGGCCTAATTATTTACATAGGTGCAGCAAGAATGGTAATTTACTATATGGGACTTCTTGATTTTTTTTTTCCCAGAAATTTTCATAAGGACATTCAGATTGGACTTTTAAAAGCCCGTTGAGGCAGAGAAGCCGAGAACTCACAATAAGATTCCACCAGCAGTAATATAGATTTGAGCAAAGTCTTCTCTTCTTGAAGTCCCCAAAATATCCTGCTTCCTGGGCCTGCCAGGAAGTGACTCTCCTTATTCACCTGTGAGTCTGAGAACCCTGTAAGCCAGGTACCAAACCAGTTTTCCCAAGAGGTCTTTGTAAGTATTGGCTCCATAAAGTCAACCTTAGTTTATCAAAAGTGTCTGGTCACATTTGATTATATGAGTATCATTCTTGAATATGACATTCCAGGAAAGGCCTTGGATGTTTCCAATTATGTCCTTTGTGGTCTAATATCAAGCAAAGCAGTACCAAGACTCTGATAAATAGAAACATGTTATGGACAGGTCGGGTATTGATAATTTTCCAGAAACTTCCCATATTGCATACACTTTCTGAAATATTCATATTAATAACGTTTTACCCATACATATATAACCTAGAGAAGGCTAAGCATCTCGTCTGATTTGACAATGTTTCCCATGCCACTGTCAAACGAATAAATCAATAATCAAATAATCTAATCAAATAAACCTAATTATTATGAGCACCTTTTTTCAAGGTAAAAGAACAAATCCTGTGTGATCTTCTAGTGGCCTGTAGGAAAACAATGGTATGCATAAAAGACATCAATGAAATTCTTATTCCATTTTGGGAAGGCAAAATGTCAAAAGTTGTCAGGAGATTTGAATACTTGATTAAAATAGGATCATGTGTTACTAAGAAAAAATACTTGGATTCCTATTTAAATCAAAGTGAGAATAAATATTTTTTAAAGGTAATATGGGAGGTAAAGAAAATTAGCTTTTTCCTAAGTGAAAACCCTTTGTTTTTTTAAATAATCAAGGATTTAACAAAGCCAACCCAAACCATAAAACGTTATTCTGTTAAGATACAGAATCTTTGCTATCTAGACAGATTACATAGAAGATAAAGAACAACATGTTACACCAAGCCCAAAGATACAGAGAACAGGTTGATGGTTACCAGAGGCGGTGGTTAGGGGGGTGGGAGAAATGGGTGAAGGGGGTCAAAAGGTACAAACTTCCAGTTATAAAGTAATTAAGTCATGGAGATGTAAAGTACAGCATAGTGACGACAGTTAATAATACTGTATTGCATATTTGAAAGTTGCTAAGGGAGTAGATCTTAGAAGTCCTCATCATAAGAAAAAAAATTTTGTAACTATGTATGGTGATGAATGTTAACTAGACTTATTGTGGTGATCATTGTGCAATATATACAAATATGGAATCATTATGTTGTATACCTGAAACTAATATAATGTTATATGTCAATTATACCTCAATTAAAAAAAGAATAACTATAAAAAAAGAATAACATTTTACAATCTCTTTTTAAGAGCAGACCAATAATCCAAGAAAATTTTGTCATTTTAACAGAAAGAAAACCAAATTCTAGTCTTGCATCAGTAAAATATTTGACACTAAAGCTCTTTTTGAATATATTATTTTAAAAACCCATCAAATCTTGGCCAGCTTTGACCAGAACAGATAAAATTCCCTTTCCAAAAACCTTCTACAATTGCCTATGTCCATAAATATCCCTTACACTACATCTTCTCAAAGTGGCAACAATGAATATGTTCATTAGCAAATCTGTATATCTATAACCTCTCTGAAGCATATACAAATAAGAAGCAAATGTGTATATAAACTTAAATTATGTTTACTAATTAATGTTTCAGTATTCCATTTTACTTCAGAATGATCTAGGCATCTAATGAATATCCATTAATTAACTCAATTTAGTATCGGTACAAGATTTTAAGTTAGCTAAAGATCTTGGAAATTATGTTCAAGTTAACACAATACAAAACATAACTGCTGTTGAAATAGTTTTTCAAAATAATGATATGAGTTTTATATTTTACATTTACATTTTCATATTCTTAAACATTTGATAGAAGTAATGCTAGCTTACTCGATCAGTAAACCTATATAATTTTGGGAAGATCATGCTCAAGTAGAATAACAATGTATAAGTATATTATGCTTAACACTGATAAATCAGAGAAGATGTAAGTTTTTATTAAAGCAAAAATGTCAAGCTAGTCTCATTTGCCAAAGATTTATCTAAATTATGTACATTTGAATTCTTAACACGTTTCTGAGTTTATGTCTGTAAGGATACTTTTTAAATTAAGCACACTGAAAGTTGTAGAGTTAAGTCATCTTGTATTCTGAAAATTTTAAGAATATCCTATTTATATGTGTGTTTTTTAAAATCTTTAAAAGCCAATCAGAATATAGCTACTTTAAGAGATTTTATAGTTTTATTTACTTATTATTAAAACCACCTGGAGGTAGGAATATATTACACACTCACACAATGAGGGGTAAATTCTATGAATTACAGACATACAAACATATAAACAGACAGAGAAACAGAGAAAGCATATAGCTTCAATTTGAAAATTTCAGCCAGAGGTCAAGCATAAATACAGAAACAAATCTTACCAGTCTAGGTATTCACTTCCCGGTGGACAGGAAATTCTTCATTGATTTGGACTCAAAATAGACAAATAGACAAACAGAAAAGACTAACAAATCAGATTTCTGTCATCTTTCACCCAACAGAGACAAGATCTTTATAAACCAGTAATCCATTTACTCAGATCATCAAATGATCAGACTATGAAACCAAAAGAAAGTGGCACCAGAAATCAAACCAGTACTAAAAAAGAACCAAAATCAAATCCTTCCAATGGACAAGAGTCTGGAGCACAGGAATAAGAGTCAGACTCATCTTTGGGTCTCAGATCGCTAGTCAAGAACAGATTACAGAGGGCTCTAAGAGGCCGTTTTATCTGGATGGAGTAATTGGGGATCTGAAGGCAAGGTCCAATTCCATCTGAGTCATGGTACCAAACTATGAAAGACAAAATGTACTGGACAATTAAGGAGATTATTTTATTCAGGCTATTGCAATAAGGAGCACATTCATTAATGAGGCACATCTCAAAGACAAGGAAGGGGTTTATGGAGGCAGGTAAACAAGGAAGTCATCAGTGAGTCTTATGGGAGCCATAAGGAAGGATAGAGATGGATCTCCTCTGAGTCATTGAGGAAAGGTGGGAGCAAATCTTATCTCAGATATTCAAGAGCAGAGTGGTCTTTTGAGGTTAAAGATTTCTCAGAAAACAAAAGGTTGGGGAGATTTCTCAACCATCCCAACACAGTGGTAAGTTCAGCATTGTCACCTTAAATCTCTGCAACTTATTAAAATTAAGTCATATAAATACAGATTACTTTTGACCTGTAATTTGAAATGTAATTATCATTGAATGTTCATATGTACTTTGTCAGACTGGGAAGGTACTACCTAGTGTAAAACTACAAATTCCTTAATACTGTGTCATGTACATGGTATAAGTTTAAGAAATACTATTATCTTACCTATGGGCCGAACTCTTCAATTTCTTCTCGTTTCTTTAGTTACAAATTCTGACCAACTTTGACCAATCTTCACATTTAAAATTCAATAAATTGGATGGTTGGTTATTTTCTTGCGAATAGAAACAAAACTTTAATTCATTTATGTAGATATAACGCTAGAAAACTTCTATTTTGGCTATTATGGCAAATAAAAACCAAGGTTATTCTTTCATAATAGAGAGTCATTCTACACAAACTTAAAATATAAATTGGCACATCAGAAATGTATATGTAGTTGCTTCCTCCTTGATGATATATTGTGCTAAACTACTAGCAAATATCTTTTTCAACCAAATTACTTTATAATTTGCCTGCTACCCAAGAAGAGTATTTTTGACCACTCCACGGACTTTATACATCACCTAAGATGAAATTTCACCCTAAGAGGTCAGGTCTCAGTCTTTACAAAATTTGTAATTTATTCTGGGTCCTAATTACAGGACACCATTCAGTCCAGGAAGAGAAAAATGCTGGAGGGTCCACATGTTCTTTACCTGTAAATATATCATTAAAATTAATTGAATTAATTTTATTTAAAAATTGTTTATTTAATAAATTTTCTTTATATGGGAGAATAAGGAAGGATGATGAAAAGTAAGAAAGTAGGGGGTCAAGGAAATCTAAAACATAAATCGTCAGTCCTTGAAGAAATAAGGGTATATATAACCAAAACTCTTAAATTATTTCCCAATTCTTCAAATAGTAATTAGCTTTATGAAAATCTGTATTTTTCAGTTATGATTCTTCCAATTGATTCTTCATGAATTAATTAATTCAATTTGTGATTCGAGTGCAGAAAAATCAGGTTAATGACAATTTATTATTTTTAAGATTTCCCAAGATGTTCTCTGGATAAATAAATTAGGAATTTATGATATTATATTAGCTTTAATATAAATATATTTTATAAGTTTTAGGTGATTATAAAGATTCATAGTAAAGCTCTGTAGTTTTTCTGTCAAAAATCTTTTCAACATTGTTAATGATGAATGAAATGTAAGACTTGCGTGGATTTTCTTTTTTTAATACATATTTACAGTACATATTTTGTACCCATATTAAAATTTGTTTTTTAGGAAGAAAATATGCAATAAACTTGTATTTTATTTTGTACTTCCATGAGAAATTTTTCCCTAAAAATGTTCTCAGAGATTCTAGCCAGCCTAAATGTGTGGTCCAGGATATAATGGACAGCTTGGAGTAAGTCACAAAACTCCCAGAATTTTTCTTTTTCATGGTTTCTATTTATGCCTTTGTGTTAATAAATTTTGCCTTTGAAATTCTGAGTGAATGGTGAGTTTTACCCCTCCTTATCAGCCTAATGAGTTAATTTAAAATTTTCTCACCTCTTTGGCGTAGTGGCCAGGATCCATAAATTTTGTGGTGATGTGATTTAATCCAATTAAAAGATCTCTGCTCTCCTGCTGTGAGGTAAGCTGCACCTCTTTTTTGTTCCAATTTTCTGGTATTATTCCCGAAGGGTGCCAGCCCTAGATTAATTAACAACTTTGTAAAGCCTTCCTTCACTGAAGTGACTTCAGGACAACATGCTGAGTCTTTCTAAGGTCACGTGGACTAAGAATTCCAATCTTTTTTTTGTCATAGTGAAATGTTGGAGTTGTATGTGTGTGTTTTTTTCCCGTCCTTGGATATCATAGGTCTGTACATGGAGATTATAAAAATGTGTCATGGAACTCCTTTCCTAACTTGCCACTAAACCTATTCAATAATATTGTGAGCCAGTTCTGGTTTGTGATGATGAAAGAGGATTTACCAGCAAGTTATAAGGCAGTATTTTATCTACATTAATTGTTTGAGTTGTAGCTTTGATAAGAAAAGTCCATTAGCATTAAACAATTCGATAATCTGGTTGTTAACAGTTTACCATTCATTCTATCAGAATGGAAGATACAGCTTTATAAAGCATGAGATTTGAACACTTGCTAGGTCTCTGCTCCTTAGAAATGTCAAACCTTCCCTAAAGTGGTAGTCCTTTGACAAGAATGAGGGTTTTCTCAAGTCTTATCAAAGGTGAGAGTGCTTTATAAAATTATCCCCTCCTCATAATTTTAAAGTTAATGCTTTGTGTTTGTTTAATAATGTTAAAAGATAATGTTCAGAAAAAGGTAAAATCATGCCTCTCATATGGATATAAAAATGAATGTGTGGGAAAGATTTTATCTTACTCATATGAGGGAATCAGGTAGATGTTATAACTAGCTCCAAAGAAAAGTCAAAAAGCACAAATTTATATGGTGTAGAGGAAGTGAATAGCAAGTAGAGGCAAAGCCAGTTTTTCTAGGAGTAGAGAGGTGAGGATATGCGTATGCATTGTGGGGAAGAGGATGTTAATTAAATATCTATCAGAGAGGACAAAATTTATATGAGTATCAGTTATCTACAGCTTAAAATGTTGTACAATGGCTCAAAGGTAAGGAATAAGGCTAAAATCAGATAATCTAGAAGTATATTCTGTAGACAATGTACAGTTTTCCATGGAAACATTTTTTTCTACAGTATCTTCCTGATCCTGTTTGCTTTTGATAATTTTCTTACTGGATTTATATATCATGCTCCACTTTTTAGATTTAAAGTGAAAAGAGAGAATTATATGCTCAAGACTGGGCTCCAATCCCTATGTTACTTATTAAACCCATCATAAAAGAGAGAGCTGCTTTCAAAGATTGTGAAAATTCTTTGACAAATCAAAAAAAAAAGAATAATCTCATGAAAGTAATAAGTGAAAGCAAAAGAAGCATGACATAAAACAATACATTCAACATGATTTCATTTTTATAGTTCCAAAAACAGGCAAAACTAAACTATTTTGTTTATGAGAGATACCTGTCTTTTTTTTTTTTTGGTGAGGAAGATTGGCCCTGAGCTAACATCTGTGCCAATCTTCCTCTATTTTGTATGTGGGACACCACCACAGCATGGCTTGATGAGCGGTGTGTAGGCCCGAGCTGGAGATCTGAACCCACAAACCCCAGGCTGCTGAAGAGGAACACACGAACTTAACCACTATGCCACCAGGCGGCCCCATACACACATATGAAATTTAATTATAAAGACAACTAAGGATATAAGTATCACAAAATCCACATGAGAGAAGATCTTATTTGACAAAATGTTTCTGCTGATAAGCTAATTTTTTCTAAATACTACATCAAACTAAGTGGCATATGAACAGCACAAATACATCATTCCTCGTTCTCATACCCAGGTACTGTGGTTTTCTTTAATGTTTTTATACTATTTCAGATCCCATGCATGTATAATGCTTCAGTGCTTACGTGTAGGGATAGAACATAAGTTTTTCACCCAATCAAGAAGTTCTAACAGCTTCATCTTTCCTCAGACATTATATGCTACCATTATAACAGAAATCATGCAGAAACAGATGGACTCAAGCCTGGCCCTAAAGCATCTGCCTTAGAGTTTTCCTCCACAAGGAGTAGAGGCTTAGATCCAGGTATAAGTAAGGTACATAGCATTCACATTAAGTGAAGGCCACCTGCACATTGGCTTTAAAATTCACTGAATTATGGGAAGAATTGAGCCCAATATGTTAACAACAATTTGAGTTTTTTAGAATTTCTCAGTGGGGGATACTATTGGCATTTTCAGCAGGACAATTCTTTAACATGAATCATCTGTGTTCTAAATATTGTATGATATTTAGCATCATTGACAGTTGGACACTAAATGCTAGTAGCACCCAAGACATTGTGACATCCAAAAACTACCACACATTTCCATTTGCCTCTGGAGAGATGTACCACCCCTGGTTGAAAATATTACCATCTACATAGCAGCATTATTTACAATAGCCAAGAGGTAGAGGCAACCCAAATGTCCATGGACAGATGAAAAGATAAACAAAAAGTGTTCTATACATACAATGGAATATTATTCAGCCTTAAAAAGGAAGGAAATTCTGATACAGGCTACAACATGGATGAACCTTGAGGACATTATGCTAAATGAAATAAGCCAGTCACAAAAAGACAAATATTGTATGATTCCACTTATATGAATTATCTAGAGCAGTCAAACTCACAGAAACAGAGAGTAGAATGGTGGTTGTCAGGAGCTGGAGGAGAGGGCAAAAAGGGGAGTTGTTGTTTAACGGGTATAGTGTTTCAGTTTTGCAAGACGAAAAAGTTCTGGAGATTGGTCGCATGACAATGTGAATACACTTAACACTACTGAACCATTAAAAATGGCTAAGATGGTAAAATTTATGTTATGTGTATTTTATCACAATTTAAAAAATACTACCACCAATCTGAAATTTTAATAAAAACATTAACATATATGATATTACATAGCATTAGGCAATGGGCCACCTAAATAGTGACTTTTAATGCATAAATTATGATAAAAATTTACAAGGGAAGATGATTAATCATACTTTTCAACATTTCAAGAAAGATTCCTTTTAAATAGATTCTTTACAATGACACTAGTTCTTTACTTTGCTGAGTGGCCTGGAACAATACTTTATGAAAATCCCAGGGGGTTTTCCCTACAAGTTATTTCACAGAACATTTGCCAAATAAATACATCAAGGGCTATTTCTGGACAGAAATGTGAAGTCACGTTAAAATTAAAATCTATTAACATGACTATTAGAACTTAAAAGAATTACTAACAGGATTTTAGACTTTGGAGAATCTTGGATAATTTTTTTTTCATGCTTTAGATGTTATCACAGTTGTTCTATGTACTTACACACCAGCTCTGCATGCAACACATTGCTTGATTAGAAATACGCTAAGGAGTGATATTTCTTTAGAATGCTGTTGATGCAAAATAACCAGTAACCGTTCTATAGATAAGAGAGATGAGGTGAGTTTTACTTGAGCCAGGGTGAGGATTATAACCCTGGAAGGCAGTTTCCATAAAGGAAGAAAGCATCCAGAGAGGTATGGTTTTCAGTACAGTCTTATACCTTTTTAGAACAAAGAACATACGTTAAACACGCCGAGAATACATATTCATCAAAGTTTCAAAGAGGTCTTCAGTTGCAAATTAGCAGGTCAACGTGACTCTGATGTCAGGAAATGGAACTTATCTTAGGGATTACTAATATGGGCAATACTGAAAGGGTATTACCCACAGGGCATTACTGATAGGGCATTACAGATATTGGCGTTGTAGTTGGGGAAGTATGCATTCTTATCTTAAGAGAGTGCATTCTTTTACTTTGAGATAATGTTTAATGCACTCTTTACTGGTTAAAGCAGATGTACAATGTATGTTTGATAGGCCATAAGTCAGGCTTCTTTAGTTCAAGCCAAATCCATTTTGAACCAGAACAGCTACCCCATATACCCCAATATGTGAAAATCTCTTGTCAGATGGAACATATTTCTGAATTCATTGTCAGGTCTCCCAAAAAGTATTTCATTTAACCAAATAATGTCAAATCTTGAGTTTTTTAGATATCACATTAAGAGAGAAACACATTTAAAAACTATAAACTTGCATCAAGAGATTCAAGTTTAGGTAAGATTAGATAAGGTTAAAGTTTAGGCTAAAAGTAAATTAAAGGCTAACCTAAGATGTCAGTGTCCAAGCAAGATAGAGCCAAGATAACTACATAGCACCCAATATTGACATGAACTTGGCCCTAACATAGAACTAAAATGTGTTCTAGGTTTTCTAAAAATTTTTTTATTTGATATATTTGGGTCCTGTCCTCCATTGATGCATAGAATATCCTTCTTCACATCTACTCAGAGTCAGTGTGGTGTCAAAAAACATCTAGATTTAGGTAAGGATGTTACCGCCCAAGGGAGGTCTTCTGCTCACCGCAAGACATGCCAATATCAAGATGCAAGGAAGTTGAAGAGAAAGGACTTTTTATTACAGCTTGCTAGCAAGAGGGAAGATGGCCAACTAATGTCTGAAAGAACCATCTTAAGGGGGCAAAAATCTTACAGCAGTTATATAGGCCAGTGGGTTATAGGGGAGGGGGTTAGGAATGTTGATTCTCTGGTGTTACAGACTGGGAGTCACCACACCAGATCTTTCAGTTGTCATTGATGATGGCTATCAGCATAGACTCTCTGTTCGGGGGAGGGGGGTCATCACACTCTTAAGGAACTCAAAAGAACCAAGTTATCGTCTTATTGTAGCTGGGAGGTACATGCACAAGCAGGGGTCATAAAATCTACATAGCAGTTAGATCTCCTGGAGGGTGCAGATCCAGCTGGGTTAGTTAGGCAGAGGTCATCCAAAGTTACAACAGGGTATCTTTCCTACAATGGTTTCCCTTATGTCTACCTTGTGTTGAGCCGGTATCAAGGAGAGACTTTATTCGAAAAAAAAGTCTACTGCAATAGGAGGAGGGGAACTCTTGCAACAGGGAGAACACTGACTGAATGATCTGCAAGCATCTCAAAGATCGGGCATGTTGTTTTTCTTTTACAAGGAGGAGTAAACAAGTTTAGAAAGAACTGGATGTGGGGACATGGGATAAGCGGGTTGAATGACAGGGCAGTTAATCAGGAAATGTTTTTCTTTGAGGTCAGCTGATTCTTTGGGAGGGGTCACTAAGGGGAATGGGTTATGCATTCAGTGCTTGCTTAAGCTTAACGGTGAGCCAAAGTTCAGGGGCCTGGGAGGAGAGAAGCCTAACTAAAGTTTGGTCATGTCAAGTTAGCGGGCATTTGTCCATTGTCAGTGGGGACAAACAGTTCAGCTAATCTTTTGTGAGATAAAGAATGGGAATTTGGAGGGTCTGTGTCTGGTCTTGCCATAAGGAAACAAGGGGGGACATCTGGGAATCTTATCTAAGTCTTATAGGGAAGAGTGGTTCTGTGTAGTAAGCTCTTTCCCAGAACACAAAACAGTGAGTGATTTCATCACTGTTTTCCAGGAGCACAGGGAAAGCTCAACACTGTCAGTAGCATAGTGGAAGACATATAGATTGTTAAACAAAGCACTGAGTCGAAGTCTTAGTTCTCCAACCTACTGGGAAAATTTTTAACAGTCTTGAGGGGCTTAACTGAGCAGATATCACCTGTGCATTAAGCATTATACTTCATTCCTTTAAAATGTGCTTTATCCTCCCTCAAGTTGCTCGCTGCCCTCTGATTTCTGGTCCAGTGTACACTTGTTACTCTTCACCATGTACATGAAGTAGGCGAAGGTCTCTTTTTCATTCACAGGTATGTTCCTGAAGTGTCAGCTGACAGTTTCTGCTAACTGGGCCTTATCAAAACCTGGTCTGGTCTGCAATTTGTAGTGTCGTTTGTCAAGAGATTTTCACATATGGAGGTATATGGGGTAATTATTTGGGTTCAGACTGATTCGGCTTGAACTAAAGAATCCTGACTTATGGCCTATGAAACATACATTGTACATCTGCTTTAACCATTAAAGTAAAAAATGCACTCTCTTAAGATAAGAATATATCCTTCCCCTCCTATGCGCTATTGGTAACGCCCGGATTAGTCGCTTTTTAAGGCCTTCCTGGGTTATAATCCTCACTCTGGCTCAAGTAAAGCTCACCTTATTTCTCTTATCTATAGAAAGGTTCATGGTTATTTTGCGTCGACACGATCATAACGTTGTAGAGCATTCACCCGCAGCTGGAACAAATCAACCTCAGGAATGTCAGTGTCATGCTCAGGTGAAATTCCACCATCGTCATTTGTCTTCCTCTTTTATTTATTATTCTCTGGATGGTTTGACACTGCCCAGTTGACTTGACATCTTTGGGCCTCAGCCTCATTAAAGATAATGATACATGTTCAACTTAATTACACAACTGTTGCAAGGATCAAGTGAGAAGAAGAGGAAATTCATTTTAAAGTGCTCAATATAGTTGCTACTATTAAATCATCTATGGGTCATGCCTTTTGAGAAGCAACTGATTCATGGTTATCATTTGTCCCTGAAAACATCAGTTTTCATTTGTTCAAGTTCTATATTGCTGCTGTGAAACCAAATCCGGACATCACTGTTATGGACTACCAGTGTTTTGGCTCATAATTCTCACTTGTTCATTGTGAAGTGAAACACTTATAGGACCATAAATACTGAGAGGATTGCATTCCTCCATTTATTCGACTATCACACTTTCATTGGGAGTGAGCACTTTCTGGGGAGAAAAGCACTTAGACACAGGAGAGAATTGAACTCAATGTCTCACTGGTTTGGAAGAAATAGCAGTATTACAGGTTTCATGGTGGGACCTCTCCATATCCTCACCCATGTGACAAAGTTATGTGAAATTTTTACATAGTATTTACCGCAAAACACATAAAAGGAAACATTGTAATGATTTTAGAGATGAAAAATTTAAGACCATGATATAATTTGGAATAAAATTGATACTTATCAAATTTTAAAGTAAAAAATATTGTGTTTTCTCTGCAGAACTACCAAAATTTCAATAATCGATGTGCTCAAAACTCACTCCAGTGCTATAAAAGCTCATATCTGAGTATATCATGGGTCATTTGGGGCCCTTTATTTTCCTTCCCTATCAGTAAGCACCAATATGTCTCCTGTAATTATTATTGGCAGGGACTGCATTTTATGGAAATTTGGCAGTAAAGGGTAGCAGAATATGTTACGCCAAAATATGCCACGTTGGCATATTGATTATTTCAAGCTAAAGACAATTGAGAAGAAGCAGATATAAGAAAAGCTCTCTGCCCTCCCCCTTTATGCCAGTAAGCAGGACATAGATTTGTAAAGATGTTCCTCCTCCCCTCTCTACCAGGAACGACAGAAGTTAATCACCAGAGACAACTCTAGACCTTTGTTAGCCCAGAGACGGCACCAGAGGATTATACATACCAAACCTGCTAAAACTAGCCCTTATCTACCATCAGTTTTCCCATATATTTGCCTTCCCACAATTTGCCAACCTTAGAAGCTTAAAGTCCTTTTCCTTTGTCTTTTCACTTCTCTACAAAATTATTATTTTTTGCTAAGATTCTATATAAGCTCAAGTTCTAACTACTTTGAGTTACTCATCACTGAGTACTCCCATGTATATGTGTGATGCATGCATTTAAAAAGTTCCGTTTGTTTTCTCTTGTTAATCTGTCTTTTTTCAGTCTAATTTTCAGGCTCCAGCCAATGAACCTAGTATGAGTAGAGGAAAAATATTTTTTTCTTCCCCTACAGCAGAAAGAGAGCTCAGAAAAATGAAAAAAATACACATCATGTGATCATGACATGCTGGGGCACTTCTCACATTCACTACTGGATTAGTCACCCCCAGGTATATTCTTCCTTAGACTTCCTTAGATCTTGAGTCATCAGCTCTTCCCAGAGGGGGTAATCTATCTCTTATTCCTGTGAATCATGGACACAACCTAAAACTGGCTTCTCCCTCCTCAACCCCATTCCAAGAAATGAGAGAGTATTTTGTTGTAAATCTTAATATGACCTTTTCTGTACTCTGACCAGGACAGAATATAACTACTACTTAAAAAAAAAAAAAAAAGGAAGGGCAAGTCCCATCCAAACATTTCTCCTTACCCAGCATGGTTTCTATGGTTCATTATTACAATTGCTTCCTTAAAAAATGCTCCCAACTCCCTCGCACTCGCTCACTCCCTTAATTACTCTCACTTGGCAAATCTCAGACATTCAACCTATTTTCACCCAAGCAGCTTAAAATTTCTGGGAAAAATAAAAGCCACACAGCATTGCTGACCATTCCACTTTAAATTCATAATAACAATCCAAGAAAGGGCACTGAAGCCTAATATATTTTTCCAGGAAGTTAATTTTCCCACTTTCCAAATTCGTCAGTTTACAGCTCCTTCTCTCTCTTCAAATCCCTTACTCTCACATCCCACCCCATTCTTAGCTGCCAAGGTTGCCTCCTATTTTATGAGTAAAAAAGAAGAAATCGGACAATATCTCTTTCATCCTCTGAGTTAACCGACATCTCAATGTCTCCACTCTTTTTACAAGGGAATAGTACCCCTACTCCTATCAAAAGCCATCACTTCCAGTTAAGCACTGAGTGCCATCCCTTCTGCCTTCTCAAAGTCAATTTCTCCAAGGTCAATCCCACCAACATAAAAAAACACTTTGGTAACTCCTTATTTACAAAAAGGAAGAATTCCCTCTTATATATCCTCCTCCAACCAACACCCTTTTCTTCTGCTCTTCCTCACAAAAAAAACTTTTTAAATGCAGTGTGATATTGGATGCCTCCATGTTCTCACTACTTATCCTCCCACCTCATCAAAACTACATTTGTCAAGGCTTCTAACAGCTTCCATATTGCCTTATCCAAAGGTTCTCATCTTACTCAACCATTTTGTATTCCTTAACTCTGTTGACCTTCTTGAAATAGGTCAATCCTTCTTGAAACATGCCCCTCTCTGGAATCCACACTCTCAGCTTTATCTCATTGTTTGCTCCTCAGCCTTCTTTTCTTTTTTCACCTCTTCTCCACCTCCACATGATGGTCCAGAGCTCAGTCCTATCTATGCTCTTTTCCTAGACCAGTGCTTCTCAAGCCTGGCTACTCTCTCAAATCACTTAGAGAGCTCTTAAAAAATATGGTACAGGGAATATCCCCTCAAAGATTCTAACTAAATTGACCTGGGGCAGAGCATGGCACTTGCATTTTTTAGAAGATTCTTGGAGGATTCCAAAGTACAATGAAGATTGAGAAACACTGCCCTAGAAAATATTGAGGCCCATAGCCTTAAGTACCAATTATATGCTGCTGATTCCAAATAGAGCTCAGACCACCAGCTCAGACCTTTCCCCTGAGCTTTAGACTCCATCTACCTACATGATATCTCCATTTAGATGCCAGACATCTCAAAAGGAACATATTCAAAACAGAATTTGATGTCTTACTTTTCTTCAATCTTACACAATCAAGTATCATTGACTTCCTATCCAAAATATATCTTATGTACCCCTTTCCATTTCCACTACCACTCCCCTAACTCAAGCTGCCTTGATTTTGTTCTTTGACTTCAGCACTAGCCTTTCAACAGGTCTCCTCACTTCCATATCTCACTCTTTTCCATTCTCTGTTGAGTAAGTAGACGTTATTAATATCTATCAAATCATCCATCCCCTTTGTTTTAATGTCCTCCAATTGCTTTGCATTGCTCTTACAATAAAATACAAACCTCTTACCATGGTTTATAAGGCCCTATATGATCTACTCCAAAGTGCTTCTCAAAGCAATTTTCATATGACGTTTTCAATTACAGTCATGTGCCACATAATGACGTTTTAGTCAATAATGGACCACATACACAACGGTGGTCCCATAAGATTAGTACCATATAGCCCAGGTGTGTAGTAAGCCAGACCATCTAGGTTTGCACAGGTACACTCTATGATGTTTGCACAATGACAAAATCACCTAACGACACATTTCTCAGAACGTATCCCTGTCATTAAGTGATGTGTGACTGCACTCACTATAATCCAACCTTACAACTTTCTGTTCTGCAAATATATCATGATCTTTCTTGCCTTAAGGTCTTTGCACTTGCTGTTCCCTCTGTCTCTAATTTGCCCCTTCCCGTACATTGTACCTCATCTGTCTGCTTGACGCAATTTGTAATTTTCTCAAAAATAGCATAGTGGTTAACAACACTGTCTCTGTGTCAAACTACATAGGTTTAAATCCCATCATAATTCCTTAATAGTCTGATCTTCGAAGAGTGAGGTAAGCAATCTGTGTCTCAGTATCTGTATATGTAAAATTAAGATGACAATAGTACTTACATCATAAAGTGGCTGAAATAGCCTAATCCATGTAAACAGTCAACTGAGAAGTACTTGGTGCATAAGAAGTGTCCAATAAATATTAACTATTATTATAATTCTCTGACTATCCTATATAAAGTAGGATATCAAGTCTATCACTCTGTATTTTGTCTTCAAAACACTTATCTCCTTTTTCTTGATTAATTCTTTAAGTAATTTTATGTTTATTAATTTTTATTTTTCTGTCTTCCTAAACCACACCTACCACTACAACCCAGGCTTTGCTAGAATTTCAGTTCCATGAAGGCAGGGATCTTATCTGTCTTGTTCAGCACTGATTACACAGAACATAGAAAAGAACCTGGCACAGAGTATGCACTCAGTATATATTTGTTAAATTAACGGCGATTGGTATAAATAGAGCATATTTCAGTGAGTACAGATGTTCTAAAGATCAATAGCAATTTTTTTGGGTGTAAGCCTGACTGTGTACCTGTTTCTAAGACTTTCAATAATTCAAAAGTGGAATATGACATATTATTACCTCCATAGAAAAAAATGTTTTTCAAAAATCTATGTGTTTTCTACAATCATGGTAAAACCAATTGCATTTTTTAAAAGGCACAAAATTGGAATAAATTCAATTTCTGGTAGTCAAAAGGAAGTATTGTACGGTAATATTTTCATCTGAAAAAGTTGTGAGATCAATTCATTTTTGGATACAAATTAACTATATGTTCAACAAATCCACAATGATTTCATTAAAATGGAATGCCCTACAGCTTTTCTACTTTACAATATCAAGACAAATAAAATATTTAAATTTCTTTTTAACTCCTTTCTAAAAAAATATTGTAAAATTTATCTCGATTACTATTACTTCATCCATAGAAACCATATTTTATCTGCTTAGAAAATGATATGAACAGCATAAGGCAAGTTCAAAGACTCTCAAATGAATAGAGAATCAGTCACACTGAAAGGGGCTTACATTTCACAAACGAGTTTTCAAGAGACATCTATTCTTCATCATATTCTCACCATTTAGTTTGAGTGGATTCTGAAAAATCAGATGGGAATTTCAAGAAGAAATTTCCTTTTTATTACCTTCTAAAAACCCCATAGGTTCATTCCAAATCATTGTTCTATATTTTTATTGCACTTAAAAAAAGTGAAATGAAACAGAATAAAATTGTTTTGTTGTGATGCTAATCTTTCAAAATCTAAGCTTATAAATTGTCACTACACCTCAGCATTGAGGCTAATGAATCTCTGCTCTCCTCAGTTCACTCTTTGTGTAGTAATGTTGAATGGAAGAATAGTCTCAATTGCTCATTTATTTGAAATACAATAGCTGCCGAAGAAACCTCTAAGAAAAGGTAAGTTGATGCATGGGTTTTCTGTTCCCATATTGCTTTCTTGGATTCCCAGTGCTCCAGTAATTTCTGCCAAGAGGAAAGCACAAAAAGAGTTTGAATCATATTGCAGATTTGATTTTATTTCAAGGACTTCTCATCTCGCTAAAAATCATACAAACCTACCTTATCATTAGTTCTGCATTTCTAATGATCCATGAAAGTTGAATTACCCATCTCTGTACACATATGAAGTGATTCTCTTATATCAAAGTTGTTTTTAAGAACTTTTAAAACACCAGACTTGAATGCACTACATTGATGACAATTGGGAAGAGACTGGTAGACAGATTTGGGTATTAACTGTTCAACAGTAACAATTAAATGTTATTTTGGAAGAACTCATATAGTAGAGTAACTTTATAAGTGAGTTACCTTTTTAAACACTGTTTTGAGAAGAAAAAATAGCTCTTTAAAAATAATAATTAAAAATTTTATAACTGTATATAAAATATTTGCAGGGGAATATCTCATTCACCTGATTCTAAATAATAAGTTAACTATCAAGTTCCACATCCACCTGATTCCACTTAGTCCACCAACTATTTAGTAAATGTATACTTGAATGTCAATATTAAAATATCACAATGTTGATCCACAGGAAACTTTAGATGTGAGGAGACTTGGTGGAAAGATGCCAAAAGACACATCCTGCTTCCCAAGATATCTCCCATTTTACTTTGAAGTGTCAATTACTAGTCAATTAACTGAGCACCATCTCCAGAAGAACTTGGTTACATGCACATGTTGCCCCTTGGAACCAAGAACATGATTTATCACTACTTTAACTAAAGTACATTTCTCAGATTAGCTAATTTGAAAATCCAGGGAACCAACCCAAAAGGTGTGATACCAGGAGAGAGAAGTTTCCATGCATTGTATGGGCAGCATGTAGGAAGGTCCGCCTGTTCCTGATTCAGATATTGAGTTTAGCTCCAGGAAAGAAAGCAGAATGGAACATTCCAGGCCACGCTAAGATCTATTAAAGGGGTTTACAAGAGCCACTTCTGTGACCTAATTGGAGAAGTCAGCTACCAGATAAGTACCAAAATGTAGTACAGGAAGGAGGAAACAAATAACACAGGGGGAGACGCTTGGGTGGATGGATAAGATAAAAAGAAACTAAAAATCTGGAACAGCCCAGAGAAGAACTGTTTCAGTAGGAATCTTGCTGACATTGATTTCAACCACTCTACTTCTGAATATTTGGGAATGCATCTCCTACAAGTGGAAGAATTTTTAGACAGACAAAGCTATTCAGAGAATTTTGAAGGTTATACTAGGCTAATGGTTCCCAACATTTAGACTATGGACTTCTTGATGGCCTTGAGATATTTCTTCAATAATTGGATCCTAAAATCATCACTATGTCAATTGGGAAGACATGAACAAATTTGATATTAAGAACAAAATTATGCACAATCAAAAAGTTTAGAAACAACAGCTACGGTGGACAATCAAGCACTAGATGGGATTCTGAGCACAACAAACATGGCATTTTTTTTCCCAACCCTGAAGTTCTATTCTCAAAATCCAACATACAATAGCAGAGCAATTTTTTCTTAGGAACCAAAAAGAGGATTTCTAAAGGAACACGGCAAAAACAAAGGCTAGGTTGATGTGCTTGCAGATGCATAGTGGGCTAAGTGTTATTATAGGTATTTGTCAAAATTGAGTTAATTACCCAAAGACACAATAATATCTACAAGAAAATCAGTGCATTTGTTTGCAATGGCTAACAAATTGAATTGTGCATGTGTTATGGGTTGAATTATGTCTTCCCACAAAAAGATATGTTGAATTCCTAACTCCCAATACCACAGAATGTGACCTTATTTGGAAATAGGGTCATTGAAGATATAATTAGTTAAGATGAGGTTATACTGGAGTAGGGTAGGCCCTTAATCCAATATGACTGGCATCCTTATAAGAAGATGGCCATGTGAAGACAGAGATACATAGGCATAATCCCACGTGACAACAGAGGCATGGATTGGAGTTTTGCAGATATAAGCCAAGGAATGCCAAAGACTGCAAGTAACGACAAGGAGATAGGGAGCGGCAAGGAAGGCTTCTCCCCTACAGGTTTCAGAGGCAGCGTGGCCCTGCCAACAGCTTGATTTCAGACTTCTAGCCTCCAGAACTGTGAAAAAATAAATTTATGCTGTTCTAAGCTAGTGTATGATACTTTGTTACAGCAGCCCTAGGAAACTAACGCAGCCTCCCATGCTAGAGAAGGAGAGGTCTTTGAGCCCTCTACTCCAAGCACCTAAGCATGTCTTCCAGATCCTGCATACAATACGTTTGATGCTCTAAGAGAAGGGAAAATTTAGGGAAGTTATTTTCAAGTAGTCATCATTTTCTAGGTAGTCTCATCTTGCCTAAACCTTCTGCTCTCTTATATTATGCTTCAAAAATTCCTCTCTACCTTTGGGTCCTGAACATGTGGTGTTCCTTCATACTTTTCACCTTTGTAATATTAATCAAAGTGAAATGCCCTATGCACATACTTGAGTGTCTCCCCCGAATCTGGTTCCAGCTGAACCTTCCTTTAAGGCTCATTTCTTCATAGTGTTTGTTGAATGAATAAATTAATAAATCCTATCAAAATCTATGAGAGTTACATAGAAAGCCTTATAGTATAAATATTCACTGTTTATGAGCCAATAAAATTAGAAATAAATCAAGTGACCAAAATATATACTTGGAATTTTTTTTAAAGGAAAAAAAAAACCAAAACTAAAAAGCTATCTAAAAGGCAAAGAAAAGGAAAACACTCTATATGAAAGTAAATGGGAGTCCTCAAAAGTTGTACAGGAGAGATAGATGACAGATAAATAGATAGATAGATAAATAGATAGATAGATGATAGATAGATAGGTAGAGAAATAGATAGATAGATTACAACTACATATATCCTTAAGTGCTTACATTATTATTGAAAAAAGAATTTTAAAAAGGACTATTAATAGTCATGGAAAGAAATTTAAAAAACAAAAGGGAAACATAAGAAACTAGAAAAAGAAATTAATATAGCTAAAATATAGTTAAGAGTTTAAATTAAATTTAAAAAATTAAAGGTAAAGAAATTCAAAAAGCAGAATCTTTACTAATATTTTTTAAAATCTTACAAGTCTGAATAAGAAAAAAAATAGAAAGTCATTGTATATAAAATTAGGGATGAGAATGGCGACATAACTAACATAGACAAGTGATTAAAA
This sequence comes from Diceros bicornis minor, assembly GCF_020826845.1. Lineage (NCBI taxonomy): Eukaryota > Metazoa > Chordata > Mammalia > Perissodactyla > Rhinocerotidae > Diceros > Diceros bicornis. Next base: position 23,876,191 of record NC_080781.1, read on the forward strand.
TAATTATAATTTTATAATACATGTAATTCTATGGCACCAAGTTTGAAAATATAGAGGAATTACATGATTGCTAAAAAATATAATGTCAAAAACTTAAATAGACCTATTATTGTCAACATAATGAGAAATATGACTAAAAAATTACCATTAAAAAGGATATCAAGAAGTTGATTTTACAACTGGGTTCTAAACTTCTGAACAGTAGATCCTTTCACTGCTTTTTTAAATATTCCAATTTTTAGAAAAAATGTCTCCAATTTATTAGGCTTGTATAACTTTGATAGCAATACCTTTTAATGATGGGGCAAAAAAATATAGAATACAAATACTAAAATTCTGAAGAAAATAGTAACATGTAAAATAAATGAGTGTGTAATCGGCAGGGGATTGGTTCCAGGAACCCCTGCGGATACTAAAATCCACAGATGCTCAAGTCCCCTGCATAAAATGGCATAGCACATACAATTCAATTCAATCCGGTTGGTTGAATCCACGGATGTGAAACCCTGTGGATATGGAGGGTTGACTGTAATATATTATAAAGAAATAAGAGTTTGTTCCAGTAATTCAGTAATTCTATGTGACTGTTTTTATTACTATAGCTTTGTAATATGACAATTTCTGGAAAGGTAAATCTCATCTCTTTACTATTCTTTTTTCAAAATTGCTTTGACTTTTCATGAACCTTTATACGTTCATAAAAGATTAAAATCAATTTGTCACATTCCCCAAAATTTTCTACTTGGATTTTGAATGGCATTCCATAAAAATGTAAATATTAATTCAACTTTTACAATGCTATTTTGTCACTCATTAACCTAGTATATTTTTCCATTTATTCATGCCTGCTTTTACACTCTATTTAGGAGAGATCTAAAATTTTCTCTGTGAATGTCCTGTGAATTCTTGGTTAGATTAATTGCTTGTTACATTTTGAAGCTTGTTGCTAATGTATCCTGGTTTTGATTATATTTTCTAGTTGGATGTTGCTTTTTTACAGGAATGCTTTATCCATATTATTTGAGAAAAGTGACAACTTGATCTCTTTCAAGTCGTCTTTATTTATTTTTTTGGTCTTATTCCATTGGCCAAAAGCTATAGATTATGATGAACTATAACACTATAAGCAGTATCCTGGTCTTAATGACCACCATAGACAGGGATGTGTCTTACCTTGGATCACTAAGTGTAATATTGGCTGTTGATTTTTTGGGTTACTATCCATTAGCTGTTACTTAATTAAGAAATATTCTTCAATTTCTCATTTTCTTTTTTTTCCATAAAAATGCATTGGATTTATCAAATGTTTCACCTGCTTATATTGAAAATTGCATGACTATTTTTTCCTTTAGTTCAAAAGAGGTTTAATATCTATGCGAGTTTTCCTGATATTGAACCATCTTTTACTGTAGATGCAATCTCTACTTAATTATGAGATTTTTTTAAAACCACTGTTAGATTCAGATGCCAATATTTTGTTTAGGATTTTTCAGAATGTGTCCATAATTGAACTTAGCCAATAATTTTATTTTTTTGCACTATGCTTTTTCTGTGAATTGGGCAATGTTTTCTCTTTCTTTGTATTTTGTGAAATAAGATGATGTATTTCTTTATAAAGTCATCTAGATCTGAAGACTTTGGGAAGAGGGGTTATGAGTGAATGTAAGGGGAGAAGTAGATAAATATTTTCATTTCTTTATGAATTTTTGGTCCATGTATATTTTCTACATTTCATCAGATTTTCAAATGTATTTGCGTATGGTGGTTTATAACACTTTAAATGATTTTAATGTCTAGTATAGTTGTAGTTATTTTCCTTTTTTCTCTATATTTGCTCATTTATATATTTGCTTATTTTTATTAATTTCATTTAAGACTTATCTATCTTATTAGTCTTTTCAGAGAGTCAGCTTTTTGGTTTTTGTCATCATTTTCACTGGTTTTTGTCTCTGAAATTCTTTCATTTCTGTCTTTATTTCCATTATTTCTTTCTTCTGATTTTTTTGGTTTCATTCCTTTTCTGGCTTCTTAAGTTGAATGCTTAGCTCATTTATTACAATCCTTTTCTTTTCTGATAAATATCTTTAAATATAAAATTTCTTCTACATACTGCATTCCATACACTTTCACAGGTACTTTCATTGTCATCATTGCCATTCAGTTATAAGTATCTTATAATTTATGAAACGTTTTTTTCTTTACTAAAGGAGTTATATAGTAGTTTTCCTAAAAGGTTACAAACTTATAGGCTGTTTTAGGCTATAATATTGTCATAGATTTTTAATTTTATTGTATCACAGTCAGAGAATATTGTCTCTGACTATATTGAGTCTTAGAGATTAACTGTGGCTTCCTTTAAAGCCTGGAACACAGTTGAATTTTGTAAATGTTTCATGAGTGTTTGAAAAGAACATGTATTTGTGTTTGTTAAGGGTTAAATTCTCTCTATGTATATATATTTTAGTTCAAGCTTAATAATTATATTATTCAATTAGCCTTTTATTACTTAGGTTTTTTTTGCTTGCTTAATCTATCAGTGTCTAATAGAAAAGTGTGTAATAAAATCTATAATTTCAATAGTTGATTCTGCATTTCTTTGCTTAGTTCTGTCAATTGTAGCTCTATACATTTTGACACTACTGTCAATGTAAAGATACTCAAAACTGTTATATATTCTTGAATTATGTTTCTTTTTACAAACATATAGTGTGTTCATCTTTTGTCTGAGATTAAAATTGCCTCCCCAACTTGCCTTTCTTCATGTTAATCTGCTATATCTTTTTCCTCCCATTTTATTTTAATAAATAGTTCGATCTTACCTTATGTGCTTGTCTGTTTACTTGCTTTTTAATCCAATTTGAGAGTCTCTACATGTGTACATGAATTTTACATATTTATACTTATAATTTGTTGTTATATTAGGATTCATTTCTGCACTTTCTTTCATGTTTTTAATTTAAAAGTCATTTTTTAATATATAGTAGCCTCCTTTTTTTACCTTTTATTAAACACATCAAATTATTTATTTTCTGGGTTGAAGTTTGAGTATTATATTTTTGTTCATCAGATCAGTACACTAAATTATTAAGATTAACATTTATGTTTATTTTTACCAATCCATTTCTAAAGTTTCTTCATAACTAAGGCTTCCCTCCTCTAGATAAAATAAGTAGCTAAACACACTCTCTCCTCCTTCTGCTCTCTTTTCCCGTCATAGCACCCTTCCCACAACATTAGCATCATTCAGAGCAGCAGTTTTCAAAGTACAGTCCACAGCCTTTTGGGATTGCCCAAGACACTTTAAAAACATCTGTAAGGTCAAAATTATCTTTACAATAACACTAAGTATTCATTTGTCTTTTTCACTCTGCTTCTTTCATGTGCATACAGTGGCTTTTGCGGTGGATTTTGTGGAGGCCACAGGACATATTGTATCACATCAGGTTGAATGCAGAAGCACAGGTGAGAATCTAGCTGTATCCTATTATTCTAGGCATTAAGGAGATTTGCAAAAACATAAAACAATGCCAATCCCAAATTGTTTTCGTTTCAGAATTTTTTTCATAAAAGATATGTCATTTATGTTAACTTGCAATGGGTTTATTATTGTTATTTTTAAGAATTAGTTTTAAAATTTCTGTTTCAATTTTTAATATGGTAAATATTGATGAACATAACCCACATAAACAAGAGCTATTTTGCATTCTTAACAATTTTTAAGAATGTAAATGAATCCTGTGACCAAAATATTTGAGAACTGCTCGGTTAGAATTTTGTTTCCAGATGTCTGAGAAATATAGTTTTAAAATCATTATTTGCAGACAATAATAAACGATACTACGTTATTCACTTCCAACCATACTGGTCATTTCTTTTTTCACTGAAATGCTTCCTCTAGGAGTGCTTTGAAATAGTGTGTCTGAGTAATAAGTGTTATGAGCATTTTATTCCCAAGAAAATTTTTTACACTTTCATATTTATATGATATTTTAGTGGAGGTAAAATTCTAGGCCTAAGTTTTTGAACTCTTTATTGCTCCCTTTCACCTAGCATCTCTCTTGTGAAGTTCAATATTAATCTAACTTTTGATTCTTTAAAAATTTACATTGTGCAAATTATAACTGAAAAAATGATCTTTGTATTGTGAAAATAAGAAAGTACTTATGTATGCATAAAAGATGGAAAGGATGTACAAAGTTTTTACAAGTTTTTATCTCTAGTTGGCATGAGTGTATGAACTTTAATATTTTCTTAAGCTTTTCTATATTCCAAAGTTTATATAATGAACATAGATTTCTTTTATAATTGTAAAAAGTAAATTTCTCTACAACCTTCCTGAACAAGTACAGAAAAAAGAAAGAGGGGAAAACAACCATAATTTTTGGGTGGCTACCACGTGTTGCATGCTTTATACGGGATCCTTTTAAATTTTACATCATTTGATCATCACATGAACATTGTGAAATAGGTATTATTAAGCAACAGCGTTGCCATTCCCTATACTTGGGATTTTGTACGTTGTTAATCCAAAGTATGAATTTTCCCTTTCACCCACAAAATAAAAATATTCTAATTTTGGATAATTTTTTAAAACAGTTTTTTAGAAACAGTTATTCTGCTAGTGATAATTTTAGAGATTTTGTTTCCTGTTTTGCGTTTCTCTTAACGTAACACTATTGTTTCCAGTGAGTCATGATAATGTATATTCACGCTCCCCAAAATGAAAGTTTTAAAATACTTTGAAAATGACAAGATGTAACTGTTAAACACCATTTTGTGTCCCTTAACCTATAATTGTCATTGTGTAACTGAAAGAAAAAGGAACTGGAAAACAAGATCAATAACCCTACAAATGTAAATAGAACTTTACCAAATTATTTTTTAAAACAGTAATGAATGACAAAACTGGGGGCGGGGTTTAAAGCCCTCAATCTGCATTTATGACCCATATTTATGTTGGTTTATATATAGGATCATAAGACTGACTAAGAAAAGTGACTGCAGCAGCAAAAATGCTGCGAAAACTTCTCACATGTCAAAGCAAACAGGAAATTAGCAGCTCTAAGACAGGAGTGAAGATTGGTAGAATCTTGAAGAGCAATCTTTACATGCTAATTAGGCAGTGAAATACATACAGAAGAGGAACAAAATCAAAAAATAAATTCTCTCACTCAAGTGTCAAGGTATATTGCACATTACTAAAGAATGTACAGGAGAAAGAATAATTTCTTGGAGTAAGATTGAGCAGGCTTAAATCCAGAGCTCATATGCTATCCCTGCAAGGAACCTGAGTCATTGTTGTATCTCAGGCAAGTAAGTCATTTTGCTTCTTTTTGACTCAAATTACTCATCTATAAAAAGCTATACTTTCAGCATTCTTGTAGACCATCCCATCACGCCTCTTCTTTATACACTGAGTGCCGGATATCAACCCAGGAAGCAAATTTAGGAATTAATTCAGAAATAAAAGCTCCACCTCCAAAACATAAAAATAAGATGGAACATAATGAACAAGCTAACTCTGAAAATCTTTAGTTGTATATTTCATTTTAGTTCATGGATATGATTGACATAACTTTTACAAAGTATTATATCAGATTAAGTATCAGATATATTCAGATTAAATATCACCTATGGTGAAGCTATATTATAGGTACGGAGAGAGTCCACACTATCATCATCCTACCCTGGGGAAAACTATTCTATATTTAGGACTAATGAGTTCCATAATTTTCTTTTTGTTATTATTATTTTACAAACAGTAATGAATACCATTCTAGTACATGTCAACTTGCACTTTTTTCCAACTTGAGCTTTTTATAAATGAAAAAAAATGATTTTTAATGTAATGGAAATAAAAATTCATTTAGGAAAATAAATGCAAAATCAAAACTGCAATGAGATATCACCTTACACCTGTTAGTATAGCTATTATCAAAAAAAACATTAAGTGTTGCCAAGGATGTGGAGAAATTGGAAACTTTGTACACTGTTGATGGGAATGTAAAATGGTATAGCATCTATGGAAAACAAAAGGGAGGTTCACTAAAAAATTTAAAATAGATAATAACTTCACAATATATGTAAGTCAAGTTATTATGCTGTACAGTTTAAACTTATACAGTGCTGTATGTCAATTATATCTCAATACAACTAAAGAAAAAAAAGAAATTCCAAATTCTCTTTTGAAAAGTAAAATATAAGGAAAAAAGAGAGGGGCGAAGAACCTAGAAACAGCAACTAATCACAGTGTGTGCACATTATTTGGATTCTGATTCAAACAAAATGCAAAAGAAGATTGATTACAGCATTTGTGTTAGATTGATTGCATTAATAAACTCAATGAATGGCTTTCCTAATTAAAAAATAAATAAAAATAGAAATACCATATGATCCAGCAATCCCACTTCTGGGTATATGTCCAAAAGAATTGGATTCAGGATCTCAGAGAGTTATCTGCACTCCCATGTTCATTGCAGCAATATCCCCAATAGCCAAGAGGTGGAAGCAACCTAAGTGTCCATACATGGATGATGAATGGATAAAGAAAATGTAGCACATGTATGCAATGGAATATTATTTAGCCTTAAAAAAAGAAGGAAATTCTGCCATATGGGAAAACATGGATGAACCAGGAGGATATTGTGTGTGCTAAGTGAAATGAGCCTGTTACAGAAGGACGAATATTGCATTATTCTACTAATATGAGATATCTAAAAAAGTCAAACTCATAGAGGCAGAGATTAGAATGGTGGTTGCCCGGGGCAGTGTGGAGGGGTAAAAAGGGAGCTATTGTTCAACAGGTATAAAGTTTCAGGTATATAAGATAAGTAAGTTCTAGAGATCTGTTATACAACATAGTGCCTAGAGTTAACAATACTATACTGTACACTTAAAGGTTTGCTGGAGCCAGCCCCATGGCGTAGTGGTTAAGCTCAGCATGCTGCACTTCAGTGGCTTGGGTTTGCTTCCCCGGGCATGGACCTACACCGTTCATCAGCTGCCACGTTGTGGCGGCAGCCCACGTGCAAAACAGAGGAAGATGGGCACAGATGTTAGCTCAGGGTGAATCTTCCTCAAAAAACAAAAAATGGTTAAAAGGGTAGATCTCAGGTTAAGTATTCTTACCACAGTAAAAAAAAAAAGATGCTGTAAGGAATTATTGCATTAAATTGTTAAATATTGAAAGAATAAATCATGGAAAAAATAAACAAAAATGAAACTGCTTCTGGACTTATTCTCCCCAGTCCCCTTGTCTGGAAGATGGCAATGACCAGAGTGTACTTGGATACAACATACTGAGGATGACAGAACCTCCCAGATAGCCATAGAGTGCTCACTTCCAAATGGTTCTGTGTGAAAGAAAACATCTGGTTTCTTTGTGTGAAAAAACAATTGATAGGAAAATAACTACATCAAAGAGACAATGCTGAATAGTGAAAGGGTAACTGAAGAGTCATAAAGTTTGGTTTCATCACAGATCTGCTGCTAAACAGTTATGAGACAAATATATTCACATCTCTAGACTATCTGGTTCCTTATCCAGCCACAAGTTTGGTCATTTGCAATTTGTATTCAAAGAATATTTAGGTTAGCACAGAATTTCCCTAGAACATAAAAGGGAGATGGGATAGAAATTCTAAGACTTCAAGTAGACCAGCTTTTACTTGTCCAAAATATTAGATTGATATTCAACTAAAATATTTTTTAAATACTCTAAGGCGTTACTGCTAAAAGGTGATTACTTCCAAGATACTGAAATTTATAATTATGAATTTTTTAGAAAATTAAGAACAATAAGTATAATATACTACCGTTCTCCAACAATAGGAAACAATGTATATAAGAACCGTTTCTGAACCCTTTAGTCTCCTGTATATCTCTGCATCAGTTAGGATGATTTCACCTGTAAGTAACAATACAGAATTTATTTACTCAATTAGCTGGAAGTCCAGGGTTAACGAGGTGGAAGGGAAGACCTTCAGCAGTGTTGCCATGAGAGGTGGATTCATTGAGAAGTTAATAAAGCTTAAGCTTTAGAGTCAATTACTTGCATCGGTCCCTTTTAAAGCCTTTCACCTAATTTTGTATGCAGATTTTTGTATTAATTTTCTCGATGAGACCTTCCCTCCCCCCATAAATTGTTTAATCTTTAAGCCCCGGAAAACCTGGATCAATGCCTGGCTCTGACATAATTTCCCAGCAAGTCTCCTAGCAATGCATTTCTGATGGGGTCAGCTTTGCTCACTGGCTAGCCTGCCTCTGGATTACAAAATGGCTTCTGACAGCTAACCCGGTGATATGCCTTCTCATTCACTTCCAGGTATTGTTTACTTCCTGCAAAGCGTGGAACATGTATGTCCTGCCTTTTGTAATGATGAACTATGTCCCTAGTTTCTAGGATGAGGTCACATGCTAATTGACTTAAGCCTAGATTTCAGAACCAACTTATTGGCAGAGGAATGGATATTGCCCAATTGACTCAGACAAATATAAACCCACCTCTGGAAATGTGGTTGGAGTTAGCTTACCTAGGGAGGCATGGGTCATGTAGGAGAAGGAGAGGAGTTTGGAGTAGCTTACGTAGTGGGATGTGGGTTATATAGGAGGGGGCTGATACCTTAACAAAATTCATGTGGACTGACCTAAGCTAGTATGGGCTAGTGACATGAGAAAAGCCTTGCTTTGGTGTTCTTGGAAAGAAAATTTCTCACTCTTACGACAGAGCCATGGAAAGCCAATCTCTCTCTGTCTCTCTCTCTCTGTCACATCTGGTGAGTATGAACATGGAACCACATTGCCCCAGTGGCTGCTGACAGCCATCCTGCTATTATAAAGGAAGCTAAAACAAGCACAAAGCTCACCTATACTAAAAGGCAAAGCTAAAAACAACAACAATAACACAGAGAAACAGATCCAGAGCTCTGTTGTTTTCTGTACCAAATCCACCCAATTTCTATACCTCCAGTTATGTGAGCCAACAAGATTCTTATTCTTAAACAATTTTAAATTCATTTTTCTGCCATTTTCAGATAAACACAATCTAATGATAAATTCATTAAATTGCTATCATTCTCTCTGCACCAGAAAATGACTCTTCAATTACAATGGAATTAATCCTTTTATTTTATATATCTGTTAAATTTTCAAGTAAGATTATGGCCTTTATATTCATATCTTTTCTCTTGTGTCATGAATTTCATCCTGATGCCTTGTAGATATCCAAGTGAAGATGCTAGGAGGACTGTTGACACATGAGAATAAGGTTCAGAGAGCACTCTGGGGAGAGAGAGAAATTTGGGAATCATCTGTATATAGATGGCATTTAAAGCCAGGAGTCCACGTGAAATCACCTAAGATGTGAGTACAGACAGAAATTAAAAGAGGTCCACGGACTGCATCTTTCAGGGTAAAATGAGGCAATCTGAAAACCCCGTCAGAAAAAAGTGACATCATCATTGAGTTGAGTTAACCACTAAGTCCTCCCCATACTTTTCTCAATATTACTCTTAATGTAATCAGAGTAAAATATTCTCCTCCTGACTACCAATCAGTGGTGAAATTATTGAACAGATATTAATTTAGTCCTTACTATGTGTTAAGTCTCTGTGAAGATTATAGGACATTCAACAGCTAGCACTAGTGATAGATAAATAAAAAAGAACCCTTTACTAAAGGGTGTTGATGTTTCTAGAGGAGCAAGGCTAGAGGAGAGGGGGAGAAACAGACAGCAGTCTGGGGAGACAGATAAATGCACTGAACCCCTGAGCGACCATCAATGGTCCATTCTTCTAGGGGTGCCTAGGGCCCAGTAATGAGGAACTAGTTAACGATGTTAAAAAAAATTCTTCAGAGCAATTGCTTTTCAACATACATAATAAAATGTATAAAACAGTACTTTTAAAAGTCTGCTTTATCATGTAAGAAATTTGAAATAGGATTTAAAAAATAACATTCTCTTAGGTGGTATTTAAATCTCCTGTTGCTGCCTACCTTTTTAAAGAAGCAAAATGGCATTTCAAAGAGGCAACTGAATCTAGAAAGCAAAGGATCACAAAACAGGTTAGCAACAGCTAGAGTTCATGATTATTTTTCTAAAAATAGCTACTTATATTTTAGAAATACACAAAGGGTAATTTAAGAGGTTTTTTTTTAAATAATAAAATATATGTCAAGCCCACATTGCAAACCAGATTTAAGCTCAGTGAAGTGATCTTTCATACATTATACAGTGGCAATTACCATGTAAATAGATTTTAAATAAAGTGATGTATTATTTAAAACCTCAGTGTTATATAAAGCAAGCATGGGGAACTGCTTAATGTCTAGTTTATTTTCAAATCAGCAACCCCTTTCCACACACAGAAAAAGGACAATGATTGCACTAGACAATGTTAATTATATTTCTCATAATAAAGTGCTGTAGCCCCTATGATTAAATATTTCCCCAACATTTGTGAGAAACATTATAATATCCCCTATACAATCATAAGTCTGACATTTTTCCCACTTGAAGGCATTCCCCTTTCAGAAATTCTTTAATGAGAACTCCTGGAGAATACGTTTAATTCAGATTGTTATAAATGACCTAAAATAATAAAAGTCATGATGAATGAGAGCCAGAATTTCCTCCCAGATTAGAGAAATTTTTCAAGGTGTCCTTGCAGGAGCAGGTTGGAAGGAAGGAGAGGAAGGGAAGAGAAAGGATCTAAGGAAGGTTTCATGGGCACTACAGAGGAGACTGGATCTGAAAGACCAAAACCAAAGCCAGTCTGCTGACCACCAGGCATCCTGTCAAATGGGTACCATTTTGTACTAGCATCTGAGAGTCACATGGGAGTTGAGTAAGTGACTACCAATTAAGCTAATTACCTCCAGGCTCACCTCATCTCTACTTGAGTAGGCACAGTTCTCCTTCAATGCTAAGGAGCTGTGGGGGTGTCCTTTCCTTCCTGTGACTCTTCACTTGTGTTCCTGACCCTGGGCTCATTACCCATCTGCCCTACCCCATTTAGGCCATGCCCGTAAATGGAGGGTGGGGAGGGTGGGGATGAATGGGTTCCTGAACAGCTGGTAAATTGATATGATGTGGAAAGGAAGATTCCCATACTTTACCTGAGGATACCCAGCTTAAGATTCACCTCCTCCACTCACTTCCCCTTACTAAAGAATCAGAGACAAGAAAAAACACATTCTGGAACATACATTTCTCAACTCAATGATCCAGTCCCTTCAAAGCAAAAAATACTCTACTTATTGCTTGGAAAATGGGTACATAACTCTAAGAAGCATTCAGTTATTATTTATCACTAATAACCCCTGCATTCTCCTTGTCTCTTTCTTCTATTCACTATCTAAATTTTCAATTGGATTCTGTCTGTCTTTGTTCCCAATGGTACCCTTCTATCCACTTCATATCAGATTACTTTAATAGCCTGCTATCCATTTCCCTGACATCAAATGTCCTTTTACTCAACAAACATGTCTGAGCTCCTGCTCTAGAGATCCTGCAGTGAAGAACATGAAGTAGGACCCTGTTCTCATAGTTTCTCATAGTTTTCATCCCTGCATCCATGACCAAAGTTTTAATCCAGCTTCCTCACGTCACCGTTCCACTTAGTTTAACTCTACATTGCTTCTTAAAGCAAATGTAAACACTTCATCCCTGGCAATCAAACCATCGTGTACTCACTCATCCTTATCTCCAAACACTAACCTCCAGACTGTTCACTGAGCAAACTGCAGTTCCATTGAAAGAGTGCCAGATATAGGTATGAATTCACATTCTTGCCCTGGACACAGGACTTAGCTTCTCTGAGATTCAGTTTCCCAATTTCTGAACTGGAGGTTATGGCTCTTCCTTCACAAAATTTTTTAAAGACTGCAATGCCATGATGTCAATAAAATTATTTTGCAAACTGTAAAGAACCATATCGAGATAAGTTATCATGTCAAATTGCCTTTCACAATTGGTGTTCCCTAACAAAACCAGACTTAAAACTATTTCAGAACCGTTATTGCCTGCCCTTTTCTTTCCACCAAATCTAGTGTAATCTAGTGTAAATCTAATGGCAACTTCAAAACCAATTTCAAGCACTATTTCCTCAACATTCACAATAACAATAATATGTAACCCCTGCTGAAAGCTTACTATTCCTCACACACAAAAAAAATAGTCCATTGTATGTATTATCTAATTTCATCTCTTTAATAACCTTAGGAGGTAATACTACTAGAATCCTCATTGTACTTTAAGAAAGTGAGCATTGTCTAACCTGAGGAACTTGACCACAGTGGCACAACTAATATACAATAGACTCCTAAGTCAAGTATGGGTAGATCTCTTTGGTTGAAGAGTCCATGATCATACCAGTACATTATATTTCACTTCTGAGGCTTTCTATTAAATCCATTCCTCACCTTCTACTTCACATTATACTTTCCCACATCTGGATATCTGTAGCAATGAATTTTTATTCAATTCTTTACTTTACGTAGCTTCTATATAGTATACTTGATTTCCCCATAATGGTTATCAACTCCTAAAAGGAAGGGGCCATGGATTCTCCTTCCTTTATGTTTTGCTCCACAGCTCCTATACTCCCCTGCATGGAAAGCAAAAAATTAATAAATAGACTTTGCCTTTACTTGACATTATAAGGAGACCACATAAAAGAGGGAAATAATGTATGCAGTAAAGAATACTTAAATAGCAACACCTGATACTGAAATAATTTAAGAATTAGAATCCAAAGAGTTTTCATTTTACTCTCCTTTAATCATTATGGTTTGGGATTTCTTTACATTTGAAAAGCGTAACTCTCTATAAGTAAGCCAGGTCTCCACTAAAACACATGTTTCTTGCCTCTTCTGGCATGTGTAAGCAGTATATCTTGAGTTTGTTGCTAGTGGCCCACTTAACGCTAAAATCCTTTTTAGTGCCTTGTTAAAGAGACTCGTTGAGAAATTGTGTTTAGTATGTTAGCGAAGTTATAACCTGTCATGTTATTTAAATGCCTGACTTTGTAGAGTATGTCAGTGTGTGTGTGGTATGTGTGTGTGTGTGTGTGATAATGATCTGTGCAGTGCTGTTCAAAGTTGAGTTAGTTATCGCTGAAGAAGGGATTACTAGTGCCCTCGAGGAAAAACAGGGAAATAGTTTTATTGATTTTTCTTCATTAGGCTTGGGAGATTTAGGAAGAAATATATGTTTGTTTGAATTGAACATTAAACTCATAAAAGGGAAATTCTGTATAATACACTTATTTCTAAGTCATGTACACTCATTCATTTAGTCATAAACATACTCATAGTAATTGATTATCTTCTTAATTAAAAGATGTGTGAAATCTAACCAAGCATAATAAATGAAAGAAAACACCCAATTTCACATAGTTTAACCTCTTTGAGTATCAATTTTCTCAACTTTAAAAAGCAGATGTTAAATCACACCTCACGAGACTATCACAAGAATTCCGTGAGAAAAGAAAACACAATGACTGGCAAGTATTAGGTATTCAATAAATATTGACTCCTTGGTTCCTTATGACCATTCTCCCCCATAAAAAAAATTGTTTTTAAATCTCCCATATTGAGATAAAGAATAATGGTGAAAACCGGGAATAAACAATTATTTCTCCCTTAGAAAAGTGAAGAACAAGGAAAGAAATTAACATAACCTTGCATGACCTTTACCAGTAATCTTCCATGAAAATATGACTATCCTTAACAATCCAGAAGTCACTGATGATATCTTTAGGGAACAGATGGGAAATATATTGTTTAATCAAGGAGAACAAAGGGAATAACTTGTAAGATGAGATCCTTAGAGTCAGCAGACAGTTTCTCAGCTCATTTAACTTGATTCCTTCTCCTTTGTCCCACCATGGACTCTGAGGAGTAAATACTAGGAACTGAGACTCAGAATTAAAATGCATACATAAAAATCAATGTACAGAATTATTACAAATGTCGCTTTGTGACACCTTTTATCTATCAAATTTTCTTAGTACCTAGGCTACGACTAAGAAAGTGGGGCATTAACTAGTAATTACCCAAAAGACCTTTTAGTGAGTGCATACTTGCCCTGCATTAATAATCACCCCAAGCACTGTGAGGCATAGAGAGGTATAAGCCAGAGTTAAATACAGTAAATTAAACCCAACAAATTTCCATTCAACTCAACATACATGGGAGACAGTGGTAAAATATTCCATGGGAAATCCAAAGACAAACCAAGACATTGCCTTTGCCTTCAAGAAGTATTTGGCCCAATAATGGATTATAGGAATGCTATTTAGAATAGGTTTTAAGTGTCATAGATTTTGAAAAGGGAAAGCTATCACTGAGCCCAAATGGAATTCTGTAGTATTTTGTCAAGTAAATGGGAATCTAGTTTTATCTTAAAAGATGGTAGTATTTGAATGCATGAAGTGCATAGGGCATGGTAATAGGTTATCATGGAAAAGTGAACAAGAAGAATGGATCTGATGGTAGCTTCCTAATTGCGGACAACTCTTTCCAGAAAGATTGTGTGGAAATGCTTGGTGGATTTGATAGAAAGTGTGAACCGTGGGTTGGTTGGTTTGTCTTTTTTTTTTCCCTAGCAGCCAGATCCCTCTGGCCAAAGAGTAGTATTTGTCCATGATTGCCATGACCACCTGTGCTCAAACAAATCTAAGCATCCATAAAAGAAAACTACCTACATGAGCCAATATCTGAGTCCAGAGATGACTCCTTATCTGAGGACTTACCACTTTAATTAGTCATCCATCTTTCAGAATATACCAACTTAGTTAAGATGCATTATATGATTTTAGGACGTGGTTAGTTTTCAAGGCTGCAGAAAAGGGAAAAGTTGTCTTTACGTTTTATTATAGCCACATATTCTGACCCTCAGCCCTGTAATACTGTTTTAAAAAGAAATATGTATTTTTTTATAGGAAAGCAAAGGACAGATTTTAAATGAACAAAACTGTGGATTGTCTTTATAGTTACTCTTAATTATATTTTTAAACAGGTCAAGTGCTTGGCAAACTATTCATTAGTGAATACAATAAAAGGCTAGATAAAAAGAACCTGACAATAGGGGCCGCCCTGTGACGTAGTGGTTAAGTGCGTGCGCTCCGCTGCCAGTGGCCTGGGTTCGGATCCCGGGTGTGCACCGACGCACTGCTTGTCAAGCCATGCTGTGGTGGCATCCCACATAAAAGTGGAGGAAGATGGGCACGGACGTTAGCCCAGGGCAAGTCTTCCTCAGCAAAAAGAGGAGGATTGGCAGATGTTAGCTCAGGGCTGATCTTCCTCACAAAAAACAAAAAAAAAAAGAACCTGACAATATACTTATGAACTCAAATTTCTGGTAGACATTTTTAACGTAGGTCATGTAGGAAGTCACCAAAAGATCTGTCAAAAAAAGACAGTCATGTGGAAATAAATGAAGATCATCCAGATGATAACAAGCAAACATTATTTATTAAGAGCTTGCTATAGCAAGGGAGTCAGCCACCATCACTTGCATTTGGCAGAGACTCAAAGGCAGTCAGGGGAGTGGGAAAGCTTTTGGAGGAAAAAAGAGAAGGCTTCAGGTGTGCCCTGGTTGGAGGTTGTTGGCACGGGGAAGCTGGAGGTGGGCTAACGAGAAGTAAGGCATCCCGTGTGATAGGTTAGGAGAGCATGTTTGGCATTCTTTGCTTGGTCCTAAGTTGTAAGGCGGGAAAAAGATTAGGGAAGCTGACAGTTGTTGACCAAGTCCTCATCATTTGGGGCTGATTGCTGCAGAGGTTGTGGTTTGGTTTCCTGGATTGGTTGCTCTATTGGTTGTGGGTCAGAGATTTATTTTTATATATTGTCTGACCATTGTCCCTTTGTATATTCAGTCTCTCAACCACAAGTCTCAAATTATTTGAACTTAATGTTATAAATAGGCTCTTACTTAGGTGAAAAAAATATTGTGATACCTTCATCATGATATGATTTCTTCTTCTTTCATTCAATAAATTCAATAGTTATAAGCCCCTATTATGTGAAAGGTAGAATCTAAACAATCACTAAACCTTCCTCATATCTAAAGCAATGAAATGTCAGCATTATGGCAAATTACTTGACAATATGCTTGTTGAAGCAAATAAGAACCTGACAACAACAATTTGCCCATAAAATTAAAAGATATATTTATGAAGAAAAGAACAATTCCTCAATCTTGTTTTGAGTTTGCTTCAACACCTACAAATATATTAGCACTTAACCTGTCATCATGTTACAATATATTGATATAATAATATTTTTATTTATTTCCCATTATAAAATACTTTCATTTCTTAAAAGGAAAAAAATAAATTCAAGGCAAACAGATAATATTTCGCAGCTTAAAAATTTTAATTCCTTGTATACATCACTTCTCTGAGACAATGGTGAATGGGAAGTCATTTCCACTTGACAGTTGAGAAAACTGAGGGCCAGAGAACCATACTAACTTGCCAAAGATCTAGATAGAGCCAATATTAGAGTCAAATCAGATTTTCTGAATTCTAGTTCCATGTTCTTTTCTCTGCACTCTCTACCCTTTATATAATTGCTGAGGTGAATGCAATTTTATCAGCCCTGCAATAAACTCAAATCTGAAAGGAAAAAAAAAAAAGAAAACACCACCAATAACACAGGTGATGTGACAAGCTAATAAAATGCTAATGAAATTATACACAATAATGGCTTACTTTCTCTTCTCCCAGGACAAACCCCACCCTACCAATAATAGAGTGGAACTGAGTAGAATGAAAGAATGACTGTCCATCCATGTATGAGGGTAAGCACAAATAAAATCTTGACTACAGAGAAGGGGAATAAGGGATTAACAAGAACAGGACAGTGCTGGAAAGAAGAAAGAGAAGTTTTAGAAGCAATAAGTCTATGTAATTGAAATACAATCAAAACTTTTTACAGAGGTCTCCTTGAAGAAAGATCTTATTCCAAGGCTGAGTCAGAAAAACACATCTAGAACATATTTTTGTTCCAGAAAGTAAGGAAATTCTCAAAGAATGATGAGAACAAGTCAAAAGGAAACAGAAGCTAGCTTGAATGGATTTCCGCTGGCCAAATCTGGGACAATTTGATATTAATAACACTAAAGATGGCAACAACAACAACAACATTAGTGGATTATAACCCATTAAATAAAATAAGAACTTGTGGGTCCACAAGGATAGCAGGGAGGGAGAGAGAGAGAGAGAGAGAGAGAGGTACAGTGCCTCCTTACTGTAGAATATCAACTAATAAATATAGTGAAAATGATAAAGTAAAAATCAACATTTTTCTGCAATTATAATTAATTCAAATAAAAATATCAATGGATGCTAACACTAATGGATGAAAGTTTGAGAGGAAACAGGATACTCTAACATCTTCAAAGTGTTTCCCTGTTACTAACTACAAATTGGAAAATAGCAACCACACCATGGAGAAACCTGGCAGGCATCACCATATCCAAGTGATCAAAATTAACATCACCAATAATTAGACAAACCAACATCATGTGCCTCCTGATATGATGCACTAATAAAAACACATCTCATATGTAGTATTCTTGCCAAAAATGCATAACCTAAATCTAATCAGGAGGAAGTTTTAGACAATCCAAAATTGAAAGACATTCTACAAAATAACTGGTCTTCTCTTCAAAATGTCAATGTCGTGAAAGATAAAGAAAGCCTTAGAAACTGTGCAAATTAAAGGAGCCGAAGAAATATGGCAACTGAATACAAAATCTGATCCTGGATTGGGTCCTGGACAGGAAAAAAAAGTTGCTATAAAGGACATTATTGGAACGATTAGAGTAATTTGAATACGAATGCAGTTTAAATGATACTACAGTATCAGTGAAAAGTATTCTGATTTTGATAATTATACTGTGATGATATAAGATGATATTTTTGTTCATAAAAAACACACAATGAAATGTGAAGTGTTTAGGGGAAATGAGGAATGATGCCTATAAATTACAAATAGTTCAGAGAAAATTTATATCTATATACACATATAGATATAAAATTTTTCTGATCTATATCTCTCTATATACATATCTTTATCTATGTTTATATACATATATAGAGAGATACATATAGAAAGAGAGAGAAAGCATGAGTGGCAAACTATTAACAGTTAGTGAACCTGGGTGAAGATGAAGGATAGATAAGAGTTATTTGTACTACTTTTACCACTTTTTGATAGTTTGAAATTATTTCAAAATAAAATTAAAAGTTGGAGTAATAATAAAAATTGCAAAATAAAAACTTTTTCACAGCTAAGTTAACCTTCTGCTAGTAGAGCTCCCCAAACTTATTAAGCTAAATGTCTTTCTCCTTCTCCAACCTTAAGATCTTCAAGTAACAGAGTTCTTCTCTCAAATCATTGCTACCCTGTGGATTTTAAAGAGGTGGCATAGGTTACCAGAACCTCAAGTGACACATTGAAACATTCTCCAAAGTCTGTATGTGTGAGCATGTTAACAGGAAAGCTGTACTACTCCTTTCTTCCACTAGAGGGACACAGCACTTGGGTTATTGTACTATGCCTATTTTGGTAATTTACCTGAGTTGTAATTAACTTATTTTCCTACCACTCTGGAAGCTAGTCCTCTAAACTCATGATCCTCACTTTCATATATATTTCCTTCCTGTGTATATAATCTTAATGATTGGACAGTTTATTCATCATTTTCACCTCCTTCACAGATATATCACATGTAAAAAACACACCCAAATCAATTTGGTCATTCAGCAAACATCAAGGTGCTCTATTAAACTTTGGTAGCTATGTATCCCCTTCCTTACTACTTCCATGCCATGTGGTCTACCAGTGAAAGCAAGTCTCAGGACAAATGTTACGTGTACAAAAGTTTATTTACAAGCAGGCATGGAGTTTGTTCTCCAGCTAAGAAAAGGATCACTCTCTGAACTCAAACTAATGGCATTAGAATGTTAAGTTTACTATAATCTCATCTCTTTTCATGAAAGGCTGTTGGCCTGTGTAACATTGCCAACTACCAGCCGCCTATCTTGAATACTCTCTCTCTCTCTCTCTCACACATACACACACACACACACACACACACACACACACACACACACACCTGTGTATGGGGGGGAGGGGAGGGAAAGAAGTGGTTCTTAGAAAACAAAACCAAAAAAAAAAATGTAGGTTAAAACATTCACTCGTTCAACAGCGATGAGGATTGCCTCCTACATGCCCAGCCCAGCACTTACAGACATTTTTCTCTTAGAACAGGGCTCAGCAAACTTTTCTATAAAGGTCCGGAGAGTAAATATTTTAGGCTTTGCGGGTCATATGGCTTCTGTTGCAACAACTCAACTCTGCCCTTGCAGTGAAAAGCAGCCATAGACAATATAGAAACAAGTGGACAGGGCTACGCTCCAACAAAACTGCATTAATAAAACAGGCAGGAGGCCAGAGTTTGCTGACCTCTGTAGTGGAGTACTAAAATAGACTCATATCCTGTGAAGATTTTAGTGATGGGTTGAAATAGGCTGGGCTTTCCTCAAAGTTCTCACTCAGGATCCTCACCTTTTTATAATTTATCCCATTGTGGCTTTGCCTCTTCTTCTTGGTTCCCTATTCTTGTAAATGCTGCATCCGTTCTACAAAACTGAACCACAGCAGAACATTTTAGAAGGCACAGGGATTGACAGCAAAATGGGTGATCTACAAAACTGAATCTGCTTTCCTTGCTCTAGCCTGGTTAAAAGTTTGATCTCTCCTATACATGCATATTGACTAAATTATCTCCTTCATTATCAGAGTTAAATAGATTCTCTTTAAAGAATATAAAATATCTTTATGTGTAAGTTATTTTTATCAATGCCCACAGCTTTACTTTATTAATAATTAAAATATTGCAAATAAGTGTGTTTCACAGCTTGCAGAGTTTTTTCACACACATAACAACTGCGTATGATAGGCAAGGTTGGTAGCGTTGTGCTTAAAAAGATTATAAAATTGAGGCCCTGAGACATTCAGAAATCTGCCCAAGTCTCTAGAATTAGAAACCTATCTTGTCTTCAGTCCTTTCCACTATAATACAGAGCACTGCAAAGCTCACTCGAGGGACAAAAGATAAGCTCAACAGAATTTCAAAAGTTTGGAACCTTTCATCCTCCAGAACGGTGATGAAATCAGAAGTCAGAAGAGAAAATGTCCAGGACCGAGCCCTGGGAAGAGCAGAAGACACAAGGTCTAATTGTTTCTCCTTATTCGAAAAAACACAACTTGCTTTTAGTCATTCATGGTATATCTTTAGAGTTTTGCCCATGATAAGCTTTCGCCTTAGAAAAAGACAGGATACGGCACAAATGAGAAGTCTCAAACCTTAGTCTCCAAAGCAAAGAATTAATACAAAACAGAAATTGAATTAAAAACAAAAGGAAGAAAAGAGTTATTGCTATTGTAAGATAATATTCACAATGATACTAAAAAGTTGAAAGACAAAATGAAGACAACACTTTGTTTTTTTTTAACTAAGAAAAAGTAACTTTGGAGGAAATATTTTATAATTTGTTTCAATAATGCAGTTATACTCTCCAAAGATTATAAGGATTCAACCATTTTCTTCTAAAAAAATACGTATAAAGTAAGTAAATCAGGTAGGTAGTCAAAAATATAGATTCTATATGTTTCTTATGGCCTAAAGACATTCACGCCAATAAATCACGTATGTGCAATTCATTAATAAAATCACAAATTATGTTCCGTATAGTGTTCATTAAGGAAAGTTGTTCTTTATTGAAATATTTTCCACTCAAAGAATTTAATTTAAAGTGCTATATAAAAGGTTATCCTTCCATCATCCAGAAAAACGTATTATCATTGTAGGGGATCTCATTTACTAACCAAATCAAGTATCTTCAGCCAATTATTTACTTTGTTCATTATTCATATCAATCAAAGATTGGAAACTATTGATTAGTGGATATTTTGATGATCAGAAGTATACATTCATTCTCTCAGTAAATCAGACCATTCCTCTTATCTTTTTTTCAGCTTTATTACCAAATTTTCTCTACACATTTTGTATGCACCTGTATTGCGTTCCTATTCTGATAAACTGGGTAGCAGTCTAGAACAAACATTACTATTTGCCTCATTGGTAAGACACTGTATTGTTTGACTTTTTAGGACTCAGATGCATGGATTCTAGCTGGGGATTTTGCTACAGTGATTTTTTTCCCCCAACACAAACTTGCATTGGATCAAGACTCCAGGAAGAAGAAATACCATAAAAGCTATGAGAAGTCAGAAATGCCATCCATGCAATTTTAGATAGGTCCCTTGCTTTTTAGCTGCAATAAAAGGCCTTTTAACAAAGGAAACACAGAAAAGTGGATTTTCATAAAGAAGTATTGTGAATTTCATCTGGTAAAAAAATTGTTTTTCTAAGTGACCTTTATAAGACACATTCACCTAAGAAGTGCAATTATTTTATTTAAATACTCTAGCGTCTTATGGTTTACAAATGCTGTCATCTACATTTTCTCATTTGACTCTTGCAGCAACCCTGTACTCTTATTAGAGTCCTTTACCAAATGAGAAACTGAGTCTCAGAATGGTAAAAAAAAATCTCTAGCTAGATAACAAGATCAGCAAGGTAACAAGATCAGCAAGGTAACAAGATCAGCAAGGTGCTGAGCTGGGACTGGAAGGGTAGCAAGCAGGCTAATTCTTACGTGCTAACTCTGATGGAATCATAATGGCTCTCTAGACCAGGGATCATCAAACTATGGCCTCCTAGGCCGGCCACCTAGGTTTGTAAATAATATTTTATTGGAACACAGCCATGCCCATTTGTTTATATAGTGTCTATTCTGCTTTTGTGCTACAAATTGCACTGCAACAACAGAGTTGAGTAGTTGCAACAGATATTGTGTTGTCCACAAACATAAAATATGTACTATCTGACTATTTAACAAAAAGTTTGCTGCTCTAGATCACTGTGTTAAGGAGGATTCTAAAGTTATATTTAGTTTTCATGATTGATTATCGTTGTCTGCCATGGACAAGGGAAAAAGGAAATTGTTACCCTGACATTGCCACAGATAAAAATGTTACCTTGATTAGGCTGACTCTTTCATTAGCTGGATAGTCTCTCTCTGCTCCCGTGTTAGGTTATCAGGTTTGCATTTTCAGAAACTCAGTTTATTAGGTTCTCTCAGAGATGATAAGGCCTATTGACTTCATTCATGCTAACTCATCAAAACTGCATTTTAGGATCAGTTAATTCTGGTAAGCCTTGATGCAGATCGTGAACCTTATCCCAAGTATATGATTGTCCTGTGTCCATATGTGTAATACAATTGATCACAGTTTCTATTAGGTGGTATACACTTCTCTATTTTTTTTTTAATTGAAGGAAGAGAATCCTCCAATGCGTCCATAAGCTTGCCACAGTTAAGAATCATTTTTCATAGGTCTTTGATTATCCAAGCATAGGACTAGGCACAGTGCTCCCAGGTATTTAACGAAAATACATTAGTATAAGGTGTAGCTTCCTAGATGAAAAGGCAAGACATCGCTAAGTGGAAGAAGTCCCCGGACTCACTTTAGCAAGTCTTTCAATTAAGCAACAAGAAGCAAGGCATTTCTGAGTGTCAGTTTTAAGGAGCTATTTTTTGAGAATCAAGGTTTTGCTTGTACTTCTATTCATAAAATTACAGACTCTCTTGTGTGTCAAATCCACAGTAGGTGGTAGGAAGTGACCAATTTTTTCTCCATGATCTAATAGCGTAATAACACTACCTTTTATATTAATAATATCCTTCTATTGATGTACTCAAAGCCTTTCAGAGATAATTATTTTATCAGCGAAACACTCCTCAGAGAGAAGGAAGGGTAGGAAAAGGTATTTCTATTCTCTTGTTACAGATTGAGAGACTGAGGCATGCAATTATTTAATAACTCATTATATTTCAGAGCTTTTCATTCAAGCCACCTAGGTAACTCTGACTTTATATAAACTTTATAGCACCTATGTTCTGGGCATAATCCATGGATACCCTCCCCAGTTGCTTGGACTGAGTTGTACTCACAATATTTTTTGAAATACCAATAGAAAAATAGGAATTATATATAATTTATAAATATGTTTTATATAGTTAATTCGTATATATTATTTATAAATATATATGATTTTTACACACATATCTACTCAAATACTTTTTGCTTTTTTCAAGTTCAAAAAGGTATATCAAATATTCCTTCGCACATTTTTATATTATTGCTGGTTTTGATTTTCTGAACTAAATAAAACGAATATAACAAAATTAATATTTTACCAAAAACTAAGATTTTTCACTTTCAAAAATCACTAAGGTGTCTTTCTCTAAACTCTGTACGTATATAATTCCAGATTTGACAACTCAAAATTTACCTCGAAATATATGATTTCCCCCAAAAACCAAGGTATTAACTACAGCAAGCAACTTGCATGTGCATAGTTTGTTCTTTTAATTGCACATCAAAGTTCCTGTCACCAGGACTTGCAAAGTATGTATAGCATATGCAGACAAAGGAGCATAGAGTATTGGAATTGATGGAAGCTGAAAAATCACCAGATTCCTTCTTTTTAAAGATGAGTAGCCTGAGGCCCAAAGAAGTGATCAATCTATGAATGAATCAGGCTGGGTCAAGTAATCATGCCAGAAGGAACAAAGATATCTCTGACCCAGCTAGGGCATGGAGGGAAGGAAACTCTGAATAAAAGCAGCGCCAGAAGGAAGTACATCCTTTGGGAAAATAATCTGTGCTAAGAGGCAAGAGAAGGGAATCTAGCCCCAATTTGTTAATAAGTGGCTGGTGATCCCCACATCTCTCATGTAATTTTGCCTGTAAAATGTGGATTATTTTACCAGCATATGCAGTGTCACGGGGTGCAGATATCATCATGGTGTCATGGAATGTGGGAACTCCTGCTCCTCAAGAATCTGGGACCAACCCCATTGAGATTTACATCCCTACCTACCTTAGTCTTTCTCATGCCAACTTTCTGCCATTTGCAGAACTGGTTTATGGAGTTCACCCTTCCACTACCATCTGAAATCCTAGGTGTTCAAGGACACTGAGTTGTGGACTCTGAAGTCAAATGACCTGTGTGTGAAATAGATTAGTTGTTAACTAAGGTTTCAGATGCCTTTGTTTTCCCACGTCACATTCCTAGACCCACAACTGATTTCAGCCACAGCTACTGTTGTTACCACACAAAGCGCATGATCTGCTCGCCGCGAGACAAAAGCCAATCATCAAGAGGCAAGATGGTGAAAAAGAAAGGGCAATTTATTACAGCTTGCTAGCAAGGGGGAAGATGGCTGACTAGTGTCTGAAAAAAACATCTTACAGAACAAACACTACAGGCCAGTTATATAGAGGGCTGGTATCCAAGTAGGGGAGGCATCTGGTCCCAGGGTGGGGGCAACCATCTGATTACTGGGTGGAGGCATCTGGGCTCAGGGTGGAGGCATCCACCTGGTATTAGCTTCTGGCAGTCTTTTGTTTTACTTGATATGCATCAGAGACTGGAGCAATGCCTGATACCCTGATCTTTCAGGTGTCATTGATGATAGCTATCAGCATAGACTCTCTGCCCGGGGGTCATCACATCACATTTCTAAGGCACTCAAAAGAACAAAGTTATCAACTTATAGAAGCTGTGAGGGGCCATAAAGTCTAGAGTTAGTCAGAGGTCATTCCAAGTCACAATATGGTTTCCCCTCTACAATATGGCTTCCCTTATGTCAACCCTGTATTGAGCCGGTATCACTGTGAACAGCTTCTCACAAACTCAATCTCCTTTCTCCCGTGCATCATTTCTGGAACTTCTCCAATGCTGCAAGAATCCACCAGGTCTCCCAGCAAGTCTCACCCACAATTGCAGGGTTAAGGCCCCCAGAGGCAACACTCAGTCAACAGTGGATAGGCGCTAATAGATAAATACTCCCATCTCTCACTCTTGAGAGAGAATTTAGGGCAGCTTTCTGTATGTTTCTTGGGTCCTGGTAAAATGGAGTCCTAGTTGCCCAGAGCAGTGACCTTCATAGGACACACTTATGTTGGCTGTTCATTCTTATCCTTTCCTCTTTTGCTTCTCCCATTCTCTCCACCTAAGCTGTAGGATTACCTAAAATACGCATGCAAGAACCTTGCCTCAGGCTCTGCTCTCAAGGAGACTGAGGCTAATGAAATTAGATGGGTTATTTTAGACAGTTTACTTAAATTTAATAAGCCTCAGTTTCCTCATCTTCAAAATGGAGTTGAAGAGACCTATTTTGTGAGACTCAGGAGCCTTGTATGTCAGCACAATATTGTAGTAAATTCCATGAGAGCTATGATGATGATGATGACAACGACAATGATAGTGATGAATGTGACAGGGAAATTTAAAAATTCTGTGTGGAAGTATCTTGGAAATTATATTGTTAATCTAATGTGATATATCAATGTAATCACGCACGCGTGCTATATCACCACTTAAATCATCTGCACTGAGGTCACTAAACAAAAGGCTAGAATTATTCTGTAGTGTCAGAACACGTTTATTGCCTCTAGGCACCAATCTAAAATCTGAGTACCATAGTTGATAAATATAGTATTATAAAAAACGGTACCTCAAAATGACTGCTAAAATTAACTCAAAATTATAAATAAAATTTTAACAGGCAGACTCCACCAACTTGAAAACATAATACAGCATAATAGTTTATTCTATAAAAGTAAGAATGATTCAAAATTCGTAAATATATTAATTTTATTCACCATATACATAGGTCGAAGAAGAAAAAACACATGGTCATACCAAGAGATACAAAAAAGTTATTTGATAAAATTAAATATTAACTCCTGATTTAAAAAAATACTAAGTAGGAACAGAAGGATGACCCCTTTACATGATAAATCAATATACATAACTTCAAAAATAATTGACAGTAGCATCCTTAATCTAAAAATTATATTTTGTTATTAATATCAGGAATAAGACAAAAAGTTTCACTGTTACCTCTGTTATTTAAGCATTGTTTCAGAATTATCAGCTAATGCAATTAAAGAATAAAGTGAATAGTAAAGTATTGATTACATACATAAAAATTTATGATTTTTGGATATTATTACTGCCTAGCTGTAAAGTCCAAGAGGGTCAACTAAAAAAAAAAAAAAGGAAAGAAATAAACATGAGAAACTTAGTAAAACTGGCACTACAAAATAACAGAATTCAACATCTTTCTTTTATGCGAACAATAGATAATAAAATGGGAACATTATTCCAAAACAATACTAAAATAAAGTAAAATATCTGTGGCTAAATTTTATAAGAAACATGCAGGACTTGTATGAAAAAAAACTGCAAAACTGTACCAAAGAAGCTCAAAGAGGGGCCGGCCTGGTGGTGAAAGTGGTTAAGTGTGCACGCTCCACTGCGGTGGTCCAGGGTTCGCCGGTTCAGATCCAGGGCGCACACCGATGCACCGCTTATCAGGCCATGCTGTGGCAGGTGTCCCATATAAAGTGGAGGAAGATGGGCACAGATGTTAGCCCAGGGCCAGTCTTCCTCAGCAAAAAGAGGAGGATTGGCAGATATTAGCTCAGGGCCGATCTTCCTCACAGAAAAAAAAAAAAGAAGCAACTCAAAGAAGCTATGAATAAGTGGAGGTTTGTTCTGTGTTTTCAAATAGCAAAAATTCAATGATGTGAAATATCAGTTTCACCCCATCAATATTCCAATTATTAATCTATACATTCATTGTAAACCTAACAAAAGTCCCAATGATACTATTAATGAATGTGAGAAAAATTGCTATAAAGTTTATCTCACAAAATAAAGATGCAAAAATAGTTTTTAAAAGAAGAATAACAAGAGGAGATATATCATTTATTAAAATACAATATAACTGTTGAAATACTAAGGTACTGGAACAATGACAGAAAATAGAGAAATCAATGCAACAGAATAGACAGAACAGGTGTCAGAAAACTGTAAGATAAATCCACCTAACCACCTGATTTTGTAAATAAAATTTTATTTGAATACAGTCATGTTCATTTCATTAAGTTTATGTATTATCTATGGCTGCTTTCACACTGCAACAGCAGAGTTGAGTAGTTGCAACAGAAAACATACGGCTGCAAAGCCTAAATTATTTATTATCTGGCCCTTTACAGAAGGAGTTTGTTAACTTCTGGACTAGAGTGTGGAATACATATTTCAAGTCATTGAAAAATATGAATAATGAAATAAATTGTATAGAGACAACTGGCAACCTATGTGGAAAATAAAATAAAGCTGGATCCGGGATATCAAAATAAATTCCAAATCAATAAAAACATTTTAATACAATAATTAAACCAGTAACGGTGGTAGAAGAAACTATGCATTTCTATATCGTTGGGATGTGACACACTATAAAATTGTTTTAAGGCCAATGATCACAAAAAGAAGGAAGGACAGAAGGAAGGAGGGAAAAAAGAAGGAAGAAAAGAAGAAAGATATCAGAGTAACAAACCGAGGAAAAAATTTACCCCACACATTACAGGATTAGTAGTTTTAAAAATTCAAATAGTTTTCTCAAGCAATAATTAAAAATGGACCAAAATAAAAATGAAAGAAGTGTAAAAGTAATTTTCATGTGAAAATAACTAACATACATTTGAAATAACTATTTTTTAATGTTAAGACTCACTAAAATTGAGCCTTTCCTGACACCCCCAGACCAAGTCATTTCCCCATGTTTCATGTTCTCATGTCACCTTATATATTTCCGTTATAGAAATCATTGCATTTTTAATTGTATATGTTATGTTTATCTCTGTTGTTATTTTATTAGTCCATGTTGAGTAGTGCACTTTAAACACTGGAACAGCAAAATCCTCCAGGCCTCACTTTGCTCAACATTTTTTTATTGTGCTTAAATATACATAACATCAAATTTACCATTTTAACCATTTTTAAGTTTATGGTTCGGTGGCATTAAATATATTCACATTGTTGTGTAACCCTCACCACCACCCATCCCCAGAACTTTTTCATCTTTCCAAACTGAAACTTTATACCCATTAAACAATAATTTTGCAATCCCCCACTACCCTCAGCCCCTATCACCATTCTACTTTCTGTCTATGAACTTGACAACACTAGGTACCCTATATGAGTGGAATCATACAATATTTGTCCCTTTTGACTGGCTTGTTTTGCTTAGCATAACATCTTCAAGGTTCATCCATATTGTAAAATGTGTCTGAATTTCTTTCCTTTTTAAGTCTGAATGATAGTCCATTGTAGGGCCGGCCCCGTGGCTTAGCGGTTAAGTGCGCGTGCTCCGCCAGTGGCGGCCTGGTTCGGATCCCGGGCGCGCACCGACGCACCGCTTCTCCGGCCACGCTGAGGCCCCGGCCCACATACAGCAACTAGAAGGATGTGCAACTATGACATACAATTATCTACTGGGGCTTTGGGGGACAAAAAGGAGGAGGATTGGCAATAGATGTTAGCTCAGAGCCGGTCTTCCTCAGCAAAAATAGGAGGATTAGCATGGATGTTAGCTCAGGGCTGATCTTCCTCACAAAAAAAAAAAATAGTCCATTGTATGTATATATTACATTTTACTTATCCATTCATCCATCAGTGGACACTTGGGTTGCTTCTACCTTTTGGCTACTGTGAATAAAGTTGCTATGAACATGAGTGTACAAATATCTGAGTTCCTGCTTTCAAGTCTTTGGGGTGTTTACCCAGAAGAGGAATTGCTGGATCATATGGTTATTCTATGTTTAATTTTTTTAAGACCTGTCATACTGTTTTCCATGGTGGCTGCACTATTTTACATTCCTACCAGCAATGCACAAGGGTTCCAATTTCTGCACATCCTCACGAGCACTTGTTCTTTTCTTTTTTTTTTTTTTTGTGAGGAAGATCAGCCCTGAGCTAACATCCGTGCCAATCCTCCTCTGTTTGCTGAGGAAGACCGGCTCTGAGCTAACATCTATTGCCAATCCTCCTCCTTTTTTTTTCCCCAAAGCCCCAGTAGATAGTTGTATGTCATAGTTGCACATCCTTCTAGTTGCTGCATGTGGGACGCGGCCTCAGTGTGGCCAGAGAAGCAGTGCGTCGGTGCGCACCCAGGACTGAACCCGGGCCTCCAGCAGCAGAGCGCACGCACTTAACCGCTAAGCCATGGGGCCGGCCCTGATTTTTTTTTAATAATAGCCATCCTAACGGGTGTGAAGTGATATCTAATTGTTGTTTTGATTTTCATTTCCCTAATGATTAGTGATGTCGAGCATCTTTTCATGTGTTTATTGGCCATTTGTATATCTTATTTGGAGAAAGGTCTATTCAAGTCTTTTGTCCATTTTTTAATTAGACTGTTTGATTTTTTTGTTGTCATGATATAGAGTTCTTTATATATACTGTATATTAATCCATTATCAGATATATGACTTTCAATTTTTTTCTCCCATTGTATGGGTTGCCTTTTCACTCTGTTGATAGTAGCTTTTGAAACACAAAAGGATTTTTTAATGTAATCCAATTTACCTATTTTTAATTTTGTTGTTTGTGTTTTGAGTGTCTTTGCTCAACATTTTATTCCCAGTATCTAATTCATAGGAGGCACTTGATATTTTTTAAATGAAAAACATAGAAAGATAGACTCATAGATACAGATACAATTGATTCTTGTAATTTGCAGTAGTTATAGTCTATAAACCCTCCACGAACATCAAATTAGTGAATACTGAATGATTGCTCTTAGAGGAAATGCAAGGTTAGGTTCTTGCAAGCCTCTGGTTACATTTTCATCAACCAATCAACACATAACCTTGATTTATGTGTGTTTCTGTGTAAAGATACTTATTTAATATATATTGTTGATTCATTAGCATTGGACTTATGGCCAACAGCGTTATAACTCATGCCTAAGTCTTGATGACACTTATCTAACACATATATTTTCTCCATAAGGTAGGTCACAGCTTTCTTGCACTTAGGAACACTAGACAGTACTTCAGCTCTATGCTTGGCAGCCATTTTAAGCAGCAAAATCACCAACAAAAGGCACAAAAATGCAAAAAGACATGGCACTAAATAAACCATGAAAAGGACATTTGTTTACACTGTGAGACCTGAAACAAGAAAGCCTAGCATCACCTTGCTTGACCTCAGTCATGAACTCAAATAGAGTGACTTAAATTTTTAACCACTCTGTATGTGTCTAAAAGTGACCACAAAAGTGCCACAAGTACAGATTTTGGGGATACAAATAAATTTTAGCAATTAGGCAAATCTGCAAGTACAGAATCCATGAATAATGAAGGTTGAATGTATTTATGTAGATATATAGGCATAGACATCGTCACAGATATACAAGTATAGATATATTAGTACACAAATACAGATATATGGATATAGCCATAGCTATCCCACAGACACAGAGACTAACACATACAGACACAGACATCAATACATATACATGTCTGTGTACCTACCAGATTGACAAAGACTGATAATATACAATGTTGGAGGAAATGGTTAGTTTACAAGCTCTTTCATACAATCTTAATGTGAATACAAATTACTACCACCATTAGAAAGGGTATGCGGAAAGATCTATTAAAAATTTAAGAATACATATACTTCCTCAAGAAATCCACTTTTAGAAAACTATCCTATAAAATAATTGTAGAAGTCAGCAATTTTACAAGTACAGTTATCTTCAATCTCGCATTATTTGTAATCATGAGAAATTAAAAATAATCAAAACAGCCCTCGAGAGGAACTGGTTAAATATGTTATGGTCCATCTATCTATACAACGGAATATTGTGCAATTGTTAAAAATAATAATCTGCATCTGGCAACATACAATAATGTTCATAAAATATGTGAAATAGAAAAAGGAAATTGCATTATAGTGTGTAAATTGTAACATAAACATGTAGAATCCAAGTATATATATAATTCATTTAGTGTGAACATTTTATTGTATGCATATAAGATATCTGAAATGATGTTAACATTGGTTATCTTGGAGTCATGTGCTGGCTTTTTGCTCTCAGATCCCTCCCCCACATCTCTGTCCTTTTCTGCATCACAAGGAACTACATCTCTCTATGTTCCTTTCTCCCTGTCTTCAAGGTGAGTTCAAGTATTTGGAGGCAGTCTTGGAAGACTAGAGGGTGGGAGGAGGGGAGAATCCAGGGTCTTTCCTCCCCTTACTCTCTTCTTTGGGCCCTGTCTCCAGCAGCAGTTCCTCTGTTCCACCTCTCTCTAGCGAGTCTTTTCCTTGTAGCTCTATTTCCCACTAGGTTGACCTATTATAGTTTCAGATTCCACCATCAGCCTCTCATCTTCAATAATGCTGCCCCCTCCCTTTATCCTTCCAGCCTAGGGTTTCTGCTAATGTCCAGATTGCCTTATGCTCCTTTGGATCCTCAATTCATCCATGACCTTCACAAGTTAAGTCCCTGTATGAAATTTCCTCTGTTGAAAAAATCCTAGAGCGGTTTCTCTTTTCTAACTGGAACCTGACTGACACAGGTAATTGAGTGGGGAGGAGGGAAAATACTTTCCATATTGTATGACAAAATAACACTATACCAGGGGGAAAAGGGTAATTTTTAAATTTTTCTTCCAAAAAAACAAAAGTCTGAGGAAACTCCACGTTTTACGGAGTGATCACAGGGTAATAAAATAAATTCTCTTTCAACCGTGAACATTATGCAACAAATTACTGTAGTCCGTGATCCTTCACCATCCTAAAATGAACTTTTCTTAGCATTCATTACTGTTTCTTAGTGCAGTTTCAATTCAAACTAGAAACAAATCAAACCTTACAGTCTTTGGCTCTGTTTTGATCTGTGGCAATGCACTTTCATGTGGCACGTTGTTCTGTTTCCCAGTTTGGTTTACTTGTTGACCTTATAGGAAAGGCCTACCTAGCTATCCCTAGAGGACCACACCAGACTGGCCAAGATTAAAATGATAGATAATGTCCACTGTGGGTGAAGGTATGGGAATACATGGACATAAATACTCTAATTTGGCATCTTGCAAGATTGTCCTTAGATGTCACTACACTATAAATTCTTAGAGAGGAAGAATGATTTCTTGTTTTCTTTTCTAAACCCAGTTTATAGCACAATATCTTGGATTTAACTAGGTGTTCAAAAAGATATTATCTTGGTGTTCCCCGTATTTCACTGTGATACCATTCTATTCTTGACGAGGAAAAGGATCACATTTCTCCTCTGCTACCTTTAGGGCTTAAACAAACACCATCAAAATTAAAGTGTACTGGAATGGGGATACTCTATCTTCAGCCTTAAACTCCATCCATCACATGTTGAAATATTGAAATATCACTGGATTTCCAGGCCCAGCTTATATTCTACCTGTTCCATGAAATATTGCTGATTATCTTGGCCGAAACTGATCTTTCTCTCTTCAGTCTGAATTATTTTTATAGAATTTATCATAATCTACTTTAAATAATTTATATACTTCTTCTCTCCCTTACTGAGTTATAGGATACTCCTGCCACTTAATAGAGTCAGAAATTGGGTCTAATATATTATGATGCCTCCCAAGTGGAAGCACTCTATTTGCAAATATAATTTATTTGCTAGATGGAAGAATGAATGAATGACTAAGAGAGGCATGGATTAGTCCAGACAAAATGAGTTCAAATCCTGAAAGGTAAAAGATCTGTTATATTTAATTTAAACCTATGCAATGTTTTTTAATCAGTAAAATATTTAATCATTTGGTAACATGTTTTTTCATAATTGCATGAATTTTCACATCTTTATAATGCTGTTAACTTTTTGAAAATATTTTTAGTATCATTATGAAAATGTCACAAAGTGAAAATTGTTATTGCCTCCCACACCTATAATTTCTAAACATGGTTAAAATTATAATAGCAGGATTTTCACTGAATTTGGATTATAGTCTGTAACAATTAAAACATAATTTCTATCAGAAAATGTATTTTTTATCTGGAGTTGAATATTTTAGGAGCATTCCTTTGTGATTTTATAGCAATGGTGATATTTTAATTTTTTTTTCATTTAAAAATGCTTTATATGATTAACCATAAATCAACATGGGTCATTAGCCTGAAAATAAGGAGTATATCGTAGACATCACCTACCAAATTCTAGCCTGGTATTTGATAAGATTTCTCATGCTATTGTTATAGGCAAGATGAAGGAATGTAGGCTGGATGAAAATATAGTTAAGTTGGATTTATAGTGGTTGAACAACCAGACCCAAAGTATATAGATTCCTGGATTGGTCACCACGGAGAGAGATCTCTGGAGTTCTGTCCAGTAAACTCTGTTTTATCATTGGGCTTTATGAGTACATTGACAATGCATATTGGTTTGCAGATTACATAAAGTCCAATATATAAAGACAGAAATAGGTTTTCAAATATCTTGATAAATAATCACAAATAAAGATGACAAAATTTTAACTGTACATAGGGGAAAAATCCATCTTGGTATTTAGGATAAGGAGTTGACATTGCTTTAACTTCAATGTAAGGTAGTGTGGAAGGGCCTCTGGCAGAACTGTATCCAAATACTCCTTTTTTCCATGCACTACTCTTTTTGTGAACTTGTGAACTTGGACAAGTGCTTAACTCTCTAAACTGTGTCTATAACAATGGGGAAAACAATTCCTGCTTCACAGTGTTTTTAGGAGAATAGAATTAGTAGTGTGCATGGCACGTAGTAAACATTCATTGATGGGACTATAATTATTGCTGTAAGGCCCAAAATAAATCTAAACATAACCAAAGGTAGTTAGAGTCCAGTTCAAGGGAGGTGATACATGCCGGTCTGAACGTATCCAGAGAATTGTGCCCCATTCTAGATACCACAGTTCAGAAGGAATCCTGGAGAACATCCAGAGAAAATCTAGACAAATCCATTTACATAAAGAACTTTTGAAGAAACTGGATATTTTTGTCTTGAGAGGAAAGCCTAAAGAGACATGATAGCCGTCTCCAAATATTTTGAAGTACTATGTTGTGGAGGAAGTAATATTTTTAGTCAGTGTTACTCCAGGAGGCAGAAGAAAGACCAACACTTTGGAAGTTTCAGGAAAATAAATTTTGTTATGATCTGAGGACCCTCTCGACAATGATGTCTATTCACCAATGGAGCAGGCTGCTTCAACAAGCACCATGCTCCCCATCTTTTAAATTTCAGGAAAATTATAAATAAAATTCACTGTATAGCTAGGAAGGCATTTTTAGATGTTATATTACTTAAAACCTCTCTTTAACCCTGTAAGTCATGTATTATCATTCTTTTCCCCATTTTTCAGAGGACAGATTATCTTTGACTTGTCCCAAATTATACTGATAATGAGCGTCAGGTCCATATTCTCAGAGTCCAAAATCCGTGCTTATTTCAGAATATAAATTTGACTGAGGAATTCATATACTGGGTATGAGTTTGTACAAGAAGACATCTACACTATCTGAAGAATCATGAATTAATAATGAATTATTTAAGTTTTCAGGCCATGTCCAGTCTGATTCCATTCTAGTCCACAAGCAGCTCTCCCTTTATGTATACTGTGTCAGGCATGGAACATTCATTATTTTCTTTGATTTGTACAGCAACCCTGTGAGGCAAGAGGGCAGGTATTATTCATGTTTTATGTATAGAGAAACCAAAATCGTGAGAAATTAAATGATTTAACCAAGGTCACAGAGCTCAATAATAACAAAGACAGAGAGAGAAACCAGAACTTCTGACTCTGTACATACTGTGCTTTCCACTACACCAGGCATTGTGAAATGAATTAAAGATTTAAGATTTCTATAATGGACTAGGATGTGTGGGTACAGATGATTGCTGCAAAAACTAATGTGCAACCGATACCCTCACCTATAATTATTTTTGTCAATAAATTCTTTGTATGTAATATACTTGACAAAATTCCAGATTTATAAAACTGCGAGGTAATTTTTCAATTAAATAGAAAGCTATATAAATGTTTCTTTAAATTTTATTAGATGACACAATGTAGCTTAGTGACAAATTCTGTATTTCCCAACTCTTATAGTCAGGAAATGCTTCCTGAGTTATGACCCAAATTCCTGCTGCTCCAGTTTCCACCACCTTCCCTCATGGCCTGCCCTCTGTGGGAAAAGAAACAAACAAAAAAGCTTCTTGTATATTTCCTTTCATCTCTATAATCATCACTAAATTATTGAAATAAGGCTTGACTATGCTAAATCTTGCTTTCATATTCTGACATTGTCACCTATTCTGCTTAGATTTCTCTTTATAAAAATAATTATTTATTCCATTTTTGCATTACCTGAAAGGCAGGGTCATTTGAACCAACTTTTTAATTACTTATGTACTTTCTTCTCTCAAGAATAACACAAAATAGTAATCATGTTGAAATAACTTCAGCTTCTGTGTATGATTATAAATATTTGGGTAATGAGAAGAGATTTTTAGAGTTTATGTTCTTCTTAGTAAGAACCGTATTACAACTGAAAACTACAGAGTTAACCTTCACTTCCTGTAGTCTCAACTCCAGATGCCTAAAAGGAACCAACTGTTAAGAACTATATTCCAGTTATTATGATCATGTAACAAATCACCCCAGAGCACGGTCAGGTAAAACAACCATTTATTATGCTCAAGAATTTATGTGTCATGAATTTGGATTGAGAACAAGAGAGAGAGCTTGTCTTTTCTCTACAATGTGGAGCTGGAAGACCCCAAATTTGGGGGCTGGTATCATCTGAAGGCTCACTCACTCAAAGGTCTGGTGTTTGATGCTATTGGTTGGGAGTCTCATTTCTTCTCCGTTTGGACTGGCCATGTGGTCTCTCCACCTGGGCTAGTATGGGCTTTCTCACAGCATAGAAGCTGAGATCCAAGGACAAACATCCCAAGAGTGAGAGAGAGACAGGGTAAGCTGTGATGTTTTCTGACTCAGCCTTGGAAATTACACAGTATTACTTTTACCATATTTTATTGGTTGGAGCAGTTACCAGCCCCTTACCAGATTCATGGGGAAAGAATCTTTAATCTTCCACTTCTTCATGGGAAGAATATCAGTCACATTGTAAGAAGAGCATATGGAAAGTATGTTTACACAGGTGCAGCCATATATGTAAAGTTTCATCTGCCACAGTGAACCCTCTGGCCATAACATTTTACATCCCTCTCACATGCAATATACATTCACATCTTGCCTAAAGATGTCCTATTCAGTATCAGAGCCAGGATTAAGGTCCAGAATCTCATTATCTAGATTAGGCCCAGATGTAGATGAGACGCTTCAGGTATGGTTTCTCAAGTACAGATCCTCTAGTACTGTTTCTCTCAGTTTCAGGACCTGTAAACTAAAAACTATTTATCTTCTCCCATACACCTCCTATATGCAATGGTTGGACAAGTAGGGGATAGTCACTATAGACCATTCAGTTCAAAAATGGGGAAAATTGGAGGCACACAGGAATCATAGGTTCATAGCAATTCTGAAATCCAGCCAGGCACATGTTGCTAGTTCCTCGATTAGGGCTCAGTCCTACTGCCTGGGAATGATTCTTGGCTCTGCCCTCTGGGTTCTTGGTTACACCCTCTGCCTCATCCTTCCTTTTCTAAAAAAATAAATAAATAAAAAATAAAAAAAAATACCCTATATTTGCAGCTTGGTAGTGTTTGCAGCTTGTTTCCTGTGTGTTAAGTGCCGTCAAATCGGCTCCAACTCCTGGCGATCCTGTGAATGAGTGATGTCCACAATGTTCTGTCTTCAACAGCCCTACTCAGCTTCTGTAGACTCATGCCTATAGCTTCCTTTGTGGAGTCAATCCATCTCATATTTGGTCTTCCTCTTTTCCTGCTGCCTTCTGTTTTTCCCAGCATTATTGTCTTTTCCAAAGAATCCTGCCTATTTCCTATCTGTAGATATTTGGAGATCAAATGATCTCTTTTCATTTAATACTTTCTCCATCCTTTTTAGTCCAAAGTGATACAATTCTTTTAAAATCATTGTCCATTTCTTCTGAATCAATTCATGCTCTACTCCAACAAAAGCCATACTCATAAATCTCTACGAGATAAGCCATCTCTACTCTGGATAGGAACAATGCCCTAAAGATTGTTAGGCTCTTAGTCCTACTGTATAACAGAGAGACTGAATGGTCCTTGAAGGTACCACATTAGATCTTTCTGAGGTCTTAAAGTGTCTTATAGTCCCATCTTGATATACTCTGCTTTGAAACCTTTTCTTAATTTAAGAATCTTGGAGAATTTTGGACTGAGAAACATTTTTTTCAAATCTAATAATCTATGGCTCTTTTATATCTAATAGCACTTCGTTTAGCTTCTTTCTCCTATATTTTACTATAAGCAGCAAAAAGAAGTCAAGTGGCACCTTCAACATTCTATCTGGAAATCTCATTATCTAGAACATCTAGTTCATTAGTGGCATTTTTCTACTTTCCATGTTATCTGAGGTGACAGTGATGTTAAGTTTTCTACCACTACATAACAATGATCCTTGTTAGAAGACAGGAGCCTCTTTTAATTTCTAGCAATAGTATCCTCACTTTCCCTCAAGGTCTCACTGACAGCCTCCCTCAGGGTCATCACATTTCTGTTAATCTCTTCAAGGTTCTTCTAACTTATGCCTATTTTCTTGTTCCACGTCCACTGCCGCATTTTAGGTTTTTTATACAGCAGCACCCCACTTTCCAGGTACCACACACTATTGCAATTATCTAATGGTACAATACAAATTACTCCAAAATTTAGTGGTGTAAAACAATCAATTATTATGCTCATGATGTCTGTAGATAAAGAATTTGGTCAGGGCTCTAATGGACATTTCTTTGTTGGGGTTTCTCATGCAGCTGCCATTATATATTCGCTAGGGCTGCAGTCCTCTGAAGGCTCAACTGAAAGTGAACCTGTTAGAAGGTTCACTTCTAACATGGCTCACTCAAATGACTGGCAGTTTGGAAGGGGGCCCCAGTTCTTCTCTATATGGGCCTCTCCGTGGGCCTGCTTGAGTGTTATCACAGCATGGCAGCTAGTTTTCCCCAGAGAAAAAGATCCAAATGGGCCAAATTAGAAGCTGCAACATCCTTTATTACCTAACCTTGAAACCAGCATCATTATTTCCACCATATTCTATTGATCATACTAAACCTGCCTTGATTCTTTGTAGGAGGGAACTACACAAGGGCCTGAATACCAGGAGGTATGGATCATTGGAGATCCCCTTGGAGGTTGGCTACCACAAACTAAAAGTGACAAATAAATATTGAATGTAATCCTCTGCATCCTCTAACATATTCAAACATATCTTTGGATTATTTGCATCAGTCAGCATACTTTCTCCTTCCCTCTCAATCCTATTTCCCTTGGGCTCTCTTTACTGACTCATATTTCCCTGTCATCTCAAATCTACTATAACATCTGACCTTACAACTAATATTAATGTGCAGCATGGATTGAGAAGCATTGTTCTAAACCAGTGATCCTCAAATAGAAATCACTCAAGTATCTTGTTAAATTGTAGATTCTGATTCAGTAGGTCTGGGAAAGGCCAAAATTCTGCATTTCTAAAAAGCTCCCAGTGATGTAGATATTGCTTGTTGCAGACCACGTTTTTGCATTTCAAGG
This sequence comes from Diceros bicornis minor, assembly GCF_020826845.1. Lineage (NCBI taxonomy): Eukaryota > Metazoa > Chordata > Mammalia > Perissodactyla > Rhinocerotidae > Diceros > Diceros bicornis. The sequence continues at coordinate 23,914,905 of NC_080781.1, forward strand.
CTCTAGATGGGTGGTTCTCTACCTTTGTTGCATATGGGAATCACCTCAGGGGGTTTAAAAAATACAGATGTCTTGGAGTCCCATCTTCAGAGATCCTAATTTAATTATTCTGCAGTAAAGCCTAGGTGTCAGGATTCCTTAAATCCCCCCAGGTGATGATAGTCTGGAAGGTTGAAAATCACTACTCTAGTCTAAAATTAGGTCAGGGATTTGAGAAGCACAAGAATACTGGTTAATAAGAGTCCCCAGAAGCCAGTAGCTGATTGTGGTGACACGTCCTAAAAGGGTGAAAACCTCTTCCCCGGGAAGACTCAGGTCCCCTGAAATGAGCTCTGTTCACGTTCCCAGGGAAACAGTAGAGCTGAGTCATTGGAATATACTAGCTGTTTCTCTAGTCAGCATCTTTTGACGACTTTGCCTGGTCAGTATCCTGCGCCTTTGATCACCGCTTTCTGGTTACACAAAATATCACCTATGCTAATTTTTATAAGCAGAAAGGAGACAAGATGAAGCTTTAGTATCCTTCATTGCAGGACCAGGGATGTTGAGAGTCTTTAAATCAGTCACATATGTAAGTAACATTAGGCAAACAGACAAATATCATGTAAAATTCAGGAATATGGAATATATATTGAAAAACAAATTCTCATACTCTGAACAATTCTTATTAGCAAGAAACACATGGAACACTTTCTGATTCAAGTGGAAATAGATGCCATATAACAGGAAAAAATTAGGTAGATAAGCAACTTTATGTTAATAACAATGTGACTTAAAAAGAGTGTTCTCTGGATGCAAATAATTATTTTTAAATAATGAGCCCATGATAACAATCTTCATTGGGAACCTATATTTTAGGTACAGAATATATTTTGCCTTCACAAATTTACCTGTTTTAATGAATTTACTATTATTTATGACCTATTTTATTTTATGGAACTGAAAACTGCTATTGAGAACATAATTGCAAATTCCTCTATATGTCTCCATTTCATTCAAGAAAGTTTATCTATGAATACCACTTGAATCAAATAAGAAAGCTACCAAGGAAATTCAAAACCAAAGACTTTTAGCATCTGCAAATTTAAATGTCACATTTGATGTCAATTTTAGCTTTAGAAATAATTCTCATATTAGCTTCTATATTCCATAGGCCAATGCTTCATTAATAAGCAAATGATAGTGCTGAGAAAAATATATTCATATAGGGATGTAGCTCTGTGGTAGGTTAAACATGGCTACAGCAGGATACAAAATCAACATACGAAAATCATTTGTGTTTCTATACACTAACAACAAACTATTTGAAATGGAAATTTAAAAATCCCATTTATAATAGCATCAAAAAAACAAAATACTTAGGAATAAATTTACCAAGGAGGTGAAAGATCTGTACACTGAAAACAATGAGACATTGATGAAAGAGGTTGAAGAAGACTCAAATGAATGGAAAAATCTCGTGTTCTTGGGTTGGAAGAATTAATATTGCTACAATGTCCATATGACCGAAAGTGATCTACAGATTCAGCACAATCTCTATCAAAATTACAATGACATTTTTCACAGAAATAGAAAAAAAATCCTAAAATTTGTATGAAACCACAAAAGACCCTGAATAGCCAAAGCAATCTTGAGAAAGATGAACAAAACTCGAGGCATCACACTTCCTGATTTCAAACTATATTACAAAGCCAAAGTAATTAAAATAGTATGGTACTAGCATAAACACAGATACATAGACCAGTGGAACAAAATAGAGAGCCCAGAAATAAACCCACGTACATATGGTCAACTAAGCTTTCACAAGGGTGCCAAGAACACACAATGGGGAAAGAATAGTTTATTCAATTAATGGAGCTGGGAAAACTGGATATCCACATGCAAAAGAATGAAATTGGACCCCTGTCTTACATGGTTCACAAAAATTAACTGAAAATTGATTAAAGACTTAAACATAAGACCTGAAACCATAAAACTCCTAGAAGAAAACAGAGGGAAAAGGCTCCTTGACATTGGTCTTGGCAATGATTTTTTTGGATATGACACCAAAAGCACAGGCAACAAAAGCAAAAATAAACACGTGGGGCTACATCAAACTAAAAAGTTTCCGCACAGCAAAAGAAACAATCAACAAAATGAAAAGGCAAACTGAGTGGGAGGAAATATTTGCAAGCCATATATCTGATAAGGGGTTAACATCTAAAACATATAAGGAACTCATACAACTCAGTAGCAAAAAACCAAATAATCTGATTTTAAAAATGGGCAGAGGACCTGAATAGACATTTTTCCAAAGAAGACATCCAATTGTCAACAGGTATATGAAAAGGTGCTCAACATCACTAATCATGAGGAAAATGCAAATCAAAACCACATGAGATATCACCTCACTACTGTTAGAACAGTATCATAAGTGGAATTTTTTTTAAAGGCAAATTCACAGAAATAGATTGTAGAATAGTGGTTGCCAGGAGCTGGGGAGTGGGAGAAATGTGGAAATGTTAGTCATAGGGTAAAAACTTTCAGTTATAATGTGAATTCTGAGGCTCTAATGAACAGCATGGTGACTATAGTTAACATTGTATTCGCGAAATTTGCTAAGAGAATAGATCTTAAGCTTTCTCACCACAAAAAAAGTAACTAAGTGAGGTGATGGATGTGTTAATTAACTTAATTGTGGTAAATATTTCACAATGTATACATATATCAAATCATCACAATGTACACTTTAAATATATACAGTTTTATTTGTCAGTTATACCTCAACAAAGCAGGAAAAAAAAAAAAGATGGTTACAAATTCTTTGATTTTCTCCCATTGACAGGTGAAGTCAATACCCCTTTCCCCTGAATCTGAGTGAGCTCTTGACTGCTTTGAATAGTAGAATATTGTATAAGTATTGCTGTGTCAGAGGCTGGGCCCAGGCATTAAAAGACTTGGCAATGTCCATTTCCTGCCTCTTAGAACCTTACCTTAGGGCAAGTCAGCTGCCATATAATATCTAACTGCTGCAGGATATCCAACTATCCTGAGACTGCCATGTCTTCAAGAAACCCAAGACACAATGAAAGGCCATGGAGAATGAGATCCAGGTGGAGAAAGTGAGCAATAAGGAGCCCCAAGGCTCTAAATTTGTGAATGACAAACCTATCCCAGTACAAACCCTCCCAGCTGAAACCATGTGGATCAGAGAAAACCTGTCAAGCTCTTCCTTAATTCCTTACCCACAAAACAGTGAGCAAGCAAAATGGTTGTTTTAAGCCACTAAATTTGGGAGTAGTTTGTTAAATACAAATAAATGGAACAAGCTCAGCTGCTTCCTGATTGCCTAGCAGAGACGGAATGAAGAGCATAGTTAATTTGGGCTTAACAAGGGAATGTTACCACTTCCACCTTAAAAGGCAGTGGAGTACCTTTAGGTAGTTTCAATATCTTTCTAGGTATCTGTAAGACTGTACCTCAGAAAATAAAGTATGGTTAGTGAGATTAGCCTTTTGATCTCTTTAACTCTCTTGGTGACCTACTCTATTTACCTGATCCCAAATGCCTGTAGAAACCTAGTTTCCAACATTGTGTCTGTGGTCCACACTCATCCTCTTGGTGGTGATACATCCCAACTATTTGTCCAAGTTTCATTCTGTGAGTGAAATAATGGTTAATACTAATAATTACGAACATTTGTAGAATGCTTCTAAGTGCCAGGCAGTATGCTAAACATTTTGTATGTATTATCTCATTCAAAACTCCCAAATATTCTGTGATAAATTCTATTTCTATTCCCATTACACAGATGAGAAAACTAAGGCTCAGAGAGGGATAGAGACTTGCCCAAAGTCAATGAGCTATCAAGTGGTAGAAGACGGATTTGAACCCAGACAGGTTGACTCTAGAGCAGACAACACTATGCTACTGCCACGTGTCTTTGGAGAGCTACTATTCATTTATTAGTTTTGTGGCCTGCAAGAAATGGACCTTATTCACAAATCCCCTCCCAATATTGGGTGGAGAGGAGTCAAAGTGAAAAGTTTGGATAAATGTGCACTGCTAGACTTTTATCTAAGAGATAACAACGTTCTGAGTGCATTTAATTCTCTTCCACCTCGTATTACATAAAGTTTAGTTCCAACTTTGTGATTTACCAAGAGATTATTAACTGCATTTGATTGGACAAATACCACCTCTAAATGTGGACATTAGTTGCTTGCTCTGTGATTGTTAATTCCAATCAGTTTACATTAGGTTGAACAGCCAAGTTCACCAGTAAAAGGTAATGTATCTCTAAAATAAATGCTGCTTTAGGGAAGCTTTTCTGTCAATCATTATATTCTTCACAGAATCTTAGATGAGCCAACACGACTCACAGAAAATTGCCCAGATACATCAAGTAAATCCTTCTACATTTGCAAGCTAGTCAATTAATTCAAAACATTATTAGCCTAGTCAAGAGTTACAGCTAGAAATAGTGATTGTTTCCAAGTTAATATAGGAGTGTCGAGCAGGCTGATTTCACAAACAATTCCCCAAAGGAAGGGTCTTTAAGTATTAGTAATAAGTATCTGATTGGATCAAGAAGAACGATAGTTAACTTGAACCAAGCTTCAGTTCTGCAATTTCTTATAAATGCTATGGGGGGCTCAACTTGAAAAAATACATATATATGGTTTACCTGTGTAAGGTTCCTAATTTTGTCATTAACTGCTGTATTTTTATGTATTGGTGTTATAGCTGAATAAATGAATCAAATTATGTGAAAATAACCATCTTAGATAACAAATATTTATATATAGATAGATATACATATATATCTATCTATATATACATATATATAGATAGATATATATGTATATCTTCCTCCAGTGAGTGTAAGCTCTCTGAGGTTAAGACCTGTTTCTTATTCCATTCTGTATTCCCCAGAGCACACCCAACACGATGCCTGGCAAAGTTACTCAAAAAAGATATGATTTGAGCGGAATTTAATTTGGGTGTTGCTTTTTGTTCTAAATAACCTTTTTTATATATGAACAAAAGGCATACGGGTATTCAAAATGGTCTAACCTCGTCTACTACATTAATATCATATTTGCTTTTATTTTAGCAACTTTATTGAGACATAATTTATGTACCATAAATTTCACACATTTAAAGCATACAATTCAATGGCTTTTAGTATATTTACAGAGCTGTGCAACCATCACTTCAATCAATTTCAGAACATTTTCACCACTCCCAAAAGAAATCCTGTAACTCATTAGCAGTCTTTCCCCTTTGTCCCCACCCACAGCCACTGGAAACCACTAATCTACTTTCTGCCTCTATAGATTTGCCTATTCTGGACATTTCATATAAATAGAATGATATAATATGTGGCTTTTTGTGTCTGGCTTCTTTAACTCAGCATAATGTTTTTGAGATTCAGCTATGTTGTAGCATGTATCAGTATTCAGTCATTTTATGGCTAAATAATATTCCATTGCATGGATATACACATTTTGTTTATCTATTCATCTGTTGATGGGCATTCGGGTTGATTTCACTCTTTGGCCACTGTGAATAATGCTGCTATGAACATTCATTTACAAGTATTTGTGTGGACATAAGTTTTCATCTCTCTTGGGCATATACCTAGGAGTGAGATTGCTGGGTCATAGGGTAACTCTATATTTTGATTGAGTAAATTCTGATAATCTGTCCTTAAATTCACTAATTCCATCTTCTATAATCTCTACTAATGAGCCCATCTACTGAGTTTTTTTATTTTTGTAATTGTATTTTTCATTTCTATGAATTCCATTTGGTTCTTTTTAATAAATTCTATTACCTTGTTGAGATTTCCTATTTTTTCCTTTGTTTTAAGAGAATGTGTAATTGCTTGTTTTCACATTTGTATGATGGCTGGTTTGAAATCCTTGTCACAGTGAAATAAGCCAGACACAGAAAGACAAATAACTGTATGATCTCATTTATATGTGAAATCTAAAAAAGTTGAACTCATAGAACCAGAGAGTAGAACAATGGTTGCCAGGGGCTGGCGAGCGGGAAGAATGGAGAGATGTTGGTCAAAGGGTATAAACTTTCAGTTATAAGATGAATAAATTCTGGAAATCTAATGTAGAACGTGGTGACTATAGTTTATACTGTATTGCATACCTGAGCCAGCCTCGGTGGTCTAGTGGTTAAGATCTGGCACCCTCACGGCCACAGCTTGTGTTTGTTTCCCAGTCAGGGAACCACGCCTCTCATCTGTTGGTTGTCATACAGTGGTGGTTACGTGTTGCTGTGATGCTGAAAGCTATGCCGCCAGTATTTCAAATACCAGCAGGGCCACCCATGGTGAACAGGTTTCAGCAGAGCTTCCAGACTAAGACAGACTAGGAAGAAGGACCTGGCAACCCACTTCTGAAAAAATTGGCCATGAAACCCTATGAATAGCAGCAGAGCTTTGTCTGATACTGTGCCGGAAGGTGAGAGCATGGCGCAAAAAGACCGGGCAGGGTTCCGCTTTGCTGTGCCCATTGTCGCCTGGAGTCGGAATCCACTCAACAGCACTAACAACAACATTGCACATTCAAAAAATTTGCTGAGAGCAGATCTTAAGTGTTCTCACCAAACACACACACAAAAATAACACTAAAATCCTTATCAGATAATGGCAAGATCTGGTTCATCTTGGTATTGTTATCAGTTGATTATCTTTTTATTTTTTCATTCATACTGTGAATTTCCTGGTTCTTGGTATGTATGATGAGTGAGTTTTCTATTTTATTCGGGACATTTTGGATATAATGAGACTCCGTATCCTATTTAACCTTCCCATTTTAGCAGGCAGTCTCCTGTTCAAGTTCAAACTTGCTATGCTGTGCATGTTTTGCTTCTCACTGGATCCTCCCGACCATCCTGGCAAAAGCGGGGGCAGCAATAAACATCGCCTCACTGCAGACAAGTGGGATGGAGGGTTAGCTCCCCCTTGGTCCTGTTGACACTCTCCTGGTGAAAGTGGGGCACCGACTCACATGACCTCCTTATCTCAGAGTGGAGGTAGAGGCTCAGCCTCCCGCTGGGCCCTGCTGACACCCTAAGGGGAAAGTTGACTTACTCATCCCTCTTTGTTGCTGCAGGGTAGGGGCAGAAGCTACTCTCCCCGCTGGACCCCTCTGACACCAGGAAGGCGGAGAGGAGGAAGCAGGGTGCCAACTAGCCCTACGTCATTCAGCCTCATTGATGCCTCCTGTGGTGGAGGCTCAGCTCCCAGCTAGATCCCACTAACACCACTCTGGTTGGGGAATCAGAGAACCACCTGCTACTGCCAGGCAGCTGGAAAACCAGGGGATGGGAGAGCAGGTCCCTGCTCCGCCTCACTAACACTATCCCTGCCTGAGAATGAATCGCAACACCTGCTGGTTGCGTGGTGTGGGGGATGGAAGATCAGCCCTGAACAACCTGCTGACGTCACTCAGCATGAGAATTAGAGTGCTGCCTGCTTCCACCAGGCAGGAAACGTAAGATAAGTTCTGGGCTGGGAAGGTTAGGTCCCTGCCTAGCCCTACTCCTGGAGCGAGGAGGAATTAGAGTGCTACCACCTGCTTCCCCAGGGCAAGGCAGTGGCATGGAAGATCAAATCTCCACTCCACCCCATTGAAATCCTGGAGGTGGGAGGCATTTTTTTTTCATTGATGTTTGGCTGGAGTAATGTGGGCATTTCCAAAATGTTTTTTACTGTTAAACGACCCTTTTCCTGGTCCTTTGGCTAGGGAAAAGGACGTGTTGTTTTTCATTTTATTTTGTCTGTGGCTATTGGCGATTCTGGATTAGAGATATCTGAGAGCCCCGTCCAGGAGATATGGGAGGTAATAAGGAAAGCCAGAGAGTTCACTAGCATACCATTCCAAAAGTCCCAGGTCTAGGCAGTCCACCTTTTTCTTTCCACCTTTCAGAGTCTTCCTATGCTGTTTGTTGTGTTCTATCCAGGGATTTGGGAAAATATGTATGATCCAAAATGCAAGTGATATGTCAACTTGCATCATTTAAATTAATTTTTATTCTAGATAACATTTTTAGGCCCTCTTAAAAATCAAGTCGGCAGTGAAGAGCCCATTTGTGTGGGTAAATCTTGATACAAAAGGTCAGCACTGCTAACATTTTCCCCGGAAATTCCCCTAAGAATATCAAAACATTTATTTTTTTTCCATATCTTCCACACATTTTTAATGCTTGTAAGAACTGACATGGTAGAACTTTTTTTTAAGTGTATAGTCATCTAAAAAGAGCTCTGATTCCATGAGCCAGGAAAGAGAAAATAAAAAGAACCACGTAAAGTACAATCAAGTAGTTAATGGGTAAATTTTTGCTAGAAGAAAAAGAGAGACAGGGGCATCATGCAGCTGACTTCAAGGTAATATGAGATTAAAAATCTGTATTGCAAGAACTATAAAGATTTGCAAATTAAAATGATACAAAAACATCAGTTAAAAAAATCCCTACACATTACAGTTAGAAGTTTCAAAATCATTCCTACAGAAAATGGAAGCGTCTAGAAATTCACAGAAATAATAGAGCATGGAACTAGTCATTGGATTCTCTGCTTCCCGTGATTGCCTTAAATGGCTTTATGGCCAAGAAAGCAGCAGGCATCTTGGTCCTGGTACAGTTCTTTAACCACGCACTCATCTGATTTTTCCTGTCTATAAAATAGAATACACAGTAATTTTAAATGTCTGGAGAAAAAGCTGTAAGTTGCCTTCCCCACCTTTCTTCTTGATGATTATTATTGAAAATGTATACCAAGAAACACTATGAAACCAAAAGTAATACCGGAATTGTTTTAGTTTCCATTCTTCTGTAGCAATTTTCTTTGTTTGTAAATTGGTCTCTGTACACAGAGGGTAAGGGGAAGCCAAAGAAAAAGGCAGCCCTCTCCAGATAGGTAGGTGGCAGGTTTAATAAGCAAGGGAACTTACTTATGAGATTGTCTTGGGCGGCCACAAAATGAGTAGATCTCCGAACCCACCCACCAGAATCTTAAAAGTTTATACAGAGGCCTTAACTGGGTTCAGTCACGTGTTCGGCCCAGACAGTCTCAACAACATATACTCTCTCAAGGCTGCATCCTTGAAATGGCTTTGGCTACGGGAGCAGTAGGCTGAAAGTACATTCCAAGGAAAGGGAGAGGGTTAGGAACCTCCAATTGCCTGAGTTTAGCTCTCCAGTCAGCCAGCAGTCACATCCTCTTGATGACCTCCTCCAACAATTTTCAGCCCAAAGGAGTTCCAGAGGAAGCAGTTTTTCACCCAAGAATTTGTGGCTCTCTGGAGTTTTCCCACTTCTCAATTAATTCGATTTAGTGTTTATAAAAACAGTGCTTAAAAATATTAATTAATTTTCAGCACGATATTATATATATATATAATCTTTCGCATTTCTAAAATGCATAATGCACTTGTACAAGCATTAGGCAGTGTAGATGTAGTTAGATCTAATTCCAAGTTTTTCATAAATCCAACAGTATTAGTAGAGAACAACTACAGGGTATGGGGTTAAAGCAACATTTTTAATCTGGTCAGAGTGCAACCTCTAACCTTTAATTATGTTCGTCCACTTCTTCATCCAAGACGTAAACAACTCTTCCATCTAAGGTCTAGGGCAAATGTGTCATTTTCCAAAATCTATTTCTGTGCACATGACCCAGGTTAGGAAAAACGAAGCAGCGAGCAGAGACTGCAAGATAGAATCACTCTGAAGAACTATCACATCTCTTGCTGAGTGAAATGTTACCAATGCAGTTTATTAGCAAGTTTCATAAGTCTTGATAAACAATGGGATGAAACTTTTGAAACAAAAGAAAAGTTTCTGCTTGTTTTAATAATTACTAAAATAAAAAGGGTGAGCAGCTACTTACAGCTGGTTACAGGAAGGCTTTATGGAAACTGTGATTCTAAAAGCATACCTCTGACTCACTAGAATCATTCCAGGCATATAGAGCAAGATGAGGAGGGAAGAAAAAAATCTACCCAGGAAAGGTATTAAGAAAAGAAATATGTTTAGTCACAGCAAGAGGAGGGAGGGAAGTAGCAGAGGCCTGGAGGAAGCGAGCGAAGCAATATAAATGGGACGAAGGGATTAAAGGGCTGGGAGGTGAGGGCAGGTCTGGATTAGTTTGAAAGGCAATGAGACCAGGTTAAGTGATTTACTAAAGGTCCCCTACTGAGTCACTGGCAGCTCTGCTTCTATCCCTCCTATTTTGGGTTTCCTCTTTAGTTCCTTGTCTCTACACAGAAATAGACATTCTATGTGATTTTCTCTCATTGCAAATCTTTTATACTTTAACTCAGAAAGCCATGTTTAGAGGACTGTGTAGGTGGTTGTTTTTAATGTTGAATTTTTCCCCCTTCTTTGGGAAAACTGCTGGTATAGAAAGCTTCCTTGACTCAGTATTGAGACAAATAAAAGAGAAATGTGTTATTCTACTGAGACTGTTGAAATGCAAGTTTGCTCTGCAGTGGGTACTAGAATACATGTGAGAGAATGCTGTTCCTGGCATAAAAACTGGCCACTGAGCTTTCTCTGCCCTGTCAGAGAGAATGACAATCTAACGGACCAACATCAGACTAAGGGAATAGATACGTTTTTCTCTAATCACTAACTCAACCTATGACCAGAAAAGGAAAAACACTAGAGATGCAGAGTAAATTCAAAATCTGGAGAACATGGCCAATAATCACAAAATTAATGTAACTAAAATTTTAAGAATTCAAGTTACTATTGTCTATTGACAGGAATATTATAAGTATTAGTAACTATCCCTAAGTATTTTTGAACAAGTCATTGACTTATTCCTGTAATTTTGACATAATACAATTTGATTTAACAGAAATCTTTCTATCTTTAGAATGCAACAGCGTAAATACATCCATCTGGAGTCTGATGTTTGAAACAGTTATTTCTAGAAGTCTCTGATGATACAAATCAAAACAATTTATAATACAAAACCTTAAAAAATGACAACAAATACATTCTTGGATTTTCTCTCTAGAATTAATTTTGCCTTTAATTTCATATCTTACTGACTTAGATTTTTAACACCACATCTATTTCTTAAAATGTGAATTAGCCCAATAAACAATGTTCAAAAAGCGAAAAGAAACCTGAACAGATACTCTCTTAGTTAATATATATTTCTACGGTTATATTTCTCTTAGTCATTAAAAAGTTAAATTTGAGTGAAAACTTGTTCTTTTAAATTTTTTTAAATAGTTTTATTGATTTAAAAATTTTCCCAGCTTTATTGAGATATTACTGACATATAACATATGTAAGTGTAAGGTTTACAACATGATGATTCGATACACATATATATTGCAAAATGATTAACACAATAAGATTAGTTAACACTTCCATCCCCTCACATAATTACCTTTTTTGTTGTTGTGATAACATTTAAGATCTACTCTCTTAACAACTTTCAAGTATATAATACAGTGTTGTTAATTATAGTCTCCCTGTTGTACATTAGATCCCCAGAACTCATTCATCTTATCACTGAAAGTTTGTACCCTTTGACAAGTATCTCCCCATTTTCCCCATCCCTCAGCCTCTGGCAACCACCATTCTACTCTCTATTTCTATGAGTTGGGTTTTCTAGACTCCACATGTAGGTGAGAACATACAGTATTTGTCTTTCTGTGTCTTATTTCACTTAGCACAATGCCTTCAAGGACCATCCATATTGTTACAAAAGGTAGGATTTCCTTCTTTTTAATGGCTAAATAATATTCCATTTTGTATTTTCTTTAAATTTTCTACACCATTTTCTTTATCCATTCATCCAGCTATTCATTCTTCTTGGCTATTGTGAATAATGCAGCAAAGAACATGCTGGTGCAGCTATCTTTTCAAGATAGTGATTCCATTTTCTTCAGATATATACCCAAAAGTGGGATTGCTGGATCATATGATAATTCTATTTTTAATTTTTTGAGGAACCTCCATACTGTTTTCCATAGTGGCTGTACAAATTTACATTCCCACCAACAGTGCACAAGTGTTATCTTTCTCCACATCCTCACCAACACTTGATGTCTCTTGTCTTTTTGATAATAGCCATTCTAACAAGTGTGAGGTGATATCTCATTGTGGTTTTGATTTGCATTTCCCTGATGATTAGTGATGAGAATCTTTTCATGTACCTGTAGCCCATCTGTATTTCTTCTTTGGAAAAATATCTGTTCAAGTCCTCTGCTGATATTTTAATTGGACTGTTTGTTTTTCTACTATTGAGTTGTATGAATCCCTTATATATTTTGGATATTAACCCCTTACCTAAGGTTTGCAAATATTTTCTCTCATTCTGTAAGTTGCCTTTCCATTCTGTTGATGGTTTCTTTTGCTGTACAGAAACTTTTTAGTTTCAAGTTGTATCACTGGTTTAATATTGCTTTTCTTGCTTGTGCTTTTGGTGTCATATCCAGAAAAATCATTAAGCCCAATGTCAAGGAGCTTTTTCCCTATGTTTTCTTCTAGTAGTTTTACAGTTTAAGGTCTTAAATTTAAGTCTTTGGTCCATTTGAGTTAATTTTGGTGACAGTGTAAGATAGGGGTCCGATTTCACTCTTTTGCATGTGGATATCCAGTTTTCCCTCCTTTCCCCATAGAGTATTTCTGGCTCTCTTGTCAAATACCTGTTGACCATATATGCATGAGTATATTTCTGGTCTCTCAATTCTGTTTCATTGGTCTATGTGTCTATTTTATGCTGTTTTGATTACTATAGCTTTGTAGTATAATTTGAAATCAGGAAGTGTAACACGTCCAGCTTGTTCTTCTCCCTCAGGATTACTTTGGCTATTCGAGGTCTTTTGTGGCTTTTCTATTTCTGTGACAAATGCCTTTGGAATTTTGAAAGAGATTGCACTGACTCTAAAGACGGCTTTGGGTAGTATGGACATTTTAACAACAATAATATCTTCTAATCTATGAACACAGGCTATCTTTCCATTCATTTGTGTTTTCTTCAATTGATTTCATCAGTATCTAGTAATTTTCAGTGTAGAGACCTTTTATCTCCTAGGTTAAATTTATTCCCAAGTATTTTATCATTTTTGATGCTATTATAAAAGGGATTTTTAAATTTCCTTTTCAGATAGGTTGTTGTTAGTGTATAAAATGCAGCTGATTTTTGTATGTTTTCATATCCTGCAACTTTATTAAATTTGTTTATTAGTTCTAACAGTTTTTTAGTGGAGTCTTTAGGATTTTCTATATATAAGATCATATCATCCATAAACAGAGAAAATTTTAGTTCTTCCTTGTTCATTTGGATGCCTTTTATTTCTTTTTCCTGCCTAAATGCTCTGGCTAGGACTTCCAGTACTATGGTGAATGTGAGTAGTGAGTGGATATCCTTGTCTTGTTCTTGACCTTAATAGGAAAGCTTGCAAACTTTCACCTTGGAGTATAATGTTAGCTGTGGGTTTGTCATATATGGCATTTACACTCCTTCTATACCCAATTTGTTGAAAGTTTTTATCTTGAAAGGATGTTGAATTTTGTCAAATGCTTTTTCTGTATCTAGTGAGATGATAATATGATTTTTATCCTTCATTCTGTTAATGTGGTGTATCACATTTATTGATTTGCATATGCTGAATCATCTTTGCGTCTCAGGGGTAAATTCCACTTGATAATGGTGTATGATACTTTTTATGTGCTGTTGAAATTGATTTGCTAGCATTTTGTTGAGAAATTTGCATCTGCAGTCATCAGGGATATTGGCCTGTAGTTTTCTTAGTGTCCTTATTTGGCTTTGGTATCAGGGGAATGTAGCCTTGTAAAATGAGTTTAGGAGATTTCCTTCCTTTTCAGATTTTTGTAAGAGTTTGAGAAGGATTACCGTTAATTCTTCTTTAAATGTTTAGTAGAATTCACCAGTGAAACCATATGGTCCTGGGCTTTTCTTTCTTGGGAGGTTTTTCATTACTGATTCAATTTCCTTAGTAGTTATTGGTCTCCTCAAAATTTCCACTTTTTCATGATTCAGTCTTGATAGGTTGTATGTTTCTAGGAATTTCTCCATTTCTTCTAGGTTATGCAATTTGTTGGCATATTATTGTTCATAGTAGTCTCTTAGGATCATTTGTATTTTTGTGGTGTGAGTTGTAATGTCTTCTCTTTCATTTCTGATTTTATTTATTTGAGTCCTCTATTTTTTTAATTAGTCTAGCTAAAAGTTTGTCAATTTTGTTTACCTTTTCAAAAAGCCAGCTCTTAGTTTTGTTGTTCTTTTCTGGTTTTTATGGTCTCTATTTTGTTTATTTCTGCTCTGATCTGTGTTATTTCATTCCTTCTGCTAACTTTGGGCTTAGTTTGTTCTTCTTTTCTAGTTCCTTGACGTGTAAAGTTAGGTTGTTTATTTGTGGTCTTTTTTCTTAATTTAGACATTTATCACTATAAACTTCCCTCTTAGAACTGCTTTTACTACATCCTGTAAGTTTTGGTATATTGTGTTTCCATTTTTGTTTGTTTCAAGATATTTTTGATTTCCCTCTTGATTTCTTCTTTGACTCATTTTGTTCATAAGTGTGTTGTTTCCAAACGTTTGTGAATTTTCCAGTTTTCCTCCTGTTATTGATTTCTAGTTTCATACCATTGTAGTCAGAAAAGATACTTGATATGATTGCAATATTCTTACATTTGCTAGGGCTTGTTGTGTGACCAAACTTGTGATGTATCCTGGTGAATGTTCCATGTGCATTTGAGAAGAATGGGTATTTTGATGTTGTTAGATGGAATGTTTTGTGTATGTCTGTTAGATCCATTTGGTCTAAGGTATACATCAGGTCCAATCTTCACACAGACCTGAACCACATTAGATTTGGATTCTCAGTGCCTATATAGATCCTCCTTTAAGACTATTGACCCTCCAGAGTTTATAGTTGCCCCAAAGAGATTTCCTTCAGCCCCGGCAGGTCTATGGCCTCAGCCCCTGTGGCCTCAGTTTATTCCATGCTCCCTACTGACAGCACTCAATACCTATTTTAGCTGGGCCTGTATATTTTTTGAGAGAAAAAATTCAAAACAAGGATTCTGTGTTATTGAAGTTGGTTGGTTACGCTCTACAATCCATAGCATCCAGACACTTTAGGGATTAATGATGCCTGAAGCTGGGAGTCAGAACATCTTGGTTCTAATCCTGACTCCAGCATTAATTTGTCCCATATCTTGGACACATCAGTTATGTTCTTATTTCCTTATCTAGATTCAAGCATGCCCATATCTCTTTAGTGAATCAGAAAAAGTGGTGGAAAAGAAAAAAATACAGAGGCCAGCCTGGTGGTGTAGTGGTTAAGTTTTGCTTCAGCGCCCCAGCGTTCACAGGTTCGAATCCTGGGCGCAAACAAATGCACCGCTCATCAAGCCATTCTGCGGAGGCATCCCACATACAAAATAGAGGAAGATGGGCACAGATGTTAGCTCAGAGCCAATCTTCCTTGCTAAAAAATAAAAACAAAACAAAAAAAATACAATATCTTGAATACTTTGAATTTCTCAGTAGAAAAGTGGTAGATAAGATTATAGTTCTTACTATTTTCATTAACAATGTATAAAGACCTCCTGTAGACAGTAGCAAGACATTGCCATACCCCAAAGGGAGAATCAGCTATATAATTTGCAGGGCCCAGTACAAAATGAAGATGTGAGATTTCTTTTCAAAATTACTAAGAATTCCAAGACGACAACAGCAGAGCGTTTAGCAAGTATGGGACCCTTCTGAGCTCAGGGCCCTATGCAACTGCACAGGTTGCACACTCATGGAGCACATCCTGCCTAAAGCATAGCTCATAGCAGGAAAAAAATACAAATAAAAATTCCAAAAGTTTGTAAACTTCAGTTTGACCCTTATTTTGTACCTCAAATGAGCTATAAGGATGAATCATTTAAAAAACAAAACTCTTTTTTTCCCCTTTACTCTTTATCGTATGTCTCTAGTAGGATGAACCTTCCTGCCCACACCATTAGTTAAATCACAGGCCAGAAAACAGTGAAATCCATTGTAGAAAAGAGAAGTGAATTAAAAATATAATATTTATTATTTAATTGCAATATTTATTTAGTTTGCTGTCACTTTACAAGTGTGTGGCGTACAAAAGAAGGCAATGTCCTAAAGAACACTATGCTGGTTCATTTCTGTTTGCTCTGCCCCTTCCCAGCCCAGGTTCCCTCTCTGCCCTTGTCTTTCCTGTTCTGTTTCCAGCCAGCTCCAGGCAGGCTGATTCCCAAGGACTACATCACTGGGCCCATTTATTGGCTAGCTTCCTATTGGTGGATGATTGGAGGTTGGGAGGAGAGAAAATTCTAGGCATTTCTTCCCTATTCCATCCAGCTCAGTGCTGATTCTCCGGCAGCAGTTGAAGCCCTCCCAACAGAAAGACCCTCCTCCATGATTCCAGTGTTCAGAGGCCTCCCCTTAGCCCTCTGAGGGGGCTAAGAATAGTAATGACTTTCTGCTGCTCCTACTCTTTGGATGTCTCAATATTTCCTTTTAGTTTTGGTCCCCCCAAATCTTCCCATTCCTCAGTAAGTTATCCCTCTATTAAAGTATCTTTATTTCAACCTTTGGAGTGAAATCTGTTTCTTGTGAGAATCTTGACTTATATGTATGATTAAATTTAATGTTCTATTTACTCACTTTAATGCTCTCACAGTTTTCTAGGTAAAGTGTCTAAAGTTATCTATCACAAAGGAATCTGTGGCCCCCAAAATAGTTAAAATCACTGCTCTAAAATTATCTAAAAATTTTTATTTTTAGATAACTATCTAAAAATAGTTAAATCACAGTATTAAAAAAAGTAGTGACTATCCAACAACCAATCTCTTGTGCAGGTATGGGATTAAAAAACAGACAAAGTGATCCGATGAACCTAAATTTTTCACAGAAATACATGTTTCATTTGAAAATCCTTCATAAAGTTAAGTTGCATTTGACAGAGTGAGCCTACTTATTACCTTAGTTATATAACCAGTTCTGTAAGACAATGCAAACCTCTCAAACTGAGATAATCCCCATGGATGGATTATAGAGCAAGAACCTTATGGATCAGAGAATATTTAACATATGTGGGATGTAGGGCAGCAAGAGAGGAAAGGGTATAAATATATTGAGGGAACATATCAAGACAGAAAGGGAAAATGGGAGAAATCAACTTTTAAAAAGTGGAAATAATCTAGATAAAAACAGAATTAAACTTTAAAACTGTACAGCATAAAAATACAGATAAATTAAAATAAATACCATGACTTTAAATTAGAGAATTCTATATTGTATAAAATATAAGTTCTTCCTGTATTAATCCCTAAATGCAAAGTAACCCTAATTAAAATGACACAAGGATTTCTGGAGTACTTTCACAATTCCTTTATTTATTCAGCATATATGTATTGAATATTTAATTCTGTGCTACTCGCTAGAAAAACCCGTGAAATTTAAATATAGTAAAATGGCAATTCAATTTGTGCAGAAAGGATTGATTTTTCAATAAATGGTATTGGAACAACTAACTAATCTTTTGAGAAAAAAATTGTTGTATCTCTTCTGCAACCCTTCAAAATAAATTTGAGATACATCAAAATACAAAAAGTAAAAACCTTACAAAATAACAGAAAAACATGAATAGTTTTTATAATTCTATTGTGCATGTACCTGTATAAAAAATTATAAAATCTTGGAATAGAGAGTCTTTCCAATTAAGGTGCAAACCCTGGAAGCCATAAGGGTACAGATTGATAATTTACTAAATAAATATTTGCCAGATCTCCATTGCACAAAGTAGCAT
The DNA here is from genome assembly GCF_020826845.1 of Diceros bicornis minor. NCBI lineage: Eukaryota > Metazoa > Chordata > Mammalia > Perissodactyla > Rhinocerotidae > Diceros > Diceros bicornis. The sequence goes on from NC_080781.1 coordinate 23,932,727, forward strand.
CAAAAACAAATGATAAGAGAAACAACAAAAAAGTAAAAATACAGCAACATATATGACAAGTAAAGTATAAATTTCCTTAACATAATTTAAGTAAATAAGAAAAAAAGACAATAATAGAAAAATGGGAAAAAGAAATTGTCAGGCAATTCACAGGAAAATAAATTGTCTAGAAGGAAATGAAGAGATGCTTAACTTTTCTCAGTTTTAAAAGAGCCAATCAAAACAACAAGCATCATTTAAAAATAATCAGATGACAAATTTTTAACAACTTTGATAATAACCAAGATTAATGAAGATATAGGGAGATCACAAATTTGGTAGAATCATAAATGTATGCCAACTTTTTGTAGAATAATTTATAACTATCACAAATTTATATGTACATACCTTTTCATCCAAAAACATCCAGCTAAATATTTTATTCGTTTCCTTATACTTGCAAGTCACATGTATCAGGATTCATTTAAGATGCCTATAACAGAAAACAAAGCAAAACTAAAACAATAGTCTAAATAAGATAGTTTATTTCTCTGTCATGTAAAAGAAGTTTCAAGGTTGGCAGAGACTCAGGCTCTTTATACTTTTCTACTTTATCATAATTAATATATGGTTTCCATTTTCAAGTCACTTCATGGGACCAAAATGCTTGCTGTGATCCAGCAATCACATTTGCTCTTAATTACAGGAAGAAGAAAGGAGAAAATAACAAAAAAATTGGGTCATCCCACCAAGGCAGCTACCTTAAATCAAAATCAGCTGGGATGCTTCCTGATACACTTAATAGAATATTGGACCAATCATTGCTTAGACAATAGGTTTGCTTTCTTTACACAGGAAGAAGATGAGGGATAGTTGAACTTACAGTTTGTTCAATAGCTCAATGATGTCATCAAGGTCCCTGGGCTCTTTCAATTGTTCCCAGATACCATTCCTTAGTGTGCCCTCCATGTTTCACCATCCTTCCATGCAAGAGACTCAGTAACGTTTTCCTCAGCTTTTCCCTCTACCCTTTGAGAGGCTGGAAAATAGGGTATCTGGGCAGTTTGAGTCTTTATCATGGAAGCAGCTTTTCCCTCTACCCTTTGAGAGGCTGGAAAATAGGGTATCTGGGCAGTTTGAGTCTTTATCATGGAAGGATGGTGAAACCAGCAAAAAAGCAAGAGGGAAGTCAAGGTCATTGATAGGCAACCAACAGTGTCGGCCGCATATGCTAAAAGAGGAAAGAGCTAATAGAAAGATTAAATATGTATTAGAGAAAAGGTGACTGTAGATCAATATCTCAGAGGAGAGAGGCTGGGATTCTATCTAGATTCTAGAGCACTGGTGAAGGCACAGCTCATCTTTTGAAACAAGGAGGAAAGAAAGAAAGAAATGAAGATGAATGAGTTAGTGGGGGTCAGTGTAGGAAGCTGAGGCTATTTTCACTGGAGATGACCAAGTAGGAAAACAGAGACAGGGAAATTAATTCTCCTTTGAGAAAGTCCTGCACAGCAACACTTTGAATACAGCCCTAAACAAGTTCTATGCAATACAGACTTTTCTCAAGAACTCAGTTCTTCTGAGCAAGTCTCTCTTCACCCTGAAGGCAACTGCCAGGCATCCTTCCTCGTCCCGCTTCTAAACAGGGCACCTCTTTAAGACATATTCCTTCAGCAACTGAATTACAATATGTTGGACATTTCTACGACCCAAGTGCGTACCTGGGAGAAGAACATGAATACATTACCACTCATTTCAGAAAACCCACATTTCATCAGCTATTTTTATTTTTTTTTTGCTGAGGAAGACTGGCCCTGAGCTAACATCCATGCCCATCCTCCTCCACTTTATGTGGGATGCCGCCACAGCATGGCCTGACAAGCGGTGTATTGGTGCATGCCCGGGATCCGAACCCAGGCTGCCAGCAGCAGAGTGCGCACACTTAACTGCTATGCCATGAGGTCGGCCCCACATCTGCTATTTTCAAATAAGAAAGGAAGTAATATATAACTTTGATCTTATAATATGAATTATTTGAGGTGAAAAAATTATTGGGGGGAGTACAAGTAATTAACTGAGCTATTATCCTCTGAAATTTCCATTGCAAAATCCTATATTAATTTTTTCTGCCACCCAGAAAGCTTCTGATAGATCTCTCCTTTCATTCAGTTTGTTGGGATCAGTTAATATTTGAAAATGTTAATGTAAGTTTATGTACACCATGATTATGATATAAAACTGCAAAAAAACCTATTATGGAACATAATATTGCAAACTAGTCCTATATTTCAAATATTTGTGAAGAATTACATGTGTAATATTACCTTCCCCTTCTAGAAATAGAATTTATCAACAGAGAAACATTTTTTTCTTTACATGCAAGTGTTGAATTATAAAAACTTTTAACATAAAAAAAAAATCCGTTGAAATCATTCCCTGGTGTTTTACGTTTTTCCATAGCTATATCATAATCACAGGCTAATCTACTTATTATCTATAACATGCTTTCAATGTAGGGGTTTACTCTTCATTCAAATAATGGGTTTTTTTCTTAAGACAAAAATGATGCAGCTAGAGACTTAAAGTGAAGTCGCCGAGATTATTGCTTAAACTGTAGATGTCTCATGGGGAGGGAAAAAAAGTCCAAGGGCCCATTTATTCTTGGATTCAGGATAATGGGTCTCTTACGTTTTTAGAGCTGATTTTGGGAATTAAACACAGTAATGTAGGAGTAAACTTCTTAGTTAATTCATATTCAGACTAATTGTTTCATGGTATTATGAGTTCAATGTTTCGATGAACAGGAATACAGCCAAATGCTTTTCAGAAACTATTTGCTTCCAGCTTTTAGAGCATTTATTGTAGAAGGGTCCTTGTGAATTAGTGAACAGAATAAGATTTTTGACATTCATCAATTTGAAGATAGTCAGTGCAAATTGACCAGATCAGTCCTCTTCCTATTAGTGGTAGTTGAAGGCTCATTTCTATTGAAAAATTTGCAGAGATATCAATAGCTTTATAAGGAGGATATGATAGGAGGATGTTTACTATTTGTAACTATACAGTTGGGATAATGTCCATTCCACTTTAAATAATTTAATTTGTATCCATTAATAGACAACTATAGCTATTATGTCTGTTTCACAGAGATATTAGAATAGAAGGAATTTGTGTATTATGAGAATGACTAAATAAACAGAATTCTCTCATTTTTAAACTCAGTGTCATTTCATCATTTCAAAAGCTTATCATTCTCAGGTAGTAAGACTTTAAATTACTGAGAATTATTATCTTCATGGTGACATGAATATACAAGTTACGTACTAATAAGAAAACCAATTATAGAGCTATATATTTGAGGGTGTTTTTTTCTCCTTTTCCAATAGTGGCAATACGTTTCCATGAAGTCATCCTTGGAGTCTTGATTTATTCCAATTAAAGTGCTATTTCTCGGGTTAGTGATATAATCAGTTGCTACAAAACAGAGTTTTTCTCTGTCTGGAGATAACTAGAGGCTTTGAGGTTGACCATTAGGTCATTTGGACATTTTCAGGTTGTTGCAAGAACAGAGGTATGCTCATGTATTTGTAGGAATGTGCAGGGAAGATAGGAAAAACAGATGCCATCTCAGAACTAGGCCTGAGGGGAACTGAAGCTTTCTTTCGTACTATCATTCAGAATTCAAGGCAAATCCAGAGCCTGGAACACGTTCTGGCTGCTCTATAGCAGGGCTACAATGCTCCCTGCTCTAGTGATCTGCCATGATTGTGATCCAACTGCTGTTCATGCTACTGCTTCTGCTCTCTCCACTCCTAACAACTCCCCTCGACTCTCTATTCTATATCACAGCATCTTCTGTCTCAGGGATTCTTACATTTTGTCCCTACTACCAACTCCATGTCTCTCTTTATGTCACACAATCTAACCCTAAGAGCAATGATCTAATATTTACAATCACTCTCTCATATAAAATATTCATGCTGGACAGAGTACTTTTTTTGGCTTTCTCACTCTGTTGATCCCAACCTTCATGCAATAAACTACGGAATAGATAGATGATCAGCTTTCTCAAAGAAGATTGGGTTAGCACAAATGCCCGTGGTTGATAGAGTCCTCTCCAAAAATACACTTCGGTAAATCACCTTCAGTCTGGTTTTACGTAACAATTGAGTTACAATTCCAGGTTCAGTGACATGGTATAATCTCAAAACAAAGTCGTTTGTCTACCATCTTCTACATCTATGGGAAATGTATTCTTGTTTGATGCTTTCATACGTCTTTAACACCTAAGTATTCCAGTATAATCCTCTAGAAAGATTTAAACACAATGCTGTTGAAGCATTTCTGCTTCTATTCAGGTATACCCAAATTAGGTCAGCAAAATAATAAAAAATATTTAAAGTCAATTAAAACACCCATCAGTAACTCATCTTCTCCTAGACAAAAAAATTAGTCTTTCACTGTGTGCCAACACATTCTTTCTTTCCACTTTAGTAAGTTTTCTTTATAAGACCAATTGGTGCCTCAGTGGATCACCAGATTAAGGATGAAAGCAGGAATCTCAAACCACAAATAACCTGAACAGTTCAAATTCAGCTGAACAATTCAAATACAACTGAGGCACGGACTTCAGCATTGTTCAAGGCAAAGCTACTTCTTGTTTTGTGTGCATTTTAGGGATTGGTTTTGAGGAGATAGAGGTTAACTAATGTACTTTTTGAATATATGTACATTATATAACACTTTAAAAGTACAAAAGGCTACACGTAACAAGTAAGTCTATCGCTGTATTAATTGGCTATTGCTGTAATAATGCTGTATAACAAACCACCCCAGAACTTAATGGCTTACATCAGCAAACATTGAGTTCGCCCACTTACAAGCCTACAAACTGGCAGGGACCCCTCTGCTTCAGCCTATGGGCTGTGTGGGCTTGACTCTAGGCTTTGGGTCACGTTTGGGAATAATCCACACATGTCATTCAGGGTCACAGGCTGAAAGGGCAGCGGCTACCTGGGTCGTGTTATTCTCATGGCAATCACAGAAGCACAGGGCTGAGCTGGAACTACTCAAGCACATGCTTGTATCTTATCTGCTAAATTCTCTTGCCAAAGCAAGTCATGTGGCCAAGACCTAGTTACTTACTAGGGCAGGAAATTATACTCTACCTTAAAGGGGACAGGGCACGGGAGTGAATATTTACTGAACAATAATCTAATCCACTTGTTCCCCAGACACACAGTTCCTCTCTGATTACAAGAAGTGTTACTCATTTCTTGTGTATTCATCCACAGAAATTTTATGCAAATATAAGTATACTCACAAATAATATTTTAATACCAGAGGTTTCATACTATACACATTGTTCTAAACATTGTCCCCCCCTGCCCCACTTAAAGATATATCTCAGGGAGTATTACATGTTGGTACACATAGAGTTGCCTCATTTAATACTACTGTGTATTGTTACATAACATGGATACACAATAATTGATTTCATTAATGCTCTATTGGTGGACATTTAGTTCTTTCTGATCTTTTATCATATTAACCAATGCTGCAATGACTATCATTGTATATATTTGTGCAGATATTTGTAGAATATATTCCAGAAGGGATATTGCTAGTTCCAAAGTTTCTTGCATTTTCAGTTTTGATAGCTCTTTCCATATTTTCTAGAACAAAAATTAGGCAATTCAAACAACCACGAGCAATGTAAAGGGGTGCCTGATTACTTACACCCTTGCCAACACAAATCAAATTATTTTATCTTTGCCGAGCTGATAAATTAGAAAAAGCTCTCTTGTAATTTGAATTTGTATTTCACTTCTTATGGATGAAGCTGATACATTTTCATATGATAAAGAGCCACGTCTACTACATATGGCAGATCTCCATGGTCTGTAGGGTCTGTTTCCATAACCTCTCCTACCTCATCCCACAGACTCTGCTGCACAGTTGATGTTAGATAACTATTTCTGTATGGTATTATATCAGCCCCCAAGTGGGCCTCAGACTCAAGATGGGGGTTCCTAAGATAAGAACTTGGGGGCCACACAAGTAAGACTAAGCCTCTGGTCTGCATTTTATGTCCCTAAATTAAATCATAAAACAATCAAGAACAGACATTTTATGTCTTTGGCAATTACTTAAAGTGCTTAGTACAATGTTCTACAGAGCTGAAAAATAGTAATTCTTGACACTCTGAAGCAGCATTATCTACCTCAGCTGATGAAGATGACAACCAAGCAACTCCTTTTGACCAAAAGTCCAGAGCAACCTACAAATGCTATGAACAACAAATGACAAATCCCAGTCATCAATCCTATCCACGGGGTTCACATGGTCAGAACCATAACACCAAGGACAATGAGAGAAGCACAGCAGGATTCAGCCTCAAAAAATCTTTATGTGCATGAGAGAAAGATTCTTCATAAATAAAAGTACGAAAATTAACGATGTACTGACTAAGCATATTTAGTTAATTGCACTGTGACCCCCCCCAGGTAATATTTTTTCTTCAAGAAAATTTTATAGATACATTAACATTTTTATTCATAACAACTTGAAATTACCCATTGAAACACTAAATAAGAGCTGAGACCATGAACTTGAAAGACTCTGTTATAGCTAAAGTTATAGCAGAAGTTACTGTGGTGGGTAAGAAAGTTAAACTATAACCAATTATGTTTAACCTTTAATGCAACAATTGTAAAACTTACTATGACTCACTAGTGGCTGATTAAGTGGTTCGGATGTCAGTGCCAGATAAGAAGTGTCTAATCTCTCCCAATATTAGAGCTACAGTATTCTAACCACTTTACAAATAGCTTCTGCAACTCACTGTGCACTCATTATTGAATTTACTGAAACCTTGCTAGAATATTCTCTTTAGGGGTAGCATCATGCCTCTTTACAGAGGAACAGTCTTTAAATGGGAGTCTTTGGTGACCATTGCAATTCAACCAAACTGACTTGAATAGGAGCCCAGAAGGACCTGCTCACACTAAATTCTTCTTTATGAAAAATAACAGTACTATGTGATTCCAATGTGTTCAGGGTGCTCCTATTTAGTTCTTATTCCAGGCAAGTTTTGATATCATCAAAATTGTTAAATCTCTTGCAGACCTCCCTCAGAGACTTGGGAGCCTTGCTTCTGATATTCAAGGCCAAAGCCTCTAAGTGTCATTTCTTTCCTCAAGATAGTAAAGACTTAGCAGATTCAACAGAACTTAGGACCTTTACCTTTTCCTTTTTCTAAATAATTAAAACTTAAAAATAAAATCTCAGTACTCATATCAGAAATAGCTTTGATGGATATACCAATTTAGATAAAAATTTAAAGAATGTGAATTACTAGAAAATGCTAAAGTATCTTTCGTTGTGCAGTCTTTATGGTAAATTGTAACCTGTTTTAACCTAGAATTAGACCAATCTTCCCCTCTTATCTGCAGTTCATTAAAGACTCTTCTTCCTCCAACTGTTGTCGTCACCTGCTGGTCCAGCTCCTTGAGAGGAAGACATCAGAGCATGGACCCAGTGAGGTGTCAAATGTCCAATTAAATCAGCAACAATTCTTGTGCTCTCTCTCCTTGAGATAGCTCATATTCAAGATATCATGCACAATTGTATCCAAATGAAATTGACCTAAACTCTAAGGCAAGAAAATGTATTTATCCCAAACTTCCTCTCTCACTTTCACCATAATTACAATTTCCATGACTAATATTTTCAATCAAAAGAGTAGGGACACAAAAATGTAATATGTCACTCAACGTCTCCCAACAATCCATGTGGTAAATGGAGTTCCTTGAGTTATCTAGCTGTCTACGGTTTGCTCTTGCAAGCATCCCTTTCCAAGATCTAAGTACTATCATTTAATCCATGGGTAGGAATCTTCTCTGACTGCTTTGTTTCTGTTGAAGCTATCAGAGATACCTAGCTCCTCTTTACTGCAACCTGCTCCGTGCTTTCAGAAACTGACCTTTCCCACACAACTCTTAAACATCATTGCCCTTCTATTCACTCTGACATAGAAAACATAGTCTTGAAAATGTAGGTCTTAGTTTCTTCTCACACTAATAAATTGAATGGATTTGCTGCTATTTACATAAAAAGTGATATCAATTTAAGATCCTGTTTCAAAAATTAATGATCAAAGGTAAATAAGATGCTGGAAAGAAATCAAAAGTTTTTATTTTATGATATTTACATATTACATATGTAATACATATGAATTACATATTATTCACATATTTACAAACTTAGAGTCTTTTGTCATGAACTTGCTTAGTGTTACCAATTCATAGATATACCCTAACTCAGGCATCAACCATACCATTAATTATCCTGGCACAGCCATTTTAGAAAACTATAAATAATATCTAAAAATAATAACTATAAATATAACTATTATAATAGTATAACAATTATAATAACTATAAATAGAGTAGCTTTCACTCCTTCAATTCTGAAGATAATACACAGGTAGTATATATCTATATAACTTAGGAAGAATATAGACTGATCAGAAACCATGAAAGAAAAACATGGTTTTCTTATAGACAATGGTATAAGCTTAAATACATGTGAAGAATTTAAAATATAATCATTAATCTTTCTTTTTTTTTTGGTGAGGAAGATCAGCTCTGAGCTAACATCCATGACAATCCTCCTCTTTTTGCTGAGGAAGATCGGCCCTGAGCTAACATCTATTGCCAATCCTCCTCCTTTTTTTTCCCTTTTTCTCCCCAAAGCCCCAGTAGATAGTTGTATGCCATAGCTGCACATCCTTCTAGTTGCTGTATGTGGGATGCCACCTCAGCATGGCCGGACAAGCGGTGCGTCGGTGCGCGCCTGGGATCCGAACCCTGGCCGCCAGTAGCAGAGCGCGTGCACTTAACCGCTAAGCCACGGGGCCGGCCCCCTAATCATTAATCTTTATAAGAACCTTATGATATAAATAGTATCTGTATTTTACAGATAATGAAAATTAAGCTTAGTGAGGTAAGTGACTTGCCCAATGTCACATAACCAGTAAGTGGCTGGGCTGGATTGTGCCGTAATGGGCCCCCAAAAAGCACATCTCCTTATATCAGTCATGCTCAGTTTATCTATTGTTTCTTTCATTGCTTTTGCTTTTGATGTCATATCTAAGAAAACATTGCCAAATCCAAGGACACAAAGATTTACGCCTATTTTTCCTTCTAAGAGTTTTATAGTTTTAGCTCTTACATTTAGATCTTTGATCCATTTTGAGTTAATTTTTGTGTGTGAATTAAGTTAATTCATATGGTGTGAATTCAGGGTCCAACCTCATTCTTATGCACGTGGATAACCTGTATCAGTTACCTTCTGATGCATAACAAACCAAAACTTGGTGGCTTAAAACAATAAGCATTTATTGTTTCTCACCATTCTGTGGATCTATTGGGTAGTTCTGGTCCAGGCTGGCTCACCTGATCTCTGCAATCAGCTAGAGACTGTTGAAACTGAAACTGGATGGTCTAGGATGTCCTCACTCATGTGTCTGGCAGTTGTCAGGCTGGTTCATGTAGTGGGCCTCCGCTGGGATGGCTCATCTCTGCAACAGACTTCTCCACATCGTGTCTCATCTTCCAATAGACTAGCCTAGGTTTCTTCATAAGGAGCAGCAAGAGACGACAAGCCTCAATGATCCAGCACCTTTCAAACCTTTGCTCCTGTCCTGTTTGCTAATGTCCCATCGGACACTGCAAGTCACACGCCGAAGCCTGAGAGTCAGTGTGTATTAGCACACCTGTGCTCCAACACTGGGTCCCACACAGTCATACCAAACCTTCTGGTGTTGTCAGTGCTTATCTCCACAACTACCATTGTTATTCTTTAGCATCGGATGCAAAATAATGTTTTGGAGTGCAATTCCTCATATCAGTACCACCTGCTACTGTCTTGTTCTCAGCTATATCTCTAGCACCTACCAGTGAGCAGCACAGTGTAGGCACTAAATGAATATCTGTTGAGTGAATGGAATCACAGGAAAATTGAGGGAGCAAAATTGGGGTCTAGTTTCCATATATCAAAGAGTGACATAATTTAAGCCTATGCCACTTACTTGTACCAAATGCACATTATTCCTGTTTACTTCATGAGCTAAAGATGAAAAAGAGATGTTGGATAATCCAGTCTATCCCACATATTTTTGTACGCTTCCCTTTTACATTGGCAATATTTGCTCTAGTTTTATTATAAATACCTTTAGTGATAAGATTTCAATCATTTACCTTGTGGCTGCATTCTACCATAAAATAGAATTTGATTTAGGAAACAATTTCCCCAAACCATACAGCGAAGTTTCTTTTCTCTGTTACTGTTACTTCAAAGGTTCATCTAACACTCTGGTGGCATTAAGCATCAATGTAAGGAAGGGAAATGTTAAGATCCTCATGTTTCAGATTTTTTAAAATGTGCATCTTGGCTAGTAGAATTGGAGAATTATAAAATTTGAAAGCACTTAAGACGTTTGGTTCATTTGTCTGATTTCACCTAGTACTCTATTCTACCCAAAGCAAAAGGGGATGAGCCCAACAAGAAAAAAAATGTGGATCATGACCCCAGGTAGATGTTTGCCTCCTTATCCCTGTTACTCTGAGATTTGACACACATTGGCTATTCAGGCACACTTTAAGGGTATACTGAGAATCAGCCACAGTATAGTACAATGGCACATCCCTATAAATAAAAGGAAATAATTCTGGAGGGGCAAACTTCCCAGAATGCCACAGCTATCAATGATAGGGTGGCTCAGCTGGACATCATCTAACATTATAAAGGCAAGTAGTCCAAACCCTAGGTGAAGTCATTGAGTGTGATAATTCATAATTATAGCCATCACCAATTTTTTGTACCACTACAGTGTTCAAGGAATTTTCACGTGCATCATCCCAAACTCAGTTTATAATAGCCACCTAATATGAAATTGGTTTCTGTAGACTTTCTTTTCATGTGCCGTAACCTTTTTCTTGATGTTTTCTGTAGACGGTTCAGTCCTTGTCACCCAATAGATAACTGAGTATCAAGGATTCTCAACAATATTTGGTATAATGCTTTCAGAATCTTTTGAAAGTAAATGCCTCGGGCTAGTCATCATTTCACAGCTATCTTAGATCCATCCTGACATATAACTTAGAAAGACATTCTGTTACATTTCTCAGAAATTATTGTCATTTAATATCTTACTTGCATCAGCACCACCTGTGCCTTGCCCACATCAACAGCACCCACAGATCAAAAATTTTAATGATAAAGAAATTACTTCTAAGGTTCTGTTCTACATGTTCAAAAGAATGTTTCTTATATTTGTAAGGTGCTTTACAACTTAAAAGTGGTTTGACATGTATTACCTCATTGGGCATATCTGCTATGAGAGACATAAAATTGTAAATACATTGTGAATTGCATCACTTTCTTAGCCCTCTCAGTGTCTCCCAGCATAGCGTCCTAAAATTGTTGATGATCTCATTTATATTATTTAGGTTATGTTCTGTAAAATACTACATCATTTTGTTAAGAAGATGATTTGATTTTTTTAAAGTATATGATTATTCTATTATAAAATGTGGGATTCCAAATAGCTACTTGCAATATACTAGTAATTTTTAAAAGGTGGGTCCTGGAACAGCTATAGAAGAACCTTATGAATAACTTTTAAAAACCTTTAATGTGTAGCAAATACCTATGCTGATGGTTGCAAATGCAGATTCCTGGGCCTACCCCAGAACCTACTAAATCAGAATCTCTAGAAGTAAGGTCATGGAATCTGAACTTTTAGCCACCTGGGGGGTTGCTATACACCCCCAAAGTCTGAGAATGATTGCCTAACAATGAGCTTGATTTTCTTAGGGTTCCCTCTTCAACTTAGAAGAAAGTTCTATGCCTTTAGAAACTGCAAGAACTCTTTAAGGCAATTAGCATACCATTTAGCAAGTAATTCAAATTTAAGAAAAAAGAACAATAGGATTTAAATTATCACGAAAACATACTTCTGTGCAGTGCCCTGTACTTGGTGCTCTAAAAACTGCAGAAATTGATACAATTTCATAATAAATATTCAATCTGTAATGATGAGCTCTGTCAATCTTAGAAAAGATAAATGTAGAGTTTAATTAGAAAATAGATGTCTCTCTGAATGTGAGGTGAAAGCTGGATAAAATGCATTTCTGTCTGCTTCATAAGGTACCATTCAAGATATGTCATTGTCATAATTTGAAAAGTATTACTCAGGAAGAAGACAGATTTCAGTTCACTAGCTTTGACTGTAAGAAGACCAAGAAATAAAAGCCAAATGGATGAAAGCTAAGTCACAGATGACTGAATTTAAAAATTATCACATACCTTTAAAGTTAGCTAAAGAATTATAGCCAAATCCCAATTTGCCTCTCAACAAAAACGATAGGCCAGGGGATCTTTACATATGAGAGATTTCCCTTGATGGAAACTTAAGTAAGGAAGTTTCCTATTCCATGGTGCTTGGCCCATGTTGTTTCTTTATGAATTATGTTCTGATATTTTTAGATTACTGAGAATGTTTTAAACTCATGAATTAAGAAATGTAAATTTCTACCATTATCAGCAGATATTTGAACCAAGTTTGGAGAAGGCTGGGCCAGAAATCTTGCCTTTCAGAGTCAGCTGGCTGTTGGTTGATCTAAGCTGTCCTCAGCTCAGATGATTGGAGCAACTCAGTTTAGTGTAGTGTCTCTCATCATCCAGAAGGTTAATCCAGGCATATTCTTATGGCAATGGCTAAGGTACAAAAGCGAGCAAGTGGAAATATGCAAGGGCTCTAGAGGCCTAAGCTCAGCACTGGTACACAATCACTTTCACCATATACTATGGGCTGAAGCAAGTCATAAAATCAGTACAGATTCAAAGAGTGGGAAAATAGACTATGCATCTTTTGCAAGAAAAACTGCACAGTCTCCTGGCAAAGGGCATGAATGTAAGGGGGGAATGAAGACGTGAAATCACCATTGCACTTTCCCATTGTATGCAATATTGAGTTCCTACTCTCTATAGATACCATGCTGTGCAATGTGGATAATAAGAAGCATAAGACCTGATAGTGATTCTCAAACATGGAGGGCTTATTAATACATAAATTTTCAGACCCCGCCCCCAGAGTTTCTGATTCAGGAAGTCGGGGTGGGGCATGGAACCTGAGAATTTGCATTTATGGTGAGTTCCCAGATGATGCTGATGCTGCTGGTCCAGAGGCCATACTTTGACAGCCACTGTTTTATGGATTTGGAATTAATATGAACTTATTGGGATACTAAGACAACCGAAGGGCATTGATATTTATAGGAAAGGCAATTTGAAGTGAAGTGGGAGAATTTGAGTAAGATCGTTTCCCAGATATCCAAACAGCTCATTAAGAATAAGCTTAATCAGAGGCCTTCGCTGCTATAAGATATCCGATTTAACTGGCCCAGGTAGCCTAACGAACAACATGGGCTAGAAATGAATGACCCATCTATTGTCTGTTGAAAGGCACACATGAAACTCTACACTGGAAAACACATTTTGATAGCGTCATTTTATTGGAAAAATTAAATAAAATAAAGGTTTGAGATACTGATCACACTTTAAGTAAGTCAGTAGAAGTATCCAACTTCTTCTAAGATCAAATTAGCCACAGGTTGGGGGACAGAGATAAGCATTGAGAAATGAGATTCTGTGTGAGTTGTCCCTATTTAAGCCCTGATTTCTGCTGGGACATGCTAATAATAAGTTAACGGGTTATTTCTGAGGGAGGAGAAATCACAATGAAGCAATGAATAAATGAGATCTTAATTTTGAGGAAAGTAGGAAAATGCTGTTTTAAACTATTTTCAGGAGATGGGTGAACTACAACCGGTAAAGATAATGTGATAAAATGTGAAGAATTGAATATTGAGACCTATGTGAGGCTTAGCTTAGCCTGACACCATACGTAAGTACTGAAGAGAAAGAAAGAGTTCATAAGCTATTATTAGGCAAGTGAAAAGCAGATTACATTTTACCAAAAAAAGAAAAAGAAAAGAAAACAAAGAAAAGAAAGGAATGCTACTTCTAAAAGAGTGCAGGCAAATATCAAAAGTGAATGAGTATTTCCAGATCTCTGTCTTTGGAGGCATCTTTAACCTAGTTTTAATTGCAACAAAAAAATGAGAAGGTGCAAAGAACATACGAACTCATTCAATATCAACCTTATTAGGGTCTCTAAATGCTCATTTCAAAATTGAAGTTAACACAATAGAGAAGGGACCAAAAGAGAGGGAGGCATGTTTTCAAGGTTTTAAACCTTTTCTCTATTGACCTCTAGTTCTTACATTTAACCTTGAATGGAAAAAAGTTTATGTAACTGAACTAAAGGGCAAAAGCCAGTTTTTGGAATAAATATAAATCTTCTATGTTAATACAGATTTAAATGGCACATTTTGTAAATTTATTTAATAAAGTATATTATGTGAACATGAATTTAATAATATAATGATCATCAAGTAGTATTTATCCAATCATAAAAATCCATTTGCATGTTTTAGTTCAAACAGGAACTAAAGTCTTAGAAGACAATGGTTTGGCCACCGAGAGAGACGTCCTCTCTCTTTGTCATCATTAATTCCCTAGACCACACAAACACATTGAGAACTGAATTTCAATTTGACTGAAATGATAAGATGGATATTATAATTTCACGCTGAGATTCTTCTTATCTTTTTATCTGTTTGAGTGTTTTCCCTATGAAGTTCCCCACCTCCACCTCCATCTACTACCACATACAGTGAAAATGTTCCCTAAATCTCAGGAGAATTAATAGATTATTTTTTCTATAGTGGTTATCACACAATCATAGTTCCGCATTTGTTTTTTCATGTTAACCAAAAAGAAAAGCTGCATGAGAGCATCTCTAAAGATAGCAAGTGCCTTTTTAGTTATCTGTGAAACCTTGCTTTAAATATAAGTGGAGGGAAATCATTGGAAGTTAGGGAAAGAAAATATGTAGAGAAAAAGACCTATCAATAGGAAGATAAATTTAATCAGGGCTGGGGATGGGGGTTGGAAGCAGAAATGCAAATAAAGGAAACCAAATTCAGGCAAATTTCTTAAATATCTTTTCCCAGTGATTTGACAATATGAGTTTTCAGATAAATACAGAATCTTACTTAAAGGATAAAGATGATGTTGCTTTTTATTAGACTTTTCATAAAAGCTACTTTTCTAAGTTCTTTTGACTTCAGTAATGAGAATTTTTGGAAGTGGTGGGATTAAGCTCTAAGGTTAAGTTGCTGATGTCTAGACAACTTGGAACTGAATTCAAATAGAAATCGGAGCCTTTGGATGGATGAAAAATTTATCAAACTGGTTCCATTGTTAAAAAGACTATTAGAGTCATATAACTAAATGCACTTTTGCTTCCAAAGAAGATATATTACCTATTTGTAGCATGTGAATTCCGGAGTGCAGTGCCTTGATTTAATGCATCCAGCACACCAGTGAGCCAAATTTCACCAAAATCCAACAGAAATCTAAGTTAAGTGAGAAGAAGAATGTTTCTCCTGAGTATTCATTCCAGAATCTATTTAAATCGAGCCCAAAATGTGCCACAGTTCTCCACGTGGGTTGATTAGATTCTGTAGGAAAGAAGCCGGCCTCAAGTTCTCCCCTAGATATTTGGCTGTAATGCCGAGTTACACCATCATGGTAAACATCTTGGACTTTGTTCCCAGGTTCCTGTCAATGGTAGACCACAGTCATTAGCACTGTAAAATCCCTCTTGTGGCCACTTAGATGAGAGTAGACCCTCTTGAGACCACCATGGATTCAACTATGTTCTTTGAGTGGTCCCAGGCAAGCCAGTCCAGCCTGGGACCATTCGAAGAACATATTTTCATCTGAAATCAATTCCAGGTTCAACTTTCATTTCCCACTACTTTTATGCAGCAGTAAAGTAGAATAGTGCATTTTTTGTAGTTTCAAATGCTTTGAAATTCATAAGTAGGAGAGATCAATTAAATCTCCAAATAAACATAATTAGAGTGATTGACAACAGCCTTTTCCCAGTAATAATAATGGTGACGGTTTGAGAGTTTACTCTGCCCCAGACACTGTGGTAAGACTTTATTTGCATATTTCATTCAATCCTCACAAAAACTCCATGACATAAGTTCTGTTACTATCTCCATTTCACAAAAGTTACTGAGGATTAGAGAAATTAAGTAAATTTCCTAGAGTCATTCCTAGCAAGTAGTTGAACTCAAGAACTTGGGTGATTTTCCTTTCCAAAAATGTCTGTCTTGTTTTCCTTAAAGCTGTCAGTGAAAGAGATAGGGATAAGGGATATAAAGAAAGGAAAGAGAGGGAGGAAAATAAGTAGGGAGAGAGGGAAAGAGAGAAAAATGAATTTGGCTAAAATTTGAGTTACTTTACCCTCTGTTCCTTCCCTCAGACAATACTTGAGGAGAATCCTGATGCCAGATAGTAAAAGCAAAATGATTTTGAGAGCAAGAGCCTTTTCTTGGTCACTGCCGTGCCCCCCAAAGCCCAGCTTCTTTGGTCGCACAGTTATTGTACCGAAAAAAAATGATAGGAAGTATTTTAGAACTCTAGAGTGTTTTCCTCTTTAACATTCTACTGTATGCAGGGAGAAAATTGGCTCAAATAGATAATCTAAATGTATTCCAAGGATGGTATGTCTATGAAATATTTAGATATTCTTCTCCATATACATCATATGTACTACGTAATGGACCATTATTCTTGCATTACCAAGAAATTTTATTATAACTAAACCGGAAATAGGACATACATAGTATTTTTATTTCTTGAAATTAGCTCCAATTTAGTAGTGCTGGATTTATTTGCATCTGATAGGAATGATACGAATGAATGTGACCAAATGAACCTACCTTCAACAACATTGTTTGGTAGGGGGAAAATGTTATGCTGTTCAACTTCTGAAATATTCTCCTACAATTTCATGGTCCGCTTAATGCTTTTCATCAGAAACATTAAATTTTCTAATGCCTCAGGGAACTTGAAAACACTAGAGCAGCCCCACAAACAATCCACATAGTATATGCAATTAGATAGGCTCACAAAAAATATTTTGCCTTGTCAGTGAGAATGGAGACAAAAAGGCATAATCTTTTCTTGTATAAGCACTCTTACAAGTAAAATCTACATACAAAGAACATTACACTGCTCTCCAGAACTTGTCAAGTTGAGCAACTTGCCCCGTTACAGTAAAAGAAGGTCTTGGAAATACTGTACTCTAATGGCAAATTCTTTTTTCTTCTTCTGAACTTTTCCAAGATATACAGATATCACTTTTCCTCTTTCAATGTGCACAGACTAACTGATCTTACCTTTGGGTTTCATTGCAAATACTTTGAATGCTGTTGAACAAGATGGTTTATACCGACACTTGTAAGGAGAACAAAACCCTTCCTGCCAGAGTACTAATCGAGGACTCTACTGCTCCCACTTTTAGTCCCAGCTCCAGCACTGTGTGTGCTTGCTTCCATGATTTGTCTATGACCACAGTTGCCTCTATAAAATGAGACAGAGCTCCTCTGTTTGTCTTACAGAGTTATTGTGAGAATGACAAAGCATTGTTATCAATGGAAGGAAATGTTCATATCATAATTTCATATTACTCCTTTCCCCTTCTCTCCTCAGTCACCCAGCCAGCCAGCTACCCCCACCCCAGACCTTCTCATATTATATCTTCCCCCATTGGCTTCAGTCTTGCCCCTTCTCTCTTTATTACTATCTCATTGTATGTTGGTTTAATATGATTTCAAATCTCCTTGTTTATGACTAAGTGAAGTTGTTCTAATTCACTTGTTTATGACAAGGACTACAAAAAAGAAGTTGTCTTTAGAAGTAAAGTTGTTTTGATATGAGAATGAAGTAAATCGTGTCAGAGTGTCCTCATCTCGTCTGTTGTCGTTGGTAAGCTCTCAGTAGCTCAGCTGCTGAGAGGCCCCACTGGGGCCTCTCTGGAACGTATGGAGAGGCAACTACGGCAATGGGATATTGAGATTATAAGTACCCAGCGTTGGTGAGGACTATCCGAGAGTTTTCAGTCTGGGCGAGGCGACTCTTGGCTGACCTAAATAGCTCTCCAAAGACATTTGCAGCATTAGCTCCTGGCGTGGTAAAGGCGACTCTTTCACTGGCAGTGGCGAAGATCATCTTGTGCCCTCGTTCCCTAGCAACATGCTCTAGCAACAGGGAACTTTTTACTTTTGCTCTGGCAGCTGGACATCAGCTCTCGGTTGATCAAGCCGTCTTTCCTGAGAACTAACTCATAGAAAAGGTACACCTCAATTAAATTTGGACTTTATTTCTTTCACCTCCCCTTGCCTGGAACAATAGTGTAATTAATCTCTCATTGGTTTGGAGTACGGTATTTCTTTATTGGCTTACTAAGAGACATTATCCTGCATGCTATTGGCTTGTGAAATCATTTTAATTCCTTCAGCGAAACTGTGTTAAATAAACTATTGGCAAGGACAGTCTCTGAGCATTGATTTTTGCCACTCCTCCCAAAAAACACCCATTCTTCCTCAGTTTGATTTTCTTTTCTCTTTTGGTTCTAAAATCACTTGTCTTCCTCTCCTTGGGGTCATCAGAACAAACAGCCACACAGGTATTTATGATCAGTTAGGTCTTCTTGACAATCATATGCTATCAATATTCACTTGCATTATACCCACTCATTCCCCATCCCTCACCTACCGAATTTATTTGAACATTCGAGAATTATGAGTTTATTAGGTAGTTTAAGAAAAAAAGAATTCAATTGAACCTAGAATTGTGCTTATGCCACAGTATAATGCTTATGTGAGTTATTTTTTTTAAAAGTACTCTCTGGTGATTATTAAGAATGTACTGTAACATTAAAATGTCCTTATTTTATTATATAGATTAGTAGTATATTTTATTTAAGGTTTTTTTAACATTTCTTTTAAAAATTAATCCTTCAGTGTGTGCAAAGCTGAAAATAAGACTTTAGGGATTAAGTTGTGCACAATTTAACAGCTTATTTCAATGAGTACCTGGGGTAAAACAATCCATGGGGGGTATGGGGTGTGGAATGTTTTGTGCTCTATTAATAGAATTCATGGAAAAGAGAACGAAATGTTTTTGCTGCTACCAATTCTCTTATATACGGAAACTTCATATATTTTAATTGAACACATTGGTATGCCTTCTATACCTCTATGAAAACATTTATATTATAAAAGTTTTATCAGTATTTCTGATTTCATATATTGAACTATGCTGTATGAATTCCCTGGGGGGAAAAAAAGCAATTCACCAAGAAAATGTTTAAGGCAGTTAGAGATTGAGCTTTTACCAGAAAACCAGCAAAGTCCTCATAAGAAACTAATCAGTGCCAAATTTTGTGACTTGAACAGTTAAAAATCACCTAAGTGCAGAAGAATGTTCAAATTCTAAGATGTATTTATTATAAAAAATGAAATAAACTGCCTCTAGTGATCTATACACAAGCAGCAAAGAAGAGTCAGTGAGTTAAAAATGACTGGCTGGGGGGCCGGCCTGCTGGTGTAGTGGTTAAGTTCACATACTCTGCTTTAGCAGCCCAGGGTTTGTGAGTTTGGATCCCAGGCACAGACCTACACACCACTTGTCAAGCCGTGCTGTGGTAGCATCCCACATGCAAAGTGGAGGAAGATTAGCACAGATGTTAGCTCAGGGCCAATCTTCCTCACCAAAAAAAAAAAAAAAAAGACTGGCTGGTATAATCCTTTCTTTGTGCCTGGACCAGTTCTATATATTTCAAATATAACCAAAAATTGGAGGTAACCATGATTATATACATTATACATTATATTTGAGGAAACCTAGGGTCTGGAGGCATGAGTATGCTGCTAAGGGTCACCCAGGGTGGTTCTGGTTGTTGGAAAGGCATCTACACTATACTGAGGCCTATTTCATACAATTCCATCTTGTTTTCATCTGCTACAAATTTGCACCACTCTCCTGGTCATCTCAGCAAAGCACAGTCCTGTTTCCCTTGGTGCCTCACAGTACAGATGGGAGAAGGGTTCAACAATATGTTAGTCACAAAGAAAATTCCAACAAACTGCAAAATGTAGAAATAGGACAAATAATATAACATTTCCCGATGAGAATACTCTAGACATTAATAACAAACCCAAGAAAGAAAAAGCCCTTGTCTACTAAAACTTTTTAAATACTTTCACATACCAGTTGAGTCAAAGAGGAAATACTAACCAAGATTGCAAAATATCTAGAAAATAATCATTAAAAATTATGTATCAAGACTTATGGGATATAACTGGAAAGAATACAAATAAATAATTTAAATATTTGATTTATTTTGTTTAAAATATGAGAAAGGAATCATGACAAACAAAAGAAGGAAATAATAAGAAGAAAATAATAAGGGGCCAGCCTGGTGGTGTAGCGGTTAAGTTTGCACGCTCTGCTTTGGCAGCCCGGGGTTCACCAGTTCAGATCCTGGGTGTGGACCTATGCACTGCTCAAAGCCATGCTGAGGCCGCGTCCCACATACAGCAACTAAAAGAATGTACAACTATGACATACAACTATCTACTGGGGGCTTTGGGGAGGAAAAAGGCAAAAAAGGAGGAAGATTGGCAACAGATGTTAGCTCAGGGCCAATCTTCCTCAAAAAAACAAACAAATGAAAATAATAAGGATAAAAGCAGATGCGGATAGTGTTACTAATTCAAAGCTATCTCTTTATTAAGTATAATGAAATAGATAACTTTTGAGTTAACCAAATCAAGAAAAGGGGAAAAAGCACAAATAAACAAAATTAGAAATAAGCGAGGAAATAAAAAGAATTATAAGAGGCTATTGTGCTCAACTACACATAAATAAATTCCAAATTTGGGATGAAGTAGATAATTTTCCAGGAAAATGTAATTTACCAAACTAATCTAAAAGAAAGAAAGCATAGAATATGTTGGATTTCCATAGAAGAACTAGGAAAAATTTTATCCAATGGCTATTTCATGAAGCACTATTGAAGACACTTCCATGGGGTGAGTCAATCTGGGTTCTCCATGAAGCACATGTCAAGACAAGATTTGAAGTGCAGAAGACCTATCGGAGAACTGCCTGTGAAAGATAAAATGTGATGCAGCAAGAGAAGGCAGGGAAAGCCTTCAGACCTCCATGGAGATCTTACACCTCTGAAAGTGGAAAGAAGAGGAAGACGAATTGAGGAGGAAGAGTCTCGGACTGGAACACAGTTGTGCGAGTGTTTCCGCCGGGTCAAAGGGAAATCAAGCAGACGTTGCCTCTTAGAGGAATCCCACGTTTGTCAGAAATGGCCAATTTCTAGCACACCTCTCACTTACTCAAAAACAAGTTTCCAGAAATTATCTTCAATCTAGCCTATATCATCAATTTTTCTCTCTTTACTAGATCATTCTGATCAGCATACAAACGTGCTGTATTATCTCTCATATTATAAAAATGTTTCCCTGATCTTCTCTCCCAGAGTAGCTACTACTCCATTTCTGTGTTCTCTTTGGCAGCAAAACTTCTGCAAAAAAGTTGCCTGTGCTCACTATACTTACCTCTCCTCCAATTTTCTCTTAAAACCAATTCATTTGATTTTATAGCCTTACCACTCCAACAAAAACATATTTGTCAAGTTCACCAGTGACTTGCAATATCTCTAATACCAATGGTCGATTCTCAGTCCTCATCTTAGCTGACATATTTGCAGAGGTGTTTTCTTCTCCTTCCTCTTCTTCTTCATATATGTGTGTGTGTATAAATATATATATTTCATCTTTGTAGGACAATAGTTACAGAATAGTAGTAATTTTATATGGTTCAACCATATATATATATATATATACACACACACACATATATACATATATGTGTATAGATTTGTGTGTGTATGTGTGTAGTTTTGTGTGTGTGTGTAATTGCAAACTAACAATACCAGTTTTATTGTTAACAATAAGTCTACTAAATGAAATTTAAGATGTCTTTGATGTTCTTTTTGTCTTTGGGATATATCCCACTAGGATATATGTTTCAAAGTTACTTGAAATAATCCCTCTCTCTGTGGTTATGCCACCAACTAGATACACAGGTCATTTGTTTCAGTTTCTTTTATATATATATATTTTTTTAACTTTTTGATTCAATATTGTTTTTAAATTTACACGGTTCCTAGGTCAAAATTATAAAATGTTGTACATTCAGAGAGGTTTTGTTTCCATTTCAGCCTCTTCACCCATTTCCTTTCTCCTTTTATAGTCATTTTAATTGTTTATTAAACATTTCATTTTTTTAAATATAAGTAATGTTCATATTTCATTCAATTCCTTATAAAACATTTGCATAGTGAACATTCTCTTCTGATCTTCCTTCCTTCCTTTCTTTCTCTCTTTCTTTCATGCAACAATAGTCTTATAAATCATTCCATAGAAATGTACAGCAATCAAATTTATTCATCCCCCTCTCACCCCATCTCTCCAATCTGCTATAGAGTGCTCTGTTGCATAGACGTTCTATGATTATTCAAAAAGTGCACATTTGATGGACTTTTGAGTGATTTTAGTCTTTTTCTCTTACAAACAGTGCTACAATAAATAACCTTGTGCTAGGATGGCCAGTCCTCCCAGTTTGCCTGGAACTAATGGGTTTCCTGAAAATGTGAGACTTTCAGTGCTAACACCAGGAATATCCTGAGCAAATCAGGACAAGTTGGCCACCCTACTATATGCACACATCTTTTCAGAGTGGATAGATATCCTATGAATTTTTTAAAATCTAAGTACATAGTAAGTCTTTCTATCTGTTCATATACACATTTTTGTCCTTCAAGAGTGCTTTAAGGTTATTTATTTATTTTTTGTGAGGAAGATCAGCCCTGAGTCAACATCTGCCAATCCTCCTCTTTTTGCTGAGAAAGACTGGCCCTGGGCTAACATCCATGCCTATCTTCCTCCACTTTATATGGGACGCCGCCACAGCATGGCTTGACAAACGGTGCGTCCGTGTGCGCCCGGGATCCAAACCGGCGAACCCCGGGCCGCCACAGCGGAGCATGCGCACTTAACCGCTTGCGCCACCAGGCCAGCCCCCAAGGTTATTTTTTCATATTGGTCTTGAACATTTTTCATTAGGTTTAATTCCTAGGTCATTTTTCTTTTTTGACATTACTGTAAATGAAATCTTTTCTACCATTACAATTTTAATTTATTGTTGTTTTCATACATTCTATAAAAGCCATTGATTCCTATATATTTAATCTTACTTCCCACCTCCAAGTGCTGACCAAACATCGAGGTACCTTCCCCCTCATAAGACTACTTTCCCCCGGGGCATCCTTGGAATCCCTTACTGGACCCCCTTTATCTGGCCTTCCAATGAACAAAGAGAAAGAGAGTGGTGGGGCTTGCAAGTGACATATGTCACTTCTGCTCACATTCCATTAGAGGCAATTCAGCCAATGCCCCTGCCTAACTGCAGGAATATTGGGATATACAGCCTCCACTTGTGCCTAGGATGGAGAGGAGAACAATCAGTATCTACCTCAACACTCCACTGGAATACTAGTACCACAAGTGCAGGGATTTTTCTACTTTTGGTTCTTTAAAGAATCTAAAACACATTGAACAGCACGTAGTATACACTAGGTGCTCAAGAAAGATGTGTTCACTAAGTAATGAATATGTCCTCAACATGAAAACTTTTATCTATCTCAGCCCACCATGCTAAGCACTGAGGAGACACTCAAGGCATTCACACTAAATTCAGGATCAAAGCAGAGATGCTCACTCTCATCTTTTTTATTTAACACTCTATGGGAGATATTCACCAATGCAATTAAATAAGAGGAAGTGAAGTTTAGGTGAATAAGTGAAAATATTATCACTATTTTTAGATGATACAATGTTATATCTGGAAAGTTCAAGAGAAATCATTTTAAAATTAGTGCAAACAATAAGAGGATTCAGTAGGATTATTTTTGAGAGTGAAGAACATGACAAATTTTATATAATGTAAATAAGAAGAATATATAGAAAAACCCTGAAAAAAGGAAAAGCAATGCGGGGGAACTATCCCCACTAGATATGTACCAAAAAGACTCAGTAGTTTAAACTATGAAATATTGCCACAGGAATAGAAAGACTGGAATAAGAATTTTAGAAATAGACACGATTCATACAGAACTCTAGAATGTGAAAAGAGTGGCATCATAAACCAACTGTGAGAAAAAAATATTCAAATGACAGTGTTGGGAAAACTGGAGAGCACTCGGGAAAAAAGGAACGTTGTATCCACAGTTTGTACCTCACATAAGGGTTAATTGCAAACAGATTGAAATTTAAATGTGCAAAATATGAGAGCATAAAAAGATGAGAAGGAAACATGGGATAATCCTTCATTGAACCACTATATATGGAAAGATTTTCTAACTATAAGACAATATGCAGAAATGATGGATATATTGCACATAATCAAAATCAAAACTTCTGCCTCACAAAAACCAAAATCAGTGGATGAATTAAAAATGTGGAAAATATTTGCATCTTATATTGCAAAGTTTGCTAGGGATCCCATAACAAAACACCACAGACTGGGTAGCTTAAACAACAGAAATTTATTTTCTCACAGTTCTGAAGGCTAGAAGTCCAAGACCAAGGTGTCAGAAGGTTTGGTTTCTTCTGAAGCCTCTCTCCTTGACTTGCGGATGGCCGCCTTCTCACTGTGTGCTCACACATCCACCCTTCCATCTGTGTGGTGTCTGTGTTCCAATCTCATCTTCTTATAAGGACGCCAGTCATATTTGATTAGGGCCCATCCATATGACCTCATTTTACTTTAATTACCTCTTTAAAGGCCCTAGTTCTGCATACAGTCACTTTCTGAGGTACTGGGGACTAGGACTTCAATATATGAATTGCGAGGGAACACAATTTAGCCCATAACACAAAGAAAGTGTTAATCTCGCCAATACGTAAAGAATCTTCCCAGGAATTCACAGAGCATCCCCCTTTCCCTGTCGCTTATACAGTCTAGTCACTGCCAAACTATGCCCTCAGGCCAAATCCACTCGGCCCTGGTTTTATAAATAACACTTTTTTAAACATAGCCATACCCATTTGTTTAGGTATTGTGTAGAGGGGAGTAGTTAAGACAGAGACTGTATGGCCTACAATGCCTAAAATATTTACTATCCAGCCCTTTACAGGAAAAGTTTGCCAACCTGTGGTCTAGGGCACAGCCAGACTGGAGGTTAGGGAACTATAGACCAATAGGGGGATAAAAGCTGGAGAGATGGGCCAGGTTGTATTATGGATAGGATGAACATATATCCCAGTATGCCTGGGACAGTGCCAGCTTACACCTATTATTCCAGCATACTTATTAATAGCATATATCCTTTTACTCTCAAAAGTGCCCTGCACTGAATATGGTATGGTCACTGTTATGGGTTGAATTTTGACCCCCAAAAAGATATGTTGAAGTCCTTACTCCTGGTACCTGCGAATGTGATCTTAGTTGAAAATAAGGTCTTTTACAAGTGTAGTCAAGTTAAGACGAAGTCATTAGGGTGTGCCCTAATCCAACATGACTGTGCCCTTATAAGAAAAGGAAAATTTAGACACAGATACACACAGAGAGGAGAACGCCATGTGAAGACACAGAGATAGACAGACACAGAAGAAAGATGGCTGTGTGACAACAGAAGCAGACATTGGAGTGACGCATTTACAAGCCAAGGAGTGTCAAGGATTGCTAGCAAACACCAGAAGCTAGAAGAGGAAAGGAAGAATTCTCCCCTACAGGTTTCGGAGGGAGCATAGCCCTGCCAACAACTTGATTTTGGACTTCTTACCTCCAGAACTGTGAGAGAATGAATTTCTGTTGTTTCAGGCCACCTAGTCTATGGTACTTGGTCATGGCAGTCCTAGGAAATTAACATAGGCACTTCAACTAATGAGGACTTTGAATCTGAGGAAAATAAGTTATCATTCAGGGATCATTATTAGTTAGAATATCCTGGATTAAAATGCGGAAAGCTAGAGGTGAGGACACCAGTTGAGTCTATAAAAATAGGAGACATCAGAATTAATTGAGACCTTGTTGAAACAGATTCAAGCCAATTTAGTAGATTTCTTCATTGTTATGTATTTTGCCAGTGATGAGTGGCCTCCATATATCACCAGATTTTTAAAATAAATGATGTCATGTTATTCTCTTTTAAAATCTTATTATTATGTGTATTTTTTTGGTGACGTTTATATCGACCTATGGATGATATGTGAAATCCAGTCTGTTAAAAATGGAAGGCTTATGCAAAGGAGGAAGGCTGAGGTCAATCCTCTTTGACATTAGCTTTCCTCCTCTGCCTCCTCACTTCCACGTGGTATATTACAATTAGAATAAAGTCTCAAACCAAATTCCGCCAAACATGCAAACATTTAGTAGCAAACAAACCTGGCCTGTCCTTGTAAATTCATGAAGTTCTACCCCTCTGCTTTTTAGTCTTTCTGACAAGAACCCTGCACGAAAAATTCACTTCAGGTACCTGAACTACATTTTAGTGGCCAGGTTCAGCTAACTTTGGGAATGACACCACAGAGTCTTTGTTAAAGGCAGCACACTTGGCTAAATAGAACCCTAGGTGAAAATGGCGTCTCAGAGGGTTTGAGCTGCTCATGCAGGGCTAGAGAAACCAGTTCATTCTTTCTAACCATTTTCTATATATTGAAATACCATTCATTTCACCAATGAAAAACAATTTCCAATAGCTAATACGTAAATTATTAAACCTTCTTGTGTTGCTCTGAGACAACTGGAGCCAAAACAGGAAAGCATACTTTAATTAGACCGCTCCAATGTTAATTAGCCACACCTGAAGTGTGAATGCTTTATTAGGGCATTTCAAAGTTAACTAATAGTATGGGATTAAATATCACTTTCTGTGCCAAGGTATTCGAAAGTAAACTAGAGACAGTACAGCAGGTCTGAATTAAGGGTGTAAGAGGGTCGCTTTTCCTACCTGACCTCAATTCTCTGGAAACAGAGTAGAGGAGTGGGCTTAAACTGCGATTTCATTGATCTAGGTAAAACTCAAACAAGTGCCTGATGGGCTCTGGTGTTTGCTACCATTACGGTAGCGATCTGTCTGAGTGTGCGTGTGAGATCCTACTGGAAAATGGGGGCTCAGTGTCCTGCGGAGTAGCCTTCCAATTTCAGTAGCAGCTTATTGACAATGTACACGTGGCAATCACTTTGGGATATTTTAAAATGATTGTTACTGATTTCTGTCCTGTATATATGTCTTGTTTGCTACAAAAGTTGGATATATTTGTTTGTGTTGGTGTTCTTTGTGATCAGATTTATGAAAATAACTATTTTGAACTTTCTCCTGTCTTCAACTACTTAAAATAGAAATCTTTGGAAATATATAAAAATTTTATTTCATACCAGACATAACTTGAGATGTGATCATATTATTAATTTATCTCTTCTACTACAGCATGCTGTGAAATTTCTACACTCCATTTAACTTCCATAGGCATCTGTTCACATGTAAATAACTCCCAGGATACCTAACTTTCTTTGATGATTTACCCCAATTTGAAACTAATTATTACACATTCTTAATAGTGAGACTTAGTTACATGAAAAAGATGGCTTGCCTGATTTTAATTCAGGATTTGTAACACCGGTAATTCAACACGGAACAATGTCCTATATCACTTTGGATCAAACAATGATTATTACTGGCTATCAGCTTAGTAGTGGGTTGACCAACGGATATCTAGACTGAATTGGAGAAACATCTTTAAATTTGGGGTGTTTGATTTTAATTCAATGATTTTAGGTGTGACCAAGTTACGGCAACAACTCTTATGGGAATGATTTTAAGTTCCAGCAAGCAGAATTATATTTCTAGGAGAGAGGAAATTATACTTTTAGCATGGTGGCCTCAGGGGAAATGGCAAAGATGTTGAAGAGGCAATGGAGTATAATGGGAAAAAACCCTCAGAATTTAGAGTGAGAATTAGAAGACCACTGCTGCTATTTATTAACGGCTTAACCTCAGGCAATTCACTTCGCTTCTTTGAGTTTCAGCTTGCTTTTATTTAAGGATAGGGTAATTATATCTTACCAAGCTCACAGAATTGTCGTGAGGTCCAATGAGATAATATATGTAACATCAGTTCAATTCCTTATTTATGGCTCTCTCCATATTTCGAGCTCAACCTTCAACTCTTCTAGTGATTGCTCTGTTATTCTTCCTTCTTATGTTGTAGAAAAGTAAAGTAGGAGATTAATTCAAATACACACACAGAGAGGGAAAAAGGGACAATAATAGATTATGGGTGTCTTCTCTCAAGTGTATTTGCATTTTAAAATATTTTGCCTAAGTCAGGCAAGTCTATAGTGGTAGATTCCTCAAATTCTACCAGGAAAGGGGACATTTCTTCCAGGACAAGCATGTGCCTCAAATCGTACCACAAAAGGAGTCATGAACTCAAAAGCATTGCTCTCACTTCCAGCATAATAAAACCAGCCATTTTAATTTTCATTTATTGATTTATTTTTATTTTACAGCAATACTCAAAAGTCAGGGTTAAAAAAATATTCCATGAATGTAGTATTCCAGGAGTCAGCAAGCTTTCTGTTAAGGGCCATATAGTAAGTACTTTAGGCTTTGTGGTCTATAAGATTTCTGTCACAACTGCTCAACACAGCATTGTGGCTCCAAAGCAGCCATAGACAATATGTAAATGGATGGGCATGGCTATGTTCCATTACAAGTTTGTTTACAAAAACAGGCTGTGATCCGGATTTGGCCCACAGGTCATAGTTTTCTGACACCTGTAATGTTCCATCCACTCCTACATCCTTCCTTTTTTCCCCAGTCACGTAAAAAGTAGAAGGTTTCATAGGAGAAGAGACATTGAACAGCATAAGTTTATTTTTAGTTCCCACATTGCATTTGGTCGCAAGAGTGTGCAGAATTTTCTTGGCCTTGTCTTCCCTGTGCTTGGCCCCTAAGGCAAGCATGATGCCCATGAGCTGTCCCACAACCAACTAAAATAATGATCAGGGACAAATGCTAACAAATTTTTTCCTCTTTGTTTAGGGAAAGCTCAGGATCTTAGATGCAAGGGCGGGGAGCACTTGTAAGCCTTGCTTGGAAATTTGGTAGCTTCATTCTTTCTCTGGCTAAAATAAATGTTATCTACAAATATGTGCTTCCTGTGCATTTGAAACCTCAGTGTTTAGAGCACCAGCACCTACTAGAACCAACTGCCTGCAGAACTGTATGGAATGCAAACTAAGAGACACATTCCCTCAAGGATCCAACAGCCTAGTTGGGGAAGCAGAACGCACACACATTAGAAAAATACTAAACAACACTTACAAAGCCAAACATCAGAGAGGTATATCTTTATCAAGTAGAAGCTGACAGCGTCAGTGCTTAGATGAGGCTCTATAGAGGAATGATCAGAGTCAGGTAAGGGATTCTAGAGGAAGCAAGGCAGAATGACATTTTCCCCATCCCCTAATTCCTCCCAAAACAGGAGAAGAGAGAAATCTTTCAGGAGAAAGGAATGCCAATTTCCCTTGCTAACAATGCTTCCCTTAAGTCCAAGGGTAGTAAGAACCCTGACCTGCTGAAAAAGAGGTGAAATATCAGGATCAATAACGATGTCTTATGTACAAACAGGTTTACTCCAAATTTCATATATAATTCAGTTGGATCAAAAAATTGATTGGCTGGTCAACACACAAAAAGTATTTAACCCCCAAATCCCACACATCCCATTTGTTGACACTCAGTGTGCATTTCAGCATCTACATGAGATTACGAAATTCTAGAAATTGTATTTCGAATATAACTTGACACTTTTCCTTCACTTTGTGTGCTTTTAATGTTATATTGAGTTGAATGGGTATAAATGCAAAATTTTTATGTATAAGTATTTAACAAAAAATATATTGAGAGATGCATACATTCTATGAAATTTGGATATTAAAACTTCATATTCTACTGGCTTGCCTTTTATAATGAAAAATAGTCATTTGCTCAAACTTTTCCCAACTACCAAATTTGACTATGCCATCTGGTTTTTTTTGCCAGGAACTTGCCTGAAATAGAAAGCAATTTAATATCCAGGATATGTGGATTGGTTAAACTATTTGAGATCCTTGCATTAATGGGATAGAAGGATCAAACGAGATCTTGGTTTTCTGGAATGTTCCCAAAGCTTGATTCTGAAATTCTGAAATCAATAATTTATAGCATTTTCTATATCTGATGCTGACCATAAATTTATTGGAACTCTCCCTATAGGTTGTTGTATCTTTCTCCTGTGAAGTTTACATGTAAGATGTGATAGAAATGCCAAAAGGACTGAGGCCTGAGACTTTATTGAGTTTACAGGACAGGGTGTCTGAACTATTTTTGTGCCTGATGACTAATAAATATTTGTTTACAAATGTTTGATTCTTTTGAATTCATCAATTCATCTTTTTTTGTGTGTGTGTGAGGAAGATCAGCCCTGAGCTAACATTCATGCCAATCCTCCTCTTTTTGCTGAGGGAGACTGGCCCTGAGTTAACATCTATTGCAAATCCTCCTCCTTTTTTTTTTTTCCCTTTTTCTCCCCAAAGCCCCAGTAGATAGTTGTACGTCACAGTTGCACATCCTTCTAGTTGCTGTATGTGGGACGCCACCTCAGCATGGCCAGACAAGTGGTGCGTCGGTGTGCTCCCAGGATCTGAACTCGGGCCGCCAGTAGTGGAGTGCGTGCACTCAACCACTAAGCCATGGGGCCGGCCCCCATCAATTCATCTTTAAACTCACTTTTTTAAAAAATTGTATTGTGGTAAAATATACAAAACATAAAATTTATCATTTTTGATTATACAATACAGCAGCATTAATTACATTTATCATGTTGTGTAACCATCACCATTTCAGAACTTTTTTATCATCCCAAACAGAAACTCTATACCCATTAAATAACAAGTCCTCATCTCCCCTCCCCCATTCCCAGGTAATATCTATTCTACTTTCTGTCTCTATGAATTTGCCTATTCTAGGTACCTCATATAAGTGGAATCACACAGTATTTGTCCTTCTGTGTCTGGCTTATTTCACTTAGCATACTCTTTTCAAGGTTTATTCGTGTCATAGCATGCATCAGAATTTCATTCCTTTTTTATGGCTGAATAATATTCCATTATATTTATATACCACATTTTGTTTATCCATTTATCTCTTGATGGACACTTGAGTAGTTTCCACCTTTTGGCTATTGCGAATATGCCTCAGTGAACATTAGTGTACAAGTATCAAACTTGCTTTTTTAGTAAAGTTCCTAATAGTGAGATGGTGAGGGAATAGCCTATTGCCTTCACCACCTCCCTTAATTAATGGCAGCCACAAATATCTACCTTAAATAACTTAAAGTTGAGTATGACCAAATGGACTTTGGTCAGGTCATAATACTCAATTTCTTCCTCTGTAAAATGCTGATACTAATAGTATTCACCTCACAGGTTGTTAGGAGGATTAAATGAGTTAATTCCCATTAAGTGCTTAGAAATGTATCAGTCATAGTGTAAGCAGTAAACAAATATAGCTCTTACTATTATTAGCGTCATCATCCTTCATCTTTTAGGGACACATTATCTTGCTTCTACTGTAATTGTAATTTACCACCCCCATTTAACATTCTACCCAGGTCTACCCTAAGCCCTAACATGTTCTTATTCCAAAGTCACCCATCTCCTCAATCAAAATTCTCCTCTCTTGTGGCTGATCTTATCAAGATAAGGAGGAGCGAGACTTTATTGACCCATTCAACACTATGTAAATTACTGATAGACACTAACCATAGACAACCTTATGATTCATACCTTCTTGCATCTCAGACTCCTCAGAGACTTGTGAAAATACAAAAAGATGCAACAACTCCAATAGTTACTCCAATATTTCCCTTAACCATACTTTCAGTAATGACAATCCAGCTTAAAATTCATGACTTCCCCTCAAGAAAGAACTTAAAGACAGCTATAGAATTTCTAGCGGTCAGGGGAATCATAAACATCTAAACCAATGCCTAACAGAAACGTAGCCACAGATTGTGTTCTAGAATGCAATTTAATATTTAATAACAGTTCATAAAGAATATAGGAATAAAGTATAAGCTTAACAATTATTTCTCTTACAAGAGATGAAATGTATTTTATCTTTCTGTTTAGGCTTAATAATCAATGTAAAAATTGTAACTGTAATGCATCAATGTTATTATATTTAAAAAGTAGCTGGGCTTTGCTTTAAGAAAGACTAATATCCATAAATAAAATTTACAAATACCGAGCCCACCATAATAATAATATTAATAAAATCCCTTATAATACATAATTAGATAACTATTAAAAATTCCAGAACATTGTTTCACCAGTGGCTTCCTTAAATAATATGCTTGCTTGGTGCATCTTAAGAAGATCTGTTTCTACTAAAATCTGATTAATGTTATTGCACCAAGTGAGATTCAGTTATCTATATAGTTTTAAATAGAATTTAAAGTTGGTTCAAGAAATCCTTTTTTACTAATCAATGGACACTATACAACAATAGATATGAAACTTGGTAAGTCTGATTATCTTTTTCAAGCATTTCGAATACTATTATCAGTTAGTCTGTTAAATCTATGCTAGATTCCTTCAAAGGCTTAGGGATATGAATGAATGTGGCTCAAGTACTAGAGTCTTAGGCTTTGAATCATGAGACCTGGATTCTAAGGCTTACTAAACCATTAACTAGCTATTTAAACTTTGGGGGAGCTTGGTTTCTGTAAAAATGAGTAATTTGGATGACCCCTTGGATGGATTAACCATCCCTTGCCCCTGGATTGGCCTAACACCTAGGTCCACTGTACACTGGTTCACAGAATTCTCCAGCATGGTTAATCCCCAGTTACTCACAGTAGTATTAACTTGACAACATATCTTTTATTGGCTGCCTTCTCTCCAGGTCTCATCTTCTCCTTCAGCCTCATCTTCTCCTTCAGGTATTTCCTGGGGACACCTAACAGATATACTACTTGCAATCAAATCCTTATTTCAGGTTCTGCTTCTGGGGAAGCCAAAACTCAATGATAACTGTATCTATGACCCTGGCCTTGCCCCTCCTCTGCCCCCAAAATATTATCTGTAAACTTTCTCTTCCCAGGCCGTTTCCCATCACTGGGGCTCCCTGGTCCACTCTGTCTACAGATTCGCTGCTAGGCCCAGCCAAGACAGCTATGCTATTATTACCATCATGTGAGTGACTTGTTTACATATATATTTGTCTTTATCCCTAACTTTACCAAAGCTGTGCATCTACTTAAATTCTGAAATTGTATCATCTTTGTCTCTATACTTCTAGTACCTAACACCATATCTGGCACATAAGGAATTTAATTATATGACCTCTCCTGCTTGGAAGACTTTTCCTTCCCCCACTCTTCCAAGTGATCCCCTATATTTATGATTTAAGACTCAGCCTGCTGTCTCCTTAGGGAAATTGTCCCCAACTGCCACATACTGAAGGATGCACTCCCTGCCATATTATCCTGTGAAGACACTGAGAATACCCGCTTGGATATCACATCATATTGTCAGGTATTGACTTCTCTACTTTTCCATTTTCTATATTTTCTATATTAGCTTCTCTACTTTTCTATAAGCTTCTTGAAGGCAGGGATTCTGCTGTATTCCTTCTTGTTTATCCCAGCCCCGAGCACAATTCCTTACACAGAATAGACATTGTTGAATGCAAAAAGAGAGCAGGAAAACCATTATTAGGTTTTTTTTGGGAATTCATGCCTCCTATGACTCCCACATTAAATAAGTTTGTACAATCGCCATTAGGGACAAAAGAAATAGCAACCACAAAACAAAATATGTATAGTGGCTGAAAGCTGTACATTTAGGGCAGAAAGCCCTTTGCTTTGATCTGACCTTTGAAAAGCTACCTTCTTCTCTTAAACACCTCTCTGCAATTAGCCTGCTAAACCGGTGTTTAGGTATGAGGTGCTATGATTACTATAAACTCAAATCTATTAATTTCCATATTATTTCAGAAAAAAAATATATAGGTGTGTGCAACTGAAAAGGTTTGGTAACCACGAGTTTAGATGCTTTAGGTGAGGCCCACTGGTCATATTCTAACGTCCTTCCATATATCTGTCCTTCTATACACAGAATTTTTCATACTATCTCCATAAAATATTCTTAAATAATATAAAGCAAGTCAGAAATTTGTCTTGAAATAACTGACGACTCATCTCTTCAAGTTTTGCAAGGACATATTTATACTTGGCACATACTATAAATAACAGCTGGTAATTTTGCCACAACCGTTCTTCACTCACTTCTACTTTTTCCCACATTTATTCTTCTTCCCATATTCAGTCTCATTTAAACTCAAGTACCAGTTTAAAGTTTGAACTGAGTTGTGCCTATTGACTTGTTCTGTGTTTTATATCCCCTTTCTAACATATTATAAGAGGAATTACATACATGACTACTTTCATAAAATTAGTATTTCATAAGAATATACATCCTCTTAGGCAAAAATACCAATATTTGGGGGCATACCCGGTGGCATAGTGGTTGAGTTCATGCTCTCTGCTTTGGTGGCCTGGGGTTCACAGGTTCAGATCCCAGGTGTGGACCTACACACCACTCATCAAGCCATGCTGTGGTGGCGTCCCACATACAAAATAGAGGAAGATTGGCACAGATGTTAGCTCAGGGACAACCTTCCTTACCAAAAACAAATATATACCAATATTTGCAGTAAACCAAAGGGATGGATTCAGAACATATAGACCCCAAGAAGATGTAGAAGTTCTAGTTTTAGCAAAATAATTTCCAAAGTAATCATGAAGCCTATAGAGATGAACAAACAGAAAACATTCATCATACTTTGGAAACTTGCAATCTTGTGAAATGGACAGAAAAATATAAAATTCAATATGAGAGCCTAGAGACTGGGAGGAGTGCATCAAAGAGGTATGAACTAAAGAGTAGAGGAGTAAAGGAAAGGTCAACATAAATTCTGATAGGGAGCTTCCGGGAAATTCCATGTAAAAGTGTCATTTAAGTAGGGTGCAAAGGCATCTCAGAGCGCAGGAAAAGCCCAAATTGTGGAACTGGGGCAGGAAAGCTATAGGAGGGCCGGCCCAGTGGCTTAGTGGTTAAGTGCGTGCACTCCGCTACTGGCGGCCTGGGTTCGGATCCCAGGCGCGCACCGAGGCACCACATCTCTGGCCATGCTGAGGCTGCATCCCACGTACAGCAACTAGAAGGATGTGCAACTATAACATACAACTATCTACTGGGGCTTTGGGGGAAAAAAGGAGGAGGATTGGCAATAGATGTTAGCCCAGGGCCAGTCTTCCTCAGCAAAAAAAAAAAAGAGGAAGATTAGCATGGATGTTAGCTCAGGGCTGATCTTCCTCACAAAAAAAAAAAGAAAGCTATAGGAATGACGAAGCCATGCTTTACTCATTCTGTTCCTCTCCTTCTGCTTCCTCCACCCCCTGCCCATTCCTAGCCAGGCAGCCCAGGGCATTATTTCTCTAATGTTTGTACTACATGTTGTGCATTATTTCATTATGGTTATTATCACATGATATTCTTTTCCTTTATGAGTCTATCTTACATCTCTACAAAGGCAGGAACAAGTTCTTTTTATTTTGTATACACAAAACCTATTCTAAGGCAAACACTCAGTAAATAAATATTACAACAATAAATAAATATTACAATAAGAGCTGGAGTATTAGGTTAATGTGAAGAAATGGGTTGAGAAATAGAAAGAAAATTTTATGACAGATCCAGAAGTCTTTGAATGCTAGTCTAAGACTGACCTTATTCTAATAACAACAGAAAGATATACTAATAATAGCTTCTGTTAATGTACCAGGATCTTGACATAAGTTATCTCATTCAATCCTCACAACCATCCTGTTAGGTGGGCATTATTATCTCCATTTTGCAGATTATGAAACCAAGGTTAGGGAGGTTAAATCTGGTAATTTGTCCAAGGTCATTAAGAACTTAGTATGTGACGGGTGCTGTTCTAGATGCTGCAGATAAATCAACCACCAAGACAAATGAGGTTCTTACACTCTGAGCTTATGTTCTGGTTGAGTGAGACTGACTTTAAACAAAACCACCAAAAAATAAGTAAGAAAATTCACACATGATGATAAATGGCCTAAAGGAGAGTAAAACAAGCTGAAATGCGTGGGAGTGACTGGGGGTGATGCAGAAGAGTCTGCCCTACTCAACTGATCATAATGTTCCCAATATAGTACTCTGATCTTGTGTTATTCAGGGAATGAAAGAGATCTAACGTGAGTTTTGGAAGGATAGCTAGTGGTAATGTGGAGGATTCAATACTGGCAACAGTATTAATCAATACTGGAGAGAATAAATGATTGTCCAAAATGACGCTATGGAAGGTGAATGAGGAGAAGCAATAGTTGTAAAAGAAATCACTGATATGTTCTATAAATAGTTAAATTGATTTGACATAAAGAATATGGAGGGTGGAGACAATGATGATGACTGGATGACGCTATTGATGATAATAGCAATAATGACGTCTTGACATTTACTCAGTACATGTCCAAGGTGACACAGTCCTCTTTGATCTTTAATCACTATAGGAATGTTTTGCAAAGTGTGGGACTCTCACCACAAGGTAACCCAAGATGATTTTGGGTGGTGTTTAAGAGAATTTAAATTGCAATGGAAAAGGCATTAAAGAATATAACAATCACATAGGAAAAATGCTATTTCCATTTTAAATCTCTTTCAATCCCTCTAATTATGTCAAGAAGAAATTCTCAATTTGAGCTATTTGAACTATTTTGACTTAACACCTCTCTAACATTTGCTAATCTCCTTTTTTAAACAAAGAGTGAGCAGGCCTTATGTTCAGAGCCTTCAACAGCCAGCAGTATCTAGCTGAAATTTAAAAGTTTATTTTCATTGTATTTATTTTTATAGTTACCCTCTATTTATGGTCACTGATACTAGTTTACCATTTATGGTAGGGATACAGCTTTAACTTTTATAATAAATTTATTTAAGTAAAAGAGTGAGTGGATTTAAGGAAAAATATTAAGGAAATAGCAATGTAGTTAATTTGAGAGTGTAGCAAAAATGTTGAAAGTGATAGATGAAGACTGGAGTTTGACAATACTACAATAAGTTACAAAAGCCATCTGGAATTGGGTGAAAGCTCTGGGGTTTTGAGCCGCACTTACTGAAAAGATTGCGAGGTCACTTAGAAATTTCCAGAAGACTGAGTCCCTGGATGAGTTAGTAGGTCATAGACTATGATAGATTCTGCTTTATGCATATTGAGTTTTAGATGACAGTAAAATTATCCACAAGAAGCCTGGCACTCATTGGTATATTCAAGACTGAAGCTTGAACCTAGATCTGGAGTAGGCTTATAGGTTCAGAAGGCGTATTAGTTTTCTATTGCTGCATAACAAATTACTGCAAACTTAGTGACTTTAAATAACAAATTTATTACCTCCCAGTTTTGAACATTAGAAATCCAGATGGGGCAGGCCCCGTGGCTTAGCGGTTAAGTGCGCGCACTCCGCTGCTGGCGGCCCGGGGTTCGGATCCCAGGTGCGCACCTACGCACCGCTTCTCCGGCCATGCTGAGGCTGCGTCCCACATGCAGCAACTAGAAGGATGTGCAGCTATGACATACAACTATCTACTGGGGCTTTGGGGAAAAAATAAATAAATAAAATTATGAAAAATAAAAAAATGAAATCCAGATGGACTTATCTGCTGGGGTCTCAGAAGGCTGAAATCAAGGCTGGGCTCTTTTCTGGAGGTTCTGGGAAAGAATCCGCTTCCAGCATTATTCATGTTGTTGGCAGAATACAATTCCTTGAGATAAAAGGACTGAAGTCCCCGTTTTTCTTGCTGGCTTCTGGCCAGGGATTGCTCTCAGCAACCAGAAGCCACTCTCAGGTCCTTGCTCTGTGGCTACCTCCATCCCAAAGCCAACAACAGAGAATCTCCCTCATGTGAATCCCTCTCACATTTTGAATCTCTCTGATTTCTTTACCGCTATCAGACAAAGAAAACTCGGCTTTTAAAGGGCTAACATGATTATATTAGGTCCACCCAAATAATCTCTCTATCTTCAGGTCAACTCATTAATAACCTTAATTATATCTATGAAATTTGTTTTGCCCTGTAACCTAACATAATCACGGGAGTAACATGAGGAGAGGGAGCAGAGATAAGGAGAGTCATCTTAAAATTCTGCATACCACATAAGTCATCTGTAAAAAAACGCATCCATGTATCCCATTTATTAATTCAGCCTTCCCTGAGTATCCATGATATTACCAAGCAGTTTGGCAGTCATTTGTGTTTTTAACCACGGAATAATGTCTCTCATACCTTTGATGTGGAACATAACCTTCAAACAAACACTCTTTGCCAGGGGAATATGAGTGGGGCACTGAGAGTGTCTGCTGTAATCCGCCCCTTGCACCACTCAGATCCACTTGTGCCCACATTAAGTTTATTCTGTCCTGGCACTGCTTCTTCAAGATGGTGGCCAATCGTCATTTTTTTCAATTAAAAATAAAGTTTTTCAACAGAAGCATCACACTGCTATAGTTGATCATGAAGCCAGAATCAAGATTTGTCATTTCCCTCCTCTGTCAACCTTTTCTGATGCTCATCACACTGGCCAGCACTTGTGCTGGTCTAGGTTTCTTGCCCTGTGGATTCTGGGGTCCTGGTTACCTTTTCCTTTTCAGGCCATGTGTGAGGCAATTGTCTGTTCACAATTATCACCAGGCACAGAAGCATCAACAGCCACCCTGGTGAGTCTCCTGAGTTCCAGAAATACTCCTCCCTGCTTCCAGTATGTAGCAACAGCTCTATCTGCTCGTATTCACCAGAGTCAATCCCTTACAGCCATATAGTAAATCCTCTCTTTACCTGATGATCTACTGGCATGAGGAATTCAAAATGGTCTGTCAGTATTTTAGCTTTAGTGGCACTTTACTATGTCCCCTGGTAGATTTGGTACCTACACCCAAGAGCTATGATTTCTAGTTCAACTCAACTTAAATTTGGACAAATCGGAGGCACAAATTCGCCAAGTGGGTGCCTGGAAGTAACAATGAGAAAATTAACTCCTACTTCCACTTTTTTGTTCCCAAATCTGTATATTCTACCTACAGAGAATACAGTACTGTAATTGCTGTTGATTACACATTTCTTGAATCTTGAATAGTGTCCCAAACCTAAAGGATGTCATCCCTAAGCTCCCCTTCAGCCATTTCAACATAAAAATAGACCAGGTAATGAGGTATATGGTAGGACCAGGGGATCCCATGGACCCACGCACATACCTCTCAATTTCACCAGAAGGTGGATCCCTGCATCTGAGCTGTGTTATGTGGCATTCTATAACGGTAAATCAGACACTCTGTGAGCCTTCAGATATTAGTGTCAGCAGTACCACTGCAGGCAGGAAAGCCAAATCCATACCAGGAGTACATGTCAACCCCAGTAAGAACAGATTTCTGCCTCATCTTGAGTGGAAGGGATTGTAGTGGGCTGAATAATATATCAGGTCCTAATCCCTGGAAACTGTACATGTTACATTATATGGGAAAAAGTCTTTGTGGATGTGATTAAGGATCTTGTCATAGAGAGACTATCCTAAATTATCCCAGTTGTCCCTAAATATAATCACACGTGATAAGAGAGAGGAAAAGGGATATTTGACACACAGAGAAGAAGGCAATGTGACCACAGAGGCAGATTGGAGTGATGTGGCCACAAACTAAGGAATAGCAGCAGCCACCAGAGCTGGAAGAGACAAGGAAAGGATTTTCCCATAGACCCTCCGGAGGGACCACAGCCGTGCCAACACCTTGAATTTGGCTCAGTGATTTCAGACTTCCGGCCTTCAGAACTGTGAGAGAATAAATTTCTGTCGTTCTAAGCCACTGAGTTTGTGGCAATTTGTTACAGCAGCCATGAGAAACTAATACAGGGGTCCAATGTAATCTACTTGTCACCAACTGGCTGCTTGTTCTCCTTTAAGGACGATACCACATTGAGGGGTCATCATTGTTCTCTGCTACTGACAGACTGAATGTTCAGAAATGGCAGTATCTAGATCAGCTTGGATGAGAGAGGCCCATGCTACTGCACCCATGGGCGGCCTTCATCCTTGCCACCATGGCTACATCATTCAGGGGTCATTGTGCCATAGTGAGTCCACTAGGAAGCTAATGATAAAAGCTGGCTGATGTCCACTGGACAATCATCCTGTTCACTTGAAAGTTTAGTGCCTTTTCTGTGGTGAATGCTATCTGATAGACATTGACATGTAAACCAAAGATTCACAGACTTTATCCATGCCCACTCCCATAGATACATCCACATGCCTTTTCACCTGACCCTCTTTGTCTCTGTTCTTCCCTTCTTGCTCCTT
Organism: Diceros bicornis minor; assembly: GCF_020826845.1. Taxonomy (NCBI): domain Eukaryota; kingdom Metazoa; phylum Chordata; class Mammalia; order Perissodactyla; family Rhinocerotidae; genus Diceros; species Diceros bicornis. Next base: position 23,973,312 of record NC_080781.1, read on the forward strand.
CTAGGAGCCTTGGCCACTAGCTAAGGTCTCATATCCCTCCACACAGGTTGATGAGCAGGTGTACTGTACAAAGCTCTGGAACAATTTCACCATCACCTCTGTCATTTAAGGCCACCCCTCAGTGGAGCTTTGATGTGGCAGCAGCTCCTTTCAGCTTTCACTAACATACTGAGCCACACACGTACCAGGACAAAATTTGTCCTCTTTCATCCGCTCATCACTAGGAATATCCTATGAGGTCACAGAGGAAGGCACAGGGAGAAATGTCAGCACAGAGGTAGGTGACGTGGGAGTTTGGACTACTTGTTTACGTAACATATAGGTATCTTCTTGGGATACATTTTGCACTAGAGAATTCTCTGGCTTTCCATAATTCATTTCAAGATGCTCACTTCTCTAAGCCGTTTGATGACACCCTCAATATTCTGCCAAGGTATTGCCAGCAACCTCACCTGTTTCCTATTGGCTATTGTTTCCAAGGTTCAAAGAACCATCTCACCTGTGTTTGAAGATCGGCTCCAATGTCCTTGCCGGGATGTTAAATTCTGATTCAGGAGAGTGTCTCAACACAATTTCCCCTATCCAGCCTTAAGTTCAGTGACCCTCACTCCAGTCCAGCACCCACAATATCCTTGCCCAAGCATGTTTTCCCATTTCCTACTGGTACATATCTGCCTGGTATAGCAGGAACAGAACTCCCCAGCTTGGGCCATACTGAGACTTGACCCTAGTTATTAGTAGAAGCAATGAGAGTAAAAGACAGCAGCTCTGTGGGTTCAAGCTTTCTCAAGTGCTTATTCCCAAATGTCTTGATCCCATTTCTTAGGGTTCTACTCTTTTCCTATGAGGGTTTTCCTTTAGCATAGGAGATTTGCTGGGGCTGAATATTCAGTCTCCTTTGTAACTCTACCACTTTTACAACCAGATCTTGGTAGTATTCTCAGCACATTCTGCCCTCTGGCTCTAGGATATGAGATTCGCCTTAATAGCTGCCAAGTAGTATTCTGACTTTCACACTATGCCTTGAGTTGAAAGTTGGCTGACCTTAGCTTGCAATTTTCTTTCTTCAGGGTTCCAATCATAGCTAACAACAGCCAGCCTTATAATTGCCTTTTCCCCGTGTCTCGAGGGTATTAGGGCTATTGCACCTATATGCCGTCCTAGTTCACCACATGTGCAAATCTTAGTAATCATGATGCTGCCACAGGCCGAGAGTCATTAACAATACCATTCTCACCACCAACAACGGATCATTGTTATCATTCAGCCAGCAAATGATCTAATTCCAGCATCCCATCCTGAGGTTCTGTTTCCTAGCACCATTTCGGATACTATCTTAGAGTGGGATTTCCAAGGAGCAGATGCTGAGACAAAGATTTAAGAGAAGGTCATTTTTTTGGGAGACAATTTCCAGGAAACACCAGTAGGAGAATGAGAAAGTGAGAACAAGAAGGAAGAAAGCCAATAAAAGGTGTATGAACAAGCAGGTCACTACTCTGGCAACTCTGGCTCAATCCTGAGAGGGATCTCTGGGAGACAGTATTAAACAATTAAACATGTCTGAGATTTAGCCCCTTTGAGAGCTGAGGAAGCTGGAATGTCTTCTAACTCTTATCCCCTAGTGGCTGAGGAGTTCCAGAAACCCAGCACTCCCAGTCAGCCCCTTGCATGTATGGGCTGGGATAAATCCCAGGCAGCGAGTCACAGGTGTTTGCAAGAGGACACTGTCAAAATGTACTGGAACTCAGAGTATGATGGGTTCTAATTGGGATATTCAAATTGCTATGAGAAAATGGATTCATTCTGCTGGGGACAATTCCAATAATGTTTCAGAAATGTGGTAACATTCACGGTGGTAGCTGATGTCATGAAATAGATGCAATTTCCAAGGGGAAAAAAATACAACGTGCGAGAAGAGCTAAGAGCAGTGTCAGAGGAATGCCTACATCTGAGGAGTGGCTTGAAAAAGAGTAGACAGACGTCAAGTTCAATGTTAGCAAAACTCAGTGTTATGGGTGACAGCCATTTTTCAGACTTTCAATGTCTCTGAGCTCATAGAACTATTGGAAAATTTTAGTCTGTGGGAAAATTTTTTTTACATGTCCCTTATTGAATTTGTTCAATAGGTGACATTATAAAACAAAGGAGATAGCAAAAGGAAATACCAAATATTAATCTCTCTTATGCCATGCATAATTTTCTTCTCTTTATAAGGACTCACACAGCAGCAAGCTATTCAGAGGTTTTGAACACAAGCATGAATTTTATTTTGTTCTGACTTTTGTAACTGAAATAACTAAGTGATTTTCAATTCAGTAGTTATAAATCTTTCTATAAAAACATGCACGCAATTTTTATTCCCACATTGCCACCCTCTTTGCCACTTGCAGATGAATTATTAGAACAAAGTTATAAACCTCCAGATATTGGGTATCTGTAGGGGAAAATACTGACACAACCATAAAAAAATGCTTTTGTTTTTGTCTGGCTTTGCTCTCTTCTTCAACCTTTGCTTATCCCTTTCCCCCTGGCCCTCTAAATAGACCAGTAGCATTTGCTTTGCTTTGCTTTTTTACTCTTGCCTTACTGCCTTTTCAAAAGGGAATGACTTGGATTAGAGACATGTTTTAACTCTGTATGGTTGTTGAGGGAAATATTAATGTTTGCTGAAATTGACTTCATTTCTGCATGCTAATGTTTTGTACTGTTTTGAAGAAGCATGTGAGTAAAGCCAGAGTCTCCATTTTTTAAATTAACAAAAAGATGAAGTGACTTGATGGTTATAATAGTCATGATTAATTACTTTTAATAGCCCAAAGAAATTGCCAGCAATTTTTTCTTTAATTCATCACTGTTAAATACGTGTTTACTACTTATATTGCTTAATTCATGGATGCATGCAATCCTAAGACTTTTTTTGACATTTACATCAAATACATGTCTTAATGACTCAAGACAGACCTGGCAGTGTTACCATTTCTTTATTTCAATTCATATTATATCTAAAAGTGAAAATATTTTTTACCATATTTTGTTGTTTTTTAAAAAATTGTCTTCTATGTAATGTTAAATGTTCAAAGTTATGTCGAGATTTTTGTGAGTAAAAATGTTTTAAGGACTTTAGCCTGGCCACCTTTTGCACAGTGGTTGATGAGTATTCACATTGTATAATTTCAAAGACATTATAGAGGATTCTCTAATGGATGGTAGAGGAAGAAAACTCATCAAAAATATTTTGAATAAATCCTGGGACTAGGATATTGTATGATATTCAAGCTGAAGTGAATTCCTGAATTTCCTTTATGGGGGAATAATGTTTTCATTCCATGATTACAAATGAGGTTAAAATGAAGATGATAATTATGACTAATAATATCTAGAACCTATTAAATGCTTACTATTGGCCTAGGAGGGTGCTAAAATCTTTACATAATTATCTTATTTTATCTTCATAACAACCCCTGACTTGAAGGTATTAACATCTTCATTTTATTGATGAGAAAACCAGGCTCAGAAATGCAAAGTACTTCTTCAAGTCACATAGCAAGTAAGTGACAAATCTGATATTTAAACTAAGTGTGTAACTAAGGTACATTACCTCTCCAAATATTCTCTGGGAGCCAAGAAATATTGACTTAATTTTAAAGTGACATAAATGATTAAAATTAGATCCATTTTAGAAAGCAGGATATAAACGGGGGAAAGGAGCAGAAAAGCACTGGATACTTGAAAATGGGAACGAATTTGGGATACACCAAAAATAAATGATCTGCAGAATAGAAGGTTGCAGAAATAAAGACAATATAAAGTCACTCAATTTCATAATTTCGTTAAAGGCTAACCCTGGAAGCAGGGACTATTAAAACTAAAAATATATATCAAGACTAAAAATAATCCTATTATTTGACAGAGTAATTCCAAATCTAATACATGGTTCTTTATACATAATTCAAAATTCCAACCCATAAATAAATAAACCAATTGCAACAAAGATGTTTATATATCATTATTCTAATATTAAAAATAAAACAAAAATATTTAAAAGAATAAAATAGATCAAACATTGGGAAAAGGTCAAGTAGATTATAGAAAATCATCTCAATGGAATATTCAGCAACAATAAAAATTATGTTTAGAAAGAACATGCAGTAAAATGGTAAATGTTTTTGATATTATTGTAAAGAAAAAAGTAGGGCTCTAAATTTTATCTACATTATGATCGCAACTATATAGAACAAATGACACCGATTGGGGGAAAAGTACAGGAAGTAGGCTAAAATGATTGAATATAGTTAAATGGTCAAACTAATGTTCTTTTATAATGAAAATATAAACAAAAATATTATAAAGTAAAGGCAGGTGGAAATACTCTCAGAGAGGAATGCACAGGATTTCTCCCTTATTGCATTTTCCTCTCTGAGAACCAAAAGCTAACTCCCACTTTTCTATTGTCAGAGACACTGCTAATTACCCACCCATTCTTCCCCTTTAAATTACTAGAAGAACTTCCATTTGTTTTGCAGTTGGGGTGGAGAATGTGTCCAAGACTCTCTTGCAGGTAGGAATGGCCTGGCCATGAACAGGTTTTGTGTGACATGTAAAGAGTGTTGTCATATTTTGCAAACCAAAACCAAAATGCCCAGTTACATGTGAATTTTGGATAAACAATGCATAATTTTTTAGTATAAATCTATTCAAAATATTACATGAGATGTACTTATACCACAAAAGTTATTCAGTTTATCGCAAATTCAAATTTAACTGGGTGTCCTGTATTTTATCTGGCAACACTATATGTAAAGAACTTGGAAAACTAAAGCTTCTTTCTCTCTTTTTTGGTAAGGAAGATCAGCCCTGAGCTAACATCTGTGGCCAATCCTCCTCTTTCTGCTGAGGAAGATTGGCCCTGGGCTAACATCCGTGCCCATCTTCCTCTACTTTATACGTGGGACACCTGCCACAGCATGGCTTGATAAGTGGTGCCTAGGTCTGCGCCCAGGATCCAAACCTGTGAACCCCACGTTGCCAAAGCAGAGCGCATGAACTTAACCACTATGCCACTGGGCTGGCCCCAAAACTAAAGTTTCTTGATGCCGAGTTTATTTTTAAAATATAGCCAAGGTGAGATAAGTCAGAGGATGACAAGTCCTGTATGATATCACTTACGTGTGGAATCTAAAAAAGTCAAACCTGTAAAAAAAGAGAGTAAAATGGTGACTAGCAGGGGATGAGGGATGGGGGGATAAGATTGACAGTGTTTAAGGGTACAAACTTGTAATGAGTAGTAAATAAGCCATAGAGATCTAATGCACAGTGTAATGAACATAGACAATAATATTGTACTATAATGATGTAATGTGACAAATATTGCTTCAATGGCAACCATATTACAATATATAAATGTACCAAGGTAACATGTTGTATGCCTTAAATTTACAAAATGTAACATGTCAAACTTATCAAATAAAAAAAATACAGGAAAGAGAAAAAAATATATAGCCGTATTAGTTTGGATTGTGTTTCACTGCATGTAACAGAAACCAGGCTATAATGGTGTAATGAAATAAGATTTTATCTTTCTCGTATGACAAGATGCTGGAAAGGAAGCAATCCAGAGAGGGTACAGTTGCTCAAGGAAATGAAGGAATGAGGCTCCTTCAAGCTTCCAGCTCCACCTCATAGCTGTGTTTTCAGTCCTAAGAGTGGCAATATGGTGGCCCTACCTCCAGGCATCCTGTGTGGATTCTGCAGAAAAAAAGAGAGTATAGGTGACGAGCAAAAGGTGACTATCAGTTTACTCTATTTTTTCTTCCTTTCCTTATTATTATTATTTTTAATCAGGAAAACTAGCTTTGGGGGAAGCTTCACCTAGTAGCTTAAGGTTACATCTCATTGGCCTTCTATCACATTTATTCCCTATTTCTCATTAGAAAACTCTCTCCTTCCACCAAGAAGAAGAACATCTACCCATTATTCAGTACCCTGCTTAAGCTCCAGTCCATCCCCCAAACATACTCTGTGTACACCAGCACCTCTGTGATCCCTGGACATTGAAGCACATGGGTATGTTCCTTAGGTTTAGTTCTAAATTAAACTCTCATCTGTATTGGCCCTTTTGCTTGAGGTAATTGTGTTATCTTTATAAGTGGACTGCATGGTCCTTAAGAGAAGGGACCATGTTATTCACAATATGCCTGGAACCTACCAAGCTCCCAATAAATGTTTGTTGATGGGTTTACCACCAACTGTCACCAAATCTTAACAAAATGCCATAAGAAACCTCTAAGTATAAGCTTTCTAAGGCTTCAAATAGAAAGGTTGAAGTGAAGCAGAATGCCTTTTATTTTTACTTTATTTATTTATTTAATGCTTCATTGCATGTTCAGTACATTTACATGGTTTAAAATTCCAAAGATATAAAAGACTGTACAGTGTGAAATATTTCCCTCCTGCATCCTTCCCCTAGCACCTTGCTTCTCTCCCCCATGCAACCAACCGCATCAGTTTTTTGTATTCTCCAGAGAGAACTTTTGTATTTACAAGCAAATATGCATATTTTAAAATTCGTTTTGAATATTAAACATTCACTATGCACTGAAATTCATGCCAGGCACTGTGCTAAATGCTTTATATTTAATCGTCCCAACAACTCAATGAGGCAGCTTTTCCTTCTTTTTTTCCCCAGCTTTCTTGAGGTACAGTTGACAAATAAAAATTGTATATCTTTAAGGCATATAATGTGGTGATTTGATATATGTATACATTGTGAAATGATTACCACGATCAAGCTAATTAACACATTCATCACTTCACACAGTTACATTTTTTTTTGCATGTGGTGAGAACACTTGAGATCTACTCTCATAGCAAATTTCAAGTATATAATACAGTATTGTTAACTATAGTCACCAAAACATCAGAGAAATGCAAATCAAAACCACAATGAGATGTCACCTCAAACCTGTTAGAATGGCTATTATCAAAAAGACAAGAGATAAGTACTGGCAAGGGTGTGGAGAAAAGGGAATCCTTGTACACTGTTAGTATTGGTACAGCCACTATGGAAAATAGTATGGAGCTTCCTAAAACAATTAAAAGTAGAATTACCATATGACCCAGCAACCCCACTTTTGGTTATTTACCCAAAGAAAATGAAATCAGTATCTCAGAGAGAAATCTGCGCTGCCATGTTCATTACAGCACTATTCACAATAGCCAAGATATGAAAACAGCCTAAGTGTCCATTGATGGAAGATGGATAAAGAAAATGTGGTATATATACAATAGCATATTATTCAGCCACAAAAAAGAAGGAAATCTTGCCATTTGCGACAACATGGATGAAACTGGAGGATGTTATGCTAAGTGAAATAAGCCAGACACAGAAAGAAAAATACTATATGATCTCATTCATATGTGGAATCTAAAAAAGTCGAACTCACAGAGGAAGATTTTTCTATTATGTTCATTTTGCAGAGGAGTAAACTGAGGCATAGAGTCACGCAGCTGCACAAACCACAGCTGATATTTGAACCTAGGGAGTATGACTCCAGACCCCATGCTCTTAACTACAAAAATATATTTCCTATCTATGCTGAATATTTTTATAATATATATAAATTATAAATATATATATAAATTATAAATAATATATACAAATTAAATATATAAAAATATAATATTTTTATAAACTGAGCCTCAAAAGATTATATAACTCATATAGGGGAAAAATTACGTCCACATATTTGGAAAGAATAAGATGTCTTGTATAGTTCTTAATTAAAGAAGTATAGTTATGAAATCTGAAGATTTCAGACTTGGATCCTTTATCTCAAGACAGAATTTGGCCTTATGGCCATGTTACTACAGCTGAACATGAATACTGTCTGTCCCAGTATGGCACTGTAAAAAGAGAACAAATGTATATCAACTGGACATATTTCTCCCACTGCAAGTGAAAGGGAAATTTGCAAGAAAGATCACTCATCTTGTCAATGCCCCTTAATGAGGATTCTTGTCCCTTTGCCTTTATTTCAGACTTCTCCATTCTCTTCTGATATTCATCCTTCTTGCCTTCCTCCCCTGTCCTGATTCATCTGTCTCTACTGCTCCTCTACGCTTACTCCTTCACATTTGTCAATTAGCCCCATGATTTCAGCTCTGCTATGCTGTCATGCTTCCTTTTCTAGGAAACTGCTGGCTGCTTCCATGTAATAGGGAAAAAGGCTAACAGTTGGCACAAATGAACGTTTTATACATAAAACAAAAATAAACAATTCGACTTAAAGTACTTTATGCTAAAAGTGCACAACTAGTTTACAGAAACTTCTACAGTAGTATCCCCTTATCCTCCAGGGATATATTCTAAGAGCCCCACTGGATGTCTGAAACTGCGGATAGTACCAAACCCTATATATACTCTGTTTTGCCCTATACATACATATTTGAGGTACAACAGCAAAACTAGCACAAATTTCTTTTTCCTTCTTCACAATTTCACGGATAGAAGATTCGTTCCTACCCTAGATCTTAGCAACCTCAGCATGTGACTTTTTTCTTTCCTTATTAAGTCAAGAACTTTCAGCTTTTCACTTAAAGGAAGCACTTCCGGGCTTCTCTTTGGCATATCTGAATTGCCAGCATCACTACTCTTGTGCGTTGGGGCCATTGTTAAATAAAATAAGGGTGACTTGAACACAAGCCACTGCAATACTGTGACGGTGGATCTGATAACTGAGACAGCTACTAAGTGACTAATGGGCAGGAGTGTATACAGTGTGGATACACTGGACAAAGGGATGATTCATGTCCAGGGTGGGATGGAGCGGGATGGCGTGAGATTTTATCATGCTACTCAGAACTGCATGTAATTTAAAACTTATGATTTGTTCATTTCTGGAATTTTCCATTTAATATTTTTGGACTGCAGTTGGCCAAGGGTAACTGAAACCACAGAAAGCAAAACCACAGATAAGAGGGAACTACTGTAGTAAATTCTAAATAGTTAATGAACATGATTTACAATTTTTCAAAAACTACAGAACTTTGCAAAGTTAACAAAGTAAAAAAAAAAAGTAAAACAAACTCCAATGTACCCAATTAAACAACCTTCTCTGCTTGAAATTGTGTTAAAATAAGAGCAGTTCTTGTTAATATTTTAGTGCTAATTTAAATAAAATAGCTGGAATTTAATACAGATGGTATTCACAAATAATGCATGATAATCAAATGCCCATAAAGTGATTAAGTTAAAAATAGATTCTATTACTGGTAGAAATTTGGAGAAATATTTAAGCTATTAGCAATACAAAATATGTTATAAAGAAGAAGTTTTTTTAATTCAGAGGAGGGGACTGGCACTCTTAAACACTGTTGGAGGCAGTTTACTTTGAGAAAATCTTTCTAAAAGACAAGTTGGAGACCACCAGACTGCATTTCTTAAGCCAAGAAGATTTGCCCAGTCCCCAACTACAGAGGATTATACAGTGCTTCTCCAACACGCAGATTCTGATGCAGTTGGTCTGGGGTGGACCTGAGATTCTGCTTTTCTAACAAACTCCCAGTTGATGCCAATCCTCCCAATCCCCGGGCCAGTATTAGAGCAGAAATGTTCTAGATACTTCTTTTGGTGCAAAGACTTCCTTATCTGGAATAATTATCCAAGGGATGAGTGATAAACAGCAAGGGTGAGAGAGACTGGTTAGTACCTAAAAGGGAAGAGGGTTGGTGAGAAATGTATGTTTCCTCTTACTTGACTGGAGGTGGGGGCAATAATCATTTGCATGGGCTGCAAACATTTTTATAGGCTAGGAAAAAGCCAGATTTTAAAAAGCAAGCTACAGAATCACATTTGGAAGAGTGATAGGGTGGGGTTTGCTCTGGGGTAGGATAGGAATTCCTGCCTACGAATTTGATGGAGTCATAAATTCACAGTTTCTGCTAATGATTTCTTTATTTTTTTCTCCTAAAAGCGAGAGATCTGGAGTAAATTGGCCTTTATTTCACAGATCACTTTTAGGTGTTTTGGAATATATAAATATAAGCTATAATCATAGTTTAGGTTAGGAGTGGAGAGCTGAATGATTCCAGATAAGAAGTTAAAGGAGAATTGGGGGTTAGGGGTTTTTAAAAGAGAAGGAAGAAAAATGTTCTGAAAGAAGAGAGAGCCAAGAAGATGTTGACGGGCTGGGACCTGAGAGAGAAGATGGGCAGGTAAAAATTTTCCTTTTATCAGGTTTCTGTTTATAGCAAGATGCTAAAGGGGCACTCTTGCTGGCTCCCCAAAGAGCTGCCCCAGGGAGGAACCCCAAGGGGAAATCACCCAAAAAGGAAGAAAAGTGTGAGAACCCCTTATAGTGACAGATGGGGCAGTAGACTTTTCTGAAGTGGTATGGGGGAACAGGGAGTTGCGGTTCTGCCTGGGGCTGGAAGCCACCAGACTTCCTTACATGATGACATGTGTGTGGCGGGGAGGGGGTACTATAGGAATACTGCTCTTGATTCTTCTTTGCTCTTGCCTTGCGCCTTCTCCACATCTTTAGCAATTCAGAGCTTTTGCTGAAGTGTTATCTAAGACAAACAAAATCTGAGATTAAAGTGGTAAAAACAGATTTTATTCAATAACTACTGCAGAAGGAAATTTTATTCAATAACTACTGCAGAAAGAACTGAGCTCAATTCCCGATTTGCTCAGAGGAGAGTGGGTGCTTTAAAGGTGGAATGTAGGGGGCCGGCGCAGTGGCACAGTGGTTAAGTTCACACCATCCCAGGCACAGACCTATACACTACTCATCCTACACACCACTCATCAAGCTGTGCTGCGGCAGCATTCCACACACAAAATAGAGGAAGACTGGTATAGATGTTAGCTCAGCGTCAATCTCCCTCACCAAAAAAACAAAGGGGGAATGTGGGAGTAGGGATGGGGTCTCAAGAAGAGTCACAGAAGTGAAAAATTACAAAAGGCAGGTATGAGGGTTGGGCAATTTAAATGTGATTTGGCCACCTTGTCTGCTAACTGGCATTTATCAATGTTAGGATTCTACCCTCCCATAGAAACAGAGACAGAGGTACTCTCCATCCTGTTTATTACATTTCAAAGAAATGGCTTTCAGGTCCCTGAGAAAGGCACTCCTGAGTTGTAGGAGATACATATACATTTTTTTTTTTTAACAAATGCTTTAAGAAAGAGAGGTCAAGGGCCTATCATCAGGTGTTGGCTGGAACAAATGGTAAATTCTTTTGGCAGCCTTGAGATTTTCTTTACTTTCTTTTTTTTTTTTTTTTGTGAGGAAGATCACCCCTGAGCTAACATCCATGCCAATCCTCCTCTTTTTGCTGAGGATGACTGACCCTGAGCTAAAATCTATTGCCGATCCTCCTCCTTTTTTATCCCTTTTTCTCCCCAAAGCCACAGTAGATAGTTGTATGTCATAGTTGCACATCCTGCTAGTTGCTATATGTGGGATGCTGCCTCAGCATGGCTGGAGAAGTGGTGCGTCGGTGCGCACCCAGGATCTGAACCTGGGCCAACAGTAGCAGAGCGCAAGCACTTAACCGACAAGCCATGGGGCCGACCCCCAGCCACATTTCTGATCACCCTCATATATCACCACTCTCTTATCTGGCCACCCTCATGTCTGTTTACCATCACATCTCAGGTACCTCATATATAATCACCCTCATTTCTGATTGCCATGAATGTATGATCATACTCATAACTTCTCACCCTCATATCTGATGGCTCTCCAAGTCTGATCACCCTCAAACTGGATAACTCTCATATCTGACCAGCCTTATAACCGGCCACCCTCATATCTGATCACCATTATATCTGACCACCCTCATATCTGTGCACCCTCATATCTGACCACCCTCATATCTAATCACCCTCATATCTAATCACCCTTATATATTTACCACTGTCATATATGACCCGGCTCATATCGGCTCATAGCTGCTCATGACCCGGCTCATATCCAAACCCGGGCCACCAGCAGCAGAGCACACACACTTAACCTCTAAGCCATGGGGCCGGCCCTTAAGCTTTTCCAGAAAGGAATTCAAGGAGGAACTGGGTCATCCTAGGGATATGGCCTTAGGCTCCAGGCGCTATGCTAAAGTTTGCTCAAGTCTCTTAGTGCAGGGGTTTGGATGGAGTCATTTGAGCCAAGAGTTTTTGCAGTTCTCAGTGTCCACAGGAATAAAATCAAGGCTGCTCAGAAGTCCTGTGCTCTTGGAGCACTGAGAAAATTGGGAAGAGAGAACTAAACTTCTGCTATTCACTTCTCCAGCCCTCCCTCTCTAAACACCCAAGCTGGGAGTTTATAACCTGAGGAGTGTCTCCTCCTAATGTTACCTCTTCCTGAGGGGTAGAAGGGATGCAAATTGAAGCCATGACCTGAGGGAGCAATGAGTGACAGGCCTTGGCTGTAGTTTTAGGGTGACTGGTGTTATCCACCTTAGAGATTATCCACTCCTTCCCACTACATTCACTGGGGCTGAATGAACGGGACGATGGCCTTCTCCTAATGTATTGCCTAACAGAGTCAGTACCCTGGATGGGAGGGGCAGGGGATAGGCTCACAAGCCAAAATAACAAGACATTCTGAGGAGTGCGGCTATTTCAAAAGGAAAACATATCCTGGATTACAGATTCCAGTAGAAGCAAAAAGTATTGGAATAAACACAACAAGAATTTAAACTTATCTTAAAAATATTATGTTTAAAAAACAAAGGTTGAAATAGAGAATGACGGGATAAAGAGCAGAATACCGAACTGAGGAATAAATTGATGAATTTGAAGACCAGATTGAGGAAATCCTCCAGAAGTTAGAAGTACAGGAAAGGAGACTACAAAAGATAAGCCAAGAGAAATGGAAGATGGACACAAAAGTGCTAACACCCAGAAAAAGAGGACTTAGAGAAAGAGAGGGAAAAAACAGAGATGAGAAAAATATTTGAAGACATTTGGATAATGAATTCAAAATTTTCAAAGACTTCAGATTGAAAGGGCCCAGAAAGTGCCAAAGAGGAGAATTTTTTTAAAAATTCACACCTGGACATATTATAGTGAAATTTAAGAATACAAAGACAAAATTCTAAACACAGAAAAAAAGAGCAGATACCATACAAAGAAAGAAGAATCAGACTGATGTCAGATTTTTCAACAACACTGGATGCAAATGGGTGTTTTCAAAGAACTGAAGGAAAATAACTTTGAACAAACTATTATATCCAACAAGATGTCATTTAAATAAGAAGACATGATAAAAATATTCACAGGCATACAATATTCCAAAAGCTTTGCTACACAAAGACAAATTTAAAACACTTTTAGTTAAGTGCTTAAAAGAAAAGACCAATCTAGAGATGTTGCAAGAGATATATGACATAAAGGTTACCAAACAAATATCTTAGCAATGGTTGCTGTTGTTTAAAATATAATAATGATACAAGAAAAAGGGAAAATATATCCATATTAATCAATTACTTAAAGTCTAGTTTAGTGACTCTCTAAGTTTATTGTGCATATGAACGCCTGGAGCTCTTGGTTACACGTGGATGCTGATTCAGTAGGTCTGCAATGCGGCACAAAGTTCTACCATTCTAGTAAGTTCCCAGGTCTGCTGATGCTGCTGGTCCTTGGACCACATTTTAAGTAAAAGCCAGGGCATAGGTCTGATCAACATGATGGGTGTTGGAAGGAGGGAGAGACAAGGAATGAGAGATCCCTTGCCTTATTCAGGGTGAGACATACCTTTAATTAAGAAAATAAGACAGGAGTGAAAAGAGATGCAGAAATAGAGGGACACATTGAAATAACTTTAAGATGGTAGCAACAATAATGAAGATATCAATAATTACAATAAATATAAATAGAAGAAAACTAACAATTCAAAGATATATATTAATAAATTGGATAAAAAGCCCAAATCCAGATTTAAAGGATTTATGTGAGAAACATTTAAAGCATTAGGACATGCAAAAGTTGAAAGCAAAAGAATGGGAAAAACAAGATCTTTCAGGAAAACCCCAATCAAAACAATGTTGATACCTTTACTATATTAAATAAAACAGACTTTAAGACAAAAAATATTAGGAGTGGAGAGAGTCGTGACACAACAAAAAAGTTCAATCCATCAAGGAAGTATAACAATTTTAAATATGTACACCAATAAAATAGGCTCAAAATATATATGTAGCAAAAAATTGATAGTACTATATCAATAAACTCGCTATCATAGTGGGGAATTTCAACATACCTCTCTTGATTATTCACAGGTTACACAATAAACAACTCAGCAAAGATACAGAAGAAATAAGTTACACAATTAACAACATTGATTTAACGGATAGTGAGAAAGAGAGAGAAACCCATATACTTATTTCTGCATCCATTAGAGAATATACAATTTTCTCATGCACACGTGGAATATTTATAAAAAGTTCATCATATCCCAGGCAATAAAGAAATCCTCAAAAAATTTCAGATCTCATAATATCTAACCATAATACAATGACGTTAGATGATAATTTTAAAAATTAAAAATATCCCTGAACACATGGAAATTTAAAACACACATACACATACACAAACAAGACTAAATAACTCTTTGATTAAAGAAAAAATCACAGTGAAATTTGAAAATTAAAAAAAAATGATATGACAACATATCAGAATCTATGAGATATGGTAAAAGCGTTTTGAGGGAGATGCACAGCTTCAAACACTAAAATTAAAAAAGAAAAAAGCCTTGAATGAATGACTTATGTATCCATCTTAGATGTAAGAATATTATTGACAGAATAAACTCAAAGAAAGTAGAAGACAATAGATAACAGAAAACAGGATCTTGAAGAGATATCTGTACCCTCATGTTCATTGAAGCACTATTCAGAATAGCCAAGATATGGAAACAACCTAAGTGTCCATCACTGATGAATGGATAAAGAAGATGTGGTATATATTTACAACAGAATATTATTGAGCCTAAAAAAGAAGGAAATCCTGCTGTTTGTGACAACTTGAATGAAACTTGAAGGCATTATGCTAAGTGAAATAAGTCAGACAGAGAAAGACAAATACTGTATGATCTCACTTATATGTGGAATCTAAAAAAGCTGAACTCAGAGAAACAGAGTAGAGTGGTGGTTACCAGGGGTTGGGGGGTGGGGGAAATGGGGAGATATTGGTCAAAGGGTACAAACTTCCAGTTATAAGATTAACAAGTTCTGGGGATCTAATGTACAGCATGGCTATTATAGCTAATAATACTGTAAGTTGCTAAAAGTTCTCACCACAAAAAAGAAATTGTAATTATGTGATGTGATGGAGGTGTTAGCTAATGCTATGGTAGGTAATCATTTTGGAATATATGAGTGTATCAAATCATCACGTTGTACACCTTAAACTTATACAATGTTATATGTCAATTATATCTCAATAATGCTGGAAAAATTAAATTAAAAAAGAATAGCAGAAATAAATAAAAATAAAAGACAAAGATGCAATTAGAAGGTCAACAAAATATATTATGATTGGGATGGGGGTACAATTACAGATGACAAAAATATTAGTTAGAATCTGGTCCTCACACGTGCAACTCGAGGGTGAGCCTTGGAGCTCTTAAACAGACTTGTGGGATCTTTTTCCTGAACTCCTGCTCCTTGCAATCTTCCTGGTACATTTTTCTTGTCTGCCCCCACCCTTTTTGGTTGCCTGGCCAGAAACTTAGGGCTCTAATTACCCCACACTGGTATGCTCTGTTATGGACTTCTGTGATTAGACTCATGTCCTGGCACAAGTGGAAGGAAGACAGAGTGTGAAAATAAAACAAAACAATGAGAGTTTGTCCTACCCTCTTGGAACTGCAGCTCCATAGAACAGAGAAGAAGGTTCCCTCTCTCAGAGCTTTCATTCCTGCTGGTTCCAGTAGTGCAGCTGCCACCTCCACCACTACCACCAGATTGCCCGGGGACTGCGGCACAAGAGAATGGAGAAAGGGAGAGAAAGGTTCCAGGGAGATTTCCACGCTCCCTCTGAGCATTAGGAGTTCCTTTTCCCAGTCCCAGAGCCAAAGATAGAGGGCTTCTCCTGGAGCTCCCTCCGTCTGAGCTCATTTCCGTGTTTCCAGTTGTGTTGACTTCAGGTTGGGAGATATCAAAGGGGAAAAAAAATGGGAAACTCAATACAAATTCGGTAGTACTTCAAATTCTGGTGCTCATTCATTCCTGATCTGCTTACTATTATTTCCTTTTCAGGGTTTCCAAATAGTTGCTCCATGCATTCTGTCCAGGTTTTAATGTTGTATTCAGTGTGCTTACTGTATTTTATCCAGATCCGGAACTGATATCCTTTTATAAAGTTAAAACAAATGAAATTTAAAATCTGTATTCTTTAGGAATACGTATAGATGCAATAAAACTATACAAAAAAGAAGTCAAAGGAATAATGCACAAGGGATTCAGGATTATGGTTTTCTTAAGTGAGGGGAGGCAGATGGATAGGTTGACAGGGGTACCACACCATATGTTTGATATAGGTTATTATCAAGATGCTTATTTCTGTTTTGGATGGTGCTTTCTCAAGTGTTTATAACCTCATGAAAAACAACTAAATAAGCACATGAATAAAACTGGGCTGCACATAGACCCATAAACCAATAAAAATGATTATTAACCAAGAATCATGATCAATATAATTTTGTACACCTGAGATACAAAAAAGAATGAAAAAGAGAAAAAGAAAAAAGAAGAAAAATTGTTTTCTTTGCCTTTGCATGGGTCAGAGGTTAAAAATCAGAGTAGGCTAAGCTACGTTATACTAACAAATGAACCTGAAATCTCCATGGCTTAGTACAATGAAAGTTTGCTTCTTACTCACACAAAGCCCAAGGCTGATGCTTCTGGTTGCACAGCTCTCTTTCTAGCAATGACTAGGATCCTCCCTTAGCAAAGACTAGAGAGCTAGGATGCTTCCATCACACGACTGCACCATCTTGCAGCCCTTTCCTTCAAGCCAGGCATACAAAGAAGGCAAACATGAGAATAAAGACAGAAGAGAGAAGACCTCTCTGGAGATTTTAGGGATCAAGTCTGGAAGATGTATGCAACACACCTGTCCACAATCCACTGTGGCCCCACACAGATGAAAAAGGACCGGGAAACACAGTGTTTTTTAGTGCTTAAGAAGGAAATAAAGTTTAGTGTACACATAGCATTGTCTCTGTCACAAGAGAGGTTTACAATAATGATATTCAATATTCTATTTTTAAGGTATGACCTAAATTATGCCATGCTATAATCTCCCTCCAGTACCTAGTACTTGCTATACTATCATATCATTCTAGTATATTATAATATCCTTCTAATATCTGCTAAACATATACACACCAGACACACACACACACTCTCACACAAATTTAGTATGGGTATCTAGTTATTAATATCATCTATAAAATCTCTCTAACCTCCTCTATGATTTACTTAAGGAGTTTTTCTCAGTGCAAAAATTAGTTCAGAAAGCCATACTGGTACTTACATAATGTTAACACACCCTTTATCGTACTATTCTTAGGTGTTTAAAAAGTTGAATATTAACATTTTTTCCCTGAAAGGTGTAATTTATTCATTTTTCTCTTCATCTAACAGAAACATAATAACTCACTTAGATCTCCCTTAGAAAAAAGATGAACAGAGCAGAGTGATGCACAGAACCGAGAGTAACATACTCTGCTCGAGAAAACAGTGCACCAGAAATTTTTGCCTAACTGCTACTAACTCTTTTGTTTACGGCTTGCCATATTAGAGATATTAAGCCTATAAAGGCAACATACAAATTAAATACAAAAGTGATGAATTTAGCTAAATGTAATATAGAGAAAATAATCAAAAATTAGAGTGAAGGATAAGGATAGTGATTAAGAGAAGGTACAATTTCCAACTTTGCCACTGTAAGACATTGAGGAAGCTATTAATAGTCTCTGTGCCTTGGTTTCCTCATCTGTAAATTGGCCATGACAATAGCACTTATTTCTTTTGAGGATTAAGTGAATTAGCACATATAAAATGCCTCCAATGGTGCCTGGCACATAATAAGTACTGAATAAATGCTAGCTATTATCATTTCACAAAAGAATTGAACAAAGCTTTGATTGACACTAAAAAGTCAAAGACATGATTATCTTAATTATCTAGTTCCTTTTCTATGTTAAATTATACTAAATTAATTATGTTTCAAAAAGAGAACCCCAATTATTTCCTGAAAACATCTTTTAAAATAAACAAACCCTGCCTTTTCATATCCATTTCACAGGAAGACCCCCATATTTTAACATGATAAAATATTTGACTTTCACAAGTACCTGCCAACAGTTTATTAATTTTATTGATTATTATTTTTTTTTTGGGTGTTGATGAAGTCGGGTTTATTTTTTATTTTTTTTAATTTTTTGTTTATTGCAGTAACATTGGTTTATAACATTGTAAAAGTTTCAGGTGTACATCATTGTACTTCTATTTCTGCATAGATTACATCATGTTCACCACCAAAATACTAATTACAACCCATCACCACACACATGTACCGAATTATCCCTTTCACCCTCCTCCCTCCCCTCTTCCCCTCTGGTAACCACCAATCCAATCTCTGTCCCTATGTGTTTGTTTATTGTTGTTATTATCTACTACTTAATGAAGGAAATCATACGGTATTTGACCTTCTCCCTCTGACTTATTTCACTTTGCATTATACCCTCAATGTCCATCCATGTTGTCACAAATGGCTGGATTTCATCGTTTCTTATGGCTGAGTAGTATTCCATTGTGTACAAAAAAGAGGTTAGATATGATATTAAAAACATAAAAGGAGGGAGGAGGGGAGTTAAAGAGTAGAGCTTTCAGACAGAGGTCAAACTAAAGTGACCATCAATTCTGTATAGAAGAAGTAAGGAACAGAGAAGGACTACTAAAACACTGAGAAAAAAAAAAAAGTTAAAAAATGGCAGTAAGTACATACTTATCAATAGCTACTTTAAACGTCAATGGACTAAATGCTCCAATTAAAAGGCATAGGATGGCTGACTGGATAAAAAAACAAGACCCATATATAGGCTGCATACAAGAGACACACTTCAGACCTAAAGACACTCACAAACTGAAAGTGAAGGGATGGAAAAAGATACTCCACGCAAATGGCAATGAAAAGAAAGCTGGGGTAGCAGTACTCATATTGATTATTTTTAATAATGTATCATTGATAAAGGAATTAGACTTTTTTCTTCTGGTTTTAAAACAAGTGTCTTTTTCAAAAAACTTTTTATTGAAATATGAAATATATACAAAGGTGCACACATTATATGCACACAGCTCAATGAATTTTCACAGTATGAATACACCCAAATAACCAACATCAGGATCAGAAAAGAACAGAACATTACCAGCACCCCCAAAATTCCCTTTGTGCATCCTTCTAGTCACTACTCTCATCAAGGGTAGCTACTATCCTGATGTTTTACAGTGTAGATTAGATTTGTTTTGTCCTTTGTTTAAATGCAATCTTACGGAATGTACTCTTTTGTGTCTGCCTTCTTTTGTTCAACATTATATTTGTGAGATTCCAATGTATTGTTGTGAATAGCCATAGATTGTTAGTTCTCATTACTGTATGGTTGCCTACAGTACTAATATATAACAATGTATTCATCCATTCTATTGTTGATGAGCATACAAATAGTTTCCAGTTTGGAACTTTTTGAATAAAGCTGCTTTGAACTTTCTAATACATGTTTTTGGTGAACATACATATGCACTTCTGTTGACTATATACCTAGGAATGGAATTGATGGCATCATAGGTTATACGTATGTTTAGAATTAATAGGCACTGCTGAAAAGTTTTCTGTGGTTGTCAAAACAATTTTTACCTTCACCATGAGTAGATGTGAGTTGCAGTTGCTCCAACACTTCACTCCCATTTTCTATTGCCCATTATTTCATTTTAAACATTCTGGTGAATGTCTCATAATATTGCATTGTGGTTTAAATTTACATCACCATTATGTCACTTACCTTTTCATACATTCATTTGCCATTTGGTTATCCTCTTTTGCAATGTGTGTAAAACAGACTTCTTCAATTGGCAAATATATGTTTCAGTATTATGTTCATTATTACTACAACTAGCTGATTAGAAGAAGCAGACTTGTGTACTTGGTTTGCACTGAGCAAAGTTGGACTGGTCCTGATATGACCTATCAATAATATTCATGAGTTTTAGTCAGAGACAATGTTAGTCTTAACCAAAAACACAAGCAGTTTATTTAAGAAAAGAAAAGCAAGCAAGCGAGCAAGCTATCTTGAGGGTCTGGTTCCCTTCAACTCTATAGCTAGTATAACAAAAACAAAACACAAACAAAAATAAAAACATCTCTGTCTCCGTTTTATACCACTATAACTTTCTCTGATTGGGAAAGAAAAGAAATGAAAACAAATTAAGGAAGCCAAAATGAAACAAAGCATGCTTCTCTCAAACACATACTGTGTCCTAGGCAATCTGCTAGGTGCACATGCTACAATATCCCCAAGAGAAGTTTATCCTATTAAGTTCATTTTTTATACAAAGACATTGAGACTCAGAGAAGGCAAGGAATTTTCTCAAGGCTGTATAGTGATAGGCCAGGATTCATACCAGATATTATATCAGATATCTCTATTATGTCCTCAATTTATCTTTTTAAAGAAAAGGCTGACAGGCAATATGGCTGAGTCATGCCAGAAGAGAACTCCTACCACTTCCTAGCTTTGTGAGCTTAAATAACTGTGCTATTTGGCTGTGTGAGACTCAATTTCATCTGTCTAAAATAAAGAGATTATTCAATGTTATCTCTAGAGCCCCCTTCAAAAACTGATTCTATGATTTTAAACACTTTGATTTCTACTACCAGGACCAGTGCTATTTCCTTCTAGGTAGAAGAAAATTGGCCTACTTAGATACTATTCTCTATTCCTGGTCTTCACTCATTTTTGGATTTTTTTATTTTGCTCATCCCTCAAGGTCACTGAAATAACACCTCTTCTGTTCAGTCTTCCCTTATTCTTCTCGGCTGACTGCAGATCTCTCTTACAGTACTCATCACATTGTACAGCACACATATCGTCATGTGTCTCTCTGTACTGCTAGACTTAAGCTCCTGAAGGACAGAGACTATGCCTCACTCATCCCTAGACCCCCAACACCCCACACTGTCTGGCACATAGTATGTAATGGATAAACCATACGCAAATGGCTAAATGAATGAATGATCTGTTTCCAGGTATACAGCTTGACTACTTAAAACCTAGAGATGGGACCTCTATGATTATTTCTTGTTACCCTCTATCTTAGGTTCCCAGACACCAAGCAAGGGTGTGATTACAGGCAAAGTTCCAGCTTTGGCCTGATTCCACAGGGGACCTCTGGAGTGTAAACATGCCTCGCTCAGAGTTTTTCCGAACTATAGTCAAAAAGAGCTAGGGTGTCCTACTCCTGTATCAGTCGGTCATTGGCTAAGATGGAGGAAGGTTGTAAACTCCAGGCACTGGCAGCTCTCACCACAGGCAAGTCAAGCAGCACCAATAGCCCAAGAGCAGTAGTTAAAGAGGATCCAGGTGATGGCCTTTAGATGCAAAGCCCAGAGAAGGGAGTGACGGCTGTGAGCACAGAGAACTAGAACCTAAAGGGGTCTGGGATGAACTTTGACAGTGTCTGCCTTACCCTTTCTTCCTGTTCTATTTCCATTTGAAAAATACTAGTAAATTCAGGAGACACTGGTATTTGATTCCATATTTTATGCTCTGAAACATTAGCTCACACTGCTCTCTTCCTTCACTAAACTATTTTATATGCCTTAATTACCATAAAGTGTCCTGAATCATTTCAGTGGAAGCGGTCTTCCATGTATATATAGTAATAACATTTCATTTAATTTCCCAAACCTGGAAGACTTTTAATTCTGCGCTACCTCTTCCAAATCATTCAATGCAGGAAATGTTATTGTCATTTTACCTGCTTCAACCATAATATCTGAAGCTATTTTTTGTTTGTGATCAATTTGAAGTAGAATGCATTGCCACAGGTCATATTGTCCTGGATATCGTGAAGCCTGATATAAACACATATTAAAATGTAGCAAGTGATCTGTTTCAGTAGAACCATATGCAGAGGTCAGAGATTCACCAAGAAATAGGGCTTTCAACTCCTGAGTTCTGGTCAGATTTCAATAAAACGTAAGCTTTAGGAGAGCAGGAAACTTGACTGGATATATCCACAGTGATACCTTCAGCACCTCAAACTGTGCCTGGCACATAGTGGGTTTTCAATGTAAATTTCCTGAATCAATTACAATTTTGCCCACCTGAAATATTGTTCTGTGGTTTTATTTAAACTAGTTGTCAGCATGGAATGACTTCTGCATTCTCTCCTGGAAGTGGGTGAATTTCCATGGTGAGCAATTCCTCTATATACAGTTTGCAAATCATTTTGGGAACCTTCCAAATGAAAGGCACTGTATAAATATACCCTCCCACCAGCAGCCAGCCGGCTTTCCACCGGGGATGCATTTGCATCGCTTATGTACATAGTGTTTCATTTGGGGCATTGCTTTTATTTTTGTGACCATAAAAGAAATATTCACAGTATGAACAATAATGTAAACTGCATTCAAGAAGATATATATTTGTATATTTTTATGATTCAAAACTTAGAAATCTGAAAGAAAAGCAGGCATGGCATTTTTCCTTCCTGTTGCTGTTTGCTTTTTCATAGCATTCTTTATTATTTCTGAACTTTATGGTAGAATTTTGCTGAAATGTTCAAGTCTTTGTACATCATTTGAGAATATGTGGTGGTGGGTTCAAATAAATGTGGCTGGCAAAGGGCTGAAAATGAAGGGTGCTTGATTTTGCATTTATTCACGTCTGTAATAATAGTTCACTTTTGCGCTGCCTTTTTGTGGATAGAGTCATCTTTAAGGAAAGAGAGAAAAGTCAGCAACCTCAGGTTTAAAATACTTTCTAAGTAACTTAGCATGATAATAGGGACTTTCACAGATGGAAGAGACTATAAAGAGACATATTTTAGCCTTTATAACAAAAGGGGGGCTGATTTCATAGAACATTACTGGGGAGCTAGAGTTTGAATTTATATCATACAGAAAACATTTAATGAACTTTGAAATAAATTGCCAACAGAGTTAAATCAAAACCCCTATAAATTATGTATTTACCTACACAGAATCATCTGCATACAAAAGAGGAATTGAATTATAACTCTTTAATTTATACATTTCCATAATTAATTAAATTTAAATGGAATGAAATATTTCACTCCAGACACATTTCCCAGATAGTCTAGCCTTAAGGATTTCATTACAAAGAGGAACTACTCTGAATAGTCAGAGTACTTTTATATAACAAAACATCTAAAAAGATAGATTAAATAAAACTCTTGCTCACTTCACTGAGGAATGATGTGAAATGTGGAAAATTAAACGTAGGGTACCAATAGTTAAAGGAGGACTCAATAAGAATTTGAATTCATTTCCTGTGTTCACAATTCTCTTTCATAAATATAAAACCTGATATTTTCTCACTTTTTACTACTAGAACAATGAAAGTGATTTTTGAAACCTTAGCTATAGGATAGTAATGTTAGGAAATACCTCGCTCAGGTTATTTGTGGCTTATAAAGTAGATGTTATTGTATTCTCCACCTCCTAATATAATGCTCCCAGTAATACCAAGTTTGTGTCATTAAAATGAATTTCTTATTTAAAATATCTTGACATTCTTCTTTTTTATTATTAGAAAATAAAACAGCAGTTCCTTCAATTGAGAGAAGCTAGAAGCACGGAATTGAGCTGCGGCCGGTTTTTACTACAAATCCCACAATGCTTTGGATTATAGCCTACAATCCCCATACTGCAGCACCAAATTTACTGTTAACCATCCCCTTCCTGGAAAAGAAAAGAACAGAACATTTGAGTAGAACTATGTAACATGCAAGGATTCTGCTTGAATAGTAAATTACTAATTTTTGCAGTATTTTTAGATTTGCCTTTTTTCTTTGGTTAAAAAAAAGCATATTTACAGATATGTACACTATTTTTTCCTCCTGAATGTAATGTCACTTATTCTCAAACAATGTGCCAAGGTATATACTTCCCATGTCAAAGCCTTTTTTTACACCCATCATTGAGTTGTGTAGGTTTTTACCCCCCATTGGAGGGAGGTCAGCTTTACTCAGATTTTAAAATAAAATCACAATACATTGTTTAATGCTCTAAACATCTGCAAATGAGAATTCAGTGAAGTAATTAAAATTCTTAATTAGCTGCACCTTGCAGCTGCTGTTAGTCTTAATTGACAATAATGCAGCTACATTTTGTTCTGACATACATCTTCAGAAGAGTTAGAGAGAACTGAAGGGAGGCAAGAGGAAAATGTTCCCACACAGTTCAAGACAGTTCGCACAAAGAGGATCCCATGGCAACAAACAGCGAGGCCCACAGTTGGCTCTGTAAGATCCAGGAATAGACAATGCTTCACCTCTGATTCAAACAAACACTTCCCTTCCTGGATCTGAAGAGAAAGCGTTTTAAATCATCTCCTGCAATAGGACTGAAATCTTCAAATGTTCACCTGTGTCTTTAATGAACACACTTTTCAAAGCTTCTGGATAGTCTTTGCATGCAGCCCATGTCAAGGTAATAATTAGAACTCGTGCTCTGTGTAGAGTAACAAACTGACTGGCAGGAGCCTTGAAAAGAGAGGACTTGATCTTTGTATCATACGGAGCTGGAGTGGACCTTGGCAACTGGTTCATTTTAACCTGTCATTTTACATACAAGGAAACTGAGGCCAAGAGAAATTAAAGTGATTCCCTTGGGTAATTATGGCTACTTAGGAGTAGAAATTAGACTCAAATCTAGGATTTGAGCCTACAGTCCAGGACTTTTACTTCTAAACTTTGCTTGAAGCAATTAAATTTGTTAATTGTGCCCCCTCCCAGTCCGCTTGAGGTCTAGTTCTTCACTTAAATGGGTCAGCTAAAGGACTGTGATAGGTGTTGAAAATGTAGATCACCTGCTATGAGAAGAGACGGATATATTTCCCCTTCACCTCTGGTTCTCAGTTTACTCTGGATTAGAGAGCATCTGGGGAAGGTGCATATACGAGGTTAATCTGGGTGAATTACCTCTAGGGAGACCATGTAAAATTTGCCTGCACACTTTTTAACCAGATCTTCCCTCAGCTTGGATTGGAAAGTTCAATATACTGCTCTTCCTTAAAAATAAATATGAATTGACCTCCCCATCCAGTCTCCCAGTCCTCATTCAGTCTCACCTGTGCCCTGAGTTTAGCTTGCATTAGCTTAGGTCACATTTTACTGAGTATTTGCAAGTGTTTCCTTTATCTTCAATTGCGTTTTACTCCCCCAAATTAAATGAAGATACAGTCCTCTAGGGCCAAGGCTGCTTTACCTATTTATTGTTCTATTTTTGGTTTATCTTGTTAAACCTTATTTTACAAAAGCTTGTGAAATACGCTATAGAGTGGGCTAAGGTTTTCTAGAATGGGGGCTACAGGTGGCATACGGGAAAGGTTGAAGAGCGGGGAGAGGGAGGGGTGGTGACTGGAAAAGTGTTTCTCAGTCCTTTAACTGCCCTGCCGACCCCACTGTCAGAACCTAACACTGTGGCTGCAGTGTAAATATTAACACTTCCCTAGAGTCTTGCTACTCCAGGTTAGTCCATGGACCAGCTTATTTTAAATGCAGCCTCTCAGGCCTCACTCCAGACTTACTGAATCAGACTCTGCATGTTCAGAAGACACCCAGGTGATCACGCAACGTTCTGGTTTGAGAAGTACAGAATCACATGTATTATACTATCCCAAGATAGTACAAAGGGGAAGGATCTTAAACTGAGCAAATATCCTAATTTAGTTGACCAGTACCTTCTTTGACCCTCTTTTCCCATCACGACTCCATCTCAGAATCCTGCAGAGAACTCTATAACACGGTGGGTGGGAGGAGGATCCTCTTCAATCTCCTCCTCTCTGTGCCCCGCCCCTCCCACCCCCATTCCCAGAGAGCCTTCCACAAGCACCCTTCTCCCAAGCCCCACTCACTTAGGGAAGATTTTGCTCCTCCCCAAACTGAAAGGGTGGCTGCGTGGAGGGTTACCGCCTGAAGGACTCACAGTTTACATACCAATACAGACTGAAGCACTTTGCAAAACTGCCCTTTAGAAACAATTATCACTTTGCCACCTGGGGTTTGGATCAACCCCCGCCACCCTGTTCTCTTTCGAAATCCGGCTTAGAGTGATATTGAGAATGGCCCAGTGTGTGTGTGTGTGTGTGTGTGTGTGTGTGTGTGTGTGTGTGTGTGTGTGTGAGAGAGAGAGAGAGAGAGAGAGAGAGAGAGAGAGAGAGAGAGAGAGAGAGAGAGAGAGAGAAGAGGGAGGGAGGGAGAGGGAGAGAGATCACGCGCAGTAACAAATTTGCTCTAAAGAGAAAAGATGAAAAGGAGGTTATTATGAGCGTGTCAGTTTGGGCATCGCTCTCTGTACCTTTCTGCTTCCTAGAGAAATGGAACCATAATTTTAAGGTGGCTAACGTAAGACTGGGTAAGTGTCCACATTTGCCCGCCCACTTTTGCCTGGAAGGACAGATTCCTGTTATTCGAGGCCTCTCAGGGTCCTTTCCAAAAGATTCCCAGGCTACCCTCCTTCCTCCTCAGTCTTCTGAAAACTAAAACTCGCAAAGCGGTAGCATTCTGTGGATTGGCTAGTACTAAAATATCCATTGGGTGGCAGTAACACTATCCTCTTTATGACTTGCAGCAAACCAGAGAATGCATTCAATCAAATGAACCGATCTTGTAGAAACACTGGAATCATTTATGCATTGCAGTTTCTCTTTCTTGTTTTCACTCCTTCTTCTCTGGGATATTTTGAGTGGATTGTGGCTATTAATCAAGATCTCGTGCTATTTGTGGTTTGCTTGTCGTTTTCGCTCAGGATTAGCATCATTCAAGGCAAACGCAAATCTGCTTTCTTTCCCCCACTCTTTTTTGAAAAATCATTTTTGGGGGCTGCTGAAGAGAGCTAGGACCCAGGAGACACCTTCCCAAACAGCAGGGGTTGTGTGCTTTCACATAGCAGTACTGTACCAGGAAAACCCCGTCGGATCTGTTATTGCGGGATACTTGTGAAATATACATAGGATTCTTTCTTATGGCTGCATCCCGGATCTGGAAATTTTACTTGGGGACCAAGAGGATCTGAAAGGCTACATGTATACAGAAGATTTGCAAGCAAGACTCCAATTCTTGTCATAGAGCTCACAGACTTCCTTACTTACCAGCCTTTTTCCTTCCTTTTTTTTTTAAATTTCTTCCCTCTTTTTCTGCTCTCTCCTCTCTCAGTCTCTCCTTTTCTATCTGCCTCTTCTTTTTTCTCCTAATCTTTTTTTTTTCCCTGCTCTGCACCTGGATTGTATCTTTACCAAACAATCGGGCACTTTGAGAACTAACTGGAGGCAGTCTTGTAGGGAAGAGCTGTATGGAATTATCTGCTTTTATGGTGAACTTGGCATTTGTGAATGGGTATCTTGTTCACGATATTACTTGCTAGCAAAAACAAGAAAAAGAGCACAGGAGTAAAACGTGGATTTTTCTGAATACGCATTGTGATGACCAGCAATTACCTTACCAACTGATATCCAGAGGAGAATAATTTGGAAGACTGTTGTGGGTAAGGTCATTTTATACATGTAAACCCATCAGTGGCATGAGAAAACTTGGGCGTTTGTAATGAGAATGGGTGACTTGGATGATTGCTGCATCGCGTTGATGGCTGTGATGTGGCCGTTATTGGCACTGAATGGAATAACTGCAGTTGGGTGTGTTGGTGTGTGTGCGTGTGCATGTGTGTGTGTGTATGTGGGTCTGTATTCTGAGTGTAATCGAAAATAAATCAAAGCATCTCTCCCCACCTCCAATTATTTTGATATGAAAGAGTGTCTTGCATTAATTCCGGGTAGACACTCTTTTGTTTGGATGCAATATCTGTGACTCCTGTGTTCTGGTAGGGGTAGCAGCAGTGAAAGGAACACTTACTGAAGAGTCCTATTTAAAATGAAACGAGCTACTCTTTATTCATTAAAAGAAATATGTTTTCAACTCAGTGCAGCATTCTGCTGCATTTCACAGCCGCAATGGGACCAGGGACATCCCACTTGTCAAGTTCTTAAACTTTAAGGTGATAATCATTGTTAATTATTCTCTAGGTTGTGATTATTGGAGATTATTAAGTACTCTGGGCTACTTTTTATCCACTGGATTATCGTTCAGAGTGAAAAAAAGAAAAGAAAAAGCTGATTATGATGACTAAAATAGAGAATAGTGCAATATTATTTTAAATATTACCATAATGCTTTCTTTCTCAAGTTCAATTGCTGAAGAATATAATTATTACCCAATACCCTAAATAGCTAAAGCTGCGACCCACGTGCAGGTGAGTCGAAGGTCTGGAAGCAGAGACCATTCTTTTATTGCAATGCAGCCAGCTTTGGAAATGCATGCAATTACACACTTCCCTTAACCTTAAGTTGAAGATGTGTCCTATCTGCTACATCTATTTTACCCTTTCAGGAAAAAGTTAGAGACTAGAGCATGAAGGATGCTTAAGCATATTCTGCTTGGGAAATGGGATAAAAAAATCAATATTGATGACGTGGTTCAGTGCACTGTACTGCAATGCTAAAGTCCCATATTCTGGACCTATGATGAGAGAATGGAGCATTTACATGTGTTATAAATCTCACCTGGTAGATTGATCTGAAAGGGAGGGGAGAAGATATGTGGATATGTAGGAAGATGGATGGAAGTCGTGCATAATCGGTGATTATGTAACTTCATTACATCAGCGAGCTTCAGTCAACGATAGTGAGATGAAATGATTGTATAGAGAAAGGATCCATGACCGTGTTAACTTTTGAAGGCTTGTAACAGTTAACTGAGGAGGAGGGCAGACCAAGATTAGCTTCAAGGGTCCTGTAAACCCTGATCTCTGTGGCGAATTTAGCATGAGTTTTCTCATAGTGAGTTTCTGAGGGACAGCAGATCATATAAGCTTTAGGGCTGGACAGGAGCAATTTTAGCCACACCCGTGGAGAGTCAAAATTAGTCCGCAATGTTTCACAAGTGCCCCATTGAGTAATTGGAGCTGATGATCCCAGCCAAGGTCATAGTCTGTACCCTATGATTGAAATACATGACCCCAACTGTGTAGAAAGTTCAATCCATTGAAATGAAGACTGTGAACAGAATGACTATTTAGGGTCCACTCTTGCATTTTTCCTGGTAGAGCTTGATGCAGATTTCAATCTGGTGGTTCCCTCAATAAAAATGATTGCTTCCACAGCGTGTCAGAAATGAGTGTTTTGTACCTTTATCTTTGCCTTGGCAACCTCTTTCTGGGCCATTTTAACCCTCTGGGAAAAAGAGAAGTAAAAACCTTCAAAGGTAATGATATCTTGTTAAATTAAAAAATAAATGGCAATGAATTCATTGTTAATCCAAATCCCAGAAATAAAGAGCAATCCATTTTCAAGTTTTACTTACTGAATGGCTTAAAGGACATGTTGCAGCTGCCTGTGACTTTTACCATGAGATGAGATAAATGTACTGTGCTCGCTGTACAGGGGAGGGAATACTGCAGAATAAAATGTCATTTTCCTTGATGTTTTATTTGGAGCTGATTTTCTTTAAAAGAAGATACACATCAGCTCCTTTTGGCCTTCTACTGTTTTAGGATCTGTTTTTCCCTCAATAGATTATATATTCCCTCAAAATGAAACTGCTAAAATCCTAACTCTGTTAAATTAAGTCATCTTATCATCTAGTTGTGCTATTTCCTGTTTACTTTTACATTTATTTTACAAAGAAGGCTAAATGACTTTTCTATCATGGAGATGAGATGATTCCTTCTGTTTTTCCTATGGAGTCAGGTGCAGGATCTAGACATCCACTAAGTAACTTTGAAAAGACCTGCTTACCCCAAATCAGAATGGTGGAATGGTGGAATGAAATTTTGAGCTGCGATATTTGAGATGACTTTCTTATTTCTGCAGGACATGCCCAAATATTGATATATTGTGCCAGTGGATTTGGAGGTTTGGTGTTGATATCGTATAGGAAACTGGATGTGAAGTTCACTCCTGATTCCTTCCTTCAGGGGTCAGGGTAACACTACGGCTGCTTCCAGGCTGTTAGTCTCCAACTACGTGCAGAAATATAGTCTGCAATGATTTTTCCTGTACTCCTTATTTTAATAGTTTATAAATGACTTCCTCAGTTGTTTTCTGACATAAGCCACACGTATGTTACCAAACAGGGCACATTCTAGAGGTTTTATAAGCTCAGTAGTGGATGGAAATAATACTGGAAAGGAAAAGAAGTCTCTGAAAACAGACACTGACCGTGAAACATACATATGCATGTAATTGCCAACCTTTTACTTGAAGACTGCATATATTCACATTAGGTAAGATAGTTTCAATCGTTTTAATGGCACTTTATAACCTGTTACTTTCTTTTGGAAGAGGATTATGTAACTGAGGCAGGGTATGGCATTTTTCTTAAGTATCCTACAAATCAATAATAAAAAGCTTTGCTTGATAGGAAAGCGTTTAAACATGAAGGCAATGAATAATTTAAAATAAATATCTATTTCTCTACTTTATTGCCATTTTGTCAGCCCAAGTTATGTAGTTAGATTAGAAAATATTAGGAGAAATAGAAGAGGAAATACCATTTATAAATATGGAAAGTACTCATTTTGTTTCCTGACCAGTTGCTTCAGCAAAGTCAAGAGATTTAGCTGATAAGTAATCACGGTATTCCTAAATCTAGAGAAAAATTTAAAAGGAATTTTTATGTTTGCAATGTACGTGAACAAATCATGTTATTCTTAAAATGACAGTTAAAATATTTTTAAGCACAACTGAACTTTTAGGATTAATTTAAGATTTATATTTCAGAATTTTTTAGTCTGTTAGGCACTGACGTGTTTGGGATATACCTTATCTTACAACAGATATGATCTTTGATGTTTGGCAAATCTTGTGTTTTTACAAAGCAGACTACTGTATAATTTGTGGCAACCAAAGCACCCAAGTGTTAACTAATAGAATTTAAAAGTAGCAAGTTTTCTGGTAATGTTCAACTTATAAAGCATAATTATAATGGTACCATTTGGGCAGCTATAGATAAGGCTATGTCAGCATTTTTATTATTAAATTTCAATCCTATTTCCATTAGTTGTATCAGGAATCTCAAAGAGGAAGGAGCTCAGCTTTCTGAGACATCCAGGTATTGTAGAATTCAGGGCTGAGTCAGAGGGCCTGAGTTGTACTTCAGGCTCTGTCAGTTACTAGCCTTGCGACTTCTGACCCTGTATTTTACCTCTCAGTGTTCAAGATAATCATTTAAAAAAATAGAATGGGTATATATTGCGCTAAAGAAACGAGATATGTGTCTGCTTACCATCACGCTATGCTTTAGAAATATATGGAATTATTATTATTAAGGGTTTCCCAAAGTCTTATGAATTTGACAATGCATTTTTTCTCACATCCTTCCTGTAAATCTTTATAGGCACTTTCCAGTATCAATTGCAGTTAGCTGGTAGGTAATATCTTCCAGTGAGTAAGTAACACAGACAAAAGCTAACTTTCACTTAGTACTCAGTTTTTCAGCAGTACTCATATGGGAATATAGTTGTCTTTAACTAAAGAAATAGTTGCTTTTGAATAACAATGAAAGAATGGTAACTAAGGGTTTTGTGTGTGAGAGTGTTTTAAGCTGATTGCTTTTTCATGCCCCTGAGTACTTAGGTGTTTCTGTTTTTGGCACCAAGAGTACACAAACAAATGTTCACAAACAAACTTGATGCTACCACTTAAAATGGGTCAATTGACCAAAAAGCTACTCTCATCTATCACTTTATTTACAAAAGTATAATGGGTTTGAATGCCAAACATAATAGAGGACATAAGAATATAAAGATAATAGTTCTGTTTTGGAATTTGCTAGTTGCAATAATTACTAACGTTCTTTAGGGGGAGGCAATCCCCCGTGTGTCACTACCAGCACTGCATTTCTTTAATGTTCTTGTATCTTAACATAAATAAATTTACATATATGAGAAGGGCATAGTTAGTGATATGACCTTCCATATACATTTTTAAGTGACTGGATAATCAGGTGAAAAAGTAAGTTTTTATATTTTGGTTGAGGTAGAATTGCAAAGTGGAAAATTAACCCTGTAAATAAAAGGAAATACACATGGATTTAAAATAAAGATTTTTCCTGCTATACAACAACCTCCTCTTCCTAACTTCCCAGTGTCTTGCTTTTTACGTTAAGGATCCCCAATATTTCTTTGTTTCAGATGAATTTGATTATGCATGTTTATCTGACTTCATTGATGCCTATAAATAGCAAGCATTTTTTGGTTTCCTATATTTTAAAAATGCATATTCCTTATATCTTATGGAAATACTTTAGATTTGCTCTAGCAGATTTACAAAGGAATATTATAGGAATGTAGACAGGCTTGTTTATTTGACAAATTCTCCTAATCACCTTACAAATATGCTTTTAATTTTCACCCAGAGAATGCCACCCTGGAGTATCTTACACTGCAGATAGCATTCCATTACAGGCCAACCACAGGGTTCAATGGACACAACCTTGCTGCTTACCCTGACCACTGGCTTACAATGAAAGATCCTTAATTCACACGCTCTTTTGGTTCCCCTGTGTAGAAACAACATTCAGGTGCCAAAACTCTAAGACTCCTAAGGCTTTTCGCTTTAGAGACGGGATGACTGACCAGCCTGGTGCTGCTTTCCTATCACACGATCTGAAATTGCCAAGCCGTGAACTGTGAATAAAGCAGAGGGAGAAAGCAAAGTACCTTAATATTTTTCTTCTGAAAATCTGCTCTTTCCTGTTTTCATAATACAAAATTAAAAGTAATCTTTTTCATGACAAGCTATTCAAAGGGCATGCTTTAGTTACTATGTTCCTACAAATAAAATACAATAAATGGCACTAAATGAGCTATTTTGTTCCTACAAGAGCTACATGTCTAAGAATATATATTTAACAGTAAAATTAGATTGTATTTCGTAATACTTTCTAAGTTAGGAAATTGTGTGTAGAGTTTGGACTCACCAAAAATGAAATGGACTGTGAATTGTGATCATATAATTATAAACATTCACTCTTGCAATATGTTTGTTAATTATGTAGTTTATACTTTATGTGAATTATAATCACTATATGAATAATCATAAAATTATTCATATAGTGGTTGATTTTCTCATGGCCTGATCAAAGTGAGTTAATTGGTAGGTTCTTACCCTATCAATGTTTACATGTAATACAACTATGACTTAGTATAGTGATCTTCATCATTTTCTGGTACAAAGTTCTCCATTTTAATAAAAAAAAATTGGAAGGCCACTTAATCATAGTTGTACTTTCAATATCAGTTAACTGAGAAAATACATAATAACAATACATTATTATGAATATAATAATTCTTTAAAAAATGAATTTGTGTACTGTTACAATAGGGTCTACTTGCATCCTTGAAATACACTGTTTACCTACATAGAAAGTTTGTTGTATATGTAGATTCTAGACCCCTTGGAGTCACTCCTGCAGCCCTGGTAAATAAAAGGCCTATATGTCTAGAGCCAAAATACTTCATTGCATATGCACATGAATTATGTTTATCTTACATACAAAATGAAAGGCAATTGCATATGGTGGTGGAATGTGGATCAAAGAAGTTGGATTTTAGATGGATAGACTTGGAGTATCTAATTTCCTAAGAACATACATTTAAAGTTCCAGCACAGGTAAACTCATATTCAAATTTTAGGATTCAACTATTATAACTTAAAATTGTGTGATATTACAAAATAATTGCTTTTTAAAAGATAAACATTTTTATTGTAGTCAGAATGAAAATGAATTATTATAAATATAGCCAGAGTTGATTACAGTGGCCTTATAGAATCTAATGAAATTATATACAGTGTAGGAGTAAAGGATACTCCATTACGTTATTTTAGCCAACAAGGAAATTTTGAACTAGAGGAATGAAATTAAGTTTCCAAGATCTCACACTTCATTGTCTCTCCCATGATGCATGATTCTGGTTTCTTGATATGATACAAGCCCTGAGTATTTTATTCGCATAGCAATATGTCCTGGCATAAGATATTTTTTTCTAGTAGTATGCAGCATAAGCAAAGTAAGTGTTCTTGTTAAGGCTAATTCTAGTGCATCTAACCCTTTGACCTCTAGCTCACTTTATTGACTTGTGATCACTCACATGATGCCCCCACTCAAAATATGTGGACTTTATTTTTCCTTTATGTGCACTGTGCCATTCTTGACTTCATTTGATCTCTGGAGACGTAATACAGAGAAAGTTGGGAAAATAGGTCACAGGCAGGGCCTCCTTGCCTTTTCCGTGCTGTCCTCTTTCCCGTTAGCTTTGTATCTCCCCACCTGCAGAGAACTGCTCTTCGGAGCTGCTCCTTTTCCCTGACTCTCCTGCACATCCTGCTTTGGACATATCTGGCATTTAGGACTGCCATCATTGTCTCAGTGTTGCCTCCTGCCTTCTTGCTTCCAAAGTTATCCACCTAGAGGTCTTATCAAAACATCTTTTAGCCATATTTTATTCCTCTTTGAAGAGATGGAATTTCATATTTCATTTCTTCATCAACAGGGTCACTCTGCTTGCATAGACAATAATGAACCAATCTGAGAATAATGAAGGCAGCATTATTTTTATCAGGTTTGCCAAGCTACCACCACACGGCTACTAAGTGAAGGAGATATAGTCATATGTATGTATATATTTCTCAAAAATTTTAACATATGAATCACTGTTAATATGCTAAAGGGAAATGTTTAGAATAATAGGCTTCTCCCCTTCATGTTATAATAATGACATTTGAAGAAAATATGCCATTACTTTTTTTCCAACCCAGAAAATATGGCTTCAATAGACTGCATTTTAGATGATAAGGTAGAGAGGGGGCTGTGGTAGACATTTTTATTCCAGTTGGATCTTGCAGTGCCTCCAGTCTTACCGAGTAGGCAGCTGCCTAACGTACCTGTTGGAAGAAA
This sequence comes from Diceros bicornis minor, assembly GCF_020826845.1. Classification (NCBI taxonomy): domain Eukaryota; kingdom Metazoa; phylum Chordata; class Mammalia; order Perissodactyla; family Rhinocerotidae; genus Diceros; species Diceros bicornis. Next base: position 24,008,574 of record NC_080781.1, read on the forward strand.
TGACACTGGCTATGAACACTATGATGTTCCCAGCCTCTCTGCCAAGTTTATTTCAGAAGGAACACAGCCAGGGGAGCTAAACACAGCAGTAAAAATGGAAAACTGAGAGACTTAGAATGGTATCAGGTATTTTGTGTAAACAAAGCTTCATGTGGCCAAGGGAGAAAATTTGAATGTAACAAATGAATCTGGTGGCTCTCAGTACTTGGCTTTTGAATACCCCTATTAAAGACCCTAATTGTTCTCACCATGACAGAACTCCTGAATGGTACTCAAGAGGCTCCCAGCTCCACAGTGTGCAGAGTCAGTGCATTCAAGGGGTCTCTAGGGGTTTTGGATTCTGCTGCTTTCCCTTATCGGGGTTCTCCTCCAGGGCCCATAATAACACAGTCACAGAGCAAGCCACTCATGTCAGTGGGTCTGCTCATCGCAATGAGTGAACAGTTTAGCTTAGCTCCAGGAGGCCACTGCCTGTCTGTTTTGTATTTCCAGGGCCTAGCATTGTGCATGGCATATAGTAGGTCATCAGTCCATCACTGTTACAAGAAGGAATACTTCAGCATTTAGTGATAGCAGATCAATTTTAGATTAGTGTTCTCCCAAACCCATGCTGCATTGTAAACTGAGACAAAAACTGCTGATTTAGGAAAGTAAAAACGGAAAATTGAGTAATAAAAGAGAGAGGATTGATATTAAGTAGTTTATAACCTATGAATAGACTGAGGGAGCAGAAATGGCTGACCCTTCCTTCCTCATTTTCTCCCTCCCTCTCTCCCTCCCTTCCTTACTTCCTTCCACTTCCTTTTCCTTCTTTCTCTTCCCGCTTTCTTCCTTCCACTCTCACTATAGATATTTGAGTGCCTTCATCATGCAGGGTGCTACAAGAGGGCCTGCAAGGGATATAGATATGAGAGTTCTCATATGTCTGGGCTCAAAGATGGTTAGTCAGGGGTAGAGGTGATTTTAAAACATGATATATAACTATAATTCAAGATAGTCTACTACGTATATTTCTAAGAGAGGTGTCAACAATGGTACAGGCTCAGGGACGGGTAAGAACATATGCACTTGGAGGGATTAGGAGAGGCTGGTTAAAGGAGGTGAGGTTTACGTTAGACTGTGAAAGAGTTCACATTGGTGTGGAGAAGATACAACATTCCAGATAGAGGGGAGATCAAGAACAAAGACGTTATGAGAAAGAGCAAATGGAGCATATACTCAGGGAAAAGCCGACGTCCTATTTTCCCCAGAGAATGTGGTATGTGATGCAGAATGTAAGAAGATAAGGCTGGAGCTCCAAGTCTTCAGATCTGGGAGGGAAGAGCCAATGGAATGGGGTTTCATGAGCATAAGGAAAACAGAACATTTTATGACCTACTCAGATTTATGCTTTAGGAAGGGAGGAACAAATTAAGAGTCTGTGTCTCCAGGCTACCTTTGATTCGCAGTATTGTGAATTTCCCAAGGACTCCTGAATTCCATCTTCACTCCAAATTACTTCATGTTGAACTCCTGTTCTCAAACAGCCATCAAGGGCTCGCTTCATTTCCTTTCTTCTTTCCTCCTTTCTAAGACTAAACCACTGTTACCAGTGCTAGATAAATGCAGAGGCTTAAGTTTAAGATTAACTCTTTTGTTTAAAGCAGAAGGCAACATTCTATAATGGGACATATCCATTATTAACTACCTTTGCTTAGTAGTATTAAAAAGATGCCACCCACCCTAGCAAAAATGCTGTGGTTTAAATATAACTCTTCAATGAGAATGTTTCAAGTTTCTTTCTTTAGTCAGGACAACAGGAAAGTGACGGAAAAATAGCAATTCATTTGGGAGGAAGGGGAAGCTGCAGAAGGCAGCTGGGGAGAAAAAGGAAAGTGTTTTATATAATGTAATGGCAAGGTGAAAATATAAATTCCAAAATGATTTTATATTAAGATCATATGGAAAAAGAATATTGCTTTAGAGTATAATATACATTCAATAATAAGAAAATATAATTTATTCCAAGTGTGAACTCTTTTGTTAACTACCAATAATTATAACAATTTTGAATTGTAGATGGAAATCACAAAGTGAGCCTCCTAAAATTAAAAACATCCTCATTTTAGCCGTGTTTAAATTCTTTCTGTTATCAAATACTTTATCTACACTTCTAATAAGTAAAGAAACCAGGAGGGATTGTTTTTTCTATACTTTTTACGACTACTCCATATTTGAAATTCTAGTAAGTTGGGAAATGGCCAAATATTGAATATATAAAATGAAAAGGAATGCAATTTACTTAGGCACAAGCTAAATGTTATGTACAGGATCACTAGTATCCAGCTAAAAGAACAAGTAACATAGTCGAGGTGTTGTCAAAACTCACCCCCTTAGCCCTGAGGATTCTGATTCAATGGTGGAACGGAGCCTAGAAATTTGTACTTTTAAAAACTTGTGAGGTCAGTGGGAGCACCAAGTTGTGCCTTGGGAGGGCTTCAGCAGAAACCTCTCAATCTCTGTCAGTATTCCCTTCCCCTTCCTACCATACTTGATTATGGCTATTGGATGCTTTCTCAATATTTTGCAAAGTGTCCTACCAACTCAGCTTCAATTTGCAAGTCTGAAGCCCTATTCGACCACAATGGCACAGGCTAAGACCCTCCTACGCTGAAATTCTGGTGCTCCCTCTGTCTCAGATGATTACTGTGCAGCAAGTGTGGCTTATGCTGGCCCTTGGTAACCACTGTCCTTCAATCCTATTAAATTAGCAAAATCGCTCCTTCCAACATGTATTTTAATTGATTACTCCTTCATGTGAATGAATAAGAAATACTATTTGAGGACCCTGTCTATTGTAAAGATTGTGCATAACCTGGGCTGATGATGTTAAATACAGTTCTGGCCATCAAAAGCTTATGGCCTAGTGGGGAAGAAAGATATAGTCTGTTGGGTTCCCTGGAAACAGAAGGTTCAGTTACTTCTGAGGCGGAGGGAGAAACTGATTACAATGTCATTGCGACTGAGGCCTTAGCAGATTCTATGGGTCCTTCAAAATTGTCTGAAATGGAGTCAAGGGTCGGGGCTTTCTATTCTCACATCAGGCAATCCCTGGCTGTGGGCTGCCCTGTGGGAGGGGATATAATCTTGAGCAAGACACATTCCTGCTGCTGCTGAGGGCAGTGCCCAGGGAGGGACTCAGCTGTGAGCCATCAGTGGCAGGATGGGTACACAGACCATGAAGAGGGGAATGGAAGGTATTTGGAAGCTCACAAGACATTTTATTCCTTTGCCCCTTGAGGCATGCTGCAATAATACCATAGGAAATTACTTAGGAAATACTGGGAAATCTTAAATATTTGTTTAAAGGGGTAAAGACACTAAATATTATTGAGTACAGGGCCTTGCTGTATGTAGTTAAATTTCAGAGAATGTGGTTTTCTGAGGAATGTAGTTGAATCCATATTAAAATTACTCCTAAGTTACCAGACCATCAATATTTAATGAGCATCTCCTACATGCCCTGGACTTCCATAGGGAGAAAGGAAGGAGTTGAAAATCCAGGCCCGGAGTGTTTACATAGGACCTATTTTTCTTCAAGGGTTTATGTGCTTGATTCCAAGGTCAAGGGGAGGAGTTGGTGGGAGGTCAGGGAAGGGGCAAGGGAACGGAGCAGAGTAGCGTGGGGCCAAGTTCTCCAAATTCCAAAGATAATAAGACAATTGTTTGGGTTGTATGGGACAAAGCTATAGATGGATAGTGAAAGTTGGCAGAAGGCAAGACTAGATGAACTGAGTGGTAGTGGAATGAGTTGAACGTAGATTTACTGGTACTGAATAGACAGAGTGAAAGTAGTGTTTCATTAGCATTAGTCCATCTGTGATTTGCAGTGGAGGTGGGACCAGTTTTGAATATGATGAATTTGAAGTCATAGAAATAATAATCTTCGAGTTCAATTTTCACTGAAAGGAAGAATTTCATATAACACTATTCACTTTTATATTATGTGGAAATATTAATTTCTTTCCTTAATGCGACGGAAATGCCATTACTTTAGACTTTTAAATGCTTTCTTCAGCCCTAGTGAGGTGATAGGAGCACCGTCTGATTTTATTTCCAGTAAAGATGTTCAATCAAGTTGAATACACTGAGACCAACTGTGCCACTAATTTTTAAAACTAGTGGCTGCGTCTAATTGGGCAACCATTCATTAAATCATAGAAAATTTGAATAGGAATGAACTTAGTACACCTTCTTGCAGAGGTACAAAATCTCTCTACTATAACTCAAATAATTATCCATTAACTGATGTTCAGTTTAATAAACAACCACTTGGACTATTTTTCCCCTCACTTGACCTGACATTTGACTAGATGGTCAACTCAATTCAGTTCAGCAAATACTCCCAGATTATCTACCTTCTCAATGCTAAACGCAAGCACTGGGCTAGAATGAACAATTCACTCATTGCCAAAGCAATTAAAGATGTACACTGCTAAGTATTTTAAAAGATTTGTTTTACAAGAAAAAAGTAATTCTCCCCACCACTGGGCCTGCTCTAAAACATCTGATCCATTCCTTCTCTGGTCCTGACATGTCTTTTGTAATTAAAAAAAAAAGTTTATGGTATTTTTAAAAGACCAAGAACTCAATGAAGATAATACTCCTTTTCCATTACAATACTCTCCTTGTGTTTATGGACATATATGTTTTATCCTTCCAAATACATATTATTAAGCTTAGTAAGGAGATTTCAACATCTATATATTTTTTTCATTAAATATAACTTCAAGGCTCCAGACTCATAAGTTGTTCTATTTTTACTATTTGCATCATGCTCTTCATGCACAGCACACCTTTCTTTTATCCTCATAGATTTGAGTCAATTGATATCAGCTTTGCCACACAATGTGTCACATCCCTTAAAGTAGGTAAGTCATGTTATTTTAAATTTCCTACTCAAGAGCTATGGGGGTGGTCAGGGAGATGAGTGAAGCCTATGCCTATTGGAACAGACTGTGCATAAGAAGTTATTTAAACCTCATCTATATTTGTAAGAAAAAAAAAAGAATTACTATTTCCTATATCCAAGGTTAAAATTAGCTTTAATTTCTTAAGATCGTAATCAGAGAAGGTGTGCGTTATTGCTCTAAGCACCTTCCTTGGACTCTCCAAATTTCCTGAAATCAAAGATTTAAATTCTAGTAGATCTAACTCATCCTTTATCAGTTTTGGAACTCCTGCTAGCCCAATCTTATTAGTTTTATTGTTAGTTTTAGTGTTACTATGGCTATGATTACCAAAGTATAAAATGAATACATATGATAAAGCCTTATCATGTGGCTTTACTTCAATTTTTGGAACCTGAAGGATATTAAGAAAATTGAGAGTTCAGTTTAACTTCACTGGAATCATTAGTTAAGTCACAGATGTTAAATACACCTAGCTATTATCATTAAGTCCTTACCACTCCAAGAAAGAATTACAGCACCCAAAGTGTGTATTTGTGTATACACCAATTTACTTTTTGAGAATCTTACATGGTAACTGGAAATTATTTAATACCAAAGGATAGTCTCTTAGAAAACTTGTTTGTATGAGACCTTTTCTAATTTTATGTTGGGAATATTAAAGTGTGGGATAACTTAGGAATGCAATGCACAAAATGTGTTGACATCTAACTTCAGTGTCCAATCAAAAACAGCTATATAGACCAGGACACTGACCACTGAATATCATAAGCTTAAACCAAGGGCTACATGGCTCCTGGCACTATTGTGAGGTGTATGGATTTTGCCTGTGATATACTTCTGCCTTCAGTTTAAGCAACCCTCTACCTCTCTTGACCGCCAAGTGCCAACCGAAATAACTTTGACTTCTGAATGCTAAGTGTTCCCCACCACGGAAAGGACTGTTTTTCCTAAGAATATTATGTGCTCCCAAGCCATCACTAGCCATGTCTTTTTCTCATCAAGTTTACCATTTTTAAAATTTACTTCCATGTGTCTCCTCAACTTGAATGTAAGGCTGAGAGGATAAGACCTCATCTGTCTGGTTTACCACGTATCTTTGGTGCCTAGGAGGGAGCCTGGCTCATAGTATGACTCAATAATTATCAAAGAAAGGGAGGGAGTGAGGCAAGGAGGGAGGGGAAGGTAAGGAAGGAAGGAAGCAAAGAAGGAAGGATGTCTCAAGGTGTCCTGGTCTCAGCAAGCTAATAGGAGGAGGAGGAGTTTAATGAAACAATACAATTAGCCCAGCTTGGTAGATAGACGGCGTTTGCATTGTAAAGGTTTTCTTCATGAGGCAATGTTATCTATATAGTGGAGGTAGTGTGTCTACTCCATCTCTCAGGTCAGAACACAGGCCCATCACATGCTCTAAAGTGCTACATCAGTTGATAAAATACCCAGAATGCCAAGCTGAGAGCTTAGAACCTATAGCCAAAGGTTTTGCAGAAGACAATGTTTTAGGACCATTAATCTGACAATAATTTTTAAGGTAAGCAAAGCAGGAAGAGACTAGAACCTATATTTAGGCAGCTACTGTATTTTTATAAATTACAAGGTGATAAAACTCATATTTTTTAGCTTCATGTCTTTTTCCCCTGCAATGTTTCCCTACATATAAGTATCCATTAAGAAGAAGCTTTTAAGAAAAACATTAAATTTCAATTTTTACTCTCCTTCCTAGTATTAATATATCCTCTCCTAATTGCAGAAGATATCATGGTATACTAGAACTGACATTAGGCAAGCCTGAGTTCCAACTTTGGCTTTAACATTTACTAGCTGTGCAATCTTTGACAGCTCACTTAGTTTTCAGAGTTTTCCAAATCTCTAAAGAGAAAAGAATGCCCACGTTTAGGCTTACTGGGAAAAGCAAAAATAATATTTGTAAAGCATATAGTGCAGTGCTTGACAAATAGTAGCTTTATAATAAATGGTAATCCTTATTATTTTAATATTTTAACATGTGTTATATTCTTTAAATATAGTAGTTAAAACCATTCTTTAGTTTTTTCACTATACCTAATGGTCAATTTTCCATACTCATTTTACTGATGTGTGAGCAGCATTTGTAAAATGGATCATTCCTTCTCCTTGGTACATTTTCTTCACTTGGCTTTCAGGATAGCACAATTTCCTGTTACCTTCTATTTCATTGTTTGCTCCTTTTCAGTCTGCTTTGCTGGTCTCTTCACTTCTCTCTTTTTCATATTGGAATACCCTATGGCTCAGCTCTTGGTCATCTTCTCAGTCTATTTACCTCTTAGTGATTTCATCCGCTCGCATGGCTATAAATATCATTTTTGTCACCACCTCCTAAATTTATATCCCCACCTTGGTCTCTCTCCTGAACTCCAAAAACATATGTCCAACTGCTTATTTGACATCAGCACCTACTTGACATTTGTCACTTACCTTGTCCAAAACTGAACTTCTCTTTTCCCACCCAAATCTACTCTACTCACAGTTTTCCCATCTCAATTGATGTCAGTTTTATTCCTCCATTTGTTCAGACTGAAAATCTTGGAATCATCCATCATTCCTCTCCCTCTCTCACACACCACATCCAATGTGTCATCAAGCCCTATTGGTACTATCATCTTCACACATATCCAGAATTTAATCAATTCTTACCACCTCTACTACTATCACCTTTGTTGGAGCCTCCATCGTCTCTTCCCTAAATTGCTGTGGTAACCTCCAAACTGACTCCATGCCTCGGCCATTGCCCTCTACAATCTGCTCTCCATACAGCAGCTACAGTTGGGCTTTGGAAATGGAAGGCAGATCATGTCACTCTACCACTCAAAGCCCTGCAAAGGTTGCTAGTTTTGCTCAGAGAAAAAGCAAAATACTTATAATGGCCTAGAGATATTGACCTACATTACTTCTTTGACTTCATTTCCCCTACTCATGCAGTCTTTTCTCACTTTCTTATTTCTCTCCATCCTCAACTTGCTATTTGAACATGACAGGTAAGTTCTTGCCTTAGGACCTTCACACTGGCTGTTTTCTTTATCTGAAGCATTATTTCCCAGAAGTCTCAAGGCTAACTTTCTCACTTCCATTATTTTTGGATTTTATGCGTCGTTTTGGCATTTATGTGTCATCTTTTCCATGAGACCTACTCGGACTACACCCTCTAAAATTGCAACACACCCACCTCCATGATCCTGATCTCCTTGTCCACTTCCACTTTTTAATTTTTTTAGGCACTTCCTACCTTGTAACATTTTTCAAAAGTTACTTCTTTAGTATGCTTATTGGTTATCACTAGAGTTTTAGCTCCACAAGAACAGGGATCTTTGTCCATTTAGTTCACTGAGGTATCCCAAGCACCAAGAATGGTGTAAATTTGGTGAAAAATTATTAAATGAATAAATGTTGTTATAAAATAGAGATAATAATCATCCATATTTAATGATACTGTTGTGAAGATTTAAATAGATGATGCAGTTAAAGTATTTTATCACAAGGCCTGACACTATTAGGGGCTCAATAAATGGTGGCTATTATTAAGTGTCTCAACGGCAGTTAACTCACATGATGTACATCCAAAATCAAAAGTATTACACCTGAAATTTATACAATGTTATAAACCAATGCTACTGCAATAAACAAAAAATTAAAAAAAAAAGTATTACAACATGAACTCTTTCTTCCAAATTAAAGTTTCACTAATTAGCACCATGGGAAGAGAATATCGGCCCTAGGTATAGACAAGCATATCCTATTTTATTAGGTTCACCTAGTAAAGGACAAAGATATACAAATGTTCAGCAATAGTTGATGGCTCACATATGTCAGTAAAATAAATTGACACTGTTCTTTTTACTTTATATCAATTAAACTTCATATAATTTAAAAAGTTAGTGGCAACTAAATATTCTCTAACATGGGAAATTTTTTAAATATTGCAATAAGATGGTTTACAAGATTACTGAGAACGCCCCAAGAGTTAAAGAGCTGACAAAAAATGATATTCCTGGCGCTGACCCAGTGGCATAGTGATTAAGTTCACGCCCTCCGCTTCAGTGGCCTGGGGATTGTGGGTTCGGATCCCGGGTGCAGACCTACACACCACTCATCAAGCCATGCAGTGGCAGTGTCCCATATACAAAATAGAAAAAGATGGGCACAGATGTTAGCTCAGGGCTAATCTTCCTCAGCAAAAAGAGGAAGATTGGCAATGGGTGTCAGATCAGGGCCGATCTTCCTCACAAAAAAAAAAAGTTCCCACTATGCATTGTAATGAATAACCAATTTTCTTTTTTTTCCTGTAGATTCCAATGACAGTTTGCATTCTTCAACATATTTAAAATTTTTGGTTCTTTTCCACATTTTATAAATAGAAAAAAATAATTGTAATGAAGTATTCTTATGTGCACCACAAATATAGGTTTTAGTGTGTGGGATTCAATAGAAAATAAATACTTTATTTTTCTATCTTTATTTGTGAAAACACTGAAAAATAGTTATAACTGGAAGCCTTTTGTAAGTCAAAACAAAAAGTATTATTTCTGCCTATTGAATGGATGTTCTCATTTTGTCTCTTTCCCAATCATCAGTTGCCTATTCTAATAAAATACATTCATTCTTCTATATTTCATTCACATAGCTTAATCTTTTCTGGAGAATTTACAAATGTTTTACTGCCTGCCAAGCGTTGTGTAATTAAACTAGATGAGAGGATGTGCCCATAGTTTATTCTGTGGATCTTTGACTATAGATGCAGAGGCTTACATTAAGTCAGGAGTGAATGATACACATATATTTTTCTTTTTCCCCTAAAAATATTTTAAAGATGTTGACACTGGAATTCACCAAACAGGCAATTTGTGAATAAATCTATTGTCGTTTTTTCTTATTCTTTCATCTTCTTGGGTGTTCTTCATCCAACTTCATTTCCTTTCTCCAAGCTTGAAATGTTAAGATATTCACCTCTTCCCACTAAAGTTCATTAATTTTTTTATCCCCAGAAACAGGGTGAGACATGGAAGGAGGAAGGGAAAAGAGAAGAATGGCAAACTTCACATTATTGCCTGGATGCTGCCTTAGATCTAAACAGTGTTAAGTTTTCTTCTATTTTAGAAAGAACAACTTTTTCTAGCATTTTTACTGCCACTCGTGCCTACTTCACTTTGTTACTCCTCTGCTGGTTGTGGGTGGATAGAGTTTGACTATTTCAGAATAGTTACTGGTGGGTGGGTTCAAGAATCTCTAGTGGGTTGAGAAAAAAGCCATGTTTATATAGATAGTGATCCTTCTATTAAAATCCTGAGAGTGAGTAATATTTAATGGCTATGTTCACCACGCACATAGCAGAGTCCATCTGTACAGGAACTGACAGTATCTGAAGAGAATTCCATGGGGCCTTTGGATTCCTATTTGGTTTGCATGCAGGGGTTCTAACCTCCAAAATTTGATTTTGTTACTTGGTAGACAAAGTTTCTCCTGAGGGCATGACATGGGCCTGGATGCCTACGGGTCAATACTAGTACAAGACACTATGAATCAGTCCAAGACTTAGCTTTCCTACTGCAGCAGATCATAGTATACGGCTTTAGGGTCTTGTGTACATTGCTTTGACTACCGATGTAATATGTTTATCTTGATTGCCTTATATTGTGGGTAGCTGTAGTAGTCACATGATCTACTTAGATGCCAAGTGAGTGCATCAAAAGCACCATTAAATTTAGAGAAGACTTTCTGTATGGCCAGGCCACCAGAAATAACAAGCCTTCCAAAATATAGAAGATTTTTGTTGGTTGTTCTTGAAAGATCACTTTACACTTAAAGTGATATTTAGACTCTAACAAATTCTAAATAGATATCATTATATTCTCATTTTCTGTCTTTTCTGTACACGAGAAAATGTCTTACCTTAATCTTTACCACTTACCTTAATCTTCAGAGATTGAGTAATCATTGCTGTTCATGACCCACTTTATTAAACAATAATACTATCAAACCATGGGATTTGGCTAGCTACAAAATGTACACAGCTGAATCATAAATTTTATAAGCAGAGACCTAATAGTCAAATTACATATATTGTTTTGTAATTATCATTCAAAAACTCAACATACTAGGACAATTAAGGTCTAAATAATTCAAGATAGAGAGCCCATTTAAAGGAATATTTTACTTTCATTTTATTGGCAAGTTTTAAGACCAAAATTTAAAAAGCCCAAAAATGGACATAATTTAGGATGTATATTTTAATGAAGAAAGCAGAGAAAATGCTAAATGATTTGGAAAAAAAGATATATCTTTTATAACTTCTATAAGTGATGCAACTTCTGTAAGTGCTGATTTTTTTTCCTGTTCTTTAAAGAATGAAATAAACTTAGATGTAATGGACAGTACCAAATTGAGACTGACATTAAGATGTGAATATTTTAAATAAGTGACATATTTTAATTTGAAAATTTGAATCTAATATAAAATGCAAATTGCAACAGTCCTTAATGTAGAAAAGGGGAAAAATGTAGTGATTGAGTTTGGGGAAATTGTAAATTGGGCAGATCTAGCCAGCTGCAATGATGAACAAGGCTTCCTTTATTATTGCTTCAAGAAAAGCTATTGAGTGGCTAGCACAAAGTAGCTGCTTGAATGCGGGAATATCCAATATCCCTTTGAGAGGCGTATTTGATTATACATTTTCCCTTTACCCTCTTGTTCCTTTCTAACTCTCCAAGTTCCACAAAAAGTCTCCATGATCTCTGTTGTTGTTATCCTTGGTGTTGTTTTTTGACCCGTAGGTGACACTACTGACAACTAATGTTATCTACGTAAAATGACCTGTATCAATCTTTAACTTTATACCTGATCCTATTGTTCCTTTGTTTAAAATCCTCCCATAAGTCCATGGTGCCTACAGGATTAACTGTAAAAAGGTTAGCCTGACAGGCATTTTTTTTAACTATCTGGTTCAATTATTCTTTTTTAGCTTCGTTTTACACTCTGGTCAAAATGACTTCTCAACATGCATATTCTTTCAGTGCTGAATGCACAGACACACAGACTTCTCTAGTATATACTTCCCACTAATTTCTGCCTGGAAAACTCTTACTCATCCTTCTATACCCATCTCACATGTCTCCTCTGTTAAGGCTTCCTCAATTCTTCTGGTAGAGTGTGGCATCCAAGACCTCTCCCAGCTGCACCCTCCATCACCCTCAATGATCAGAATATAAATTTCTATTAAAGTACTTGTTTTACTGTAATTAGTTTATCTGTCTCTCTCCTGTTAGAATGGAAGCTTCATAAAGGCCTAAGACATCTCTGAAAAAACTAGCCCAGCATATGGGGCTCATCATAAAAGATCCCAGTGAATAACTGATGGATTGAATGAATGGATCTTCACTTGTGGATTTTGCACAACCTACAGTTGTGGGTGCCAATTCAATGTGCAGAGCTGGAAGCTGTTTGCAGCTCTTTCAGTCAGTTTTATGGTCTGCCAACACATTCTTGGTTGTTGTACACTCTTCACTGATAGGATTTTTCCCAACAGTACTTGGCTTGATTACAGTGTTCAAGATTGTTTTTTACCGTGTCTGGGTTTTTTTTTTTTTTTTCCTTGCTCGACTTCATTCTCTCAGTTTCTGTACAGCAGGCTGCTTGGACATCCTGTTGTTACCCATTCCTCTCCTATGCCTTGCCCATCCAAGTAACTTTGTGACAAGAAAGGATAGGAGACTGGCCAGTTTCCAGCATCTTGTTGCTGGTGATCCTGTATTACAGTAGGCATTTGAGTGGTGAACCTGGGCATGCTGCCACAGCCCGCAGTGAAGGTGAACGCATTCCAGTGCCAATAAGGACTAAGGCATGGAAGTAAATCCATGCAGAATTGACTTTGTCAGTGCTTTCTAGTAAAGCAGGAAATTATACATGCAAAGTGCACTGGTAGCAGTGGGCATTATTTTGTTACTTGTAATTCTTATGAAAGAACAGCAATATTCTTCACCTTAATTATTGTTTCAGCAAGAAACTGATGTTAATGGAAAGTACTGTATCCTCGTTGCATGTGTTGCCTTGCTCTGCTCAGGGACAGAGAACCGAATGGTATATTGTCCTACAGGTCAGTACTTCACAAACCTGAATTGCATATGGATCACCCAGTGGATTTTGATTCAGTAGATCTGGGATACAGCCAAGATTCTGCATTTCTATAAAACTCCCAGGCGATACTGTGATGCCAATACTGTTGTTTTGAGGACCTCACATCGAGCAGCAAGGATGTAGATGGAGGAGTGAGCTCTTCAAAAAGCAGTACCGGCTAATGCGCACGCACTGCATATCTTGGGTGCCTCAACAATGCCACAGGAAATGACTTAGTACATTAAAAGAGCAAATCACTGTCTTAAGCTGTGAATATCTTAGCTGTAGAGGAAGTGAAATTCAGTTGCCAAGAGGTTAGGGGTCTGCTGAATTTTTACCAGGTCTCTTTTTTGCCTAACTCTCCAAGAGAGTAGTAGAGCTATGATTTATTGAGCTCCTGCTATACGCAGGTGTCTTAGGTGCTGGAGGTACAAAGAGGCATAAAACATAATCTCCTCCCTGAGAGAGTTTACAATTTACTCCATTAAAGGGTCAGCTTTATGAGGGCAAGAGTGTGTCCTATTTGTATTTATATTTCCAGAAGTATACACTTAATAACTTCTTATTAATCAAAATGTTGCTAAGTCACTAACATAAGGAGAATATACCATATTTTTAAGGCTAAATCATGACACAAATTTACCACGTGGTTAGTAGAGTTACAAGTGACAATCACGTGCCACCTTCAGTGTGTAAACCAGAGCTTCCTAATCAGGCTTTAAACACGAACATGGCCTTGGCTAAATGCTGTATTAGCACTAGTGGTATTCTGCTTGTCAAACCAGAAAGGGCATCTCAGAGTTTTAATTCTATTTCTATATGTAAAATTATATACTCTTTGGAAAGCCACTAAATTTGGCCATACAGCCAAAGTTCTCATAGCAGAGATGAGAGAAGGGAGCAGATAACTGTAGAACATGAGATAGAGTGCGGTTAAGGGCCAGAAAAGTGAAACACAGATAATGTAGTGGTCAGCAAACAGCCCATGGCCCAAATCCAGCCCACCACTTGCTTTTGTAAATAAAGTTTTACTGGAACAGAGCCATGCCCATTTTGCATTATCCGTGGTTGCTTTCATGCTGGAACTGCAGAGTTGAGGAGTTGTAATAGAAATTGTATGACTTGCAGAACCTAAAATTTATCCTTGTAAGATAAAGTTTGCTGACCACTTAAGAGTCTAAGCAATAGGCTCATTTCTTTTTTTTTTCCAGCTTTATTGAGATATAATTGACATATAACATTGTGTAAGTTTAAGGTGTACTAATGTTTGTGGAGTCAGGGCAAGAGAACAAAAAGAGGCCTTCCAACTGCGGCCCACCACTCTGCTATTCCCACTCCTGGCTCTCTCCTGCACTTTGATGGGCCTCATATACTTCTTGTTCATATCCAAGCTTCATCCATCCTCCCCACATTCCTGCCTCACAAACACATGCACCTTGATCTTCCTTCAAGGGTAAGGGTACACACACAGCACCGTGAGGTCTGTCCCCAGGAAGTCAACCAAAAGAAGAGGCCCATAGAGGCCTTAGTAGTGGGCCCAGGGCCTGCTGGGGAAGACATTTTAAGTTTTGGGGTACCATATGTGGTCTGGAAGGTGGGAAACAAGGGCTTTGAGTGTGCTCACCTCCTTGGTTCCTCTAGACTTCTTGTCCCATGGGCAGTGGCTTATCAGGAACAGGGCCAGAACAGGACTCTCTAAAGGGAGGGACAGGGCTGGGGCCTCTCTGACTGGCTCTAAGGTTGATACTGCTAAGGTGTCTCATTTAAATTGGAAGCTGGACAAGGGGAATATTAGGAAAGTCTTTTAGTTAGGTGATATTGTGATTTATAATAGGAAATATACATGTGGTCTTTGTCCCAATTCTGATACAGAGCTCCTAAAACCCTTGGAATTCCTAAGTGATGAGAGTGATAAAAGTATTGTTATGTTAATAAGGTGACTTTTGGACCGCACCTAGGGATGAGGTTTGGTTGCTAGGGGAGCCAACGAAGTGATTAGAGGGTTGGAACTTTCAGTGCCACCCCCAGACCTCTAGGGAGGGGAGAGGGGCTGGAGGTTGAATCAATCACCAACTGCCAAGGATTTAATCAATCATGCCTATGTAATGAAGCCTCCATAAAAACCCAAAAGGATGGGGTTTGGAGAGCTTCTGGGTTGGTGAACTCCATACATGGAGTTGCTGGGAGAGTAGTTCACCTGAAGAGGGCATGGAAGCTCCGCACTCTTTCTCCATATCTTGCCCTGTGTATCTCTTCCATCTGGCTGTTCCTGAGTTATATCCTTTTCTAATAAACCGGTGGCCTGGTAAGTAAAATATGTCTCTGAGTTCTGTGAGCTGCTCTAACAAATTAAACGAAGCCAAGGAGGAGGTTGTTGGAACCTCTGTTCTATAGCCAGTCAGTCAGAAGCACAGGTAACAACAGGACTTGCCACTGGCCTCTGAAGTCTAAGGAGGGGGTCATTGGAACACCCAATCAATAGCCGGTCTGTTAGAAGCACAAATGACAACCTGGACTTGTGACTGGCATCTAAGGAAGAGGCAGTCTTTTAAGACTGAGTCTTTAACCTGTGGAATCTGATGCTATCTCCGGGTAGACAGTGTCAGAATTAAGTTGAATTGTCGGACAGCCAGCTGGTGTCTGAGAATTGCTTGGTGGTGTGGAGGAAACTCCCCTTCTTCACATTGAAATTGGGTGTACAGAACCCAAGGATTAGGCCATGATGATTGTGAGAATTTTGTTGTGCACAAATGCTGAAGAGAGGTATTCCAAGGAGAGAAGACTTCATGGGCAAAGTCATAGAGATGAAAAAGCTTTAAGCACTAGTGGGAAATGACTAGGAAAGATGGATACTTTTTATCTATGAAAATACATACTATCTCATTTTATCTTCACAGCCATCTCTTATGGTCAGTATAGACATTTTTCTCTTCAGTGAGTGAGAAATGGAATCACATATTAGCTAAAATCAGAACTTGGAAACCTGAATGCTTGTTTCAATGCCAATACTATCAACTACACCTTGGGCAAATCTCTTAATATTTCTACCTGGCAGTTTGGAAGATCAGGGGCTGTTCTAGTCTAGATCTATGATTCTTAAGTATGTGGAGGGTATCACTGTTAATGATAGGAATTTGTTGTATGCTTTAGACGTGCTGGAGTGGGATTTGGGAGAGAAGGGACAGAAGAACCAGCTGTAAGTGGAGAACCAATGCTCAGTCTAGAAAATGGCTCAAGTTGCTTTTGTTTTAAGGTTAGACTTAAATAAAATGACACAGTTAATTAGTGTCTGAGCTGGAATTAGAAAATAATCCTCATGACTTTGGGCCCTGTGTAGCTTGTCCTCTATACCAGATTCAATAATCAGCAACATGGCCCCAGTGGGAAATAGGGGATGTTTTAGATCAGTGGTTGTCAAATCTTGGTGAAAACAACAATCTTCTGGTGAGTGTTCTAAAATGCTTATTCCTCGGCCAAATACGAAGGACTCTGATTTTGAAGGTCTGCACAGGGCCTGGGAACCTGCATTTATGCATTTACAAAGCACCAGTGGAAATTTGGATAAAGGCAGTCTTTGGGATTCACTTAGAAAAGCAGTGGATTAGAATGTACTTGCTTTCCTTTTGAACGGTAGCTCTCTACTAAAGTGCCTTTAGTATGTTGAAGACCTGAGCTATTTCTCCAGGGAAGATGACTGACTTATGCTGACCCATCCACATTATCTTGCCTAGTTTCACTGATGTTTATGGAGTGCCCATATATGAGACTGGAGTTAGGGAGTCACCTCTGGCCAAGGGACAAAAGGCAGTTTTCTGACCTTCTCTGATTTTATCATTGCCATACTCTAACTCGCTGAGCTAACCAGCCACAGTTCTATTGGAACTCACCATGGAGACAGATTAATTTTAACTCCGAGAGAACATGGGCTTTTCAACACAAGTTAAATATAGGCTGGCACAGAACATTACAGAAGCGTTAGGTCCTCAGAAATTATTTTAGCTTCCAAACTTCGAGCTGCTACTAATGTATGTTCCTCATACTTTCTCCTGGTCATTCTCACCTTGTCTTCCTCCTCTGATCACTGAAATAGAGAAGGCAGGACTTCACCAACAGGTAACACAGAGGTCATCCATGAGCAAGTTTCTCCTAAAAGATCACATTGAAAGTTAATGGAAAGAATAGGCCACATGTCTTAGGTTCTCAGGTAGACTCTAAGCTTTTGTGCTTATTGTTTGTGTTTTCTTGGATGGAGATACTTACCTTAATGAAATATCAAATACATTTTGAAATATATTTCCACAAAGCAAATGCTCTGAAATTTGACCAAATGGAAAAATTTGGAGGTAAAAATACTGCGCAGTTCCATCTGTAATAGTTTTTATTTTTCCTGGAACTAAAGAGAGTACACACACATACACACAACTCCCACTTTTAGCAGATATTTCATTAAAATACTACACAATTTAAATATTGATGAGCTTTTTTAAAATAGAGAAATTAAAACGGTACCTTATTCTCTTTCATTATAAGGCCTAGACTAGTTGGCATTAATAATTTTTTGTACTTCTGAATAGAACATGGGTTTTTAAAAAATTATTGATTTTCAGTGGTGGAATCATGTCCAGTGTAAGTGGGTTCTACAATAATATTGGTAGATAGAAGATGAAATGTAAAAAGCTGGTGATAATGGGCCATGTATGATCCATATGGTGATATGCGTTAATGTTTCAAAAATACTAATAAATTAATTAGTAATAAATTACAAATACTAATAAATCTGAAGTAAAATAGAAACTTTTAGTGTTTGGAATATTGGCCTCCTTAAGCTACATTACAATACTAGTTGCAGTTAAGGGTGAAGGTCCTAGAAGCCATTGCTTAAGATCTCATCCTAGCTCTGTGACCTTGGTCACCTCACATAATCTCTCTTGTCTGTTTTCTCACCTAAAAAATGAGTGAAACTACTCACAGGGCTGATATGAAGATTAAAAGAGATCATATACATAAAGAGCTTAGTATAGCATAGTATACAGTAAGTGGTTAGTAAATAGGTATTAGCAATTAGATTAGTAAATTAGATATTAGCAATAGTTTAACCATAATTTCATAATTTTCTTTCTAAAAACCTGTTGTCAAAGCATGGATTCTTTTATTTGAAATACCTTATCTCCATTGTGCATATAAACATATGCATTAATTTGTTAAAGTCAATTAATAAAAAATAAGTATAACCACGTTTTTGAGACATCCCTATAAATAATAAACATGCTTCCAAGTACTCAACAGAATGATAAAAGCCATCAACAGGCGCTTGCCCTGCTGAGTTTCCCTATGAAGCCAACAGCTCAGCCAGCCTCTCAAAGGCCACGGAGGCTTGAAGGTCAGACACCGTATGTGTAGGGATCACCTCCAGATTTAACTCTTAAATGTGGGCCACTTAGATCTGCAGCTGTGTCCATTTCTGTGATATATGAGACATCTTCTACCTTTGAAACATTGACAATATGAGAAAGGTAGTAATCACACCCAGTAATCATATTCAGATCTGCTAAATTAAAGGCAGAAAGGAGGGTTACTTGAACATCGACTCTCAGTGATAGAAATTTGACTGTGAGGCTCCACCCAGGTCCATTCTTCCACCGGCCTTCAAGCTGGATTATACTTAAAATATCTCAAATACTTAAAATAATAATCATAGTAATAATAATAATAGTTGTTTAAAGTCATATTTATTTATCAGTGGTCCTTTATTGATTTAAATCTTTATGGAAGTGGAGCTCCTAAGTGCATTTCTTTCTCCAATCTCTTCTTTTCACTATTTGAGAAAGGAGCACCCCCAGGGGATTTGAAAGATTTACATATGGAGCTTGAGACTGAGACGGCTGATCCTCATGTCAGATGGAAATATATTAGAAGCACTATGGACTCTCGGACAGATTACATGTCTGGTTTTCCTGATGTCTGTCAGGCCTATCATTTTTTCATAAAATGAAATTAGAAGGTTCTGATAAGGTAGACTTCTCATAGGCTCTATTAGTTACCATCTCCATTTTTTGTAGGTGTGTACAAATTGTGGATTTGTTCCTAGATCCTTGTACAGATCAAA
Organism: Diceros bicornis minor; assembly: GCF_020826845.1. Lineage (NCBI taxonomy): Eukaryota > Metazoa > Chordata > Mammalia > Perissodactyla > Rhinocerotidae > Diceros > Diceros bicornis. The sequence continues at coordinate 24,027,771 of NC_080781.1, forward strand.
GTAACCTGACTGATTTGTTATTTCCTAGAATTTACATTAAAAAGCTGCCCGGTTTTCTACTTGTAGTAAAAGCATTTTTCTCTTCGTAGTTGAGCATTTTTCATAAGCCCTTACTCCTTTGTCACTTTAGAAAAATATCTAACTTTAATTGGAATGGATTTCAATGTAAAGTAGTTTAAACAATTACAGTATAAAAAAAGATATCTATAACTAAATCCACAATGGAAGGAAATTGATGAGAATGCACAGAGAACTAAAGAATATAGAACTGCATTGGTCATAGGGAAATGCACACAAATTATGAAACTTTACATTTTTCTTTCTTTTCTTCACTTGAAATTTGCATTGCTTTCCTCCCAGGGGATTTCAAGAGATGCTTCAGAGAATTTTAAAACTTTCAATAATGTTTTAGATACCTGGGGAATAATAAAAAAAAAAAAAACAAGGGTAATAATGTTGGAAGAGGCTGCAGTGGAAAGGAACCAAGAATAGGAGCAAAAGGAAAAGCAAAGGTGACTGGAAAAAAAAGGTAACATCCTCAGGTGCTATAGTGGCTGATTCATCTGTAGCCTGCTTTTATAAAATCTTATGTGGGTTTGGGAGTAAGCCCCATACTACCACCTCCCACCCCCATGTCACCCCTAACACTAGTTATAAACTCCTTTTGGACGAGGGGCTGTCAAGGGCAAATCCCTACTATCCACCATACTGTTATCTGTAGTTACTTTCCAAATTCTATTGAATAAATGTAATATATGATAATCTGTTAATATTTTTATTCTTGAAATATTTCAGCTCTGCCATATATTACCAATATGTCCTTATTTTTAAAAGGAGGATAATAATAGTACTGACATCAAAGACTTGCTTTAAGAATTAAAAGAGTTGGCTCAGATGAAGGACCTTCAGCAGAGGCTAGCTCATAGAAAGTGCTCGATAAGGCAGTTGTTGAGAGAACACTTTCAATGGCATCACTCATTTTTAAACTGTAGTTTAACCAGATATGGGTTCTTACTATCAAATTGAACTTAGGAAATATAAATGACTATAGGCAGGGCCTTTCCTCTGCTTTGTCTAGAATAGTTATGGAAATGAACTAATATTTCGAAATTTCATGTTAATAGATTCAAGTAATTTGCATGGGAAGGAGGCAGTAGATAAATTATCTTTCCATTCAACTCTTGAAATTTTGCAAAGCATTTTAACAGAATTCTCAAAATGGGGAGGCAGATCAGCCTCATGTTTATCAATTCTCTATACACATCCTTGTATCGCTAGCATTTTTTATCTCATTCAACCATCCAGTCCACTTGGGAGGCTACTTAAAAGATGTTAGATTAAAAAGTGGTTTATGTCACCTTCCCATGTCTTTGACATCTCCATTTTTCTGGAACCTACAGGGATAGGTGAGCACTCCATGCCAATACTCCAGGAATAAATATCTTTTTTTCCACACTTGTCCTTTCTAGTGTATGATTCTACTTATCTCTTTGAGACATTTCAGTGGTATAGTTTCTACAAACATGATTTTATCAGGACTTTGCTTTATGCTTTCGACTTGAAAGTGAATTTCTTTGGGGATAGTTACATCTTACTTGTTCAAGGTGTGAAATATATAACTACGATTTTTCCATGCTACACTGATACACAGTGATTCTAAACTGAAGTAATACAGTACTGTTGCCTCCAACCTTTATCTTGACTATTAAAAGGATGAGGATTGAATATTTGGGGTAGGTAAATATACACATTACATGGATTTCTAAAGTTACTGTATTTTTATTGTATTATAGTGCAATTATATATTTTAACAAAAAAGCTCTTAGGAGACTCATAGTGTAGGTAAGTTATCTTTATAACAGTGACCATTACGCAATACTCTAAAATGACTTTGTTTTAATTGCACTTTCTGGTGATCTGGGTAATAAAAGTTACTCTAATTGAATTGGACCAAATGAATATTTGATCAGGAGCAAATTTCATTTTCAGCAAAATTACCAGCGAAACTTAATTGTAAAAATATTTTTATAAACACTTTTTATTTCATATTCTAGTATAAAGTTAACTTTTCAATTTCTGATTAATAGAGTATTTGGAAGCTAGATTCCACATGAAGCTACTGAAAGGCTTTGTGGGTAGACTACAACAGGGGAGGGAGGTTCCCATGTTTCTGAAGATAGTTTGAGATTATATTGTGGGAGGTGAAAGGGGAGGTACTTGACAGTATGTGGAGTCACAGACTCAGCAAGAATGTAACCCTGCTGGCTGCACCTTCTTTTCCCCACAGGGAATTCCAGCAAAGCAAGAAGGGGTGAAGTGGCTGAGAAGGGCCAGTGCCAGTGGTATGTGACTTCAGGATCTACTCAAAGAAGTTGGCAGGTCCATTTGTAGATCTTGATCTACACATCAGAGACTCAATAGTTAATTTTACCCACTAAGATAAAGGTTTTATTTATCTGATTTTAACAGACACAATAAAAGCTATTTAAATTAATCTTTACCATATGGTTCTCTTATCCTTTATATTATTTCATACATTTTTAAATCTATAAAAATGGTGGTGGTAAATAGAGTACATGATGTAAAATGTCAACTCTCATCTCTTTTAAAGAGGTTAGAGTAGAAGATGGTTTTGTTTAACTGAGTTGTGCCACATAAATATCAGTAGCTGAGTGTGGCATATAATATTCATGGAATAATTCTGATTGTATAACCTTGCTTCTCTTCATATGATTTATGCATAATTTACAATAAGGACTTTCATATTGAGCGAAATAAGGTTTAACATTCTTTAAGTGTTCTTATGCAGTGGTTACCTGATTCTACAAGTTGACTTGCATTGTTTATTAACTTGTCTCCATTGTCCATATCTCTTTTCACATTTTAGTCGATGATATAGTCTAGTCCTGCACTTACATACCAACGTATTTTTCTGGGAAGATTCATTCTATGAAATATTCTGAGGGAAAAAAAGAAAAAGGTTCTTTGATCAATTAACTTTGGAAAATGCTGAATTCTGTGTCTTCTACTTGGATACACATAATGAACATAAGCATAACTAAAGGCTCTGAGAAGTCCTGCAGTTAAAAAAAAAAAAACACTAAAGAGTTTTTAACCCAGTGTTCCCTGGATGTATTTGACCACGGACACTCTTTTTCCATAATGCCTTGTTACATCCCATTGAATTTTAAGAAATGCCAATCTAGATATCCAACATGATCGTATAAACTTGAATTTGCCTATGTTATTTTTACTGAAATGAATCTACGTAAATAAAGTAAGGTTTGCAAGAAATATATTGCATTTCTATATTTTCTTAAATAGAGTTCATTCCATATTACCATCTCATTTGGGAGGACCTCTTGGTCCCCCATTATAGTTACCAGACAGCCATCCTCCCTGGAGTTCTGGCTTCTTTCCAAGGAACAGGCCCACATCTCTGGTTTTCCAGACTTGGTGCCTCACCTCAAGGTCAATCTATTTCTCCTCTGAGGGGATGGTGAGGAGGAGTCAGGACAGGATGAGCTCCAAGGGTCTCAAGCCTATTGGAATTCTTGCTTTCTAAGCTACTCTGCCTCTTCCTTCAAACCTTCTTTTCTTTTACCATAGACTTTGATGGTTCATTTAACCGAAAGCCTAATTTAGTCCCCTATTGTTTGTGTTCAGAGAGGGCTTAATCTTCCAAAGCTCCAAGTTGGTGAGAGGACAGATTTCCATTCCTTCTCTCCAATTTAGTATAGAGGGAAAGAAAAACAAAAGTTAAATCTCCATATTAAAGGAGTCTGAAAATATTTAGACCATTATATAAGTGAAAAGGCATTGCCTTCACTTATCTTTTGCTTTTACATTATTTTTTCCTGGGCCCTGCCTACCCCTCTTATGTCGTAACACTCCTTCTTGCCCACTAAGCTCCAGCCAGACAGGCCTTCAATTCACTGTCTGCCTTTGGGCCTTTACTCTAGGTGTCCCCTCTTTCAGCATCTTGCCTGCTCTTCACACTGACTGTTCCATGAAATACAAGGTCTTAGATTAAATGTCACCTCCTTGGGGAAATCTTCCCTAAATACCAGACCAAAGTATCTACCTAGTCCATCACTACACCATCACCCTTAATTCTCTGTATAGCACCTAACACTCGATATTTTGTTTATCTTTTTGTCTCTTCCAACAAGAATCAAAGTTCACGAGAGCTGGGACATTATCTTGTTCTCCATTGCTTCCCCACTACTTAATACAGTGCTTAATACAGTACTTAATACAGTACAGACTCCACAGGTAAGTGCTAAATGAATATTTGTCTTTTCATGTCTATTATTTTCCTGGTTATGTCTTGCTCTTTTTTACTGGAAACTTCAGCCACCCTTTGCAGCCATTCCCTGCATTGTTTCAACTTCCTCCCTCCACTTCTACTCTCATGCCATTCCATATAATAGTCCACCTTCCTTTTTTATCTCTAATTCTGTAGTTCCTCTGAAGGTCTGAGCTAATCTTGCATGTCTCTTTATATTACACTAGCTTGAAGACTGCATTCTTTCCTAGACTTAAAATTTACTTCTATGGCAAAAACCTTTCTATATAGTCTTTGAACACCTATATCTTAATCCTATCATTCACTTCTCTGCTTTGCTGTTGCAGTGCTCGCAAAAACTGCCAGCTAAATCCTTGCTTTCTTACTGTTCAACGTGTATTAATATTATGTCATTAAGCAGACTAGGACCATCTTTAGGGCAGGAGCCATGCCATATCCTTCTTTTACTTATTTATTTCTTTATTTTTTAATAGCACCCAAGACATTTCCTGAATTTACCATATTTCAGCTGGTCAATAAATACATGCATGCCCATAGACAATGTATACTGAAAAACACAGCATCAGTATTAATTAATGATCTTAGATGAGCCACTTGTATTATTTACTCATATTACTAAAATTAGGAAGGAAGAGGAAGGTTGCAGATCCCTACACCATACACTCTTATTGCTTGAATGTGCTTTCTTTTGACAAGGCTGCTGCCTGTTATGATTTTCCCTACAGTTAAGACATTTGAATATATATATCTTTAAATTATAAAAATACTATAAGAATACTAAACCAAGTTGAGAAAATAAAGACATAAAAACATATAATCCCTGGGTAAATTTCTTAAATATTTTTCTTTCTTTAGTGTTTTGAAATTAGTGTGTATTACTTTGATGATCTAGGGAAAAAACAATCTTCCTAACATATTTTGCATATAGTATTTTGTTCTGGCCTTTCTTCAGATACAAAAATCATTTAAAATTATTATTACCCAAGAAATTCATGTTTGTGGTCATAAATTCAAACAATACCAAATTGCACCAAATAAAAAAATGAAATGATCTTCCCTTGTTATATTAAATGTGTAATACATTTGTTCCTCTAAACTACAAAGATTTTATTCATGGATTGTTTAAAAATAAAAAGAAGACAAATGGAATCCAACAACAGCAATATATATTTCTCACTAAAATTGTATGTGAGATCATCATGATATGTGATCATTTATGCTTTTTATTAATCAGTCAGAAAAGCAATCCTGTCAGCAAAAGTGGATTATAGCTTTATCACAAAGTTTATAAAAGGAACTATAGAACCTATAATTTTTTTTGTGTTTTCAGTGAACATTAATTGGGGGGTAAAATGCTATTGTGTAGTGAAGTAAATTGATTCTAATCACAGTTGTTTTCTGTGAACTAAATCACCAACAAAAGTCAATCACTATCCAAAGACTTTTAAAGGATAAAATTCCATTTGTGGTTGAAGATCAATTTGAAAACACTACTGGATATTAATTTATTTTTTCACATTTAATTTTCAACTCTGACTCTGTTTCTTAAAGAATAAGTCACATTTTGAAAAGCCTATATCTTTAATATACAAATATTTAATATCTCCCTAAGCCAATATCTAGTGTGTAGTGGGCTTATAACTTAGCACTGAGAGTTAAATACTTACGTGTTAAAAAAAAATGGGATGGAAAATGATTAGATATTTTACTCCATGAAAAAATTGGCAGATTAGACAAATTAGCAGCTTTCGTTCCCTTCCTACTCCAGAAACAAACACACCCCTAACATCATTAGTTACCTAGGGGGATATATATATAAAACACCTTTGCTTTTTGGGTTGTGGCCCTTATGCTAAACTTATCCCCTGGGTTTCCTTATATGGGTCATGCCATAAAAATATCCACGTCAGGGCTAGTCAGGTCAGAATCTCTGAGAGAGCCGTTACACTGTCTATGCATCCTTCGTCCTTGTCAAATTATGATGTTTTCATTCGTTCTCCTTGTACAGATCAAAGACAGAATTGTTAAGTATGGATAAATTACAGATTGTGTTGTCCCAGCTACCGAACTCCAGGAATTCATCGCAAGGGTATTCCATAATGGCCTGGCACTAGATTGGAAGCTGTTTTCAGTAAATTGAGTGATGTTACTCAGTGTGTTTCCTGTAGCAAGACAGACAGCATCAGGCTGGAGACTTTGAGAAGGGTAAAACTTCCAACAGTAGTGATATTTAAAGTGTGGCTTTATCACCTGCATACACTGCACTGTGTTGGTAGAAATGAGAATGGAAGAAAATGAGAAGATTGGATTATTGGTTAAGGAATGGATTTTTCCTCTTTCCTTCATACCTTTTATCTCAAAAGTTGAAAAGTCTAGCTCTGGGGGATTGTGCACTTGTGTCTAAATGACACAGCAGAACAGCAATTGCAAAGTCCTGTGTTCAAACAAGTCCGGGATATATATCTATTTCTTTGTCATGGAGCATTTACCACTTGGCTGGGATGATTTTACATATCCTTTAAGGTAACAAGCAGTACCAAAAAAAAAAAAAAGAAAAGAAAAAAAAAAAAACCTTTGAGGCTGCATTTAGAAATTCTTTAGTTTCAACTAGCACTGGGGACATTTGGTACTTATTTCATTTCTTGCTGTGATGCTCTGTTACCACAAAGACACAGGCTTAAGCTGTTTCCCTTCAACTGTGTAAGGGAAAAAATCATTTGAACATTTCGTATATTTTAGGAAGAGTTCAGATAACAGGGTCAAACTTTTCAAGTTTGGACATGTCTCTTGCTCCTCATCCTTGCTTTTCTCTATCCTCAATTTTGTTTTCCTTTAGTATTTTTCAGTGAATTGTGAATATTTACAGTAGAATTAGAGATAAAATACTTCTCTTACTTGTTTTCTTCCATTTCCACACCTGAGACAAATGGGAAAAATCACACTTTAAACCACACATGACATTGCATGTTTAATTTCAGCTCTTTCCTACTATCCATTTTATTTATCAAGAGGCGAAGACACTCCCAAAACTTACAATGTCTCCTTATTTCCTACAGCATTACTTTTGTTGAAAGCCTACTGTCTAAGGAAGTTTTTAGCCAAAACTTCCTTAGACAAACTATGACTGAGTCATGCTGCCCCTCAGACATCAATCCTCACTCCTCCCTTTCCCGCTACCCACAACTGCCCAACACATACACACAAGCTCATTTCATCTTCTGTGCCTGCTGGTTATGCCCGTTTTTCCCTACAGCCCATTTTATTCCCACTATTAGACCTATTGCCATCTTACTGAACCCTTTCTTGGAACTCACATAAAACTTCAAATCTTTTGTCACTAACTCTGAAGCTTTTATCTATTTGCCCCTCAGTAATCTCTCCCTTATCCAAACTCTGAATTTATAATTTGTAACATAGCACAGAGCACCAAACTATATACTTGCTTTTATTATTTGTTTAGCTGTTCTGTATATGTTGACTTTTCTCCTAATTCCTTACACTTCTTTTATAGTTCCCAGTGAATCTAAGCCAACAGTTTGTATTTAGTTAGTTTTAAAATATGAACTAACAGTATTTAAAGATTGATTCTTGCATACTTTCCAACTTTTCTTTAGAATAATTATGCCACCATGAATGAAGTAACATTCCTCGTCTTGGCTGGGGAGCATTGCATAGTACTTTAGCCGGAACATAATAAATGCCCGCTGTAGGATGGGATCACTGGGAAGTCCTACTTGCAGGTGAGCAAGAAGCAGAGTCTCTACAAGGTAACTTATTACTTGGAGATCTCTGAGGATATTAATGATGAAAAGGAGTGGCCAGAGGAAAGACTTTTCCCTTCTCAATTGCAGCACTGTAACTAAGTGACTTCTGGTAGATCAAATAGACTATTTTGGGGATTCCTGCTCACCCATCTCCTCTGTGTTTTCAGAGCTGCTGTAGAGCTGTTAGAACAGTGAACTGATGCTTTTTGACTTGCCAAACAGTAGGAGCTTTCTATTTAAATAGTTATCCCTTAGAAGAGCTATATTAGGGAGCTCAAAGGAAAGGATTTAAGGGCCCACACAGAGTAGAGAGGCAGCAGATCAGCCACCTACTGGGCCCTTGTTCCTTCGAATGATTCAAACTACATATTTGTAAGGCAGACGGCCTCTTGCTCACTGAACTGTAGGCTCCTCACCTGCCCTTTTGTGTTTAGCAAACACATGGGAAGGGCAACTCTTCACTGCTTTCCAACTTGTCTCTTGTTGCTCTAGGTAAGCAATACCACACAGCCAAGTGGGCAGAGATCCAGGTGTACTGCTGGCACCTAGGGGATGTGATCAGAGGAAGAGATCCTTTAGGTTCAAGGAGACCAAATATCCAGACTTAGCATGTTGGTCATTTTCCAAGTGACAAGTATGTAAAATGCTGGTAGACTAAGAAACCAAAGGAAGTAATCAGAATGTGTTTTTCACCAAGCATCTATATAGATGCTTTCTTTTTTTTTTTTTTTTTTTTGTGAGGAGATCAGCCCTGAGCTAACATCCGCCAATTCTCCTCTTTTTTTGCTGAGGAAGACGGCCCTGGGCTAACATCTGTGCCTATCTTCCTCCACTTTATATGGGACGCCGCCACAGCATGGCTTACCAAGCAGTGCGTCGGTGCGCGCCCGGGATCCAAACCAGCGAACCCCGGGCCGCCGCAGCGGAGCACGCGCACTTAACCGCTTGCGCCACCGGGCCGGCCCCTAGATGCTTTCTTATACCTTTATTAAGAGGATTCATTCAAATTCCAGATAGTCATACTACCAAGTTTATCATTTTAAAAGGGAATCAACTATATTGGATAGAGAAATTGGGATTATTTCCCTAGCTCTTAAGCACATAAGAACTTTATTACATCCAGAGAATGATTTATGCTCTACTGTTGCTGTTATAATGTATTGTTCTTGTGCCCATACTGTGAGAAACAAATGTATACCAAAGAAAATACAGAAAATATGAGTTAGGAGACTCACCATCCTGCCAGATAAAGTCTTTTTCTAAATCTCATTGAAACCTGGCCTTCAGAAGTAGGCCAGAAAATAGGCCTAGCTATCCACACAGACATCTCTTTTTGCATTATCGTTCAACATCTCCTAGGAGGCAGCTAGTTCTGTTGTGGGCCGACATAGATTCTTCCACTCCATTTTCTTTCTTTTTTATTATATGTACACTATTTGAGCTATTTTAAACATAAAGAAAAGAGAAAAATAAGAAAAAAAATCTCAACACCCAGAATTAACAGATACGTGTTGTCAAAACTTCTCCCACTTTCTTTTTTTTAAACGAATGAAAGCTAAAGATACAGCTAAAGCCTCTTTCCAGCCACTCTCTTTGCCACTCTGTTTCTTATATACTTAGTACATACAAGTTTTATAATCCTTTCAGAAGCTAATTTCTTCCTCATCTCCAGGACCATCTCCTAACTTTCTTAGGCAGTCTGCAAGGGGGCAGCTCGGGACAGTAATGGGTGTCAAACTTAACTGTCCCACTTATCCAGTGTCACTGGTGTGCAATACTTTCCCCCTTGGGAAGGATACCTGGGGTTGCCTATTCTAAAGGTCAGTGATCTCTAGCATAACAGCTTTGAAGTCTGGAAGACCCATTTATGTACTACCTGAAACCATACACAACTGTTCTTCAGACCTTAGCCTTTTGATCTAAGATGCTCTAATCTTTTGATGACCATTCATGTTTCACTATACCTTTTTTTTTTTATTTTAACACTCTGCCATTAATACTTTATTGACTTTTCTCATCTCTTTGCTTACAGATCTACAGAATAACTTAATAAAATGAAGTAAGGTAGATTAATAACAGGCTTAAGATCACACTTACTATCCCTATTTTGTAATGGATGCTATACTCTCCCACTCCCTGAGATACATCATGTTCTCTTAGCTGTGTGTCTTCCCAAATCAAAATATAGAACAAAGGTGAAGAAGGGGAAGTTGGCAGTTATGTGGTTTGGGCATTGAATTGTTTCCACATCAAAAGATTTATGAACTGTGCATTTTAAACAGTTCCTCAGTTCCTGACTCTCTTTAACCGAATTGAAAAAGCCAGTAGGGGGAGGGAGGCAAATGTTAAAGAAAATGGCCTTGACTGTTCAATCTAGTGTTAAAGATAAAAAAAATTTAACTCAGGTAGATTTAAGACCTATAATCTTAAGAGTTGGAATTCTCAATTTTAAAGGACAAAAGGGGAGGGCAGGGAGTAAATCCACGCTGGCAAGTTTACCTAGATCTCCTCTTTTGCTGCTCACTAATGCAGCTCTTCTGAAGGAGAGGAGTTTAAATAGAACACTCTCACTGTTTTGGGGGAAGCAAAAACATTAAGACACTGCTTTAACAGCTTTACAGAATCTGCCATTTCATCCTGAACGCAGTGCTAAGAAGTGAGCCGTAATCTCTAGGGTGGGAGCATGGCCCACAGTCAACACCTATGCTCAGTCTGTGCTTTTTGCACTTTCAGTCTCCATTTTGCTTAATCAATATTTACCAGGTGACAATCACAGCTTCAGTGGTTTCTGTTTCCTACCAATGTTTCTGTGGCTGGTACTTTAGACTTTCAATCATTTCCCTGCTTATAATAATTTATATGCTAAGTCCTTTTTATAAGTGAATAGCCACATCAATTGTACCTAATTCCTAGGATCAGTTGCACATTGGAAAACCAGGATTTGTTATTGAATTTTGGCATTAAAAATAAATCCTCTGGGGCCAGCCCCATGGCATAGTGGTTAAGTTCGGCACACTCTGCTTTGGCAGCCCGGGTTCGCAGGTTCGGATCCTGGGTGAGGACCTACACCACTTGTCAGCCGTGCTGTGGTGGCGACCCACGTACAAAATTGGCACAGGTGTTAGCTCAGGGCGAATCTCCCTCAAGCAAAAAAAGAGGAAGACTGGCAACAGATGTTAGCTCAGGGCGAATCTTCCTCAGCAAAAAAATAATAATAATAATAATCCTCCAGCACTCCCTTACTTTACTGGATTGCATCATTTTCTTTGTCGCTCATTTTAAGTGAAATTCTTTCCGACAATTGTCATTTATAGGTTATCTACTGCTATGTAACAAACCACCACAAAATGTAGTGGATAAAACAATAAGCTCACTAGTCTGGGCAGTTCTTCTGGTTTGGGCTACGCTAAACTGATTTCTCTGGGGCTCGACCATGTGTCTGTCGTCAGCTACAGGTTGGCTGGGGGCTGGCTGATTGGGAATGGTTTCACTCACATGTCTGGAAGTTTGATGGCTGTTGGCTGGGTCATGTGTCTCTCATAATCCAGCAGGCCAGCCTGGGCTTGTTTTCCTGCTGGTCACAAGGTTCTGAGAAAGAGCAGAAATGAGCATGCAAGGTCTCTTGAGGCCTAGGGTCAGAACTAGCATACTGTGACCTGCTGCAGTCTATTGGCCAAAATAAGTCACAAGGCCAGTCCAGACTCAAGCAGAGTGGAAACTGACTCTGCCTCTTTAGTGAGAGGAATTGCAAAGGGTGGGGAGACAGGGAAGGGTGAAGAATTATGGTCTTGTTGCCATTTACCACATGTACGTAGCTTCTCCCATGATGTAGCTGTCTCAAGTAATTTTCTTTTTGGGAGCAGCTGCTTTGATATACAGGGAATATTGATCCATCACACTTATAAAGAAAATTACACCACAGAAAGTATTATTTAGGCATCATAGGTGTTCACGAGAGTAAGAAACGCTGAAGCCTTAAGCAGATAAGCCCTTTAAGTTCTGAAGTGAAGTGTTTTTACTCTTCCAAGAATCAACTGTAGTATTGTTTTCATCAGATTAAAGCAATTCCAAGTCACATGCCTGAAACTGCACAAAAAATGTGATGCATTTGCTTCTTCTCCATCACATGTGGACAAAATAAATACCTTGATATGGAGTACAGATCATACACAGCCCTCTAAATTCACGTAAACAGATCTCTCTGGTTGATGAGTTTCATTTTTTATAAACTTTAAGTTTTCCTTTAGCCTGTATTATCTGTTCTAAAAAACCTTGAACCTTTAACCTTTCCTTCTCATTCTTATTCTCTAACTTGATAAAGATTTTTGGAGGTCTTTGCTAGCCAATTCTATTTCTGGTGCCATTTCATCATAGAAAGAGGACCAGCAAAATAAATGTGGATATTAAATAAAACTTAGTCTCATTTTGTAAAATCAAATGCTTTACATGAAGTTACTAAATAACAAGCACATTATATTTGAGAGAAGATGATATTGCCAATAAGACATAATTCTTTCATAATACATATTCAGTGAGTGTATACCAAGAGTACATGGTTGATTATACTCCGCATAGCATGCTGGATAGGAGAGTAGCAGATTTAATATTATAGATAAGGGAAATGTATACAAGAAAATATGCCCTTGTTTTTTGACTTTGGTTTAGCATAAAAACATCAAGTTTGTGGCTTGAAGAGACTTTAGGGATTTCCTAATCTAGTCCTACCTGAAGCCTCCAATGATGGGAAACTCATTGTATTTAAAGAAGCAAATCCATTTCTAAGTGGCTTATTGAGTTGTCGTCACTGGAGGTGTTTGAGCAAAAGCTGACTATCAGAGACTGTATTATGTGTCATCTTCCTTATCTTCATTAAAGATATGGTATACTAAAGAGATGGATATGTAAATAATCACAACAAAATATGATATGTGCTCAAATATAATACACATATACCTTGGAGTCACAAAGTGAATGTATTGTCCAGTTTAATGGTCAGAACTTGGTGATTGTCTACATAGGTGGGATAGTGGAGGTGGAGGAGCTAAAGATGGTAGATTCTATCAAGTGAAACTGGGAATATCTAATAACCAGGGTTCTTGGGAGCATGCCAGAACACTCTGTGCACCCATGGTTTTCCAAGACTAAATCCACATCCATTTTCTGAGATCAAATTCCATCCCTGGCCCATTATGGAAACACCACCTGGACCTCAAATGTGTGACTACCAAGAAGCCCTTTAATAATAAGGCATGGATAGCGAAAGGAGGCTTTAAATTGGCCAAAGTGCTTCCTCTGCTGTCACCATATCTAACTTGTGGCAGGTTTGAACAGCATGGTGAAGTATTATTTTAACATTACACATAAAGTTTATTCTCTTAATCAGCAAATTGCCTCTTAAATTTTTTCAGTTATTTGATGTCTTAAAAATAGACAAAACTCAGTTTGTTAATTTTAGGGAAATTACTGTCACAGCAGGGAGCCATACCAAGGAAGTTTAAAAAACGAAGACAACAATACTAGAAACTGGAGGAAAAAAGTCATAAAAAATTTATTTCCAGGCGCACTTTTCTATCTTCCGTTTCATTGCTGATTTGCAGTCAGTGATAGCTCTGCTTTTTTGTTTCATTTGTCCTCTTCCTCTCACAAATCTTGGTTTTATTTTTGTTTCAACTCCCCCTAGCTTTTTTCCCAGATAGTATCTATTACCTTTTCCCAAACCCTAATTCACCCTACTCTCTTTATCATTCTCTTTCTGGTGTAGCTTTCACAACAGTCCAGTCGCGACACTTCTGATTAGTTTCATGCTAGGGCTTATTCGATCATCTTCAACAAGAAGATAACTGTTTATCCCCAGAGATGGGGTAAACAAAAGGGCAAAGCAGGCTGTGCACATGTGCAAGCCTTTCCTTTATCTTGCTCCCTTAGGTTCCCAGACATACCTGTGTGCACTCCCTCTGCCTTCAACCCCTGCAGGCCTCTCCAGTTACCCTTACTCAGAGCGGCCCCATGTTGGTTCGAAAACTGGCCCCTGTACAGGGAGGGCAAGGAGAGACTGAAGAGGCAGACCATTCTAGATTGATAGGTGGCAGGTTTAATAAGCAAGGAAACTTATCTACAGGCTTGTCTTGGATGGCAAGATAAGCAGATCACACCCACCCACCAGAATCTTAAAAGTTTATATAGTGGTCTTAACTGCATTCAGTCACATATTCACTTCAGGTGGTCTCAACAATACCTTACTCTCTCAAGGCTATGTCCTTGCAATAGCTCCGGCTATGGCAACAGCAGGCAGAACGTACATTCCAAGTGGTGAGGAGCCTGACTGCCCAGGTCCAGCTTACTGTTCAACCACCAGTCACAGCCTCTCCATGACCTCCTCCAGCACCCTGCTCCTAATTTACCCCTCTCTTCTCATTCTTCCTCCTTTCCCAATTCAGGTTCCCCATTCTTCTACTGCAATTGATTTGTTCTAGGAATTTTAAGGGAGATAAAAATAATTCCTGATTGAAATAATTCATACTAGGCCAGAAGTGAATGATTTCAGATCTATGGGATGTGCTTTATAAAATGATATATTAAATGTACAGAAATTCCTAATGTAATATACATGTAAATATTATGTGGGGTCATAGGTGTTTCTATGAATTAATTAATTCACAAATGTTTTGACAACTTTCTGCTAATGGCAAGGAAGCCAAATATGTTCGCTCTTCTCATAGAGCTTACAGTTGAGTGGGCAAGATAGGTAGTGTCTTAGCCTGGATTGCCCCAGGCTGAGACAAGGTTTAGATACACGTTTATTTTGGGAGCAGAAACCCAACGATCAAGAGTAGTGGATGGGTAAGAGTGAGAGAAATGGAAGGGTGTGTCATTGAGCTGGACTCAATCTCATTGGGAGCTTCCTGAGAAGCCATATAGAATGTACTTCAGGCTTGCTGCCTTGGACATCCACTGCCTCTGTCCCCCATGGGTCACAGGGTCCTCCATGTGTTGTTCACTCTCTCATGATTCCATTTTTTTGAACGGGTCAGCTGGTTCCTGAAACTGTCCCACTAAGTGGTGATAGAGAAAGCGATAGATAAATAGTGCATCTGAGGAGAGGCACTTGTAGGCCACACCTGCACACAGCTGGTTGCTGTCTCAACAGCTAGAGTAAAAAGGTGAGCTGAAAAGATACGAAAAGGGCTCAAGCAGTGTCTGGTACACAGAGTAATAAAACAAAAAAAACAAATAAATATACAATTCCAAATCGTGACAGGAGTGAATTGTGCCACGAGAGTGTATGCACAACACACTCCAAAATAGTGGCACAGACCATGGGTTGAAAGAACTCCTTACAACTGCTGTGGTTCCTTGGCATGATCAGATGTTCACAGTGCTACTAAAGCAAAAGATGGTGAAGATTAAAGCCAATTTTTAATTTTACTATTTAACTATCCTGATCCTAGACAGACACTGAATCACTAAAATCTTAAGGATTTTTGCCAAAGTATTTTTTTCCCCAAAATTTGGAGTGTTTGGACACTTTTATTATTTTATTTTGTGAGGAAGATTAGCCCTGAGCTAACATCAGTTGCCAATTCTCCTCTTTTTGCTGAGGAAGACTGGCCCTGGGCTAACATGCTTGCCCATCTTCCTCTAACATATATGGGATGCTGCCACAGCCTGGCTTGATAAGCAGTGCATAGGTCTGTGCCTGGGATCCGAACCCGTGAACCCTGGGCCGCCGAAGCAAAGCACACAAACTTAACCACTATGCCACTGGGCCAGCCCCTTATTATTTTTATTTTTAATTCCTTGCTGAGGAAGATTCACCCTGAGCTAACATCTGTTGCCAATCTTCCTCTTTTTCTTTTTTACTTGAGGAAGATTAGCACTGAGCTAACATCTGTGCCAATCTTCCTCTATTTTGTATGTGGGTTGCTGCCACAGCATGGCTGACGATTGGTGTAGGTCCACACCTGGGATCTGAACCCACGAACCTGGGTTGCTGAAAGGGGAGCGTGGTGAACTTAACCACTACGCCACAGGGCCGGTCCTCACGACACTATTTTAGATAAGAGACTTCTGACTGTCTTAGGTCTAATACCTCCCCAAACTACTACACTGAAGGCCTTATTGGGAGGCCTAAGTACTCATGGGTTTATTTAAAGTAAGTGGCAAGAGAGGTAGCATAGGTTAGAGGTCAAGAGCATTGCTGGAAAGACTCTGATAGCGTTGGTGCCGCTTATGAATTTTACCACTCTGTGCCTTGGTTTATTATTTGTGAAATGGGAATAACATTATTACCTGTCTGCAAAGAGTTGGGGTGACAATTAAATAAGGAAACACAAAGTTTTTAGAACAATGCCAGGCGTATGGTAAGCACTCAATTAATTATTAGCAAGGGTATTAGTTTTCTAGGGCTGCCATAACAAAATACCATTGACTGGGTGGCTTAAACAAGAGAAATTTATTTTCTCACAGTTCTGGAGGCTGGAAGTCTGAGATCAAGGTGCCGGCAGGGCTGATTTTTCCTGAGGCCTCTCTCCTTGACTTGCAGATGGCCCCTTCTCACTGTGTGCTCATGTGGCCCTTCTCTGTGTGCATCCCTGATGTCTCTTCCTCTTCTTATAAAGACATGAGTCATATTGGATTAGAGCCCTACTCTTATGACCTCATTTAACCTTAAATACCTATTTAAAGTTCCTATCTCCAAATACAGTCACATTGGGGGTTAGGGCTTCAACACGATTTTTGGGGAGATGCAACTCAGTCTATAATAGCAAGCATTACAATTTTTAAAAGAAAATGTCATTCCTTACAACAGGGTTTTTAAACTTTTTTGTCTCAGGACTCCTTTAACATTCGTTAAAATTATTGAGAATGCTAAAGAGGTTCTGTTTATGTGGGTTATATTTATCAATATTTACCATATGAAACATTAAAACTGATAAACTTTAAAAATGTTTATTTATTCATTTGAAAATACCAAAAGTACCTCCAATTACAAATTAACGTAATTTTAGGAAAATAACCGCACTTTCCAAAACAAAATAAATTTAGTGAAGAGTGGCATTGTTTTCCAGTTTTGTAAATCTCTTTAATGTCTGGCTTTATAGAAGCAGCTGGATTCTCCTATCTGCATCTATAAACAATTTGGTGTGATATCATATGACATGTAACCAATGGAAAACTTCACTGTACGGTATTGAGAGAATGAGAGTAAAAAAGGCAAATAACATGGTAGTATTATTATGAAAATGGTATTGACTTTGCAGATCCTCTGAAATCTCTTGAGGACCACCAGGGGTCCCCAGATCACACTTTGAGAACCACTGCATTAGAGCCTAAGAACATCTTCCAAATTAATGAGTTTCATCACTTTGGCATCTTGCTTTTGAAGTTTCCCTACTCCTTTACTCCTCAATACCACATCTTGGTGTCTTTGTACTAACCACTGCAATAGTACATATTGACTTTTTTCCATTTTCAGAGGAACACCAAACCACGGCAAATAGATGGGTTTCACTTGCAAGCTAAATTTGACGGCAATTTTAATTTTATGCTTCTTTATTTTCCACAATGAGGATGAAACAGAACTATTTCTGGGAAATCTATTGGGCAATTCTTCAGTGGCCTGGTTCAAATAACGTTTTCCTGAAAAGTTGTGCTATAGCAGATCTGTTTTGCTGCTAAAGAAACTCAGCCTATGAATATTATTCCATCTTTTAAGTGAATTATATCCTAATGTTCAAAAGTTTGGTTGCCATCTGCAGCTTAGAACTGCTGTATTAAGAAGTTATCCTCTACTATCTTGTGAAACAGACCATTCATTTACTCTTTTGTAGATGGTAATTTAATTTTTAATGACCATATTGAGCCAAGTTTTTAATAGCTAATAAAATGTTCCCAACATTTCATTATTTTTACTAAAAATACTAAATATTTAAAGATCAACTTTATTATAGAGTTTTGGTTATAGTTTTATATGTGTATATATATTCCTCAAGGACAGGAATAAGTCATATTTATTGTGTTTTAATTTCCCTAACTCCTGCCCAGTTGAATTTCAACATAGTTGGTGTTCAATAAATGATTTCAAAATTGAATTTAACAGACTACATATAAATATTATTTTCTATGGTAAAGATTCTGCTGTATTCCCAATCTTTCTCATTATGGAGTCCTTCCTTCGGTTCTTCGCTCACCTTTATCCTTTCCAATTTTTTCCCGTCATTTTTGAATTCATCCTTTCTCAAGTCACTTTACGTTTAAGTATTATTTTTGTTTCCAATTTTAAAATTCTTTTTATTGTATTATGGCCTTTCTACCTACTTTTTCTATAGATGGTTTCAAATGATTGTTGGGAGACCATTCTCCACACGCCTTGACCTTTCTGCACTTCTTGTGAGAAGATGCACTGACTGCCTTTTTTCTGAACTATCTTCTCCAGACTATCTCGGAAGATAGAAATAGTGTCTCCCTTTGGAGCAAAAGGCAGGCATGCTTATTGCCCACTATCAAAGAGTTAACTTCCCTAAGATCAAAGTTCTTCTGCTATCATGCACCCCACTGCATGTGCAGATATCATCTGGCCCTCTTCATGTCAATCTGTGGTAATTAGGGCTCAGGGAACTAGCACAAAATGTGCTACTGCTTTTGCTTTGATTACTAAACCATTCTTTATCTCCAACCCAGGAGCCTTGTGTCTTCTATCAGCATCCATGAAACTGAGGCAGGCTAACTTGTTAGCTTGCAAGTAGGTAAAATCTTAGTCCCTTCACAGGTCTTGACAATGATTTTGCATGCATGTCCGCTAAACATATACGTGGATTGAAATTTGCAGATAAATCCTCAGGATTACTTTTATCCCATAGCCATTTTATCGTGTGTGTGTGTGTGTGTGTGTGTGTGTGTGTGTGTGTGTGTATGTGTATGTGTGTGTGGCTTGGCAGGCATGGCCATCCACTGATACTTTATCTTGAATTATAATTATAATTGTTCTTGTTTTTCATATCACACAGGCAAGTCTCCTTCTCAGATACAGTATTTTCTTGTTGTCTAAGGACCTTTTACTCTCCTTTCTTCGTCAGATCTCATTACAAGGTTTATAAGATCCATAAAAAAAGAAATTATATCATTTTTAGTATATTTATCTAATCTAATCAGTCTGTCCATATTCTTCCCATATCTTCAAAAGCATCAGCATGGCCGTTCTTACCCCAAAAATGACGCTCACCAACTGATGTTTGAATGTGCCATTCTTTTCCTACCTGAAATATCATCTCTTTCTTCCATTCATATATCACCCTCACTTCTTTCAAAACTTATTTTCTCTGCAAAGACTTTTGGAGTAATCCCAAATATTTTAAGTATCAAGCATTTATACATTTTATTAATTCAGTTACTAACATTTATTGACAGCCTACTATAAATTCCAGGCATGGTGAGCAAATCAGTACAGACCCTGAATACCACAATGGAAGTGAGTATTTTCTAAATTAACATATACTCAAGTTAATATATGTGTTGGATTTGAAGATATATCGCTTTTTAATTTTTTTCATTTGCCTCCTGGATTGCATTGTAAATTCTTCCAAAGTAGGTAGCTTCCAAGTAGGTAGCTGTGTCTTTTTTTATCAATTAATAATAGTTTAAAGATATAAGGGCTTTACTTTTTCTTGAAGCAAAAAGAAGATAGCAGGCAGTCCAGTAGTGTAATGATTCCATCAGGGACTCAAGAACCATCTGGTTTTCTGCTCCAGCATGGTTAGTGTGTGGTTTTCATCCTCATGATTTCAAGTGGCCTGATCCACCTCTGGGCATCATGACTATGTTCAAGGCAGGAAGAAGGGATGAGGGAGAGAACAAAGGGCAATTGTCAGTGGTCAAAATACTTTCCACTTGAGCCTTATCAACTTCAAAAGCTTTCCCCCAAAGCTATATAACAACATCTGTATACACCTCATTGATCAGAACTGGGTCAGTCACCACTCTTAGCTTCAAGGAAGTATGAGAAGATGAATACATATAACTGAACATATGAACACACTACACAAAATCAGAGAAGGGACAGGAGATATTGGTTAGAAACTAGCCACGTTTGCCACACTGAGATATTCAACAATGGGATAGAGATTCTTGAAGGCACAGGATAAATATAAAACATCTTCTTGGACCCTCCTTTTATTAGAAGATTTGAAGAAAAAATTCTACCTAAAACAAGCAGTTAAGGTTGAAAATAGGTGACATCAAAAAAAAGTCTCATCTTTTACCACGCTCCCCCCTTCTTTTTCCTGTGCCACAACCACACTAGTCTCTTTCTTTTCCTACTCCAATCATAACCCTTTTCACTCTCTTATTCCTCTGCCAGGAATGCTCTTCCCTTAAATCTTAACATAGACAAATAGATCTCAACTTTAAAAAGGGTCATCAGAGAGATCTTTCCTATCCAACCAGATATAAAATAGCCTCCCAGTCACTCTCTGTACCATTAACCAGTAATATTTTCAGTTTAGTTTTTAGCATCACCAGTTTATCGTATGCTCTCTACCCCAACCCCAAGAAAATGTAAGCTCCATGCAAGCAAGTGAGGTTAGGTTCTGGTTATCACAGCAAAGGGTGGAGGAAAAGGTAGGCTGAGAAGGTATAAAGTGGGGCACAAGAGGTGCTCGATACACCACGTTAGATCTTTACTGAGATGTTTATATCATGCTTGAAATTTAATATCTGAACCATCCCTTCTTAGAACATCATGGCTAAGAATATCAAGTTAATAGGATATTCGATATTTTTAGAAAACAAAAGCCACAAAGCATATCATGATTGCAAGCCAACATAACATTTGTTGAAAGAAACACGGTACTTGCTTCCTCTTTTTGCTATGCAAATGTTATTTTTGAACTCTTTTCCTGAATGTCAGATGATGAATAGTAGATAATTAGGTTGTGAAAACATCTGATCAATGATTAACTTTGTAAGACACAATCCTTTGCATCTGTCTTCTCACTACCACACCGTTATCTCAGTGTTCATACTCCAGATCATATTTTTAAAAAATGTACATTAAGGCCATGTAAACTCTATGAAACTATTTAGCTTTGAAACTAATAGACAAAGTTCTTCTTGCATACATCTTGGAATATTTTTCAGAATAGAACTGGAAGACACTCTATTTAAGCAGGGCATACAATGACCCACTTCACGGGAAGTAGTAGTTTCCAGGTCAATGATTTGATAATTCTTAAGCAAAATTGCGAAGGGGAAGTGGAAGTTTTGGAGGAAAGAATTTTCCACAACTCTTAACCCTTCATTAAAGACGTTTTGGTGTATATTGTGATATTGTATGCCTAGTCCAGAAATAGGGATCTGAAATGGGCTAAAGAAGGAAATATGGGTTAGTAGAGTTGGAATGAATCTCATGAGTCAGGAAATGGAGTAGGGCAAAAAGAGTGGTCAAGTGAATTGAATGGAGTCCTCCATCAACATAATTCGAAGTTGCCCTGGCTTCCCAAGAGCATTTTTATGTTTCATTGCTCCAGTGAAATACCTACCCTAACTCATGCCAGTCTTCCCACATTATTTATTTCCTTGTTACGTTCCCCTGTAAATCTATTGACTGAAAATTCACTGCTGTGGAAATATATCTACTAGTGAACTTAATCCAAACAATTTGGGCAACAAGACAAATACATGCGTAATGGCGTGTTTGCTTTCTCACTCAATTTCACTTCAGACCTATTAGATAATCAATACATGATGGGAAAATGTCGATCTTATAAAAGAGCTGATAACATTAATATATTTATATTACATGTTTAAGCACAGGACTAATTTAGATGTAGGCATGTCACACAGAATCCTAATATTTCATTGGCCAATTCATCAGAGTGAATCCATATGGTCTCAAATACACGGACAGGACTTAGAAACTTTGTATTTAATATGCACACTAAGAAGAGTCCTCCAAGAATCAGACTCATTCAAAATTGTGGCTATTTTATAGGAGTTATGCAGCAACTATGTGATTACATCAACATTTTTCTTACTGATGTCAGATCATTGTGGGTGGAAAGAGCCTGGTTTTGGTTTTTACTCAGATATAGGCTTCATTCTATTCTCTTAGTACTGACTTTGTAACCACAGACAAGTTACTCAAACACTCTGACCCTCAGATTCTTCCTTCATAAGGTGGGACTCCTTTCTTTAAGAGTGTGAGTACAAAGATTGAAAGACACAGAAAACATTTTAACACATTCCCTGGCATGGGACCAGTGCTCATTATGTATTAATCTCCTTCCCATTCTCCCCCTGGGAGCAATGAGTGATTTATAGTTTGTAATTTAGTTGAGAAGAAATTTAGAAAATTTAGTATTTAGTATAAAATTCAGTGTTGCTTATATATTCATTCATTAGTCCCTTTATTATCAGTGAGTATGTTATTTGTATTACATAGTTTAGCCATGGTGTGTATAACTTGAATTTAACTAGAAATAATATTCCTCTTACCAATGTTGCTTCCAACTCAATTAAGTGACCATCGGTTGGGTTAGAAGCAGTGGCTTTTCTAGTAAATTGAACTTGCAAAAAAATAAATAACTCCCTTAACCCCATGCTAATTTCCAAAAAAACAGATCAATGATTGAATTACCTCAGGGTTGATCAGTCACATTTATTCCTAAAGACAGAAAATAAAAGTGTCTGTGAGAGGGTAGGCCCACCTTAAATTCTCTGTCTTAGCTTGGACTCTCTCAGAAGCATACCTTGAGTCAAGAATTCCAGTGCACGTGATTTAGGAAGGGCTCCCAGTAACTACCAGTGAGGGATCTGGAAAGCAGAAGAGGAAAGGGGAAAAAGTCAAGAAAGGGTTCAATTTCTGGTGAAATCCCAGACTCACCTTGATCCTATGATGAGGTCTGGAGCATAAATTTTACCTCTGAGTTTGTCCTGTCTCAAGGCATAGGAACCATCCTTTTGTAATCTAGGATCAGTCAGTTATGGACTATAGGCTACCTGAAGGAACATAAACTCTCAGGAGCTTCTGGTTCTGAGTTAGGGTGAGGAAGCTTCAGTACCCAGGCTCACTGCTTACATGGAGCTGCAGCCATTAGGCCTTATTACTCAGCACAGAGCAAGTGTGGGATGGAACACAGCACTGGTAAAGGAGATGAAGGGGATCGGGACAGATCACTAATTGTGTCCACTACACTCTTTATGGCTTCTTGAATTTTCTGAACCAGGAGCATATAGGAACCATGAGAGCATTATTAGTTCCCAGTAAGGTTGGTTATTTTAGTAAGTGGACAGTGTCCAAATATTGTAGGATTTACCTGAATTGAAGGTTGCATAGTAAGAATAGGGTATTTCATTGTACCCTAAGGGTTTTGAATAACCATGCAAATGTATTAACAATTAGTACTGTTTTAGTAGCCGGTATTTATTAAACATATGCAGGATGTGCCAAGCTATGTACTAGGTGGTTTATATACCTTACTCTCTTATCAAACATCACAAGCCTCATTTTAGTTATGAGGAAACTGAGCCTAAGAAAACTTTAAAAAATTCTGTAGCTAGTAAATGGCTAAACTAGAACTGGACTCATGAGGTAAATCCAAAACCCTTGCTCCTTCCAATGAGCTAAATTTTGCCCTTGGACTACAGGAATGGAATCTGTGAGATGGTAGGAAGCCACCAGTATTAGTTATCTATTGCTGCATAACAGATTATTCCCAAACTTGAAACAATAAGCATTTATTAGCCTCACAGTTTCTGTGGGTCAGGGATTCAGGGACAGCTTATCTGGGTTGTTCTGGCTTGCTGTCTCTCACGAGGTTGACATCAAGATGTTTGCCAGGGCTGCAGTCATCTGAAGGCTTGACTGGAACTGGAAGCTCTACTACCAAGGTGGCTCACTCACATCATTGGCAAATTAGTCCTGGCTATTGGCAAGAAGCCTCAATTTCTTGTCACATGGACCTCCTCATAGGACTGCTTGAGCGTCCTCACAAAGCGGCAGCTGGTTTCTCCCAGAGTGAGTGGTTTAAGAGAGGGCAAGTAGGAAGCTGCAATGTCTTCTGTGACTTAGTCTTGGAAGTCACACATCATCATGTCCACCATATCCTATTGGTTACAAGATCAACTCTATTCAGTGTGTGAGGAGACTACACAAGGGCATGAACACCAGGAGGTGAGGATCACTGGGGGCCATCTTGGAAGCTGTTTACCACACTACGATTCGTTTCTTCTTTAACCTAAATGTGGCACTCCTGCTGTCTCCCTTGAGGATTTGCTAAGCACCTTGTTGTACCCACCCAAGAAAAACTTAATTAAAAGTAGCTAAGTAAAAAGAATATTCTTCAACACATTAGTAAGAAACGTAGATATTACTGAATGTTTAGAAAGGAGATCAAGAAGAGGATTTATATCACACGCCAATCAATAGAAACAAAATTAAATTTTCCTTTACGTCTCTTTTCCATTCCCAAAGTCTCTTTCTTCAGCTGCCAGCTATCTCATTTCTCTTTATCTCTTTCCCACATAGCCTCCAAAATCTCCTCTGTTGTGCTAAATAATTCAGCTCTGGTCCTGAGCTTATGAACACATTCTTGGCAAAACAAAATTCTGACAGCCATTCTCACTTTCTTTAGAGTGTAAGGATCTCTGCCCTATCATGGAAACTGGAGATCAAAGTGTCTTATTGCTATTTACTCAACAAAAAAGGCCTATTTCCTGGGATGGAAGGAGAGGGACAAATATGTTCTCTTGTCCAGAAAATAAGGGGTGTTTTCCCTAAATGTTTTATATATATTATGCTCTTATGGCCTCCAGTTCCAGGGAGTATGGTGATCCTTGGGTCTCTCGCTGATTAGTAGCTATACCTGTCTTGAAGTTATAGCTCTCAAGTTTTTGCCATTGAGTTTATTGCATCCTTTCTTATCTTGTCACTGAGTTCTTAACCACCTAGCCAACATCTTATGTTATTTAGAAATATTCTCATAACCGCTGTTTTTCAGTTCACCTGATTCTAGAAGGGAGATGAAATCTTTGCCCCTGAAGAACACAAGCAGTTGTGAGTAGATGCTACTTAAGGGCTCTAGCTTTGTTGTGCTCACAGATGTACACCCCATCCAGTTCTCTGCACTTAGCAGAGATGATTCACATGTCTCTTAATTGACTCTAATTGACTGAGGTTCTCTGGAAGAGGAGAGCAATGAGAGTAGAGGCTTGTCTGCCTTCATAATCTCTACTAATGAGCTCTACTTTACTTTGATGCTCATCTCAATTTTCTTAAACTGAAAAAACTTTTGGCAAATTCCAAGAAAGACCATCATTGAAATCTTGCTAAGTTTAAGCTACTATATAAGTTTGTGGGCATTAAAAATTAAATCAATGATGTCTTTGCCCTATAAATGCTCACACTTTTATTTGGAGGAGACCAATGAATTATGACTATAGAATGCTGATACCAGTTTTAAAGGGATAGGTTTAATTCAACATATTTTATGCTTCATTTTCATACAAATACATAAAATATGAGATATATTGGTTATGTAGTAATTAAAGGCTGAAAACAAAGGGGCTATTATGAGCTAAAAAGACTGGCAAGGAATTTGGTTTTGAGAGCGGTATAGTCTCTTTGGGAAAAAATTATGAGTAAAAGGAGGAGGTAGATATGGAAGGATCTATTCAGAGGTGATTGCAGAGCTAAATCTGAATGTAATAGAGGGAGAAGTAGTGAGAGGGAAGGCTGGAAAAGGAGATTCCTCTGGATTGTAGAGGGTTTTGAGTTGCAGGTCAAACTTTGGATTTGATGCTATAGGCAGTGAGGAGCCATTGATGACTCAAAGAGACATATAATGAAAATACTGCTTTTGGAAAGGTTAACCCCAGATACCATGTGTGTGACAGATTAATGAAAGAGAAATTGGAAGCAGGAAGAGTTACAAAAATCTCAGAAATCTGTAAGTGAGAGAGAAGAGTTGAGCCCATGAATATTCCAATGCAAATTAATGTTCTATTTTTTTCTTTGCAGTTCTTAAATCTAGGCTTTGTGCAATATGCTTTGAAAATATGATAATGATACTGATTTTTAGAATCACTGACTCCTCTTCTACCTCATTGGTGTTTGTAATTACATTCTGATAACTTGTTGGGCTGTAAAACAATCAAGGTCTTAAAATGGCTTTGGTGAATGCCTATAATTTGTGAGTGTATTGTGCTTAAAATTATTATAAAAATGATTTTTTAATTCAATTAGACAAACTAATTAGACAAACTAATATGAATAAGAATCCTAACTAATATGACGTTATAATTTAATTTCAAATGATAGCACAATCACAGCAAAATATTTATTCTTTCTAAAATAATTCCAGTTGTAGATTTGTTCAATGCAATGTTGTATCTTTTACCTTTCTAAAGAGTAGAGCAATGTGGCAATTCTGAATATACATGTGCTTGCTGAAAGTGATAAATTGGTGATTTTCTCCTCTGTGAGACAGAAACAAGTCAGATGGATATACAGAGAAAACCCTACAAGTAATACTTTTAGAGCACGTCTTAGTAGCAATTTCAATTTGTCTCTAGCACTATATGTATTCCCAATTGTTACTCCTTTCATTCCATAAATTTTATTCTCAGATCTTTCCATTTCATATCCCAAAGATAACATTTGCTCAAACATAAAAATAACATTTAGCTGCCTTTGTATGGCCCTTGTGAATTTATCTCTCGCTTCTTGTTTCCCTCAGTTCCCCAGCAGCTTTGAAAAACACCCAAGTTAGCTGAATTCTAAACTGAATGACTGTGACATCTCCACAGTAGCATAATTCCAAATGCTTATTTGATAGCTCCAATTGATGGCTAATAGGCTCTACAAATTTAACATGCCTAAAAAGGAATTCTTGTTTATCTCTCCACTCTGACTTGATCTTCCTCCAGCTTTTCCACTTAGTACATGGCACTACCATTATGTGGGTGCCCAGATTAAAAATCATCATGATAACTTAAAAAATAACAATAAATAAAAATCTAGATGTCATTTTTTATTCTTCTTATTCCCTAAACCTCTACATAGGTATATAAGTCTCCAGAAAGTTCTAACCGCAAAATACAGTCGTGCACTGCATAACAACATTTCGGTCAATGACAGATGGCATATACAGTGGAGGTCTCATAAGATTAGTACCATATAGCCTAGGTGTGTATCAGGCTATGCCATCTAGCTTTGTGTAAGTACACTCTCTGATGTTCACACAACGATGAAACTGCCTAACAACACATTTCTCAGAATGTATCCCTGTTGTTAAGTGACACATGACTATATATCCAACTCTCATCACTCCGCTCCTTTTCTGGTGCCCCAACCTTAGTACATCCCCATCCCTCTCCAGTACTGCATCAGGCGTCTCCTCACTGCTCTCTGTTCTCTTGCCTGCTGTTTGTAATGTCGACTGTTGACTCCCCAAAAGAACACCAGAAAAATCTGTCGATTATGCAAATTTAAATTCTTGGACCTGTTACAGTAAGGGAGAACATAACTCAACAGAGTCTTAGTAGGAGCTCAAAATCGAGAAATTAGGTAGGGTGTTTATTGTAGTTTAGGGCTTGGGTTGGATAATTTTAAGGTGGGTCTTGCTAGGTCGAGACTGGTTGAGATTGGACAGAGTTTATTACATAGTAGCTTTGGATTTGGTGGGTACCACGAGACAAGGGTCTTGAAGTGAGTTTTAACAAGTATGTTGCTGAACTGGTTCACAGTTATCTTTCAGGAACAGATGTTTCTTAGATTAAGCATCTAGGTTATTTTTGCTTGGAATAAGTATTGTTTAACTTAGATGCAGAAAGTATGTCTGGTTCTAATTTCATAGGGAGAAAGAATTATGTTTCGTAAGTATTTAAACATAAAACAACTTCCCATATCCATGCTTATAATCCTTGGAAAGCCTCCTGCTGTAATCAGAGTAAAATCCAAACTCAGATTAAAAGATCCTAGATAAGATGTTCCCTGCCTCCTTGCTGACTTCATATCGCTTTCCCCCTTTCTCTCTCTGTTTCAGCCACCCTGGCCTTTCTCCTCCTTGACTAAGTCAAGCTCATTCCTGCAATTGCTGGCTGCCTCTGCCTGGAGTGAGTCTGTCTGTCTTCTTTCTCATCACTCATGTCTCCCTCAAATATGATCTCCTCAGAGAAGACTTCCTAGACTACCCATTTATATCAGCACATGACTTCAACATCACTTCATCTCAGAGTTCATGGCACTCATCCCTATACAAAATTATGGCCTCTACAGTCAGATAGCCTATGATCAAATTCTTGCTCTGCTACTTAACTAGCTATAGGATCTTGGGCATATTACTTTGACTATTTGTGCCTTAGTTTCCCCATCCATAAAAAAGGAAGATGATGATACCTACCCCATAGGGTTCTTATGAGCCAGAAATGAGTTTGGCCTTGTGAAATGCTGACTCTAAATATCAGGACCAGCAGGGTGTCTGATAATTCAACTCAATTCTGAAAGACTGACACCCTCCCCAACTTCAGACACTGGTTGTCACCTGTGCTTCTGATCAACTGGATACAGATTGGAGGTTCCAACGACCCCCTCCTTGGACCTCAGACGTCAGTGGCAGGTCCAGGTTGTTACCACTACTTCTGACTGACTAGCTATGGATCAGAGGTTCCCACAACCCCCTCCTCAGATTTGATTAACTTGCTAGAGCGGCTCATAGAACTCAGAGAAACATTTTACTTACTAGATCACTGGTTTATTATAAAAGGATACAAGTTAGGAACAACCACATAAAAGAGATGCACAGGGCAAGGCATGGGGAAACGGGGAGGAGCTTCCATGCCCTATCTAGGCTCACCACTCTCCCTGAATCTCCACGTGTTCATCAACCAGGAAGCTCTCCAAACCCAGTCCTTCTGGCTTCATTACATAGGCAGGATTGATCAAATTATTGGCCACTGGCGATTGATTCAACCTCAAGCCCCTCTCCCCTCCCTGGAGAGAAGGAGGGGTATTGTTGGGGTTAGGATTGCGTTAGGTTTAGATTTAAGGTTAGGGATAGGGATAGGGTTTGGGTTACGGTTTGGGTTAGGGTTAGGGTTGGATTAGTGTTTATGGTAGGGTTATTGTTAGAGTTAGAGTTAGGGTTAGTGTTAGCCTTAGTGTTTGTACTAGAGTTAGTATAGGGTTAGTGTTAGGGTTGAGGTTTGCGCCAGGGCTAGGTTTACAGATAGGGTTAGGGTTATGGCTAGTGACAGGTCTGGGTTTTAGGGCTAGGACTAGGGCTAGGATTAGTTTCAGGTGTAGGGTAGGGTTAGTTTAGGACTAGATCTCCCCTCCCTCTCCCCCCCGGGGGTGGGGGGACTGAAAGTTCCAACCCTCTAAGCACAGGGTTGGGTGCCCTGGCAATAGCCTCGTCAGTGTGGTCGAAATGTCACCTCATTAACATAACAAAAGACACCTTTATGGCTTTCGTGCTTGGGAAACTCCACAGGTTTTAGGAGGTGTGCGCCTGGAACTGTGGATGGAGACCAAATATATATGAGAAATATATTTTGCTCATCTGAATGAACAAATATATATTTCTTATAAATCACCACACTGCGGGTTTTCAGCATGTAAAACACATAGAACAATGCATGGCACATAATAAGAGCTTAAGAAAGTTGAGTTTTATCATCCACTTATTATCTTCATGTAAACCACAAGGTAGGTAGGCATTTGTCTGAATCTCCAGGTCCTAGAACAATGCCTGGCATAAAGCAGGTACTCAATAAATCATGGTGGGATGGATGGATTTATTTATTTACCTGTTTACTAAGTCTTCCTAACTATGATATAAACTCCATGAGAGCAGGAAACATGTCTATCTTGTTCACCACATTGTTCCAAGGGCCTGGAGTAGTACCTGGCACACAGTAAGCACACAACTTATACGGTTGACTAAGTTAATAAACTTCTGAGCATCACAAAACTACCTTGAGTGTAAAACCAGCTCCCCGTTACTTTCACCCCCACTGAAAGGGGTAGGTCCAGAAAAAGAACACAAAATAAAGAACAACAGAAGAATAAAATCAGTTCAATTTTATTATACACTAGGGAAATGCTGGTTAAATAAAGTTAAATAGAATTCTTTCCTGTAAGACTTCTCAGATCCTTTAATCTGCTCATGTGCATTCTGATTACTAATACGGGAACAGAGTATATACTAGTTTGATCAGGGAAACTTTTTTTTTTTCCTTTTTGCTCTGGCAACACTTTTTTGTATGTTTGAAAACAGAGCACTACTGTTATTTGGGATCTACTTTGGGAAATGATGTATTAAGCAGTTTTATCCCCAAAGTCAGGGATGCCATCATTGGAAGCAGAACGGGACTGGCTGGCAGTGATGTGGTATTGAGTCACTCCAGGATAACAGGAGAAGCACAGATGGAGGCAGTACCATCCTGATAGGGATGGGGCTCCTCCAGATCCTGTACGAAAGCACCCTGTTTGCTACCAGAAAGCACTTAGACATGAGGGAGAATCTGGTTTAATGTGGCCCTAGTTGATGAACACCCTCCAATCTCAATTACAAGTCATCCTTGTGTCTTTAACATGTTGTGCCACAAGAGAAGAGTTTTCTACTAGATAATCAAGCATTTTGTTCTTTTTCTTGGCCATCACACATGACTTCAACTTGGATTCTACCTCTAAAAAGTTGTGTTATTGGGAAGCCAGAACCAGGACACAAAAAAGAGATCATGTTCTGGAACCTGTCCACTTAAAACAACTGTCATGCTTTAGAACAACTGTTACATCTTTGTGTGCCTCAGATTCTTCAGGAGGAATTTGAGTGGCTTGGATGATAGTCATGGATTTTGAATTGTGCTGTGAGGAACTTTAGTGTTACTTCTGAGGCAAGGGAGTAAGGTTGGCCTAGGTAGGCCTCTGGGAACAGTGAATAGGCTAGGGCAGTGCCCTGAAGTTAATGCAATCCTGCTCTTTTTTGCTCTACCTGTACATTTTAATTTGAAGAGAGGAATCTCCTACTAAAAAGGTAGCTTGAAAACCACTGGACTAAAAAAAATCAAGTTCACTGCCTGTTTTTATACAGCCTGCAAGCTAAGAATGGTTTTGACATTTTTAATGGTTACAAAAATCAAAAAAGAAGACTATTTTGTATTATTTGTATTACTATTTTGCATGAAAATTATATGAGATCCCAATTTCAGTGCCTATAAATAAACTCTTATTGGAACACAGCCACTCGCATTTGTCTCCATATTGTCTATGGCTGCTTTTGCACTTCAACAGCAGAGCTGAGTATTTGCCTCTGATTGTATGACCCACGAAGCCTAAAATGTTTACTATCTGGCCCTTTCTAGAAAAAGTTTGACCTCTCACCTAGATGATAACTAAGATCCTTTTCTACCACCACCATGTGATTTTTGTTCATCTTTGTGGAACCAAATTGGCCAGCCGTACAAGATCCCACTCAAGGCAAACTGAACCAAGCCAGTACTCTTTCACTGTGTTATAAAATCCATTCACTTTTGGTTACAAAGATACTTCTCATTTGAGAACATATACTACCTAACTGATCCATGTGTTATCATCTGCCCACACCATCATTCCAAACGGAGTTTGGTATTTTCTACTTTCTATTATGTTGAACATTTCTTTTTTCAATATTTAAACTGAGTAACATAAAATAGCATGGCTCCCCTACACTGTAAGTATTTTAGCATGACAGAGTTATTGGGCTGTAAGGAAGCTGACATGCCATCTAATCTCTCCCACTCCTTCTGCACAGAATTGCACTTAAAGCATCCTGGAAAGGTTTTGGTTTACCATAGTCTTTAAAATCCCCAGAGAAGAGCATTTCCAAGCACCTAGTTTGTAGTGCATCAGCTGTCAAATGACTTGTACCTTGGGTGCTTGTCTGACCAAAAGGATATTTAGAGTTGTTCTATTTAAGGCTTTAAAATAGTTTATTAATGGGGCAGGGCTTCCAGCTACTCACATCTTGATTTTCTTTTTCCTTTTTTTTTTTTTTGGTGAGGAAGATTGGCTCTGAGCTAATATCTGTGCCCATCTTCCTCTATTTTGTATGTGGGATGCCATCACAGCACAGTTTGATGAGCAGTGCATCAGTCCGCACCTGGGATTCCCCTGTGAACCCTGGGCCGCGGAAGCAGAGCACGTGAACTTAACCACTATGCCACCGGGCCAGCCCCCACATCTTGATTTTTATTCTTAAAATCCAAAGTCTTAAATCCAGGGAACTGCAGCTTCTCAGATATGGTATCTTCTAAGGGCAGTGACTAAGGGTGGGACCTGAGAGACTACTCTAGTCATACTCTCTGTTCTTCCCTCCATGCTGTGAAATCCTTTCGAATAGAAGCAAGATTCCTTTTTTTCCTAACTCCTATAGCACTTACAGAGTTTATTCAAGAATGTTCTGCCCAACCTCTTTGCAAGCATCTTTCTTTCAAAAAGATGAAGAGAGGGTGGATCTAATTGAATACTTTATATTGGAAAGCAACCACATCTCTCTGGGCATGCACTTCCCCATACGATCAATAATAAATTAGCATTTTATTTATACTGTATAATTCAGTTCTTTTCAGAAGTCTGATCTGAAAGCCAACTACTGTTTGTGCTCTCCAAAGTGGTTTTTGATGGAGTGCTAATTATGTTCCACCTCAAGTGGAATGCTGAGGGGGGGCCACAATCGCCTTATTGCAGAAGGAAGGTCCAGCTAATGAATCTCTGAGGATAGTCTCATGCTGTATTCTGGGGGCAAGTAAATGTGAAGCTACATTTTTGACCAAGGAAATGATACCATTTATATATCAGTAACAAGGTTCAGGCTTTGTGAAACAGCTGCATAACTGCGACATGAATTTCTTTCAGTGGAGCAAAAAAACAAAGAAGAAAATATATGTCGGCTCACCATAATGGCTGAATTTGGGGTTTAGTGGTTCATAGGAGGGGACTGTATTTTAAAGTAAAACTAAGTTGAATGGATTTTTGTTCCAGACAGAAGACCAACTTAATAAATTAGTCCTGAGTAAAGAAGTATATCACATTTAGTAAAAGAGGACAGTAAACAGGAGAGCCAATCTTTCCACTTGTGCCAACCTAATTGTGTCACATGAGGTTTTGCACTTGTATTTTAGCTTAGCTTAAGGAAGCTTGATCCAGATTGTTTTTCAATATAGCAAAATATATTTGTTCAATATAGCATAATAAAGATTGGAGCATACTTGAACTCCAATTTCCTTTCTATAAAGCCTTCTATGGTCTGTCCTTTGCAGCTCATTTTTACCACCAAAGACTTTGCAGCTTACATACCAGGCTTTAACACAGTCATGCACCGCATGAGGATGTTCTGGCCAACGACTGACTGTATATACGACTGTGGTCCCATAAGACTAGTACCATATAGCCTAGGTGTGCAGTAGGCTGTACCATCTAGGTTTGTGTAAGTACACTCTAGGATGTTCACACAATGAAGGAATTGCCTAATGATGCATTTCTCAGGAAGTATTCCCGTCACTGAGGCATGACTGTATATGTATGTGTATATAAATGGCTGTGCTCTAGCATTGCTAAAAGAGCATGGGGCTCTCTGGGATTTAGTGAGTGTATAAAAGTGAAGGAAGTTGACAATAACGACCCATCAACAATCCTATATCCACCTGAGCACACTTCTATGCTTGGTCCTGTGCTAGGCACTCAGGGAAGATCTGCCATTTAGTGTCATGAGGCTTCTCAGGAATGGCATCTTGACAAATGGAGCACTGAATCCAAACTCCTTTGTCAGGCAGCTAAAGTGTTAACTCATTTTATAACCAGGTCTCTCACCAAACACAGGAACCTGAATTTGTTTGGATGGTGTTTTATAATTTGTATATCTACCATCATATCAAAGTTCATGGTGTCTGGCCTCCAGTATGTGCTCAGTAAACATCTGTTGAACGCTGAAATGAATCATCCTAGGGGTTAAGGCAAAGAACTGTGGCTCAGAGGTTAACTTGCTCAAGGTCATTTGGCTGGTATGGGGCAAAGGCAGGAATGAATAGTTCCTGTTCCAGATAGTTAAAACGGAAATTTTTTCTCTCTCACTCTTTCTCTCTTTCTCCATCTCACTCTCTCTCTCTCTCTCTCTCTCTCTCTCTCTCGTGCTTGCAATATCTGTTTTTTTTTAACTGTTCTAGCACTCTATAATTTGGTGTACTTCCTAAATAAATAAACTCAAAGCTCTTTTAAAAATAATAATAATTACCTGTTACTGAGGACTTAATTTTGTGCACTACACTGCATTAAATGCTTCACATTTATTAACCTATTTATTTTTAGCAAAGAATCTATGACGTAGGTGTTATTATCCTGTTGTTATCCTCATTTAAAAAATACTTTAGGGCCGGCCCCATGGCTTAGCGGTTAAGTGCGAGCGCTCCGCTACTGGCGGCCCAGGTTCAGATGCCGGGCGCGCACTGACACACCGCTTCTCCAGCCATGTTGAGGCCGCGTCCCACATACAGCAACTAGAAGGATGTGCAACTATGACATACAACTATCTACTGGGGCTTTGGGGAAAAAAAGGAGGAGGACTGGCAATAGATGTTAGCTCAGAGCCGGTCTTCCTCAGCAAAAAGAGGAGGATTAGCACGGATGTTAGCTCAGGGCTGATCTTCCTCACACACACAAAAAAAAGATTTAAAAAATACTTTAAGTAAAAAGTCTTTTATTAAAAGTCCAATGTCTTTTATTATTGTCATATAAAGCTTATGCAGCAGATTAAATGTTTAGTGTTAAATACATGTAGATCATTTTAAATACCTATATATTTTTAAAATTTTGACTCAAAGGTAATAATACACTTGGGATACAAAAGCTATTTGGGATACTTGGGGGAGGTGGACAATTCTGAATGGAACTTGATTGATATTTGCCAAGATTATGCCAGTAATCTATGATTTAGTAATCTATGTCTTTCATCGAAAAAAATATCAAGCACAGGGAAGGAAAGTGTTAACATTTGTTCAGCAATTACTAAGTGCCAGACGCTGTACTTGGTGTTTGACATACTTAGGAGTCACAAGGACCCTGTGAGAACCTTTTTTAAAAAAAAATCTTTAAAGATGAGGCACCTGAGGCTCATAGAAATTAAGAAATCTGTCTAAATGCCTTAACTTGACCCAGAAGAAAGTAAAAGTAAACCCATAATACTGGCTGAACCTTGGTTTTTAGGGGTTTATAGGGAGAACTATGTTTTAGAGTAAAGCCGACTTGGACAGGTCTTGGGTCTAGACAGAATAGGGCATGCTTTCTCCTGTGACCTGGGAAATGGGTGGGGTGAGGCAGGGATGGGGGTGGAGGAGTCAAGATGGAAAATCAGGTCTGTTTGGGACCAAATTTAGTTCCATTTTAAAACACTGAGCTGCCTCCAAAGAAATTAAACTCATGACCTTGGTCTACATGAAATGAAGCCAGATAAATTAACCTGACATACACTCTTATATAAGAAATCCTTGAAAAGGAATAGCAGATGAAACTAGGGAATCACATTTCCTGTAAGAAAAGTTCAGGTGGTAAAAATACTTACCAGCAAGGCGCTTTGGTGCACCATATTATAATACTATCAACATTATAAAGGAAAAGAACAAAAATGGCTAAAAATTGATCCCCATAATGTCATCAACAAAGCACGCTGGTATTTCTTGGTTCTTACATCTCCCATTCCAAGCTCTGAAAAAATAAAGCCTTGATGCTCCCATCAGCAAAAAGAATACCAAACAAATAAACACTTCATAATTATTTGTGATGGTAGCAAATCATTAAAAGTATACAGCATATATTCTAAGCAGACGTTTGAAAATAAAATCGCTGATGGAAACTGACAAACCAAAGGCTGATACTGTATTTGCTTCATTTGTAACAAGAGCTGGTTAAAGGGTACAAGTACTCAATCAGCCCCCGAGAGATGGAGGTAACGAAAGAGAAGACCTTCATCATTCTTCCTGAGCAGCAAAGTCACATGCATGTTTTATATTTGAAAGAAAAAACAGAATTTTAAAATTCAGTGAATTTCATTGGCATGAGTGCTTCCAGAGGCCCAAGGACTGCTGAACATTTCTAGAAAAAGAAACATAACTGAAAAGCAAACTGGAAATAAAGACAGAACGTTTGAAGATGAAGGCCAGACATAAGCTTAGAATAGATTAATAATGGATCATGTAAAAAGTTCCTTATTTCTTTGAAAGAGATACACAGCCATGATGTGGAATTATGGTTCTTTCACAACCCAACAGGAAAAAAATATTAGGAATTTAGAAAAGCCAATTGTAGGATAAGATGTCAAGCTAGTTTGTAATCTAGTTGCTTCTAATGTCAAGCATTTTCTGCCTTCTGGCTCAGACTCTTGCTGTTTGTAGCTTTTCCATTCCTCCCTTGTCTTTCTCATCCTCCAGCGTCCAACTCAGACACTGCCTGCTCAGGGAAGGTCTTCTCCTATCCTGCTCTTCTGACTGCACTGCCCCATTTTGCTGCCTCGAGCCCTGCCATGGTACCTACTGAATTTGCTTTTCAGTTGGGGGTTGGATCTCTCCTGAATTCTGGAGGACAAGAACCAGACACCATTCACCTTTTCCACTTTTATATTCTCAGTGTCTACCCCAGTGGTCCAGCCCTCACCCATCCCCCAAATTCACCTTGTGTGGCTTGCCCCTCTCTGAATTCCAGACCCATGAGCTTTCTTTCTGTCCCCATCCTTGTCACATTCAGCCCCATGACAGAGCCTTTACCCTCTGCCTGGGCTGCTCTTTCTTCTATTTGCCTAATTATTTCCTACTTGTCCTTTACATTCTATCTCAGAGAGGACTTAGGTGACCTCCACAAATAGGTCAAATCTTACATTCATAGCGCTGTGTACCTAGCATTTGGCACAATTGTGATTTTAAATTTATTTATTAAAGTTTTCCATCCTTACCAGCAGATAAATTCCATGAGGGCAGACACTATGTCTATATTTTGCTTATCATTATATCCTTAGCCTATTGCATTGGGCTTTGCATATAGTAGATATTCAATAAATATTTGTTAAATAAATTGATAATATGAGATGTGTAATATTTGTACATTTGAATCTACATAACTATTCAAGGTAGAAGTTCATTATTAGTGGTTCACAGTTCAGGATGTTTGCATTTAATTTTTCTTCTCTGTAACAAAAATAGATACTGAAATTTCACTTTTGCCATTTATTCCCCATTTTGTCTGACTCTAGCGAAATTCACATTTAGTGATGTTGGCCTACATTATTTCTTCCCTAAATTAATCTAGAAACATTTGAGCAGATAGGCTGATGACAGAGAATAAGAAGTGAAACTGAGGGGAAGGGAGATTCCCAATATAAAGACTTAACTATCTTGCCAAAATGAGGTTGAAGGGGAACTTGAACTAAAGAAGTATTAAATAGATGGACATTTCTATATTTGATATTCAAGTTTCAAGGACATTTTTCATTAATAAAGTAGTCAAGTGCTTGTAAATATTGGCTGTCTGACCCTCATAGGGACATAAAAAGGCTGAGAATTCTGGCTTGATGGATTAGGGCAGTTGGAAATTTGAAACCTACAGTTTTGATGTGCATCTAAGTGCCACCCCTCTCATTTTGTCCTTGCTTGTGCTAGAACTTTGTGCACACAAGTAAGAGAAGAATAAACGCATCTAAGAGAGCTGAGAAATTGGAGTTCAGGGTCATGAGTCAACTTGAACTAGAAGATGAAGGTTGGTGTTTATAAATGTTTTCATGTGGGTGAGACGCTGACTGACGATTTTATAATTTTTGGCACTCTGGGGCAAGAGAACCCATAGGAATAGAGTTTTGGGACGTAAAACTTATCCACCTCCCTTATACTAGGCCAAAAATTTTTTGTCTAAATTTTTGTTATAGTCAACGACATCGTGTTTTATTTATACATTTATTCTACCTTTTGCAAGACTCTGTGAGTTCCTTGGATGATGAAAATATTGTTTTGTATTTTTGTATGTCCAGCACTGAGCAAGTGCCTGACGCTTAACAGATGCTCCAGAAACATTTGCTGAATGAATTCCTATGTCTCCCAAATTTGTCTTACCTTCCTCAATTAGTTTTAAGCATATTTTCTCAAAATTTACTTACCTATCTTATATTATGGCTTTGTAAAGAAATCTTAAGGCATTAGCAAACAATTTAACCATTTAGTAACCAGAGAAGGGAAAAAATGTGAGAGAGAAAAATGAAGAGATCAATCACTGTACGTCAGGTCAGAATCACCTGGGCATTTGGTTAAAAATACAGATTCCATTAGATGGGGCTCAGGAAGCTGCCTAGAAAAAAACAAACATTTAATTTTGACGACCGGTGCTCTGGGTTTTAGATGATAGAGAGCTGGGGAGGAGGGGAAATATTCCTGCCTGCATTGTTTTAGCTTGGCTTTTTCATGCTTGTATGAGGGAAAACCACTCTGTAATGCCTCACCTGTGAAACCTCTCCTATTACAAAGCAGAGTGAGGATGGTGTATTTGCATGTGTATTTGCATGCATGCCTGCGTGCGTGTGTATGTGGGTGGTAGGGATTAAGGGGTTGCAACTAAGTTTAACTGATCTACTTTTTCTATTTTCTCATGTCATGCCCAGGATAAGTAATGCATCTCTAGTGCATTCAGACACTATTGATTTCTTTAAAAAATCTATTAGTGTTTTGGCTTTATAATGGATTTAAGGGCTATCTGCTGTTTTCCTCTCCCACTCTTCTCAAAAAATTAGTCGTTAAATAATAGGTATTTTAGATAAAAATTAAGAATAGAGATATTTATTCCTGAAGACCTTTCAATTTTTCCCTAAAATAGAAAATCCAAGTTTTATATTAGATGAAATATATAAAGGGTGAAGTAAGGTATGAAATATTAGATATGAAATACTCAAATTCAAATTGGTTTATTATAAATTTATTATTTTAGAAATGACAGACAGGACATTGAGTAACTAAAAGTATGTATATTCAAGAACATAGTTATACAGAAAAAATAGGAAATTTCAGACTGCGTACTTTGACAATGAAGAGATTAAGAAGGGATTATTTCCTATCTGCACATTTCTTAGGGAATAGATATGACTAGTGATCCTAACTATCTGAGCAAATGTCAACCGCCAGCAGACATCACCAGCTTATATCAAAGAAAAGTCACAAAGAAATATAAAAAGATTCATCACACTGGGAATGGATAAGACAGAATAAGTCAGCAAGGCCAGCAAAAGAAGAAAGTATTACAAGTATAATTTAAAAATAGTTTTGGCACTAAGAGGTTGGGGAGAAAGCAGAGTAGGCTATAATAATATTTATAACTCAAAGATGGGACAGACATAAATGTACACCTTGGCCTCCTTCCATGCTAAAATGTTCTATACTACCAAAAATGGTGCCATGATTTATACTCAGCTCCAAGTCTTTAGGTTTAGGTTTCCTGTGTTTAAGTCTGCTCCTTTCTTACATGAAAACCAGTCATTTAGATCTCAAGTCAAACATGGAATTGATGTATAAAAATAAAATTCAATTGAGGAAGGTGAGTTTGTCTTTAAAACCAAATTAAAAATACTAGCATTTCTTTGACAAAGTCTACCTAATTACATAATCATACATATGTTCAAGATTAATATACAATTTATGCATGAAAATAAAATTTAGTTGAGGGTAACTACTGTGTCATTCAAAAGAAAATAGAAAATTAGTATTTCTGTAACAAAGTCTAGCTAATCATATAAAAGTTCAACACATGTGCATTGACAAGTACATGCTGATCAATTCATTGATTGAGGTCAAGTTGAATTCCAAATATTTTTGCATAGTGAAGATTTGTTATATTAAGTAATTTTGAATTTAAATAGATTACTGATAAGGCTTAGTAATATATTTTATGCTAAATTAATCACAGTGAAAAAATCTTTTAAATAGGCTAGATTTTTATAATTATGATATTCTGTGTTTATATGTAAAAGCACTCTCTCCTTTTATGAATGGTACTAACTCTAGGAGATGGGATATAAAATGAACAGTTATTTCTATCATGAACTATAATAATTAATAAGTGTTAATAGACAAAACAGAACATGAGTTGATAATAAGAAAGGCAAACCAACTCACATGTGGTACCATTAGATATATTAGAATAAAGCATTCTGATAATCAAAGATCATTCTATTTTCTATAATGTTATCTGTTATACCTATGCACTTCTGAGTTTGGTGAATGACAAGCCTGACCTTATTTTCAAATATTCGCTTCATGGTATAGTCAAACTCTGCTGCATGCTGGTCCCTGTCTTAGTGCAGCACGCGCCCAAAGAACAGGGAAAAGGACCATACACTACTTTTCCTGCTTAGAAAAGGGAAAAGTACTCCAAGGCTAGAGAGTGAAGGACTTTCCAACTGATAAGGTTGGGAGATCACCTATCAGGACAGCTCTGTTGGAGAGTGGGAGGCCCCCCCCCCATGCTCTACCAAGTGTTAGCCCTTTAGATGCTAGATGATGGCAGGATCTGGGGGAGGCGTCTTGGGCATGGCCTGCATGGCATAGGTCTAGGGAAGCAGATATTTACCAACTAATTTTGAAAGAGTTCAACTATTTAATAACTGTGACAGTTCTATCAGTCCAAATGTTAGGCTTCTGAGCTTTTCCCATAGGTCACAGCGAATGAGCCTCTGGGGAAGGTTTCAAACAGGAGACTGACTTGAGGAGGTTTTTATTTTAGAAAGAGCCTTCTGATAGCAATGTTGAAGATGACTGATTGCCTGGGTTTGAGAAAAGATACAGGGGAATGGTTTCAACAAAAGAACTGAAGTAGTGGCGAGGGGGCAGAAGTGAAGAAATGGATGTGATGATCATTTTGGGGAATAATTTATGGAGTTAGTGACATTTGGAATTGTGGTAGGTGTTTGACTCCTAGGATTCTCCACACTGTGGAGAATAGTACTGTTACCTGGGAGAGAAAAAATGATGTAGTAGTGTCCATTATTTGTTTGTCTGGTTTGTTGGTTGTTTGACTGGCTTTATTTAATTAATTTTCTAAGAAGAGTCATGCTTATAAGCTGCAAGCATAACCGCTAATACATTAACTTAAACACATAATATTGCAGCTTTCTCTCTTAGACACTCAAAAATAACCAGGAAAGGAAGGAATTGAGGTGAGCAGCATTTTATGTGCACCTATTATGCCCTTTTATCAAATTTTAGAATCCCATTCATACTGTCTGAAGGATAATATTGTTGCCATTTTACAGATGGGAAATCCTGATTTAACAGGATTGAGTTGTTGGTCTGCCTTCTCATACTCAGAACGTAGCAGTGGTCACAATTCAAACCCAGTTCGGCCTATCTCCAAGGTCACAGTTTTTTAACTGCATGAAAATGCCTCCAAAATGGGAAGAAAAAAAGAAAGGAAAGAAAGGAGAAGGGAAGAATGGCGAAAAATGTATTTAGAGTTACTAAAGAAGAAGCAAATTCCAATGAAAGGGACAGAACAGAGCTGCTTATCCATGAGCGGTTCTTACCCCTACCTAGACAAGTTCACAGTCCTTGTAAAGGCAGGCAGCAGGAGGCTTACACAGGGTATTAACTCCTCACTGGCATCCCTCGCCTGCAGGGACCTGAACATGCAGCCCTTATGTGAATCGGCGTTAATGTATGACCAAACCACTGCCCCCCAGACTTCTGCTTTTAGAGCAGGGTGTCTCAACCTGGGCTGCTGTGAGTCCTCACACTATTCCCAGGGTGTGGGGTAATCGAGCTTAGGCCGTTAGAAACTTTTGTGACTGAGTAATGTTATGTCTATTGAATCCAGTAATTTAAAAATGGGCGAGTATTTTGCACATCTTTTTGTTTCATTTTTCAAGTAATTGGTATTGTATTTTATAAAAGAATTTATCGGTGATGAATTAGGAACAAAGGAACAAAAACTGGCCCTTCACCACAGATAATCTGAGAAGTAGGGCTTTAGAACATCTAAAGGAAAAAGGTGAGAACCTGACAGGTGTTTTTGTGCTCTTGGTAACACCGACTTTCTCTTATAAATGTGATGGTTTAGTGGACTGTCTTCACTTAGCCATCAATCGACCTCATATACAAACATAATCAAATGATTTGTGTCATTCACAGCTGCACAATAGATGAAGCTGGTTTTCGTAATTTAACAAAAAATCCAATTTATGTAACATATTAAAAGAAGCATTATCAACTTGTTTTCTCCTCAAAAGACTGTAGCTATTAAACTCCTTAATTACTTCATTTTCACTCTCAGTGTAACATTAGCAGTTTAGCACTTCAAGTATAAAAATGATTAATGAGCCTGAGAATTCATTCGCATACATATCACTTTGCAGCCTGACATAACCCTGGAGCTTGTTCTCTGTTCTAACCATAGACACACTTCCCTAGCAAATATCTTATTGCGTATTAAATACCTAATCATTGCAAGTATGCATAATTACAGCCATCTTTCCTGTTTCTTCTATACCAATAGAAAAGACAACAAATCAAAAGCATTCAAATGTAGCTAACTTTTAACACAAAAGTACAAATCCATAGGGAATACCTTGATTTTTGCATTGCAACTGTCCCCCTAAATTCAATTGAGCTTGAGCTGAACTGTCATGCATCTAAAAATGTATCTTTTTACATTTTTGAACACGAAAGAAAACACTTTCAATTTCTATATTTATATCTATGCGAGTACTGCGATTTGGGGAAATATGATGAGAGTAAAGACTGCATTGTGTATTCAGAGAATAAGATTTTATTTGGAGTGACTGTCAGAAATATCTGCAGGGGGCTATTTCTGTCTAACCATCCTTGGCTTGCATTGGTGACATGTGGTTACATGTCTCTTTTAGCTCTACTGAATTTCCTTTTTGATCTCCCCCAAGGTGATTCCATATTGCTGACTTTGTCCAGTCATTCCCCAGGCTTAATATTTTAAGTGTGAACAATGGTACGGTTTGTCTTTGCCTTCCCTTGGTTTTTCTACCCTTTTCTTGGAGTTCATCCAAGTCTGTATATTGTCTCTACCTCAAAACCCTCTTCGCTCCACATTCTCATCACCTGTAAGCTATGTTCTGCTCTGATTCAGTACTGCATCAGGAAGATTAAACGAACTTTTGCTCAGAACTCAGAGAACTGTACTTGTCAGGCTTGTTCCATGACACAAAGTTGTAGCTACTGGGAGGCGAACCAGGCAACTCCTAGGGGCCACCTGTGTACAATGGAAGAGTAGAGCTGCAGGCCACTTGCTAGACTCTAAATCAGGTCTTCAGACGTTTTCATTTATGTAGGTAAAGCTATAGGGCATAAATATGTACTTATTTCCATTTGCTTTTTAGAGAGAGAGATTTAATTTAGGGACAAAGTATCTGTTTGATTTATTAAACTAGACACGGTGAAACAGTTATTAGAATAAATTTTTTAAAACATGCATGTACTCTGGTAAAGCACAGGTAACATTACCTCACTGCACAAGTCTGTACTAAAAATGCAGTCTTGTGGCTGGGCATCGTTGACTGACCCTCAGACCACTGAGACTGCAATGCAGTCAACCAAGCCCCTGAGACACCGTCTCGAAGCAAGAGATTTTGGTTATAATAGCTATGCTTTTTAACAAGACCCTTATTTGATAAGGAGCGTTGCCAGATAAAATACACAACACCCAGACGAAAAACAAGGATCATTTTTTCGTGTAAGTACGCCCAAAATATTACATAGAGTATGCTTATAAAATAAACAAGTTATTCTTTAATTATCTTAAATACTAATTACACTGGGGGTCCTGTATTGTTGTTTACCAAATCTGGTAAACTTATTTATATAAGTGATACTTTGTAAGTAACAAAGATCATTTGAAAAAGTACATTTCCTGTGGTTAGTGACTAATAAGATTATTCCCACACCCCAAAATGTCACAGAAATGGGAGGGAAGGTGAAAAAACAGGCTTACCAGCAGCGTCAGCTGTGGAGCACTCACGCAATCTCCGGCGCTTGCCCAC
Source organism: Diceros bicornis minor (assembly GCF_020826845.1). Classification (NCBI taxonomy): domain Eukaryota; kingdom Metazoa; phylum Chordata; class Mammalia; order Perissodactyla; family Rhinocerotidae; genus Diceros; species Diceros bicornis. The sequence goes on from NC_080781.1 coordinate 24,071,900, forward strand.
GCTCGCTCGCGCAAGATCACGCAGGCCCACGCAAACACACGCTCATCCACGCTCTCCTACGTTCTCCCACGCTCTCCTACGTTCTCCCACGCTCGCCTACGTTCTCCCACGCTCTCCTCTGTTCTCCCACGCTCGCGGAATTAGCGCGCTTGCCCTGTAGATGGGTCTGTTTGTGGTTGAGGCGGCTTGGTGCGAGCTCTCTGGTTCCTGCTCCGCAGTGGACTCTTGGTACCTCAGAAGTTGGAAGAGGGCATTACATACTAAGAAATGCTTCTTTTATGGTGCGCGAGCATACTCAGTGAAAAGTTCTGTAAAATTACATCCAAATAGCCCGCTCCTTGCCTCTGTGGATTTTGAACTTGCTAAAAAGAAACAGTGGACCCCACCTATTTGAGAATTGGGCTAATGGAAATAATTTAACAGTCTGCTAAATATCAACTGATGTTGAAGATCTTTTTCGGATCTTTTAAGACTGTCAAAGAGGAAACCCAAGAAGAAAACACAGCAAAGAAGAGAGATGAATTGGATTTCTAAGAAGATAAGTAATCCATTACTTCTGAAGTACAAAAGAAAGTTTATTGGTAGGTAGTTTTTAAATAAAATGTTTTGTTCTTTTACAAACTGAAACTATTCTGTATTTAGGACTAGATTAAGGTCAAAAAGAGTAGCAAAGTATGAATGAATACACACATATATAAAACATTTCTAATTAGAATTTTAAAAGTTATTTCTTTTGGTCCTATTGCTTTAAATTTGTTTTAAAAAGGCACTTAGTTGAAAAATCAGCTGTTGTGAATGAAAACTTTCTATCAAGGAGCTCACACTGATTTTTTTTTGCTGTTACCTGGCTTCATTCATTATATAACCATAACAAATTGCTAATTGATGTTGGTAAATATGTCATTTTTTCCAGTTAATATGCCTTTCCAAGAGAAGGTAGATTTAATTCCACCATGTGTAGGCATTCCTCGGAGATATTGTGGGTTCAGTTCCAGACCACCACAATAAAGCAAATATCACAATAAAGCAAGTCACACTAATTTTTTGGTTTCCAGTTCATATAAAAGTCATTTTACACTATACTTAGTAGTCTATTAAGTGTGCAATAGCATATGTCTAAAAAACAAATGTACATATCTTAATTAAAAATACTTTATTGCTAAAAATGCTAACCATCATCTGAGCTTCTAGCAAATGGTAATCTTTTTGCTGGTGGAGGGTCTTGACTCAATGTTGATGGCTGCTCACTGATCAAGGTAGTGGTTGCCGAAGGGTGGGGTAGCTGTGGAAATTTCTTAACACAAGACAACAATAAAGTTTGCTGCATTGATCGACTGTTCCTTTCTCGAACGATTTCTCTGTAGCATGCAATGCTGTCTGATAGCATTTTATGTACAGTAGAACTTCTTTCAAAATTGGAATCAATTCTCTCAAACTCTTCTGCTGCTTTATCAACTAAGTTTATGTAATATTCTAAATCCTTTGTTGTCATTTCAGCAGTCTTCACAGCATCTTCACTAGGAGTCAATTCCATCTCAAGAAACCACTTTCTTTGCTCATCCATAAGAAGCAACTCCTCTATTCAAGTTTTATCATGAGATTGTAGCAATTCAGTCACATCTTCAGGCCCCACCTCTAATTCTAGTTCTCTTATGATTTCCATCACATCTGTGGTTATTTCTTCCACTGAAGTCTTGAACCCCTCAAAGTCACCCATGAGGGTTGGAATCAACTTCTTCCATACTTCTGTTAATGTTGATATTTTGACCTCTTTCCATGAATCACGAATGTTCTTAATGACATCTAGAATGGTGAGTTCTTTCTAGAAGGTTTTTAATTTACTTTGCCCAGATCTGTCAGAGGAATCACTATCTATGGCAGCTATAGCCTTACGAAGTGTATTTCTTAAGGAATAAGACTTGAATGTCGAAATGACTCCTTGAGCCATGGGCTGCAGAATGGATGTTGTGTGAGCAGGCATGAAAACAGCGTTCATCTCGTTGTACATCTCCATCAGAGCTCTTGGATGATCAGGTGCATTGTCAATGAAAAGTCATATTTTGAAAGGAATCTTTTGTTCTAAGCAGTGGGTCTCAGCAATGGGCTTAAAATGGTCGGTAAACCATGTTGTAAACAGATGCACTGTCATCCAGCCTTTGTTGTTTAATTTATTGAGCACAGGCAGAGTAGATTTAGCATAATTCTTAAGGGCCCTAGGATTTTTTGGAATGGTAAATGAGCATTGGCTTCAACTTGAAGTCACCAGCTGCATTAGCCCCTAATGAGTGTCAGCCTGTCCTTTGAAGCTAGGCATTGGCTTCTCCTCTCTGGCTGTGAAAGTGTTAGATGGCATCTTCTTCCGAAGGAAGGCTGTTTTGTCTACATTGAAAATCTGTTGTGTAGTGTAGCCACCTTCATTGATTATGTTAGCTAGATCTCCTGGATAACTTGCTGCAGCTTCTACATCAGCACTTGCTGCTTAACTTTGCACTTTTAAGTTATGGAGATGATTTCTTTCCTTAAACCTCATGAACCAAACTCTGCTAGCTTCCAACTTTTCTCCTGCAGCTTCGTCACCTCTCTCAGCCCTCACGGAATTGAAGAGAGGGCCTTGCTCTGGATTAGGCTTTGGCTTAAGGAAATGTTGTAGTTGGTTTGAACTTCTATCTTGACCACTAAAACTTTCTCCATATCAGAAAGAACTTTTCTGTTGCATTTACAATTTGGCTAATTGTTTGGCAGAAGAGGCCTAGCTTTGGCCTCTGGTGGCTTTTGACATGCCTTCCTCACTAAGCTTAATCATTTTTAGCTTTTTATTTGAAGTGAGAGACGTGCAACTCTTCCTTTCACGTGAACACTTAGAGGTCATTGTGGGGTTATTAATTGGCCTGATTTCAATATTGTTGTGTGTCAGGGAATAGGGAGGCCTGAGGAGAGGGAGAGAGACAGGGGATTGGCTGGTTGGTGGAGCAGTCAGAAAACACACAACATTTATCCATTAAGTTCACCGTTTTATATGGGTGCAGTTCGTGGTGCCCCAAAACAATTACAATAGTAACATCAAAGATGAATGATCACAGTTCAGCATAACAAATGTAATAATAATGAAAAAGTTTGAAGTACTGGGAGAATTACCAAAACGAGACACAGAGACACGAAATAAGCAAAAGCTGTTGGGAAAATGGTGCCAATAGACTTGCTCAATGCAAGGTTGCCACAAACCTTCAGTTTGTTAAAAAGACACCTGCAAAGTGCAATAAAGCGAAGTGCAATAAAACAAGGTATGCCTGTACTGGAGGCTAAAATTTGCCAGTATTAATTATTTATCTAGCAGCGGTTTTCTAAGTGTTCTATATATTAACAATTTGCATCTTGAATTAGACAGTTTTATTGTAGTATAGAGATATTTATTACTTCTAATGACATGTCAATTCTACTTTTAGGCATAATTTAAATTCACTTAGGAAAGCCATTTCTATTTAAGAAATGTGTACCTATTTTCAAGATTTTTTTTAATTTATTTTTTTTTTAATTCCAAGCAAGTGAATGGAATCATTCTTGAGCTATGATATCTACTGAATTACGTTAAAAAATACATTTGGGAAATATACAGTGCCTACTACCCAAGATAGTTATGATGACTAATTAGCTTCTTACCTAGATTTACAATACTGTTACTCTGTAAAATAATCTTTGTAAAATAGGTCACAAACTGGGTCTGCCTGAATCTTAAGTATAAGTCTCATGTTTCATGGGTTTGTACTGCAACTCTAAACTAAAACAAAACCTCTTGTCAAAAAAAAAAAAAAAGCATGGACAACTTTGGAGGACAGTATTGCCTCACCTGTGTCTTTTGCTTAGGTCCTCATCCACAGCTGCCTGCTTGATTTGGACCTCGTGCCCTAATCCTAGTAACTGTACTTCCCTCTTGTTACTGAGAACAAGTCTTTGTTCCCCCCATGCTAGTAACTCCGTTCCTGTCTCCTTCTCCCATATGTCTGGTTTTGACCATCTTTTTGGTGACTTCAGATCTGACCCCTCCTCTCCTGGTGATTGATATTCTGACCTCAACCTGAAGCAGTGGCAACCTTACAATTTCTTTGTATGTAGGTGGTGCTTCAGGACCTGTTTGGATATGGGGGGAAAGCAGCTTGCCTTGAAGCTGTGTTTGAGTTACAATCACTCTGTTTTTACTTAAATTGCATGTTTATTTGGGATAGCTTGAGTGCATTGATAGAAACTCTTAAAAGAGGTTCTTTCTAGCCATTCCTTGGCAGTGCCAGTGGATTCCAGGTTGGGTGTCTAAAAGAACTGTTTTCTTATTCAGTTTTGTATCCCCAGCTTTGTATATAAAATGCAATAGCTGTAGCCAATAAATGTGTCTGGGATGATTAACTTAATGTCATAAATTGCTAGTCCTAGATTCCAAGTAGCCACGTCCATCCAGCTCTTGGGGTACCCTATTTCTTCTACTTGAAGATCTCTGTTGGCAAATGCTTGCTTTGGAAACTACTTATTGCCTATTATGATATCCTCCAGTTACTAAGGTCTTCAATGTACTGAGGGCCAGGGACAGCACGGTGTAGTCATGAGATTTATTGTAAAACAGACCTGGAACCGAATTTCTTTGTGTTATACCAGTGATCTGGTTACTTAACTTCTCTGTGCCTGTTTTGCATTTTTATAAAATGAGGATAATCATAATATTCATTCTCTCTCACGGTGGTTAAGAGGATTAAGTGAGGAAACTTAAGTACTTGACACACACTTGACAATCAGGAAACACTCATAAAAATTGCCCTCATCTATTATGGTGAACAAAGATAGACTTTGTCTAACGTACTTTGTCTATGTTGTAGATAAATATAGATATTCAAAATGCTGAGTCATTCATTCAACAAGCTATCTCTTAAGTGCTCCTTTATTCCAGGCCTCTGCTAAATTGAGCTGGCTCAGAAATTGATTAGAAACAATAATAGGGAATATGACATGTTAGAGTTAAGGACGACTGGAAGAGGAAAGAGGATGGTTGCAGGTAGAGCAACATAACTAAAAATGTAGCCCCAAAAGTTAAAGGGAATGGAGAAATAATAACAATGAGTTAATTTCAGTTCAAGAAATTAAAAGGTGAGCTTGGAAACATTGTTGAGGCTAGAAGGGGAATGATGTTAAGAGTCTTGTACTAATGTGAACCTAATGGATAAATGTAAAAGGTTTCCCAGGCACATGTAGAGGATCTCTCTTTTGTTTCCACTGTACTTTTTGTATGTCACTCTTACCACACAAAATTGGGGTTCTCTTGCCTGATGCACATAAAAAAAGCCATGGCATCAGCTTTTGGCAAAAGAAAACAGCTTTATTATTAGAGTGATCTGCAAGGAGCAGGGGCATATGCTCTTAGATCTGTCTCTCCATTCCAGTGCTTGGGGCAAAACTTATGGGATGAGGGGCAGGGTGGTCTGAAGTGTGGAGATAGATGATGGAGGTAAGGAGAAGTGAGGTAATTGACGATCTGCACAAGTGTAGTCAAGCTTCTTGCCTCTTCCTAGGATGCATGTTCACCAAATAGCAGCCTTACATGATCTGAGGGTAGAGTTTTTAGCTCCTTGACGTCAAAGAGGTCACTTATTGAGCATTTGCGCAGGCCCAGTTGATGGGTTGGTGATCTCAACTGGCCTGAACTGGACAAGGGGGGACTCTCAGTTCCTGAAAGACAACTCTTAGTTAGTCTATTGATAAGATGGGGTCAGTTGAACTGGTCCTAGAGGGCCTGTGATGATATCACCATTTGCTGCTAATTGCATATTTACATGGTTACATCACCATTTGATGCTAATTGCATATTTATATGCACGACTCCAATCTAGACCAAAAATTCCTTGAAAGTGGGATGCTCAACCATCCTCTTTGCCCAAACCTGAAGGGTTTTCCAGGAAGCAGGACTTTCATTGCTGAAATTGGGTATGTCTCAGGCAAACTGGGACAAATTGATCACCCTACTCTTAAAAGCAAGAATAAGGTTGTGTCTTAATCTTCATATATCACAGAATCTTGTACAGTTTCTGGTGCATTAAAGAGACTGTAGGGGAGGAGAAATAATTTTCCCTCTACCCTTCTAGGTTCTTGGCTGAGATCCCCCTGTAATAAAAAGACAAATTAACAAGAGAAAAACAAACAGAAGCTTAGTAACATGTATATCTCCCACATATAACCAGGAAAACTGAGTAACTCCCTGAAATGGCCTGAGCTACCACCTTAAATACCATCTCCAGCTAAAAATGAAGGAAGATGTTGGAGGTTGGGTGGGGAGCCACTTATGGGAGATTATCAGGAAAAGCACAGTAAATGAGGGTATGGTTGTTATGCAGCTTTAAGTCATTGTCTTCTCCATTGATGAGAGTTTCTAGAGATTTACCTCCTTCTCTTCCTGGTACAGAGGGAGACATCCTTACAAATGGAGATTTCCTTTATAAATGTAAATGTCTGTTACAAAGGGTAACCTCTCAGGTTTCAGAGCTTCTCTTGTGTCTGCTGTTTCTTAAAAATAACCAGCTCAGAGCCAGCCCTGATGGCCTAGTGGTTAAAGTTTGGCGTGCTCCACTTTGGCAGCCTAGGTTTGGTTCCCCGGGCGTGGAACCACACCACTCGTCTGTTAGTAGCCATGCTGTGGCAGCGGCTCACGTAGAAGAACTAGAAGGATTTACAACTAGAATATACAACTATGTACTGGGGTTTTGGGGAAGAAAAAAGAAAGAGAGGAATATTGGCAAGAGATGTTAGCTCAGGGTGACTCTTTCCCGGCAAAAAAAAACAAAAGTTGATTTACTCTTTAAAAAAAAAAAACAAAAACAGCTCAAAATAATCTTTATGCCAAAGAAGCATATTTTGGGGTGGCATATTCTGCTCTACTTCTAGGCTCAATAAATACTGTGGTGATCCTTCAGTTTCAGCCTGAGCCTTGGGATTTTGTCTGGATAGTCAACTGGAAGAGACTTTGGTTCTTTAAGGCTGAAAAGTTAGGGAAAATAGAGCTGTTTGGCTGAAAGTAAAGCCAAGAAGAAAAAAGCCAGCCTCATCTGTGATATTGGAAAAAGATGGATTCTGTCCCTAATCTGCATCTATCATTTTAGGTTATAGGTTTATTTGGACCCTGAGAGTTTTCACAATATAGCAAACTTGTCCCTTGCACTCAATTAAGGAGTAGAGCATCCCAGTGTCATGAAATCAGAACAAAGGTCGCAATGAGGATAACTGAATCCCAGCCACAGCTCTACCAACTTCTAATAATATAAACTTCAGTTAAGTCACTTAAACTCTCAAAGCTTTATTTCCGTCAGCCTAAAGCATAGGTATAATAACAAAACTTCCTTATAGTAAATAGCTCCATATAACTTTTATAAAATAGATTCAAAAAATTAAAGGCTGAATTAAATTCTAATGTAATTACCAATCATGCAACAATGATAATGATATGCCGATTGAGATGGTTCAAATCATTATACCAAAGTGTGATACTGAATAGAACTAAACTACAAAAGTTAGATTTTTCCATGTGTACACTTAGAGGATGATATCTATAAATGTACACAGTATACTTCTGTGGTCAAAATTCCAAACGAATAGCATTGATTAAATATAATTCAATTCTCCTGAAGTTTAAGTCTTTAGCCTCCTAAAATGCCCACACTGGCTCAATCGCTCATGAATTACAGTTACATTTTTTCCTCAAGTCATTCAAAAAGGTTACTTTAAAAACTGGAAAAGTCATTACCAAATAAATCAAAAGGACAAAGGCACATGCTCATTTCAAATTATGCCTTGAAATTTTAAAGAAAATTTCACCTCAGGGGCCCTATATATTTGCTAACTGCCAAATGGAGTATCCTGTTTATACTTTTGTATCTAAGGTGAACAAAAATTAAAAAAATTCATTCCAACACACTTGCTAGCCAACAGGATATAAACATATTTAATAGTAAATACTACTGATTGCATTCAATAATACATTTTATACTTTGCACTCTTTCTATTGTGAACATAGACTGAGTTGGTAGTCCTGTGCTCCTGTTACTTAACAGCTACATTAAAATTAGAGTTTTCCCTACATGTCTATGATGTCTACCGAGAAACTATGATGACAAAGAAGTCTGGATTTCCAGTCCAGCTGGGCAGCAGGGTAATAAGAATCATTCAGAACCACTGTCTGGGCTAAATTTATTGAACAAGAAGGGGATCAGCATGAACAAACCATAGAAGCTTAACATCTGGTCAGCAAAGAAATTTATTTTAGCCAAAGAAATTAAAAACCTCTTTTTCCAATACTTTATTCTGCCAGAGGTAATAGACCGGAATCTGAGGCCGTCCTGCAGATCCTTAACATGTGGGCCGCCTTCGATAGAAAGAGCAGTGAAGTTGCTGAACTGTTTTCTCTGCCTACCCAATTTAATATGAAATATGATTTAAACCAGTAGGTCTGCACTGGTATTTATTTATTTTCCAATGCTTTCCTAAATGAGTTTTATAGTATTCAGAGCTTAGTGTTAAATTGATTCACCTTTCTCAGGATGAGAATTGTAAGCTATTTGATTAGCTTTTCTCTGTTTTCATCTTCTGACATGTTCTAACTAAGAAAAATTATAGCCCTTTTTTCTTACTGAAAATAATTTATATTCAGTAGCGTTTTTGTGCCTGCATAGAGCATAATCTCTACAGGCTTAAATAGCGACATTTGTAGCTGTATGGGTATGATGGTATTAAGAACTGTTCTAAAGACAAATTACATTTGCAAATTTTCATGATACTGAGTTTATCCCTCAGACCTTATAATTGAACTTTGTAAACCAGACACATTCCCATGTGTTTTATCTAGTGAAGCAAGGAAGGAATGTTAAAAAAATAAAATTTATATGACTACTAAACGTGATAAATGAAGGGAGTCTTGTTACCATGAGAGACATAACTTTATTGATTGCTCAGTTAAAAGCTGCTAAATGAGTGAATGAAAAGATAAAAGCTGAAGGCAGCTGATAGCTTTCCTCTTGAGGAAATGTTTTGCTCTAACAAAGATTTAATGACTACCTACTAGGAGCTCGTGATGCATGGGGAGCCCTGGTTCCTCTTTCTCTTCCTTCCCATTTCTTTCACAGCTGATGCTCACCCCTAGTTTCACCTGCCTTACTTCTGTCCAGTTTTCATCCTGGGACAGTGCTTTGGCACCCTATCTAACTTCTGTTCTATTTCTGGGCTCTGGGTCATGCTCCTCATATTTACCCCCCACATTCTAGTGGTAGTACAACGGATACAGCTACTTGCCAGTCTCGCCATCCCACTTGGTAGGAATCCCATAATTCCAGCGGCCTGCTTGGACTGCCACATTTGAATCCTTTAAAAAATTATTCATGCTTGTGTGCTTTCTTTTTCCTCACTTCCAAGGTCCTTTCTTTTTTTTTTTTTTAATTTTATTTATTTATTTTTCCCCCAAAGCCCCAGTAGATAGTTGTGTGTCATAGCTGCACATCCTTCTAGTTGCTGTATGTGGGACGCGGCCTCAGCATGGCCGGAGAAGCGGTGCGTCAGTGTGCGCCCGGGATCCGAACCCCTGGCCGCCAGCAGCAGAGCGCGCACACTTAACCACTAAGCCACGGGGCCCGCCCCTTCCAAGGTCCTTTCTTGAAAGGCCAGTACTCTCTGTGTGGCTAGCACAATCAGTGACGAATGTCTTAGTGTAAAAGGGCTTTTCCCTGATCACTGTCTTGGGCTAGAGAGAGCTGAGCACCATGTGAGTACTGGGCCCCTGGTAGGGGAAGAGGTGAGTTGGGATGTGACAGACTGAGATTGTAAGGTCTCCGAGGGCATGATCCATGACTCTTGTTGACCAGTCCTCTCCACACTTACCAGTGTCTTGGACATTGTAGATCTGCAGTGTTGAATACATGAATGAGTAAATGAATGTACCTGTTTCATAAAATGTCTAGGACTAACATTGGCTGTAAGGATGGATGTTATTTATTTCACTGGCCTACTAACTTCAGTTTTAAACTGTGAAAGCCTTGGGCATGGCACACTTTTTGAAATTTGTGACAAATCTGCATCTTTAGCTGGGTCTATCTAATCAAGTAAGAATATTCATTTTCTGAGAGTTAATAGAGAAGCACAGGTTTTCTTTCAGTGTATTGAAGGTGTATTGTATTAGATTAACAGTGAACCAAACCATTGTCCTTTGAATTGCATTTTGAAATCACGTTTTTTAAATTAAATAATTACTTAAAAATTGTATTTACTCCTCAGAATAAATAGAAGCTTATTTAGCTTAACAGTTGATTAATGTAGTATTTTTCTGGTCACATATTTTCTTCTTTTCTAGTGACTGTATTTGCTTCATTATTTTTGGGCTCGGTAAGGAAAAAAATAACATTTAGGGGCTGGCCCCGTGGTGTAGTGGTTAAGTGCGTGTGCTCCACTGCTGGCGGCCCAGGTTCGGATCCCGGGCGTGCACCAACTCACCGCTTGTCAGGCCATGTTGTGGCAGCCTCCCATATAAAGTGGAGGATCATGGGCACAGATGTTAGCCCAGGGCCAGTCTTCCTCAGCAAAAAGAGCAGGATTGGCATGGATGTTAGCTCAGGGCTGATCTTCCTCACAAAACAACAACAAAAACAACAAAAATAACATTTAAATACCTCCTGTTGGCCAAGGTACTTCTTTTGTGTTGTGGAAAAATCTCTCTCTCCCTCTGTCTCACATGTACACGCACAAACACACACACACACACACACACACACACACAAACACAAACACAATCTTCCCTCCCCCCACATTCAGTCAAAGAACCAGTGTAAATTAAATGTCTACTATCCGTCAGGTATGGAGATAGACTGTGGATATAGTGGTGAAAACAACTATCGTGATTCCTTTTTTCATTATTGACTTTGTGACAACAAAATATTTTGAAAGAGGAATATTTTATATATCAATGGTTTTTGTTACCTATGTTAAAATAGGTGCATTGGCCATTTATCCTAGATTTGTTTTAGCTGTCCTGATTTTCAAATAGTCTGAATTATCTACCTACATTTCAAGCTGTGTGTCCTAATTTTGGCTTGGGAAAATATGGTCTTCTTGGAGATATATTTATTTTGAAAAAAAAAAACACTTCAGAATTTTACTTTTTTTCTGGGGTCAAAGTTAATTTATGTTTTAATAGCTTGAAAAAAGAAAAAATTAAAACTCAATCTTTTTTAAAGTTGGAGAACACGTAACTTTATGTGATATGCATAATTTATTAAGAATTTGATTTTTAGACCAAAGTTAAGTCGTTGATCCAGCTCTATTTTTACATCATGTATGCACATTTTATACACTTAAATCCCCAGGTCATTGTGCCCAGCAATATGGGTTTAAAACAAGTGAGAAATAATTACTTCCTCATTTTAATTTTAATGCACAATACATATATTTTTAAAAAATAGCCTGGTATATATAGGGACATTCATAAATAATGATTGAGAATGATGGGAAGATGGACATATTTTTTGTGGTGGGTACACATGGGGTGTGGCTGAAATTACTAGGCCCCTAACCATAATATATGTCACCATCCAGTAAAGATAATTCTTGACCTACAATAGCAGCAATGAGCAGTTGTTTTCTTGGTGTTTCTTCCTTTTACAATTGTGGGCTTTAAATGCTTAGAATGAGTCATCCCATTTTTCCTTTCTGTAGCCCACACTGACTATTTGTTGGAGCTAATCTTTCCAAGTTCCATAATAATGTTCAAAGGTACATTTTAGGGCATCCTCAAAGCATCTTTTTTAACCCTCACTGCTTCTCTAACAAGTCATGTAATGGTTGCTTGAGCGTGTCAGCCATTCTGTGTGTGTTGGCCAAGCCCCAGTGGGATGGTGTAAACAGGCATTGCTATTAGGCCGAGAGACAAACTGCATTGCAAGACCTATTTGCTGCTTATATTGTCTCACTGTTTTAACTGAAGCCAACACATATATTTGAGCATCTACCAAATGTCCAGTGTTTTGCTAAGTACTATGGAGAATATGGAGGTGGAATGAGGAAGGCAGCATCAGATAGGAGGGCAGTAAGTGGAATTATAAAGAAGGGGATCTGTTGTTGAGGACAATAGCCACATATAAAAATAATTAGAAACCACATAAGGACAAATATACAGACAATGGTGCTTAGATTGTGCTGGTTAAACTCTTCATGATTTTGGAGATGTATCTGGGCAGCTCCAAGTCCCAAAGCCTTGTAGAAGTTTAATTGGTTGGAGTACATTATCGTAACTACATTCCATTCATCAGTTGCTTAACTGTAGCTGACTTCCTGTAATGTCCTACTACTTTTTGAGTCATTAATCATCATTGTTAAACACAGTACTTTGGTAGAAGGGATCAATTGTAACTCACCTCTGTGATTGTTAATGGAAGTTTTTGACTTCTGAAATACCTTAAATAATGACCTCACCACACTTAATTGTTTTCCACCACACTTAATTTTTTTTTTTTTGAGGAAGATCAGTCCTGCGCTAACACCCGTGCCCATCTTCCTCTTTTTGCTGAGGAAGATTGGCCCTGTGCTAACACCCATGCCCATCTTCCTCTTCTTTATATGGGATGCCACCACAGTATGGCTTTGACAAGTGGTGCGTCGGTGTGCGCCCGGGATCCGAACCTGCGAACCCGGGGCCACCAAAGCAAAGCTTGTGCACTTAACCGCCGTGCCACCAGGCCGGCCCCTACCACGCTTAATTTTTAATCCACTACGTTTTCATTTCATTGCTCCATCCTCGAAATTTAGCTGCTAAAATGATTTTAAAGCATCCTTAAATTGTTTTTAAAAATCTCAAAATCAGAATTTGACATTAGGAAGAATTCACATCTGCATTTTTCTCTGTACACTCTCCTGGTCTTTTAGAGGATGTCAGCTTCATCACAGATTAGACACACAGGGAAGGAGAGGGTGTAAAAGTTCATACAGATGTGCTGCACCATGCAAGATCTCTTTATCTTCTGTGTGCATATCATGAACACTTTATAATTTTGACTTTTCTTGAGGGCTAGTATTGTTTTTAGAGGATTTTACCAGCATTCTCTAGGTCTAAGGACTCAGATCCTGACCATGGTTCTTTTTATCTTACACATAATGACAGATTGATAGTCCTGTACCAATTACATAGCCCAGATTTTCAACATTTTGATGTACAGAGGTAAAGTGATTTTCAGAAGTCACACAGTTAATAAATGGTATATTTATTTTTTACAAAGGAAAATTCTGTCCTATGAAAGTTATAAAATCTTATACATCAGAAATAGAGGGGAGTACACTTATAAGTCAACTAATTTTATACCACGTTTGATAGAGAAAGATATGTTATTAAAATTTCTTCATTACATTCTTTTTTCGAAATAGATATATTTTTATTAACTTTCTTATTATAAAACATTATAAATGTCATCCTTAATACCAGCATTTAAAAATGCTTACATTTTTGTGTGTATATTCTTATAATCTTTGTGTGTTTGTATGTGATATAAAATGATCACATGACGTATACAGTTTTGAAACTATCTTCTAGTCCCCCCTCCCCCTTATGGCATCCATATCTTTCAGTGTCATTAAATACAAATCTACATTGTAATTAGAATGGCTGCATAGTAGTCTACTGAATTGATGTTTTAATTTACTCAACCAGTCTCCTATTGATGAACATTTGGTTTTCACATTTTCTGTCTAGTAGCAACGACACTGAGCTGTGTATAATGTCTGTGAGAGTGTGTGTGATGTATACTTTCAAAGATTCAAAGATCATCCTTTCATCTGATTACTCCCTCAAGGTAAATTTCTAGAAGTTGCATAGCAATGTCATGTGTTTTTCTTTTTCCTTTTTTTTAATGCTTATTTATGTTTATAAATCAGTATTATAAAGTCTCAATAGTCTGTAGAGGAAAAAATAGTAGAGAAAAGAGAAATTTCATTTTTCTAATAATCTACTTTGCATCAGATACTGTAAGTACAGTATTTCATTTATCTTCATGTTAACCCTGAAAGTTGAGTGGAGAGTTTAAGAAACTTGCCAAAGGCTACATTATAAGTGGTAAGGCCAAAAGGGAATTCAGTTCATCTAACCATATAACTTTGTTTTAAAATTGAAGTGAAATTCACATAACATCAAATTAAACATTTTAAAATGTACAATTCAGTGTCATTTAGTACATTTATGGTGTTATCCAACCATCAACTTTATCTAGTTCCAGAACATTTTCATCACCCAAAAAGGAAAACCTACATGCATTAAGTCATTCTTCATTTCCCTCCCCCCAGTCCCTGGCAACCACTAATCTGCTTTCTGTCTCTATGGATTAATTTACTCTGGGTATTTTATATAAATTGTATCATATAATACATGACCTTTCATGTCTGGATTCTTTCATTTAGCATGTTTTTTAGGTTCATCCATATTGTAGCATGTATCAGTACTTCATAATTTTTATGGCTGAATAATATTCCATTATATGGATATATCATATTTTGTTAATTCATCTGTTGATGGGCATTTAAGTTGTTTCCACTTTTTGGCTATTGTGAATAGTGATGCTATGAACATTCATGAACAAGTATTTGAATACTCATTTTCAATTCTTTTGAGTAAATAACCTAGAAGTGGAATTGCTGGGTCATCTTAACCATAGAACATTTGCAGTCTTCTCTCACAAGGGTATGAGTACTTGTAAGGTAATATAATGTTTCCTTTCTATTTAAAAGTAAAAACTTCAAGTTTTTACTTTTAAATATCAAATAATCACCCAGTTCATTGTTGTGACAAAGTTTGACGTTTAAAGAATTAAAGTCTTAACATTCCACTCTTCTAATTCCCGAAATTCGAGACTCCTGTCAAAACTGTTAAAATTTAGGGTTGAAGAAAGCACCAATATACTGTTTAGCTGCTAGCTATTGTTATTTGTGGTTTAGTCGAGCCTTTTGGTTCAAGGTCGAATGTGTTGTTAGTGGTCTTATCCAGAGAAACCACAGATTCTTATAAATTCCCTAGTTTATAATTGGGGAAGACAAATCATGAATTTTTAAAATCTTAGAGCTGAAGACAGCCTTTAAAGGAATCATCTTGATGAGGACATTTTTACATATAATTGCCCAGGAAACCAACTACTCTCTAGGGACCTTGAGTTCATACTGAATTTCTATGTAACTTCTGCCTGTGTATTTTGAGAGCTGGAAAATAGACTCAGGGAAAATTGGAGTGGGCAAGAGAAGTTCCTTACTTATTGTCAGTGGAGGAAAGCAGCTGACATGGCTTGTCAGGGTAAGTGGGCCTCATTATCCCTCAGCAGTTTCTACCAGACCAGCTAGCACAAGGAATTACCTTTTTCCTGAAGCATAAAATACAATGGGGAGGAAATAGCTCTTTTAATCCAAGGAGAGGAGGAAGCATGGAAGATGAGAAGAGAGAAAGAAAAGAGAAGTTAGTGTTATAATAATTATAGTATTTTTGAGGTGGTGGAGACCTGAGAGATCACCTTAATTCAACTTCCCTACTTGAAATAGAGAGGGACTGGTTTAAAGTCACACAGCCCTGTGGTTATAGCTCAGTGGGCTAGAATCCAGCTATGCACTCTCCCATGGCATGTATATCAGTTTCCTAGGGCTGATGTAACAAATTATCACATGCTTAATGGGTTAAAAACAACACAAATTTATTATTTTAATATTCTGGAGGTCAGAAGTCTGACACAGGTATCACTGGGCTAAAATCAAGGTGTTGGTAGGGCTGCATTCTTTTCCAGAGGCTCTAGGGAAGAATTTGTTTCCTTTTCCAGCTTCTAGAGGGTGCCCACATTCTTTGGCTTGTGGCCTGCCTTCCATCTTCAAAGCCAGCAATCACGTCACTTTGACCTCTGCTTCTATCCTCACATCTACTTCTTTGACTCGGACTCTCTTGCCTCCCTCTCTTACTTATAAGGATCCTTGTGAGCTCACCCAGATAATCCAGGATATTCTCAAGATCCTTAATCACATCTGCAAAGTCCTTCTTGCCATGTAAGGTAACAAATTCATAGGTTCTGGAGAGGAGATCATTGTTCTTTCTACCATAGCATGGCAACTCTTTTACTTTAAGAAAAAAAAAATGCAGAATGAAACAAAATATGCATCCCTCGCCTGAGGACTTTGTAGGTTTCTTTATTGACAAGTATTTTCACTCATGAAAAAATGGTACCTTATATTTGTTATATTTACAAACTATTTTTGCATATAATATTTCATTTCATTGTCACTCTTTTCATAGAGGCAACTAAGACTCAAAAAATTAAGTGTATTTTCAGAATAAATGGTAGTTTTGAGATATGAATCCCACATATTTAAGTCTAAATTCAGTGTTCACAACATTCTATCCACTGTCTGATGAAAGTGATTTTCAGCATTTCCTTCAGACTTGGAAGCATTGGAACGATAAGATGTCATGTGTAGATTGATTTGTGGACATTCTTCATCATGTTAAATATACCCAGTGCCTTTCAAAAGGCACAAAAATAGCACTGCTTCTTCTGGATTTCTGTTGTAAGATACTGTAAAATTTCTGATATCTTTTACTGTGTTACAACTGCACCTGTACTAGTCTGTTGTAAACTGAATGGAATTCTAACACTTTCTAGTCTATCCAGAAAACAGCAAGAAAACAGATTTCTTTTTCTGCATATTGTGAGTTGTTAGAGACCAAATCATTGGTATAAATGGTATGTAATGCCGTATATGTGGTTGCCCAGTCCATAAATTTGGGATTATTCTTGAAGATAGGAATCATGTTTTATTTATTTTATGGTCCTCAGCTATGAGCTAAGTGCCTAACCTTCCATAGGATTTTAGGAAGGTTTTAATAAATTTGTGATTTAATTATTGAATACTGACTAAATCTTAAGCTTTGAAAAGAACTGAAAGTTTTAAATTTGTGGTTTTAATTTAATTCCTAAATTAATCTCACATTGATAAGCTTAACTATTAACTATGTTATCATTTTAAAATGAGACATTTCATGGGTCCCCGTAGACTCTTCCCTTGTCTCTAAAATGAGGAACAAAACAAAACTAAACTAAACTAAATCACAGATAATGGCAGAGCTTTTTACTTTGGGAGACTGGGGAATTGGTTGGAATAAAGAAAATTATGATTTTAAATATCAAACTAGTAACTTTCTACCAACTAAACAATGTACTATTGGAATATTTGGCTTTTGTAATACTGTAACTAGTTGATAAAAATCAGCTTCTATGACCTGATCAACAATCTCCCTCCCTTTAATTGTAACATTAACTACTTCGCTTCCTTGGTGAAACCCCGGCTGCCTTTTAGCCCAGCATCCAGTCTGGTGAGGCCCACCTTCTTAAGCCATCTTTATTTTTTAATATTTTCACTAACCAATCAATCCCCATGTTTCATTTAGTTATTTAGGCTGATATTTACTTAGAATTAAATCATAACACAGTCGTGGTTATACGTACCAATAGTCTGTTCTCTGGGATTTTATAGGTAAAATAATAATTGCCTAATAATTTTTTAATTTATGGAACTAGGCGGAGTTCGAATTACTGAATAAACTTACTTGTGAACTTCCATTGGGTCAACTTTTAGATGTTCTATTTGAAGAAGGTGAGCAAACAAAAACTACCATATTTCATTGATTCTAAGCACCCATTTAACATCTCTAAAGTCAGGATTTAATCTGAAAATCTGTAGCATGTTGTCTTTTAATTAGCAGCATTTCGTTTTTTCTCTCTTAGTGGTGCACAGGAGATGGTGGTTTGTCTTACATTCATTGACAGCTTAGTTTTCATGAAATCTGGCCATTTAGTTGACTTTAAGCAGGAGCATTTTTCATTCTGATTTGCATAATTCTTCTTTAGGGATGTTTACAAAATAGGATTTAGAACGTCTTCCTACTTCAGATTTTCTTCATGGATGTAATTTCGTTTTTAAAATATGACTGGTTATTTACAAATAAAACTAAGACACAAATAAACCTGCCTATGTGACATAGTTCAATGAATGTATTCGGCAGAGTTGAATAGATTCAATGGGATCTTAACACTAACACTAATGAGGATTTCTCTTGTATGTTTTGTATTTTCCTTGGTGAACTTCAATTATCCTACACCAATTGATTTTTTGGACTGAACTGACCAACTTAACAGATTCTACATGGCCTGAAAGTTCCACGGGATCAGGGGCTGGGCATGTCTTGCTCACTGTTGTTTCTATCTATGTGTCAACTCTGCCTCAGTCATACATTCTCATTACGTCTATAATATCGAATTGAAGTAAACAGAACATATCCTCATGAATTAAAATTTTTATCCCAGACGAGTAGTAAAGATATTTAAAACGTAAATAATTTTTATTTTAATTAAAGAGTAAATAAGAAAAAGCATTAGAATTGAATTTCACCTACTTGTTATAGCTTTCTTCTAGACCCCCAAAGAGGCAGCACTATTCTCCTAACCCTTTCCAGTTTTCTCTAGTGAGATTTGTAAGCAGGCTGAACTGAAAATGTTGGTGGTCATTTGTGATGCCACACTGTAACTACAATATGAACACTTGTAAAAGAAAATGTGACCTGCAGAACCCTCCCTCTTGTCCCAGACAACACCCACATACTCTTTCACTTGTCAGACAACAACATCAGAATTAATGCTGTTTACTATACTAGAAAATGATCAGAGTTATTTTCAGCTTTTAATAAACACCTCAGTAGCCTTAGGGAAATTGGACGTAGTACTTCATTTGTCGTTTTAAAAATATAATTATATCATCTTAATTATCTAATTAAAATGGAGTTATTCATTTTAAATATTAAGGAATGCTTTTAACTCTCAGGATTTTCTCTGCATGTTTACCCCCCTCCCTTTTACATTCTGTATCATCTGAATGGCCTTGCAAGGGAGAGTAAAAGATATTATGGACAGAGCTGGAGTAATTATGAGTAATATAATGATTATTTTTATTGACATTGTGCATTCATATTTGTAGAATTTGGGGAAGTCTGAGAAATGTAAAACAGCTCTTCATAGGCTGGAAATCTCACATTATCATATAATAAAATGATTTTCTTTGAAAGCATTTTTAGAATTTATAAGAAAATAATTTTACTTGTGGGCTTTTTTGGTAATTATTTGTCTTAAGATACTGCGGTCAAATATGTCCTTCATTGAAATCAACTTCTAATGCCTCTACTTTCCACCATAATTATTCCTCTGGTACCTACAAATACAATCCACCTTTTTATTTTTCTTCTCAGGATCATTCTCTAAGTCTTCCAAGGTCATCTTGTTCAATGTATACGTTTAGAAATTATAACAGTAACAGTATTAAATTTTTATTAGGTAAGCAAATCTTCTGAATTACAAATTTAAGATATGTCAAAAGTAAATTTAAACTCTTTCCGGATTTGTGCTTTGAGTTTCTTTATTTGAAAAGCTGAGATTTTATTATACTTTTACTTCATATTTTGTAGAACAACATCAGCTTTAACATGTGTCGGGGAGGGGGAAAATCTCCCCTCTCCCCTTATTGTGTTCTTATGGCCTGACTAATAAAATTGACACAAGACCAGATTAACAGGAGAAAAACACAGTTTAATCACATGCACATGGGAGAATCATGCAAATGATGCTCAGAGAGTGAACAAAGCAGGCGGTATGTATATCTTTTACACAAAGAAACAATAAATTTGTGAGGAATTGACAGGACAAAGAAACTTAGGTTTGGGGTATGTAATTAGTGAAGAATTGAGACAGAGTTTAGGTTTGAGATGGTAAGTTAACAAGATTTATTTATGCAGGCTTCTTGGCCGGAATTCCCTCGCTCTGGTGATAAGGATGCAGAGAGGGCACCTTTCACCTGGGAGATTTATTTCCTGCTTTCAGGGGAACAGAGACAGGAAGGTCAGAATGCCCTTTTTGCTTCTCAAGTAACTTTAATTCAAGATAATCAATGTGCTATTGTGGGATATTTTGAGGTGGCCTGCCCTGGCCCCCAACATATGGACAAAAAAGTTAATGTTTTCTTTGGCCAGCAAACAGCTACTTTAACAAAATATAGCAAAAACTATCCATTGCAGGAGCTACCCTTTGTTTGCACAATATCTATTATGTTATAATACATCACATATGTATTAAAGTTGACATTACAGCTTGCAAGGTACTTTTTTATTTTATTTTCGTCATGCTTCTGTGAATTAGGTATCATTATTTAATTTTTGAAAATAGAGAAATAGGGCTCAGAGGTGCTCTGTGGCTTGTCAAAAACAATCATATTTGTATATTATCAGTACTTTAACCTACATTTTCTAATTTTCAAAGTGCTTCCATCTTCTCATATCAAGCTGCTCATTTAATTGGTGCTTGGAATTGTGACTATCAGCTAAATATAATCCCTACAGAATGAATGATAATGAACATTATCCATGTAACAATAACAATGTACAGCCATTCTGAGGGCACTTCAAGTTTTGGAATTTCAGAGGAAGTGCCTTCATTAGCTGGCTTTAGAAAAATAACATCTATAAATTTTTGATAGTCTTGCCCATGGTGAGAAAGTGAGTTATTGACAAAGCTAGGATGTGAACCACATTCTAGGCATGATCTATTTTTAAATTCAATTATCTTTTTGTATTAGTTCGAATGGGGAAGAAAGTAGGAGACTTTAATTTTGAATATGTCCTATATACAAACATGAGACCAATCATCTCACATTTAAGATCACTTTGCAAATGGTAAAATTTGAAAGCATTTAATGGAAAGACAAGAATGAGTATTAATAGGAGAATGAGAAAGGATTTTCCACCCCCACTAATATATCTCACTATAAACATTGTTTAAAATTATTCTTACTATTGTTATTTTACCTGCTGTGTGAGAACTCAAAATGTCCTTTGAAATAAATAGGTAAAATATTTCAGAAAATAACTTTTCACTTGTAGAGTTTCCTTTGCCAATGCTACATAATCAAACTGTACTTGAGGGCCTTAATAACAATCTTTATCAGACTCAAAAGGGAATTTCTAGCTCTAGGGAGAGTACTCACTTCTAAAATATGCCACAGTTTTCACAAAGCTGAAAGAAACTATGCCTATTCCCTTGACAATCTGGAGATTGAATATTTGTGTTTGTAATGTAAAATATCCACAATTTTATGTGCTACACTTTGATGATATAGGGGGAGTGGTTAGGGTCCTGGCTTGGTCACCTGCTACTTGTATGGACTTAAACTGGTACACTGTGTGTAAAACAGGAATTATAACACCTACCACTTAAGCTTATTGAAAGGATTTGAGCTAAGATATATAATCCACCCAGCACTGATATGGCACCTTTGAGGCATTTAATGAAAAGCTGTTATTATTATCAATTTCAAAGTATTTCCCTTTCTGCCTTTAAATGCAAATATGTACATACAAGCAGGCATACCAGGAATTAAAAGCTGTATGTACAGTCTGAGTCTTTCATTTGGATAGTGGCTTCTGTTTTGTAGGGTTGTAAAAATTTTATTTGAATAAGAAATTATCTGAAATTTTAGGGATTAACCATTTCATCAACAACCAACAGGCTGCTAATTAGCTCATTGGCACTTAAAATTTTTGACTGAAATGGTGTCACCAGAAAATAGTGAAAGAGTATGCAATGGATGTTTTAGGCACTGTGTCAGGCGCTGGGAATATAGAAGTGAAAAGACTCAAAAATGCTTTTATGCAGTACCTTTTTATCTTTTTGTACTTGGGATCAGTGCAGTCTTTTCTATATATAAACTACGTGTTCTGTTGGGACAACACATTTCTGCCTGATAAGACCAAATTTGATCATGATGTCAGCATATGGCAGTCTAAATAATAATGTTATAATCTACAAGTAACCCTTGCAATTAAGTTTAGCTATAAACTTGCAAGTGCATATGTTTCTCTTTATTAAAAAAAATCAAATACAGAGCAGATATTTTAGAGAATCACAAATATAAAGTGCTTTATATTTTACATTAAAGGTGATTGTTATCCCACCTCAGCAGCTTGAATTCCAAATAATTGTATTTTATGTGATACTCTATACCATTAGAATGAGGTGTGTTGAGCACGAGTCTGGAAAAACCTAACTGTTTTCAAGCTTGTTTTGGGGCTGTCTCTCATTGCAATCTCTCCTTCATCCAGGCTTTCCAAAGGAGTTGTTTATGTTCTCTCTCTCTTCATTTCCTCCAACTCCCGCTCAATCCTCAAACCATACTATTTTGGCCTTTGTCTCCTTCATTTGATGAAAGACTTCTTGCTGAGATTATCGTGACCACCTTGTTGCTAAATCTAGTGGAAATTTTCATTCCTCTTTCAAACTTGATCTCTTAGAAGTAATGGACACTTGACCCTTCTCTCCTTGAAGGACTCTTTCAGATTGCTTCTGAGGCAGAAAATTCTCCTAGTTTTTCTCCTCTTTCTTTTCATTCTCTGTTTCTGTTGAAGGTGTATTCTCCTAGAGCACAATCTATTCTCTTTCTAGGTAATCTCATGTACTTTGTATGCCTGGCCTTAATTACCACTTGTATAAATCAGGATGAACTAGGTTTTAGTCCTAACAACCCCAAATCTCAATGGATCAGAGCAGTAAAAGTTATTTCTTACTCATGTTACATGTCCATATGGGCCAACTGGGAGCTCTGCATCATGTTGTCCTATGAGACTCAGGCTAATGGGTCACCTTGTATCTGAAATGTTGCTGGTTTCTGTGTCACAAGAAAGAAAGCTCTAGAGTTTTCACACTAGCTATTCCATGATCCCATGTGGAAGTAACACACATCACTTCCTGTTATAACTCATTAGACAAAACTCATATGTCTCTACCAAATCCCATCACGGAGCCAGAATGCAGAGGTTGGAAATATTTGGTGACTACCACAGTTAGCCTTTCTGGTTTTCAACTATTTGGCCTGACAGCAAAAAAAAAACTTACTTCCCAAGACATTTGGGAGACAATTCATAAATTCCATACAGAAGTCCAAAGTCTGTAGATAATGTATGGTAGTTACTACCTGAGGACCAGACATGGATCCTTTGAATTGATAGGTCTATGATTCCTACAGTTAATTGAGAGAAAAAGACGCGTGAGATGGGGAAGCAGGGACAAATGGAAATCTAAGAATTATATCTAGAAAAGTTATATTTCTAGGGTATGTTATCTGCATTTTAAACTGTTATTGACAACTGATTTACCTAATATGTCCCCACGGCATGATTTAGATTATAATCCTAGCTTTCAATATCAATTTCATCTGTGAGCACCAACCAACCCTCTAAGGTTAAGGGAGGCATCACCCCATTATCAGTTCTAATTTTTGAATCTCTCAGGATAGGCCCTAGCTGCTGCAAGTAGCAAACAAGTCCCAAATCCCAAAATATCGGTGGCTTAGAAGAAAAAAAGAGATTTATTACTCACTCTGGTTACATGTTACACTTCCTTTGCAGGTCAGCTGGGGCCTCTGCTCTAGATTGTCCTCACCCTTGGACCCTGGCTGATGGAGCAGTTGTTATCTGGAAAGTTACTCGTTATTAAGACAGAAGCAAGAGAGCATTAGAGAGTCTCCCATTGGTAATTAAATGTTCTGTCCAAAAGTGCTGTGTTACTTTCCTCTCACAGCTCATTGACCAGAACTAGTGAATGACCACACTGTGCCAGTCTTTGCCTGTTTGCGCTGAGTCCGTTCTCCATCCTTCTCCATGTTGTTCTGGTTTGCAAGGGACTGCATTTCCCAAGTTTTCTTGCTCTCTGGCTTCCGGGTCGTTTCAGCCATTGGGAGATAGTGACGGGAGAATGGAGGGCAGGAGGAGTGGAGAAACTAGATCGTTTCATCCTGTCCCTCTTTGAGTTTTGGAGGGCATCTCCAGCAGCAGCGGCTTCTCTGTCATTTCAGCTCCCAACAGGCAGGCATGATATGGTTCCAGCTTCCACCGGTGGCTTCTGAGGTCTGGCAATACTACTTCTTCTTTGACTCTCCTCTTCTGAGGATGTAACAAACTCTTCCTCTATTGCTCTCCATCCTCTGTCTGGCTTCTCAGCTCTTTCAACACTTGTGTAAACAGTTCCCTGTATTAAATTCCCTGTGCTCAAATATTAAGGTGGTTTCTGTTTTTGATGAGCCCCTGACTAATAAATCCATGTTAGGATGTTCAACCCTACTGTGTTCTCAGAGGACAGAGAACTGGAAATATTTGGTGAACAGCTCTTATAACTGTCATACTACCTATTTACGTTTGACTTGATATCTTCCTCTGGCTAGCCAGACCTCTCCTCTGAGCTCCAGGACAATACAGCCAAATAACTACCTAACTGATATCTCCTTTTGAATGTTTCAAAGGTACAGTAAACTCAACAGGTCAAGTTCACAACATATGATCAACTTCCAGCAAAACTCATTCTCTTGTATTTCCTCCTTCAGTGAGTAACAGCCTCATGTGTTTTGTTAGTCAAGCAAGAAACCTGG
This sequence comes from Diceros bicornis minor, assembly GCF_020826845.1. Classification (NCBI taxonomy): domain Eukaryota; kingdom Metazoa; phylum Chordata; class Mammalia; order Perissodactyla; family Rhinocerotidae; genus Diceros; species Diceros bicornis. Next base: position 24,096,434 of record NC_080781.1, read on the forward strand.
GTCATTCTTGAAACCATACTCCCCCTCAGCCCACATAACCATACTGTAACCATACCTGTAACCATAACCATAACTATAACTGTAACCACAGCCCACAACCGTAACCATAACCATAGCTACTATATCCTAAATATCTCTCAATTTTCTTTGTTTCTCTAAATTTCCACTGCTATCACCCGAATCCAAACTCCTGCCCTTGACTGGGCAATTGCAATGGCATCCTAACCTTGCTCTCAGTGTCATGTTCTCACAATTAAAGTCAGTCATTTTCAAAGTCCTTCAAATGTTCAACGACGTTCAATGGCTTCCAGTTGCTCTTAGGAGAAATATAGTACTCCTTAACATAATCTTAGAAGACCTAGTGCCAACTACCTCTCCAGCTTTACCTGCCCCCCTACTCCATTTCACCCTCTGCACTCCATCCTCGCCAGCTGCTTTAAGTCTTCTGTACTTGTCGGTCCTTCTCATCCCCCAGCACAACCTCAGGCTTTTGAACATGCAGTTACTATTGTCTGGAACACTTTCCTTCCCCTCCACGTTAACATCATTTATTAAGGTTTTTTCTTTGTTGTCACATCCTCAGGCAGGCCTTCCTTGACCACCTTGACTATGTCAAATACCCTGTTACATACTTTCAGTAGTGCCATGTACCTCCACCAGGCTGCGATAACAGAGTTGTGATTTTATATTTCATTGTGTGATTATTTGATTAATGAAAATATTCCCCACTTATCTATAAACTATGAGGTGAGAGACAATAATTTTGCTAATCACTGTGTGCCTAGCTCCTATCAGAGTCTGGGACATAATTAGTGCTCAATAAATATTTGATAAATGAACAAATGAAAGCACTTTACTTCTCTCCTTTTCCCTCCCTTCCTCTTTCCCCTCTCCTTCCCTTCCTTTGTCCCTCCCTCCTTTCTTTCCAGCCATTTTCATTGTGTATTTACTATCGGGGAATTGCAGATCAAATACTCATTTAACAGTTAATTTCTAGACTGTAATTATTAATGCCTCATCAGTGTATATTTGTTGGTGTTGGATTATTCAGATAGAATATTAGGGGTAACGGGTAGCCAGACATAACAAAGAGTGAGCACAAGTTTTGAAATCAGAAAGAATAGGTTTTGAGTCCCGACTTTGCCATTTGCTTGCTTAGTGGCTCTGGTTTATTCCAGCGATCTCTCTGAACTCACTTTCCTCTTTGGTAACATAAGAAGATAATCATAACTAGCTTGTAGGTGTTACACTGTAGTAATTATATGTATGTAATGAAAGAACCTGGCATATAGAAGATACTCAAAAAAATTATGGTCATTTTGGCTTTTGTTCAAACATAATTTATTAATTGTGGATTTTATTAATGACTATTAAGCAGCATATAGGATGGGAAAACCTTCACTGAGTGTCTATAGTTCATATATAACATTTAAATCAGACAGTGAAACATAAAAAATGGATAATGAATGCAGTGTACAATTTTAGAGGATTAAAATACAGTTCATTTAGTAAAAACTTTGTGAGAACAATGTACGTGTGTGTATATACATACGTGTGTGTCTACATGTGTTTCTCTTTATGTCTATATATTTGTATGCGAGAATTTTGTAATTGCGTCTATTGCCGTAATTTTTTTCATTTAACTTTTGTATTATTTAAAACTTTTGTGGTTCAAAAATTTTTAAGTGTTTTTTTAATTCTCTGGAAACATAGTTTCACCAGAACGCCTTGATCTCTTATTCCATAGAAGAAAAGTGGGGGAAAGAAAAAGTGTGTGCCTCATTAATGGTACCCTTAACAATGTCTGTCTTTGTGGGGGTGAGAATTGATGTCATTTTTGGCAGCTACACAGCTGACGCTGTTCTGTGACATTGAAACATATTCAGTACATGCCTAATAGGAAACCCTTTTCCAAGCGGTAAACAACCCTTTACAAGGCAGCACTGCCAAAGCTATGTTTTGCCATCCAACAGGAAATCAACAAGACAGTCCTTTTCTCTTTACTTAAAAAAAAATGTATATGCCTTTAATGATGTGTTATTCTTTAAGCCATCTGCAGATGTGCTGTCTATCCAAATTGCTAGGGTTAAATTGTTGATTTTTAGAAATTGTTGTGATTATCTCATTATGTTTTTGTCATAAAAATGACTCTATTTCATGTAGCAATTAACTCCAGGGAATGTTGTCTCAAGGCCCAAACTGAACCTAGCATTTTGATGAAGCCCTGCTTTAGAATGGCAATAAAACACATTTTGCCCATTTGCAGGTATTTCAAGTATCAAATTGGATGAATCTTTTTAATTTTCTTCTACTGAATTGAGTTCAAGTGAATTTGATAGGATTATTAGGATGGCTGGTGTCTGGAATAACGATGATGACTTACAGAAGAAACCAGCAGGGCCGGTGTTATTGATGAAGAGGTGCTTCAGACCCTTCATTTGTCAGTAAGAAGCCCTGCTCTGTGATCAGACTATTGAGCCATTCCCTGCATGCAGAACACGCCTATTTTCTTCACATGCACTAAATGCATCTTTTCAATCAATATTCAATTACGCGAGACAAGGAATGCTGGTTAAGTAACTGCGTCTACCTGCCGAGGAAATATATTTCCAAAAAGAATCGTCAGGGCTTCTGGGTTAGTTCATCTTGCCCACCTCTGGTTGAATACCTGCCCGGTTACACTTGTTGGACGTGCGCTATTACCTTCCTGCAGAGAGTCTCGTGTGGTGGTCCGTTTCTTGCTTTTCCTCTGGAAGTACCTTTCTCAGCTCCATTCCTTGCAGTCTTTGAGTCCTGTTACCCAGGAAACCAGAGAACATTCTCTTTAGCTGCACTTCACTTTCCTGCCTTCTCATATAGGCCATAGCCAAACAGCTGCTTTGTTTCAGTCCTGCAGTATATGCTTATACTGGTCTTTGTCCATTCTCGCTAAGCCTTGGGAGTTTTGATTACATTCCTTTTTCGATGAGACTGACTAGGTATTTTAATTTCATAAATTAAGCATCACTCTTGTTTTGTTCCATTGAAAACTGACTTAACATATTCACTCTGGCCCAATCTATCAGACAGGCAGGAAGTTATTGTTTCCTAAGCCACCTTCTAATTTAAAAACGATGAATATTTCACAGGTCAACACATAGGCAGTGTGAACTGGGGAGCTTTTAGGATATTAATTGGGCTCTGAAGAATTCACTACAGTTAATGAAAATTGTGCTTGTTATGTAAGATAAATGGAAGGTGCAGTTGTACCTTTCTTGGGACAGTTCAAAAAACAAAACGTTAACGTAAAATAGGTAAGCAATAAATAAATGGGTTGTTACTCATATTACGAGAGTTTTTAATCCATTTAATTTCATTTCCATACTTCACAACTAAGTCAGGGATACCCACATCCTGGTTAATTGGCAAATTAAGACTGTCTTGCTGGCTAGGAACAGAAAGGCAAGGCACTTTCTGACTGATCCCGGATTTCCATCAAGAGCAAGTCCCTTAATGTGTTGGAACTCACATCTACTGTCCTGATTTTCCTATCCTGCTCTTCTGCGTTCTCTGAGTATCCTGCATCCTGGATTCTACTTTTGATCTGCCTGGTTTTTAATCACTATTTCATCCTGACCTTCCATGTCTGCTTGTCCTGTTACAGTTTTTTTAACTTGACCTCCAGTTGTGTCTCCTGACTTCTTGCCCAGTTCTAACTTAGGCTCAGTCCTGACCCCAGTCTTCAGCTCTGCCATTGGGAGGTGTTTTGAGTAACTGAAGTACTCCATATAGACACTAGCAGTGTTCTTGCTCAGAATACAAAAGCCATTGTCATTTGGTAAATAGATGATAAGGACTCTATTGTTTATTATGTTTACTTTTCACCTCATTATTAATAGTATTAGAAAACACTTTATTAAGCTTTTGCCACACGCTAGACCCTGTGCTGGGAGTTTTACATGTCATGCCTCATGTAAGTCTTGCAGCATTTCACATAGGAGGCACAGAGAGGCTATGTTACTTCCCCAAAGTCACACAGTCTTAAGTGGAGGGACAAGAATTTGAATCCTGGCAGTCTGACTGCCTAGCCCATGTTTTTATCCTTGACACTGTACCACGCTAAATTACACCACATGGATCTCTTCTTAAATATATAAAACTCTACGTTCTCAGACTTTCAGAGTGTTAACTTTGCCATGTAAAGATCTTGAAATTTTTAGAATTTTCTAGGTTTTTGTTTGTTTTCTGTTTTTACTGGTCAATTTTGGTTTAGGAGTATAAAAAAATAGGATAATGAAAGTTTGAACTAAACCTAGTGTAACTTAATTGTCTTGAGAAATCTGATTTCTAATGATACATAAAAATAATCATATGTAGTCATTCGTTCCACAAATTCAGCAACTATTTGTATCTACTATGTGCCAGTAATGATGGAAGGCTCTGGGGATTCAATAGTGAACAAAAAGGGTTCTTTCTTCATAGAGTTTACATGTATAGGTGGGACATTGGCCCGGTCATGAAGTAAAGTAGAACTTATGGGGATTTATTGACCCTCAAATTAAACTCTGTTAACAACAAACTAACAATATGTATGTTGAGTGTTTAATTTATTCTGTGGCCCTCAATAAATGATATCTTTACAAATAAAGTGTAGGTAACTTGATTAAGTATTCTAGAGAGTTCAATAATCAATGAAATACTTTAAAAGAGAGGCTATGCCAAAAAATGGTAGTACGATTTTCCCTGAAAGATATTTTGAAATTTAACTTAAGTATTTTGTTTAATTTCTTTATAGATATATAATTTTACATAAATGCATAACTTTAGTCATAACATTCCTCTTTTTCCTTTTCTTTGTTTCCTGCTGGGCTTCTCCTTCTCCATTCCTTTCCCCCTTGATGCAAATCAGCCACCCCTTGCAGCCACCCCCCAACAAAATCAAAACATATTAGTAACCAGTGTGTATCCCTCCATTTTTCCCTCTATGTTCTTGTATTTCTATTTAGGAATCACAGACACACACACACACAGAGTTTTATTGCTTTTTTGAAAAGTTAGCTAATAACAACATTGGCTTTTGTGCATCTTGCTTTTTTCACTCCATAGTTAACTGATGGGAATCTAAATCAACAGACATAGCCTTGATGTTTTTGTCTTGCTAATGGGTGCATAATATTCCATGCTGAAGCAGCACAATTTATTTCATCTTTACCCTATTTGCTTCCAGGCTTTGGCACTACAAATGTCACTACAGTAAACATCCTGGAATATATGTCATTAAATATTTCTGTATCAGTGGAATAGATTCTGAAGTGTAAGAATGATTGGTTAAAGGATATGAGTCTTTAAAAATTTTAAATACACGTTTGCAGAGTGCTTTAAAACAAAAAGGTACATTATTTTCTGTTTCTGCCAGTAAGTATGTTTGAACGTTATATTTCCACAAGAGGTGTGAGAGACGTTTCAATTTATACGAGTGTGATAGTTGTAGAGTGATTAGTCACTGTTACCTTGAAATTGCCTGATGACTTGTGCATTTGAACTTCTTTTTATAAGTTTGTTGGCCTTTTAGATTTTCTCTTCTATAAATTATCCAATTCAAATCTCTTGACCGTTTTTTTTTTCTGTTAGGTGGGTTGTTCCCTTGTCAATTTGTAAGTACGCTTTATGTATTGTAGATATTAACCTTTATGTGTCTTCTGCATTTGAAATGATTTTTCAGATCTGTCATTTGCTTTGAATTTATTTATTATATCTTTGCCCATAAAATAACATTTAAAAGTTTTTGTATAGTAAATGTGTCTCTGTTTTCTAGGTCTATAGTCTTGTTTAAGGTTTTCTTGTCCCTTAAATTTTATATCTTCTAGACTTTTTATAAGTTACATAATCTTTTAATATTTTTTAAAATTTGTAAGTCTTTGGTAGATTAGGATTTTAAAAAACACGATTTAAAATGAAAGTACCCTTTAAGTTTCCTCTAGATGGAGGGACAGTTATGGTAGATCAATTTAAAATATAATTCATCATTTTCCCATAGAATTAAATTAAGAGGGTTTATTAAAAGTGATCCCTCTTTTACAGATACAGAATATCTCCATATAAATATTTGGTCAAGTTGTCATACATCCAACAAATATTAAGTAACTCCTGTTTTCCTGGATTTCTGAAAGGAGTGTGTGTGTGTGTGTGTGTGTATGTGTGTGGTGGTGGTGGTGGTGGGAACAATTTTGACATGGTCACTACCTTTTAGAGACAGAGTATTTAAATGTTATGATGGTAATGGGACCAGAAATCACAAAAGCCTGAAGTCTGCTGATGGCTCTGTCACTAATAGCATGACGGGGTTATGACACACAACAGTGCTGGGGTTTGGTTTCCTCTGATATAAAATAAGGAAGTTGAACCCAATGATCTCCAAAGCCCTTTCTAGTCCTCAAACATGACAGCAGGTTGTCCAGTCTCTTGCACTACCCAGCTATTTCAAGTTATCTTCTGCCAAAACAAACAAAAGCCCATAGCTCATGGAGAGATGAGAGGAGGAAGGGAGAGTGAGAGAATGAATATGAACATGAATGAATGAATATGAATTATCGGGTAGACTGAATTTAGCCAGTCTGGAATAAAGGTGGAGGAGAGTTGGCAATCAACCTCTGCATGTTCATAATATCCTTATCGCTATCTAATTAATTGAAGGCTCTGAGTTGTGTTTTTCTTGCTGTGATTGGTATCCTGCTCTGACTTTCTTGCTGACATCTTTCTTCTCTAAATTATGGCAATGGGACAGAAGTTTGAAAACTCATTTTACTAGAAAAAGTGAATCACTTCATAGCTGAAAACAGATATCAAATTACCTAAGAAAGTGGACACTGTGACATTTTTCAGGTAAACAATTAAACAATCACCTTCCCTGAGCAATCACCTTGGCCTCACAAAAGGTATTCAGGGTTTAGTCACAATATATACAACATGTGTAGGTTAAGTGTTGTAGCTACCTTTTTTTTATTTTAGAAGTTCTCTCCTTTAAAAATAGCTTTCTTGAGATGTAATGCACATACCATAAAATTAATCCATTTGAAATGTACAATTCAGTGCTTTTTTGGTATATTCACAGAGTTGTGAAACCATTACCACAACATAAGTTTAGAACATTTTCATCACCCTGAAAAAAAAGCCCATATTCATTATTACTCACTCCCATATCCCCCGTCTCTGGCCCCTGGCAATCACTAATCTACTTTCTATTTCTATGTATTTGTATATTCTGGACATTTCATGCCATTCTTGATTTAATAATAATTTGCTACATTATTTGGGATCAAATCACTTTACTAAGAATCAACTTTAATAAAATTAATCTGCATGATCAGAATGATTCATTTTAGTGCTTTTTTGCGTTATGCAAAAAACTGAAAAATTATTACTGTTTGGAAAACTATTTAAAAGATAGTCTGCCTGTTTTAATGTCACAATTAAACGTATAATCCTTTACAGGTATATATGTCTGGCATAGACATATATTTGAAACAGAGTTAGCCATTGACATAAAGGAAGAACTTTGTCATGCAAAACTATTAAAACACCATACAGAATAAGTTCAAGTTTATATAAATGACTGTGGGAATCTCATACATTTGAATTAAGAAAACAGAAACTGAAGTAGCCAAGTAGGTGAAGGAAGGGCTTCCCTCTTATGCACAGCCACAGACTACCACACAGAAATAAGTTCAAGCATATAAACTACAGGTCATGGGAATCTCAATACAAATTCTGTCCTCGACCTCTTTCATTTCAGTGAGCTTACCAGTTTTAAAGCACTGGAAAAATTCTTTTTCACTCCCATTTTTATTGTCTGATGTCTCTTTAGTATAACCCACTGAGTCACTCTCCCATCTTGTTCAGTTATTGTTCATAATTACATAGGCAATAGATAGTCCATGTTAGATCATGTAATCCCTTGAGCCAGAGAATGGGTTCCTATTTGGGTTCCATTGGAAATTACCTACCTCACAGCTAACTGAAACCTAACTTGATAGTATTCCCTATATTCTGTTTAATCTTTTGAAAGAGTATGCCTTTTGTTTCTCTGATAGTATAAAATACACCTTCAGCATATTCATCAGACTGCTGTGTACAAAGTAGATGTTCAGTAGGTGTGTCTGCTGCCATTTTAAATTTGAGTGTTAGGTTTTCTAATCTTCACCAAAATAAGAGGCTGTTTCTAAGTTGTTAGCACAATAAGAGCATACCTATACAGTAGCAAAAACATGTTTTGAAATGGATAAACTGATACATGTGGATATGGGTGATATTTCTTAAAAGCATAACTGGATTGAATCAGGCAGATATTTCAGCCAAACATTTTCTTTGATCTGTATGCTTTCTCCTGTAGCAGAGGAGAACTCCGGCCAACGAAGTTAATTAGTGCCAGATTAGGATGGCCTCAGCAGGTGGTTGGTTCAGACTTTCTCCCCTCTGTTGGTTGAAGCCTCATGGTTGGAGAAGGGCTTGAGTAGTCTTGTCTTACTGACAGCTGTCAACTGTTAATGGACCATATGCAATGATGGGTAAAGTTGCCATCAACTGTCGATGAACCATATGTAAGTGGTGAACAGAGTGACAGACAGATGAATACTTAGAAGGCAACAAAAGGCCTTTGTTGCTGGATTGGGAGTCAGAACCTTAAAATGATTTTAAGAAAGGATAGTTAATATAGATTGTTAAAACTGTGTGACAGTCATCATACCTTTACTCCAGTCACCCTTTGTCACTCAGTTTAGAGGTCTAAAACAGATGTGCCAATAGAAACTCTGCTGTCTTAGATCTTAAGAAACCTGACATGGAAGGCTATATATCCCACAGAGAGCTGGTTTTTCAGTTTCCCTAATTAAAAGGCGTTAAAAATAGCAAATTAATTGCTAAGCCCAACTATTTTGAAAACTTAGAAGTATTATTTAAGAGAAGGACAGATTTCTGAATTCTGTTGCATAGGTAGAAGAAATTAGACATGAAATGAAGAGTGCAGGAAGACAAAAAAATACTATTTGATTTCGTTGGAAACCTTTTACTACCTAACAAGAATGTAATGCTCTACAAGTTGAGAAAGGGAAGAAATAGCTACTTAATTTACAGAGAGGTGATTAAATCTTATATCCAACCTACATACTCTTAAAGTAATATAATAATGGTAATTGTCAATATAGTTGCCAGGTTACTCATTCCATCCTCTCATCATTCTTATGAAGTAGTTACTATCATTATCCTTCTTTTATAGACAAGGAAACTGAAGCCCAAAGAAATTAAGTAATTTGCCCAAGGTTACAAATCTGTGGGTTTTAGCTTTAGTCCGACTCCTAAGCTATGCACTAAACTGGATATGATTAGTTTAAAAGTGAATTGATTTGGCCCAGTTTAGAACCTATTCCCAACGGTTGGCCTAGCTATTCACTGACATCCATGGAACATGGTATATGCTTGCTAAATTGTTATTTGATATAAGAATGACTGAAATATGAATGTGTGAAATCTACGTGTAAGGGAGGCATCACTGTTGCTTTGATATGCCACGGGAGGTAGTTCTTTTTATGCTACGAAAATGATGAGAGGTTAATTTTACTATTTGTAAAATGTGATCAATTACAAGAAAGCTGTATGGCTGCTTTGGAAAATCCATAAAGCAACATATGTTAAATGTCTTGACCTCAGAAGAAAATTGCTATATAAATGAATTTTATTTTGTCTGATTCTCTGATTCTCATTCTGGAAATAAAACATGTATAAACTGAAAGAGACAAGTCCTTGGGTTTATGCAGGAGTTAGAAATTATTACACTTGGTCGTCCAGCTTACAGCCATGTGGGAAGAGACTCAGCACCCAACTACTTCCAATGCTTCCTTCTTGTGGAATTATCTGTATCTTTTAGGATCAGAACCATGTGTTAAAGTCTCGTGATCTCACTGAGTTACTTTCCTAAAGAGAAGGTGTACAACAGAAAACGTAGTAGGGAAATTTAAACAGGGTGGAAAGGGAAGATAATTAAAGAAAATAATCTAATGTTTTAATGAAAAAATGAAGGTACCATTCACAACATATATTAGAGATAAAATGTCTTTATAAAACTGGGCATATTTGTTTTTAAACAACTGCTCTATACTTCTTCTGCCTGTGTTAGGGGAGCTTAATGAGGCCCTGATACCTGACAGTGATATGATGCTTGTGGAATTAACCTTTGGGTTCAGAGTTTGGAGACTATGGTGCTGGATTTGCTTCTAATATAGCAAGTTGCTTTGTGATACTTGCTAAGTCATATAAAATGCTGGGCTTTAGACATTCCTTCTATGTGATAGTGGTTTGGATTCCACAATCTCTCCATTTTTTGTTTGTTTTGTTGTGCTTTGTTTTTAATGCTCTAAAATCATATCAGGGACAATGGGAACTTCAAATATTTAGTTATTAACTCATTTTAACTGAAGACTGTGTTCATAAATTATACATAATAGAAAGTAAAATATACTTGTAAAAAAACTGAACAATTGAAAAATATTTAAAATGTTTATTCCAAGGGTAATTTTCAAGGTTATTATGGCACAATTGCACAGACTGGAAATACTCTAATTGGTACTTTAAACTTTAAAAAAATTTTCAATACAACTGACAGGTTTTCAAAATGAAGAAACTCCAATATATCAAGAAATCATTGGCGTTTTCAAGTAATCATTTCTGTGGTAGTGTTAACAAAAGAAAGTTATTTCAAATGGGGTAATCTCATCATGTAGTTTTTAGAACATTGTTGCCTTACTAAGTCACTGTTAATGAAAAATAAAAAGTCAGAATGCTTTTAACTTGATGTTGAAATCTGTTAGATTTCAGCAGAGTTTTAGATAAATATTTTTCCCACTTGTATTATTGATGAAAATAAAGTGATCATAGACATGTGCTAGTCACCAATTTAATGACATTCCACACAATTGTTTCTCATTAAACTTATTTATTTCTTCTACTGCTTTACTTCTGTATTGTGGTTTTCTTACCTGAAATGAAGACTGTAGGTTCAAACATTCGAAATGGAATTGAGACTTAAACAACAGTATACCTAATTATTGAGACTCAAAGCTACTATTTATTTGATCTGAATTATCTTAATAATCTTCTCCATTCTTATCATCATAAGACTGCCCAAGATCACAGATTGTAATTGGTCAGCCTGGAGTCTCCTCTATATGCCCAATTCTCTTGCCCCTGTATCAGGCAAGCTGAACTTTGGATACTTGTACACAGCTAGGTTCAGTTTAGTTGGTTAACTTTTCAAGGAATTAGGAAGATGGAGCTCTTATGAAAGCAAGCTAGAGAGTCACACTTCCTACTTGTGTGCTCTTGAGCTAGTTACCAGATTTTAAGACCAGTTTCCTCAGTAGGCTTATTGATAGTACTTGCCTCCTAAAGTTGATGTGAATATTTCAGGAGATAATCCATGTGAAAATGGTTAATCCACTCCCTGGCATATAGTAAGTGTTCAATAAATGTTAGCCGTGATGATGATATTGATGATGATGGTGGTAAAGAAGATAATTTCAGAGAAAATCTTCTCTCTGAAATTCTTGTGGGAGCATTGTTAACCTCTCTTGAAAAAGCATAGGTTCCATTGTACAAATATAAATCCTGGGATAGGAGATTGATAGTAGAGGTTTATATAGAGCATATGCAATTCTTTTCTGAATCCCCTCCCGCACCAAGAATATATGATTATTAAGAGATCAGAGCATCACCCCAAAGTGGGTCATAACCATGGCTGATCGATTGCAATGCCTTTGTCACCACTCTGTTTCTGTTATTAGCAAACACAGCTCCCCCATTAATTAGAGTAGACATCAAAATCACCTTATCTGTCTGCTCTAAAGTAAACCAACTTGCTAATCTTTTCATAAGAAAAGACTGAGGACTTCTGAACTATCATCTCTATGTCTACTACTATAAATAAATGTCACTACCACTAGCTTTTTTCCAATTTTTATTTTCCCTATGACCTCCCTCCCTACCTCCCACCTTCCCTACTTAGCTTTCTTGCTTTTCTGTCCACTCAATTTTCCACATGCATCAGGGACTCTTAGCAGTGAGCAGTGGAGGCTGTGAAGACTTCTAGAAGTGGGGAAATGGAGTCTATAATTGGGTATCCCCAAATGATTATAACCAACTCACTCTTTCCATGAAATAATAGGCAGTACTCAAGTGAGAAATATCCTAGTGTCAAATATTCCACATATACAGATTCTTGCATACTTCTTAACCCTTACTTATACCTTGAGGTAACTCTAAGTCTTGTCCAATTTATTAAGCTATGGAAAATAATATTACTTGTATATTTCTTTTCCTTCAGGGGATTAAATGTCTAATTATATTCCTTTTTCTTTCTGCCATTCATTTTCCCCTACCCAATTAATGAAACCTTAAGCAATCGTAGTTCCTTTTCTTTTCTCTTTTTCTATTCCAAATCTCAAAATAGTATCACTTCCACTCCTGTTTATATCTTCATTCATTCATTCATTTGCACACATACACATACATGCATGCACGCACATACACATACACACACACATAGCCTCTTAATGTATCAGGGAACTGTTGTAGATCCTGGAGATCTAGCAGCAAATCCAAGAAAATGGTCACTTCTCTCATGGAACTTGCATTCAAGTAGGGAGGTGGTTCATACAAAGGTAAATCTGGTGAGTGATAAGGGCTAACGATAAACATTACAAAGAGATTAACATTAAATATGGCAGTGTAATGGTGAGTGATTAGATAGGCAAGGTTTCTCTGGGGAGGTTAGATTTGAACCTAGACCTGAATAAGAAAAAGCCAGACAATAGAAGATATAGGGAAGAAATGCAAAGGCCCTGTGGTAGGTTCTAGTTGGCAGGTTTGATTAACAGAAAGAAGACTGTGTGAATGGAGCATGGCAAGCAAGATTAAGAATACTGGGTATTCAGAGTAATAATACTTGGATGGAGAGGTAGTTTTAGGCCAGATCATGTTGGGCATTGACAATGAGCTTGCATTTTGTTCTAAATATAATAGGAGTCCATTAGAAGATTGTCAGTAGGATGTGTGGCATGCTTTGATTTGTCATTTAAAAGGTCACTTTGATTTCTCTTTGAAAAAATATTTTGTAGCAATCCAGAGTGGGTATAGTGCAATGTGATGAGAGGTTATTACAATTCTCTTGGGCTGGTCTAAGTTGACATTGTAATTAGAGAGAAATTGACAGATCCAAGATATATTTTGGTGACAGAGCCAATGGGACTAGCTGATACTTCTGTTTATAATCCGGTAGAATTACCCTAGTTTTATTTGATAAATCGAACCACAATTTCAGTGACAAATTTGAATCAGGAATAGGGAACTTAAGTATTGAATGGAAATTCTTACCATACAAAACCCAAACAAACAAAAACAGTGCAGTCAACCTTAAAAACATTTAAAATTTTTTGAACCCCCTTCAAAATGTGTGAAAGAGTTTCCATCAAACTTACCAGCATCCTTTGGTTAAGCAGGCCTTTCTGTAAAGACAAATTATTGATATTTTGAAAAAAGGAATTCTTATTCAATTGTACACTTCCATTTTTAAAAGACATTATTAGATACAGAATGGATAAAGCACTGTAATAGACATGTGAATTAGGGACTATAAAAGAGTCTGTGATATAAACATGAATAACTTACATTCCCTTTACTCAAGGATCTCTTAGTCCAATAGGATGGCCAACATAAAAACAACAATACAAATATTCCAATGTATCTCAGAGGGCAGAGATAATTGCTCATGGGGTCCTGGTCAAGAATTCCTTTCTAGAACAAGGAATTTATCATTTATGCTGGTGGGTACAGGAATTCCAGAGAAAAAGACCAGCACGGACCACTGCACAGAGGCATGGGGCAGATTATAATGATCCAATAGCTGCAACTAGTGGAATTTAGATAAAGAAATGAATGAAATGGTGAAAGAGTTGAGACATGGCTTTCTGTGTAGCCAACAAAAGATCTTAAAGCCCAGATTCCATGGTAGACATTTTCAATGTATTTGAACCTGTAAAATGCCATACTATTTCTCATAGCAACTGTATCGTTTTACATTATCATCGCAAATGCACAAGAGTTCCAGTTCTTCCACATCCTCGCCAACACTTATTACTTTCTGTCATTTTGATAATAGTCACCATAATGTTTGTGAAGGGTCTGTCAGGTATTTTAAACCATGCACCAGATTTACAAATGTGGCATAAGATTTTGGGGGCCAAATGCCCGGCTCTGAACCAGCACTGACAATACAAGTAAAAGTGGAAAAATCCCCTTCATAAAATAATTTGCTCATCTATAATATTTATGAAGTGTTATCTTTGTTCAAGTCACTGTGCTAGCCTCAGTGTATACATTGGTTAGCAAAACAGACAAATCTCATCAAGTCCAATGGGGAAGTTGGACATTCATTAAATAATTACATAAATATATAGTGTGTCAGATGCTCTTGGTGCCCATCCACATGCCTTTGGCACTCTGAGAAGCAAAGGCTGTTTACTTTGCACACTTGTATATCTCTGCCTGAGGGCTTTTGTTTCTAGAAATGAGAGCATATTTGGCTCATGCACAGGGTAAGCCCTACATGCTGAGGCATTTATACCCCCAGGAGCAGCCCTCGAGCAATGATGGATGGGAAATGGTGGATAAATACCCCAGCTTCCTCGCCCCTCATTTGGGATAGTTTTGAAACGTGTTCTTTACTTTCTCCCAGAGTTCTCCAGAGGGATTAGGCTCCCATTGCCCGTGGTAGTAGCTTACTTGGTAGGACATCCTTTACTGACTTTCTTTCCTTCCCTGGCTCGCTTATAGTCCCAAACAATGTTTCCTGGGATCACTTCCCAAATTAACTACTTGCACCCAAATTGTCTCGGCGTGTGTTCTAGGGAAACCCAAACTAAGACACATGTTAATACATTTTTATAAATTCTGTGGAGGAAAATTAAAACTCGCTATAAAAATTTGTAACAGGAAGTCAAGCCTGTGGGGTTAGTGAAGGCTACTCTGAAGAAATGTTGTTTGAAGATTGAGTAGGAGTTATTAGGTGAACACATACCAGGCTGAAGGAAATAGCAGTGTAAAGGTCTTGTGGGTAGGAGAAAGCATGGCAATTTTTAAAACGGAAATGACACTAAATGGAGTTAGAAAAATGATGGCAACAGATGAAGCTGGACATATAGCTGGCTCCAATTCATCCATGGCCTTTTAGACCATGTTGAAAACTTTGGTCTTTATCCAAAGAGCAATGGCAAACCAAAAAGACTTTTAAGCAAAGGAGTGACATGGTCAGATTTACCTGATCATTCAGGTGTCTTATGGAGAGCAGATGGGGGTGGAACAAGAAGGGCAACCCACGAGGAGTCAATCACAATGGTGCAAGCAAGAGACAATGGTAGCTTGGACTAGTGCAGGATTTCTCCACCTTGGCACTATTGGTGTATTGGGCCAGATAATTCTTTGTTGTGTGTGGTTGTCTTGTGCATTGTAGAACATTAAAGAGCATCCCTGGCCTCTACACACTAGATGCTAGTAACATTGCTCTCTGCAATTGTGACAGCCTAAAATGTCACGAGGCATTGCTAAACATCCCTTTGGATACAAAGTTGCCCTGGGTAAGAACTTAGGGTCAGTGGACATCTAAAGGATATACATGAAAGAGGTCGTACCTCAGAGTCTCTGCTAAAAACAGAGAGAAAGAGAGAGAGGGAGGAAAAGAAAGAGAGAAAGGGAAAAAAGAAATTGGCTTTGGTTAGTACCAAAATTTATTCTTAACCACATATAGATTGAAAAGTGGAACAGCAGGAAAATGAAAAGTTTACTTCCTTTTATGGTTCAGCATGTTTCACACCAAACTTTTCTGACCCGCCCGAGTACCCCCTCTCCTCACTTTCTTATCTGGGTCAACTGGGCAATCATTTTTCTACTTAGCCACTTCCAAAATCTTTGACTTTGTCTCCGCATCCTATCAAAAAACAAATGCCATTGTTCCATTTTTCTTTCACCATCTCTTTTATACTGCTACCACCCTGGTTGTGGCCTTTGTCTTCTTAATATTTTTTTCCCCACCAATCCTCAAATCCCAGCAAGATGACCTTCTCCTTCCTTTCTGATGTGTTGCCCAAACAATTCGGGCCAAATTGGCCTCTTCTTCCTCTGGACTCTCACAGCACGTGTTGCTTTTTTGACTTCTTTGCAAATTAAGTAATTAATTAAGACAATTTTTCATAGGATTATTTTTTCTAACGTGTATTCTTTCTCCCCACTTAAATGATAAGCAACACGATCTCAAGGCCTGCGTGTTGTTTTTGTGTGTCTCAGATAGTACCTCTGCAAATAGTACACATTATATAGTTGCTTAATAAGCCTGCATATCATCCACATGATTGCTACATAAGTTAATAGTCCAGAAACATCTTTTACCATTTTAAAGGGAACTCTTCAAACTTACATAGGGCTGCCCAGAGTGTACAGAACAGATCATACCACTGACTGGTCTTTTTTCAACTGCTATAATTTCAGAGGGCAAACGCCTGAAAATTTACTTTGGTGGCAGTGCTGCCAAGGAGAAATGGTGACATTACTGTGAATGAGCTTGACCCAAATGATGTTAACTACAGTATATTGCTTCATATTTAGTCCAAAGTCACAGAGAAGGCTTTTTATAAAACTACTAATCTGAGCTGATGACTAAAAGAGAAATATTTAAAGGTCTTTCCTCCTCTCCATTGACTCAGTATAAATAGGAATGACATGCACATCGTGAGAGGAGAATGTGGTGCCATGAATAAAGATTTTTGTAGCACGTTTTTCATTGACTTTAATGAGATGTGTGTGGCTAAATGCGTTAGTGCAGTTGGCAGAGTGTCTTTTTTCAAAGCATCAAGATTTGGCCTAAAGTCTCAGTGAATATTTGAAGTGGAGCTGGAATGAAAAAAAAGTTAGTTGTGTTGTTCAGAAAGTCCGTTGACCCGGGGAGCACACAAGGTTCCTACCAGTTTCAGTAGGAGTGGGATATCTTGAACCATTGAGGAACTAACGCAAGTTGCTGTGGAGTTGTGGGCATTGACAAATGATTGCCAAGGTAATTACAGTGAAAGAGAATGGGAGAGGTGCCCCAGCAATGAAGAATTTTCCATTGTGTTGCTTTTTTTGATGAGTAAAACCTCAGAATTCCCAGATTTCCATACTTAGTTATAGGAGATGTCTTTCCATAGGAAAAGGTCTTGCTGATTATTTAGGGACTTGACCGGATGTGAAAAGGTATCAGATTTTCTCACCTAACAAATGTCCTTAAGACAATGTCCTTAACATGCCCTTATGGCAAGACTCAAAAATAAAGACAGTGTTAAGTCAGGCAGTCGATCAACAGATATGCATTAATTGCCTTTTATGTACAATGAACAGTGTTAGGTGTTGTCAAGCATTTAATTATAAGGCATAATCCCTATCCTTGAGGTATATGCAGTTATCTGAGCAGCTTATAAAAAACTCTGTGAATGAAATGGATAATATGTAAGCATCAAGTGTGTTGTGATAAAAGTGAGTCCTTTTAGGTAGCGGTTAAGTGTGCGCACTCCGCTGCTGGTGGCCCGGGTTCGGATCCTGGGCTCGCACCGACGCACTGCTTGTCAGGCCATGCTGTGGCGGCGTCCCACATAAAGTGAAGGAAGATTGGCATGGATGTTAGCTCAGGGCCAGTCTTCCTCAGCAAAAAAGAGGAGGATTGGCATGGATGTTAGCTCAGAGCTGATCTTCCTCATAAAAAAAAAAATAATGAATCCTTTTAGGATACACGTGTAGAAAATAGACAACCTCCAATGCTTCATATGTGGTAATTCAGTTAATCATCATTACAAATTCAGTGGAAAATACTATTGATTACTATTTTACTAATGGGGAAAATGGGGGCATAGAGAGGTTAACTAACCAAGCACAAGGTCACTGAGTTTAACAGTAGAGCAGGAATTTGAACCCAGGTAATCTGACTCTAAAGTTTCTGTGCTTAAAACATTAGTCTGTATTGATGAAGAAGAGAATTGCCAGTTTTCTCAGAACAGGAAGGAATTCTCCTAACGTTGAATGAGGGATTTGATGTAGATGAATGAAAAGGGAACAGGGTGGGGTCTTGGGAGTGTGTGGATCTGGGGGTGGGGCTGTGGAGAGATGGTGAAAAGTGATAATGCTTCAAGCAGAAGTTTGAAGGTGGAAATTAAAATGGCATATTAGATGTGTATGTGGGTGGAAGAATGAGTAGCAATTCTAATCTAGGCGATTTTGAGTAGGAGATTAGTTGACGGTATGTAGGAACATAGATTGGTACAAGTTTCCAGGCAAGCAATTTTGCAGTACCTTAAAATTTAAAATGTACATGGTTTTTGACCCAGCCTTTCCACATGTAGGAATGCATTCCACAGAATTACTTATACTGTATTGTTTGTAAAAATAAAAAAAATACGATGACATAAATGACCTTCAAAAGGAGAATTGTTAAATTGTAGTTTGTCATACTATGGAGTATTTAAAAAGATTGAGGCTCATCTATTTTTACTGACACTGAGAGATAGTTGTGATGTATTGTGCAGTGAAAAAAAGTGATTTGGTGAATAATATGTATAATATGATTTTTTTGTTTTGTTTTTTGGTGAGGAAGATGGTCCCTGAGCTAACATCTGTACCAATCTTCCTGTACTGTGTGTATGGGATGCCACCACAGCATGGCTTGATGAACGGTGTGTAGGCCTGTACCCGGGATCTGAACCTGTGAACCCCGGGGTGCTGAAGTGGAGCATGCGAACTTAACCACTACACCACCGGGCTGGCCCCATAATATGATTTTACTTAAAAATTGAGTATAATCAAATCAGGAAGCACTTATGGAACCCTCACTATGGGCTGGGCACTAGTCCAGGTACGTGGGATACAGTATAGTGAAGCAAAGATCCCTGCCCTTGTGAAGCTTACATTTTGGAGGGGAGGCAGACAACAAAAAATAAGCATCATAAATAAGTAAATAATATAATATGTTAGGAGGTGATAAGTGCACGGGAGAAAAAGGAAAGAAGAGCAGATAAATGAGATTGGGCATACTGATGGGGGAGGGAGAGACAGTCTTAAAAGGGATAGTCAGGGTAAGCCCCATAGAGAAGGTGAGAAATGAGCCAAGACCTGAAAAGCTGAAAACACTAAAAGAAAGTGTGCTCCGGCTAGAGGAATTGGCAACAGTTTATACACAGGCCTTAAGGTGGGAACATGCAGGATGTTCAAAGAACACCAAGAAAGCTGATATGGCTGGTGTGGGGGAAGTGAGGGGAAGAGTAGATGAGAGGAGGTTGGAGAGTTAACTTGGGGTTTGGATTATATAGAGCAGGACTGTCCAAAACAAATATAATGTAAACCACATATGTAATTTTAAATTTTCAGTAGCCACATTGAAAAAAAAACAGAAGAAGAACATGTGAAATTAATATTAGAATATTTTATTTAAGGCAAAGTATCCAAAATATTATCATTTTTAACATGTAATCAGTATAAGAATATTAATGTGATATTTTATATTTTTTGCACTAAGACATTGCAATGTGGTGCATATTTCATACCTACAGCATATCTCAGTTTGGACTAGCCACATTTTACTTCTCAGTAGCCACAGGTAGCTAGTGGCCACCATATTGGATAGCACAGAGATAGGGCCTTGCAGGTCACTGTTAGAATTTGGCTTCTACATGGAGTGATATAGTCATTGCAGAAGTTTGAGCAGAAGAATAACTTGATCTATCTTATATTTTAAATAGATCACTCTGATTGATGTTTTGAGAAACACCCAAGTTGAGGAGGGAGAGGGGAAACATGGATAGAAGCAAAGAGATCTATTAAGAGGCTATTGTGCCAATCTGGGCAAGAGACGATGGGAACTCAGATTTGCATGTTAGCAGTGGAAATGGGGAGAAGTGGTCAGATTCTAGATTTCTTTTGAAGGTAGAACCAGCATGATTTTCTGACAGATTGAATGTAGGGTGTAAAGGAAAAGGAACAGTCAAGGATAATATCAAGGTGTTTACCCCGAGTAACTGGAAAGATGGAGTTTCAACTGTAATGGTGATTCTGCAGGTGGGGCAGGTTTGGATGGGAAAGCTTCAAGTCAGATTTCTGTTAGACTTCCAAGCAGAGATTCGAGTTGGTGGTTGAATATATGAGTCTGAATTTGGGAGAGAAGTCTAGACTGAAGATATAAATTTGAGAGTTGTCAGCATAAATAAAAATATTTAAAGGTGTGAGACTGGATGAGATCATCAAGGAAGTGAGGGTAGATCAAGAAGGGAAGAGGTCTGAGGACTGAGCCTTGGAAGTCTCCAATAGTATGAGGTCCAAGACTAGTCTGGATGGATTTACACCATATTGATAATCATCTCTACCACTAGGTAGGGGGACTTCAAGGGCCTGGCAAAGAAGGGAGACTTTCAATATCTAACTGTATTGTTTTTAAAATAGATGTATAATAGTTGTGTGATTTAAAAATATGCTAGCAGTCCAGAGACGACTTCTGGTTTCAGCTTGGACGTGTAAAGAAGCTGAAGAGTCATCACTCCCGCCCTTACAACAAGAAAAAGCTTGACAAAATGACTATCAATGACTTTCTTGGACCCATCAGAGAACTGAGTTTGCAGGGTAAACTTCTATCCAAAGCCTGGAGAGGCAGGGACCTGTAGGGAGACACAGAATGAAGAATTTGCTTACCTGGGGAAGAAGCCTCCAGAGGCTATATATGCCTGAAAGGAACATGCAACTAGAAAGTCTGATGAATTGCTGGAGGCTGAGTGTGGGCTAGCGTGAGTGAGTTCTCCTTTGGGCCGCAGTCGTGGTTGGGGGGAGCATCACAATTTTCTAGGCTTTTCCTCCAGGAACCATACTGGGAAGATTGGGGATAACTCAGAGAAAGCTACCCACTCCCTTTCTCTCTGCCCTGGTGACTGCAGAAGTTGTTAAAGGATATTTTCTCTGGATATGGGATTCTGGTTTGACAGTTTTTTTCTTTCACTCCATCTAAGTCCCTGAGTGACTGTGATGCACATGCAGTATGAGCAAGAAATGAGTTTTATTTGGCAAAAACAAACAAACAAAGTCAGTGGTGCAATCATGGTAATTCTTGAAAACCAGCATAATGAAATTTGATATTTTATGTTATATACAGGATTGAGGAACTATTGGATGTTTTTGAGAAGAGGAGTAATTTGATTTACTCTATGAAACCATGCTCTTTTGTCTGTTATTCTAGTAGCAGTGTAGTAAGGATTCTCTGCTGTCTGAACTAATTCTCACCCTTGGCTCCAATTTATGTCTAAAGTTGCTTAATAGGAACAATAATAAGAACCCAAACCAAATCATAATTACCAGAATCCTGTTCATAGTATTAGATAATAGAATTAGCTGTATTGTTTGAGGCTACTTTATTTAAAAGCATCTTTATAAGTTTTAGAATTTTAATATTATTTTAGTGCTTTATATAATTTCCAGCAGAGCATAAGAATATTCATATTGAGTAATTCCATCCATTTTTATATCTAAGTGCCTATCATTAAAAAGAATATTTATCTAAGAATGTAGTTCTCTATTATTGGCTGTTATCCAAAGAGATTAAAAATTGCTTATTCCATAGTACCTTTAAAAATAGTTGTGTATTGTATACATATCTATTCTTATTGGCCTTTTAGGTAAATAAGGATCTAGAGATTTTAACTTATAAAAAAAGGACATTAGCTTCAGAAATAATTTTGATGCATGTTCCATATGTCTTTGAAAAGGCAATTCAATATTGTGTCTAATATATTTTTTTTTCTTGTTGGAGAAAAAGAACCTAAAGCCCCAAAATGTGTTGGGTTGTGAATCATGGCCACCTAGAGCAAGAAAGATTGGGCCTATAATTTCCTTATCTTGCCTCAGATTTTTCATTTTCAATAAATGCCTTTTTTCATGAGCTGTGACTAAGGATAGTTATGAGTCAAAGGCATTCTGTTCCCAAATTCATACATAATATTTTGGTTAATAAGCACATCCGAGTCTGGAGGACAATCTACACACAAAATAAAAGTAGAAGGAAGGCAGTCAATTGCATCACATAATAGATTAAATATGACCCTCTCCCTCACAAAAAAGGATGTCTGTGAGAGTTTCAAGTTCTGACTGTTCCCTAGAAATTTCTACTGATTTGAAGACAAACCTTGATTGAGATGTAAAGTTTCAACTTCCAAGAAGCTGAGTAACATACACAGCAGGAAATGCCAATATCGTTTTAATGGACATATCTTGTAAAGGTGAATTTCAATAAGCTTTCACAGCTTTCTGAACAGTAGTATCACACATTTTAAGTAAGTAGGTCAATGTTATCATTTATACATAATTTTATTGCTTTAGTGCTATATTTTTTATGATTATCTTACAAACGCTTCACTAAAGATATACTGAAGTCTCCCAATGATTGTATATTCTTTCTTATTCTTGTTTTGCTTGAGAAGTCTTAACTTTCTATCCCAGTTAACTAGTTTAAAGCCCGTCTCCTTTTTCCAGCTTACACCCTGCATCATTATCTTCCTTTCTTTAGAGCCCAGATATTTCCTTGACCATTCACTTCTTCCTAACATTTTGGTTACTATTATCTTTCTTCCATATTTGATGATTTAATTTTGAAAATCGAGAACAGAATTAGTCTCTCATGTCTTTGTATCCCAAGCACATGCAGAGAACTGTGCAAAGTATAGACTTAACAATTTTGAAAAAGGGAGGAGGGAAGGAAGGAAGGAAATTGCACCTCTAAATCTGAATGAAACTTCAATGCCTCATATCTTTATAATAATATATAATAATTTCCTTTTAAAAATCAGATACTCAGACCAAGACAACAACCCATGCACACACTAAATTGTGCAAATATCTATATAGTGACTTTGGGTGGGAGTTTTAGTTTACTCAGAGAAATAACCTTCCATAAGTAAAGATCTCCCCGTCCATAAGCAGTTTTCTAAGTAGAGAAATTAGGATTAATATATTGACAGTCAAACCTACTGAAAATCAGCAATACCTTTTGCACACTGTCACAGAAAGTTATGAGAAATGATTTGTGATATGGATGCCTCAGATTTTCAGGAAAGAAGGGGATATTTTGCAAATGTACCTCATATCCTGGTACTGCCCGTGGTTATCCTCATATACCTGCCAGCTGCAAACATTAGATCTTATTAAAATCATTCATGGAGCTTTACAAAATCTTGATACCTAAGCCTCAGGACTGGGAATTGAAGGGAGGAGGGTGAGTGGAAGGCTTTTTTCAGAGTTGATAAGGAAGCAGCTGGAACATTGAAAGTACATATTTCCTCCTCCCTGCCCTTCTTTGGTGATATCTGGGGACTCACTGATCTTCAAAATACTTTCTCTCTAGAATTTTCAAGCTGTGTTCCATTACAGCTAGAGGCAAAATAATCTAATGCAGCATTTTCCAAAACGAGCTCCCTGAAACGCTGGTGTTCTCTGACAATGTTAATAAACTCATATGATAAATAAGTCAATGGTAAGGACAATATTTCTCTCAAAATATATTAAAAACTGTAAGAAAATCACTAAGTTTAAACAGCCCTTATTATTATGCAACATTTTTCTTTAGAAATAGAATGCCAAATCAAGAGTGCTAAGAAGGAGAATGAGAAATCATTCATTGCTTTAATTTGTTCAATGAATATTTTTGAGCACTTATTACATGCCTGGTACTGTTGTAGGTACTTGAGATACATCAGTGAAATGCATTAATGCATAACTTTAAATCTGCAGCGTTTACAAATGACCTTCTATTTGGTGGTTGCTGGTTTCTATTATATCTTGTGTTATGTTTTCATGTATTTGTTCTTCATAAAACTTTATAAATGAATTAAAATAATTAAACAAGTCTAACTCTATGTATAAAGTTAAAGATAAATTAGGTATTGATCATTTCTTATAGGATTTATTACATTGTCTTTTTTATTCTTTTGCTATAAAATACATATGTGAATTTATGTGAACACTGGAGATTTTTCAATGCATTTGAGTTAAAACAGGAGATGGCCAATTCGCACATGAAATTTCTTTGTAAGAAAAAACTTTTTTATATAGTTCTTTGGGAAAACATCTTGCCATGGGCAAGTTATAGCAAGTTCTGAAATAAATTTAAGAAACAAAATTTTTGTCCAATTTAGGCAAACCATGTTTGTAAATCACAATTTATTTGAATTTTATAAATATTATGAATGTAGCATCTCCCATTTTATCAGGCTAAACATGAAACAGAATCTTCTCTGGCTGGCTGGTTAACTTGGAGCAGTTTGTGGTTTAAGTGAAAGAACAAGTAGCTCTTTGCAAACAAATAGAAAAATATATACACATAAAGATAGATATAGATACACATAAAGATAGATATAGATATGTAAAATTAACTTATCTGACTCTTACTTGGTTCAGCCAGTTGGGCTTTTAGAGACGTTTTCTATGCTAAATCTCAGGAATATTCTTGATCCAAGGATGAGAATCCTTTCCCACTCTTGTTTGCAAAAAAACAGTCTGCAAATAGCCATATGCATTTCATAAAGATCAACCAAAATTTCCCTTCCTTTTTAATTTTTTTACGTGGAGGTCATATCAGACATAATTTAAATATTTTTTCATGAAAAGGAATATATGCTTACAGAAATTTAGTAAATGTCGATACAGTGGCTTTGAATGGAGGCTCTGAACCAGATGGAACGGGGTTTAACAAAAGTACAACCACTACTGTGGACCCTCATGCCCGATTATTCTCCTTGACTCTATTTTCTCATCTATCATATAAAAATACTAATATTTAATACACAGGGTCCTTAGAAATCAATAAAAATGAAAAGAGCTCAGCAGTGAACATGCCTCATGGAAAGGATTCAATGGAAAATAATTATTTTATTTATATTATCATTCTTCTTTTTTTTTTTGTGAGGAAGATCAGCCCTGAGCTAACATCTGCCAATCCTCCTCTTTTTGCTGAGGAAGACTGGCCGTGGGCTAACATCTCTGCCCATCTTCCTGTACTTTATGTGGGACGCCGCCACAGCATGGCCTGACAAGCAGTGCATTGGGGCGCGCCCAGGCTGGGCCGCCAGCAGCGGAGCGTGCGCACTTAACCACTACGCCTCGGCCCCGCCCCTTATCATTATTCTTATTAGGCGTCTACTATGTGTTAGGCTTGAGAATAATATGCAGAATATTAGATTGGGCTTTGGTTTCAAGCATATCCTCTAGATAGGGCGCTAAGGACTGTACGCTTGAAATAATAACTGAAATTAAAGATCGTGGTATGGATGAGAATAAAAAGATTTTTTTATTTCACGTAAACTTGAGATTTCCTTTTATATAAATATTATAAATGGTCCTGAAAAAATCTAAATTTCTTCACAAATACTGCCCGTTTATACTGTTCATTAAGTAGAAATAAACTCATAGATGATCTTCAATTTAGTTCGTATTGATTGTTAGCTTCTTTAGGAAACAAAAACAAGAGGCAATTCAATTTTGCCAGCTTATTTCTCTTTGAACAGCAGAAAGGTGTTACATCTTGTGGATGCCAAGTGTATCAGATTAAAGGTCAGGACAGCATGCAAGATCTGCTCCTCTACTAGGAACATTCCAGTGCACATGAGGGAAGGAGGGAGTAATTTTTAGTCTACTTTGCTCATGAAAATCAAGAGAGAGCATAATATCAGAAGTATTTTTTCTTTTGGTCTCAATTTTATTCAGTGGCTTTGATCATAGAATTTTTTTCCTATTGAGTAAACACATACTACTTGAAAAATATGATGAAAAAGAAATTCTTGAAGAAAAATGCAAAAAAACCCTGCATATTCCCATGTAATTTGTGATTTTCCTTGTCCCTAAACTCTTTAAATGTATTCATTTGTAATAAAAAATCCCTGCACCTGGAATCATTATATTTTCTTTTCCTTTTTTTGAAACTACCCTGCCATGTGATTGTAAGGTACATATTTATGAAGACCTGAGAGAGGCCAGAATTGAATTTTCTTGTCGAACCTACCCAGATGCTGAAGGCTGTCTCCAAGATAGCTAACTTGCTCACATATGCTCCCGATGATTTCTAGTGTATAGTTCACAGGGAGTGTCAGTCTGTCAGCACTGAGTGCCACTTGTGAAATTAACGACATGGGGAAGCAACGCTGCTGTGATGATAGTTGCAGCTATAGGTGTTTGCTGATTTTGGAGAAACAGCGAAACTTACTAATATCTTTTCAGTCACATGATATTTTTTTTTCCTTCTAGTCTTTCTCTAGTTTATGGCATTTTAAGCACACCATGACCTGCTACTTGTTAGAGCAAATAATACATTTTAATTTCTGTTTTGAGATATTACTTGACCCATATAAAAATATACAATGAGTAATTGTTGGAGACTTGTCCATGCTTCAATGAAAAAATTAAAAACTGTATGAGAAGGTAAACTGCTGATTATTCTGTACAAAGCCATTCAACACGTATATCTACCTTACTGTAAATGGAACATAATTTGGCATCTAGCTCCATCTCTATGTGTTTTTAGAAAAGAAATATTTGCTTAGATGATCCAAAGTGGGATTTGGTTTTAATAACACAGTCAGATACGTAAACATTCACAAAGAACTACTGCAGGAAGTCATTGGACTAGACAGGATCTTTAGAAGAATTGGAAGCCTCCATGCCAAGACATGATCACTCTTGCACATCTTTCTTGTTGAGAATAACTTTCATACACATTTTAAAGGTTTAAAAATCTTACAAGACCATGATTTTTATTACTTTCTCCCTCATATGATCAGAAAATTCCCACTCCCTTAGTGAAAATGCTAACATGACGATAATCAGCAAGAGGGAGTAGTGGGGTGGGTTATTCTAAGAATAAATCATGAGGAAAGTAAACTATGATGGCTTTGATGGTGTTAAGATATAGTCTGTATGGTGGCATAGGCCTCTTGAGGGAATACTCTGGCAATCTCTTTGATGACCATTTTGAAAACACATTTTAAAAATTGAGACCATTTATGCGTTTTTGTTGTATTCAGAAAAGCATTGTGTAGTTAAGTGGGAAAAAAAGAGAAAGATTCTTCCCATGTCAGATGACAGAAATGTCCATGCTTATTTTTAAAGTTATTTAATATCAATGAAATAATAGTTGATACCCATGACTATTACAATTCACTCATTTCTTTTTTCATAATTTGTGAATAAAGTATGGTTAATATTTGTATCAGGTAGGTATTTTGATTCACTATTAGAAACGTTGGGAAGAAAGAATTATGAATATTTGTAGAGTGCATTTGAATGAATTTAAAAAACAATTTTAGTGATTATTCTGTTGAAAATAGGACTATGGGATATGTGATCATGAGTTTTACTTTTCTCATGTGTAAAATGGGGTCTGAGATGACTCCAAATTTTTAACATTATGCACACATTGATATTAAGCTCAAGAAATCAACAGGGACAAGGGAAAATCAAGGATAGTAATTTGGTTCTATTTAATAACATGTATTACTTATTAATATCGCTACACGCAAGTGTTAATGCACCTCATTTGCTCCAGATGGAAACTGTGATGCTTGAAATTCAAACATATACCTTCCTTTGATGATGGTGTTCATTCATTCAACCAATATTTTTCTAGTGCCTACTATGTGAGGGCATTGTGATGGGTTTAAATCTTTAAGGCAAAGCCTATTATCAAACTCCCTCACAATGAATAGAAATTGAAATCTAAACAGTATTGTAACAGTGCTACCATGCCCATGCAAAGCTCCATGTGCTCTACAGATATTAACTCCTGTCATCCTCATAGTGTTCCTGTGAAGTAAATGCTATTATTTGCCCCAGTTTACAGATGAGGAAACTGAGGTATAGAGGAAATAAGTAATTTGCCCAAGCTCCTAAGATTGGCAAATGACAGGGTGTGATTTGAACCCAGAGCTCTAATAGCCCACATGCTTAAACACTGTTCTGTACTGCTTCTCCACTTAGATATGTTGCAGAAACAGAGGAATCTGATTGCAAACACACCTAGCTCAACTCCTTGTGAAAATAGTAGTAATGCGACCAGAAGACTTACATCCTCAGTTTTATTACTTTATGGATTATCTACAGCACTGATAAGCTTTCTTTGTTCTTTATTTCCCTCAATCCCTTAATAAAGAAAATGATCTTCATTACCGGGTATATGAGGTTTTTATGATAAATTTCCTATTACATCAGAATTATACTATTTTGGTAAATTCAGATAACGCTCTACAGTTGTTATTGAATATTATTGTATGATGTGTAAAAATGTCCACAAATCAATTTCTGTTTAAGTACTTGAAAGGCCTTTCAAAGTAAGCAGAGAGATTATGCTTTCAATAGTTTATTAAACCATTATGAAATCACAAAGGACATAATACAGAATTAATATCCAAAGTCCTATACATTTGTTCTGGCAATACCTTTATTCAGAGAGGGAGGGAGAAGAATTTCTTCTCTGCAGATACCCATTGATCACCTACCCACAGCCCAACATGTAGTCCAGAGACGCAGACTCCTCATGTAAGCAGTTCAAACTGTGTTTACAGTGAAGGCATCTACAAAAGAATTGTTTCGTTGGAAGAAAGATCATTCCACCTTTCATGAAAGGGAAACTGTATGACTTTGTTTAATTCAAAGAAATTAAGAAAGAGTCTCAAGGGGCCGGCCTGGTGGTGTAGAGGTTAAATTCATGAGCTCTGCTGCGGCGGCCTGGGGTATGCCAGTTCGGATCCCGAGTGAGGACCCACGCACCGCTTGTCAAGCCATGCTGTGGCGGCATCCCATATAAAGTAGAGGAAGATGAGCATGCATGTTAGCCCACAGCCAAATCTTCCTCAGCAAAAAAAGACAGGAGGATTGGCAACAGATGTTAGCTCAGGGCTAATCTTCCTCACAAAAACAAAAAAAAAAAAAAGAAAGAGCCTCAAACTTCAAAGAGCATGGGAGAGCTTTAACGATATTCTGTAACATTTGTAGAAAAATATAAATACATTATCTCCACATACATATTTTCCAAAAAGATTGTAATAGTGGATATTTATTGGAACTTTCCTATGTTGTAATGCTTTATTTCAAAATACTTTTTTTTCCCCCTGAGGATGATTCACCCTGAGCTAACATCTGTTGCCATTCTTCCTCTTTTTTTTTGCTTGAGGAATATTAGCCCTGAGCCTACATCTGTGCACATCTTCCTCTACTTTCTATGTGGGATGCTGCCACAGCATGGCTGACGAGTGTTGTAAGTCCGCGCCCTGGATTCAAACCTGTGAACCATGGGCTGCTGAAGCGGAGTGTGCAAACCCATCCACTATGCCATGGGGCCAGCCAGCTGTTTCAGAATACTTTTTAATTCACACAATAAATAATCCCACTTTATAGATGAAGAAACTGAGACAAAAAGAACCTAAGTAGCAAACTCATTCAAATCCTCGGGAATCATGCCCCTCCATACTGCATTATATTGATTTCCTTGTAGATATTATAGCTATTATAAATATTTGGATATTTGCTGCTCTAAAAATCCTTTTCCCTGAATAGGCATTGAGGAAGTTTTCATGTTGTCTTCTTTTAAATATTTTTAATTTTTTTAATCTTAAAGAGAACTTTACAGCTCAATCTAGCCATCTTATTAGATGTTCTAATTTGCTCATCTCAGAGGTTTGCATGCTACTAGAATGACTATAATTACATCATTTCTGAACTTTAATTTGTACAAATGTAAAATAAGTTTTGCAGTTAGCAAATTGTCTCTCAGACTGACCAAAATGCTTTGGAGAGGGTGTATTTATTATATATCATAAATATACTATTTTTGTAAATTTATATATATATATATATATATATACACACACACACACACACCATATATATATGGTATTTCTATTGGGAAAAGTTTGGTTCCATTATGATTATGTAATAGCCAAGGGAGTGCCAGTTGAGTACAAATTTAATAGCTTTTATAGGTAGGATTCCAGAATTAGTGCATGAAGGGAACATAGTACATCTGTTTGAAGAGTTCATTAAATTAGGTTATATACACTCTCATGAAATATAGAGGAGCATAAAAGCATCCAGAGGAAAGCATAGAAACAACCCAAATTATTTAGGAACCAAAGAGATTGATTTATGATGAATTATTAAAGATAAAGGAATCTTAATAATAATAATTCTAAAGAAACAGAGAATGTGACTAATGCCAAGATGCTAAGAAAATGGCTAAGTTCAAAGAAGCTTTACTCAATGATTAATGAGGATTGGAAACACTTTAACATGCTAGATATGGTTGCCCAATTAATGATGTTGCAGAAAATTACCTGAAAATGGGAAGCTAGCTAAGCTCATCTGAATTTTAGAAGATAACTTATTATTATTATTTTTTTTTTTGCTGAGGAAGATTGGCCTTGGCCTAGCATCCTTGCCTATCTTCCTCTACTTTATATGTGGGACTCCTGCCACAGCATGGCTTGATAGGCGCTGTATAGGTCCGCGCCCGGTATCCAAACCTGCGAACCCGGGGCCGCCGAAGCAGAGTGCGTGAACTTAACCACTACACCACCAGGCTGGCCCCGAAGATAACTTATTTTTTAGGTTAGAATCTAGGGATGAAAATAGTCCATTGCAAAGAGACATTAGGTCCTTGAAATATTCACTCAAAGTGAAACTTTCGTGATGTTATGTTGAACATCATTAAAATAATACATATAACGAATGTGATAGGTTTTGTGATTTGTTTTACTTTGATTAAATGTGATATGACTTTTTTTTTCTCTAAGTTGTGGTAAAAATAATCATGGAAGAATTATTTTGAGAATATTTACCAGGTGGTATGGCTTGACCTGACCAATCAGAATAAACAACCTTTTTTGTTTATCGTTAAGATGGCATACCAGATGTGTATAAGCTCTGTGTACAACGTAACCAAATAGACCAGAGCAATGAGAGACTGATTTCTGCCTGTCTGTGAACATCTTGAACTCTAGACTCAGAGAAGGTGCATCAAGCTAAGCTCCTATATATAAAAGTACTGAGGGCAGGGTTGGTAATCAGTGAGTACATACTGGCAGGGCCCTACCATTTTTAATACCATTTTGTTTGTTTTGATTAGTCAGTGCTCATGTAACAGCAGTTGAAACAATTTGAAATATTGCCTCTGTCTGAAGAATTGTTAACCTGGGTCTTCCTGAAGATAAAAAATGATTTTCTGAAGAATTATAGAACCCATACTCTATAATAAGAACTATATATGTGTTTGTATATGCAAAGAATATGTTGTATGTTATGTTCCCCAGGGAGCAGACTCTAAGATGGAATTGACTGTGCTGGATGTTGATTAAAAAGTGTCTTTTGGATCAAAACTGGTGGGGGAAAGGGGAAAGAAGTAGCAGTGGTGAGAGGGAGATGACAAGATATGCTAAAAGTCCCAAAGACAACCTCAGCCAATACCACAGGAGGCTCTAGAGCTAGAATGACCCTTCAGGGTTGTCCTCAGTTGTGCCAAGAAGACTAGACCTTTGCACTCTGAATTAATCAGTTGTTGGATATGGGCCACTCTGTGGAGGCATCTGTCCGAAGCTGAGGTAAACCTGAAGGGGCTGACAGATGAAGCTGGTGCTGAGAGCTGCCAGCTGCTGGGGCACCAAGTCCTTCAGTGAAGGGAGATCTGGGCTGCCCACCATTGTGTCCACCACAGAATAGGATAGCTTCTTTCTCTAAATCTTCCTCAATTAAGGAAATGTGATAAACCTTAATCAATCCTCACTTATCTGACTCCTTTATATCAAAGACTGTGTTTAGAATCACATACTTTGATCAATTTATGTCTGTCTTAATGGAGTTGGGGTGGGGGGGCTGGTTACCCAGCAGGACAGAAGAATTACTTTCCTTGGGACTGTTACCCCTTTAAAAGAATCTCTTGGGAAAGAATTGGGGTTTTGGAAGATACCTTGACTGCATTTTTTGAATTTTAGTTTACCTGTTTGCCACATCCCCTTCCAAGACTTGGATTGTTGTAAACTGTATGTTTATTTGCATGTCCTGCAAATGTTTGTTGAGAAATGCTAATGTAATACACAATGTGGCATGCACATATGAATTAAATATAGTCCCCTTCTCTTGAGGAGTTTCCATGCTAGCCAGGGAGATGGGTAAAGGGATAATTTTTATATAATAGGTAAGAATGAAGAACATAGAAGAACATTAGCAGGAATGATTGCAGAGGGAAGTAGTGTGGATGAAAGTAACCAGAAGGTAGCACGAATTTGTTTTTGTAACTAAGACTTTTCTTTGATTTGGCGTCAGTAATGCCCATCTGGCTATGAACTGCTATGGATTTGACCTAGGTTTAAAAGTCCTTGGCAAATGTATGTTTAAAAGTTCCCCATTAATCAATGCTGCTTTCAAAATCCTACGGGAGGATAAAGAAACTCTCTAACTTTGATAGCTGATATGATTTTGATATTGGATATGTGACTCTCTTGTAGAGATCAAGGATTTGGCAGGCCTAATCATTTCATCTGAGTGTAGCACAGTACCTGGCACCTGGTAGAGTTTAATAAATAATTGCTAAATGAATCAGTGAATGAATTGTATCAAGTTTATAAGACATGCATCCTATTGCTGAAACTTTCCATTTTATTAACTTAATAAAAGAATGAGGATAACCCACATCAATCAGTGACTTCCCTATAAATCCTCCTTTCTCCCCTTACCTTGTTTCCTCCCTTTCTCCCTCCCTCTTCCTTTCCTCCCTTCCTTCCTCCTTTCCTTTTTGCTTTCTCTCCTTCCTCCCCCTCTGTTTTCTTTTTTTATATCTTTCTTCCTTTTTATAGGCAGTGGAATCATTTCCTCAAAGAAAGTCTTTACCAGAATCACAGTAAGTTTCACAGATAAGGGAGATATAATCTGGTTAAAATATGGTTTGGGAGCCTCTAACTTGGCTCTCTCTCCATTCCAAGAGGCAATTCCAATGTTCAATAGGTCACAGTTTGCAAACTACTGAGATAAAACATTCAAGTAATTGGAAATCACCAGTTTCCACGTAAAAATGGCAATGCTAGCAATGGAATTATTTTTGGGTAAATGGTGCTTGCAAGCCATGGCTTGAAATATTTGTTATTCAGCTGATACATGAAAGTCTAAATTTGGCACATGAATGGTTATTTTAGGTTGAGATTACATAATGTGCAAGGGATGGGTTGTTTGAAAGTTGAACATATGAAAGTCAAATACTGACTTCAGTAGTAACCCGTCTTGGCACTTTTCGTTTTCAATGATCGTGTTGAGTAAATTTAGTCTAAAAGTTTATGGAATATAATATTTTAAAAATTAGATTTTGAGGGGCCGGCCCGGTGGCGTAGCAGTTAAGTTCGCACATTCAGCTTCGGTGGCCTGGGGTATCACCGGTTCAGATCCTGGGCGCGGACCTATTCACTGCTCATCAAGCCATGCTGAGGTGGCGTCCCACATAGAAGAGCCACAACTCTACAACTATGATGCACAACTATGTACTGGGGCTTTGGGGAGAAAAAAAGAAAAAGAGGAAGATTGGCAACAGATATTAGTGCAGGGCCAATCTTCCTCAAAAAAAAAAAAGAATCAGTTTACATATTAAAAAATAAACAAATAAATAAAAGTTAGATTTTGAAAAGAAAAGGGAAAAGTTAAATTTAAAGGAAAGGCATGTTATCTTTGTGAGAATAAAATATTAGTCATTTTAAAATAGATTAATTTTAAATGTATATGTGATGCAGTGTGCTATTTTACTACAGGTCAAATCCAATGGCAAACTTTTATTCTTAAGCATCATTCTATTTTATTTAATATTTCTCTTAAAAATACTACACAGTCATGACTTGAAATTGTTTTATGATAGTTTCTAATAGCTGATTTTCCTCATTTGTTTCAATTATGATTTTTTAAAAAATCAGTTTATGTTTGTTGTGGCATTTGTAAAGCTAGTAAAACACTGCTATATCGGAAAGCTCATCCATTTGCTGAAGTTTGTGTTGCTGTCTCAGCTATTCCTTTGAGAACTTTAAGATTTCAGCGTACTAATGACAATTTTTTATCATTGGAAATTCCCCTACTTAATCAGCACATATTGGCCTCCATACTTTAGATGACCTAAAGAACCAGTTCTTGAGCATAGCTGTCTCAAACATACAGTATTGGGTATAGTTAGAAAGGGCTATAAAAACTTTTTTCATTTTTAAATTATGTTTTCTTTCCCTTTTTATTACTGGATGTATAACTGTTACGTGTTCAGAGGAGAAGTACTTCAGAACAACGACTATTTAAATATATTTTTGGCTATATTTTCTACAATATTATCTAACAGAGTAAATATACTTATTTGATAGCTATATCTTATTGACAAAACTATCTAAGTGAAATGAATGAAGAAAAAGCATGATATTTTCCAGTTTCTTGGATAATGAATTATATGTGATGAACTGTGATGTGTGATGCTTATGTTAAGGAAATGTTGTCATACCATAATTTTCATTCTTTTCCGACCATGCATTAACTTGAGTAATGTTCTAAGATTTATTTATAGGTGTCAGGTCAGAAAGATTTCCTTTCTGTGAAATCCCAGGCCTGATGTTTTAACATATATATAGACTTTGAAACCACGTTCATTCAATGCCTATGACCGATGGTTTTAATGAATGCCTAACAACTTACTTAAACTAAACAAATAATTAGTCTCAATTACAGAAGTGTAAATTTGACTCTAATTAATGAACGTGCCAAGCTTTACACATTGGTTTAAGTGTAATTGATCTTAGGGCCACAGAGATCAATTTAAGGGTTGGCAAAATGACAAGTAGGAAGTGACTCAGATGTAAGAATGCTCACCACTAGAAAGATTAATTGGTGTATTAGTGATAAACTAGTAGGTGGCTGATGTAGCAATGATATCCCCATGTTAAGAGGTCTCAAAATAGGATCACTAACTTCAAAGCTTTTAATTGTATACAATTACTCTGTCAAATATACTCTTTTAAAAGAATATTTGTCACATTCATTTGTCCTCCATTTAATTTTAGTTTTTTTCTTTTTCATAATTAAAAAAAGAAAAACATCTTAGAGGAAGCATACAACTGTTTTACTTCATGCTTTAAAATATTCTCACTTAACTGTGTTGGTAGGCCTGAGTGTGGAAAATCAAGTGACTGTATTAAAAAAGACAATGACTGATTGCTAGCTAGTATTTTTCCATTTCCTCCGCTGTCAGTGAAGTCTGCTTTTGTTGCCATGTTAACTTCTCCCCACTTTGACGGTGAAATCTGGAGGGGAAAAAAAGAGAAAGGCAATTCTATTATGCCATTACATTTCTTCTCCTTTGAAGAGCTTCTAATACTCTGAATGATGGGTTAAAAAAGCTGAGATGATGTGATAAAGCTGAATGGTGAGGAAAGCCAAATTTATGGCACATTCATTTCATATCAGTGTGTGAAAGGTCACCGGCTGATGGAGAGACAGGCAAAGTGCTAGATCAAGAGAGTGAGAGGTGGCTGCTTAGTAAGGAGTTGCGGAGATGAGAATACTACGGAGTCTTTGTCCTTTTTCCAAATATTCCCTGCCTATATTCTTTTCTCCCTTCTTCCCCCCTACCTCCCAACCCCAGACAACTCTCCTAATAAAAAGATTTTTCAAGAAAGATGTCAAAAAAAAAAAGAATTTTTCAAGAAAGGTGTTAAAGGAAATTGTTGAATGAGGTACAGGGGCAGCATGAGACCAGAGTGGAGGAAGGTGATAAAGACGCTGTTTAGAAGTTAAGCCCGGAAAACTGGGGCAAGAATCAAAGCAACGCTACAGGCAGGGATGAGGTAACCAGGGCCCCGAAGATAATCATAAGGAGCTGGAGTCTGAGGCAGGAAAAAAGGCAAGGCCAGTTAAGAGGTTTAAGGCAGAGGATGACCTACTTAGAAAAAGATCTTTTCAACAGCCAGACTTTGGACTGGTGGGGAAATAGCTGAGAAGGCCCGAGAGTACGTTACATTTGTCTGAGTGGAAGTTGTTCTGAGTAAACAAGAAACTGTAATTATACTGAATTATAAGGAGATCATTAAATTAAATAGTCATGTGCAAGAAAATTTCCTCTTTAAATGTTTTTTTAAAGTATTAGTTTTAGGGGAGATCTTCATATATCAAATTTTAATTTACATTATGTTGTGTAGTACAACCTCATTTAGACTACTTTGTTGGAAAAACATTCTAAATCCATGAAAATTCTGAAAGAGACAGAATTTCACTTCTTGTAAATATATAAAGAGGCTCAGGTTAACCGATTATTCTGTGTGAACTCCTTTGCAGTATTTCTTAGAGGACTTTTTAATAGATAAGTATGATGTATATCAGAGGGGTTTTATAAACACCTGTTTTATTAATTCAAGCAATTAGAATAATTTCATATCCTAAGAAATTTAAGTACCCTTTCTGATACCTCATTTGTATTAATTATTTGTTTCATGATACAGCAGGATGGTATAGTTTTAAACACATAAATTCTGGAGCCAAATTAGCTGGATTGAATCCTGACTGCCATTTTCTACCGGTGTGAGGACACTGGACCTCTGTGTGTATGTCTCACTTCCCTTACCTGTAAAATGGGCTAATAGTGCCTATTTCATAGAGTGGTTGTAACAATTTATTATACACACACATCTATACATATATACACACATATACATATATGTGCTTAGGACAATAACAGAAACAGAAAAACTGCTTATTAAATATTTATTATGATTATTATTAGCATTCCTAACAATATTTTTGTATACTAACAATACTCCTAATAATAGTAATAATCATCCAATTCTAATCTTAATAATATTTTTGCATACCGTCCCTCGCCTCCTCCTGCTATTTCTTTTCTCCCCTTGACAGTGAAACAGAAGTTGCCTATACTTGTTCTCCTCCTGTTTCTCTTAAACCTAATCCAGTCTGGTTTGTGGAGCCACCACTGCAACTAAACTGTTCTTGTCAAGGACTCTAATGACTTCCACATTGCTCAATTCAATCCAATTCTCAGTCCTTTTTTTACCTTGACCTATCTGCAACAGTTGATCACTCACTTCTTTGATACACTGTCTTCACATGTCTTTCAGAAACCACGGTCTCTTGGTTTCCTTCCAAACTCATTGGTTGCTCCTTCTCAATCTTATTTGCTGATTTTGTCTCTTCTTGTAGATCCCTTAATGATATAAAAAGCCAGACTCATTTCACCACCTTCTCAGCTCACTTCCTTGGTCATTTCACCCAGTACTATGGTTTTAAATACTGTATTATTGCTGACACCTGGTTAATTGATCTCTCTGTTCCCAATTCCTCTCCCAAATTCCAGACTTGTACATCTAATTTCTTACTCAGTATTCTCACTTGGAGCACTAATAGACGCTTGACATTTAAAATGTCCAAAGGCTGTACAGCTGATATTCCCTTCAAAGCTGGTTCCACCCACACTCTTCCAGTTATTCAAGACAAATACTTTAGGGTCGTCCTTCACTCCTCTAATTCTGCCGTGCTCCACATCAGACAGTCCTCACATTCCGTTGGCTTGACCTTCATGATAGATCCAGATGATGACTGCTTCTTACTATCCCCACTGCTACCACCTCACTCTAAATCACTATCATTGCTCTCCTGGATTACTATAGTGGTGTCTGGTCTGCTTGCTTTCTGTTCTCCCCTCCTTCTGATCTATTCTCAACACAGAAGCCAAATATCAGTAAAATCATGTCAGTTCTTCCTTGAAATCCTGCAGTAGGTCCCCAATTCACTCAGAGTAAAAGCCAAAGTGTTTATGATGTCTTACATGGCCTTATATGAACTGGCCCACATTTTTTTCTTATGTTATCTCCTATTCCTATCCCCATCATTCATGTTACTCTAGCCACAGTGCCTCCTCACTGTTCCTAAAACATGGTAGGCATGTTCCCACCTTAGGGCTTTGCATTTACTGTTTCCTCTGCTTAAAACAATTTTCCCATATATAATCCTATAGTTCTTTTACCTCCTTCAGGTTTCTGCCCAAATATCATCTTTTTAATGTGGCTCACCCTCTAGTTTTAAACTCTAACTCTTTAATCCCCCCACTCCCACCTCTTGCGCTTTTCATTTCCTCTACTCTGCTTTAGAGTTCAGTATATCTTCCATCATCATATGCAATTTACTTATTTATTATGTCTGTTATTTATTTTATTTATTTTTCCATCTCCCCAGAGGGGGTGCACTGTTCCTGGAAGTACTGAAATACCAGGTCGATGTGTAGAGTGGATGGAGCAAGCTCCTATTCCATCCCCTAATTCCAAAAATCCATTTAATATATTGTCCTCACATAGAGGACATATCAGATATAAAACCGATAAGAATAGATACTACACTTGATCATAGCCAAAAGGCTGAGAAGCGATATGTCTGTTATTTTTGATCTGTCTTCTCCCACTGGAAAATGAGCTCCGTTAGGGAAGAGAACATTTTTCAATTACTGGATAAATCAGTATCTGTCGTGTAGTAGGCATGCAACAAAGGTATGTTGGATGAATGAGTGAAGGAATGAGTATTCTGTTGGTTTTTCCTCTCTCCTAAAAATATTATGTTGAAGAGGATTTTCTATAAATTCAGATGCTATGCAAGATACATACATACAATAGAGAGTGAACATCATCTATTACTTTCATTTGCGAATTTAATAGGCGTAGCTCAACATGAAAATTACTGACCACAGCATCCAGTGTTGCTCTCCTCATCTGGAATGTCTTAATCTTGTTAAACATTGCCTCTCCATCGAGCTCTGCATCACCTGTGAAGTTTTCCTTCTCGGATCATTCTTGCCCACGGTGATTTCCACTTCCTCAGAACTGGTGTAGCACTTAATTTCTCTACAATACAATTTAGCTATCCACTTTTATATTTTATATTAAGTCTTATTGTTTCATATGAGTAAGTGTTATCTCCTCAACTAGCTTGCTAAATCTTGAAGGGCAGAAATCATATATTATGCTTTCTGGCAAAGCAGTGTAAGTGTTCATGCTCCGATTTATTTGTCAGAGTATTTTTACTTAGACATTTTTTTTAGAAAGATTTCTCAGAATCTTTGGGAGTAAATTGCTTTAAGAGACAAAACAAACTGAAGTAAACAGTCTCATAAACCAAATATAATACATAATAGGAAACTATCTCAAGGAGAAATTTTGTAGAATTAACGATTTAAAGGATTTTCTCTTTCGTGTCTCCTTCTGTATGGGTAAGCAATGTGGAATAGCAAGGTTTTTTACTTGGCTTTAATAAATATAGGCTATTGGTTATCTATAGAATAATATCCCCTTTTAAGCTTTTTAAATAAATTTAAGGTATTATATGACAAGAAAACATTCATACATTTGCTGAACCAAATGATAAAACTGGAAAGAAGTGAAGGCCAATTAGAATGTGTATAATCCTGGTTCATTAACATGGTGGCTCATAGAGGAGATTCAAGAAAAAGTTTGCTTGCCTTCCACTTATCTGTTAATTTACACAGTCCGTTTCCTACAACTGCGTAGAATATATGCATATTAAACATGAAAATGGTTTAGTTTATATTCCAAACTTACAAAGCCAAATAAAGTCTGTGCTAATGGTGGACCTTTAACTTTTCCCATTGCTTAATGACCATCACTATTAAGCCAGCCTGTAAAATTATTCAGTATCCCAGGGGTGCAAACCATCTTCTGGAGAAAAAATAGGCAAAACAAGCTTGACATATCAACACTGGCTGAAGTCAGGTTATATTTTGTTTCATAGACTAGAGAGAAAATTTTTATTTTTTAATTTTTTTCAGTATGTTTTTCCTTAGGGAACGAGTTTTGCATGGATATTACTTTGTGATATATATTTACCAGAGGATTTTCTTAATTCTTCTTTTATAAAATGTCAGGGATCCTTCCATCCCATTAACTTCTTTGAATATTATGAAAAAAATGAGTTTTATGAAACACTTAACAAAAGAGACCTGGATGTTTAGAGAAACTGAGGAGATATGGAGGAGTCACTGAGCCCTAAATGCTTCTGATGTCCTTTCATTTCTCTAAATATTAAGAGAGCAAAAAAAATAAGAGTAATAACGCATAAACTCAAGTAGTTATTTACAAGAAGAGTTATATCCCAATATTTTTTTTAACTTTAAAATTTTGTTTTAACATAGAGATTCTTAGGTAAAATATGTGATTTCTTCTTCAATATTTCTGTTTTGGTTTTTAGAGACACAACAAATATGTAATATTGAAACTTGGACGTACAAGTACTTTATTATAAAACAATTAATTTAAGAAATGTATCAAATGCCTCCTGTGTGCCAGGCATCCTGCTAGTCACTGATTATACAAGTTGAATGAGGCAGACCGTGTCCCAATCTTCATAAAGTTCACATTCATGTGTGGAAGTGTAAGAAATTTTTTAAAAGAAGCCAAAATGGAAAGGAGAGAAGGAAGAAAAGAGGCAGAGAGGGAAAGAATAAAAAGGAAAATAAAAAAGAAAGAAAAAATATCTATTCCAATAATTGTGAAAGCAGAAGTAAACAAAGTGCTGTGAATAGCATTTTACAGCCAGAAGATTATTTTCACATACATCATTTCTTTTACATTATATGCTTCCAAATATCTAAGTCTTCCAAGCATCCAAACATTTTTTTTTATCTTAGAACATCATCAAAAACTAGTTTATAGGATCCAGAATGTCCTACAAGACATAAAAATTTGGCCCAAAAAACTCAGTTTCAGAAATCTAGTTTATGTTAACGTTATTTCACTCATTTGACAAATATTTTTATTAAGTACCTTTTATGGGCCAGGCACTCTTTTGGGGATATAGCAGAGCAGAAGTCCCTGACCTCATGGATCTGACCTAAACAAGACGCAAGTTAAGTACGTAGTAGATTGGTGGGGGATAAGTGCTATGGACAATAAAAAAAAAAAAAAAGGGAAGTGAGGAGAGTGATAAGGAGTATCTGGGCAGGATTGTTCAATTCTCTAGAGTGGCTAAAGAATATCTCTCTGGGAAGGAATCATTTTGTGCCTTCAAGTAATTATCTAAGCATGCTTCACAAAACTTGAAGTCGATGCAAATATTTTATATGAGTGAACAGACTCTAGTAAAACAATTTGCCAAGAGATTCCTTATCTCATTTTGTTGAATCTCAGAAAGCAAAATGAAGATCTATAACTTGTGATATAAAATAGAACACAGTCAAATCCAATCTTACTTGAGATCTTCACCTCAACTTAGCAAATAGGTTCTTTCTTCTTTGCCCTGCTTTATAGGTGTTCTGCATCCTTTAGCTTTCTTAACAGCACAAAGAAAGAAATTTAGCAACACGGTTCTTGAATAAACAAAGAATTTTGGTCCAAGTGGTTGTTTCTAATATCTCTTTGGTTAAAGCTGATTCTATTCTTCATGAGACACTAATAGCACTGAATTCCTATTTTTCCTTCTTAAATAAGGGGTTTATATTCTTTGTTTCCAAAATGGGGGAAACATTAGAACATCATCATAGGCTGATCAGATTAGCCTATCTGATCAGAATATTCAGACTGAAATTAAATTGGAGTATGTGAACAATTAGGTTGGGTAGTTTGTTGTTAGAGCTGTCGAGTTGATTCTCTCTCGCAGTGACCCAGTGTACAGCAGAGCGGAACGCTTCCCAGTCTTTTTGCGCCATCCTCTCACCTACCCGTGCTATATCAGACAGTGCTCCACTGCTATTCATAGGGTTTTCATGGCCAATTTTCTTTGGAAGTGGGTGGCCAGGTCCTTCTTTCTAGTCAGTCTTAGTCTGGAAGCTCAGCTGAAACCTGTCCACCGTGGGTGACTCTGCTGGTATTTGAAATACCAGTGATGTGACAACCAACAGATGGGTGGTGTGGTTCCCTGACTGGGAAACGAACCTGGGCCACAGCATTAGAACACTGAATCTTAACCACTAGACCACCAGGGCTGGCTAGGTTAGGTAGTAGTAATGGCAAATTTCTGTTCTCTACACAGAGGCTGGCAGAACATCTCATTGGGACATGATCTGAAAATAAGATTTTGCAAAATGGAAAACTATACTTGTAAGAAGAAGGTAGCCAACAACTAGCCTAAGATGGTTAAACTAAGATTTATTGAACCAAACAAAATACCAGTAAAGGGCACTGAAATTCATAATTAACTTCTCAAAGCTAATCCTAGGCAAGATGGCAACCAAAGATAGGACCAAGACTAATGCTACTTAGTGCAAGCTCTGGGCAGATAAGGAGACAGTAGATCCCCAGTTCAAGAAGTTCAATGGATTTTAAGTACTTGCGTATGTTGGCACTGTATTTGATACAAAGACTAGGAAGATAAAAA
Organism: Diceros bicornis minor; assembly: GCF_020826845.1. Classification (NCBI taxonomy): domain Eukaryota; kingdom Metazoa; phylum Chordata; class Mammalia; order Perissodactyla; family Rhinocerotidae; genus Diceros; species Diceros bicornis. The sequence continues at coordinate 24,138,938 of NC_080781.1, forward strand.
TATCTTCCTAATTTCATTTTCTATAGTCTTCATTGGAAGACATTTAGATTTCCACTCTCAAATTTTATTTTGAAGTAGTCAAATCAGATGGACTTCATTATGTAATGGACAACACAATGGATATTCTAGATATAATTTGGTGGAGTCAATCTGAGTCTTCTTTGAAGAAGAAGAGCAAGAAAAATATTGTACATTCTTTGCCAAGAACTGTAGAGTACATATTACAAATGGCTGTTACCACAAAAAAGAGTAGGTTAATCATATAAGTGTTCAACAGACACTTAAGGAGATTGGATGCATCCGGATAAATAATTTCACTTCTATAGATGTGAAATCACTGGATTTTATAACACCACGTGGTAAACAACAGCACCATTTAAGTGGCAGAGGCCACTTGAAAAGTGGAAAGATTATACCAGTGTCAGAAGACCTGGATTCTATTATTTCTTCAGTCATTACTTAATCTTTAGGAACCTCAATTTCTTTTCCTATAAAATGGATACAGTAATTGCTTTACCTTAGGGTTTTGGTATAAAGCAAATGTAATAATATACGTTACAGAACACTGTAATCTGTAAAGTACTATTCCTGAGAAGAATGTAATTATTAATGGAGAATCATAGCTGTTTATATGTGATTTCCTCCTTATCCTTGATGGACCTTTAAAAATATTGCTCAATTTCTCCTTTCATTTTAAGCCTAAGGAATCAATCTGTGAATCTCAAATAAACCCTAGAGGTCATCTATTTTCACAACTAGAATTTATGATTCTGTATGCCCAATTTATTTCTCTTCCCACTATACCCTGGTACCCATCAATATTACCCTAGCTTAAGTATTTATCATTTCATATTTTTTTTTTTGTGAGGAAGATCAGCCCTGAGCTAACATCCATGCCAATCCTCCCCTTTTTGCTGAGGAAGACTGGTTCTGAGCTAACATCTATTGCCAATCCTCCTCCCTTTTTTCCTTTTTTCTCCCCAAAGCCCCAGTAGATAGTTATATGTCATAGTTGCACATCCTTCTAGTTGCTGTAGATCATTTCATATTTTTAACTTACAATGGTATCCTCATCACCTCCATTTCTGTAGACTCTCCCGTTTCAAATCACTCAGCACATAGTCTTTTTTTTTGTGTGTGTGAGGAGGATCGGCCCTGAGTTAACATCTGCCAATCCTCCTCTTTTTGCTGAGGAAGACTGGCCCTGGGCTAACATCCATGCCCCTCTTCCTCCACTTTATATGGGACGCTGCCACAGCATGGTTTTGACAAGTGGTGCGTTGGTGCGCGCCCGGGACCCGAACCGGCGAACCCCGGGCCACCGCAGCAGAGCATGCGCACTTAACTGCTTACGCCGCTGGGCTGGCCCCCAGCACATAGTCTTTAAAATGATTTCTGAAAAATATTTTTGCAATATTGTGGAAAACATTTTTGTGTATGGTGCTCATACAGACATCACCATAAAGCCAAACCCTGTTTCTTACTAGTTGTAAGACCTAGAACAGCTTATTTAGTTGTTGAGCTTTAATTTACTTATCTGTGAATAATAGAATCTGTCTCATAGGGTTGAGTTGAGAACAAACAAGTCTGTGATTTTCACAGTGCCTGGGTTAGAGAAATGTTCCAATTGTACCTCCACCACCTACTCCTGCCTCATTTTACAACTTTCAGTGGCATATCATTGATGGGATAATATGCAAACACAAACTGCTTTGTGATTCCAGATACTCCAAAATTTGTCTAGTCTTTACTATCACTGGTTCTTTTCCTGCTCAAACCTTTTATTTCATTCTATTTATTTACTTTTCTGAAATCCCTCCATCAATTTACTTGCTTTCATGGTCTTCTACAATGTTTTGCTCTATAATGATATGAATCCTATCAATTATTCAAGTCCCAATATTTCCTAATATTTTTCCATAAACTGAACTTGACTACTTTCAACTCAAACTACTTTTAAGTATCAACAGTTTGTTAGATGCTTATGTATCTCTCTCTCTCTCGCACTCTCTCTCTCCATCTTTGTGTATTTCTACCTTTGTTTCTTTCTTTCATTTATTCATTGATTCATTGATTCATTTCAGGTTCCCTTTCAAAGTACATATTTTATCTCTTTATATTGTAAGTTCCTGAAGGGTGAAATGAGTTTATATCTTCTCATACACCTATGACAGATAGACAGGGGTGAATCAATAGTAGTTAATTGTCTCTGTGCTACTGGGTTATAAAAAGAAAAACTATCATATGTTGTAAAAAGAAAAGCTAAAAACTGTACAATGTTCCAGGCCCTAATTAAGAACTTTACCTATATTAACTAATTTTATCTGCACGACAATCCTACAAGATGTAGAAACTGAGGCTCGAAGACATTAGGTAACTTGCCCAAGGTCCCAAAGGTAGTAAATTGTGTAAGCAGGATATGAACCCGAGCACATTCACATCAGAGCCTATGCTCTTAACTATTAAGCTACATTGATGTTTAGCAACTTGGAAAAAGGATCCTTATGATACTAGGTACTGTTTTCAAAAGATGATCCCATGTGTTTCTATGCTCAAAATGGTAATAACGATTACTAAAAATTCATTTAACAAGAATTCATAGGCACTGAGGTTGAAATGATGAACACAACAGAAAAGATTCTTAATTTTTTGAAGCTAGTTGGAGAGAGACAGACAGTGAGCAAATAAATAAATTAGAAAATATAAGGTACTAATAAGTCCTATAAAGAAAATAAATCATGGTACTGGATTGGATTGACTTGAGTTTATACTTTGGTTTGGGTGGTCAGGAAAGGCCCCATTGGATAAGTGACTGCTCAGCTGAGACCTTTGTATTGGAAAATAATTTTAGTTAGTTTAAGCAAAAGGAGACTTACTAAAGTCATTTAGATGGCTCACAGCATTGCTAGGAGTGCCAGAAAATTAAGCCCGGATGCTTCACAATAAGGATCAGAGCTCCAAGAACCACATTCCCAGGAAAAACACCCAAGCACATCAAAAAACCGCTTAGCAGTGATGCTTGGGTTTCCCAAGTAACCTCAGCTTCCTGAGATACTTGCACTGGAAGGATTATTAGAGTGATTGCAATGAAGATGGGAAAGGGGGGTTAAATTCAGGATGTGTTGTGTATGTAAAGCCTCCAAGAGAGTTTCCCAACTGGTGGCGACAAACAGGTTAATGAGGCACCATGATATTTATCATCTCAGTCCTAAGGGTGGCTGGGTGGGACCTGAGGCAGCGCAAACTCCCAGGCTGGTTACCTCCAGCCTTGAGCAGCTTCCTTAGTTTACTTCAGTGTGTCATGACATGAAAAGGTTGGGGACCACTGGTCTACAGTATTGCCTGAAATATGTGGGGTAGAAAATAATCAAGGAAGAGTCCTGAGTTTTTAGCTTGAGTTGCTTATTGGCTCATGGTGCTACTTACTGATACAGAAAAGGCAGAGGAAGAGCAAATTGTAGGAGAAGAATCAAGAGGGGTTTTTAGACATGTGAAGTTTAAGAAACTTAATAGTCTTTTACATGTAGATGTTAAGAAGGTAGCTGGCTATATGAGAATGGAGTTCAGGAGGGCAGTTTATTTTGGAAATATAAATTTGGGAGTCATCAGCATAAAGATGCTATTTAGAGCCATGAGACTAATTCAGTTACCAAGGGAGAAAAAGTAGACAACAGAGAGAAGTGATTTTAAAACTGAGCCTGTAGACACTCAAACATTTTGAAGTAGAGCAGACTAATAATAGTGGAGGTACAGAATTCTTGACATGAAATATCTTAGAAATAAACCAGAAAATGTACTGCTTACACAAAACCATTGCATTTCTACATCTGTAACCAAAAAAAAACCCCCAAAAAACTAGAGTTTGGAATAATCTACTAAATGATAAAGTGGACTGAACATGTTGGGGGAGAAAACTTCCACACTAGGACAAACTTAAAAAAAAGACCCTCTTTTCTAAAAAATGAGGACTAAGAGAAGATATGATCAAAGTTTATAAAATCAAAAATTGTATGAATAGGGTCAATGCATTCTTATTTACTAAAGTCAGAATACTGGAACTAAGAGACTGTTCCTGAGGTTTGAAAGAATTACGTTGAGGACAAAATGAAAGGAAGTTCTATTTTAACCAGTGGGTAGTAAACTTATGAAGCTCTTTACAAGTGATAAATAGATTTCTACCAGTGGTAGAATGGGTTTAAAATGTGCAGTTCATGGACAATAAATATACAATAGGTTGTTTAAGGAAACAGGATATTTTGATGAGTGGTACACCTCTAATCATTTGATTTTGATATCCTATTTTATATCCAGCTTTTCTAGAAAATTGTTTGAGGCTGGGATTAGAATAGAAGGGATATTGTCTGACAGAATATGACATTTTTCTGTTTTGAAAAATTTTACAAGGGAATGTTCTCAATAGATTATAGTTTCCTTAAAACAATTATTACGCCAGATGAAGACCTACAATCCCTATGTGTGAACAGCAATGCTTTATACATGTTTTAACAAGTGAGTTAATGGAACATATTTTTTACAGTGAAGGATGATCTTAATATGATAAAGTCAAAGTACTTTCTAATATCAAATCTCAGTACTTTCTTGCAAAGTTCTTATTATAGTTGCACTTTTTTAGGTTCACATGTCTCTCTAATTTTGTTCTTTCAATTCTTCCTAATTACTGACCTAATTTTATTCACTTTGCTGTTTATTTATTATGCCATTCTTTCCTCCTAACACCTTCTTCTGCATGAACAATCATGTTTTCTTTATTTTCTTTTTCATCTCTTTTCTGTCTGGGTAGTTATGTTTTTTTCTTTCCGAGCCCTTATTCTTAAATTTATACCATTCATAATTAATGAAGTCATTATTCTTCTCTAAACAGTGCAAGAACACTAGAATGTTTAAATTCTGATTTCGCTCCTCCCATATTCCATATTATTGTTGCCTAGTATTTTGGTCCTACACATTGTTATCCCTCCCATTAGTCATTGTTGCTTTTTTTGTAGTAATAAAATACTTATTTCACCATTTTCTTCTTATGGCTTTTAATCTTTCCTTCTGAATTGAATTTCCTACTTCTCCAAGTACACATGTTAGTAATTACCTTTGTAATTTGTCTATTTCGTTCTTATTCTTGAATAATAACTGAGCTGGGCATTGGATTCTGTGTATAGTATTTGTGTAATTGTTTGTCTTCTGCAGATAATCCATCTTTTTGCTGCTCTTAAGATTTTTGTCTTTCATGTTCTGAATTTTCATAACTATGTGGTCTGAGTATTTAAATATTGGAACTTGGGTATGGACCTTCAACTGAGGACTCCTGTCTTTCTAGAATTCTGGGACATTGTCTACCATTATTATTCCAAGTACTCTTTCCCATATTCTCTCTAGTCTCTCCTTCTATGACTCCATTGTATGTATGTTTGATATTCTCCGTTTATATTACATGCCTTTTAACTTATGTTTATATGCCCCTTTAATTTCTTTGCAGCATTCTGGGTAATTTCCGTATAAATACCTTCGAATTCACTAGTTCTCTTCAGCTATATCTAATCTATGGCTTATCATATCTTTTGAGAACTTTTCTAAGTTCTTTTTTATCATTTTTAGAATTTCTATTTGGTTCTTTTCAAATCTATATTTTTTATCGTCCAAATTATATATTTTTAAAATTTCTTTGGACATTTTAATCATATACATATTATGAATAATAAAAAAATGAACATATTGTTTTATTAGTTCTAATTCTACTTTGGTATCCTTAAAATTAAAATATAATTAAAAGCCATATGATATTCAGTAAGATGGAAAAAATAGTAAAGTATGAGAATTAAAATAATAGAATAAGTGGGTGGATTTGAAATAGTACCTTGGCACTTCCCTTTCTTGCTTTTGAGTTTGCCCACTTTAAATATAATCCCCATTCCTTTTTTTTCCAGCTTTATTGAGACATGATTGACATAAAAATTGTGTATATTATTTTAAGTTGTACAACATGATATTTTTTGTTTTTTTAAAGAGGTACAATGTTATGATTTAATATATGTGTACATTGTGAAATGATTATCACAATCAAGTTAATTAACACATCCATTACCTCACGTAGTTACTTTTTTTGTGGTGAGAACACTTAAGATCTACTTTCTTCGCAAATTTCAAGTATATAATACTTTATTATTAACTATAGTCACCATGCTGTACATTAGATCCCCAGAATTTATTCATCTTGTAACTGAAAGTTTGTACCCTTTGACCAACATCTCCTCATTTCCCCCACTCCCCAGCCCCTGGCAACCACCATTCTATTCTCTGGTTTCATGAGTTCAACTTTTTGGAAAAGGAGATCATGGGTGTGGCAGAGGACAAGTCCTTCTACAATTGCTCAAGACTCCATATTCAACAAAATGTGTTTTTAAATTTGATGGAAAAAACATTTTCACAAAAGAATATTATACAAATATAAACTGACTGACCTATGAATTACTAGGAAAAAATTTAATTTACAAAGTAAATATTCAAATGTAATATTAAAGGCTGTTTAATTCTTAATATAATTCTAATTCAAAATGAAAAATAGGGGCCAGCCTGGTGGCGTAGCCATTAAGTTCGTGCATTCCACTTTGGCAGCCCCGGGTTCTCTGGTTTGCATCCTGGGCGCTGACCAGCTCACCACTTGTCAAGCCATGCTGAGGCAGCGTCCTACATAGGAGAACTAGAAGGACCTACAACTAGGATATACAACTATGTACTGGGGCTTCGGGGAGAAAAAAGGAAAAGAGGAAAATTGGCAACAGATGTTAGCTCAGGGCCAATCTTCCTCAAAAAAAAAAAGAAAAAGAAAGAAAAATACACAACCATTTTGAAGGATTTTTTTAAAATTTTACTTTCATTGGGATATAATTGGCATATAACGTTATGTAAATTTAAGATGTACAACATGATGCTGAAGGATTTTTTTTTTGACATGCAATCTATTCTACTGATATATTTTAAGCTAAAGTAAGGGTGGGTGAATTTTCAACAGAAAAAATTTAAGATTATTACATGAGCAGATATTCAGTCAATATAATTCAGTTGCCCAAGTTGCCTAAACAGTTGAAATATATTCAGAAAAAATTTTTCAGAAAAAAACAGCAAAACTTGAATTATTTTGGAACAAAGAATGTTTATTTTTACAATTTAGCTGTATCAATAAGAGGATATCCATCAAAAAAGGGAAAGCTTTAAATTGAAATTTTAACATTCAAATCATGCATAACAATACATTTTATATTACATATATGTTATATATATCTATATGTGTATATATATCTATATCTCTCTTTATATATATATTTTATCTTTCCAGAATTTGAATTTTGCATCAGAATAGGTGGAGAAAGATGAAATCATCTAATTGACTTGAAGTTAGATTATTTTGTTTTTCTTTGATGAGTAGATCTGTTGACCTATGTAGGAAAAGCCTATACAGTTTGATTTCTGCATATATGATAAATAGAAGTTCATTTCACTATGATTTATGCATAGTGGTTGCTTAATACAAGTTTGAGTAAATGAATGATTAACATCTGAAGACTAATCACTTTCTAAATTGTATCTTAATGATGGTAGTATAATTATTATTTTTTTAATTTTAGAATTTTTAGAGATCTTAGATATCATACAACGCCCTCACCTAAGAGGGGAAAATCAAGATAAAGAAATTCTGTGACTTGCCCCACATCCCAGTTTATAAATTGTAGAAGTACTGAAACTAACATGCCTTAATTCAGAAACAAAAACAAAATTAGATGAGTGGAGTTATATCTGAAAAGCTTTTGCATAGCAAAGGAAACAATCAGCAGAGTGAAAAGGCAACCAACCTATGGAATGTGAATAAATATTTGCAAACCATATATCTGATAAGGGTTAATGTCCAAAACATACAAGGAACTCCTATAACTCAATAGCAAAAATAAAAACAAATAATCTGATTAAAAAATGAGCAAAGGACTTGAAAAGATATTTCTCCAAAGAAGACATAGAAATGGCCAATATGCATATGAAAAGATGCTCAACATCACTAATCATCAAGGACATGATGCAAATCATAACTAGGATGAGGTATCACTTCACACCTATGAGGTGGTTATTATTTAAAAAAAATTTAAAAAAGATAACAAGTGTTGGCAAGGATGTGGAGAAATTGAAGCCCTTGTACTTTGTTGGTGGGAATGTAAAATGGTACAGCCACTATGGAAAACAGTAGGATGGTTCCTCAAAAAATTAAAAATAAAACTACTGTATGATCCAGCAATCCCACTTCTGGGTATTTATCCAAAAGAATTGAAATCGGGATCTCGAAGAGATATGTGCATTCCTGTGTTCATTGAAGCATTATTCATAATAGCCAAGATATGAAAACAAACAAAATGCCCATTGACAGATGAATAGATAAAGAAAATATCATACACACGCACACACACACACACAGGAATATTATTCAGCCATAAAAAGAAGGAAATTATGCCTTATGTGACAACGTGGGTGAATCTGGAGGGCATTAGGCTAAGTGAAATAAGCTAGTCACAGGCCAAATACTGCTTTGTTTCACTTATATGAGATATCTAAATAGACAAATTTGTAGAAACGGAGAATAGAATGGTGGTTGCTGGGGGCTGGTGGGAAGGGTAAATGGGGAACTGCTGTTCAACAGGTATAAAGTGTTATGTAAGATGAATAAGTTCTAGAGATCTGCTGTACAACACTGTGCCTGTAGTCAACAATACTGTGTTGTGCACTTAAAATTTTTTAAGAGGGTAGGTCTCATGTTGTGTTTTTACCACAATAATAATAATAATAAAAAAAGCACACACACGCACATACAAACAGGCCATAGGTAACTCTGTCCAGAACTCTTTCCACAATACCTTGTTGTGGTAGAAAGTAGTAGACTAAGAAAATGTGATGGAAACTCAAACATAAGTACTGATACAGCAGTTTGTTAAAACATCAAAATTAAATAACGATTAAGGAAAGTGATCAAACACCAATTGATTTTTCCTAGCATGTTCAATTTATAAAGCTCAAAAACAATAATAAACACACTCTTGAAGTTAAAACAACTAAAAACATTATTTAAAATGACAAAAGATAATGCCCTATTTCTTTACTCCTTGTTTTTTCCATTAATTTTTCTAAGTATGTATTGCTTTTCCATTTATATTATGTAATAGTTCAGCTATGTTATTAAATATGAAAAGGCTTTTAATACAGCTCTTTATACAGCATATTAATTTTAATATATATAATATATTAATCTTAATTTATGTCATATTTGGAGTGTTAGCTTTCATTGTAGTCCCTTGTCACATTACTCATACTTTTTTAGCTGCCGGAATGAGTCATTTCTACATACTTATTATTAACCTTTTAGTAGTTAAAAAATAGTGACTTTTTTTTTAGAACCCACACAATTGTTTCTGTACTTATAAAGGTAAAGCCTAATATTTTCTCTTTCATTCAAATAACTAAATGGCAGAAACTTTACATCATGATATGTATATTTATATTGATAGGTATATTGACTTAGATAGGACAAATAAGTTTAGTAGTAGTTGTGTGTGTAGGAGAATACCTATTTGAAAATGAGCCAAAAATTTTTTTTGGCAGCAGTACTTTTTAAATATTGAAATGATACTTCTTGCTTTGCCAGCCTGTAATTCAAAGGATGGCTTCTTAGCACTGGGGAAGATTTAGAGATAACTCTGCCTCTAAATATACTAGGGGATTTCTCAACTCTGGCTGTGGACTTCAATTCAATTGTGATTCTGTGTTACATTATATAGTAAGACGCTAGTTCCACAAGCCTATCAATTTCTTATAAATTTGACATCTTCAATGTCTCATTGTTTTCCTCTTACCTGCTTCACTTAATCTTTTCTATAGTATGTGTTATTCTCCCAGAGGTTCTTTTGATCCTTAAATATTTATGGACATTTTACACTACCTCAGAATATCATTAGCAGTAAGATACTGGGTAATTCTTGCTACTTTTCACCTTTCGTTTAATAAGTTTCTCTGAATGTTTTCTTCGCAAGTATATTTACTTATTAATTAGCTTGTAGAGTCTCCTACTTATATAGGTGTTCTTTTTTGCCCAAAGCCTTGTAATAATGACACCCAGCAGCTTGTTAGTAGAAGAACTTTTGCATACCATCAATTTCCTGAGTTTTTAAATATTGTGGATTTTGTTCATATGTTTACAAGTTTATGCCTTATAATATAATATATAAATGCTTCCTTTAAAGTGTCCATGTAAAATAATTTTTGGTCGTTTCTTCTTTAGTCCTTGACATTTGATTTTCACTTTCTTATATACACATTTCTTTCTTTGTGCATTTATTTTCACATCAGGAGATACTTATTATCTCCTGCTACAAGGCTGTAGCAACACTGTAATGTTGCTACATGTACGCTTACACTGAATGTAAGCTCCATGAGGGCAGGGACCATGTCAGCCTTGTTTACTTGGTACAAAATCAATTTTGAATAGCTATATTTTATGAAAAAAATGAATGGAAAAATAAGTTCAATTTCAAAATACATCTTTAAAATAACATCTAACTGAAAATCTTCTGTGCTCTTCAGGCCTAACCCTGTTTGAATCCAGCTGCAAAAGTGCAAGTGGCCTTTTGGGCATGCTAGAGCAGAAAGGATGCCAGTTTTGAAGCCAGGAAGTTCTTATTTCACATGCTGGCCTCACAATTTAATAGCTCTGTAACCTTACGCAAGTCCTTTAACTTCGCTGAGGCAAAATTTCTTAGTAGGTAAGAAGAGGATAACAATCTCTTCTCTAGGGTGGTTTTAACAGTTGTGAAAAAGTTGCAATGCCCAAAAATGCTCAATATATAGTATTAGCTTTTATATTTTACAGTGTAAGATAATGTGATCCACATAAACCAGCATGCACATTTTAAAAATAACTAATTTATGAAAATATTTGCCTCAGAAATTGTTCAGTTATTTAATATTCCAATGATATATTTTTTACAATCTCTCTACATTTTCTTTTGTTTCTGCTATTTTTATTTCCGCATCCCCGTTTATTTGCACAGCTTCCTCACCTATGAAGCATCAGCAAATACTCTTCCCTAGCTCATCTTCTTATTTTATGTCTTCAGTTCTACAGTAATACGGTATTAGTCAGGGTTTGGTCACAAAAAGATGTATTGCTCTATAGATTTCAAGCAGAGAAGGGATTTGATACAAAGAATTAAGTGCTTTACTGAACCACTTGGAAAGGCTGGGGGAATGAAATTGAGGGGAAGATGCCACCAGCTCGTTGTTTACCCACAATCTTTCAGCGAGTCAGAAAATTGCATAGACCACAGAAAACCACGGGCAATTTTCACCACTGCTTGTATCATCAAAGCAGGTGATTTGTAGGGAAATGCCCAGTGGCTGCTGTAAAAAAATCTCATGTCTGTAGAAGCCCACACCTCTGCCCATCACCACCAGGAAAGCCATAATAAATCTTCAGCCTCTCTCTGGCTTGCAAATCTGGTACAAGATTCTGGAAAATGTGATAGTTACTTGGGCTTCTGGCCCCTGTGATAAAGGAAGGGAGCATGGCAAGAGGAATGGTATTGAGTTGCCAACGGATAAGCCGGCACAATTTCCCTGTGTATGACTGTTCATTCTTACTCTAATTTCTCAGGCATGCTCTCTCTATTTTGAATTCTGATCTCCATTCTTCTTGTTATTGCAATAGTGATTGTTGAATAACTAACTAGCTTCAAGAAAGAGGTTTCTTTATGTTTAGCATGTATACTACTGTCTCTCTGGCATCTTTATATCTCATTTCTCTCAGAAACTTATCCTTTTTTAAAAATGTCTATTGACAAGAGGTAGGCAAACTGTGGCACACAGGCCAAACCTGCTGGCTAACTGTTTTGCAAATAAAGTTTTTTTTTTTGTGAGGAAGATCAGCCCTGAGCTAACGTCCATGCTAATCCTCCTCTTTTTGCTGAGGAAGACCGGTTCTGAACTAACATCTATTGCCAATCCTCCTCCTTTTTTTCCCCCAAAGCCCCAGTAGATAGTTGTATGTCATAGTTGCACATCCTTCTAGTTGCTGTATGTGTGACGCAGGCTCAGCACGGCTGGAGAAGCGGTGCGTCGTTCCGCGCCCTGGATTCGAACCCGGGCCGCCAGTAGCGGAGTGCGTGCACTTAACCGCTAAGCCACCCGGCCGGCCTGCAAATCAAGTTTTATTGGAAGTCAGCCACATGCATTTGTTTCCGTATTGTCAGTGGCTGCTTTCACATCCCGCTGTTAGAATATTTGCAACAGAGGCCACGAAGCCTAAGATATTTACTGTCTAGCCCTTTGTAGAAAAAGGCTTTGACCACTGCTCTAGATAATATATAAAGAAAGGGAACACCAGGGGTGGCTTTTCTCACTTATTTGCCTGTTGAATTTTTCTCATAATCAGTTAAATGAGTATAGATTTTCTGATCTCATAGGCATATGATGTCATCAAACTGCAGTTACTTGTGTCGGACTCTATCCATGATCTTAAAAATAAAGATGTCAAGTATCCAACAGAAAAGTGTTCACTGAACCAAAACAATGAATATGTTCCAAATATTCCTCCTATGCTAGGGGTTGTTATTTCACTTACATTCTCCAAATATCTGTTTTCTAATAGTGCACCATGTCATCTTGATTCTCACATGCTCTGCTACTCACAAGGTAGCCCTATTCTTTCTCAAAACCTGTAGTCACTGTTGAGTGATACGAGTGATCTTTGCTTTCTAATAATTTCCTTATCTTAATACATTTTTAAAACTATGATATGTCAGCAAGTGTATTTTTCTCCCAGTAATTAGGCCTCAAATCTTAGCAACTTGATCTTGCTGGTCACTTTTGAGCCACCTGAGGCTTCACCCACATCCTTCCTCCTGTATCTTCTGTGTCTTTTCCTGTCTTTGAAGTCATTGTTTAAATAAGAAACAGTTAGAGAGAGAGAGAACCCTAAAGACTTTTTTTTTTATCAGCTATTATCAATTATTATCAGCTATTTCTCCTTCAGCATCTTCAATTGTCTTGTTTAATCTTGTGAAATAGAATGCTTTCTTCTGGAACATTGTAACTTATCTCTAGGTAGTGCTTTATTCTTGTATGACCTCTTCCTTTGCTCATCACCTTGGCTCTTATTCTACATACTTCGCTCACTTGCTCTTTGATTTCTACTCTTTTTGCTCCAATTCTTACAATTTCTTAACCTCTATTTTTAAAAATATTTTCTCCTCATCATTAAATGCTTCTACGGATGGAATTATTCATTTCGTTCTTTAAGGCATTTCAATATTCTCCTTGAGTATATTTCTTATGCCATTTTAACTTGCTCCTTCACGTTCTGAAATCTTGAAAGGAGAATAGTTCATTCTTCTTCTTGAAAATATATTTTTAATTAAATTTTCTCCTTGTTCAACAAGAATTTATTCCCTGTCCATGCTTTTGGAAAATTTACTAGTTTTTGAGGAATTATTTTAACTCTTTTACCAAGACACGGGCTTTCACTTTGTGTTCTACTGTGTCTGTTTTCACCTACACGTTTATCCAATCATTCTGAAGACCATCCCCATCTATATTTGTTTATTTTCATAAATATGATAGCAAATATCTAAATATAAAATCTTAAATCCTATATTCTTACAAAGTTATTCGAAGTATACTTTGTTGGATAACTTTCAGTTACTTTCAGCCTTATCATCTTTTTCTGGGATTGGAAACCCTTCCCAAGACATAGAATTAGTGAAGCACAGATATTAAATGCTTCCTTCTTTTATATTTCTTTAGATGTGGGGCAACTATATGTATAAATGTGATGTTCCATAATCCCTGATTGATTTCCATGATTACATAAATTCTAATTCAGATTTTATATTAATATCTTCACAAATAAAAGTCCATGTTGGCATCATTTGTGTCCCATTGACCCCTATGAAATTGGCTTTAAATTTATGTTGTAGAATGTGGTAGCCACTAACCACAGGTGGCTATTTAACTTTAAAATTAATTAAAATTCAGTAAAATTAAAAAATCACTTCCTTAGTTGAACTAGTCATATTTCAAGTGTTCAGTAGCCACATGTGGCTAGCAGGTACCACATTGGACAGTGCAAATATAGAACATTTCCATTATCACAGGAAGTTCTATTGAATACTCTAAATAGTTGAGAAGTAGTTCCTTCATTTGTAATACATTTCTCCCAATCATATCAAGCCCTCTTTCCTGTACTAAGATTGTGTAAATTTGGTTTGTCTTTTATCAGAATCCATGGGCAGCAACTCGAAACTTTAGTGGTCATTTGCTCTTTGTATTATGTGCTCCTGTTTGTGTCCCCACTCCCCCCACATTTGTCATTTAATTTAGTCAGATTCCCTTTTCTTGCATTCTCCTTTCTATCCTTAGACCAGTGGTTCTCAAACTTTAATGTGCATCAGAGTCACCTGGAGGGTTTGTTATAACACAGATTGAAGGGCCTCACCTCTAGAGTTTCTGATTCAATAAGTGTGGGATAGGGCTCAAGAATTTGCATTTCTATCAATTTCCCAGGCGTTGCTAATGCTACTGGGAGGCCCCCACCTTGAGAACCATTGCTTAGGGAAGGCTTTTACTTCTTTCTGCCTGCTTTCTTATACACAGAGCTGTTCTTCATACACCCCTCACAAACATCTGTATATTTTTTCCTAACTTATTCATTCCTTCCTCTTTTTATTTTTTATTTATTTGTGTGTGTGTGTGTGTGTGTGTGTGTGTGTGTGTTTCTCTCTCTTTATTGCAATATTCGCTTTATTGCTGGTGGTCTGGAACCAAATCCACAATATCTCCAAGGTATGCCTGTGATGACCATTCTCTTGCAAAACCCGTAGTATTAGGGTGTCTGGTTTTAAAATGATCTAGTCATCTCTTTCTCTCTTTCATTCTTCAAATCTTGTTTCTTCTTTTTTTCCCTTGAAGACCTTCTTTGTCTTCTACTCTCTCCTTTTAAACACAGTCATCATAATATCCATCTTGAAATTCTTCTTTCTTTGAATATGAGAGGTCTATTTCCTTTTCTCTCTTTCCCAATTCTTGTTTTAATTTAATCATTTTACCGAGGTCATATTGGCTTATAACATTGTGTAAATTTCAGGTGTACATTACTATATTTCAGTTTCTGTATAGACTGCATTGTGTTCACCACCAATAGTCTAGTTTTTATCAGTCACCATACATATGTGCCCCTTTACCCCTTTCCTCTTTTTATTTTTTTAATCATCATGTATTTCCCCCATAACTTGAAATATATCACCCTTAACTGTACCTAAGTCTCCCCACACCCCCCCATCTGTCTTCTCTGTCTTCTGCGTCCTCAGGAGACTTGCAAGATTGCATTTGTGCAGATGTTTCTTGTTTTCTTTCCTTTTTCTCTTGCATGCTGGATCTCGAACGTGGCCCAACTGGGCCTTCCTCCCTTTATTGTGATATGTTCTTGGCCATTTACTTTTTATTTTCACTAGTGGTTCTCCTATCAGGAGACAGTGTGGTGTCTCTGCACTCCAGGCTGAAGCCACATTTCCGAACTCTTCTACACTTAAGTGATCTAGCCAGTGACAGCTACATTATGCCTTTAACTGTCTTTCATATAGTAGCAGTAATATCTCTCTATAACTTAATGAAAATCTCTTGGCAGGTGATCAGAATTCTCCCCACTTTCTCACCTTTTTCCTTAACATTTGTTTTCTGAAACCCAAATCTCCAACTGTCTCCATCTTGAACTGAACAAGCTCATACTTAATCACCTTTTAAAAACAGTATCACAGTATCTCTATTTTGTTCCTAAAGCTTGACCCTCTTTCTTACTTTATAGTCTCTAAAAAAAGTTTTTGTTTTCATGTTGAATTGAAACTTGCATCAAGCTTTTTACTTCCTAGCATTCGAATTACTGCATATGTATACCCTGGACTCATTCCAATTGAATTAAGAAGCAGATCTCAATTATATTTCTTTCTAGACTGTAACGCTTATCCCCTGTGAAGTAACTTTTTAGGATACAGCCTAGTATTGTTAAAGAGGGGCCTCTAGAGTTAGAAAACCTGTTTTCACATCCTGCCTCTGCTCCTCGTTTTTGCAATGGGCTACTATTAGCATCTATCTTATAGAATCATGGAGAAGAACAAATGGAAGAAGTTACTTAGCACGATGCCTGCTCCATGGTAAATATTAAATCCTAGCTATTACTAATATTGTTATATAATCGTATCTTCCCATGAGAAAAGTCATTTCTTTCTCTCTCCTTTTCTTTCTTTATCTTGCAGAAGATGCAATAGATAAATTAGCAGATAAATTTGCAATAAAGATTTTCCTAATCTGTATTTTACTGTTCTGTCATCTTTTGCCTTTTCTTCATCTATCTCAGCTTCTACAGCCTTTACCTCTTTTTCTCATAATCAGTTTACCACTGACACAAAACAACAACAAAATAACAACACAAACATAACAATACATGACTCAGCACTTCCTAATTCGCATAGTTCCAAATGATCTTCAAGTTTTGGTTTCTGTTACAGCTTACTTTCTTTCCAGCCTGCGCGCCACACTAGTTCAGGTCGTTGACTACTGTTATCTTTACAAGAACCAAGCAAAGCAACTAGAGCAGGAATTACTGTGCCTCTTTTACAGATTTGGAAAGTGAGGCCCAAATGACACACATGACTTAGCAATGATGGCATAGTCACAGAGTGTAAAAAAGGCTGCTGATCACAACTATGCGGGTGATGCTCTTCAGCTTGAAGCGGTGCCTCCAGCTTGGAGACATCACTGATTTGTTTATATATTAAGATGATTTCCAGCAGTGTCTTGAGGAGAGGCTTCTGTTTCCACTTATCCAAAAGGTGCCACAGAGACTCTGACTGATCCTGAGAACTCACACTTAGGTTGCTTCATAGTTTATTCACCATTCCACACAACATAGATTACTATTTTCCCTTTTCTAATTCCTTATATCCTCTTATCGTTTTTATCACTCTTTTTTCCCTCAACAACTCATTTGTTTTTATTTTTGTCATATAGAAAAATAGATGCTTTACAAATCAGTTGGGAAGACAAAATGAAAGCATGTAAAAGCCGGATAACCATTATTGCATGTGATTACATTCTGGACTATGCGAGGTGACTGATATATTATAAATGGCAAGATATAATTTAGCGAGCTTATTTGTTAATGTGGGGTAGCTAGATTCAAGATGAAAATGACTCAGGCTATTACAGGCATCATTGCAGGAGACCATGAGGACCTGGGTTGGTGTACCAAAAATTAATAATGGAGATGATTCGGTTTATATAAGGGGCCCACTGAGGAAGCTATGCAAAAGTTCGTAGTTGGTTGACTACAACAGAACAAGGGGAATAAAAATGATGCAAAATTTCTGAGTCTAGATAACTGGGATGATGATGGTGCCATTAGCAGAAATAGAAAAATATTAAGAGAAAGAATAGATTTCAGAGGAAAAGAAAATATTTGAAGAAAGGTGGACTCCTGGTAGAAATTTCATCTAGGTAAAAGATGGGACAGGAAATTGGGGTAAAATTAGAGATGGAACAAAATATTACAGGTAACTCAATAGGAATGCTTTTGAAAGATGTCAAAGGCGTACAGTTCTCCAAGAGAAAGAGAGAGACTAGCATTGTCAAAGTGCCACAGATTGGAGTAGTCCTGCAGGTAAGAAATAGGAGAAGGGTAATGAGCAAGCACATGATTTGGAGACAGAAGTTCTCAAGAAAAAAGGAATGCTCAGGATTGTTGACCGTTTCTCATAAATTAAAATGAGGATTGTTCCAAGTATGTTCTGCTTTTTTTTTGCAGGGGGGGATTTGTCATAATTTATTTTTATTATATCGTGCTGTTTACTATCAATTAAAACCCTCATGAGAGCTGCTCATTTTAAGACACCCTACCCAAAACATCTTTTGATATCTCTCTTTCAGTCTTAGATTGCCAAATACCTTCTTTTTCTAACCCAACCTCTTTCTATGAAATAGAGAGGTTTGATTTAAAAGTAGTGCCTAATACTTTCTCCTTATCCAATAAGACAGAATTTTTTGTTTGTTTTTTTAAAGAATTACAGGAATTCATCAGCACCTCATTATCTCCCACGTGAAGGAGCTCTGGATGAAATGCTCTGTCCTCATTTAAAAATGAGGACAGAGCATAAGTTGAGACAATTTGAGGATCAATAAGAAGAACAACTACAATGAATGAGGACACATCAAATATTTAAAAACTCATGAGTTCATAAATATACTAAAAAAAGAAACCTCGTTAGTCATTATTGGAGGTTACTAGGATCTCAACTAATTATTTTGAAAAGAGACAAAGAGAAAGAAACACACATTTGACCCGCCTTTTCTAAACCAATTGTATTTCAGACTAACCACATTAGAAATAAAGAAAACTTATTTTTGAAGAATAGTTTCAGCTAATACATGCAGAAGGCCTAAGAGTATAACCATTTTGCAGCCGGTAATGAAATGATCAACAAGACTAAAGGTTGATAGAGTGCTTGAGCATGGAGGGATCAGGCTGAAACCTCTTCAATCTCTGATGCATCTTGGCGTCACTAAGGTGGTACAACCATAAATCAGGGACCCATGAGGTCTTGCACCTAGGAAGTACTTTTGCCTATTTTTTTAAAGAATAAATGTCCTCTAGATCTTTTATCCCTAGCTTCACTAGCTATCTTACCCTACTTTTTCATGAGGAATTTGAAAAAAATGATCTTATATGCTTTTAGGACTCAAATTTATAAAAAATTATAAGTTTTAAAGAGAAAAAAATTGTAATTATTATTTTAAACTTCACTCCCTTTGTGGACTTGCAGAATGGGAAATATGAGTAATCACAAAAAACTGAATAGGAAGCAGGGGTTGTTGAAAATTGGCAGATCAACCAACCAAAAGTCTCAGCTATAGATCATTATGCTGTCTAATAAAGAACAAACTTCAGGGCCAGCCCAGTAGCATAGTAGTTAAGTTCACGTACTCTGCTTCGGCAGCCCAGGATTTGCAGGTTTGTATCCTGGGCGTGGACCTACACACTGCTTATATCAAGCCATGCTGTGGCAGGCATCACATGTAAAATAGAGGAAGATGGGCACGGATGTTAGCCCAGGGCCAATCTTCCTCAGCAAAAAGAGGAGGATTGGCAACGGATGTTAGCTCAGAGCTAATCTTCCTCACAAAAACAAACAAACAAACAAAACAAACAAACAAAAAAGAGAACAAACTTCATTTTTGGTTGGTGAATGCCAAAGCGCCTATGTTTCCTTCAGACTCAGGTGGCACCAACCCTTTATCAGCTTATATGGCTGGGTCTGAAAAGCAGTAATGTAGGAAATTTCAGTTTAGCTCTATAAGAATAATTCTTATAAATAAAGTAGGATAAAATATATAAAAATAAAAATGTCTGTCTTTTGTTTAAATATACTCCAGTATGTTCAGAAACATACAGATTCTCATTCATAATTTAAAACAGGAATTTTGTGAATCAGAGAAAAGGAGATCATTGGATCATATCCTGGACAGTGTAGGGTGGGAGGCAGTAATACCTGGGTTTGAATCTTGACTCTGTCACTTACTAAAAAGTTACCTTGCATCCCTGAGCCTCACTTTCCCCATCTATAAGAGGAATCTAATAATAGTACCAACTCTTAAGTAGATGTCACAATAAATGAGAAAATGTATGTAAACAAATGGCTTAGCATAGTGCCTAACATTGTAACGCTTAAAAAATGGTAACTATTATGAATAGCATCTAACATCATAATGAATTCCAGAGGAATTAAAAATTTAAATGTAAAGAATTAAAATATAACAAAATCCAGTTGAAAATCTATGGTTATCGATTGCTGATCTATGAACGGAAGAGAATATTCTAAATGATGGAAGAGCATAAAAAAGAGCATAAGACTAAAAACTTATGAACATAAAAAAAAATAATAACTAAATGAAAATATCATTGCAATGAAAAGTAACAAATATTTAATATTCTTAACATATACAGTCATGTGTCACTTAACGATGGGGATATGTTCTGAGAAATGTATCATTAGGCAATTTTGTTGTTGTGTGAACATCAGAGTGTACTGAAGGGGAACAAAATTTGAAACCCCAAAATGTGTCTCTTTAATAAACGAATTATTTTAGGATGATTATTTTTAAGGAACAAAAGATTCAAAGTTTGTCTTTTTACTTCCTCCTTAACTGCCTAAAATAATTCAGATATAAAAACCTGTCTCAGGAAGTGAGCTATCACCTTAGCATCACATGAATTAGGTGGTAGACAGAGAGGCACCTAGAAAAGCCTGTTTGTTGGGCTCCCCTCTTTGTTCTGTTTCTGTGTGGCCAAACACTTGTTTACCAAACGTTTGTTCCTTTTCAGCTCCCTGTAAATTGCCTTCCTTCCCTTGAAGTCCCTGACTCTCCCTACCCCAACATCTTCTTTTGTCTTTAGTTGAGGACGGTATTTAAGGGGAGAGCTTTGGCCATTTTGGCGAGTTACTTGGTTTTCCTGGGTTTCTCCCATGTATACATGTTATTAAACTTTTGTTTGTTTTTCTTCTGTTAATCTGTCTCATGTTAATTTAATTCTTGGACCAGCCGGAAGAACCTAGATGGGTAGAGGAAATTTCTTCCTCCTCTACAGGACTTCCACAAACCTGGATGGTATAGCCTACCACACACCTAGGCTATATGGTACTAATATTATGGGAACACTGTTGTATATGTGGTCTGTTGACTGAAATGTCATTATGTGGTGCATGACTGTAATGAACTTTTACAAATCAGTTTGAAAAACTTAAATCAGAATAGAAATAAAAGGGCATGAATGGAAAATTTCATAACATGCACACACAACCACAAAGAAAAAGACGAAATAAGTACAGAAGGCCAAATAGCATTCAGAAGAGGATTAAAGAAGAGAAAATTTTCTGTAATCTTACTCTTTATTGATGACCACTGTTTGAACCAGATGGAGCCTCTTCCAGATACAGCCACATGCATGTGCACATGTTCACACACACACTTTGCATCCATCTACATTTTGCTTTATGTTTTCCATTATTCCATGATCATCTTTTTTTGTCTCAAAATAGTCTTCAAAATGTTTTTTTTTTCCGCTCTATAGAATATTAGTATATTAATCGGGTTTCTGGTTGAAGGTTCCTGAAACTCAACTTGAATTAGATTTCAAAAATAAAGAATACAGCTTGATTCATGTAACCAAAACAGAGGAAAGACACTATGAAAGAGACCTTAGGAATTACTGAAATGAGGGATTTCATCATCAATAATAATCAGTCTTTTTGGACTTTTCATGCCAGCTTCAAATTCTTAGACAAGTTTTTCCTGGTTTAGCAGGGAACATGGACATAAATAACTCCAGTCTAAATATTTTGGGGAAGAAAAGACTTTCTCTTCTGACTCTAATTAAAAAAATTCCAGAGACGACCTCTGTTGGACATTTGGGTCACTTGCTTATTCCTGGGCCAATTATGTGGCCGGGGGTATACAATAAGTAGCCCAGATTGCATCAACCCAAGGATGAGCTATGAGAATCTGTTATGAGAAGAAGAGAGTGGAAAGTTATTGGGCAGACAAAAGCACTGATTATCACAAAATGAATAGCCCATAATTCATTTAGCTTTTTCTACACTGATGGACATTTAGGTTTTTCTAACATTTGATCTTATAATTAATGCTATGATGATGGTCCTTATGCATGAAGCTTTGTTGAAGTTTTTATTGGTTTTATTCTTCAGGGTAATTTACTAGAATTGAAATTATATTGTCCAGTCACGTGTACATCATTAAGGCTTTTAACACATAGATTGGAACTACATCTTTCTTGCACTTAACTTATACAAATTCAACTATGTCTAATCAGAAATAATCAGAGACAAGAGAAATGAAGAAAGCAATAGAAAGAGAGTGAGTGAGAGATAATAAGAATGAGAAGAGTAAAATCTAGTTCAATAGCTCGGCTGCACTTAATCTGGAAGTCAATGACCTCACCTCTTGGAAGGGAGCAGCATGAGCTAGGATCCTCTAGTCTTGTGTTATCTCAGTTCTCATTGTTGGCATGCCTCTTGTAGTGTGAGATTGTGCCCAGCTGAGTTTCATTCTAGTGATTAAAGTTAGATTTTCTTTTTTTATACAACACGGATCCTAAACACATGCCAACCATTTCATCTAGTGCTCCACCAAAAGAAACATCAGTCTGTTCAACACTGGAGGAAAACCTGGCTGACTTCTACTTATCAAGTCTGTATAATATACTTTTTTGATAATTTAAATGCTTTCTCAAGGATAATTTTGAGTATGCCTGGTTTTCACCTTCCACACCAACTTTAAAGCTTATCCCCCTAGTAAGATGCAATTCTGCTGTGTTGCTAAATTATTGTTATCAAATAATTTATACCAACTTATATTCCCACTAGAGGCTATACAAATCATATTTCACCTCATCTTTTCCTATTCTGGTAAAAGCTCTCTAAAGTTAGTTTGAAAAATATCTATTTAATAGAGACAAAAACAACTTGTTAATATAATTAATAAATACAGTTGTTGTCAGCCCCATTTCCTTTTTATGAAATATAGCAGGGAAGACTGCCAATAATAACAACCTTACTTCCTAAATAAATAGAAAATAAAATTACTAATCTCTTCTCACCTGGTAGCCTAGAACCAAGATATCAACAAAGCTGATTTGTTTTTTATAGTGCTCAGTTCCTCAGAAATACTCCAGCATCTTATATTGTTATGCTAGAATGAGTTTAAAAAATCTAGAAAAGATCTGTTCTTTAATGTATTGTATTAATGTACCTAAACTTAGCTCATGTTCATCATGATACTTCTATTGTGCTGGGAATTTTAACATAATTTAATTTCCAAAGTCAAATTTGATTCCATTATTATTTTTTCCCAAAAATTTAATAAACTTTGGAAAGGTAATTATTTGACAGCACAAGCCACTGATGCTTCAGTCATGTGCATATCAATCACATTGTGAAAATCCTTGCATAAATTGGTCCACTCTAAAGTAGCATTCAATAGTCACTCTCTCTAGTTGGTAAGGTTAGTTTTCCCTTCTGTAAAATTCTGTGTAGGGCCCACAGTACAACACTGGGGTATCCTTTTCATTTGTAGATGATTCTAATAGGATCATTATTTTTGGAGATAAGGTAGGCTTGCTTCAGTGGAATATTTAATGAACTAAAGTAACACAGTGAATAATTCATTTTACTTAATACTTTAAAATACTAAAGTAGGAAAGGCAAGGTCTGATGTACTTTTAAAGTAAGCCATGCTGATTTTCAGTTTACCTTTTTAAATATCAGATGTTTTAACAAAGCACATAGTTCAATAAAGCTTAAATAAATAAAATGACACAAATGACAAAGTTTTCCTTTTAGAAAAGACAAAGAAGAAAACATTTCCTCCTCTACCCCAGTCCACCTCTTCATCTCCCATCCCAAGTTCCAAATACACCTACCTTCTCAGCAATCACTCGAATAAGGGAGTTACATTCTTTCTTCATGGTAGGAGACTATGATATTGGGTTAGGACTCCCTACTAGAGCTACGCAATTGTTAGATTGATTATGTGTTAAGAAGTGAACATGGGTAGAAGAAAGCCTTTACTGAAGGAACATGGATCAACAACTTGGGGAAGAGCAAGGGACGTGGAATTTTCTTGCTTAGCTGATATGGGGAAATTGCATGAGTGACTCAATTTCAGGAAGACTTTTTATGACCCCTTAGAAAATAATAAATGCTAATAACAGCTAACACATACTGAGCATTTACCAAGTGCCAGAAACTATTCTGTATACTTGTGTTAACTCATTTAATCTTCCCAACAACCCTCTGAGGTAGGTTCTATTGTTGTCTCCATTTTACAGATGAGGATTTTGAGGCTTAGTGGACTTAAGCAGATCACACCAATTGCTAGTGGATTCAAACCCAGATAGGCTGAATCCGTAGTTCAGTAACCACTGGATACTATATTATCTCAAGAAATAAAAAGGCGGCTCCAGAGTTTTGAAAGTGAACTTCTGCTTTGATTCTTAAGGAAGGGGGAAGGTTTTTGAGAAAGGAATATGTATTGTCAGAGCTGGAGAGACTGCTGTTGAAATCTGAAGTTTGTTACTAAGGGAAATCTAATGCCTCAATTTAGGGGGAAGGGGAGGACATGGTGAGAGTCGGGGAACTTGCTTGTTTTGAGTGGCTTCTATGTCCTCTGAACTATTCCATAGATTGAAGATGAAGGATTATAATCTATAACAATTGCCGTGACTAGAGAAATGTACTCTTGTAAAGATCTAACCTGTCAAGGCTCAAAACTGTCAACTTCTCAATCATAATATCTGTTCAAAGAATGACTTTTCAGTACCGTGTCCTAAATAATTTTATTTGAGGTCAAGGTGAAAATCAGAAATGTCACCCTGTTACTCCTTAAATTACTACCATAGAGGTGGTTGAGTTAAAAAAAAATTATCTAGTAGCTCTCAAGATTGCTGCATGCTCCTCAGTTATTAAATACAGGCACTTCAGAAGCTGCTCAATATACTTAGTAATCTACTTACCTGATATTGCATAAATAAACTTTTCTCTTCAAGACTGTGCCATTTCTAAAAGTCACTTAAACTTTCAGATATCCAATTACGTGAAAAAAACTCACTGTTTGTTTCAGTCATGTAGCTATTGGGCGTGTATGTTGTTTTCATGATTTGCATTTTCTCTGAAAATTGTTGATCTGGAAAACAAATATAGATAATATCAAAGGGCCAAAATGCTGTTTTAATTCACAAATAGAAAGTCATCCTTAGCATGGCTGTGTTCCAGTGCAACTTTATTTATGGACACTGAAATGTGAATTTCCTATAATTTTCACGTGTCACAAAATATTATTCTTTTTTTTGCTAATTATTTAACAATGTAAAAACCATTTTTAGCTTGTGGACCTTATAGAAAAGGCAGTGGGCCAGATTTGACCCATAGGTTATCATTTGCTGACTCCGTGCTCTAAGTCATAGCTTTCTAATGTTTTTACAATTATAATAATTGTAAATATATAAATTACATAATATTGATTAAATATTGATTATTTAATGATCTTTATGAAGAAAATTTTAAATAACTTGATACAATGATTCAAGCTATAGAAGAAAATATCAGTGAAATAAGAAAATAAATGGGAAAAAGCTAATGGTGATAGTACTTAATTTGTACCATTTTCTGGTATTTTTCTTTGCTCTTTGGATAGTATGTACATTCCTAAGATGAAAATGAAGATGTAATTTGAATATTTGAAAATTAATATTCTTGCACTAACTTAAATTGGTAAAGTATTCATAATTTCATATAAGCTCTGTCTTCATATTGAAAAATACTGTGGACCAGTAGCTAGATTTTTTTGAAGATTCAGGATTTATTGAATATAATTTGAAAAAATATGGACAAATTTATTAATTTCTCTTTTTTGCAATCTTCCTCTTTTGGCATGCTCGAGGAAAATTGAAATAAAGATGTTTAAAACTGTTAAGAAAAGCACAAGTTGGTATGTAGGCAGAACTCCCATTTGAGAAGGTTTCTACATATTTCTTTGGAAGGGAAGATCTCACCACCATAATGTACCATGTTTGTACACAATAGAAAAATACATGCCTGGAGATTCATCTTCTTAATGAAAAATCTTAATGATCTTGGACCCTTTGTGATTCTTTCCCAAATTGACTGTCTGATGGGGCAAGGGAAAAATGCGTTCTACCTTTTCACAAATAGAAGCCACAGAAAGCTATGGTTTCTAGAGAGACTCAATCCTCTAAACAGGGACTTAGAAAGAAAAGGGGTTTAGAGAGAGACTGAGTCTAAGATTCTGGACCTGCATGTCTGTGCATCCAAATACTAGTAATATCTAGAAAACTAGAAATCAAATCAATTAGAAATTAGTTCTATAATCATTAAGACTTCCTTTACACTTTGTCTTAGGTTAAATGAGTTTAAATGGCCCATTCTTGACTTTGGTATAACAACGTCGTCGACTGGCTGTCTAATCAGTGATATGGCCTTTTCTCTATTGTAAAAATCCACCATCATTAATGGTCCAATTTGACACTTTTTTTGAAATGGCACCTGAGATGGCTAACATGGAGAAATATATTAATAATTGTATGAACTTTTCAGTGTCTTCTCAGTTGAATTACCTGAGGAGGAGAGTACAATGGAAGGAACTCAGGACTGATATATGTGTCTGGATCTTGCCTAAATGCCTGGGGTGTGTGTGTGTGCACATGCGCATGTGCCCATATATTCAAGAGCTAAGCATGGGTTTTATACAATGACCTATAAAATTCTTTGCAACTCATTAGTTATCTAAAATACAATGCAAAAAATTTAAAAAATGATCAGTGATCATAAGCAGACCCTTGCTCTTCTGGAAGTCTGAGGATTTAGACTCCGTATAACTAACCTTAAATTAAGTAAAAAGTATTGCTCAGTGTTAGTGTCATGCAAATATGCATACTTAGAATATATCTGCTATGTGGAAGATGATAATGTTGTTGAATAAATCTCTTGCTGCATTTTTATTTTCCATATTTAAAAAAACATAGTAGGCTCTAATTTC
Organism: Diceros bicornis minor; assembly: GCF_020826845.1. NCBI lineage: Eukaryota > Metazoa > Chordata > Mammalia > Perissodactyla > Rhinocerotidae > Diceros > Diceros bicornis. The sequence continues at coordinate 24,165,656 of NC_080781.1, forward strand.
TCTAGTGTCCTAAATAATTCATGAATATTAAACATGTGATGTAGATTTTTATCTATCATCTCTGATTTTATGTTCATGAAAATGTAACTCAGTTTAGTTGGAGTTCTAACTACAGGTCTAGTTCTACAAAATTCTGATTTCCGTCATCTTGGCTGCATTGATTTTGCGCACTTTGATCTTTATTTTGTGTTATACAAAAGTCAATATGTTGATCTACAAACACATCTGCTGCTTGGATAGTAGTTATTTTAGAACTGGCTCTCTTTCCAAGCACAGTCATGACACTGAGATTTGGTACTGTGTGCTCCTGTCAGCACTTCCCAGTCATAAACCTTATGAAGAATTCTAAGAGCTATGTGAAGGAAGCTCCCTTTGTTCTAATTTAACGTTAGTGTATAGAGTAAAAATGTGTTTGTGAGAAATTGTATGAAAAATGAGTGGTCTTTGTTTTGTTTGTAGTATTTCCTTCAATTTCAGAGTGTCAATATCAATTTTATACTGTGGTTAGGAATTAAATGACTGAAGCCTGTGTGTCAAATCATCAATTCATTGAAATTCCTAATCAATGTAACATTGCTTTTAAGATAAACTTTTAGTAACCTATTGAATTGGCTCTCTGTTATGTATGGCAGTCTAACTATAACAGCTATTTCTTTAACTATAAAGATTGTATATTCATTTATTGGTTGGATAACTGAAGCTGAGAGGTTAGCCCTAAGATATATTAAAAAACAAACAAAAAAAAGTAAGAAAGAAACAACCAAAAAAGTGTCATAGCTAGTAAAAAAACATAAATGCTTCAATGTTAAATGAGATCATTGAGTGTGAAGTGAAATACCACAGAGCCCATTCCTTTACACCTGGTATGAAAAGAAATGACAGTATAAGGATCTGAGTTGAATTATATTTATTTATTTATATTGTATACATACTGTATACATTGTATTTATGTTATATGCATAGATGTAGGAAAAAAAAGAAAGTAAGAAGGAGGTTTGGTTTAGCATAAGAAATGTTCTAGTCATCTACTGCTGTGTAACATGGAACATAGAATGTCATTTCTGTTGCATTCTACTGATCATATGAGCCAAAAGGCCAGCGCAGATTCGAGAGGAGTGGAGGAATAGGTTCCCACTCTCAATGGAGGAATGACATGTACATAAGGAAGGGATGAAATTGATGAGCCGTATTAGAGATAGCTATCCAAGAAGTAAACATTATTTAATGATACTTGAATATATTGAATATCATTATCATGAAAACAAGAATGCAAACATTGAAAATAATTTACATGTAAAATTTTGCTCTTTTATCCCCATAATTAAAGTAATACACATAGACTATGTTTGACCATTTGATGAAGCTTAGTGTGACACAATGAGTATGTCTTCTTGTGTTTCAAGTTGATAAATCAGACAGACCAAAGTGATCATTCTCGGGCACACTTCCCAGTTTGAGGGTCCTGAGTGTAGGTAAGGCATTAGGACGAGAGAGTTCCCTATTGCCATCGGATGTTTGTTGCACTATGAGATTGAGTATAAAATGATATGATTTTGAAGAATATAACTACATGATGCAATTCTAAATGTTCCAAGAAGCAACTGTAGTGATAATCTTGTCCAATTTTTTCATCACAAAGATAATGATGCAAAATCCTAGAGAGGTTAAGTGACTTTGCAAAGATCTTAATGTTAGCGAGTGGTGTGGCACACTCCACTTGAATCTAGGTCTCTTAACTGCCAAGTTACTGCTCTTCGTATTATTCCATACATCAACACTCCTTTCGAAAAGCCTGTGCTGTAAATTACCATCTGGTACTCCACATAGAAGGACTGTCTTCACCAAATGGTGAATAAAAGCTTGTTATTTCATTATAGTTTCAATGTTTTGGGGTCTCTAGAAAAGTGAAACTGTTAGTCAACTTGACAAGGAGTATGATAGTGAGTAAGTACAGATGGTGAGTTGGGTAGAATCTAGTTTTGCTAAGCCCTGAAGCTTATGCAATTTTGGTCCCACTCTGTAAGAAAAAAGTATGCAAAATTACAAGTACAAAATTAAGTACAGGACTTTAAAAGAGGCGTGTGTAATTTAAAGGTCTTCAATCTTGATCTCAACCTTCATCAGCCTCTGGTGGTGAATCAGTTGGTTTAACTGAAATCATAGGGTTTTGATTGGACTTTTGGAAGAACATGTTGTTGCTCCAGACAAAGTGGTGTTACTGGGCACAACTGAAGGATGATCTTTTCTTTGGACTTAAAGTGATATCCTTTCAACATTTACAATGGGTTTTAAATGCACTCTTGCTTATATGTATGAACATATACAAGGAAGTTCAGGTATTGTTTTCTAGCTCTGAGAAATATGGTGCTTCCTTGTGTAGTGATTTAGACATATGGCCCTACTTTTTAAAAACCTCCAGCTACCAACATTTAGGTAGGAAGCAGTGCTATTGATCTTTGAAAGCTAAAGACTTGTGAATGATGTGTTCAATTGGACTGTTAAAGCAATCCTTTGTATCTACTTATTTTTAGAAGTCGTATAATTATAAATTATTTGATGTTAGTTTCTCCATTTACAATATGAGGATAAGTGAGGATACCATCTCATGTCTGTTGAAAAATGGGTTAATATAAGTGAAATCAATTGAAGTATTCAGACAAATGATGCATACACAAAATAGTATTTCCCAGTCAGTTTCTAGTGTTAGTATGCCACACATGGAATGCATGATAGGCACAGAGGAAATAAGGGTAATATTTTACATTACAGAGTGTTTTGAGATAGACAAGGCCATTATGTTTCTTATTCTTGTAAAGAAAATCATTTGCTGGATATGAACTTACTTTTCCTGACATAGCTGGGATTCAAGCCCAGGATTAGGATACAAAGGGCAGCAGGCTTTTCATTATGCCACTCTGTCTCTTCCTAAAGGCCAATGGAAGTTTATACCATCCCCACTGTCCTTCCCCACCTGGAAACAATTGCATTCCCAAGGCCTTGTAATTTAGCTTTTTGTTATGACTGCTTTTCTCTGAGTTATTTAATTAGAATCTGCAGCTTTTGGCAGGAAAATAGTCCGCCCAGCACATTTCTAACAAGCAATGTCTTTAGGGAAGAAAGTCGAAATGAGCAAATAGAAAAGAAGGAATGCATGATAGTAGCTGCTAGAATATATTAGATGCAGACAAATTTCAGTGGGAGTGTCAGTCACCATGAATTAAATTTTTAAGTGAAGTGGCCTGAAAAATAAGAATGGGATGGAACAAAGCACGTATATCATAGTACAGAAGATTTGGAATTCTCCCAAACCTGTCATCTTTTAATGGAGGAACTTTTAGGAGCAAAGGCGGGACCTGTGTTGATAGAATGATCTTGGGAAATGCCTTCCAAGGGCACCTTTAAACATTTCTATTCAGACTTGATGTTTTGAAAGGCCTTTCTATTAGATAAATAACATTTTAAAAGCAATAGTTAATATATATCTCATTTTAAAATAATCAAATTAATGTAGATTAATGTATAATACCATTAAGCATGCTAAAGGGTTGAATATTGCTAATGAAAAATAGTTTAGCTTTTAGAAAGAATTGTTACAGAAGATAAATGTTAAATACTAGGTGAAAAAACAATGGTTTTGGTGGTACTGACAATTGTGGATTAAGAGGGCTTTCTACCCCTTTGGCTTAAAGCATTTCATTATTGGTAGATGGAAAACAGAAGGATGGTGGAGTCTATTGAGAAATGCCCTCGACAGGGAAAGTGAGATCCTGCTATTTGGGATGATAATATCAGTATGGTTTTTCACCTTGTCACCCCATACAACATTTCAGGTACATATATTGTCTAGTAAATGGTTGATGACATGGTTCTTTGTATGATGTTGATAAACTATTTTTTGATCTATTTTTCTTGAAGTCCATAGGTTTTTCAGAATTAGGTTTTCTGCTGGCATGATTGCAATAATATCTACTGGAGTTTAAAATTGTGCCTATTTTTCCATGAACAAGTTGTAAATCCTGTTACATTGCAGTGTCAAGCCCATAGCTTGCATTGAAGTTAACATAGAACAGTAGACTAGCTTTCAGGCAGGCAATGTGAGAGTATTTAGACTCCATCATGCCTGAAAGGATTTTTCTTAAGTGCAAACGTTGGATATGTTACCCAGGGAGTTAAAACACAGGCAGCTAAAGGGAACTGGATCTTTTCAATCTGTCAAATTATGTGTGTCTGCTCCTTAATCATTATCATGAAACTGTTCTTGGGGACTACTTGAAACAAGTTAGCTTTCAATTAGCATGACATTATATTGGCATGTCTAAATTATTAGAAAAAAAATATGATTCTGGCATGGACATCATATATATGAACAATTTATTGGTGCAGTTTCAGGGTCCAACATTACTACAACCTGTTAAACTCTTAAAACTCCTGCCTCTCTATTTCTCTATTATACTCACTTGGAAACAACTCCAAAAGGAGTTAAATAGAACTATCCTTCTGCTCCTTGCCTTCACCCAAGTTGTTGAGCATGGCTGAAGTAAAGCATACTACCTTTCTGACTTTATGATCACATATCCCCAGTGGACAATCACCAGTGCTATACAATCCTTCTCCTTCTCTAGGACATTCACTTTACCACGCTCTGAGATATTATTTTTTCCATTCTCCTCTATCTTTAAACTTCCTACTCTCTTTCCACACCTTTCACACTCAGCTGTGGAACACTCAGCTTACCTTTCCTCCTACTTATTTATTTTTTTTAATAATGCATTGGAGTAGAACAAACTCACATTTCTATCACTAAATTTACCAGCCTACTCTTCCCTCCATTTAGAGTAGATGAAATCTACCTGCTACTATCTAAAGCCAACCCCAGCATTTGTTTTCAAATATACTCTCAAAACTGTTCCTTCAATTGTTGACTCTCCTACATCACCAATTTATTTCTCCATATCGGGTCATTCTCAGGAGCCTACAAATACAGCTTCTATTCACGCATCTTAAGCAAAACATTCCCTTGAGCTATGGCCTTATTGACTTCACAGAAACACTCCTCTAAGTGTTTTCAGTATTCAGTATCTTTGCTCTCTCACCTTCCATTCTCTCCTTAGCCAAATTCAGTGAGGTTTTCATTCCTCACAAAATGGCTATGTTAAGGTTACTAATGAATGCTATGTTATCAAATCCAATGGTCCGTTCTGAGTTCTCATCTTACCTGACCCCTTTGCATAATTTGACCCAGTTGGCTACAACTTTCATCTCAAAATAGTTTCTCCTGGTTTTCCTCCTACCTCATTAATTCCTAGTTTATTTTGCTGATTTCTATTTTTCTCTTTGGCCTCATTAAGTTGTAGTTCAAGGCCTCAATTATGAGCCCACTTCACTATCTGCCCTCCATAGGTGACCACATCTAGTTCCTTTTAAATAAAATCTATATGTTGATGACTCCTAAATGTGTCAGATTTCCAGCTCTGATTTCTCCCACATCCTTCCCATCTGTATTCATTATCTGTTGCTACATAGAAAAAAATTATCCAAAACTTAATGTCTTAAAATGAAACATTATCTCAAGGTTTCTGTAGATTAGGAATCTGGGCATGGCTTAGCTGGGTCTTCTGGCTCAGGGTAACTCACAAGGCTGCAATCAAGATGTTGGCTGGGGCAGCAGTCATCTCGAGGTTCGATTGGGGCAGGATCTGCTTCCAAGCTCACTCAATGGTTGTTGGCAGAATTTAGTTCCTTAATAGTTGTCGGACCATGTTTTTCTCTGGCTGTTGGCCAGAGGCCACCCTCAATTTCTTGCCACATGGGCTTTTCCATAGGGCAGCTCACAATATGGCAGCTGGCTTCATCAAAGTGAGTAGTAAGAGAGTTCCAGCAAAAAGGAAATCAGTTTTTTGTAACTTAATCTCAGATGTGACATCCCATCACTTTTGCCTTATTAGTGAGTCATTAGGTCCATCCTACACTCAAAGGGAAGGCATTACACAGGTCATGAATAACAAGAGGCAGGAATCATTAGAGGCCTACCACACTATTATATCAAATTAACTTGGACATTTTATAGGCATGTCAAACTTAAACTATCCCAAAAGGATCACATCCTCCTAACTTCCCAAATTTGCTAATCCTCTAGCCTTACCCATCTCAGTTAATGGTAACACAATACACCTCTATTCTCTGGCCAAACTTGAGAGTGATCTTTGATTTCATTTTTACTCACTGACTATACCCAATATATTGGTAACTCCTATTGCTGTTATCTCCAAATTGTACTCCAAGTCTGATGATTTTCCATCATTACCTTTGTCTAGTCTAAGCCAATATCAATTATTGTCTGAACTACTGCATTAGCCTTCAACCTAATTAGTACTCTTTTTTTCTGTTTTTGTTCCAGTATAGTCCATTCTTCACATGGTAGTCAAGGCAAACTTTTAAATAATGTATATTATCTTATTAGTACCTGTGTTAGTTCCCTAGGGCTGTAGCAACAAATCACCGCAAACTGTGTGGCTTAAAACAATAGAAATTTATTCTCTCAGAGTTCTGGAGGCTAGAAGTCCAAAATCAAGATGTCGGCAGGGCCGTGCTCTCTCTGCATTCTCTAGGGGATGATTCTTTCATGACTCTTCCTAGTTTCTTGTGGTTATTGGCAATCCTTGGCTTTCCTTGGCTTTCCTTGGCTTGTGGATGCATCACTCCAATCTCTGCCTCCATTGTCATATGGCCTTCCTCCCTGTGAGTGTGTGTCTCTCCTCATAGGGCACCAGTAATTGGAGTTAGGGTCTACCCTAATCCACTATGACCTCATACTTAACTTGGTTATATCTGCAAAGACCCTATTCCCAAATAGGGTCACATATAGGGGTACCCAAGGTTAGGACTTCAACATATCTTTTGGAGTAACGCAATTTAACCCACAACAGTTTTCTTCTTTAAACTCTGAATGACTTTTCACTACAAATAAAATAAAATGTAAGTCCCTACATGAATTGGACCCAGCCTGTTCTTCATGCCTTACCTAGTTCTACTTTCCTCTTTGTCTAATCTGCTCCAACCATATTGACAACTATACTGAGCTTGTTCTGGTCTCAAGGTCTTTGCATATGCTGTTCCTCTTCCTGGGATATTTCCCCTTACCTCCCATATCCACATATGACTGCCTCCTCCTCATGATTTTTGTCCCAAGTTATAGGCAAGACCTTGGCAAAAATTAAAACAGTAGCTTCTATACCACATCACTCTCTATCCCTTAGTCCCATTTCATTTTCCTCACAAAATTTATCATTAAATGAAATATATTACTTGCTTGTCTTGCTTTTGCCTGGCAAGTATTTAAGCTTGATGAAGGAAGGATCTTGAACTGTTTCATTTCCTGTTATGTCTCCAATACTCCAGTATCTAGGATAGTGCATGGCATATGTTGGTCAACGAGTTTATATATCCATTACGACCTCAGAGAGCAAGATGGTATGCAGAACTGCTAAAAGGATTCTGGAAAGTAGTTGATACCAAATGCTGATTTATCTCTGATCTTCTGAACTTGTGGACATGACAAGAATTTATGTGTAGTGTTTCTAGATGTGGTAGGAAGAACAGTTAATCTTAGAATTCAATTTTTAGAAGAACCCTAAGCAAGGAAAACTATATGCTAAATGCAGGGAATTAAGAAGCAACTAGATCAGACAGGCAGAAAGCAATTTATATTTTCTTTGAGGAGAGTGCAGCTCCTGCTGTAAAGAAGCAGGAGCCTCAGACAGTGAAAACCTTTGAGTTGAGTGACTGTAGCAAATACCTAGTTGGAAACCACATAAATATCACGTGGAAAGAATTTCAGTTCATGCGCGGGCTCTGTAAGCACACACTGTCCAAAGAAATAATGACACTACCTGTAAGTGAGTCATTGGATATGGATCGTATGTGTTTTTATGGATATATTTGCATCAGAGGTCTCAGAACTAATTCTGTTTTACTAATTATTGACTATTTAAAATATTGTCAGTGAAAGACATGGAAACTTAATTTTCTAGCTGTGTCACCTTGGTAAGGGTAATTTATATAGACAACAATAATGTCTACCTGACTGAAAATTTGTATTAGCAAAATGGTCTAGTAAAGTGCTTAGATACATCCCTGGCACTAACTTAGTGCTCAACAAAGGTCAACAGTTGTTATATTAATAAACATTGAAAACAGAATATGCAGAATCAGATATGAATGTATAAATAGTTACCACAATTATCTACAAATGCTAGTGATAAGCTTAATTATTCCTCTTAAGTTTCTAGCTTCTTCAATGTTGTACCAGCTTCCTATTACTGCTGTAACATATCACAAACTTTGTGGCTCAAAATAACACATATTTATTCTCTTTAAGTTCTGAAGGTTAGAAGCATGAAATGAGTTTTACTGGGCTATAATCAGGGTGCCAGCAGGGCTGGTTCGTCTGGGGTCTCCAGGGGAGAATCCATTCCTTCAGTCTTCTAGCTCCTAGTGGTTGCTGACATTCCTTGGCTCATGGCTTCATCACTCTAATATCTGCTTCCGTTATCACATGGCCTAACTTTAAAATTCTTGTCACCCTCTTATAAAGACCCTTGTGGTTACGTTGGGTAATCACCTTGAAGTCCAGGAGAATCTCCCCATGTCAACATCCTTAAATGAATCGCATCTGCAAAGTCCATTTTCCCATGTAAGGTAACAGAGTCAACGATTCTGGGGATTAGGACAGTGGATATCTTTGGGGGCTGTTATTCTGTCTCACACAAATGCATTCACTGTCTTTTAATTTTAACAGTTATTTTAAAACAAGTACAAAGCTTTATCATTGTTTTTTGTTTCCTTTATAAGAGGATTCTATTGACCTGTTGACACACAGGACAAATGCTTATATTTCTTTTCCTGGCAGCTTCAGTGGTCATGTTCTCACTGAGTACCCAGGAGTGACTACTAAGCACTTTTACAAAAGATAACCAGTTTTGCTGTGTTTCATGGCCTCAGAACTGATTTTTCTGTCTGATAGAGCTAATTCTGACTAGTGATTAAACCTGTGATGTAGAGGTACCTGCCGTGCCACAGATCATTCGGCAATGTCTGGAGACATTTTTGCTTGTGACAACTTGGGGAAGCTGCTACTGGCATCTAGTGGGTATAGGCCACAGATGCCGCTAAACATCCTACAACACACAGGACAGCCCCTACAATGAAGCATTATCTAGCCCAAAATGTTAATAGCAGCAGGGTTGAGAAACTCTGCCATAGGGAACTCTAAAAATTAATATTGCTTAATCCTTTACTTTTCAAAGTGTGGTCCATGGGCCAGCAGTTTTGGCATTGCCTGGGTCATTATCAGTCTCTTTGAAAGCTCACTAAGTGATCCCAAGGTGCAGCCAAGGTTGAGGAGCACTTCCTGCCTTGGCTTTTCTCTCAATATCCTACTCTTCTAGCAAGTTGTTATGGCTGTGGATATATTGAGTTTAACTGGAAAAATAAAACTTTTTGCCACATATAACAAACATCAAATATTGGAGTTCTAATTAACATAAAGCCACTTTTTCTTGAGAATTGCAGTAAGTTTCTTCAATATGTTGAATTTTAAACACAGAAATGTGATAAGGGTCAGGTTTATCCAACTATCTGTTAAATATATTGGCAGGAAGAACTCACAAAGGTGGGCAAATCCACTCAACTAGGATCATGTTTACAGCCCAAAAGAGCGATGATGGAAGATATTGGCGTTTCCTCCCTGGGTTTGTCACCTGCCTCATCCGATCTGCTGACTTTGGGCCCCCAAAAATTTCTTTGGTATGAGCTTTTGCAGCTGAATTACAGTGGGGGGCATGATGAATACAAAAGGCATAAGAAAGGTGAATTAGAAAAGTGGCAGCTGGAAACCACGTAGTGTTTTTATTTATGCTCTCTATTGTTGTGTACAATGCACTCTCCATTTTAGCTAGTCAAGTTCATGCATTTACTGGATTTTCTCCTGTCACCAAATAAGTATGAGTTGTATTGAATTTTCTAGAATTTTCTGGCAGTATATGGAATATTTCCATTTCCCAAATAATTCCCAGGACTTTAAGTTTGGAATTATTACATGTAGTTAATTCAGTTAAGGCTATAGTTATCAGCATAGCCCTGTAAATGTTCAGTGGCTTATAAAAATAAACGGTAATAGATATCCAACTAAGCACCCAAGTTTAATGCTAATCATACATCATTGCATTTGATTTTCGCAGTGATCCTCTGAGGTAGAGACTATTCCCCTGCCTACTTTACAGATGAGAGGACAGAGGTATAGAGATATTAAGTATCATGAATTTGTCCATCTTTGCTCAGCTGGTAAGAAGTTGAGCTGGGCTTCAAACACAGGCAGTTTTACTCCTGAGTGTATGCACTTAACCACCTTCACTGTACATTTCTTCAGGTCTGCCTTTGCAGGCAAGCATCAGCTAGTGCCAGGGTTTTTCTAAGCTATACCTGTTACACTAAGCAATTCTAGACTTTGTGTGGGATGATTGTATAAATTTCAAATGACCTTAATATTGAGGCCTTTTTCTATGAAGCTGCATCCCAGCCATCATTCTCCTAAGATGGGTAGTTCCTCTTCCTTTCCAAAGCTCAGAGAAAGGCCTAGTGTCTCAAAATACATTTTAGCTCTTGTTGATGATAATGTTATGGAAATAGACTTTTTCTATGCCTCTTTGCAATTCCACTGATATCTTATTTAACTGCTGTGAAGGTGTCTTTATACTGTTCACATGGTTTCTGGTTAAAACACCATGATACTAAGCACTGACTAGAATACAAAATCTAACCAAAGATAACTTATTGTAATTTCTTTTTTAAACTTAGAAAAATACTTTCCTTATCTCAAAGCATGCATTGACTAACTTTATTATAATAAATGAATGTAGTTATAAAGCATAATTTTCAAAAAGGTCATGACTCATAAAGATATAAAATGAACACGCCAAAAATTTATTTAATTCACTAATTAATGAACTGGAAGATATATTACAACTGACAGAGGAGATGTCAAAGAACCACAAATTTATATGCAGTAAAGGAATTTTGGAATGGATTTACCACAACTGGTCTATACATAGGACAATAATCAGTTGCATCCCACCAGACACACACAATTTGCATTTCTATGGACAAGAATTATTTGCATTTCTATTAGCTTTCTTGAAGTTCATTTTATCTTTACAGAGTTGTAAAACAGCATATCCAAAGACAAAAGTGCACATATAGGATCAGATAATCCCCAGAGGCTCCAACTTTCCGTCAAAAAGATACCCAGTAATCTCTATTGCTCATTCCAGAGTCTCATATATTTCCATAAAGTACTACTATGTAGATGCATTTATAGGAATGACTCTTCTACAGTATACATTTCATTCTTTTAATTATCCAATAAATACCTACTTAGGGCCTGTTATCTACTTAGAACAATTTATTGGGTATTGTAAACAGACCAGGAAATTTGTATGTGTGTATGGATGTGTGTCTGTCTAGAATCTATTTTAATTAGATTCTGATTGGTATCCTAGTGTTTTTATTAGTGACCCATTAGAGTGAATCTTATGACTGAGCATACCAAAAATTGTTGTAGTGACAAAGTATTTAGCACAATGTGGTTTATCCAGGTGACTCTTGGATTGAGAAATGTAAGTTTTTGACTTGTAGAATTAAAATAATAGTAAATCATTCAGGTTCTTGAAAAAATTGAGACAAGTTGATTCCATAAAAAGTTTTTTTTGTTTTTTCAGCTTTATTGAGATATAATTGACAAATAAAAATTTATATATTTAAGGCGTACAACTTGTTGTTTTGATATACGTATGCATTGTGAAATGGTTACCACAATCAAGTTAATTAATATATCCATCACCTTACATAGCTTTCATTACTTTTTGTGTGGTGAGAACATTTTTTACTCTCTTAGCAAATTTCAAGTATACAAATGCAGTATTATTAACTATAGTCACCATGCTATATATTAAATATTCAGAACTTATTCATCCTGCATAACTGAAACTCTGCACCCTTTGCTGAATTTATCCTCATTTTCCCCACCCCCAGCCTCTGGCAATCATCATTCTACTCTCTGCTTCTATGAGTTTTACTTTTTCAGATTCCACATAAAAGTGATATCAGACAGTATTTGTCTTTCTGTGCCTAGCTTATTTCACTTAGCATAATGTCCTCAGGGTCCATCCATATTGCTGTGAATTAAAGGATTTCCTTCTTTTTTAAGACTAAATAACATTCCCGTGTTTGTATCTCACATTTTCTTTATCCATTCATCTATTGATGGACACCTAAAACCTTAAAACCTTTTCTAAGGACAATTTATTTATTTTTCACTGTTTTTATTGTTTTAGCTGATGAAGATTCACTGAGCTAACATACATTACCAATCTTCCTCTTTTTTTTTTTTTCGCTTGAGGAAGATTAGCCCTGAGCTAACATACATGCCAGTCTTCCTCTATTTTATATGTGGGTTGCTGCCACAGCATGACCTGACAAGTGGTGTAGGTCTGTGCCCAGGATCCAAACCTGCAAACCTGAGCCACCAAAGCAGAACGTGTGGAACTTGAACCACTCAGCCACAGCGCTGGCTCTCTAAGGAAATTTTAAAATGGTACAAAAACATATATATTTTTATGAAAAGCAGTTCATGTTCATTTTTTGTTAAAAATGAAATGTTTTTGTTAAAAACATATAGCAATATGGAGGAAAACCAAAATCAGTGTAATTACTTATGATTGCAAAGATCATATTATATGCTATGATGTAGATTTTTCTAGTCATTTTTCTATCATCTATATTCATATTATTCATAATAAGAATCATGCTCTCTATAGAGCATTGCATTCTGCTTTTATCTCTTAATATTTTATTGTGACTATTTTTCCAAGTGATTAACTTCAAAAATATTTGTGAAGGCTGAATATTTCATCTTATAGGTATTCCCTACATTTTATTTTAATAGTCTTTATTAGTAATGAGATACTTTAATAATGCTTTGTTAAATATCTCTTTACATAAATCTCTGTCTGGATTTATGATTGTTTAAGGTGATGTGTTAGTTACCTATTGCTGCATAACAAATTACCACAAATCTAGCAGTTTAAACCTACACAAATCTATTATCACACAACTTCTGTGGGTCAGGAGCCAGAGTCTCACAAGGCCAAAATCAAGGTATCAACCAGCTGAACTCTCATCGGAGACTTGGGGTCCTCTTCTAAGTTCACATGATGGTTGGCAGAATTCAGTTCCTTGTGGTTGTAGGACTGAGCTCTTAGCTGCCAGAGACTGCACACCATTCCATGATGTGTGGCTTTCTCCACAACATGGCAGTTTGTTCTTCCAGGCTAGTAGGAGAGCATCTCTGTTGCTGCCTATTCCTGTGACATCTGGCTGTGACCTCTAGACCCTCGTTTAAAGGGCCATCTGATTAGGCTGGGCCCACCGAAGATAATCTCTCTTTTGATTAACTTAAAAATCAATTGATTACTTGATTTATTTACAATCACAAAAAATCTTCACTTTTTTTTCTTTTTAGTTTTTTATTTTATTTTATTTATTTATTTATTTTTATGTGAGGAAGATCAACCTTGAGCTAACATCCATGCTAATCCTCCTCTTTTTGCTGAGGAAGACTGGCTCTGAGCTAACATCTATTGTCAATCCTCCTCCTTCCCCCCCCCCAAAGCCCCAGTAGATAGTTGTATGTCATAGTTGCACATCCTTCTAGTTGCTGTATGTGGGACACGGCCTCAGCATGGCTGGAGAAGTGGTGCATTGGGGCGCGCCCAGGATCCAAACCCGGGCTGCCAGTAGCGGAGTGCGCACACTTAACTGCTAAGCCACGGGGCCGGCCCCATCTTCACTTTTGCCGTATAAATATAGCCTAATCATGGGAATGATATCTCATGGTATTTGTAGACCTCACTTATAAAAAGGGGGGGAATTCTACAGGGTGTGAACACAAGGAGTGGGAATCTTGGGAGCCATCTCAGAATTTTTATTACCACAGACAGATTTCTTTCCTCTGTTCAGTATATGCTTCCTTTATCATATACTATTCTTATATATTCTCACATCTGGTGCAGTGTTGTATATATCTTTCATTGATAAGTCATAAATTTGTGTGGCTGTACTATATTTCAACTAGTCTATAATGAAAATGCATTTTGATATCTTGCAGGGCAAATCCTCCTGAATTGCTCTTCCTTTTTCTAAATTTCTTTCTTGTTTATTCTTCCATTCAAATTTTAGGCTTAATTTTTTAAGAAACAAAAATCCCATTTGGATTTTGACCAGAAGTGAATAATATCAATTTGGCAAAATTTGACGTTTTTTGTCAATATTGACAAAATATTGAATATTGAATATTGGTAAACTGGTCAATATTTCCATCTTGGACCACATTCTTTTTCTCCATTTATAATACAATAAAGTTTTTTATGTGTTTATAACCGTAACATATAAATAATGAAAATTTTGCATTTCCCTTTTTCTAATCTTGGTATTTAAGCTATTGCTCTTACTTCCTGGTTCATTTCACTGCCTAGGACTTCTAGATAAAAACTAAATAATGGTAGTAACATTAGATACCTTTTCCAGTGTTATTCTAGTTTTACAAAGTTTATTAAATTCCTTATATTAGTTCTAATAATTTTTTGTGTCAGTTTTTAAGGTTTTTCTATGTTTTTGCAACCATAACCATGATTTTCTGTTCCTTGTAACACATTGTGTTCCTAAAAAGTTTGAAAGTATTCATCTGTGTTATTTTCTGTGGTCAAAATTTTTTGGAGTTTATACTTTAATAGTATTTAGAATTTTTAAATGGTTTTTGTTTGATTCATATTTTCTTTTTTCTTTCTTTTTTTTTTGAGGATGATTGGCCCTGAGCTAACGTCTGTTGCCAATCTTCCTCTTTTTCTTTTTTCTCCCCAAAGCCCCAGTACATAGTTGTATATCCTAGTTGTAGGTCCTTCTAGTTCCTCTATGTGGGATGCCACCTCAGCATGGCTTGATGAGCGGTGAGTAGGTCCTCGCCCATGATCTGAACCGGCGAACCCTGGGCCGCCAAAGCAAAACGCGTAAACTTAACTGCTATGCCACTGGGCACACCCCCCATATTTTTCTTTTGTTTAGTAAATTTTGGTAATTTATATTCCCAGGAAACCATCCATTCTGTAAAAATTTCAAATTTAGTTAAATTCAAAATATTCTAAATTTGTCAGTTGTATATTTTATATACTCTTTTTTACTTTTGATTTTATTTATATTATTGGTCTTATTTTCTTAGTAGATTAGGTAGAAGTTTGGTCAACTCTTTATACAAAACTCGTTATGACACTCAGTTCCTTAAACACCATTGGCCTCCCACCTTTTGAAGGATATGGTCCAAACTTCATGAGAATTGAGCAAGCCCTCAATTGTTGCCACCTACTAGGTGCCAATTATCCCATAATAACTGAAGCCACTACTCCAGTCTGTTGGTTTGCAGGACATTCCATAGCATTTTATGCCAGATTGCTCTGCAGCAAACTACTCTGGTGCATAATTCTCAGGACAATATTTAAATAAGGAAGACATGCATTTTGGACAGTTATTTGACTACTGAGTCTTATATTCTTCATCACCTTGTATAGGAATCTGTCAAGAACCATATGACTGAAGATTTTATTGACACCTTGGCCTTTTGGTCAGATTATGAATTAACTTTTGGAGATCAGTATAGAAGCTTGGTTATAAGATCTGGAACCATAACATTCCCTTGCCAGCTAGGCTCTATAGGAATAAATGATCTTCTAGTTCAGATTGTATTAAACAAACAAAAACCCAGAACTGTGTCTGGGCCAATTTGTAAAAAAATATTCTAGTGACTTAAAACTTATTTTTGATGATCTAAACATATACCCCTCCCTACTCCCCAACTTGTACTGAATAGATTGTCAAGTATGTAGCTTTATTTTCACTAGTGGTTTTTTAAATGCACGATGTACTCTTTTTGTTCTTTACCTGTAGTCTTTTGCCCATCACTTTTTAAACCCTTTCCACCCTGGTCGAAAGTCAGCCCAAATGTCACCCTCATCTGAGAATGTTTTCTCATGTCCACTCCAGGCAGCAGTGAGCACTTTCCATAGACTTGAGAATTCTTCTCTTATAACATCTATCCCTCAGCTATAATCGTTGATTTTCATTTCTCCTTCCACGTGATCCTTGGCCACAGTGACCATTTCCTAATGATTTTGTATCCTCAGTACTTAGAACAGCATCTGAAACATGGTAGGCATTCAAAAACCTTTAAAAATAAATGTATAAACATACTCATAATTTTGAGTGGTTGATTTTCCTCAAGATAATTGTCATAGGTTCATGATAAGAAAAACAGGTTTCACTGGGACTAATTTTAAATATTGTGCTTTTTTGGTAACTTTTAGTTTCAAAGTCTGGAAGAGCCTTTGTTTATCCTCTCCATAGGGAATCTATTCCACAACGTTAACATGCGTTGCTTTATGTAAATTGTGCACTTGGTGAAATACTTTATCTGTGTCATACACAAATGGATACTTTAAATCTTTTTTATTAGAGTGAAAAAAATAATTGGTATAATCTTGAGTTTAGTAATATAAAAACTTTAAGGTTTAAATCAAATATAATGGATCATTTTTGGAGCATAAATAGTTATTACATACCAGCCAGGAATGGAGAGAAAGGAGACATAGGAAAAGAGATAGCATTTTAAAGTGTCTACAATTAAATGCCGCTGTTAAACACTATGGTAGATACCATAAAGACAATTATTTTGTTTAAAAGCTGTAAAACTTTGAAGTAGGTATTTACTACTTGAATATGTTGGGAAAAAATAGGTCAAAAGTGAAATACACTAAAATGAAATAAATATGGCACATACTATGTCCATGCTTTGTAGATGAGAAAGTTGAGACTTAGAGAGATGAAGTAGCTTGCCTAACCTAACATACAGTGAGACTCTTAAAATCTGGTTCATTCTCATTCTAAAACCATTTCTCTCTGCTTTGTGATATAAGCGGAACAAAACAAATGATTACAGCTTCCCTTCATCTCACTTTCAAACTTACCTTTGTATTCATCCATGTGTACTTTATTTCTCTTCAGCCTATGAGAAAAGGTGTCCCAACTTCCCCATACTACTGTCTCTTCCGTTCTAGATTCACCTCCTTCCTCTGGCTCTGCTTCTCTTTGCTTCAGTTTATATATAAGTCCTGGTCTTCCCTATTTCAATTCCCAATTCCCTATAGTTATCCCTTTATTCTGTACTCTCAACTATGGACTCCACTTCCTACCATTCAGAAACAAGCAAATTAAGCTTATTTTCCTCCTTAAATTTTCTGATTATGCCCCTATTTGTCTAATTACAAGACTAGCCAGTATCACCAGCAGTTCTTAATTTTAAAGCAGTTTTCTCTTTTTATCCTTACAATACATAAGCTCTACTCATTTTGTCCTTAAATATCCTTGCTTGCTTCATTGATCCAGCTCTCTCCTGATTCACATTCTCTTTACTGCCTGATTTTCTCCCTTTCGATTCCCTTTGCCTGTCTCATAAATATCTGTAGGCTCCCGAGTTGAAAGTGCAAGCCGCCTTCTCTTTGTTTTCTATACTTTCTTCCTATTTATCCTAATCCATGTCTTTAACTTCAGCTACAATTGTAATGTTATCTTCTATCTCTCAACTGAGCTTTTGGCTAATATTTTTAATTAACTACAAGACAATTCTAATAGATTCCACAGGCAATTTAAAATCTACGTGCCCCAAATATAATTTTGTGTATATCTCCACCCTCGTTGCCCAAAATGTCTTCTCTATTTCTATATATTGGCAAATAGTATCATAATAGACCTAGTTGCTCAAACTATGTGACTCAGACCCGCTTTTGAAGCTTCCTTTTAATGCCACTTCCTTTAATATCACTAAGGTCTATTTATTCCCAAGTCTCTTCTGTTCTCCCAGTATTCACCACCACTGCATTAAGGCTGGCCCTCTTCATCGTCTTCCTTTACCACTGCCTACTAACTAGTTTTTTCCACCTTCAAAGTATGCTTTCTAAAACAGATCAGATTATTCACCTGTAAGCATCCATGGGTTATTTGTTGTTTATACTGCAAAGAATCTTAAAAGTGTGTGAAAGGGGGGCGGGTAAGAATCCCGAGTGAGTCATCGTGTATATTCTGAGGAAACATATTCAATATACATATTGTTTTCATGATTAAAAAAGGTAAAGAAAGTGAAGCTATGTGAAATATCATTGGATGATGAAGTTAGATAGAATATGAGTGAAAAACATTGTAGGGAGTATGAGGGAAAAGTTCCAACTTCTTACCCAGCTTATCTTAGTATTCACAATTCTACATTGGCATCTTCAACTTCTGTCACTACAGCCCTCAAGCTGTGGTCCATTTAATACACTTCAATCCTGAAATTCGCCATTTTACACCCTTGATGTAATAGTTTCCTATCACTGCTGTAACAAATTACCACAAACGTAGTGGTTTTAAACAACCCAAATTTTTAATCTTACAGTCCTGGTGGTCAGAAGTCCAAAATGCATTGGACTCACTTGGCTATAATCAAGGTGTTGGCATGCCTGCATTTCTTCTGAGGGATCCGGGAGAGAATTTGTTTCCTTGCCTTTTCCAGCTTCTAGAGGCCACAAACATTCCTTAGCACATGTCCCATTCCTCCATCTTCAAAGTGCAACACTCCAATCTCTTACCTATGATTTCATCCTTACGTTTCCTCTCTCTGAATCTGATTCTTCTACTGCCCTGTTATAAGGTTGCTTGTGATTACGTTGGGCTCACCTAAATAATAATCTCCCATTTCAAAATTCTTAACCACATCTGCAACGTCCCTTTGCCATGTAAGGTTATGTATTCACAGGATCCAGGCATTCAAACGTGGGCATGCCTGGGGGTAGGCATTAGTTTGCCTACCAGACTGACAATTTCAGTCATCCTTTGTCCTAGACCCAGAATTCCCTTTTCCTTAGAAAGTCTCTCCTTTATGACCTAGCTGAAATGCTGCTTCTTCTGAAAGCTCTTTTCTATGACTTCACCAGATGCAACCTGGAGCAGAATTAATAGATTCCTCCCTCAGTACATTATACTCACCATATGGCAATAGGGCCAGTCTAATTAAGTCAGTAAGCATTCATCTCCTTTATTGGTCTGTGAGTCTTCTTTCTTAGAGTGCATTACATTGTCTTTGTGTCCCCACTGCACCATAGCATAGCATCTTGTAACTAGTATATGCTTAATAAGTGTTTATCAAGTGATCAGTTTGAATGCCAAAATTCAACTGCGTATAATAGCAGCCACATTCAGTCTTTCATTCATTCATTTTTTTTCAGCTAACATATATTGAGCATTGGATATAAAAAGATGAATAAGACACACATTCACCCTGGAGGGACTTCAAGTCTGATAGAATAGAAAGACATATAATTAAAGAGATATGCTAACAGTGTGGGATAGGATGTAAAGAAAGCTGGTATATACAGAAAGTTTCACAGGTGAGAGGATGTGAGTTGAGTCTATAATAGTGTTAATAATAGTAGTAATAATAATAATAATGGCAACAAAAATCAACAGCAGTAAAAACAATAACAACAGCAGCTTTCATTTATTCAATTTGTTGTATGTGCCAGTGCTGATCTAGGCACTATGCAATATGTACTGTAATAATACATATTTTGCAAATGAAGAAACTAGTCACAGAGAGGTTATTTGCCAAAATCACACAGCTGATAGGTGACAAAACTGGGTTAAGAACGCAGACAGACTGAGTGGTATGTAACAACGTGATCTACTCATTTTACATAAGATTTAGTAGTGATTTATGTGAAGCCAAGTGGTGAATGGTATTCTTAACAGGAAACAGGCAAATAATTTCAAGTCTATCCACCCAGAAATTGAAACTTCTTGAAATCAGGTCACTGATAGTATGAGCTACTGTGTGACAATAAGAAAGTACAAGAGAACCACAGTAAATGTTTATATATAATTTGCATTGGGATTTCTGGGTAAGAATTTTAATTACACAACAAGTACAGCAAAACTTGGATGTCTATGACTAGACATATTTGATCTGTCTTTCATTATAAAATACAATAAATTATCACAAAGAGGTTTGTGAAGAGTATTGTAGATTGACCAAGATGTTAAATCTGTGAAATGCTATGTAATTCTTTTTTGTTTTCCCTAATACACGTTTCAAGAGATTCAATTAAGGATCTTGATGTTACCAAATCGATGCTTTCCAAACCTATTTAATTTTAAGAAATAGAATCGCAAACTAGCCTGTATGCCTTATAGAAATGAAATGAGTAAGGATATAGTATTTTGAACAAGAGTAAAGTAATAAGATAGTTAAGCTGGAAGGTCTTGCAGTGTATAGTTGGATCCTGGAGTTTCTTGGGCAGCGCTGATTAAACTCACACTGAGAGAGGAACTGGTTCTCACTGCTAACCTGAAGGCTGAAAATATCAACTTGAAGATTTCCTGCGGCTCCAGTTAGTGTGGTGGCTGGGAAATGGGATTTGGGTTTTAGGAATGCATGACTCAGGCTTGCACTGTATTAATGTGGCAGTTCTCAGATGTACCTGATGCGTCGGCTTTTCTGACTAGGTTTCATTTATGTCTTTATGTGAACTCAAGGTCCTTGGTTAGAAAACTGAAACAGGCTATCGTCATTTATAGGAGCTGGAGTTAAAATATCTTATTCTCAATGCTTATTTTAATAATTCACCGACTTTCTGACTAAAATGTTGATGGTGACACTTTACTGTAAGTGAATGGATTTTGATTTTGTTTTGTGAATTAAAATATGTTTTAACAGACTTTTATTAATGCAAATGAATTAATCATTTAAAAATATTCAGAGGTATCTGAGGCTCTAGGAGAGCAAAAGCTGCGACTGTCAAATCACCATTTCAGCTTCCTCATCTTTAATAAAGTCATGGTGATTGAAAGCTGAGTGTGATCAGTCCTCAACTGTCTTGCAAAGAAACTCATGCTGTCATGGATTGACAATTTATTTGAACTGTGTTCTGACTTGCTACTTTTTGAAATTCAGTCTTTCAGCTCTACTATCTCAGTCTTATACAAAAATAAAAGAGGGATGATTTTCTGAGGAAGACAATGTTCATTTCAATTAATTTCAAATGAAATATTTCCCCGCTTTGAGATCCAAACACTAGGTTAGTGTCCGTTCTAGTAACCCTTTGAGAGCCTTGTAATAGGAAGAAATGATGTATCTTTCTATAGCTTTCATAGATAGTGTACTCTCTTTCAATAGAGACGAAGTCTTAAAATTCTCTTGAAGTATCTTTTAGAGTTTTTTCAAAGAGAATTGGAAAATTATAATTAAATCTTTAAAAGCATAGAATTTATGATTTCTTCTCAATTGGAAAGAATAATTCTGAATGAAACCATATTCTATTGCAACACAGAACATTAAAAATGTCAGTGTTTGATAATTCATATTAAAAATAAATTGTTAGTGGGGCCGGCCCCATGGCGTAGTGGTTAAGTGTGCGCACTCCGCTGCTGGCGGCTCGGGTTCGGATCCCAGGTGCACACCGATGCACCGCTTGTCAGGCCATGCTGTGGTGGCGTCCCACATAAAGTGGAGGAAAATGGGTACAGATGTTAGCCCAGGGCCAGTCTTCCTCAGCAAAAAGAGGAGGATTGGCACAGATGTTAGCTCAGGGCTGATCTTCCTCACACACACACAAAAAAAACAAAAATAAATTGTTAGTGAAATACTCCTTTTGAAGGGATTGTTTCCACTTATTTAAGCAAAATTAGATCCTCTAAATAGAAATTCTAAACCTTAAGGGACCATAATATTTTAAAACATTTGAGGGGCCTATAGAGACATAATTTTGGCATGACTGGTTTTGATTTAATTTAGGAACCACTACATACGGGAAAATAGAATATAGATCCTGTTCACATTCTTTTCTTTTGTGGAATTCATTGCCCCAATTGTGCATGATCAAAAGTCTAACAAAAGTCTTATAATATTTCTATATATTTTTAAAAATGTATGTTTTTCTTTTTTATCTTTGCTTTAGGGAACAGCCTTGAAGAGCTGGAAGATGAAAGCTCCGATTCCACACTTGATTCTCTTATATGCTACTTTTACTCAGAGTTTGAAGGTTGTGACCAAAAGAGGCTCTGGTAAGCAGTGTTCCTCCTTTTCTCTCATTTTTATGGCTTGAAGTGATGGTATTGCATTTACATGTGTGCCATTTGTGGAGAGGTTGGGAATTAACGGGAATCCATATTATGGAAATATTGTAGATATCTCTTTAAATGAGTGGAGCATACTCATAGGGAATTAGAAAAGTGGAAATAGGTTGAAAAAATGTGGCTCATTTCATTGATTACTATGAATTGAAGTGGATTCAATTCCAAAAGCTTGCACTTTGATTTAATTTATAGTATGATTTTCACCATTCTTTTATAAAGAGTGGCATTTTAAATTTTACATGGAAATATTGTGAATTTTTTTCATGTTAACTTTTAATGTTACTATTTCAATGTCAGCTACGCTTAAGGCAGATTATTTTTAGAGTTGTACTTCAGCTGATTTGCTGAATTATTTTGCAAGTATTTAAAGAAAAACAACAGAGTTATTAAAGAAAATATCATGGGAAATATCCTAATATGTTAGTAGGAAATATAGAGGGGAAGCAGAATGGTAATATGAAAGGAGCTGCTTTCATATTATTGCTGCTTTCATATTAGAATAATGTTGAAACTTATGGAACACTTTGCATGTTATAAGATATTTGGTTTTCAGTTGACTATACTAGGAGTTAGTGAAATGTACAAGGCAATTGAATAAATACACTGTTATCGATGTGAAGTTGTATCTTTTCTAATAAGTCACTGATAATACAAAGCCTTGCCATACTCACATTTTATGTTGGTTTACAGAATTTTTGGAGCTATAGCTTTTGGGTATAATTGAGGAAGAAATGTATTGTGTTTAGTTGCTAGAACAAGAATGTGTTATCTATTAGAGAGACAGTGGGAAAACGAAGAAATAATGTGCAAGAGGCTTCAGAGTGTTGTGATATCAAGAACTGCATGAACAAAGTATCTTTGGAATTCAGAAAGGAGAAAGAATGAAAAGACTGAGATGGGGCTGCAGCAACCATTCTCCTTCCCTTAGGTCAAGAGACTTCAAAATCACATTGATTATATGAAATGATCAATGGCCTTAATGAAACAGGCCACATGCAAGGGAAGTAGGGAGCAAGTTGGCTCTCATGAGGCCGCCTTGGGAGAAAGTCTGGAGAGGGGTTGAGGAGTGCTTTGTTCATGGACAAAGGAATGGTGCAGGGTTGAGAGTAAAAGGAATTTTATTGAGCCTATTGGCTCTGGAACTTTTTGGTTATTGTATAGCTGTTGTATCTGCCATTATTGTGATTGTAGGCAATGTGAAAAAATAGTGTTTCTATATTTACACATGATTTCATCTGTTCCTCTTGGTGGATCTTTTCGAACGTGAAAACCCTAGGGCAGGATTATGATGTAGTGGCTTTTGTAGTTTGAATGGATTACTGGCAAATAGCAGATATCTTGATTTCTTTGTCTGCCACTTACAAGGAAAGTTGAACATACCCATGAGAGTTAGAGTAGGTAGAAGGGGGAGTAAATTGTGATGAAAGCTAATAATTTCTACAACAGTAGTATTTTCTAGAACAGCAATTTACATTAAAAGCACTTAACACGGATCTTTGAGATACTGGCCACGTAGAAGAGAAATACTCATCTGTATAAGTATTAAAACAAAATGAAACTATCCAAAATAGAAATATTGATTGAAGCTTAAAAACTTCATTTTTCTGATTATTATAGTTGATTACATAAAATTCTTTTTTTTCAGTTCTTTTTGTGTATGTCAGATCTATGATTTATTTATTGAAATGCAAATGTGACTTTTTTTCCATCATCAAATAGTGGTGACAGGTCCATTCTATATAAACTTTAATTTGGGGGAAAAACTTTTATTAAATTGGGACTCACTGTATGTTTGAGAAGCACGGTAGCAGAGCTAGAAATGTGGAACAGTTGGAAAATTCGTATCTCCTTCTGCTCTCGAGATCTGAGAAAACTCAAGGACCTGTCTCAAATTCAATTTTTATTTTAATGATATCATTATTTTAGGAGGGTAGTAATAAAATACTGCCCTAAGTTTGGCAAAAGTTCTAAGACCTTGTTCTCTTCTATTTATGGATATAGTTGTCACATAGCTACTTAAAATCTCCCAAACTGAATGTGTTTTCTGTATCATAATGTAAAAATGACATGGCAGGTACTGAGATTTAGCCACGTGTTTGATTTGTTTACTTTTGTAGTGTGAATTAAGATAGCTTACCCTAGTATCTATGTTAAGACTCAGCTGGATGGAGGTAAGTTGGTTTGTTTGATTTTTGAATATAAAGTGTACAATTTGGGAGTAAATAATATTACTTTACCCATACACTTTCATGGCTTGCACTCATTTCAGTCCATGTCTGTTACCACGGCACCTTTGTTGAGAGAAGCAGATATGTAGCTTACTGAAGGGCGTCATTACTGATCTCCATAGATCAAGTAGAAGAGGAATGCACTTGGCATCTTCTCCTTAAAAGATTAATGGCTCAATCTTCATGCCTGGCCCAACCTATAAAACCAGAGGCACCAAGGCCAGGGAATAAAAATCAATTTTTGATGTTTGATCTCGCATATTAACCAAGAGGGCTGCTTATCCTTGTTCTTTCTTCTTATCATTTAATTCTCTTTTTATGTTCAATTTTGTAAATCTTTTTGAGAGTTCAGTAAACATGACTCAAAACCCATTGCTTTTCATGTGTCTTTTACTAAAATACTATTTTTAATTCACTGTGACCACTAGAAAACCAGAACTAGTTGTTTTAATAACCAAGAACATGTTAACTATGATTGTAATGCACATAGTAATGTTGGATTTTTTATGGCATGTTAATTGTATATAGTGTTTACTTTAGAGAAACACATATGGTCATTCCATAAAAATTTAGAAGTAAGTATCTCTCATTAATAGAACTAATTTGAAAGCAATAGGAGCTCTTCGTACACAAGCTGGAGATGTATTATTTTTATCACATTACTTTACACCCCCATTGCTATTAATTTAAGGAACAAATTAAATATAATAAGGCAGTTATATCATTATAACATCCTTGACGGAAATATTAAAAATTCAACTTCGTAATGATTTATTTTAAATATCACTTCCGGTATGTATACGATGATAGCAATCAAGGATTGAATCTGGTCTCTCAGGTAATGTTCTAAAGTTTGGCATACATTTAGAATCAAGGCCTTTGATAGCCATGGAAGTAGATATTCAGCCTTTGTTACACAATAGATGTTCTCTTGGAACAATTTTATACCTTGTTTTTAGTTTTTATAAGCAGCGCTTGAAGAAAGAGGCAAAGAATATCAATATTACTCATTCTCCTCAAGTGTGTGAAGCGTTGTAGCAATTCAGTAAGTAAACATTTGAGTTGCTGTCATTTGTAGAATTCTGTATAAAAACCACATGTAAAGCAAATGCTTGCTTGGAGGCTGTTTGTAACTTAACCAGTTTGCAAAGGTTAGCTTAATGTTCTTGTTGATTTGTCTGTCTATTTGTTTCTCTCTCCTTCCTTGCTTCCTTTCTTCCCTTCCTCCCTTCCTCCCTCCCTCCCTCTTTTTCTTGTCTCTTCCTCCTCTCTGCCTCTTCTCTTCTTCCTGTCTTCCATCTTCCATCTTCCTTCCTTATTAGTGTTTCTGTCTGCAAATAAAATAATCTATTTTGAATAATGCCATTGTATCTTTGTAGAACTTTTTTAACTATGAAAATATTGTCATTACTTTGTTTGAAGGATTAAAATCCATGAAATGCTATGTCTTTATAAGCTTATTCCAAGAGGATAATGTAGTTTCTGTTAATTATGGCTGTTATTAAATATTTCTTTTTATTTTGTGTAGCTAGGAGAATTTGGGATAGGATTCAGGGGCAGGGAAATAATGTGAAGTATTTAAGGACTATTAAGTACAAAGTGTGAGTATAGCACCTTCAGGGACCTCAAGTATGAGTTGTGATTTGGCCCAAGAGTTTGGGACACTGAAGAGAAATGAAGCTAGAGGGACCTGGCTGTAGAGATTAGGGAAGAGAAAGGGATCCAGACCTTTTGTCTGTTTCTCTTTGCTCTCATATCCATCCCTAGAATATAAGATGGTGAGTGCAAGAACCATGGTTTATGTGTGCTTATAACTTCTACAGTGCCAAATATGGTGTGTGTTTCAGAGTTAGGGTTCAATGAAATGTCTTAATGAAGTAATGATTACATGAATGAATGAATGAGTGGCTTTAATGTTCAGGCTGGGTTACATCAGTAAAGATGCTACAAGACTAACACAGTATTAGAAAAATAAAGGTAAAATAAAATAGAGGCGTTTAAGAACAACTGTTTTTTCCTAAATAAAAATTAGTATAATATATAATATAAGACTACTGAAGCAAAAGATATAAACTCATAATAAGCAATATCTGAGACGTGCTAAGGGTTTATATGAAGACAATGAACCTTTGCAAATGATGAGTATTTTCAGGAGCTTGAAATGCAATTCAAAATCTGTTAGAAGGAAAGGAAAATGATTCTTTAAATATTACTATAATAGGAATTTTACTGCATTTACTGCTGCTTTAAAGAAGTACTGTCCTTATGCAGATGTTTTGGTTTTAACAGTATTGTTCAATACAGACCACAATGAAAAGGATGTAGTTCATGATTACTAATACATGATAAACAAACAAGTTACTTCAGTATAGAAAAAAAAAAGTATTCACAATTATTAGAGCGTATGGAGAAGAGTAAGTGGCTATATTACATAAACCAGAGTACATCGTATTTAAGATATGTAAGAGCTACCTAAAGCTATTTGAGAGTAAAAGGGTTACCACAGGAAGTTGACCTTCTCTTCATTCTAGAACCTGACAGAGGGCACCTGTTTGTGTAAAATGACTTAATGCAATTCTTCCTGACAGCAAGAGGAAGGCAAGTCTCTCAAGATGTTTTCCCAAACTCGTAACTCTAAGCCCAAATAATTTATAAAAGATAAGCGTAGATAAATAGCCAAAGACACACTTTAGGTTCTAATATCTTTGTGTTTGTTATTTCTGGATCATTTCTTTAAGTAAAAGAAATTATGCTATTGTGTAAAGAGTGTGAGGTTTAACTGAATAGGAATGAGAAAGTCTAGTGGGGTGTTTCCATCTCATGCCACTATGATTTATGTGCATTAGCTCTCTTGGGCATTCCTAGAAGTCAATGAGCCTAATTCCACATGATTAAGAGACAACCTAGTCCCCTAGCATCTGCCTTTTATTATGTTACCATGTGTTTATTCCCAGTTTGTCAAATATGTCAAAAAGTATGAAGCATTTTTCCTTTTTTTCCTTTGGGATAGCTTACAAGACCAAACTTCTGATGCTTTGTTTCTTTACTTTTTGAAGTGAAAAAAATGCACTTTAATTTTTTTCTCCCTTTTTTTTTTTTTGGTAGGAAGATTAGTGCTGAGCTAACATCCCTTGCCAATCCTCCTCTTTTTGCTGAGGAAGGTTGACCATGGGCTAACATCTGTGCTCATCTTCCTCTACCTCATGTGTGGGACGCCTGCCACAGCATGGCTTGATAAGCAGTGTGTAGGTCTACGCCCAGGATCCAAACCTGCGAACCCCGGGCTGCCGAAGCAGAGCAAGCAAACTTAATCACTACGCCACTGGGCTGACCCCAAAAATGCACTTTAATTTATTTTTTTTTGGAAAAAAAATCCCCCCTCTTCTATTTATCCTGATTTTTAAAATAAATTTTTAAATTAGATTTAGAATAATTTTAATATTCATATGAAATTATGTCTTTAATTAGAATAAGTATAACAAACAAATAGAACTTATACCCAACAGATAAAATAAAATTATTCAGTATCTTTGTTTAATAATCATCTGATATACCTATGAATTTCATCATAAACTTACTTGTTCAGTTGTAGTTGTCAGTACAATTTTATACAGACTTGGTACAGATTAACATTAATTGTGCAAACGATGCCTGGGTCGTGGTGAATTTACATGGAGAAGATAAAAGTCAGTATGGATAAGTCTTACAAGTTGAATGGGATTTCAAAGGAAAGGGGAATATTCCAAGTTAATAAATATAGCAGTGTATCATGGGGGTAATAAAAGATATATTCTTCTGTATAGTTAAAGGGAGGGGTGAGGGGTAGAGAGCAGCAATGAGGAGCCAGTCAATGGTGGGCATTTTAAGTCATGTTAAGGAATTGATATTCATTCTGTAGACAGCACAGAGGTGACCACTGCTGGACCAGAGGATGAACCCCTGATCCATGGGCAGTCTACTGTAAGCATGAAGGAGTTCAAGGAGGTGGCTTAGAAATTAAGGACGTTGTTGAATTAGTTTCCTATTGCTGCTTTAACAAATTACCGAAAATTTAGTGGCTTAAAACAACATAAGATTATTATCTTACAGTTCTAGAGGTCAGATGTCTGAAATAGATTGGTGGGCTGAATTCTTTGTGCAGGCTCTAGGGGAGAATCTATTTCAGTGCCTTTTCCAGCTTCTAGTGGCTGCCTGCATTCCTTGGCTCATGGTCCCCCATTACTCCAAATTCTGCTTCTATTGTCACATCTCCTTCTCTGGCTCTGATTCTCTTGCCTCCCTCTTTCCCTTATAAGGACCCTTGTGATTACATTGTACCTGCCTAGATAATCTAGGAAAATTTCCAAGACCCTTAATTTAATCAACTCTGCAAAGTCCCTTTTGCCGTGTAATGTAACATAGTCACATGTTCTAGGGATTAGGATGTGGACATCTTTGGGGAAGTGAGTACATTATTCCGCCTACCACAACTGATAATTAGCTAAGTCAATCAAACAAACTTATTATTGAATTTGGACTAGAGATTAGAGAAAGGATGGTCAGTTGGGAGCTAGAGGGGAATGGAGAGATAAGAACAAGAAAGTTGAAAATTTTTGCTGAAGGGACCATGTGATCTGTGGTCCATGATAAAAAAAAGAGAGAGTAGGAGTTGGGGAGAAAAAGAGGGAAAGGGAAAAGAAAACAGGCCAGAGAAAGAGAAAGGAAGGGAGGCAGGGAAGGAGAAAGCAAAGAAACAGACTCTGGTGATGCTTTGGATCTTGATAACTTTTAAGATTCATCTGCACTCTACAAATACACTGTCAAAAATATTGCCTTTTCCATATAATATCCTAAAGGAGTCTGTGTTCCTTTCAACCAAAAATGTCTGACATGAAAATGATTTTGTGACTCAAAGTAACTGCAGTGAGAACAGGGGAGACAGAAGAGAGAGCAACTTGAAAGTTAGAATCCATTGAGTTTGATGATGAGATCTAGGACGTTTGACAAGAAGAGGTGGACAAAATAATTCTGTAATAGGAGGATTGTGATGCCATCAATGACAATAAAGGTCCCCAAAGAACAGAAACTTGAAAGGACCACTTATTTAAAGAGAACAGTAAGTAGGCCTTTGTGACTAAGATGAAGCCCAAAAAGTAGATTGGGCATAGAGTATGAAGGATTTCATATGTCTTGCAAGGGATTTTGAATTTTACCTTGTAGAATGAAAAGTTTTGGCTGAGATATTGAATTACTTCACAAATCCCTTTAGTAGAAATTTCGGTCTGTGAGATTGGGCCTTGTATTTAGCAGATCTATTCATTGTGGTGTCTGCTGCACACCATAAAGATGAAACTCCTTGATGTATATGCGATAGTGCTACACAAATGTTTGTACCAGTCCATCAGCAAAGCTGCCTTTACAGAGAAGGAAAGACACACAAACAATCAAGCTATAGAGAGTCAAACCTGAGAGTGGCATGGTCAGATCTATTTTTGGACAGATAATACTCCCTGTAGGAAAGACTGTAGTGGGATTCCAGAGTGACCATTCAGGGACTCCATAAAAATTGTATTCAGCTATACTAAGGGCCTGAAAAGTAGTCCAAGGAACTGAAAACGTGTTTCTGAAGAAGAATAAATGAGATCAAGTGAATGTTTGGAGATGGATTATGAAATAACTCGAGGAGACGTTATATTGATGTTGTCACCAATTACAGAGAGGAGAGGGGAGCAGTTTATTTCAGGGAGAGGAGATGGAATGAGTTCAGTTTGAAACATATGAGCTGTGGCAATCACTGGAAGTATTGAACTGATGGATTTATTGATCTGGAGTTGTATTAGTTTCCTGTGGCTGCGGTAACGAGTTGCCACAAACTGGGTGACTTAAAACAATAGAAATCTATTTTCTCACAGTTCTGGAGGACAGAAGTCCGAAATTAAGGTGTTGGCAAGGCCGCATTCCCTCTGAAGCCTCCGTGGGAGAATACTTTCTTGCCTCTTCCAGCTTCTGGTCGCTTCAGGTGTTCCTTGGTTTGTATCTCCCTTTGCCTTTCTCTGATAAGGACACTTGTCATTGGATTTAGGGGCCATTTGGGTAATCCAGGATAATCTCATCTTGAGATCTGAAAGACGTTGTCAGATTTTTTTTAAAAGTATATATTATACAAAACCAGTATATTATAAGGGCTGTTTATTTTTCAAAGTTTGCTTAACTCTTAGAAATTATTACTTTTATTATTTTTTTCTATTTAGGTCAAACAAGTGTAAAACTCCTGGTCATTCATGATAATGAGAATAATTGTAGTATAGAAACGAGAAAATTTTCTTCATCAAATATTTTTTTATCTAGATTTGAAATATATTTGCCATAGACTAATCTCCTGAAGGTAGGGTAATGCTGATTCAATTTTCATTCCTTTACTTCATACAAACAGATGGGAAAGGTGGCTTACATGTGTATTAAAATTTGCCACAGTTAATCCTCATGTTGACTATTGTAAATTGGCAGGACATTTCGACAGACAACTAATATTGACATGCCAACTTTTGTCTACAGTGATAATCACTAAAAACACATGCTTAGATTTATTTTTCCAAAAGTGGTTTAGGTTGTTCTGATGAGTATTATGAAACCTATAGAATTGGAAATTACGAAAACTGGATTGCAGTCCAGCGCCTAGTAAACCTTGTTGATTGAGACAAGTCCGTGAACCTTTCAGGACCTCAGTTTCCTTTTTCATAAAGTAAAAGTTTTGAACTACAACATCATCAGTATAAATAGGGGTTTATCCTTTTGTTCATTTCACAAGCGTTTATTGAATATCTTCAATGCATACTCAGTACATAAAGTGATACCTTTTATCTGTAACATATTTTACATATTTGCTAATTGATCAAACAAATTTAGATAGCCAGAGTTTGTAGCCAGAGTACTTGAGGCCCATCGTGGGCTACATTTAACTTGATGCTATGCAGTTTGTCCTTACACCGCAGAGTGGAGCATGTTATCAGTTTGAAGTAGAGATTTGGTTAAGAAAAAAAAGATGATTTTTAGTCTTGTTAAAAGGCACATGCTATATAGTTACAAAGCTAAAGTGAAAATAAGGTACTTTTCCTTGCAGGTGGTGATGTGTCTAAGTGAAATTAGATTTAGCAGTTCAAAATACTAAACTGTGTTTTAGCCTATTTCTGCCTATTTACGGCAAATTTCCTTTTGTAGAGTTGTAGTCTCTTAAGACATCTAGAGTGCCGCCTTGCATGGAAAATGTTGCCTTAAGGCAATGACAGTGGATAACTTTGCCAAGTTTTAAAATCTCTGAGCGTTATATGTAAATATTTCTTTAAAACGTATTATTAAACCTCTTGTAGGTATCCTAAACACTACTTGATTATCATTTATATTTTACTAACCATACTAAAATATTTCCCAATTGATATCACTACCTTAATTTCAGTAAAGTTCTGTCATTGGCATCTTACTTTGATCTCTAAAAGCATATTCCAGTTACTTTGTATTCCACATATGACATAAATATGTTGTGAAAGATAAAGGAACATTATTTTTATCAATGATGAGAAAAAGTTTCTGTATTCTGATAAATTAATATTTTTTCTTCAATATATTTTCATATCAGAAAAAAGAACAACTTCAATTTGAAAAGAGGATTCTTTCAGTTTTTCCTATAAATATGTTCTATAAAGTAATTGGACTCTCCAATGCCATCTGGTGGCTTTTCTGAGTTGGTGAAAATGCAGTGATAAACAGAAAGCAGAGAGAAAAGAAACATGGGAAGAAAACTTCTAATGAATTATTGTTCAGGAATTATTTTATTTTATCCTAATAGTTTCCAAACGTTTATTTTCTCCAATTTATTGCCTTAGGTTTAAAAAAGTGTATAGGTTTTTGTTCTCTCTTTTTTTTTTTTTGCTGAGGAAGATTCGCCCTGAGCTAACATCTGTGCCAGTCTTCCTCTATTTTGTACGTGGGTCACTGCCACAGCAAGGCTGTTGAGTGGGTAGGTCCGCGCCCAGGATCCGGACCTGCGAACCCGGGCTGCCAAAGCAGAGCGCACCGAGCTCAACCACTATGCCACAAGGCTGGCCCCTCTGTTCTGTTTTTGATATTTTTTTATAATAGAAATTTTCAGATATTTTTTAAGGAGACAGAACAAGTACTGTTTTTCACGATATAATCATCATGTCAATATGTAGCCCTGTACTATCAGAGTTCAATTATGTAGACGGGTACATTCACGTTATAAAATATTTTAAAAATTCCTTCTTTTAATATGTTGCTGTCTCTAAGGTCTTTTCATTGTAATGACTCGGGTATCAAAAGGAGAAAAAGCTATTAAAGATTTTTCATTCGTTTACTAATATAAATAAGAGCTGCTAGTAGAAATATGGAAGTGAAAAACGTGTGAGAATGGATCTGTACTAAACTGCACCAGTTTTCCTGCTGGTCTAGAGGACTGGGCCTATAATAGGAAGCGGGGGTCCTGGGCTAAAGTTAACCTAAAGCACTAGTCACCAGACAAAGTTACCGTGAAAAAACAATTGCCCTTATTTGCATATCCAAAAAGAACGAGGTCCAAGTTGAAGGGAAATTCATGGTTGGCAATATTTTGTTTTTTAAAAAAACAAAAGTTTCCAAAGGGCTTTAGCTATTATAAATATCTTTACAAATAAAAGGCATATAATACACAGACACACACATGTACACACATATGTGCACACATGCACACACACAAATACTAATGTGCTAACAATCTTTCCAAACTGAAGAGAATTTCCACTGTTTCCAGTTATGAGTAATTATCTATAATGTGTGCAGCTATATTTACGTTCGTTTCTTTCAGGGTTTCTTTGCAGTTCTGACCTAATGTCACATGCAAGTTCCTTCATTTTCCCAAAAGACAAAGTAATAGGTTCTGTATACAATTGTTAACAACGTTTATTGAATTCCTACTGTACTAAGTGCTCAATAACGTTGACTGACATCAGCTATACCTGGGTATAAAAAAGGTAAAAATGTTTAGATATTTGTTTGGAGAGATTTGACTTTTGGATTCCTTATGTACAAACCAAAATTATAGGATGTTTTATTAAAAGAAACAAAGTGAAATGATTTAACTTTGTTAGGTTTGATCACTTCATTCTTTGTTTTCCATATCCATGAATTGTATTCTGAAAATAGTTTATACAGTTTCCCCATAGCTTTGGTGTTTATTGTTTTGGAAACATATGGAGTGCTTATTTTTGTAGCTGCCTGCTTTTTCACGTTATAAAACCTATGTATCTGTCATAACTTTGGAACTGGTGGTGCTATAGGCATTGTCCTTTGATATTCACTTGTAAGTTCTAGTTACTCTTTTATATTTAGCAAATATTTTCAAACAAAGCTTACCATAAAGAAACAATTGGACTGAATTCTCTGGAGGATTAAAAAGATGAACAGTCTACCATCTCTCATTAAAGATTGTGCAAAAAAGGTGATATGAGACATACACTGTGTGTTATATTAGTTTGTGTAGTGTATGTACTAGGTTCCTATTGCTGCTGAAAAATTACCACAAACTTAGTGACTTAAAACAACACAAATTTGTTATCTTACAGTTCTGGTGGTCACAACTACAAGTCCTAAAATCAAGATGTTAGCAGGGCTGTATTCCTTCAGGAGGCTCCAGGGGAGAATCTGTTTCCTTGCATTCTCCAGCTTCTAGAAGCCATCTGCATTCCTTGGCTTGTTGCTCCTTTCTGAACTGGCATCCAGTGGCATAGCATCTTCCAAACTCTCTCCCTCTGACTCTACTTCCATTGTCACATCTCCTTCTCTGATTCTCCTGCTTCCCTCTTAAAAGGATCCTTGTGATTACCTTTAGGGCCTATACAGTTAATCTAGAATAATCTCCCCATCTCAAGATCCTTAATCACATCTGCAGAGTCCCTTTTGCCATGTAAGGTAACATATACACAGGTTCCGGGAATTAGGACGTGGAAACCTTTGAGGGACCATTATTCTATATCACAGAAGTACACTAGAGTAGCTTTTACATAAAAGAGTTTGATATGGCTGGAATACTTGTATATTTGAGCACAGTATGGGGGAAAGGAGGAGAGGGAGTATGTCTGGAGAAAAGGTGGAAAAAGATAGGAGCCATATCACAACGGGCTTTGTATGGCGTGACAAGAAATGTGAATATTATCTTGTAGGAAATTTGGAACCACTGATGCATTTTAAGCAGGTGTGTAGCAGGAGTAGCCTGACCAGATAGATTGGAAAGATTTCTGAGACCAGAGGGTGGGAAATGAGGCCAATAGTACAGGCGAGAAAGTCATGAATTGAGGCAATAGCATTGGGAATAGAAAAGTAGAAATGGGTTTGATTTCTAGTAGAATATGGAATTAATAAAAACTAGTGGGTGATTGTACAGTGGAGAGAGGGAGAGGTGGAAGGTGATTCCAGTTGATTTTATTAAATTTAAAATCCTGTTGAGAATTAATAGCTAATGTTGCATTTCTAGTCTATATTCTTTCTGGACAAATACATATTTAGGTTTTCAGTATGATATATGTTTTGTGGTTTGGGTTCAGACTGGCCCACTGTGCATCCGACAAAAAAGTCTCATTTTTGGAGCTAAATCCCTCTCTTATAGCAGATCTCTCACACAGAGCATCTTCCTAAAGTGAATATTTCCTCCTCTGAGTTCTCTCAAGTTTTTTCTATCATCTGTGATTGTAATGGAGGATTGTATCAGTGAGTCTTCTTTTGCTAATTTCAGCAAAATACCTCAAACACAAAGGGGCATTTTAAAGGTGTCAGGCTTCTTTTAAAATATAGTGTATAGTGTAACATATGATATATGGATACCTACACGCATATACATACATACACCTACATACACACATGTATACATACAAATATACCCAGTTAACTATTCATTCACAGAACACACATTTATCAAGGAACCACTGTGTGCCAGGTGCTTAGAATTCAAAAATGATTAGGATATATGATTGCTGCGTTTTTTAACATCTGTGTTTTATTTACCCAACTAAATAGTATAAGCTCATTGAATGTAAAAATATCTTATACATGTTTATGTATATGTATTTTAGAATCACTGTGCTTAAAAGATTCATTGCATAATTAGCACTCAATACATATTTGTATTTCATTGCTGGATTTAAGCACGTTGACGAATCTCATCACAACACTCTCTATTTTCCCGTGGCGATTTATGTGCATGTCATAACTCTTCTCCAATACTGGAAGCTCCTTGAGGAATGATCTCTATATAGTTTCACTTCATAACCTTTGCAAGTCCTCACCCAGGGCCTTGCACATAGTATTCTGTGACCAATTGTTGCATGAGCAAATGAATGAATTTAACTTACATGAAATGAATAGTTTTATCAGAGTTTACATTTCTCTGGAAAGGGAGAATTAAAATTTATCATTAGTTGTCAGGATGACCTGGCCATTCATGCTTATTGTGTATAATTCCCTGCTGGAATTGTAATAGCTGAAGCCAGAAGCACTAAGGCTACCCTGGGAAGTGCATCTGGAGGTGGCATTTCTTCTTTTGCTCGAAAGGGCAGCTTTTCAGTTACTTCATTGTAATGAGAATTGTGCAGCTTTTTTCTCCTTCTTATCCTTGGAGTTTTTGCCACATGTGTGTATTTGTAGGTCATTCCATGAAGGGGGACTAGATGCAAGAAAGGAATCCTGCATGGTAGGGTGCCTGCCAGGAGTGGGGCTTGAGCCAAAGCAGCTGCTCAATGCCTCCATGTCTCCCAAGACAGATCACAGCAAACCCTAGGAATGCTGGTGAATAGAAGTGGCCTACAGCATTGAGGGTGTTTTATTTTAATTCAGAACATGAATTTGTTCAATTTGGCAACTTGCACATTCATTCTACCACTCTGTAACGGACATGCCGCTCTGCAATGAACAGTGGTGACTTACTGTTTGTTTCAAAGGCGTGTTTTTGCTTCTTTGGGAGACATGTGTGGTTTGTTTTGTTCAATTTTTAATGATACATGATTTTATTTTAACTTTCTTTGGAAACTGCTTTGTATCCTAGGGTTTCCGGCTTTCTCTGAATTGAGAGGAGGTTATTACCTTCTAAGTTTTCAATTAGGAAAACAAAGCAAGTTTGGAAGCTCCGTTGGGATCTTGTAAACCCTCTCAAAGCATGTTCTGAATGAGACAATTTTTGTGCAACTAGCTCTAATTGTCTGAGATGAGACAATCTACAGAAGCTAATTGGAGAGAGTCTCATTCTGCAGCATGCAAGAGGTTGACACAACAATAATTTTGCTTCTTTGGGTTTTTTGTTTATTTTTGGAGGTTTTTTTGTTTGATCCGCCCTTCCTTTCAGTACCTAGAATTTTTAAGGGAAATTTTTCTCAATTTTAACTTACTTATTCTCCACTGATAAGATTCAGGCTTTAGGTTTACATACAGACCTTTCTCAGATTCTGTACAATGTTCCTAAATCTACATCCATTCTTTTTATTTAATATGAAATTAGTAAACTATTGATGACCTTGTATCCTCTTGTGTGGATTCTGTTTCAATGTAATGTTTGTGTTCTGACTTATAGCTGGGAGGTACAGAATAATATTTATCACATTTTCTTTCTTATGATCACCACCTGAGTGATTACACTGTTGACATATTCTGAATTAGACAAGAACATATGCTTGACTAAATTGATGCCTCACATAGAAACTTGCATATAATGAATTTCATTTGTGCAGTTATTTTAATTTTTGATTACATTCTTTGGTTTTAGTTTAATGTTGTTTATGCTTTCCCAGATCTGTTCCTTCCTTCATGACTTAAAAAATAAGACTTCTCTGAAGCTTAGAAACTTATCATGCAGACTTCGTATCATCCTAACTTGAACAAATCAGGCTCAGTATAATTGAGGAAGAATATTTAAACTTTTTAGATGCATGGATTTGTTCTCTTATCATCCTAAATTTGATTTGTAGTTTATAATGCTCAGCTTAATAAGTGGGAAAAATAGAGTCATATTGACACCTTTTGGATGTGACTGGAAGGTTTTCTGGAAATCTCTTTTGTGTCAGATTATCTTCTCTACAAATATTCTGGTGATGCCTGCCAACTCCAGAGGAAAACTCTCCATCAGGTGGAAAGGGAGAAGAGTCTCAAGAAGGAGGCAACTGAGGCAGAGTATTGAGTAACCCTTGAGGATAGAGCAGAGACTCGTGTCTTCCAACTTCTTCTTTCTGTGCCCAATACCACTCTTGGCCATTACACAATTTTGTCATAAAAGCGAACCAGTTTTCCTCACAGTAGGATGAGGTAGGAATTATGAAGAAGAGGACGGAATATCCCAATGGAAAACATGGCTTAAATCAAACATGTTTCTGTTGTGAAGAAACCTTGAGAAAAAGTTCAAGATTAGGAAAAACAATGTTACAACCAGATGTTTTGAATTAAGGAAAACATCTAGACGCTGTTTGAGATTATTTTTAAGTGAGAACACTTAATTAGTTCGTGTTGCCATGTGGTTATGCCGCACCATCTGTAAATTAGTGTTCAATGACAAGTTATTAAAACTTCTATTCAAAATCATGGTTATATTTAATTTATACGCCTACATCTCTGGGAATTGCAAACATAAAAAACAGAAGTGAACTTACATTAATATATGAAGAGTTACTGAGAATCTGTTTTCCTTGTATATGAATATAAATGCATATTCTATTTTATACAGATAATTTAAATATTATTTATTTATTTACATATTTATCTAATATGATACTTGAATTGGAATGAGTATTAAGTAAGCTATGTGCTTTTAATAAGAAAAAAATATTTTCTGAAAAAAAATTGGTGTTGATTGAAAGACTCTAAATATGAAGTCTTTTAAATTTGTACCCCATTTTGTAACCAAAAGAGAGATTACATTACCTTTTGCAATTGGTACTATTTGTGGAAAGAGGAAGATATGTATTTCTCTACTAATATTGCTTTTTCTCAGCATTAGGGAATCAATGGCTAGAGTGTTTTAGTTAGTGTTGTTTTTGCTCTTGAATAGCCTGCTAAGTCATTATAGAGGTAATAATTTTTTATAGAAGCATTTTTTTGAACAAAATATTTTGAGGTGTGCAAATGAAGAATAAATCTATTTTCCATCAGGTTGTACAAACTCTTCTTAGAGTCTTATAGCTATTTGCTTTTATAGTGATCGTTTGAGTTTATGTTTAACAGAACATTCCAGGGGGCTATTAAAATCTGTGACATAGTTCTTGTCGTCAAAACGTAGATCTAGCAACTTTTTTTCATTTAATATCCATTCAACATATAATGTTTTTAGTTGTCTGCTATGTGCCAGCTACTGTTGTAGGCACTGGGGATAAAATGATAGGTGCTTTTCCCCTGTAGAGTATAGCCTAGTGGGCTTAAATAAACAAGATAATTTCATAATACTTCACGCTGTGAATAAAATAAAACAAGGTAGTATGATAGTGATTGGCAAAGCTAGCTCCTTCAGATAGAGTGGTCAAGAGAAGTCTCTTTGAGGAGATATCATTTGAGTTGAGACCTGACTACAAATAAAGAGCCTGCTACATAAGAATTTGGGAAAAACTCATTCCAAGTAGAAGGAATAGTGAATGCCAAAGACATA
Organism: Diceros bicornis minor; assembly: GCF_020826845.1. Taxonomy (NCBI): domain Eukaryota; kingdom Metazoa; phylum Chordata; class Mammalia; order Perissodactyla; family Rhinocerotidae; genus Diceros; species Diceros bicornis. The sequence continues at coordinate 24,204,851 of NC_080781.1, forward strand.
CAGTAGGAGCAAACATGACACATATAAGAAATAGAAAGAAGGTCATTATGGCTGACAGGTAGTGACCAAGAATCATACAGTGAATCAAACCGTGGAGTTTTCAAAGGCCAGAGAGCAATGATTAGAGGAGTGAAGTGGAAGGAAATGGTGGAGAATTAGCTGTGACCCTGTAGGTCATGATTTGGAATTTGCCTTTTATTCTCAGTGTAATGTGAAGCCACTAGATCTAGTAAGTAGAAGGATAATAAGATCTGATTCACATTTTTTAAAGATTATTTTGGTTGTGGAGTAAGAGGCTACTGAAGTCTTCCTAGCAAGAGAGGACAGTTACTAGGTCTAGGGTGGTAAGTGGAAAATGGAGAGATAAAGACTGGTTTGAGTGACAGTTTGGAAGTAGAACCAAACAGGACTCGATGACGGACTGGATGTGGAGGGTGAGGAATATAAAATATATAAGGAATCAGGATGGCTTCTAAGTTTTTGGAGCAACTATGTTCATGGTAGGGCCAATTAGGGGAGGGAGAGATTCTTGTTTTAGACATATTGAATTTGAGATGACCATTCAAAATTCACATGGATTTTTTCAGGGAATCTGCAGGTCGCTCAGTGGACAGGTCTAGACTGGATATCTAAACGGAAGGCGTCACTGGCATGTAAATGGTACTTAAAACCATTTGCCTGAATGAGATCGCTTAAGCTGAGTATAAGTAGATATAAAAAACAGAGGTTGTAGGATGGTGCTCTGGAATGCTTCAACATTTCCGGAGCTGACAGAGGGAACTGAGATGCAAGAAAAGTGAGATAGGAGAAAAATTGAGAGATGACATGGGATCCTAGAGTGATTCAAGAACATGGAATCAAATGTATTGAATAGAGCTAAGAAGTGGAGTAAGATGAAGATAGAGTACTGCTCATTGGATTTGGACATGTATACAACGATTGGTAAGGAAAAGCAATGAATGAATGTGAGAGAAAAGTAAAGAATAGTGGCTATGCAGAGGCCAAGGGAGCCAGCGTCAAAGTCTTATTTGCAATATTGTTATTATACTGCAACAAATTTAAGTCCTCTACTGTATGTAACATGCTCGTGGAGGTTAATATGCACTAATAGATATCCTGAGGTGAGTATGTAGGCCAGAAGAAAAAGTGAAGAGAACGGAAGCATAGAGCTCAAACTATTTTAGGAAAAATACTAGTTAACATCAAATTGATTGAAATTTATTTCACAAACCCATATTCCTCATGCTCCCTGCCCTATTAGATCTATTACGTAATGAAGAGCTGTGTTAATTATTCTTGCCACCTGCATCTAATCAAATTAGATGTGAAATTTCTGATAGGTACAGATGGCCATTTGGAAAAAAACAGAAAAACTACTCTTTTTTCCTATCAGCTGGTCAAATCTCATAAGTTAGAAATGTTCAGACTATGAAATTAATCACTAGCCTTCTTCATAAGTACAGATAATAAGCACGAATGACAACTTCTTCAAGCCCAAATAAACTTGTTTTATTTAGATTTAGAAGTTAAATAATATCCAGTCAGTTATACCATGCTGACACATTGTGATTTAAAACTACATTTGGTAAAGATTTAACCTAGTGGAATTATCTCAATTTAAATAGTCTGATAACCCTGTCTCAATTTAATTCAATAAATTTTATGAAAATACATTTTACTCACAAGGTGCATATAAAATAAGACCAGAATGTGGTATGTGCTGGTGAATAATAACCTGCCAATATTATAATAAAGCTCATAGAAAAGGTGTGGCCTATTGTAATTAATAATGTGCACCTTTGACAAGTTGTGAAACATTATCCTAGCAAGGAAATAGAAAATATGGGGTAATGATGGTCAAAATTCTATTCATGTTGCGCAGACTGCTGCCAATATTCTCAATATGAGGACTGTTAAAATTGGAATTTAGATGGCCATGGGAAGATGCAGTCTGGAAATGAGGAGTCCAGATAGACCTACATGGTCAGATAAAAGCAGGATGACAGAATAGAGAAGTGAAGACATGGCTTGGTCACTTGAGTTGAGGAGATGAATGAAAAAAAATAAGTCGAACTGGCTACAGAAATTGGAAGTGAATAAATTAAGCGTAGAGATGAGGAATACAATGATGAGTAATATCTTCAGACTCATATATGTACCAAATGCAATGGATATCAGATAGCTCACTGTGAAAGCAGAGGCTGAGATATGCAGGGCTTAAGATGACCACAACTTGAGAGAGGAGCAGAAACATACTAAGAATTCTCTAAAGAATAATATGGAACAAAATAATGTTGAGGTCCAGAATGTCAGAGGTCATCTGGTATAATTCCCTCATATGAAGCGAAATAACTTACTTGAAGTTGTTCAGCTGGTTGTGTGGCCTGCTAGGTTACACCATCAGAGATAGTGCGGTTCTCTTTGTATGAACTGTTTAGGAGAATTATATGTGGTATAAAGAAAGGTCACAGCCGGGGTTAGAGACCAGTCTTTGTGTATTACTCCTTCTGCAGGGTACCAGGGAGAAAAGTAATTGTTGGCTAAGTGACATGTTTGAAGTACGGAGATCAGCAACAATATAGCTATTGCACTAAAATTCATATATAAAAAAATTACTTGTGTGCCCACGTATTTAGTTTTTATGTTTTGTCCACATAAAATGAAACAATCTATTTTGCACAGATTGTTCAAGCAAGCACCCAATTGAATTTCAGAAATCAGAAAATGCATAGTTTAACCTTGCGTTTTTAATTCAATGATATTGATTTGCCATGGCATTGTTCTCTGATAAATAATTTTAAAGTGTCAAGCCTCTGGGTTTTGCAAAAGATGTAATTTTGGGCAAACTTAACTATGTATTTTTGGATCCTTACCATTTTCTTCTCTTGAATATAAAAGATTTGGAATATGTCTTGACTATTTTTTTTTTTGCTTTGTTATAATTAAAATGTCAAATTCAAGTTGTTAAAATACATATCTCTCTAATAGTAATAATTTTTTTCTCTTAAGAAAAGCACTTATCTGTTCTTTACTTTCATACATGTTTAGATTTGCCTAGGCAAATATAGAAGTGCCTGCTTTTAGAATTTGCCCATAAGCGAATATAGTTAAATTATTATATAAACCTCAATGTGTATAATAGATATATATTCATAAAATAGAATGTGAAAAAAATTAAAGACAAACATATTACCTAAGATAAAATATCCTCAGGAGTTTGAAAGAGAGGCTTAAGGCTAACACCAGACATAAAGTGTCATAACCCTGCTGTGAAAGTTTCTGTTGAATGTCATATCCTCAGGCACAATTTCCCTAGTCACACCACCAAGTGTTACCTCTTCCCCTCAGCACTTGTCACATTACCCAGTTCTATTTTCTTTTTTTTGTGTGTGAGGAAGATCAGCCCTGAGCTAACATCCATGACAATCCTCCTCTTTTTGCTGAGGAAGACTGGCCCTGAGCTAACATCCGTGCCCATCTTCCTCCACTTTATGTGGGATGCCGCCATAGCATGGCCTGACAAGCTGTGTGGTCGGTGCGCACCCGGGATCTGAACCCGGGCCGCCAGCAGCGGAGCATGCACACTTAACTGCTTCACCACGGAGCTGACCCCCAGGTCTATTTTCTTTACATCACTCACGGCCCTCTGAAAGCATTTCCTTTACTTGCTTACTTGTTTAATGTTCGACTGTCCCCATTAGAATGGAAGCTCGATTATAGCAGGAATTTCCCTTTCTTGTTCACTCCTATATCCCCAGCACCTAGAACAATGCCTTGCATATGAAAGATATTCAATAAATATCAATGAAATTAATGGTGACATTTTTCTTCATTGTAATTTTAATTTAAAAATTCAAGTCCATTTCAATTGATTTTAGATCTTTCTTTTTTCTAATACACACTATTAATTTCCATGTAAGCACTGCTTTCACTGAATCCCACAAATTTTGATGTTGTATTTTCATTATCATTTAGCAGAATATTTTAAAATTTTTCTTGAGACTTTGCCTTTGATCATGAATTATTTATGTGTGTTATTTAATTTCAAAATATTTGAGGATTTTCCAGCTACCTTTCTGTTATTGATTTCTAGTTTAATTCCATTATCGTCTGAGATAATACATTGAATGATTTCTATTCTTTTAAATTTGTTAAGGTGTGTTTTATTGCCCGGAATGTTGTCTATCTTGGTGAATGTTCTATGTGAGTTTGAGACAAATGTGTGTTCTGCTGTTGTTAGGTGGAGTATTCTGTAATGTCAATGAGACCGTAATGATTGATAATGTGATTCAGGTTATATATACCCTTATTGGTTTTCTGCCTCATTGATCTATTAATTAGTGACATAAGGGATGTTGAAGTCTCTAAATCTAATAGTGGATTTGTTTATTTTTCCTTTCAGTTCTATCAGCTTTTGCCTCATGTTTTGATGCTCTGTTGTTGGGTGCAGATATGTTTAGGATTGTAATGTCTTCTTAAGAAATTGGCCCCTTTATCATTAAGTAATGTACCTCTGTATTACTGATGATTTTCCACATTTGTAAGTCTGCATTACATGAAATTAATACATTAAAATTAAAAAAAAATTAAAATCCAGCTTTCTTTCCAAGTGCTGGGCAGCACAGTAGTTTCTGATCTTCTTGCCTTCCCTCTCCTAGTGTGGAATCTCTGTCCCATCAAAGAGCTGGGGCAAGGGTGATCAGGATGCCAGTATTTTTGATGTATTGCACTTGGGATAGAGCTTCTGTCCATTGAGGGGAAGGCAATGAGTGGAAGAAAGGATTACCCTGACTTCTCAGTTGTACAAATAAGCAATTTAGACTCTTCATCTTGGAATTGTAAGGAATGAGAAATGCTGGCAGCCTGCCTCTCCCTGTGAGATATGGTAACCTTTGGGAGCTGAGGAGGGAGGGAGCATTATCTTTTTAGCCACACTCACCTGGAATGGAGCTTCTCTAGCTGAGCTGGGGCAGGGGAGTTGTGGGATGGAGGGAGCAGATAATGGTTCAAATGTCATTGACTCTTGCTGTTTTTACTGAGTTTTAGTATATTTTCTTGAATAAATATTTCTTCATTTGCTGTATTCCTTTAGGACAATTTTCAGATACTTTAAATGTTTTTTTTTAATAGTTTCACCAGTTTTCTTGTTTCACTAAGGAATGGTCTACAGAGCTCCTCACACTGTTGTCCCAGAAGTAGAACACTTTAACTTTCTTTTGATTAGCGTTAGCTTGGTGTATCTTTCTTTATTTCTGTTCCTATAATCTATATGAGTCTTTATGTTTAAGGTAGATTGTTTGTTGACAACATATACTTGTGTTTTTTTTAAAAATCCACTCAAAAAATCTCTATTTTTTAAGTGGTGTATTTAGACTATTTACATTTAATGTGATCATTGAAATAGTTGGATTAATATCCACATATTTGTAACAGTTTTTTGGGTTTTTTTGGTGAGGAAGATTGGCCATGAGCTAACGTCTGTTGCCAATCTTTGTCTTTTTTTTTCACTTGAGGCAGATTGTCACTGAGCTAACATCTGTGCCAATCCTCCTCTATTTTGTATGTGGCATGCCACCACAGCATGGCTTGATGAGCAGCGTGTAGGTCTGTGCCCGGGATCCGAACCTGTGAATCCCAGGCCGCTGAAGTAGAGTGCATGAACTTAACCACTGCACCACTGGGCTGGCCCCAGTAGCAGTTTTTTATTTGTTGCATTTGTTCTTTCTTTTCATTTCCCCTCTTTTTTTGCCTTTTCTTGTTTTAATTGAGCATGTATATGATCCATTTTATCTCCTCTTTTAGCATATCAATTATACCTCTTTTCAAAAAAATTTAGTTGTTGCCCTAGAGTTTGAAATATACATTTTTATCTAACCTAAGTCTACCATCAAATAACACTATACTTCTTCATGTGTAGTACTAGTACTTTATAACAGAGTACTTCCAGTTCTTCCCTTCTAACCCTTGTTACATTGATGTCATTTATTTCACTTATGCTGATGTTATAATCACCCAATACATTGTTACTATTATTAATTTAAATGGTTAATAGTTCAGATCAAACAAGAATAAGAAAAATAAAGTGTTTTATTTTACCTTCATTTATTCCTTCTTTGATGCTCTTCCTTTCTTCATGGGGAGCCAAATTTCTGACCTATATCATTTTACTTCTTGCTGAAAAACTTCTTTTAATATTTCTTACAGGGAAGATCTGCTGCAATGAAATCCCTCAGGTTTTGTTTTTCAGAGAAGGACTTTATTTCTCATTCAATTTTGAAGTATAATTTCACTGGATAATAAATTCTAGATTGGTAGTGTTTTTTTTTCTTTCATCACTTTAAATATATCACTCCACTCTCTTCTTGTCTGCATAGTTTTTTATAAGAGGTCTGCTGTAATTCTTGTCCTTGTCCCTGTGAGGAATCCCCACCATCCCCCCTACCCCACCATGGCTTATTTCAAGATTTTCTCTTTGTCTTTGGTTTTTCAGTTTGAATATGACATACCTAGGACTAGCTTTTTTGTATTTATTTGGTATTTACTGAGCTTCCTGGACCTATGATTTGGTGTCTGTCATTTTTTTTTTTTAATAATTTTTGGCCATTATTATCTCAAATACTTATTCTGCTCCACTCTCTCCTTCTTTTCCTTTTGGTGATTCAATTACTTGTCACCAGTTTTGAAATTGTCTCTTCGTTATTGGATGTTCTGTTTTGTTTATTTCATATTTTTTCTCTTTGCATTTTAGTTTGGGAAGTTTCTATTGACCTATCTTCAAGTTTAGTCATTCTTGCCTTGGCTTTGTCAAGCCTACTGATAAACATGTTAAAGACGCTTTTCATTTCTGTTACAATGTGGTTTTTTTTTTTTTATTTTTAGTACTTCCATTTGATTATTTCTTAGAGTTTATATCCCAGTACTTACATTACCCATATGTTCTTGCCTTTGTTTACTTTTTGCTTTAGAGACCTTAACATATTAGTCATAGTTATTTTAAATTCCCTGTCTTATAATTCTAACATCTGTGCCATATCTGAGTCCCATTCTGATAGTTGCTTTGTCTCTTCAGACTGTTTTTTTTTCCCTTGCCTCTTGGCTTGCCTTGTAAATTTTTGGTGAAAGCTAGACATGTTGTATCTGGTACTAGTAACTGAGGTAAACAGGCCTAGTATGAGGATTTATGTTAATCTGGCTAATAGTTGGTGTATGTGTGATATTAGTTGTAGCTATAGGTGCCAAAGGCTCCAAATACTTCTGGTGTTCTTGTTTTTGTTTCCTTTCTTGCCCATAGTTTTCCCTAAGTACGCCTCTTCAGGCAAAGTCTGTTTCTTGCAACTGTCTGAGTTGTAATCTACTGTTATTATACTAGATCTTGGTGGAGTGGTGGTATGGTGTGGGGGAGGGAGAGCATTCTATAATCTTATGATTAAATCTCATTATTTTAGTGTGTCTGTTTGTCTAGGATGTGATCTTCATAAGTGTTTCTCTAGTGTCATAGCTTTTTTCCCCATCCTGCCCCCTACTTCCTTCTTTGGCTGCATTGTTTCCAATATATTTCTTTGAAACCCTGCTTCCTGTTAGCTGTTTTGATTTTTTTACCCATAGTTGAGACAGGATTTGCAGAGATGGCTAGAGTGGAGGAATGCCCTTCCTTCAGCACAGATAAGGTTCACAAAATCTTTTCCTTGGAGTGTAGGCCTTTGTTATGGAAAATGTACTGTGCATGTTTCCTATTGGTTACTCTTCCTCTTCCCCTGTCAGAGCCATGATAGGATCTTTCTTGGATCTACATTGTAAGAATTCTTGTGGAGCTCCTGGAGATAAAGCCCACATAAATTTGGGAGCCCATGCAAGACTCCGCCTCTGGCTCTCAAGGAGCCTCTCACTCTTATTTCAGTTCATATTTAGCCTTCAACAATTAGTCAAAATTAGCATTTATAGTGTTCCTACCAGTTTATGGCTTAATTGGCTTCTGGTCCAAGTAAACATATCTCAACTGTGACTCTTTATGTGCCTGTCTCTCCAGAGTTCAGGGTGGCAGTTTGCCCTGGTCCTTCAGTTCTCTGAAAGGTCCAAGAAAAGTCATTGATTTTCACCTTGTCTAGCTTTTTCTTGTTGTACAGACAGGAGTGAAAACTTCCAAACTTCCGTATATAGGAGGTGAGACTAGAAATCAAGTCCCTTTCAGTTGGATGTTGGATAGAGGAAATTTTCATTTTTCCAGGATGCTACATGGAGCATTGTTTTTTGGTTGTTAGGTTTATTTGGTTTTGTTTCATTGTTTGTTTATTGAAGTGATTCTTCCATTTTCAAGTCCAAAACTTGATTTTATCAATTTTTCATTGTGTGGCTCTGGACAAAAAGTTTAGTATTTTGGAACATTGGTTTTCACCTTGAGTAAATTGTGGTTAATAGTGCTAACGTCTTATGATGGTGAGGATTAAATGAGATATAGTACATAAGTAGCATGGTTTGGCCCATGTCACGAATAAGTGCATAATCAAAATATTAGTTTTCTCTCTACTTTTCTTTACCCACACCATCTTATAGATACAGCATTTAAGAAGACTCTTAGATCTGGGATTAAACATCACATAGAGAACTTATGGTGACATTTTGTTACACAGAAAGTCTTTTTTGAGGTACTGGCCCTCAACTGAAATTGCCAGTTACTGTAAAATCTTACATCCTTTGTGAGAATGAGCAAAACTGCCACCAAATGCTATTTTACTCAAACCACAAAAGTGACTCAAAGCCAGTAAAGAGGTTATACAATCCTGTTCTTTAAATAATATATATTCTCCACCTGGCGATGGTTACTGAAACCAGTTGCTCTCTCAGGTCTATAGACATAGTTGCCAGGCCCTAGTCTGGAACCTCTCCATTTCTTTTTGCCTTATTTGTGTCCTGAATCATTTACACTTGCACTAGACTTTTGCTTGTGCCCTGCTGTCTACCCCTAGGCCTTTGAAAGATGATTCATGCACCATAATCTTTAGCCATGATTCGTTCTGCGTCCTCTTTGCCGACACCAGTGATTGGATGCATCTCTCAGCCCATGCAGTCTGTATCTCAGCACTTGTAGGCCATATCTTAAAGTTTGGTCTAACACCCAGGATCCTTTGGCAGAATTTGCTCTTAGGACTTCACTTCCATTCTTTTGTCCATAAACTGTAGATTTGATCTCCAAGCACCATCCTGTCCTGGCTCATCTCATGTTTATTTAAGACCAAGTTTTAACTAAGTTCCTGAAATTAGGGGAATAACAGTTTTCCAACTGAATTTTCAAATGTATCATCTATGTGTGTTCAAGTTTCAGTCTATAGAGTTAATTTCCAACAAAGTAGATATGAAGCTAAGAACAAATAGCTATAATTTTCTCTCCTTGGACACCATCTTTTGTTATCTAATCCTCCAGTGTTTTCCTAATGCTGGAAATGGTGTTATCAAGAACCTTATCAAAGAAACAGTATGGTGGTATATTACATTAGGTTTGTCTCCTGTTCAGGTTTTGGCCTACTTTATATCATTTAATGAACTCCAAGAAAGTCTTCCTCACCTTTGATCATAGCCTGTTACATGGGCTTAACAATGACTGGAGTTCTACTATTACATCTTGATAGTTCAGGTCAAATGGTTACTCCCTTTATCGCATGTAAATACTTCTTGGAAGAGTGATGCTTTATGTCCAGGATAGTTTTAATAGAAAGAAAAGAAGAGAGAATGTGAGTGTTGAATAGAGGAAAGGTATTATCAAATGTAAGAGTCAATAGATGGGCTTAAGGATGATGGAAAACACAGAAAATAAATAAACAACTAGTGAGCTCAAGGACAAATATATTTTTCAAAATTATCCTAGAGCTCTCAATTCAAAAGAAAACCTAAATTCAAAGCTTTACATCACCACTAGTTGTGAGACTTTGGAAAAGTTGCTTAGACTCCATAGTCCACAGTTCTTATATGTGAAGTAAGAACAATAATAGTACATCTCTCATAGCATTGTTGATAATACAAGTAAAGCATTTATTATAGTGTCTGATGCATATTCAGTGCTCAATAAATCTCAGCCATTATAAACAATAACAATAATTTTATTATAAAGCCCAATGTGAAGTATTTGATATCTAAACCTAAGATAATGTAGAGACATTTATTCAATTACACATGTATGGAATTTGATCAGATAGCTCTTTATGAAACTTAAAACCTTATCTGGAATTATGATGATGATAAAGAGATCACCATTCTTTCTTTATATATACTCAGTTATATTTCTAGAAATGTATTATAAACAACCATGTGTAAGAAAGACACAGAAAAAATCAAGTTTTTCTTATGATTTTATATTCTTCCAGTCTATCACTTCTAAGACTTTAGATACTGGATTTCATACACTGTAACCTATGAGTCAGTTACTGTGAACTCCCAATATCAGTTTATTTGCAGTGGGTCACCCATATATCAGGCAGACCTTTCAAAATGATGGATAGGAGGAGAGTGTTTAGAAGCCACCATGCTGAGAGAATAACAGGTTGCCATAACCTCCCGGAACAACACAAACAGGAGACTATTAGCAGAATCAACATAATGTATAATGTGCTTAGAGACATCTCTAAACCAATTGTACCAGTCATACACTAAGCACAGGATAAATAAAGAAGAGTAAACATTTACTGTAAAACAGGAGATGTGTTGTCTTAAACCAGAATACACAAACTGGAAAAGGTTTGGGGTCCATTTTGGTACTGTTTTGGATATCCTTGTCTAAGTGTCGTGACTTTTTTTCCAAGTGCATATTACTAGTCACTTTATCTTAGGATTTAGGCCGGTAGCTAAATAATTAATTTTCACCAGAGAGGTTCTGCTAAGCCTCCTCTAGAAGATGACCTTTTTATAATGTTGAACTGACATATAACTGAACGATGGACATGTCATTTACTGGCAAGCAATTTTCTCTTTCGGTGGGGAGAGTGTTAAGATCATTGGACTTGTAAATGGTGACAGGATTGTTGATCTAGATATGATTGAGCAGTTTAGTAATGTACATAATTATCGTGACTGCCTGAAAGCTCTAGGCACCTTTTCACTTTTGATCATGATTTCAACTGCTGACACCTAAATTACAAATCAAATGGTAGGAAGATAAATCATGAAGCCAGAGGCATAGCTTAGTCATGCCGGCAAACTTAAAATTGGGTTTGTGAGGGGCAGTTGACTTTTTGTGAAAGAAAAGTTTTTACCTGTTTAGAACTTACTGGAAGACATAATTTTGGATTTATGAAACTTTAAGGACAAGAGGATTGCTATTTTGGGAAGGCTTGTTTTTGGACATGGAACCTTAAAAGTCTCCATTTGAAAGAAGTATGATTAATATTATTTGGGCAAACAAAAGTTTCAGAATCTGAAGGGATGTGTGACCTTCAATTTATAATGTTTTTGTAGCATAACCAAATTACAGGCACAGAAAGACACTGGTTAATGACAAATAAGTCCTCTATAGTGTAAAACTGGCAGTAAGAATGAGCATATTTCTATAAAATAATTTCACAAAATGAGTGGTCAGAAACAAAAAATTTATTTCATCCATTATAATAATTGTATTTTATATGGGAATATATGGTCACAGATACGTCGTGTGCTTTCACTTTGGACTCTGAAAGTTGGTTAAGTCCTGACAGTTTCTGAGTCGTAGTTGAAGTTTATTGTTTCTCACATTATTTAGGGCTAATGATTTATAACTTGGTTCTTATAAATTCTCTATATAAATTAGGTTAACTTTCAAATGTCTCATGGAGCTTTTAAGTGATTATAAGATTTACATTTAAATTCCTGAGCTACATAAGACTAAATTTCATCTGACTTACAGTCTGACTGATGTCTTGAGCCTGACCTCTAGCTTCTGAGCTTCACTTTTTTTTCCCCAGTAATCTCTAATTTCTCTAGTACTCTCTGAGAAATTATAGACCAAGTATTTTTGAAATTTTTGAAGATAAGACTGAGTATGCACAGTGTTCCTATAGTGTTTATATCAAGGGATCGGTGGAGCTATTTTAAAACTAAGTGCTGGGGTTGTTGTATTCACCTGTTTCCTTGCTATTTACCTCAGAACTCCAGGAGCTCCTCAAAAGCCGTGCAAGCATGCTACTGTATCTGTGCCTACCTGTGACTTGCAGGTCAGTGCCCCAAAGAAATTAAATCTGGACATGTTCATCATCTTAGAACTGCTCTGATTTTATACTATGAAAAATAATTATTCCCTTAAAGAAAGATGGATTTGAGAAAATACAAACACATGCAATCTTAGGATACTTGAATCCAAAGGTTTATTTTTTTGAGAATCTTGGTATATAAAGTAATTCAAAATGTTTCCTGTGTGTTTGTGTTGCACATAGGATGTGATTTGGAGCAAATGAATTTATTTCTTCTTGCTGATTAATATTTTCTTCCTTTATTGAAGGAATTTTTAGCAAATTCTATATTATAACTAAAAATGTCCTATAGAATATGTTGTAAAATTATCAAGATTTCCCTAAGCCTGTGTAAGCAAACTGGCTAAAACAAATATAACAATCTTAGGATAAACTAAAGTGAAGTTTAAGCCAGACACATATTGTTATGAAGTCCAAATATTTGTAATAAAAAATAGGAACCCATTGCTGACAAGAGATTTTCTTAGTTGTAAATGTTTATGAAAGTTTTACAGATTTTTAAGTCCCATTTAGTTATATGAATCGTGAATCATCTTTGTATAAAATTTTAAAAAATTGTATAAGATCAGAATTGGCCCCAGAATCCTAGCGTGCAGGGTTACTTGTTAAAGTTAACTCCAGAACCAAAATGAAATATACCTATTATCAGGTTTTATATGTTCATTTATATGTGCATACATAACTATAAGAATTACATGCATTCTTTTTCTATTTTGGTACCTTAGTAATTGCTGTGCAATATTGTTCAGTGGCTGTGATTTATTAAATTTGATTTATACGAAGGGAAAAGATTAAATTAGACTGCCTTTAATTAAATTTTGATTTCTTAGTTTTTCCTCCCATGAATGAAGAACTTCTGCTCTATTTTTACCATTGGACTTAATACATACACATAGTAATGTATATTCTATATTTAGAAATGAAAATACATTTAATGGAATTAAAGTACTTTATCAGTGGATAGTCTCTACTTTACTCAATAAAATACTACCTACTCAAATTATGCTCATGTGTAATCTCAGTATAAACACGATGACTTAACAAAATCTACAAAATGTATGAAAATATTAAGCAATTTTGCAATTGCGTTTTTATGTTGCCCAAATGGATAGTTTATTCCCCTGTGGAATCAGAGGATTTTGTCACTGGCATATCATTGATCTATACATAATTAAATTATTAATTCTGGAAATGACCCTTGAAATAAACTATGCCTGCCCCTTCCTTTGAATTGAGGAAGCTGATGTCTGTGGTGATGAAGTGACTTACCTAACGGTATGCAACTAGTTGGTTGCAGAGCCTCTATTAGAGGCTACTACTACTTTCTATGTTTTCCGCTTACCTGAGTATTAGTGACATACATCATCTAGTGCAATGTTGAATTACACCACTCACTGCTTGATCCAGCTGCTTTGTTATTCAAATAGCAACAAAACATGATCTCACAGTGCTAATAGAAACAATAACTGTGCGTATTAGTCAGGGTTTCGTCTGGAAAGCAGAAGCCACTCCAGGTTTTGCAAGTTGGAAGAGTTTCAACTTAGGGAATTAGAGGACTGAAGCCATTGGAAGGACTGAAGACAGAGAGGTCAGGAAAGCTACTGTTTGAGTTCACGAAATCAGCACGTTGGATGGGAGGGAAGCCGTTGCTGATTATGCATGCACTTAAGCAGGTGATTCACAGGCAGGGCTCACTCAGGAGCCTCCACAGATTCCACATCTGCCATCTGATTTTATTGCAACTGCTGTGGAGACTAATGGCCTATCCTTCTCTTCAACCCCCAAATAAAATGCAAGTGCCTCTAATTGGCCAAAACAACCCTGGAACATAGAGGAAAAGGGATTCTAGAAAACTTAGTTGTAGGTTTCCCCTTGTGAAACAGTGGAGAGTACAAAGGCACCATGCTGATGTTGAGTTGACAGTAGGCAACACGTAATCCGGCACAAAAAGATGACACTTAAAGCTCTCAAGCACAGAATGGTGGCCAATAAAGGCTTAAAAAAGAAATCCAGCTAAAGCTCATGTCCTATCTTGTTTTAAAATTAAAAAACAACAACCTGGGACTAATTGAGACATGTTAACCTGATTAAAATTATCTAAACAGGAAAGGTTAGGTATTTACTGTAACTTTCATATGATTAATACATGTTCATGTATACATGTAAAAGTTAGAGAAGTTCCATTATATTTCTTACTGTTTGTGAGGTGTTTTTCTTCTGAACCTTTTGTATTTTTTTAATGAAGAATCGCTATTAATTGTAACATTCACAGGTTCTGGGGATTAGAATGTGGACAGATTTGAAGGGCCATTAGTCAGCCTACTACAGAACTTGTAGTTCCAATACCATTCTCTAAAATTGCAAAGTCCTTTAAGTTTCCCAAAGTTAGAAATTTCTTAGAAGACTAATATCTTCTAAGCAATGTTATGAATGTACACAGAAATCCAGACCAGTATGATAAAGCAGTGTACTGTAATGTGGGTTATTTTGACTTGAGACATTTTTCTTAGGCAAAATGAAACATTTTTTCCCCTTGCAAGCAATATTACCAAGATATTTCCCAGCCTCGCTTTATCTCTAAGCCTCAGCATACCCCTGGCTTTCTTTGGCCTTGGGCTAAGGTAATTGATAGTTTGTGCATCTGAAGATGACATGTGCCACGAGATGGGGGCCAGAAATTGGGTGAAGTTTAGTGATGAAAAGAGGCATCTCTTTCACATTGTATCAGTTAGTATGCTTTTGATCAAAAGAAACAGAAAATCCAAATCAAACTGGCTTACATTATGACAGAAATGAATAGATTTATTATTTAACCAATATCCACAGATGTAGGGTATGCTTTAAGCATGGCTCCTGTTTTGAGCCAGAGATTTTGATAGCATTAGGTCTCCAGCTTTATTCCTCTGTGATTGTGTTGGCTTTGCTCCCTGCTTCCCCCCCGCCACCACTCATTTGGTTTGTTTTGGGATGATATGGGATTTACTTGGAAGATACCGAATTGTTCACAGGAAGAGTTCCTTCAAACACCTCCTCATCATGCACACTGAAGCACTCCCTTAAGAAAGATTCATCTGCAGTCTCATAGTATCTTCTCTATATTTTTCTTAACCTCCTTTATATTGAATTTTATGTTCATTCTCTGTGTACACATTGATAATGACCTGTTAGACCAGAGGTTAGCAAACTGTAGCCTCTGAGCCGCATCTGGCCCATAACCTGTTTTTTTGCAGCCCGTGAGCTAACAATGATTTTTACACTTTTTAAAGGGTTGTAGGAAAAAAAAAAAAGAGAAGAATATGCGACACAGACCTTATGTGGCCCACAAATGCTAAAATATTTACTATCAGGCCCTTTACAGCAAAAAATTGCCAACCTCTGTGTTAGACTGTTATGTGATGCAAAAAACCCTGTCTTATATACCTGACACATTCCTGTTGTATGTGCTGCAACTCCTTCCACGTAGCACTCTCATCTTTAAACAGTTCTTCTCATCTACCCTCCTAGATCAAGTTTTCCTCTTTTATTTGAGGGGGAGGTGTTGCCAGGGGAGATTTTATTAATTTAGAAGGGGGAAGACTTGCAGGAGGCGGTGGAGGGAGCGGAGATGAAAATTCCCACCAATGTTAAAGGATATGAGGACTAAAAGGACCTTAGAAACACCCTGTTCAACTGCATCTTTGTCCAAGGTCATAGTCAGCTGGTAAGACTTACCACCAGGGCCCAGCATCGTGGTCCAGTACTACTTCCATTGACTCCTGTTACTTTTCAGACAATGCATCTTTGATTTACAGCCAACTCAGACATACACTCAGCTGCTGTATCCATGCCAGACTGTCCCAGACTGCCCTTTTAACCCAGTGGTTACCAAGCAGTTCATAGTTCCTGCTGGAAAGAGTGATCAAGAACTTCCTTCAAGGGATTTTCTCTTTCACTGTGCTTTATTTTCTTCAGCCCACCTCATAAAACCTCTTCAGATTTCTCTGGTCCTCTAATGCTATGTCTCTGTTCTTCCCCAGTAGTTATATTTCAGTAGCTTCATTTATACATCCTTGGCTGCTTTCTAGGATGTCTTGATGGTATTCTCTCATTTGTTTAATTTATTACATAAAGGTGATGACAAAAAAAATGTACCAGATGATGAATGTGACTTTTTTGATTGTTTACTCAAAGATTGCCAGTGGCCTGTTAAAGTCCTTAGATTTTTTAATTTTCTCAGCTCTCATTCTCCTTGATCTTGCTCTCATTCCAACTATTAACCAGCTCCCCAATTATGATATCTACTATGACACCTCTGTCTCTAACTTGCCTTCTGATTTTTATGATAGTTTCCCCTGGTCCTGGCTCTAATTCCTCCTTCTACTCTGTTAATGTGGGTAGTCTTAGTATATTAGTTTACTATTGCTGCTGTAATAAATTATCATAAACTTAGTGGCTTCAAACAACATGAATTTATTATCTTTTTCTCTGGAGGTTAGAAGTGCAAAATGGATCTTGTAGGCTAAAATCAAGGTGTCAGCAGAGCTGTGTTCCTTCTGGAAGCTGCATCAGCTCGACCATGCCGCGCCCCCTGCTCCTTTGGCTTGACCGGCCCCCCGGCTCCAGCTGCTTTGGCTTGGCTGTGCCCAGGCTCCAGCTGACTTGGTGCCAACAACTTCGGCCTAGCACACTCCAGTTCCAGCTTCTTTGGCCCAGTGGTACTCCAGCTCCTGCTTCTTCAGCCCAGCCACACTTCAGCTGCAGCTGCTTCAACCCACCTGCACCCAAGCCCCTGCTGCTTCGACTTAGCTGTGCTCCACTCCCAGCTGTTCCCACACTCCAGCTCCAACTGTTCCCATGCTTCACCCACAGCAGCCTCTGCTCAGCCATACTTCAGATCAGCCACGCTTCAGCTCAGCCACACCTCAGCTCAGCTGGGGGCTGTCCAGAGTGCCCAGGGATCGAGACAGGCCAGAATACACAGCCCTTGACTCCCACCCAGTGGCAGCAAGAGGAAACTGCGACCATATATTTTCACTATGAGGAAAAATAAGCCAACACCGACAGGCACTATGCAAAAATATATTAAATCTCCAGACCAAAAGGAAAACAACAAGCACCCAGAAGTCAACCTGGAAAGCACAGAAATGTATAACCTTAATGACAGAGAATTCAAAATAGCCATCATAAAAAAGCTTAATGAAATACAAGAAAACGCAAATAGACAATTCAATGAAATCAGGAGTGTCTTCACAAAAGACATTAAAACTATAAAGAAAAACCAATCAGAAATCTTAGTGATGAAAAACGCGATAGAGGAGATAAAGACAAATCTGGAAGCCTTAAGTATCAGGGCTGACAATATGGAGGGAAGAATTAGCAATATTGAGGACAGCAATGTAGAAATGCTCCAGATGGAGGAGGAAAGAGAACTAAGACTAAAAAGAAATGAAAAAACTCTCCGAGAAATATCCGACTCAATTAGGAAATCCAGCATAAGGATTATAGGTATTCCAGGGGGAGAAGAGAGGGAAAAAAGAGCAGAGAACTTGTTCAAAGAAATAATAGCTGAGAAATTCCCAAACCTGGGGAAGGAGCTGGAAATACCAGTGAATGAAATAAATTGATCTCTTAAATATATCAACATGAAAAGAACTCTGCAAGGCATATATTAGTAAAGCTGTCAAAAGTCAACAACAAAGAAAAAATATTAAGGGCACCTAGACAAAAAACAATAACATACAAAAGATTTCCTATCAGGCTCTCAGCCAATTTCTTGACAGAAACTTTACAGGCTAGGAGAGAGTGGAATTATATATTCAAAATTCTGAAGGACAAAAACTTTCAGCCGTGAATACTCTATCCAGTGAAAATACCCTTCAGATATGATGGAGAAATAATAGCTATCCCAGATAAACAAAAGGTAAGGGAGTTCATTGCCACAAGACCCCCACTACAAGAAGTGCTCAAGAAGGCCCTCGTCCCTGAGGAAAAAAAGAGAAAGGGGATTCAAAGTTTTGAACAAGAAGGAAAATAGGTCAACAAAACCAGAAAAATTGTAGCTCTGTATTGGAATAGGTTAGCAAACACTTAATTATAAAACCAAAGATCAAGGGAAGGAAAACACCAAAAATAAATATAACCTCATCACTTTAAAAACAAATTCACAACACAAGAAGGAATAAGATATGACAACAATAATTTGGAAGGGAAAGAGGAAAGGGATTGACTTGACTTAGTCTAAGGGGATAAGAGGGCACCAAAAAATGGACTATCACATCCACGAGATTTTTTATGCAAACCTCATGGTAACCACTAACCAAATAATCAGAACAGAGTCACACACAATAAAGAAAGAGAAGAATAAGAGAACCCCCATACAGAACTACCAAACTGAATTGGTAGTCTGAAACACACGGGAAGAGAAACAAAAGAAATGCAAAAGAACCATAAAAAGAGCAATAAAATAGCAACGATAAGCCCTCATATATCAATAATTACTCTAAATGTAAATGGACTGAACTCTCCAATCAAAAGACACAGAGTAGTGGGATGTATTAAAAAACAAGACCCAACAATATGCTGCTCCAGGAAACACATCTCAGTTCTAAAGGCAAACACAGGCTCAGAGTGAAAGGATAGAAGACAATACTCCAAGCTAATGGCAAACAAAAGAAAGCAGGTATTGCCATACTTATATCAGACAAAGTTGACTTCAAGATAAAACAGGTAGGGGCCACCCCTGTGGTGTAGCAGTTAAGTGCGCATGCTCCACTGCTGGCGGCCCGAGTTCAGATCCCAGGTGCGCACTGATGAACCGCTTGTCAGGCCATGCTGTGGCGGCATCCCATATACAGTGGAGGAAGACGGCCATGGATGTTAGCCCAGGGACAGTCTTCCTCAGCAAAAAAAGAGGAAGATTGGCATGGATGTGAGGTCAGGGCTGATCTTCCTCACAAAAAAAAAAAAAGAAAAGAAAAAAGATAAAAAAGGTAATGAGAGACAAAGAGGGGCAATACATAATGATAAAAGGGAGACTCCACTAAGAAGACACATCACTTTTAAATATATATGCACCCAATACAGGAGCACCAAGGTACATAAAGCAACTATTAACAAACCTAAAAGGAGGTATTAACAACAACACAATAATAGGGAATGTTAACACCCCACTTTCATCAATGGATAAATCATCCAGACAGAAAATCAATAAGGAAATAATGGACTTAAACAAAAAACTTGATGAGATGGACTTAATATATATATATAGAGCACTCCATCCAAACACAGCAGATTACACATTCTTCTCAAGCGTGCATGGAACTTTCTCAAGAATAGACCATGTCTTGGGAAAACAAGACACGCTTATATAAATTTAAGAAGGTTGAAATCACGACAAGCGTCTTTTCCGACCATAACACCACGAAGCTAGAAATCAACTACAAGAAGAAAACCAGGAAAGTGAGAAAGCTGTGGAGACTCAACAACATGCTACTAAACAACCAATAGATAATTGACGAAGTTAGAGAAATCAAATCATATCTGGAGA
This sequence comes from Diceros bicornis minor, assembly GCF_020826845.1. NCBI lineage: Eukaryota > Metazoa > Chordata > Mammalia > Perissodactyla > Rhinocerotidae > Diceros > Diceros bicornis. Next base: position 24,224,585 of record NC_080781.1, read on the forward strand.
CAAATGAAAAGGAAAATACACCATACCAACTCATATGTGATGCAGCAAAAGCAGTCTTGAGAGGGAAACTCATATCAATAAAGGCCCACCTTAACAAACAAGAAAAAGCCCAAATAAGCAACCTCAAACTACACCTAACAGAATTAGAAAAAGATGAACAAAGCCTAAAGTCAGCAGAAGGAGGGATATAATAAAAATCAGAGCAGAAATAAACGAAGTTGAAATTAAAAAAATAGTAGAAAGGATCAATGAAACAAAGAGCTGGTTCTTTGAGAAGATAAACAAAATTGACAAACCACTAGCCAGACTCACCAAGAAAAAGAGAAGGCTCAAATAAGTAAAATTAGAAATGAAAAAGGAGAAATTACAATAGATACCACAGAAATACAAAACATTATAAGAGAATACTATGAAAAACTATATGCCAACAAATTGGACAATCTAGAAGAAATGGATAAATTCTTAGACTCATACAACCTCCCAAAACTGAATCAAGAAGAAATAGAGAACCTGAATAGACCAATCACAAGTAAAGAGATTGAAACAGTAATCAAAAACCTCCCAAAAAATAAAAGTCCAGGACCAGATGGCTTCTCTGGAGAATTTTACCAAACATTCAAAGAAGATTTAATATCTATACTTCTCAAACTATTCCAAAAAATAGAGGAAGATGGAATACTTCCTAACATATTCTAAGAGGCCAACATCATCCTGATATCAAAGCCAGACAAGGATAATACAAAGAAGGAAAATTACAGACCAATTTCCCTGATGAACATAGATGCAAAAAAGCTTCAACAAAATATTGGAAAACCAAATACAGCAATACATTAAAAAGATCGCACACCATGATCAAGTGGGATTTGTACCAAGGACACAGGGATGGTTCAACATCTGCAAATCAATCAGTGTGATATGCCACATTAACAAAATGAGGAATAAAAACCATATGATCATCTCAGTAGATGCAGAGAAGGCATTTGACAAGATCCAACATCCATTTATGATAAAAACTCTCAGCAAAATGGGTATAGAAGGAAAGTATCTTAACATAATAAAGGCCATGTATGACAAACCCACAGCCAACATCATACTCAATGGGGAAAAACTGAAAGCCATCCCTCTGAAAACAGGAACAAGACAAGGGTGCCCACTCTCGCCACTCTTATTCAACACGGTACTAGAGGTTCTGGCCAGAACAATTAGGCAAGAAAAAGGAATAAAAGGAATCCAAATAGGCAACGAAGCAGTGAAACTCTCACTGTTTTCAGATGACATGATCTTATATATAGAAACCCCTAAAGAATACATTGGAAAACTACTAGAAGAAATCAACAACTACAGCAAAATTTCAGGGTATGAAATCAACTTACAGAAATCAGTTGCATTTCTATATGACAAAAACGAACTAACAGAAAGAGAACTCAAGAAGACAATCCCATTTACAATGGCAACAAAAAGAAAGAAATATCTAGGAATAAATTTAACCAAGGAAGTGAAAGAACTATACAATGAAAACTATAAGACATTATTGAGTGAAATAAATGATGACATAAAGAAATGGAAAAATATTCCATGCACATGGATTAGAAGAATAAATGTAGTTAAAATGTCCATACTACCTAAAGCAATCTTCAGATTCAATGCAATCCCAATCAGAATCCCAAGGGCGTTCTTCAGGGAAATACAACAAAGAACACTAAAATTCATATGGGGCAACAAAAGACCTAGAATAGCTAAAGCAATCCTGTGAAAAAAGAACAAAGCTGGAGGCATCACAATCCATGACTTTAAAACATACTACAAAGCGATAGTAACTAAAACAGCATGGTACTGGTACAAAAACAGACACACAGATCAATGGAACAGAATTGATAATCCTGAAATAAAACCTCACATCTACGGGCAGCTAATCTTTGACAAAGGTGCTAAGAACATACAATGGAGAAAGAAAAGTCTCTTCAATAAATGGTGCTGGGAAAACTGGACAGCCACTTGCAAAAGAATGAAAGCAGACCATCTTCTTTTGCCATACACAAAAATTACCTGAAAAAGGATCAAAAACCTAAGGTGAGACCGGAAACTATAAAACTCCTGGAGAAAAAATAGGCAGTACACTACTGGTCATCAGTCATAAAGGGATCTTTTCAAATTCCATGTCTACTCAGACAAGGGAAACAAAAGAAAAAATAAACAAGTGGGACTTCATCAGATTAAAAAGCTTCTACAAGGAAAATGAAACCAGGATCAAAATTAATAGGCAACCCACCAGCTGGGAAAAAATATTTGCAAGCCATATATCCGACAAGGGATTAATCTCCATAATATATAAAGAACTCACACAACTGAACAACAAAAAAACAAACAATCAGATAAAAACATGGGCAGAGGAAATGAACAGACACTTTTCCAAAGAAGATATACAGATGGCCAATAGGCACATGAAAACATGCTCAACATCACTAATCATCAGGGAAATGCAAATCAAAACCACACTAACATATCATCTTACACCCGTCAGAATGGCTATAATCACCAAGACAAAAAACAACAAATGCTGGAGAGGCTGTGGATAAATGGGAACCCTAACTCACTGCTGGTGGGAATGCAAACTGGCACAGCCTCTATGGAAAACAGTATGGAGATTCCTCAAAAAATTAAAAGTAGAAATACCTTATGATCCAGCTATCCCACTACTGGGTATCTAGCCAATGAACCTGAAATCAGCAATCCAAAGAGGCTTATGCACCCCTATGTTCATCGCTGCATTATTCACTATAGCCAAGACATGGAAGTAACCCAAGCATCCCTCGACTGATGATTGGATAAAGAAGATGTGGTATATATACACCATGGAATTCTACTCAGCCATAAAAAAAGAAAAAATCATCCCATTTGCAACAACAGGAACGGACATGGAGGGTATTATGTTAAGCGAAATAAGCCAGAAAGAGAAAGACAAACAGTGCATGATTACACTCATATGTGGAAGATAAACCAACACACGGATAAACAGAACTGTTTGGTGGTTACCAGGAGCAAGGGTGGTGGGGGGTGGTCACAAGGGGTGGAGGGATGCATTTATATGGTGACTGACAAACAATAATGTACAACAAAAATTTCACAATAAAAAAAAATCCAAAAGTTTTTTATTTGAAATTTATCAGAAGTGAAGTTGCTATCAGAAGGCGTGAGTGTTTCTATGCTGCTGTAAGCTAGTCCTCTCAGTGGGCATTCTGATCAGGCATTGCCATTAATGGAGAATGGCACGATAGCCATTCTGCTGTGGCAGGGATTTCTCTAAACGTGCTTAATATACTAGTGTCATCATGATGCTTTCAGTATTAGTCAAAAGTTGAGGAAGTTAACTGCCCTTCACACTTGAATATCTATGCAAGTTTTGGAATATGCCATTTCTTGTGGTGTTGACAGATATGTAAATTAGTTTCCCAAAACTTCATAATTACCTATGTCAGTCACTTTTCCTTTTACTGTTGAAGAACAACATTTTGCTCTTTACACTCAAGAGGATAAGTTATTATTGTGATGCCATTTCATTTGAAAGCATACACCAGCATATTTAAGAAACTTTAACATTTGAATATATGATATATATTCAAATAAATAAAGCCTCAGATATTGAAAATGTACTTTTGAATAACCATGTTGGCTTTCTGATAATAAGCAGTGAATAACTGATTGTATTATTGTACTATTTTGAATACAATAGCAATGATTCAATGAGGTTTATTTGCATTCCTGTAAACCTATGGATGCTTTAAAAATTACTTATTTTTAAATAATCTGAATTGGTAAAACTCTGAATTGAGTGACATAAAATTAATATAGCACAACATTTGAATTTCAGCTTATCTGATTACTAACACTGTGTTCCATCATGGAAATACAAAAACCAGATAAATGCTGAGGAAGAATGAGTTTGCATATTTACAGGCACAAATCACCAGTATTAAACTGTTATGAAAATCGCCACTTCAATTTAAAATTCTATATTTGCTTAAGAATGTACAATGTTCAGAAAGTAGAGTCTTATTTGATTTGTGAGATGCAAAAAGTACATTAGTTATGTCCATTCAATTATTAAAGAAAATTTATATCATTTTGGTTATCTCTGTAGGGTTGATGTATTTCACTTGGAAACATGAGACTAGTGAACTTAGAGTAAACTCTAAAAATAGCCATTGGTAGACTAAAATGTGAATTTGTATTTCTATTTTCTCATGTAGTTTAACTTTAAAGGAATTTAATTTATGTAAGAATTATTTATTGAATTGGTACTGTAGACCAGTGCTTACCTCTGGAGGTACAAAGATAAACAAAATAAACAAGTTTTCTGATCTCAGGAAACCTATAATGTGAAGGGGGTTATGGACAAATAAAAGAAACTTTCTATTCACAGAACAAATTCTGTTCAAGGTGATGTGTGGTTATAAAATTGTATCAGAGGAGCATTTAACCTAGATTTCATTTTTGATCAGAAGGAATAGCACTTAATTTTTTAACCCTCAAGACTATTTGCCGTTTAATAAATGATCACTGGCTATATGTAAGATAGGTATTCCACAAAATACATGTGAAGGTCTTTTAACTTGGAGAACATTTGTTTAAATACAGTGTAACGTGTGTGTGTATTTGATAATATACTTTGTACATAAACATTGTACATGAAACATTTTACCTTATTGACTTACACTGTTAGCACGTGGAGTATCCACATTTTAGCCTCCCAGACTTACTCTGAAGTTGACTTCACTTTCAAGATAAACGCTCAGTTTTAGACTCTTCCACCCCTTTGCAACAGAGAAAGATGTCCTGATTTTTGTGATGATCTTAGCATGCAATCAATGCCTCAGTGACACAGAGTGTCCTTATGGGAAAGTTACATCATATTTAAAAATTCGACATTACCAGACCAATTCATAAGGTTATGGAGCCAAATTCTTCGGGGGATAACTCAGCTAGTTCTTTGACCCTCTTCCAGTAGCAATAGTACTCTTGCCCCCAGATACTATATTGCTAGTGTAGGCATGTATATTTCAGCCCCATTAGTTGTGGAGACAAGCTTACCTTCACCACAATAGTAGAGCAGAGGGGATAGGGAGAGAGAGCTGGGATATTTCACATGACAAGTTTCTTCGCATATGCAGGGGGTTTGAGAGGCAGCCCAATTATAAGAAGCAGATCTGTGGTTCTAAATCTGTGGAGAAGATCATTAATTATCTGTGTAAATGTTGGACAAGAGCACTGTGGTAATTAAATGGAATTTATTTGAACATAGGCAGTTTTTACATTGGCTGTTGAAGTTGCTATTTGTGCAAAATAAAAAACTGCTAATTAGGACACTTTCTAAGAAGAAGATTTTTACATGCACCATATTGTCACACTCAGTAGAAATATATTTGGAGCATAAATATTTTATTTAGCTCCATATTTTCATTTAAATAACCCCCACTTTCTTAAATTCCTAAATATTAATATTATCTAAAAACCTGAATAAATCTCATTCTTAACTAGGTTTATAAGCTGAAAACATAACAGTATATACAGGAAACTTTGTTGGCTTTTTATTCATTAGTTTAATCAAGACTATACTGGACTAAGCTGAGTGTTCACTCATTATGAAATATCACAGATGGGATCACAAAATATTTCCAAATAACACATTTAATATGAAATATGAAGAGGTCTTGAAGTAGGCTATAAATAAGTTTTCTTCTGACTTGATTAGCTTATTTTTTCATTCATGTAAAGAACCTCCAAGTGTCTTGTTTTCTTTTCTGAAATTTTAACAATTAAATTTTACCTTCATCTACAATGGCTTTGAAGAGAATTTATATTATGTGGTAGCTATTTGTACATTTAAATAATTTTTCCTGTCAGCATTATTGAAAAATTTTATTCATTTATTAGTACTTGCAGCAAAGATGAAATTAGAGAAGTAATTAAGCTGTGGGTTGTTTTGCTCTCCTACAAATATTGAATGTCATTAACATTTTAGTATCTCTTCTCTTAGCTTAGTTGATTTGAATTATTTTAAGCAACAGTTGTAGGTTTTAGTAATTCCAAAAGTTTAATCTACCTGTAAAATATATTTTTCTTTTCATGTACTGCCTCACATTGTTTTCTGTAATAACACCTTTATATGTACAGCTTGATTCTCTTTGACCAAATAATTTTTCAAAAGGCCTGCGAGTTTCCCATGTTTACATATCTTTACCAGTTCACTCTTCTATTTCCTCCTGTGACTAGATCTTGGATTGATTTGTACATTTACTAATACTAATTATTTTGCTTCTCTTAGAGTTGCATACTTGTTTCATTGTTCTAAATTGAGGGATTGACTTAGATTTCAGACTGCCAGCCACTGAGTTCACACAAGAAGATCAGTCCAGGTCAGCATTTAGCGTGAGGAAATTAAATGTGAACTGGAATCTTTAAATAAGATCCTAGTATCTGAACATCAGTCCATATAAATATCAATTCCCATCACAGTGAAATATCTAACAAAATATTGCCTGTTAATGGATGCTCCTTCTATTTCAAGTAATTTTTTAATATAACACTTTTCCAGCATTATAAAATAATTTAGAAAATGAGAAGCCTCTTTCCATGTGCTTATTGGTCATTTGTGTATCTTCCTTCTGAAGAAATGTCTTTTCAAATCCTTTGCCCACTTTTTGAATTGAGTTGACTCACAAGAGTTTTTAATATATTCTGGATAGAAGTCCCTTATCAGAAATGCGCTTTGCAAATATTTTTCTCTTAATCTGTGGGTTGTCTTTTTACTTTCTTGATGGTGTCCATTGAAGAACATAAGATGTTAATTTTGATGATGCCCAGTTTATTTTTTTCTTTTGTTACTCGTGCATTTTGGTGTGAAATATGTGAGAAACCATTTCTTAACCCAATGTATTGAAGATTTACACCTGTGTTTTCTGCTGTGAGTTTTATAGTTATAGCTTTTTGTTTATGTCTTTGATCCATTTGCAGTTAACTTTTGTATGTGATATGAGGTAGGGATACAACTTCATTCCTTTGCATGTGGATATCCACTTGTCTCTGGACCATTTGTTGAAAAGACTCTTCTTTCCCTCATTGAATTGTCTTGGTGCCCTTGTCAAAAATCGATTAACTATATATCTCAGGGTTTATATTAGGACTCTCAATTGTGTTCCATTCATCTGAATGTCTATTCTTATGCCAGTACCACACTCTCTTGATTACTGTAGCTTTCCAGTAATTTGAAATTGGGAAGTTTGAGTCCTCCAACTTTGTTCTTCTTTTCAAGATTGTTTTCGCTGTTTTAGTCCCTTGCATTTCCGTATGAATTTGAGGCCCAGCTTGTCAACTTCTGTGAAAAAAGGAAGCTAGGGTTTTGATAGGGATTGCTTTGAATCTGTAGATTAAATTGGGAAGTATTGTCATCTTGACAATGTTAAATCTTTTGATCCATGAACATAAGATATCTTTCCATTTATTTGGTCTTCTTCAATTTCTTTCAACAGTATTTTATAGTTTTCAGTCTACAAGTCTTAGGTTTCTTTTGTGAAGTTTACTCCTAAGTGTTTTATTATTTTTGATGCTATTATAAATGGAATTATTTTCTTTATTTTATTTTCAGATTGCTTATCACAAGTGTATAGAATTTAAATTGGTTGTTGTATATTCATCTTGAATCCTGCACCCTTGCTGAACTTGTGTATTGTTTCTAATAGGTTTTTTCTGTGCGTGAGTATATCTTAGGATTTTCTTTATTATAAAATCATGTCATCTGCAAATAATGATAGTTTTACTTATTCCTTTTCATTCTGGATGCCTTTTCTTTCATTTTCTTGCCTAATTTCCTTAACTAGAATCTGTGTTACAATGTTGAATAGAAATGGCAAGAGTGGAGATTCTTTTCCTATTTCTGACCAAGGGGAAAGCATTGAGTCTTTTACCATTTAATATGATGTTAGTTCTGGGCTTCTCGTAGATGTTCTTTATTGGGTTGAAGTAGTACCCTTCTATTCCTAAATCATTGAATTTTTTATCATGAAAAATATTGGATTTTTTAAAATGTATTTTTATCAATTGAGATGGTTATGTGATTTTGGTCCTTTATTCCGTAATATGGTGTATTACATTGATTGATTTATGGATATTAAACTAGCCTTGATTTCCTTTGAATTATCCCAATCGTTGGTGGTGTATAATTCTTTTTATATGATACTGGATTTGATTTCCTATTATTTTCTTGAGGATGTTTGCATCTGTATTTATAAGGGATATTAATCAGTAGTTTTCATTTCTTGGGATGTCTTTGTCTGGTTTTGGTTTTAGGGTAATCAGGGTATCAGAATGAGATGGGAAGTGTTGCATACTCTTCCATTTTTTTGAAGAGTCTGTGAAGGATTGGTGTTAATTCTTCATTAAATATATGCTGGACTTTACCAGTGAAGCATGTAGGCCTGAGATTTTCTTTGTGGGAAATTTATAATTACTAATTCAATGTCTTTATTTGTTATAGATCATTTAGATTTTCTATTTTTTCTTGAGTCAATTTCAGTCATTTGTGTCATATTGGGAATTTGAACATTTCTATTATTTCTTTTATTATTTCTATATATTTCTATTATATATATTGGAGTTATCTTCTTAGTGATTGACATAGGTATCACAATTACATTAAAACAGTCTATCTTGGATTAATATCAACTTAAGTTTAATTACTCTTTGTGCTGTATTGTCATACAAGTTACCTCTTTATACCTTGTGAACCCATCAACACAGTTTTATAATTATTGCTTTATGCAGTTTTCTTTTAAATGGGATGGGGGAAGAAAAGTGTTATAAGCAAAAATACATTTAGGCTTTCCATTATATTTACCTATGTAGTTACCTTTAATGATGCTCTTTAATTCTTCATGTGGATTTGAGTTACTGTCTGCTGTCCTTTTATTTTAGTTCAAAAGACTTAATTTAGTATTTCTTGTTGGGCAGGTCTGCTAGTGTCAAGTCTTTCAGTTTTTGTTTATCTGGGAATGTCTTAATTTCTCTTGTATTTTTGAAGGATTGTTTTGCTGGATATAGAATTCTTGGTTGACTTTGTTTTACTTTTAGCACTTTGAATATTTTATCTCACTGCCTTCTGCCCCCTGTGATTTCTGATGTCAGCTGTTAATCTTGTTAAAACTCCTTTGTATGTGATAGTCATTTTCATTTTTCACTTACTACTTTCAAGATTCTCTTTGTCCTTGAATTTTGGCAGTTTTACTAACATGTGTCCAGGTATGGATATCTTTGACTTTATTATCATTGGAATTTGTAGAAATTATTGGATATATAAGTTAATGTTTTTCATCAAATTTGGAAGTTTGCAGACATTATTTCTTCATATATTCCACTGAAGTCTCTCTTTGGTTAGCTTATTGGTCAACTAGTGTTTGGACAGACTTTAAAAAAAAATGCCTTGAACCAGTAAGTCTCTCAACCTATGTCCAGGGGTTCTGTGTGTGTGTTGGAGCACACCTTCGTCACTCTGGCATTTGACAGCTCTGCCTTAGCCTTTACTTCGTCTTGTGCAGAAACTCAAAGTCAGCCAGAGTGAGAGATTAGTGCTATCCCGGGACTTTTCTGGGCATGCACACAGCCCTGCACATGCATGTGGCCTGCTAATCCCTCAGAAATATATCATGGCTGTTCAAAGCTGCTTGTGGTCACCTTATTCCCCACATTTTGCTTTTAAGTGTTTTGACTGTCTTCTTGTTTCACCACCTCCAGAAACTGAAATATTAAGCAATTGCTACTAGTTATTTTTTGTAAAACACTCTAGGGATAGCACTTTCCTCACTGAGCAAGTTCTAAGTCAGGTCAAATAAAGAGAAATCCTTGAAGGGGGCTTTTTAAAGGAGCTTCAAGACAGATCCAATAGTGATAGTCCCCTTGAGATGGAGCTTTGTGGGGAGTTACAAATCCAGCCTTGCCCCTTCATTGGCTGCTAGGCTACTGTTTTTTCTTTTTTCTTTTGTTTATTGCAATAACATTGGTTTATAACATTGTATAGATTTCAGGTGTACATCATTATACTTCTATTTCTGCATAGATTACATCATGTTCACCACACAAATACTAATTACAACCCATCACCACACACATGTGCCGAATTATCCCTTTCGCCCTCCTCCCTCCCCCCTTCCCCTCTGGTAACCACCAATCCAATCTCTGTCTCTATGTGATTGTTTGTTGTTGTTATTATCTACTACTTAATGAGTGAGATCATACAGTATTTGACCTTCTCCCTCTGACTTATTTCACTTTGCATAATACCTTCAGTGTCCATCCATGTTGTCACAAATGGCTGGATTTCATCGTTTCTTATGGCTGAGTAGTATTCCATTGTGTATATATACCACATCTTCTTTATCCATTCGTCCCTTGGTGGGCACTTAGGTTGCTTCCAAGTCTTGGCTATTGTGAATAACGCTGCAATGAACACAGGGGTGCATGTATCTTTACACATTGGTGTTTTCAAGTTCTTTGGATAAATACCCAGCAGTGGACTAGCTGGATCATATGGTAGTTCTATCCTTGATTTTTTGAGGAATCTCCACACTGTTTTCCATAGTGGCTGCACCAGTTTGCACTCCCACCAGCAGTGTATGAGAGTTCCCTTCTCTCCACATCCTCTCCAACACTTGCCGTTTCCTGTCTCGTTAATTATAGCCATTCTGACAGGTGTGAGGTGATATCTCATTGTAGTTTTGATTTGCATTTCTCTGATAGTTAATGATGTTGAACATCTTTTCATGTCAGGCTACTGTTTTTTCAAGGGTAAGACAGAGCTGGGAAGAGGGGGATGGGAATAGAGAAAGTTAAAATGCCGCAAAGCTCACCGTTCTAACTGAGATGCAGCTATTTTTCTTGAATAAAGACTCTTCAGATTGTTGCCAGCTTTTGGTTGATTTTCAGAGGTCTGAAAAAGTTGATTTTGACAATTTTCTCCAGTGTCCTTTTTTTTGGTGAGGAAGATTAGCCCTGAGCTAACATCTGTTGCCACTACTCCTCTTTTTGCTGAGGCAGATTGGCCCTGGGCTAGCATCCGTACCCATCTTCCTCTATTTTATGTGTGACGCCTGCCACAGCATGGCTTGACAAGTGGTGTGTAGGTCCATGCCCGGGATCAAAACCTGCAAACCCCAGACCGCTGAAGCAGAGTGCGCAAACTTAACCACTACACCACCGGGCTGGCCCCAACTCTGGTGTTCTTTTTACTTTCATGGAGGAGTGCATTTTCAGAGGTCGATACTCTACCATTCTGGAGGTGCTTCTCTTTTGTATATTTTTATTTTCTTTATGATTCAATACTTTGAACAATTTTTTTTACCACTTTATACCTAATTTTAAAAACTTATCAGGGCTTTCAGTTTTTAAAAAATAATTCCAATGTGTTAGGGTGTACTTGACGTACTTTTAAAAGTTTAGGACTTAAGTATTTGAAGAACTACACTTTCTGATTGTTTTCTTCTACTTATTACAGTTTAGCATAAAGATTTGTAGTTCCTCTAAGTGCTCTTTTCAGAATCTTGTTAAGATAGTTATTCATTTGGTCAGGAAAACTGTTTCTTTCCAAAATTAAACATCTGTTGTCATTCAATAAAAATGAATTAGAAATAGAAGATCTGAAAAAATCTTCCAAGTCTAACTGAACTTGAGAAAAGTCCAATTTACATCGGAAATATTTTGAAAAGTATAGAGTTTTATGACAGTAAACTGCAGTAAGTTACTTTTATTTAGAAAACAACCCGATTTATTTTTTTACACTCTATTTTGAGAATTAAAATGAACTGAAAACCTTATAATTTTATTCTTCTATTCAAAATAACTTCCAGTATATGCCTCTAGATCAATACCAATTCAATCCAATTTCAAATACCTATATTTACTGTATATTAAGATGTCATTGAGTTAATTCTCAATCCCCACAGTACATTCAAAATTTTAAAGATTTAACTGCATTCTGTAGAGTTCATCTATGACGTATAACTTAATAAGTGATAGCAGATTAACATAAAAAAAATTGGTCTTTTTCCTTGATATTTCATGTAAGCAACTAATGAAGGAGAAATAGGCCCTGATTAAAAACCTATTGATGACTTTTATATAATGGGGTTAAGGAACTTTTTTTTTTTTTTTTTTTTTTTGTGAGGAGATCAGCCCTGAGCTAACATCCGCCAATCCTCCTCTTTTTTTGCTGAGGAAGACGGCCCTGGGCTAACATCGGTGCCTATCTTCCTCCACTTTATATGGGACGCCGCCACAGCATGGCTTACCAAGCAGTGCGTCGGTGCGCGCCCGGGATCCGAACCAGCGAACCCCGGGCCGCCGCGGCGGAGCGCGCGCACTTAACCGCTTGCGCCACCGGGCCGGCCCCGGGTTAAGGAACTTTTTATATTTGTGGGTTCAAATATTATTTTATAATTTAAAAAATGCATTTATGTTAATATTAATTTGGTATTTTCAGGAAAATGCAACAAATATTTAATGCAATAATCACCTTTTAAATTCTTGTATTGAGGTAAAATTTTCTTTTTATGAAATGTAGATCTTAAGTGAATGATTTTTTCAGTTTTACTAAATGTGTACCTCACATCCTAATCAAGAAATTACATTTCTATGACTTCCCATCTTTCCCTCATGCCCCTTCCAGCCAATTCCTATATAGCAAAGGTAACCTATGTTCTGATTTCTATTACTATCAATTAATTTTGACTGTTACTGAAATTCATATACATAGAATTATGAAGTAGATAATCTTTTGTGTCTGGCTTCTTTTGCTCAATGTGATATTTTTTAAATTCATCCATGTTGTTGTGTATGTCAGTCATTCATTTTTATTTTTTTTATTTATTGAGTTTTTCCACAAAAATACATAGCTATTTTTTATTCATCCTCTTGGAATGGAAATTGGGGGGGGTGGAGGATGTTGTTTCATGTTTGGGAGTATTTTTTAAAAAATCCTGCCCATGATTTCTCAAAAGGGGCATGAAGTGGAAACAGAAGGCATACTTATAATTCTGTAAAAATATGTCAAATGTGTGTGTATTATGTTTTAAAATATATATATACACACACACCACACATCTAATAAGGATAATAGTAATAATAATGGCAGTTACCATTTGTTTGAGAAATCACTTGTGCTAGACCCTTTCCTAAATTCCCTGCACATATTTTATGCCATTTTCTCCTCAGAACATTTCTACAAAGTAGGTAGATTATGATATTATCTCTGATGAGTAAACTGCAAATTTTAGAGGATAAGCAATTTGCTTAAGATCACACACCTAGTGAGTGGCCAAGTGGGGATTTGAATTCTAGTTCTGGCATTGTCAAGCATTATACTATGGCTGCTGCATCCTAATAGTTAATATTTATTGAACTCTGCTATATGCCAAACACTGGTGAGAGATATATGTCCCCAGTGGGATGTATATGCGCGCACGCGCACACACACACACACCCCTGTACTACAGTGTAGACAGATAGTCTATGTAAAGATCAGCTGAATATACCATGTAGAGGTCACTTATTCCCCAGTGGATTACATGATGCAGAGGCCACAAACTGACTGTTGAGAGGGAGAGGCCAATCAGCAGATGTGTACTGTTTGACCTCCAAAGTGTTTAGAATTTTCTAAACAAATTCTATTTGTTGCGAACACTTAAAAATCAGGATATCACACATTAAATTCTTGATTTCGGGCATACTGCATGAAATCATGATATCTGAAAACCTCGCCTGCTGCAGTGATCTGGAGCTGACCCTCAGCTATCTCCCTTAAGCCTGCAGCCAGCCCATGATAGCTTATGCTTCCTGCAGAGAGGCATGTGAGTTTGTGAATTTTGACATAGCTTTTGGAGGAAGTGGCTGTAAGCTTTCCTTTGAAGCATTCCCATAGGCTAGTCCTGGCTGAGTGAGGAGATAGCACAACTCAGGGAAAGAAGGACGCTTGCTGGGTGAGCTGAAGGAATGGGAATTAAGCAGGAATAATCTGCATTGGCCAAAGACCAGGATGGAGAGGAAGACTGTGCCGGACCAAGAAGTCTGGCCTCAATATCTTATGAAATCTCGTGTTTTGAATGCTTTAACAGAAGAATGACAGAATCAGAGCTTTGATTTTCTAACAGGCAAAATGTAGCCTAAAATTGCTAATTACAGAAAATGCCATTCAATTGTGGTTATTTGAAGTGAACATATGGCTGAAATGCATCAAATTGCCATTTTTTTATGTCAAAAGTAATAAAATATCAAGTATGTATAATTTGACCTTAAAAGTTTGCCTAGTAACATTTTACTTTAAATGAGTCACTTATTTAATATATCATTTGTATTGTAAGTTCATTTATATTTTCTGAACCAGAACAAGGAAACCAGTACAAATACATACCATAATACCTCCTCAGTTGTTTTCTTTCAGTTTTATTTAAATCTTTAAAACATGTTCTTATATTTATTTTTTGAAATGTTGAATTTCCATAATATCTATTAGGATATTTATTAAATATATTGAGATGATATTTAAGTATGTTAGGGTGAAACCATTTGAGTTATATAAACAAAAAATACAGTTAACTAAAAATAGAAGATCCTCTTCAAAATGTTGATGCTTAAAAGACAAAATTATGTGGATGAACATACGTAAGCTTTAGAGAGCTTTTCTTGTACTAGGCATTTAGCTGTCTTGCAACTGTTAATCAGCACAGGCCTTAAAACAGCTGCTATCAGATTAATTAGAGGGAATCCAGGAAATAATTCAACTGAATGTAGCATTCATGTAAGTGTGTTGAAGGCAATTAAGAGTAACTATAGTCATTACTGAGACTTCCAGGAAGTATGCCAAAGGGCTTGGAAGTTATAAAATGCCTTCTCAGTTTATATATATATACGTGTGTGTGTCACATATATAAACACATATGCTAATAGAAATTAAAAATAAATAAAATTGAAATGATTTGCTTGAATTACAGGGTATTCATTCACTTCTTTCTTTGAAGTTGAGGAGCTAAGAGGAAAATAGACCATTTAAACTGGAAGGAAAAGGGCTTATTTGGTGCTGTACAAAGTATTACAATGTAGTCGATAAGTTATGTTTCGTTTTTATATTACTAATTTTCATAGCTAATGTAAGGCTTCAAATAAAGGAAGTTGATGTTTCACCAAGGTCACATGTCTACAAGAAGGAAACTCAAGAAAGTTTCTTAATGAGGGATTTAAATCCTTAAGAAACTTTACACTTACCACAGGGCACGCCTTCACTACCTGGTTGCAATGACCATCATCATCATCATCATCACCATTAGTTATTACTGTCATGACTCAAGGCTGCTTGCCTGGCATCTCGTCTCATTTTTATTTTGCTTACATCTCTAGACCACTTTACTGGTTGATAGTATCTTACCCAAAACTTAGCAATGGGAAAATTATGTTATTCTCTTTAACCAATTTTGCCTGTGGTTGGTTCCTTGAAAAACCAGGAGACTAAGAAAGAGGGAGACAGGAATAGGGGTGGGGAATAGGTTTAAAAGGATAAGTAATAATTTCTTCTTATTTAATAAGACTACAAGCTGAACTCAGGTTAATTTACTTATGAGAATGGAAATTTGGCATGTGGTTACATCTTATTGTGTGTTACAGTGTCTTAAACCTGCTTCCATGTCTCTTAACCATGAGCTGGAAAGATGATGGCTGACACTCCCCATTTTCAAAGTCCTGGCCACAGTTTTTCAAAAGGGGCATGAAGTGGGAACAAAAGACCTATTTATAATTCTGTTAACAATTTTTAAATGTTTTTTAGGAATCTTTGTCTCTTTGTTTTAAAGAAAATAAGTTACAGTTTGGGAACAGCTGGATTAGAGTGTTACAATTGGGACAAGGGACAAATGGAAAATATTCCTCTTGTATCTTCATGTCCTGCCACTCATAGGTAACAGGATGATAGTTCCCAGGGGAGGCAAGAGAAGCCTGATGGATCACGAGGCACTGTTCTCTCACAGAGTGCTACCACAGTTAATGGAAAACTCATGTCACTTTTCTTTTTGAGACCTATTTTGAATACTAGGCCTTTGGTTTACCAAGCGTACATCACACCATGGTTTGATCCTTCTTTCCTTATCGCCCTCTCCAAGACCCCTGCCCACTGCCATTCCTCCATCTCCCACATACTAACACTACACATCACCTCCTTTTTTAAGGTCCCATCTCCCGCTCCTTGCAAACTCTGCTATTCTTTTTGATTTAGTTTGAATCTCCTCTCACCAATGAAGCTTTCACACACTACTCTGACTTTCTCGACCTTATATTTTCTTCAGTGGTGTTGTCTCCATCAACTCACCAACTATAGATTATGTATCCTCAAGTATTCATGGATTCCTGTTGTTAGTTCTACTTCACTACCAGAAACAAATGTCTCTAGGAATCACTCTAGGAAGAGTTAGTTATTTATTTCCAAACAGTTGCTGTGTAGAAATAAAGAAAAAAATATTTTAAGGATAGATAACATATTATAGAACTGCAGTTTTCAAAAAACTGAAAGGGATCTTAGAATCCATCTAGCATAAACCCTCCATTGGAGACTTCTAGAAACTGAGGCTCAGAGGGCTTGCACATTTGGTAAGCAATAGAGTATATTTTTTTGACAGGAGGTACTAGAAATTAGGTCTTGTAATTCCCTATCCAGTATACTTTCCACAACACTACACAGAATTTAATCCTTGGGTTATAGTAGTTGAACAACTTGAATGAAGATGAGAAATCAGATTTTGATAGCTGGAAATAAGGGAAAGTAAAAGGAGTGCGTATTCCCCAAACAAAAAAAATAGACAAAGCAAAGGTGCAGGAAAGAGAAATGAGTTTGGTCCTTTTAGGGAAGAGCATATGGTTCAGTATACCATAGGGGACCAAGGCTTGGTGAAAGGACCTTGGTAAAGGAAATAAAGGGGAGTGCTTTTTGTGTAAAACAGTAATAAAACCAACTCAAATTTTGTCTATTTCCCTTTTTATTATTACCATGACCTGTCAATTCCAAACAATGCCAGTGATAAACTACCCCTCCTTGAAAAAATATTTTTGTTCTAAATTCTAAATAATTCCTGCAGATGCGATCAGTGTTCAAAAATGTATATGTAATCTTCAAATTAACACTTATTTATTACTTATATCCTTGACTGAACATTGAAGTCTACTCAGAAGTTTATTCAGAGAACTCCCAGTTATACAGGTACCCATGACACATGCACACTCAGCTATGCATGTTCATTTATAAAGCTTTCAAATCACTAGAGCTGGTTTCAGATGGAATTTACATCTCTAATCCCTGTAGTACTGCATCATCCTGCATTTAAACAGATTTGAAATGAACAAAGCTAGCCCATTGATTATAAAGTTGAGGACCAAGGACTTGAGTTACTTCCTTCTGTCTTGTTATTCTATGTGACCACTTATAGTTTTTATATGTGCTTAAAGTTTAAAACAGTGAAACAGTACAAACCAGGTGGAATTTTTTTGGTAAATGGAAATTTTAGGTTACAAATATTTTACTGAATTTCAATAATGTTTCTAAAATTTAAATGTAATCTTTTTAAATGTTAGCACATACACTAGACAGTGGTCGGCAGAATAGATTGTATCTAAGTGAAAATATGCTTAGAAGTAAAACTAATATGCCCATATATTTTCTTATATTTACAACAATATTGTCCTAATTATTAAAAATTAATGAAATGCATTTCATTATTGTTAAGATGGACTTAAAATATTGATATGAAGTATTATCAAGGGAGTAAAGCAAAATATAAATAATCAGACACAATTTTGAAATAATAATGTTTTAAAACAATAACTACTTTTAATAATACACAATATCAAGTTGTGTATAAATTTTTTTATTGAACAACTACAGTGTTCAAGACATTGAGCAAGCCCATGTTGACAGAGCTACAAGCCATATCTAAACATCAAGTTGAGACAAGACTGGTCTATAGTGATGATGACAAGTAGACGGCAAATATTAAGTATCAGTGTATATTTATTTAACTTATGATTACTCTATTTAAATGAGGGAATATGTTATTAATTTTTTTACACTTCATATTTCAACAACTTGTCTTCATAAGGGAAATTCAGATTGAAAGTCTTTCACCCCAAGAGAGTTTGAGGGAATTAACTCATTAGGAAAATATGAGGAATAAATGATGACATCAATTACCTTCATTAAATAAGTCTCTGAAAAGGCCTATTAAGTAAAAGGGCATTTCAGAAAATATAGTAGAGTTTAAAACTCTGAAATATTTGCTCATAGGTGTTGCTTTGAGAGAAAGGAAAAAATACCATACAAATTAAGAAGTGCTAGTTACATCTTTTTGCACCAAAGTGATAATTGGGTGTCGGAGCCCTGATTATTTATCACCTGAAGATGACATGGCTATAGAATTCTAAGACAATAGAAAGTCTGAAAGCAGCTTTATATAGCAGTAAATTTCACAAAACATTTTTAAACATTATTTTGAAATAAATTGTACTCCCAGAAGTTGCGAAAGTACTCGAGTTCCCCCGTGCCCTTCACTCATTTTCCCCGATGATAACTTTTATGTAACTATGATAAATTATCAAAACCAGGAAACTGACAATACTATTAACTCAATACAGACCTTATTCAAATTTCACCAGTAAACACACTTTTTTAATACTAAAACTTTTAAAGGATTTAAAAAATATCCTGTGTAGAAATCTTATTTTTATATGTGTGGGGAAAAAAGACTTAAGCTAAATTTAATTTGCTTTATCATAAATAAATGTATATTTCTTTATTACTTCTCTGAATATGAGGTGCAATATCTTTGGACTTCATCTTTTTTCCATGTCTTAGGAAGACTTAAGCTGCTGTGTCCAAATTCTACTTCCCAATGGGGTCACCACCGGAACTAAAACCACTGGAAGCCAGAGCATGACAAGACATCGTAGTAATAGGAGCTGTGGGAAAACCTTAGGTTATATTCCCAAATCAACTTCTTAATGGCAACAGGCATAGAACATAATTTACAATGAATATGTATTGTGTATGTGTTCTTGTACAGGAGTCCTGTTTCTGAACACATCTACTTCAGTATAACATTACATATACTGAATATTAACTCTGGAATGTGAGCAGATGATTTCAGAGGAAAATAATTTTCAATATAATATGAAAAATATTGTCAGTGTTTGTCAGAATGTAACTATTTGAATATTCTAATATTCTAAGCTTGAAAGGAAACTATAAATCTTTTTGAAATGTTTTTTCCAATTTTTATTGTAGCAAAGTATGCGATACTTAATATTCCAATAGTCTGCCAGTGGATACATTTACACTTATTATGTTCACCACAAAGCCTTTTATGACTAGGAGATTGAAAACCTCTTATAAGTACTATACCATAATGCATAACGTAACAGGATAATTTACATAAGAAAAAATCCAACTCATAAACTAAACTGATCACCAAGAATTACGTATTACAGATTTAAAGTTTTACAGAAAATAGCAAAAGCATTTTAATGCAAAAATAAAGTTAGTAGAAGAAAAACAAGGTAGAAATGATATATGTATTTTTATCTTTGTAGAATATTACTAAGAATACTTTCCTTAAAATTGGTTCATAAACAGAGAAAAGCCTTATGCTCACAAAATCCTTTATTTCTAGTATAAATTAAAAAGGAAGGAAATGACAATGAAATTGACAATCATCATATAAGCCATGGTTCTCTACCTTTGGTGCACATCGTAATTGCCTGGGGAGTGATTTTGGAATACATCAAATAAAACCTGGTAAGTGGTAGTCCAAAACATATCAGATAAAATACATTTTTTCTAGGACAGGCAAAAGGCCAAGTCTGGTATCATTGGTTTCCATGTAGTGTATTTTTCCCAGGATTGGTTTGTAGATTTGTTGTTGTTACGTGCCATGAAGTTAGCTCTGACTCCTGGCGACCCCATGAATGAGTGATATCCACAACGTGCTGTCCTCAACAGTGCCACTCAGTCAGCTTCTGTAGACTCATGCCTATGGCTTCCTTTATGGAGTCAATCCATCTCATATTTGGTCTTCCTCTTTTCCTGCTACTTTCTACTTTTCCCAGCATTATTGTCTTTTCCAAAGAATCCTACCTTCTCCTGATGCGCCCAAAGTAGGATAGCCTCAGTTTTATCATTTTTGTCTCCAGTGATAGTTCAGGTTTAATTTGCTCTAGGACTCACTTGTCTGTCTTTCTGGAAGTCCAGGGTATCTGTTAGAGCTCTCCTCCAACACCATATTTCAAGTGAATCAATTTTTTTCCTGTCAGCCTTCTTCACTGTCCAGCTGTCACACCTGTACATAGTAACTGGGAATATGAGGGTGTGGCTAATCTTGACCTTAGTCTCTAATGACACTTCCTTATCCTTGATGATCTTTCCTAATTCTTTCATTGCTGCCCTTCCAAGTCTCAGTCTTTTCTTGATTTCCTGCCTGCAGCCTCCATTTGAATTGATGACTGAATCAAGATAAACAAAATCTTTAGCAATTTCAAAGTCTTCATTGTCTACATTAAAATTGTAGATTACTTAAGAGTTAAAAGCATTACTAAATAGCTGTATTTATTTGACTTTAGACGCTTTTAAATTTGACTACATATTTCAATAGAAATTCTTATGAATATGGAAATAAAATAATGTACAATGGTGTAGTGATCAGATTTAGCTAAATTCTAAGTTCTAGAAATACTAATGAGCTGTGGTAGCCATAGGACTCAAAAGTGAATAATGTGAGGAGAAATGTAGTGATCTGATTTCCCAAACCTTTCTCAGCTGATGGTATAACCTTAACGGTTTACTCTGGTTTGTCACTGCTCCCATGATATTTATCAATAATTAGAAAGATTTTAAAGCTTTTCTAGCCATAATTTGGAATCTCGTATATTTGACTATTTATGCACTTCAAGGATAAACATGTTATGCTTATGTTATTTGAGGGGCCTGGCAAGTGTGGAGCCTGCAGCTGAAATAACAAGAGCTGTGGGGTATGTGTCATGGTATGAATGTAAAAAAATAGTTTCAAAGGTTATTTAAAAATAATTTTTATTACCTTTATCTTATGAACTATCCAACATGTTTTTAAAAATATGGTTCAGTGGAGAAAGTATAGGTGTTGACATTGGATAGTTCTGCGCTCTAATCCAGGGTCTGCCACATTTTAGCTATGACCTTCGGCAAATTACTTAACTGTTGAACCTCCTGTCATTTCTGTGAGAAATTAAAATGCATCCCCAAAGCAGTAGAACACATGGCGGATAATCAGCAAATGTTCCATTCTCCTTTCCACTAATTATCACATGAGACAATTACTTTTAATCCATACATATCGAGCTTTGCACTTTGTGAACACTCCCTCAACGCCGTTGAATGAATGGAATTATGGATTAAATTTATTACAAAACTGATGTCTTTCACTCACTTAATAAAAGCTTGGATGTATGAATTGATAGAAAATGAATAAGTCCAATCATTTGGTCATGATGAGAATTATTGGGATAAGGTTCCAAGGTAAGTATAAAATTTTGTTCTACTAAACTCTAACATTGGCCTCTTTTTCTTGTGTTTTTTTTTGTTTGTTTGTTTTGCCTCGTACAGTATAAGTATGATTCTGTTTAAAGATTCTGGGTGTGTTTACGATGACCTCTCAAGACTACATATGAATCATAGACAGAAAGGTTGAAATAATAAAGACGTGGGTTACAAGAAAAGCAAGTTACAGAACTTTTTTTTACCTTTTTTTCTTTTGCTTAAGTAATTCTAAAGCTTATGTTTACCGATAAAGTTGAAATGAAATATCTACTTTTTCCTGTTAAATTTTAAGGGTCTGGGGATTAGTTATGTAACACATTTTTTTTTGTCTTATAAAATGTTTTTAGAGAGCTTGACATATCTTCTATACCGTAAGGGAATTATGTCTAAGGTAATTCCTAGCTATTCAAGATCATTTTCTCATATGATTAATGAACTGAAATTAAAAGATAGGTGAATCTATTAAAAATTTACTGTAAATGTCCCAAGTACCATCCGTTAAAGTTTGCTGCTGCTGCAAGTGCTAGCTGTCAAGTGTATGGCTTTCATCATTATGAAAAGTTTGTTATGTTCCTATTGTTATTTCAGTGGTTAATTTCCTTGTCACTAGATTGGCTGTTTGGTGAATCATTTATTGTGAATATTTTTTATAAGTTGAATCTTTGGATTTTCTGAAAACAATTACAATACCTCAAATTTGTATATATCTTTGGTGTTTAAAAGGCGTATTATATAAATTGACAATTGTAGGAATTGCTGCAGATTCAAATTTTAATTAGTTTTTTTTTTATTCTATATCTTGCCTTGTGAAAAAAACTAAACTTTGCTTGGTGGCAAGAACAAGGGGATCTGGACATGAAAACAAGATATTTAGAGTAGTGTTTCGGTAAGGCACGCATTATTTGAGTTTCAGATGCTTGCTCATTAGAGGGAGATTTTTGTCAGGCAATGTGTATTGCAAGTTTGCTACTTGAAAATCAATGGTTTGATTTCTCCACTGGATTGTTTCAGTAGCCTCTTAACTGGTCTCCTGGCTTCCACTATTGACCATCTCCCTGCCAGCTCTGTGACCTCATCTCCTAACACTTCCCCTTTTGCTCTAACCTTAGTAACTTTTTCACTCTCCTGTATCCACACTCATTTGTGATGTCTTTTCATTTTCTCCCTTCAAGAGGTGGAATTTATTTTCCTACCTCTTGAATTGTGTCTGGCCTTGTAATTTACTTGGATGAATAAAGTGAGGTAAAATTGACATCATGCCATTTCTAAGCTTAGGCCTCAAGAGGCCTTGAATACTTCCACTTGTTATCTTGGAACCCTGCCACCTCCAGATGATGAGAGATGCATGTGGCTCACTCACCCCGGCCAATAGCTAGCCAACTGTCAGACATGAATAAGGTCATTCTAGACCGCCAAACCCGTAGTCTGGACTAGGCTCACTTAGGATCTGGGTCAGCTATTGCGGGTATTCATGTTTTATTTTAAGACATGGTCACTTCTTACCTTTGTATTGTTATAATTCCTCTAAGAAGATATGAGGTTAATTGACTTCCATAAAGTTATCTATGACTCTGTCTCTGAGGAAGAATCTGTAATTAAAAGACAGTATTTTCTCTTTAAATAATTTACGTTTCCGTGAACTACATTAATTTTTTAGGATCAAATATTTTTATGTTTGAAAATGTGGCTTAAACTGGCTACAATGAGAAAAAAACATGCTACTTAATTGAGAGATAGTGTTTCTTGAGAAAAGGGAGATGTAGTTCTTAATGAAATTGTCTTATGGCATCATGTACAGTTTGATATATATCTTGAGTAATTTTGAAAGTGAGTGCTAAGAAATGATAGAAAAGATGTTCTATTGATGTGTACATGACAGTTGAAATATCACAATCTTTCAGAAGTCTTCTCTGGCGAATTTAATTTCAAAGATAACCAGGGTGGAAGTGGGGGTAAAAGGTATTATGTGTAATGTTGTTATAAGTGCATTCCAAAGGTAAAGAATCAGAGTCCATGCAGGAAGAATAATGTGGGGTCTTGTTTATTAGACATTTTTTCCCAGGGTTTACAGAGGTTACAGAATTTTCACACAAACATAAGATATGTATAGTACAAACCAGAGGTGCCATATTGAAATTGAGATATATGTATAGCATTAAATACTGTCAGGTTTTTTCTGAAATTCTCAATTTTTAATATTATTTCTGACATACCTGACTTTAATTTTATGTACTAAAAAGATAAACATTTATGAAAATCATCATAAAATATCTCTTCACATGGCTTAAAATATCTAGCTATACCAGATTAAAGGGAGAATATTCAGTATCTCCATATCTCTTGGTTAAATCAACTTGGGATTTGATTTGAGAGAAAACAGGGTACTTTTGGTCTAATTAATATCCTTAAAAAAAAGATTTCATTTTTTTTAAAGCAGTTTCAGGTTTGCAACAAAGTTGAGAGGAAAGTGCAGGGAGTTCCCTTATACTCCCTGTCCCCGCACATGCATAGCCTCTCCCATTATCAACATCACTCACTGGAGTGGTAAATTTTTTACAATTTGTAAACCTACATTGACACATCATAATCACCTAAAGTTCATAGTGTACATTGTGATTCACTCTTGGTGGTGTGCATTGTATGGGTTTGGACAAACGTATAATGACATATATCCATTAAAGTATTAATTATAGTATCATATGGAATATCTTCATTGCCCTAAAAATTCTCTGTATTCTGCCTATTCATCACTTCCCCTCAACTCCTGGAAACCACTGATCTTTTCATTGTCTCCATCGTTTTGCCTTTTTCAGAATGTCATATCATTGGGAACGTATGGTATGTAGCCTTTTCAGATTGGCTTCTTTCACTTAGTAATATGCATTTAAGGTTCCTCTGTGTCTTTTCAGGGCTTGATAGCTCATTTCTTTTTAGCGCTGAATAATATTTTGTTGTCTGGATGTACCACAGTTTATTTATCCATTCACCTACTGAAGGACATCTTGGTTGCTTCCAGGTTTTGGCAGTTATGAATAAAGCTTCTGTAAACATCTGTGTGTAGGTTTTTGTGTGGACTTAAGTTTTCAACTCCTTTGGGTAAATACCAAGGAGTGAGATTTCTAGATTGTGTGGTAAGAGTATATCTAGTTCTGTAAGAAACCTCCAAATTTTCTTAAGTAGCTATACCATTTTTCATTCCCACCAGCAGTGAACGAGGGTTCCTTGTTGTTCCACATCCTCATCAGCATTTGATATTTTCAGTGTTCTGGATTTTGGTCATTCTAATAGGTGTGTAGTGGTATCTTATTGTTTTAATTTGCATTTCCCTAATGACATATGATGTGGAGCATCTTTTCAATATATGCTTATTTGCTATCTGTATATCTTCTTTGGTGAGGTGTATTAATATCCTTTTTATAATTAAATCACTGATTCTCATAAGTCTAATGGCACCTTGTTGAAACATTCATGCTTAAATTTCAAATCCAAGCAGCAAATTTTTTACTATTGAATATTATCTGAACAATAAAAGATTGATCCTCATATATGAGATATAAATAAACCAGAGGATTCTATTGCATACTATTGCATTAAAATTTTATGAGGATAAAGAAAGATTTCATTTCTAGTCATAAAAATCATACAACATTTGGAGGAATTTTAGAAAGCCTCTCTTTCAAATCATCACTCACCGTATGATCTTACTTTGCAATATTTTGTTTTAAGGTATCATTTCATCCAGAATCTTTTTGAGACCATCCGTGGAATGCTTTTTGTCATGCGTTCCAGATAAACTGTATGCTACTAAACACCAGAGGGCTCCAGGACTCAGTTCTTGAACATCTTGTCTGTGTATACTCACTGCCTTGGGCATCTCTTCCAGTACCATGGCTTTAAATACTGATGATTCCCAAAGTTTCATCACCATCCTGTACCTCTTCCCTGAACTCCAGACTCACATATCCATCTGCGTAGTCCACATCTTTACTTTTGGTCTAAATAGGCACATTACACTTAGCCAACCCCAAACAAATTCCTTACCTTCCCTCCCACACTTGACCCTTCCCAGTCTTCCTCAGTGGTAATTCCATCCTTGTAGGTGCTCAAGCCAAAACTAGATTCCTCTTGACTCCCTCTTTCTCATATGCTGCAACCTATCAGCAAATTCTGTCCATCCTGCCTTGAAAATAGACCCATCATTTGAGCACTTCTCAGCATATCTGCTCCTACATCTTGGTCCAAGCCCCCTTGTCTCTCACCTCTCTTATTTCAGTCGTCTCCTAACCCTTTTCTCTGCTTTAACCATTGCTCCCTTTTAGTTTTTTCTCAACATAGCAGCTAGTGCGGTTTCTTGAAATACAAACTAGGTGATATCTTCCTACCTGTGTTCAACATCTACTTATAGTGTTCTCTCATCTCTCTAAGAATAAAATCCCACCTCCCTACAGTTGCTCACAAGGTTCTGGGTACAATCATCTAGCTCCTCATTGCTGCTGTTAGTCTCCCAGTGCTTCCTTCCTGCTTGTTCCACTCCAGGGCACAGTGATCCTCTGTTACACCACTCTTCCTCCCGTGTTAGTGCCTTCATTAGCTATTGCTTTTGCCTGGGATGCTTTCCCCAGCTAGCCTCATGGCTCACCAACCCCCTCACCCTGTCACCTTCTTCAGATATTTGCTCATGTACAATGCTTTGTGAGGCCTTTCATGGCCACCTATTTAAAATTGCAGGCTACCCCCCCTTAGCTCTTATCACCACTGATATATGATACACTATTCATTTATTTTTTATTGTCTGTCTCCTTTCACATAAAATGTAAGCATCATGAAGGTAAAGATTTTTGTCTGCTTTGTTCAATATCCCCAATGCCTAGACAAGTGCCCTGCTTAATGAATGTTGATTAATGGAATGAATTATTTCTAATACATTTTAAGTACTAGGGAAGTATTTACTATATAATCTTTTCTCAACTGTGTACTTTTACAGTACAGAAATCAATCAATAGTTCTTTGTGTTTAATTTGGGTTTTCTATATCTAGCAGATTCATCTATTTTATTTTTTTTCACTGTACCTGTTTATTAAAAAAAAAAAAACACTGCGCCTAACCAAAAGCTGCGTACCCTTTAGCTACTCAACAATATTGGTGCATAATCATGGGTTCTTGGGATGCTTCCAGATTTTAGTTTGACCTTTACAAGTTAGTTCTGAATTAGGGACCACTGCTGGGTGAGAAGTAAGGTGTAGGATGAAGACAGAAATTCCAACTGTATCTGGAAAAATTAGAAGGACAAAGACAACAGGGAAAGGAGACTATTTTCAGTGTCAGGCCTTGTTTTCATAACTGCTGATGCAAACCTTCCATTAAAATAGTCATATTTCATCAAATATTGGACTTTCAGATGCAAAGTGAGCAGTCAAATGGTTCTGTTAAAGTGACCTAATTTTCAGAGCTAGGTGTTATACATGCTTTCCTTCTGAGTCTGTAAACCTTTAGACCTGTGATTCTTTCTGCCCCAAGCTGATAGTATTATAGTCTAAAACCTAGCTCTTTTCTCTGTAACTTTAACATTCTGTGTTTTATAAAATCTTTTATGCACTCCTGTATAGAGCTCAAAGCTTTACTATCCTAGGTTGGAGGAGAAAAAGACAATTCCAAAAAAAAAAAAAAAAAAACACAGAAAAACTATATTCAAAGTAGAATGTTTAAAAAAGAATCTATTTCTGCTGGAAAGGGAAAAAAAAATCACCATTGTTCTGCTGGCTGGAAGTGTTGGAAATGTCTCAAAGAAACACAATTGAATTAATTATATTTTCATCTTTTTGTACCCATTTGAGTCAGAGAACATGCACTTCAATGTAGTTTTACATTCTTCGGGATTATATGAGAAGTTGCAAGATTATCAAGATGCTCCTCTAGGGATCACATGTCAACTTTACTAAGGATATTCTTTCTTCCTAGAAAATCATATGAAAGAGAAACTTCAAAAGTGTCAGGTAGCAAGAAGTTTGTGTTTTTTTTTTATTATGATTTTTAAAAATATTTTACTACATTAAGGTGACCTTTAAAAAATATGATAAATATAAAACTCGGACTTCAGAGTTTAGCCAATTTCTCTAAGAACATCTAATCAAAGGACTTAAGTTGTTCAGAATTCACCTACAATTTTAAGGTCAAATAATAGAAAGATAATTGAGTAATATCAGCATAATGAAATGGGGGTGATTTTGAAATTATACTTTTATTCTTATAAAATCCTCTGTTCTAAATATGTGTACCCTATGGTCCAGGATTTTCAACCCAGGCATTGTTCACCCAAAGTAATGCATAGGTACTTGATCCCAAAAATATTCATAGCAGTACTATTTATAATAATTTAAAATTGGAAACAATCCAAATGACCACCAGTGGATAAATACTCTGTGGTATAGTCACACAGCAATAAGAATAAATATCTTATATAGCAATACGAATAAATAGCTTACTACTACATGCAACAATATAAGAGAATGCCAAAAATAAAATGTTAAGTAAAAGGAGACAGACCCCAAATAGTATATATTGTATGATTCCATTTAGGTAAAGTATAAAAGAAGGGAATATGAATCTATTTGGTGTTAAAAGTCAAGATTGTGGTTACCTTTAGGGGGTTAGTGACTTAGAAGGGGGATGAGGATTTTTCCCGGTGTGGCTTATACAGGCATGTTTACTTTATGAAGACTCATTTAGTTTTGTACTTATGATTTTTTGCTTTTCTTTATATGTGATTTACTTCAATAAAATGTTTACTTAAAAAAAAAATCCTCTCTTGTGGGTTACTAGCGATTGCAACAAATGAATGGTTAATGTGTTCCAAATGACTAATTCCATGGTCTTTCCAGGGGGCCTTGCATAACTCTATCTCCTTTTGTTTGTGGTTTGCCTGTGTTGTTTTCAAAAGATGGAAAATAGGGTTTTGGGGAAAAAAAGCCTTCCCCATGTATATTAGATTTCTTTGGCTGCTGTAACAAATTACCACAAACTTGGTGGCTTAAAACAACAGAAATTTATTCTTTCACAGTTCTGGAGGCCGAAAGTATGAAATCAGTATCACTGGGAGGGTCAAGGTGTCAGCAACGTCATGCTATCTCTGAAAGTTCCAGGGGAGAATCGGTTCATTGCCTCTTACAGCTTCTGGTGCCTGTCAGCATTCCTTGCCTTGTGGCTACATCACTCCAGTCTTCAATGCCAGCATCTTCAAATATCTCTCTGTTTCACCTTCTCCTCTGTGTGTCTAATCTCCCACTGCCTCCTTCTTACAAAGATACATGTTATTGCATTGTGGGCCCACCTGGATAATCTAGGATAATCTCCCCATCTAAAGATCCTTAACTTTATTACATAGGCAAAGATCCCTTTATTCCATGTAGGGTAACATTCACAGGTTTCAGGGATTAGGACGAAGATATCTTTTTTTGTGTGTGTTGAGGAAGATCAGCCCTGTGCTAACATCTGCCAATCCTCCTCTTTTTTTGCTGAGGAAGACTGGCCCTGGGCTAACATCCATGCCCATCTTCCTCCACTTTTATATGGGACGCCCCCCACAGCATGGCTTGCCAAGCGGTGCGTCGGTGCACACCCGGGATCCGAACCGGCGAACCCCGGGCCGCCGCAGCGGAGCGCACACACTTAACCGCTTGCACCACCAGGCTGGCCCCAAGAAGAAGATGTCTTTTGTGGGGGCTTTTTTCAGCTTCCCATATCATGTGATACTCAATGGGATGTAAATGAGAGTATTGTTCACCAACTTCTGCTGTTTGGATATACTTACAACTACTTACAGGTGTAGAAAAATCATTTTCTAGGATTGCCTCACCCCACTCTTTGTAAGTTTCTCACTATTCACAATTTTAATCAAAAGCTTAGAATTGTATTGCTGCAGAGACTTTAGCAATCACATAATGCACATATTTTCAATCCTCAAAATTTTTCTTCAGATGGGATCTTTTATGGAATGCAAATATAGAACAGCAAACGTTTATAAGCACTGCCCCACAATCTCAGTTTCTCTTTCTTTCCAGAGTGGTCCCATGAGGTATACTGGGAAATTCCTAGGGCTCTGTGGAGCTGTTTGAAAAATTTATCTAGTCTAATCTCTTCATTTTACTGAGGGCAGGCAACTAGCATTCACGGTATGACAGTTTTTTCCCAAAGACCATTCAGAAAGATTGTGAATAAATCCCCTATCTCCACTACTCTTTGCACTAAACCACCTTTCAGATGCCTCTACATGGAAGACAGTGCTTCCACACAGAATGTGGTTACCACAGTTACACCAGAGAGTCCTCTTAAACCAATGGCTCAGATTTGTGGATATCACAGAATGGCATAAGGTAGCAGAACATGTGAGCAGGTTAATTTGAAAGCCCTAAACTATCAATATCTGCACCACGCATGTCATTTAGCTCATATTAGGGTTGCGAGAGCTACTTTCTGTGCACTCAGGAAAAAGAATGTCCCAGATCAGCTGTTTCTCATGTAAACAGCCCATCTATTCAGGTTTCTACCAGTACACACAGAGTTCATCAATTCAAGCTAGCCCTTTGCCAGCTTGCAATATCAGAACAAAATGGAGCTCCCCTATTATACTTAGGTTAATATGTAGATGTCTTTCTTGCTCATCTTTGTCCCCCATTATAAAACCCATAGGATAGTCACATACACATTTTATATTCCACATGATAATCCTGTAATTTCTGTTTACCTTTGTCCCTTGTCCTGTGAAACTTTGTTTTTACTATCTGAGCAGTGTCACTGATGAGCTCTACTGGCTGTATTCCATTGATGCCACTGCTCTCTTGTCAGACTGAGATCTTAAAAGTAATGTGTGCTTACATGTATTAAAAGCAGTTAATGTCAGCAAACAAAGAATAAATTTGAAAGGACTGATTAATTAGGATGGTTTTCTATTTTTATGGCCAATTGAAATCTTTTGTTTATTCTAGCTGAACTTTCTACAGTAATTTTCATTTATCGGTAAGAGAAAGTGTTTGATTTTTGTAAGTGTGAAGTAAAATCATTCGTGTTTGTTTAGCCAGTCAAAGCTCAGACTTTTATTAAAATGGTTAGTCTCATGAAGGCGTAGTAAGGGATTAAATGAATTGTGACGGTCATGAAAACGCCCTCTCACGTCTCGTACTCTGTCCATCATGACTTTGGTGCCGATGCCACCCTTCCCAGGAGCTTATCCCAGCCAATGACGGAGTGCAGCAGGGGTACTAAGGAAGTCCTGTTCCTGTGAGATGCGGGATTCCTCTGACTGCGACTTTGGCTCAAGGACTCCCCAATCAGCTTAGCCAAAACTGTCTTAGACTGTACTACAGTGCAAAGCCTGCTTCCTTTCTGCCCTCCCTTCCCTCTCTCCTTCAAAGGGGCCAGACATGCATCATAGTGGGATAGCTCTCCCAGCCTCCTCTGGCTTCCTCTTGTTTTCTTTCATAGGTGGTCTCCCCGCCCCGCCCCAACCCCACTGCCCCAGTAACTCTTGTGCCTGTCTGATCCCATCTTCGTGTCTGCTTCTCCAGGGGGAAGACCTGCATTACCACATACAAAAAGGATGCTTCTTCCCAAATAATTACATATTTAGGCCTCTTTGTTCATATTGATCTCAAGTTTTAAAGCCTGATCTTTCATCATAGATTGTATACCCCTATACTTTTCAGGAAAGTGTTAGATAAACTTGAATATTCTCTTAATTTATTTTGTTGAACCTAGTATTCACTTCCCTTCAATTCGTACTCTGCCAACCAGTATAGAAAAGTATAGTTTCTCCTGCATCTGCCAGTCAAAGGAGGTTTGTTTACCCTATTTGGCAAATCAAGATGACTTGGTAACTCTTTGCCAGGTCTCCTGTGATGCTGATATGTCGGAAAACACTTTTTTCACAGGCTACTAGACCCCATTATGCAATTTTGTAACAGAGGCTTGAGTTAACAACTCACACTTGCCTAGGAAGAGTCTTGACACCCTGCTATTTAGGAAGAACATGTCAGTGCTTTGTTTTGTTGTGTCTGTCTGCCATCAGGGCGATGGGATATTTACCATCTGACTACATCTCATTTTGGCATGTATCATTGTGTGGGGGCTTGGGAAGGTGGTAGCTATTAACTCTTTAACTGCATACTTATTTCACAAAAAGGATATTTTACTGGTGGATAGCCTCCCAGATCAGTTATGGTGATGCATTAGCGGTCATTTCTAGCACCTGGATATCAGTACAAATTATTTGGGTGCTTTGGAGGTTGAGCATTATCTAAATCTTGGCAAAAATTCCTCCCTTATTAAAGTGTTATCTGCATACTAAACAGCCTGCTCTATCCATCCACAAGTAATGCTCCAATTTTATTAAAAACATCTGAGAATGCTGATTTTGTAACATCAACTTTAAATCTGGAGAATCTTCGACAATGAAACAGTGCAGTAGTTGCCATCAAAGGAGCAATTGAAGGTCAGCCTATGAGGTGCATTAATTCTTCCAACATTAAATCTTGTAAAAATGGTACTTTATTGTTATTAAGTAGAGGTTCTTAAAAGGCCCATTAACTCTGGTGACCACAAAGTGGCACATCAATTATAAATTTGTTTTATGTAAATGGGACCCCAAAATGACACTGTCATTGTATTGCTTTGTACCTATGATCAAAATTCTCAAAGCCACTATTTGACAGTATCTTTGCTTGATTCCTCAGACAAAATCTGGGGATAGCTGAGCACTTGAGATCTCCTGCATTGAAGACAAATTGCCTCAATGAAAATTCTATTATAGCTTAAGAAAATTATCTCCCTGAATCTGACACACTGAGGTGGCTGGGAATATAGTTATGTAGCATCACCTGCTTAAAATGGCAAGGAGAGATATTTGGGAACCTTTGTTCCACTCAGTTGCTACAGATGACCTTTGGAATTGCAATAGCTACCTTACAACAGAGAACAGGAACACACAAGGATTTCAGTGAAGCACTAAGTAAAATATGAAATGAACCTAAATTTAAGAAGTAAATGATACTAGACTTTTGGCAAAAAAAACCCCCAAACACACATTTTAAAATAGACAACAGCATGGCAGTTTATACAAGTGAGGCTAATAAGACAGTATGATATATGATATTCACGACCATTTATAATATTTTATTCCCAAGAGCAGGGCAGCCCATAACTGTGGAGTTAATTTGTTAAATATTAGCTGCTGATATTTGCGATACATTTCCTAAAATTGGAGTATAATAAATTTGTGTTTTATGGTGGGCAGTTTGTGGTCTTACGACAGCTTTGATTCGCTCCCATATTAACTAACCTTGATAGCTTGCTGTGTTGAACATTTAGGACCAAATCTACTTAATAAGATTATGTTGGCAAAACTTGCATTTTGGCGTTTTAGCCCACTCTACATTTTCTTGGTGCTGATTTTTCCACTCTCTTGATTTTTATACACAGGCACAGTTTGTATGCGTAAATGTAAGTCAGTGTGTTACTTGCTCAGAGATATTTCTATGTGAGGTCTCAAGTAAGATATTGAAGGAATAAAAGGCATTTTCTTGTTGTTGGACTTACAATCATCAAAAACCACAGAGAGGGTGAATTATGACTGAAGATATATAGAGTAATGATTAAGTATGCAGAGTTAGTGCCTGAATGCTTGCCTTCAGATCTTGGCTGTACGGGGGCAAGTTCCTTAATCTCTCTGTGCTTCCCTTTCTTCACTTGTGAAAAGGGGACAACAACACCACCTCCTCCCAGGGTTTCTATGAGAATTCAGTGCATTGATGTTTGGATAGTATTTAGCACAGTACATCTAGTACACTGAGAACTCTTAACTATTATTATCGGCTGCTGAATATCCTGATATATATAGACATAAATACATGTCAATCAGGACAGTGCTTGGCACATAGGAAGCGCTCAGTAACTAATAGCTACTGCTAAAAATAGAGGCAGGGGATGGATGCGGGTTTTTTAAGTCCCTGAAGCTTTTACATTTTTTTTGGAAGGGGGGCGCTTTACAAAAAAGACAACAAAATTATGAATGCAGAGTGCCTACAGCAACTTCAATGGTATTGCATAAAATAAATTATGAATGTAAATGCCTGCCGTTTCCATGAGAAGAGCCCATGCTAGTGAAAGGGCCCTGAAATTTGTGTCACTGGCTTCCCAATAAATCTGCCTTGGAAAAGGGACTTTGCCGACCCCATTGAAATTATGCACCTTGCCTATGAAATAAATGTATAGAGGTCGTGAGTAGGGCCAAGGTTCACAAGCAAAGATTTGGGGCCAAATTTTTATGCCTTTATATCCAGCTCCTTCTCCCCTCCCAACACACACACACACACTTGCGTACACACACACAACATACACACATGTGCCTCTAACAACAGTATGTTGTCACAATACAGATTTTCAGAAAATGTTTGTTAAATAAAGGCAGCTATAAATTATGTTTGTTAGCCTATAATTTGTGTGAGGAAATAAAGTAGAGCTATAGAGGTAACTAAGATGAGGAAAATAAAAAGTAAAATTAGAAAAGAAAAATAAGGCTGAAACAAATGATTTATTTTCTTTATCGAGGTATAATTTATTAACTACCTACTAAATATACTAGATGCTAGAGATATAAAGATAAGATAATGTAGCTGCCCTCTGGGAGTTTATAGTTTAGACAGAGTTACAAGATGTATAAATATGAAAGTTTTAGTAGTTTCTACGACAGTAGTAGGGACTGTCATAGAAACTCTGTAAGGTGGGAGTGTTTAATTTTACTGATTGTGGTAATGAGGAAAGTTTTAAAGAGAAGGTACCACTTGATCTGATCATCGGAATAGTGAGGTTTTCATTAAGTAGACAATGAAAGGACATGGACAGAAGTAAAGATAAAGAGATATCAAACATAGAGGATCTCTCAGAGAACTCCAAATAATTTAACATAAGTAAAGTATTAGGCTTTCCCACAGGTATGGCAAGAGATGGGGTCAGATCAGGGTCTGATTATATATATACCTTAATAAGGAGTGTTGATTTCCTACAGTGAATGGTGGAGAGCCAAAACCATAAAAATAAATTAATTGGATGTACACTTTGGTAAGATTACCCTGGGAATATAGTGAAAAATCCCTTTGGAAGGGTTTGAGACTGGAGGAGGAAATACCAATTAATTCAGGTGAGAGAAGATGAGGTTATGGTAGTCGAAGTGGGGATGGGGGGATGGGGAATGCAAAAAAAAAGAGAATCCACAGGTTTTGATCATCAACTGCATATCAGGATGAAGAAGAGAAAGGAATCTGGGGTGCCTTTAGGTTTTCTGGTTTAGGGAATATTGAAGTAATTTAGGGAACAAGATGTGAGGTTTAGTTTTGGTTATGCTATATTTAAGAAACCTAGGTGATACTTAGGCATAGATATCAGGGATGGAGAATGGGTTCAGGGTATATGGCTGGATATATGAATTTTGGCAAATAATTAGTAGCTAAAATCATCAGATTGCATGTAATAACACACCAAAAGTGTGTGGAGAAAGAAGAGACCAAACAGAGATTCCGAGGAACCTGCTATTTAAAGGGCAGAAACCATTAGGGAGAGAGTGAGAGGAGGAATTGACAAGTAAGAGAAAACTGAGGATAAGAGAGTGGTGTTATGGAAATCAAAGATAGAGAGAGCTGTGCTTCAGAGAGATTAAATAAAATGAGGTCAGTAGTGACCTTGGCAAGACCAGTTCCCAGGAGCAGAAGGCACCTAAATCTGATGGCTGTGCTTGAAAAGGGAGAGATGACAAGTGAAGTGAGCAAGTGTCGAAGGTGGTATCAAGTGAATGATTTCTTCATGATACACAAATCAACAGTTATTTTGATGGTATCAAATCTGTAGTTGTCTCAGATCCTTTTATCTTGCAGTGGCGTGCCTAGTATATTTGACACACACACACACACACACACACACACACACACACACATACATACATACATACATACATACATACATACATACATACATACAGTGTATCACTTTTTTATCACTCTCCTCTTCTCTACAACCTTAGTTTTATTAGTAATCATGAAATGAAATAAGTAATAATAATGGCCAGAAAAGAAAAACGATCATATATATGACTATTCCAGGAAAATGAATGAATAAATTAAATATTACCATATAACAAAGAGGAGGAAAGTAATTGAATAATAGTTTTTAGTTGCATTAATATGTTTTCTGAGTAAAGACAAAATATGTATACCTGTTCATTGACCTGTTGCAGTATTTAATAACATTATGGTTTGGAGGTTTGAGCCTTGTCTTCTGCAAAGTTGCCAACGACTTTGTCTGAAGAGTCCTTTTTATTAATTTTAGTTTTTGGAAGGTATCTTGCACATGAACAAACAGATATACAACTTGTTAGGAAAAGTCTTAACTATAAGAGTCAGCTTGGCAGACGTTTAAAAAAATCTCACTTCACAGTAAATTCTAGAAATTGCAATTCAGTCCATATCTCTGTTTACTTGGGATAAATTCTAGGGGCTTTCAAATGTCTCCACAGTCAAAGAATTTTAAAAACAAATAAAGTCTCCAAGTGGTCACCTAAGATGTTAGCATTAAAATAGCTCAAATTCTGTTTCTTGGTCTTCACAATCATGGCGAGATCATTGTGTACTTTAAATCTACTTTTAAAAACAAGATTATGTAATAACGGAGTTTGGAGACAGCAGCTGCACCCAAAGAGAGCTTCAATGACTCCAACTCTGAGCCGCTAAGAACTTACTCTTGAAATGAACCTGCGTAGCCAAATCTCTGAGTGTCGGGGTCGAATGTATAACTGGGAGTTCTCCAAATTAACTTCCATGTGAATTCAGTGTTTATTCAGGGATAAGTAATGAAAATGTGATAATTTGAAGCTTATAAAATGTTATTAAGACTCAACAGGGACATTAGCAATTGTTTAGAACTTGGAGCAACAAAGGGTTTTTTTCAAGAAGGAGTATTTTGACGTGGATATTATTTAGGATCGGCAGCACATGGTGATTATAAAAAGCACATTGACCTTAAGTTGATTTTAGTATTGTTTTTAAATTAGCTACAGTAAATCTGTCTGCTATTGCCTGCTGCCTCTGCCTGGTCTTTGGAATTACATCATATTATTGGGGAAAATGTACCTCTTTTTAAGTGATGAACATTCTTGTTCAAAATTAAACTTTTTTCTGATAAAATTAAGAGAATAAAGATGTTAAAGATCACCAAATTGTTAAAATTTAAAGGATCTCAAACCTTTATTTCATCTTTACTAATATTTTTTACCCATGTTTTCCAAATTCTATTACAAAAAGAGTGAATCATTCTGTGAAAGGTAGATGGTGTACCTTATTATTGGTTAGATTTGATTGCTTATGTAGTTCTGTATAGTACACAGAAACAGAAATGCATTTTTAAATGTGCTATATAAGTCAACCATACATGCAGATATGATATACAAAGATCTCAACTATGTAAAAACATATATTTCAAAATCTCTAATTACCTAGTGCCATCTTAGTTTATTTGAGATCATTGTTATAAATTTGAAATATTATGAGTAATTTATGGTGTTTGTTTTAAAAATCATTGAATTATTCCATTGAGGATACCACTTACTCCATATTATTTTTTTGTGTTTCTTTTAAAGAATTATCCTCTAGGAAAACTGATGTTAGCTAGATATTGACATAAATTGCCTTGCCTAAACTATGATTACCTTGTCACTGTCTTCCAGTCTATTATAATGCAGAAAACACAAATCAAACTATTAATCTAATGGTGAAAAGCCTGGGCTGTGCTAGAAGATGATCAAGATAAAATTCCATCCGTGCTGCTAAGCAAGTTGGTTAATGTCTGTGCTCAGTCTCTTATCTGTCAAATGGGGCTAATAATATTACATAATTCATTAGGTTGTTGTGAGGGTTAAGAAAGAAAACACATGGAAAGTTCTTATATCACTGTTTAGCATATTGTAAACACTCAATATGTGCAATTTATTTTGGGAGAGAATGTATAATACTAATTACTTATTTATTCCTTCTTTTCACTTGTGCTGTGAAGTGAGCAATGCTCCATATTTAGCCTGATTGTCCCTGCAACCTTACTAATCTGACTCTTGACTGAGAAAGTCAGACTGACAGTCAAATCTAGATATACTTTAAAGTGACAACATTTTCAACACTTACATTAGCCGTATTTTCTTCAGTGTTAGAACATGATATGTAAAGTATGCTAGCTATATTTTATTGTTCCCTGTTGTAAGTTTTCATTTATTTAGTAAATCTATTTGTAAAATTTCTTCTCAATAACACTGCTGAAAAAAAATTTTTTTTCTCCGAAACATAGCATTAACCAGACTAGGAACTAACCCACTTCATTTTAAAGGCGCTATTAATATTTTTCCTTAAGAAAATAAGATAGTCACTTACGGTATAACTGAATAAGGTAAGAATGTCAAAAGGGTTCTCAACATGTCTTCTCCAAGCGTAAAATATGAAGGAGATCCATCTGACTTTCACAAGAGGCTCTCTGGAAGAGAACAGCATACTAATAATAAAGGTCAGGGAGCCTGTTTAGTTGTTTTACATTCTTTATTTCTCTGTCTTTCCCAGTGGTTACAAGCTGGCATGTTTGACCCATGGTTAAGATTCAAGATGAATAAAACACCCAAAAAGAGGGCAAAACTGGAGGGACCAATAAAGGGAAACCATTTCCTATTATAAAGGCATTAGCTTTTTTCAAGACATGTGACTTGGACTTTTGAGCTGAAAACACAGGCATTTAAAATAGAAAACTCAGATTGTCAGGGTTGGCTGGAAGAACACTTCAGTCTACAAGGAGAAATGCACCTTGTAATGAACTACAGTGGGCTGTAAAATGAAATTGCTGGGAGCTACATAAAGAAGAGAAAAGAATAGAAACAGATTGAAGAACATCCAGATTTACAGCATCCCTGAAGGCAGCCAAGGGGATGACCCCATTACTTTCATTGAGCAATTTGTTCCATCTCTCCTCACTAGAACTTCTAAAATAGAAAGATGCATAACATCCTTCAGCCCTTTCCACTGTCTCAAAAAGGTCCCCAACTTTGTTTATTAAGGTTTTAGAACTTCTTCATGTTTTATTATTTTTAGAATTTGGTTAACCTTCTGTTTTTTTCCTGTTTATTTTTCTCCTTGGCCTAAATCATAGAATCATAAACTAAGAAGGATTTTTTCTAAATGCAAGTTGTTAGAAATGACTTGGCAAAGACTGGCAAAATTCACAGTATCCTGCAGCAATAGAATTAATGAAGAGTTTAAAAAAAAAAAAAAACTAAGACTGATTAATTTTTGATGCTTTTGAAATATAAATGCCAAGAAGAAAATTTGAAGAAATAGTTTTAGAAAGATGATTTATATATAAAATGTTACAATCATTAAAAAAAAAACATTATCCAATTAATCAACAGCTTTGGTTTTTATTATTTGAAGGGATATCGTTTTACAACATTCACACAATTGATTTTGTGCTTATAAATATCCTTATACAAGCTATATATGAACATGTGTAGGAGAATATTATGTAATGTCATCACCTTTAGCAACATTTGGTGTTCATTTCTCAAGTTTTGTGCCATACCAATATTTTTTCCTTATAGAAACTAAAGTCTTCTCTCAGGAAAGCTTAGTTGGATCCAAGTTTATAAGCAGACACATAAGGGCATGAGAGCCCTAGAGTATATCATGTAATATTTAGTGGTACAATCTGATGATTAAATTGGACCTTGAAAAGAGTTCTACTTATATGAAAAGTATGTACTTTGTTGGTGGATCTGTGCCACACCTTCATAGAGGTCCAACTTCATGCCACGCACTGTGTTAAGTGCTGGTGGTGCAAAGATAGGTAAGGCAGACACCAGCCACTGGACAAGTGAGGCTCCAGTGGGACTAGCTGCTTTGCAGGAAGAATGCATTGCTTTGCCCATGAGATTATTAAAACAGAAAAAAAGTGTTTTCTTTATAGTATTTGACTTTTTATATGTTCAAGTGGTTTGGTTAGCTTTGAAGCTATTAATGGAAAAAGACCAAAAGTTAGTGGTTGATAGCAACTTTTAGAATCATCGTTGCAACTCTATTTCTGGGTACCTCCATAATACTGTTAAAAGCAATCAACCAAATATCCATTAAACAGCTAGTGCATGGAAAATTAAGCCAAGCCTTATATTATTAGATTAAACCAGGGGCTGGCAAAGTCTTTCTGTAAAGGGCCAGATAGTAAGTATCTTTGGCTTTGCATGCCCCATGATCTCTGTTGCAGCTACTTAGCTCTGCCGTTGTAGCACGAAAGCAGCCATAGACAATATATAAATGAATGAGTGTGTCTGTATTGCAATAAAACTTTATTTACAGAAACAGATGGCTGGCCTGATTTGACCTACAGGCCTTTGTTTGCCAATCCCTAGATTAAGTGATGAATATGACAGGTTTCCTGCTAGCAAAGGGTTTGTTATGAGGATTATATGATTTAATATATGTAAGATGCTTAGAACCATGTCTGGAATATAGTAAATGCTATAAATGCATTAATAATAATAGTAATACCACTTATTATTATTATTATTATTAAATAGAAAAGTAAGAGAAAAACACATCTAGACCATTTCTAAGACTTACATCTTGCATATATATTTCTTTGAAACCTAGATTATTGACCACTACTGTACTTGGATTTTAATGTATCAACCATTCAAATACATGGTAAGGGATTTAGTGGGTGAAAACCTTCAGATGGTTCAGTGTTTCAATTGCATATTGCATACCTTAGGGCTGTCTCTAGTAATAGATATGAATAGATTCAATAATGTTGTATACATTTAATTTTTTTTTTATTTGCCATTCATACATTCTTTAAACTTCTAACCATTTCCAAAAATTGGCTTGTTCAACTGACATACTTTGGTTTTCTGTTTATACTCCTGCTTTCATTTTTTTTTTGCATTGTATAGATATAAACAAGTATTTCTGAGCAAAAAAGACAATGAAATACCAGTATTCTTGAATATGCTTCTCTTTCACAATGACATGCCCAGTGACAACTCTACCTCATATTCACTATTCCTGATTTGACCAGATTTTTTAGAAATATTTGAAACATAAAATGTTCCAGTTTTTTGGACTACTGTATTCTACTTGGAGAAGAAAAAGATATAGAAATTTGGCTTTAGTGGCCTCTGGAAGAGCAGTGATTTACTTAAGCATAAGCAAGTTTCAGGAATGCAAATGTCTTATTGACATTTAGGATTCTTTAGTCCGTCTTCTTACTTGTAGGTAAGATTAAGTAGAAAATATAATACTTGAATTTGTGAATTCAAAAAGACAATTTTCGAGTGCCTGTGCCATACCCAGACTAAGTGCTATGCATGTAGCTCTTGCTACATCTTCATAGAGTAAGATAGCAGATAACATTTTTAAAATTTGGTATGATTTTCACTATGGAATGTTATCATAAAAACTAGAGAGAGTAATGGAAAGAGTTGTGGAAAGTAGAAAGAACTATTTTAGATAAGAAGGTTTTGAAAGGCTATTCAGAGAAGGAGTTATTTGAGCAGAGAGAGTTCTGAAAAGGAGGTATTTGAGCAGAGAGAGTTCTAAATGAAGTGAGAGAGCAAGTCATGTGAAGATCTGGTGGTACAGTGTTCAGAGAGTAGGAACCACAGTGTGAACGGCTTTGAGATGAGAATGGAGCTGGTACATTTGAAGAACAGAAGGAAGCCAGTGGTGAGCATGGCGGAGAGAGTGATTCAAGATAAGGTCAGTGATGATGTAAGGCCTTGAGGACCACTGTTAGGTTTGCATAGAACTCTGAGGCAGAAATGAGATGGTTGTGGGTAGAGCAGTGCTGTGAACAATATTAATTATTTTCTCAGATTATTCTAGTAGCTCTGGTAGTGGGTATACCAGTAAGGAAGCCATTATAGTCTCATTAGGAAATTATGGTAATTGGACTAGAGTGGAAGCAGTGACAGTGGTGGGAAGAGGTGATTCAGATTATGTGTATAGGTAGACGTAGAGCTAATAGGTCTTGCTTTTGAGTTGAATGTAGGGTGCTGGAAAAATAACTGATTCAAGGATGTTTCCTAGGTTTGGTCTGTGCATCAGGTAAGTTGTGATGCAATTTATTAAGATGAGGGAGTTTATGGGGGAGGGGGTTGTCAAGAGTTCAGCTTTACCTATATTAGATTTGCGAGGCCTTTTCTACATCCAAATGGAGCCGTTGAGTAGGCAATTAAACATTGGAATCTAGAATTCGTGAAAGAGGTCAGAATTATAGATGTAAATTTGAGAGGTCTCAGAATGTAAATGGTGTTTAAAACCGTGAGTCTGTATAACATTGTCAAGATAGTGAGTGTAGACAGAGAAGTCCAAATTCTGAGTCCTAGGGCATTTCAATTTTAGATATTTAGCAGAAGAGATGAACCTAAACAGAGGACCAAGAAGTGACCAGGGAGTTAGCAGAAAAACTAGGAGTGTGTTTTAGTCCCCAAGCCAAATAGAATGTGCTTCAAGATGGAAGGTATGATCAATTGATAAATGCTAAGAAACGCTTGAGTAACATGAGTACTAACAAAACTGATCATTAGATTTGCCAAGATGCAGGAGATTGTTGGCCATGAGAAGAAGAGTTTCAACGGAGAAACTGAAAATTACATTTAAAGAAAAATATCAGAGGTGAGGAAGTAAAAGTAGAGAGTATAAACAAATCTTTCAAGAAGTTTGCTATAAAATGAAGCATAGAAAAGACCTAGCAGCTTAGGAAAGAAATGGAACTTAGGAA
Source organism: Diceros bicornis minor (assembly GCF_020826845.1). NCBI lineage: Eukaryota > Metazoa > Chordata > Mammalia > Perissodactyla > Rhinocerotidae > Diceros > Diceros bicornis. Next base: position 24,267,063 of record NC_080781.1, read on the forward strand.
GTTTGTTTTTATAATGGGTGATATTATAGTCTATGTATATACTAACAGAAATGTTCCAGTAAAGAGGGAGAAATTTATGATGGAGGAGATAAAGGGGGATTTTTTTTTGTGTGTAAAGACGATCAGCCCTGAGCTAACATCCATGCCAATCCTCCTCTTTTTGCTGAGGAAGACTGGCCCTGAGCTAACATCTGTGCTGATCTTCCTCCACTTTATGTGGGATGCCACCACAGCATGGCCTGACAAGCGGTGAGTTGGTGCGCGCCCGGGATCCAAACCTGGGCCGCCAGCAATGGAGCGCGCATACTTAACCGCTACGCCAGGGGCCGACCCCAAGGGGGATTTTTAAATACAGATTCTTTGAGTAGATGTGAAAGAATGGAATCCATTGAGCCATTGGACAGTTTGGCCTCAGATAATCATAAAATAGCCATCCTTTAATATGTACCAGATGCTGTTCTCAGTCATTTACATATATTAACTCATTTAATCCTCAAAATCACCCTATAAACTAGGCCCTATTTTTATCTCCATTTTACGTGAACAGAAACCAAAAGACAGAGCATTAAGCTAATAATTGGTAGAGCTGGTTTCCAAATCCACTGTATCTGGCTCCAGAGTCTACACTTGAAACCACGCTAGAGAGTTCATACATTATAGCTGGACAAAAGGCAGACTATACAAGTAAAGTTAAGGGAATGTTTTACATTTTGTCATAACAACATGAGATAATACAGGTCTTATTGATTCTATTTTTCCTTAAAATTGAAAGCAAGATTATCATCTGAGAATGAGGAGGAGGGATGGGCTAAGGGCAGTTTGAGGGGGATAAAAGGTAAGAAATGCTTGCTAGTCAAGTACAAGAGTAAAATGGCCTTGGAAATGATTTGCCTTACCTGCTGGTGCCAAGGAGACTTGAAGATTTTTGTCATTTTGAAGTGAAATGCGTCAGTATGTGAGGCAGAGGGCTAATTTCCATCTACCTTTGCTCCAAAGTGTCACCAGTGAAATATAAATGCTGGGACTGACGGGCAATCTAAGGAAAGAGAGCATGCCCTTCATTTATACATTCATCATCCTATTATTTGGGATGGAGGTGTGATGGCCAGTTGTATTTGGACCATGGAGTTAAGTACCACTCTCTTGGGGTGGTGGAACATTGAGCCGGACAGAAGTTTGCTTCTTGATGACTTCATTGAAGTGCCGAAGCAGTCCTGGACTCTGCTTACAGACTTTTCTAATGTGAACCAGAAATAAACTTCTGTCTTGTGTAAGCCTATTTGTGAGTCTTTCTTTCTTACAGACTAACTTAATCCTAACTTACCCAGAATTTGTTTCCAAAAGGGACTTGCTAAATGGACAAAACCTAAGAATATGACTTTGGTAACTGGAGTCAAACAGGTGGTTAGCAGCAAGACTCAGATGTTTCAGAGTCCTGCAACATAAGCTACTGTTCTGATGTACACATGGAATATGGGGAAAATTATTTTAAATATGCCCGAATTTTTGTTCAGGTAAGTAAAATGGAGAGAGAAAAGCGGATTCCACCATCTCCTTTAGTAACAAATATCAGCGTCTAACAAACTTCCCTTTCAGGAACTGCATCCAGACGTGTCACTTAATGTTTCTACAGCTTCATCCAACTTCCATTTTCTTATGTACTAAATCCAAGAGACATCTTTAGTTAAAAATTTTAACAAAATTTTAGGGTTGTTGGATCTTTCAAGTATTATTTAACTTTACTACTACCTATTATAGGAAATCTAAAACTGGCTTATATTTACCTTCTTTCACTTTGTTATATTCTCATGATCTCCTATTTAAAAAGTTACTTCCGTTTCTAACAGTATAACTACGAAGAAACTAGTCACCAAAGTGAACAATGACACAATCTTTGTCAAACCTATGGATCTATTCCAATGCTTTTGGCCCTCGTTTCTTATTTTGCCATTTTTCCTGTAAATCCTTAGAGTGAATATTAAAGGCATAGCAAGTAGAGACAGATAGACCTGTGCTAGAATTCATTTAGTTATTTGCTAGTTCTGTGACCCTCAGCCAGTCAGGATTTCTCTCTGATTGTCACTTTCCATCCGTAAAATGAGTTGTGTTTGTACCCTTTGACCAACATCTTCTCGTTTCCCCCACTCCTCAGCACCCAGCAACCACCGTTTTGCTCTCTGTTTCTATGAGTTCCATGTTTTTAGATTTCTCATGTAAGTGAGATCATACAGCATTTGTTTTTCTCTGTCTGGCTTATTTCACTTACCGTGATATCCTCAAGGTCCATCCATGTTCTTGCAAATGGCAGGGTTTCCTGCTTACAATAGCTGAATAATACTCCATTGTATATGTACCACATTTTTCTTATCCATTCATCTGTCGATGGACACTTACATTGTTTCTTGGCTTGGCTTTTGTGAATAATGCTGCGTTGAACGTGGGGGTGCAAATATTTCTTTGAGTTAGTGATTTCATCTTGTTTACACCTTAAACTCACACAATGTTGTATGTCAATTATGTCTCAATAAAGCTGGAAAAGTGAGTTTTGTTTAAGATTGAGCTAATTTTGTACAATAACATTTATTTTCTCTCTATATTTTTTAGCTTTTCCTGTCTTTGCTTTAATTCACACCATGTGCCACCTCCCTCAGTACCTGTTAATATTTGCTGAAGTCTCACATTTTTGCCCCTGCCTCTCCGTTTCTATAGCCATTTCTCAAGTCTTCAATATGGTATTCCTGGCTAGCAATCATGCCCTGCTACCTGTGCTCCTGGCAGTTCTCCAGTTTCTTACACTGAGGCTCCTCACCTCTTAGCAGGTCTGCCTTCGGAATACCTCCTGCTTGCACCCCTTCCTATGTCTTTTCTTTTGCATCGTTTTTCCTTTGCATGTAATAATCTCTAGTTCACTAACCTGTATCTGTAACTCCCTTCAAGATTATATTTGTTTCATGTCCTCCCAGAGGTCTTTACTTACTAGCTTCATCACAATTACTTACATCAAGTTTCTTTAATATACATATATATATATTTATTTATTTATATTTATCTTCTTATACTTTTAAAATCCTCCAGTTTCTTATTGATTTTATTGTAAGCTTGCTTTAATTATCCATTTAGGATGTAAAATCTTCCCTGTCTTCATGATCCATTTAGGGTGTAAAAACTTCCTTCATTTAAAGAAAGATAAAATAATTTCTTCTCTGCTATTCTCTGTACCATGTTTTACAGTTCTATGACTATGGGTAGAATTTATTAATTTATACATGCTGAATTTAATATTTAAAAGCCTTTAAATAAATGAAGATTGGTACTAAAATGTCCCAAATCCTTTTTTTCTTAAACTATGACAGTCTTAGTTACTTTTAAACTTTTTAAACCTAGCTTTCTTTTCTCTGTATGTTTCCTCTAAATTCAAATTTTTATATTTCTTTAGTTGAAGTCCAGAATTACCCACACTGCCCATCATATGATCAAATTCTTGCAGAGTAGAGTGGAAAGTTTCATTCCCAACATCTCCCTTAGCTTTGCTTCCAATTTTTAATTTTAATTACTTCTAAATTTCAACTTAAGGTCAGTCATTTGTTATAATACATAAAGTTGATGCGATATTAATTATTTCTTTACTATATATTATAGTCAAGCCTGTAGCTGAACATTGCATACCTTGATATCTATGAATAATTATATAAATTGCATATGCACTAGGGGGCTAAAATAAAGGAGTAGTTAATGTGGGGTATGTTAATCAAATAAAACTTCTTGGACATATAAAATGAAAACAAATTATAGGTTGTATTTTATTTTATATTTTTAATTGAAGTAAAATTCATGTAACATTAACCATTGTAAAGTGAACAATTCAGTGACATCTAATCTAAGTTTTATTTTTATATTACTTTACTTTTTTTTTTGGTGAGAAAGATTGGCCCTGACCTAATATCTGTTGCCAATCCTCCTCTTTCTGCTTGAGGAAGATTGTTGCTGAGCTAACATCTGTGCCACTCTTCCTCTATTTTGTATGTGGGATGCCACCACAGCATGGCTTGATGAGTGGTGTGTAGGTCCACGCTTGGGCTCCAAACCTGCAAACTCCTGGCACCAAAGTGGAGCGTGAGAACTCAACCACTACACCACTGTGCCACTGGGCTGGCCCCCTTACTTTACTTTTTAACAGCTTTATTGAGGTATAATTTACATACCATACAGTTGAACCCACATAAAGTATAAAATGTAATAGCTTTTAGTATATTTACAAAGTTGTGCAACCATCACCACCTCCACTTTTAGAACATTTTCATTTACCCAAAAAGAAACTTCAGACCCATTAACCATTATTCCTTATTTCCCCATCCCCACCAGCCCTACGCAACCACTAATCTACTTTCTGTCTCTATAGATGTGCCTATTCTGGACATTCTATTGAAATGAAATCATGCAATATGTGGCCTTTTGTATCTGTCTTCTTCAACTTAGCATAATGTTTTCGAAGTTCAGCCATATTGTAGCATGTATCATGACTTCATTCCTTTTTATTGCTGAATAATCTTCTATGTTATGGATGTACCACATTTTATTCATCCATTCATCAGTTGATGTTTGTTTGGGTTGTTTCTACTTTTCAGTTGTTATGAATAGTGGTACTATGAAGATTTGTGTACAAGTTTTTGTTTGAATACCTGAATACCTATTTTGAATTCTCTTGGGAGTATACCTAGAAGTGGAGTTGCTGGGTCATGTGGTAATTCTATATTTAACATTTTGAGGATCTGCCAAACGGATCTTTTACTGTTTTTTTAATTGGATTATTTGTCTTTTTATTGAAGATTTTATTTTACTTATATATTTGGCCACTAGCTTGTTGAATGATATTGGATATCTCCCGAATTCTTTGTATTTTTGTTTCATCACCAAATAACAACTTCCTTGGACTTTTATATCATTTATGGAATAGAAATATGAAAAGACTTTGTGATTCTTAGAGATGGACACTTTCCAAAAAAGAGGTACTGTTATCCCCATGGTTACGCTTTGATTAAAGGAAAATTAGATTTCTAACATTCTAGTAACTTCTTTTTCTCTATTTATCTCTTTTGTGATACTGCCCTGAGTACTTGCGCTTAACTCAGATGTTTGTGTCTGCTTGCCAATGGGATGCAGCTGAGAATCCAACTGTGAAAGGTTTTCCCTGAACACATATATATTATGCTAACCCCTCTGCTAACTAAATGGCTTTGTGAAACACTTTGTGTTATTTAATTCCATGGGGAATCTGGGGAAAATATTATAATTTGCTAAGTACAATGGAAATAACCGAAGTAGGTACTGTCTGCATTTTATGGGAGTTGTTCTCAACTTAGTCCTATATGGAATGATGATTTTGAAACCTTTTTGTTATAAAATAAGTAAATAAATAAATATTTGGGAAGCACCTACTTACTATGTCATGCAAGCCACTGAACTAACGAGGGGAAGTGAAAATATTAATTTATGACTTAGTTTGCATCTTTTAAAATGTAAATGTTATTCTTTGGCATTAGTTGGAGTTTATCATTTATACCAATTTGTGATTTTTACAAGTAAGAAAGGAAAGAGTTCTAGCACTAAGCTTGCAAGAGAAAAGTAGCTTGATTCTGCTTGGAGTGAAGGGAAGGAACATAATAATAAAAGGAATGTAAGCAATAAGTTTCTGAGCAGGAGAGAAATAAATTGTTTTTTAAAATACTTAAGACATGCCTTAATGAGATGAGATAACACAGGCTGGCTATTCTAACCTCAGTTGACAAAGCACTTTGGGTTATACCGTATCTTTTACAGTTTTAAATGTTTGTGTTTTACAGTAGGAACAGGTTAGGTCTTTACTGCCTTGTCTTCTTTTGTTTTCCTTTGTTCTTCATTTTTTGACCATGTTGAGTTTAGCAAAATACACTCTTGACTCATAAGTGCTTGTTCAGATAGGAGAACAATGCATCTCCAAATTTAGCAACAAGCCACCTTCATCAGAATCTTCTAAGAGGGATGTGCTTGCAAAAATATAAATTTCTTGAGCTCTACACTATAACTGTTGGGTCACAACTTCTTAGGGTGGGGCCCAGGAATGTGAATTTTTTTAGTTACCCCCCCCCAAGTGATTCTCACATATGCTAAAGTTTGAGAACCACTACACTGTACTGTACACTCTGCTTGTAGTGACTACAGTTTAGCAAAATGGACTTTGGTGTCAGAATTAGTGGAAGCCAAGTCTTGGATCTGTTACTTCTTTGAGATATAGCCATGGACAAGCCATTTAAAATCTTTCAACCTTCACTTTCTTCAGCTATAAAGTTTGAGATAAAAGGTGACCATCTCCATATTTGCTTGAGAGAGTCTAAGTTTAAGACCATAGTACTGCTCCATTATTAATAGCATTTTCTTTCATTCTCAAAACGATCCTAGTTTAGATTATAAATTATATGATCACTCTAGCATGTCTATGTATTAGTTTATTGTGGTGATTATATGATATAACTTATGTAATCCATTTAGCACAATTGGCATATAGTACATATTTAATAAATGTTCTTGTAAGTAACGCTATTTTTAAGAAATCAAATAAAATATGTGGTTATTTATGTATCTTAACAGCATACTCAGGATTGCCTACTCTTTAATTACTTTAAAAATAGATTTTCATGGAAAGGAAGTTACTGATTATTGATTGTTGGCTAGTCTTGTCCTCCATGGGAAAAGGTCCTTAAATTAAATCATTTTGTCTTTGTTGTTTTCACTAGTTTGGTTATGCCAGTTGGCATTGTCTTGTGCTAAAAGGCATTTTATTTATTTATTTATTTTTAAATGTAATATTTCTTTTTTTTTTTAATGTTTATTTTTCCCCCCAAAGCCCCAGTAGATAGTTGTATGTCATAGCTGCATATCCTTCTAGTTGCTGTATGTGGGACGTGGCCTCAGCATGGCCGGAGAAGCAGTGTGTCAGTGCACGCCCGGGATCCGAACCCAGGCCGCCAGCAGTGGAGCACGCGCACTTAACCGCCAAGCCACGGGGCCAGCCCTAAAAGGCTTTTTAGAATAGCGACCTTGGGGAAAAAAAATTCAAGGAGAATAAAAGTCTATAAAGTGGAACTCTAGTATGACACCAAATGCTATTGTCTGTAAGCCCATTACCCACAAAAGAGAAATATAACATTTTCTTCTCTTATTAGCTTCTTGGTAGAAAACCTCATTATGCTGCCTTCTATTTGCTTTTCATTTCCAAGCAAACGTATTCCAGCAAGGAGAAACAGGTGTTCAGGAGTTGTTCTTGTAGATAGATAAAAATCCTGGACTCTCAATCCAGACAGACCTATGTTTGAATCCCTGTTCAGCCACTTATCTGAAGGGAAAGTTATTTAACTTCTCTGAGCTTAAGTTCCTTTATTAGTAAAATGAAGACCTTTTATTATTAATGTCCACTTCTTCATTATGCTATGAAGATATGAGATAATGCACATAAAATTCTTAGCGTGTTTCTGCTCTTATTGTTGTCTAATACCATTATTAAGAAGAATTTTGAAGGTAGTCTTCTTAAAATTGTGTGGACAGTATATTTGAAGACTGCAGCCTGGGATGTATTTGACCCATTGGCTTTTTCCTACTCCAGATTTTTACTTCTCCATTCTTTAATTATTGCTCTTCCTTGTGAGACGAAGGTGGAAAAAAACAAGTAACATGGTATAAGGAGAGAAAATAAATCACAATATCTTAAAATCTAAGGGAAAGGAACTCAAGAATTGATAGGTCAAGTGACACAGCAGACATATAATGTGTTTTGGAGTGCCTGGTTATCAACACATGTGAATAAGTGGTTGAGATTTTCATATTCAAGGCCTTATTCATTGCCTTTCTGAAAATACTTTTATTCTACTTTCAATGAAAGCATCATTCTCACTGAAATGTGGAGAATTTTGTGGTCAACATGGAAATAAAAATGTTCAAGATAGTATAGTATTGTGGAGTAAAGATAGTCTTTTCATAAATGGTACTGGAACAACTGTACATCCACATGCAAAAAGAAAATCTAGATACAGACCTTGTATCCTTCACAAAACTAATTCAAAATAGATCATAGACCTAAATATTAAATACAAAACTCTAAAACTCCTAAATAAGATCATTATCTCGAAGAAATATCTGCACCCCTATGTTCGTTGCAGCATTATTCACATTAGCGAAGATATGGAAACAGCTTTAGTGTCCCTTGACAGATGAATGGATAAAGAAAATGTGAAATATATAATAAATATTATTCAGCCTTAAAAAAGAAGGAGATCCTGCCATTTGCAACAACATGGATGAACCTAGAGAACATTATGCTCAGTGAAATAAGCCAGACAGAGAAAGAAAAAAAAAACTACATGATCTCACTTACATGTGGAATCTAAAAAAGAGTGGAACTCATAGTAACAGAGAGTAGAATGGTAGTTACCAGAGGCTGGATAGTGGGGAAAAGAGGAGATATTGGTCAAAGGGTACAAACTTTCGGTTATAAAATGACTAAGTTTTGGAGACCTAATTTACAGCATGATGACTATAGTTAATAATAATGTATTGTATACTTGAAATACGCTGAGAGAGTAGATCTCAATTGTCCTCATCACAAAAAAGGTAACTATGTGAAGTGAAGAATATGTTAATTAGTTTGATTGTTGTAATCATTTCACGATGTATACGCATATCAAAACATCATGTTGCACACCTTAAATACATACAATTTTTGTCAAAAATTAATAAGTAAAAATTAAAAACCCCCCAAAAGCAGAAAATAACCCCCCCCAAACTCTATAAAACTCCTAGAAGATAACATAGAAGAAAACCTAGATGACCTTGGGTGTAGTGATGACATTTTAGATACAACACCAAAGGCACAATCCATGAAAGAAATAATTGATAAGCTGGACTTCATTAAAATTAAAAACTTCTCTGTGAAAGATAGTGTCGCAAGAATGAGAAGACAAGTTAGAGACTTGGAGAAAATATTTGCAAAAGACACATCTGATAAAAGACTATTGTCAAAATATACAAAGAACTCTTCAAAACTCAACAATAAGAAATACAACTCAATTAAAAAATGAACCAAAGACGTGAACAGACCCCTCACCAAAGAAGATACATAGATGGCAAATAAGTATATGAAAAGTTGCTCCACATCATATGTTATCAGAGAAGTTCAAATTAAAACAATGAGATACCACTACACACCTATTAGCATGGCCAAAATCCAGAACACTAAAAACAAGTGCTGGAGAGAATATGGAGCAACAGGAACTCTCATTCATTGCTTGTGGGAATGCAAAATGGTAGAGACACTTTGGAAGATGGTTTGGTGGTTTTTTACAGAATTAAATCTGTTCTTACCATACAATCTTGCAATTGCACTCCTTAGTATTTACCTAAAGGAGTTGAAAACTTATGTCCGCATGGAAATCTGCACACGGATGTTTATAGCAGCTTTATTTATAATTGCTAAAACCTGGAAGCAACCAAAATGTCCTTCAGTAGGTGAAGGGATAAATAAACTGTGGTATGTTCAGACAATGGAATATTATTCAGCGCTAAAAAGAAATGAGCTATCAAGCCATGAAAAGACATAGAGGAACCTTAAATGCATATGACTAAGTGAAAGAAGCCAATCTGAAAAGGCTACATACTGTACATTCCCATTGATATGACATTCTGAAAAACACAAAACTATGGAGACAATAAAAAGATCAGTGGTTACCAGGGGTTGGGTAGAGAGGGAGAGATGAATAGGCAGAACACAGAGGATTTTTAGGGCAGTAAAATACTTTGTATGATAATATAATGCTGGATATATGTCATTATACATTTGTCCAAACCCATAGAATGTACAAAACCAAGAGTGAACCATAATGTAAAGTATGAACATAGGCAATTATGATGTGTCACTGTAGGATCATCAATTATAAAAAATATACTACTCTGGTGGGGGATGTTGATAATGGAGGAGGCTGTGCATGTGTGGGAGCATTTTGCTGTAAACCTAAAACTGCTCTAAAAAATAAAGTCTTTAATTTAAAAAAGTAGTATAGCATTAAGTCTGAAGTATCCTTCATAATGTTTATTCACATACTACTGATATTTAAAATATAGAAGGATATTAGAAACACGGACTTCTACAGGTATTACTTTCATAGATTACAATCTTCATGGCTATCATAATGTTGCAAATACATGTTTTAGACATGTGCAAATGATGGTAAATTAGAGAAACTTTCAACTGTTGATTATCTAGTTGACAACCATACACATAGGTTATCCTGAATTATTTATATTGTGCCAAAATTCAGTGACTATGTGAGAACCATATGTTTAGTGTGTAAGCCACACTTTCAGTAATGTTTGCATCCACTGCAATATTTTTCAATGAACTAGCATCCTTATAATGAACATGGTGTTATTATAAGGAAGCTGGCAGTACAAGTGGTACTTTGTATTTTCTCATTTCATGCTTTCATTTAGATTTAAGATGTTCTTGGTTTCATTTCCAAGTTGGCATGAATTAGCAGTAAATAGGAATCTGCTGGCTTGTGTTAAATTTGCTTTTCACATACCTCTAGGGAAAGAATGGAGAGAATTAAGAATAGTAATCAGTTTTGATTGAGGTTACCTAGATATGTCTTTCCTATATCTAAACATCAAGCCAAATTTCTTAGCATGTAATCAGAAGGAACCATGTTGATTTCACAACTTATTGATGGGTGTATGCTTTGATTAAGGAGTCACAGGGAAAGGAGATGATGATATTCCTATAGATTAATTATTGTGGGTTTTCAGCAGTTAAGAATTTCATTCAACCTAGAAAACAATTTCTAAGAATCACTAATCATGCAGTTCTTAGGAATAGGGTTGATTAAAATTATGAATAATGTATAAAATGTAATATCTGGCTGCAAAGAATACATTGGCTTTAACTCATGATTAGTCATACATGATTAATTTCAGGTCCTTCCTTTAGCATTGACTTTTAGATTTTGGAGGGAGACTGCCTTAAGAGAGTTAAAGAAGAGCTCTGCCCACCCTCCAAAAATGTAGAGATGAATGCTCCAAAAGTAGATACATGTGCTCCTCATAACTTTGCACCATGTAATGGGTTTCTATCAACCTGGCTTGCTGTATCAGTCAGAATAGTCTAGTTTATGCTGCAATAACAAACGGTCCCCAAATATCACTGGGCTAAAACGAAACAACCAAAGAAGTGTTTGCTTTTGGCTCTGGCTACGTGTCCATATCCGGATGGGGAGGGGGGATGTGGGCTGTGCCACACGTTGTCCTCACTCAGACTCAGGCCCCAGACAAAGACTCCAAGTGGAATGCTGCTGGTCACTGTGGCAGGGGGAAAGGGAGTGCTGGAAAATCTTTCAGTTAAATGCTGTGGTCCAGAAGTGACCTACAACACTTCTGGCTGGAATTGTTCTTATGATCCTGCCAAAGGCAAGGTGGCAAAGTTTTAATTATCCTTTGTGGCCAGACCCAGAACCAGACTTAGGAAAGCATCAGACATCTCTACCACATCTGAAGAACAAATGAACTGTCAGAGCAAAGGTCCAGGCATGCTACTTTGGCAAACGCAACATGAGTAACCCTAGAGCTGCCAGTTCTAAGCTCATACTGACCTGATTCCCCCCACTCACCCAAAGCTGGCAGCTGTGGCTTTGCAAACATGGATAATGCTTCTCCGGTCAGAACTGAATTGAGTATTGGCAGCAACAGAACCTGCAAGCTGCAGCCCTTTTGAGTATCCACGCCTAATTTAATTCTTGTTGAATGAAATGTACACTCATTTTATTCATGTTGGGGAAAAAACTGACAACATAAAAGCTAGTCCAACTATTAAATCAATATTTGCTATAAGATTTTTATTAATTATTCTGACTGTTCTTCCACAAGCCTGAAACTGATTTTATTTTTCAGTTGTGATTCATTTGGATGTTTTGAGTGTGAGGACCAGACCAACAATACACCATGTTTATTTTCCTGAGAGACTCCTGTTTAAGTTTAAACTCCTGTTTAAGAAGTGTAGGTATCTCTAAAGAATATAATAACCTAGTTCTACTGATTATCAGAGGCCAAGAATGTTTTGTGGCTGTACAGGTTGCCTAATGCTGACCATGCAACAAAATCACCTGGCGAGATTTTAAAAGACATAAATTCCTGGCCCATACTTTCAGAGTTTCTAATTAAGGAGGTTTAGGGTAAGGCCTATGCATCCATATTTTTAATATCACTAGATGATTCTGATGAGCAACCAAAAGTGAGAACTGCTGTCCTAGAATGTTATGTAAGATCAACTTTATTTCTTTTGAACTTGTTTTCTAAAACAATTATCCAAATCTTATTTTTTAACATCTTCCAACCTTAAGAATAAGGCCACCCCTTTAGTAAAACAGAATCCATTTTCAATGTTTCTGGTTCACTTCTTATGTGAAAAGCACTGAAGTTATTACATAATTCACAGAGTGTTTTGCAATCCTGTCAGTCTCTGTATGTTTCATATTCTGGTTTAAAAGTCACTTGAGTAGGGAATAAGCCAATTCTCAGTGTGCTACACAATTTATATTGTGCATATTTATTTATTGTTTATATTTACTTATTGTGTATATTTATCATATTTCATGCATATAGATCCCATTGTCATAGTTATCCTAATATATGATTCACCAAAATAATGGAAAAAAATGTAGCTAACAATTGATTTGCCTGCTCTAATCTCTTTCTTTAAAGATTATTTATTTATTTATTTATTTTTCCCCCCAAAGCCCCAGCAGATAGTTGTATGTCATAGCTGCACATCCTTCTAGTTGCTGTATGTGGGACACGGCCTCAGCATGACCGGAGAAGTGGTGCGTCGGTGCGCGCCCGGGATCCGAACCTGGGCCGCCAGCAGCGGAGCGTGCGCACTTAACTGCGAAGCCACGGGGCCGGCCCATCTAATCTCTTTCTTTAAAACACTGCAATAAGACATGAAACGTGTTTTTTAGATCACATTTTGAGTTTGGAAACTAGGGTTAAAATGATTCCGAGAGAGAGAGCAATGGGAAACTCCAATTATGAAGCCACTAATTATAGGAATCCATGTGGTAATAAATTTCTTCTGTCTTTCTTAAAAAGACATTTATTTCATCCTTTTCAAGGCTACCAGTTACAGGCGTGTCATTTTGAGAGTGAATAAGACTAAACCTCATTCTCTTGTCCATAGTTCAATGTAGTAGATAGAGTACACATGCTATGAAAGACTGTCAAATGAATCTTACACTTATCCATCTCTTTGTTTGCTTTAAGATATTCTTCATTTTGTGTAGAGGAACATTTAATAGAAGTAAATAGTAGTTAAGTCACATAATGCTGATATTGTCACATACAAACAAACTTGGACATAGGTAAGGAGAAACTTTATTCACAAGTTATTGCAGTAGGAACTATTGCATTAGGGAGAAGGCTCCAACCGTGAGATCTATAAGCGCTTTCATGGTGAGGTAGAAAAAGACTTTTCTTTTATGGGGAGGAGTGGACAAGTTTAGAAAAAATGGGTGCAGGGAAGTGGGATGAGAGAGTGGCATGATCGCATGATCACACAGTTGATTAGGGAATCCTTTTTCCTAAGGTCAGTCAATGTTCAGGAGAGACTCTTAAGGAGAGGTTGTATGCTGGCTCAGGCTGAGGGTGTGTCAAAAGTTCAGAGGCCTGAGAGAAGGAGAGAAACTTGAGTTAAGCTGGTCAAGCCAAAGTAGTAGGTGTTCTATCCAGATTGATCAGCGGGTACAAATAGTTTAATCTTTTATGAGGCAAAGAATGGGTATTTGGAGGGTCTTTGGCCTTGCCGTAGGTAAATAAGGTGGGACACCTGTGAGTCTTATCTAAGTCATATGGGGAAAGGCAGTAGATTTTCGGAACCCAAAGGGGTAGGGGAATTTATTTAACCATAGCTGTTTTCCAGGATTGCAGGGCTCAGGTAAATAAAGTTCAACATTGTCAATATAAAGCAATAGAATCTAGCTGATTCTCATACAATGATAGGGATCATTTAGCGATGGCCTGGCCCTCCACTGAGAACTTGCTCATCTCAACCCTTTGTAGTATGAATTATTATCCATTTTTTAGGTGTGGAAATGGAGGCTTAGAGAGGCCCTATATATCATAAGGATTTAGTATTTGATCTGGAATTCAAACTTGGGTGTCCATACTATACAAGTCAAACTTGTAGGCTGTGGAGTACATATTCAAGAAAAAATCACTCAGTCTTTAATAATACTATTGGATTTAATGTTGAGGCAAAGAAAAATGCTCTATAGAATCTTAAATAAGTATTTTGTGCTCTGAAATACAGAGATTGAGTGAGAGGGAGACATGAATGAACAGGACCCTACGGCTGAAATCTTCGCAAAAGCATGGCTGTGGGGAAATTCACCTCCCAAGTGAACTCTGATTCTCTTGATTTTAAACATTATGGCAGGCTCTGTTCTTTTCCTTTGGACCATGCTGTGAGATCATGCTGAGAAAGTTCTCTCTGCAGTCTGCTAACAGATATTTATACTTGGATTTAAAATTATTCAATTCATATACGAAGGAGCATATTGTATCCAGAACCTACAGACTGTATGTTTTGTCAACGTATGGTTTTAAACTATTTGAATTAAAAATGAAGTGAAAATTAAAATGTGACTAGGACTTTAAGCTAAATTGTTTTCAAGGAGAGTAATATGTGATATTAGAACATCTAGCTGGCATCTAACCATAGAGTTTAGAATTGTGAGAGAACTTAAAGTTCATGGAATCCCACCTCCCTCGCAGTGCAGGAATTCCCTTGTAAGATTCTTAGTAACTAGTCATTCTTTGAGCACTGTTGGAATATCTTTAGTGTTGGTAATCTCACTCCTGGGGCAGACATGCCATTTTTGAATAGCCCTAATTGTTGAAAATTTTCTCATACTGAACTGAGAAATAACTACCTACCAAAAGAAAAATACTTCATTTGCTTTAGTGCTTTAAAAATCTAAAAGAAAATAAATGCAACATATCAAATAATCTCTAAACTGAATACCAGCTCCAGGGGGCAGAATTAATCTTAGCCTCACTCACTATTCAGTGACTCTTAATACTGCTTCCCTCATAAACCATCATTTCTGTGTCATAGGTTTTTCCTACTTTATTTTGTTTGCAAATAAATTTTAGGGGGTGGAGGGAATGTGTGTTTCAATGGCAAGTATGCATTGTCACAAATAGCACATGCTTCTGGCCTTTCACTGCCTTTGAGCTATTGTACAACTCTAAGGAAATTCTATCTTAGAACTCTTCCAGGGAGTTTCTGTTGACTTCCCTCCCAGTTGTAGATAAACCAGTTTTGCCTCTATTTACAATTCAATTCATTTCCTCCATAGAAATTTGTGCTTTTTGGTTTTTCCTTTGAACCAATTATAACATCTGTCTGGTTTCCTCATTTGATGAGTAAAAATAAAATTTTTAGTATGTGTTCATTTTCATTTTCACATCTATATTATTATCTTTTGCTGAAAATTAACTTTTAAAAGTTTGGGAGTTCTTCCAACAAGATGCCCAATGCATACCAGAGCCAGGTAAACTTCCTTACCAGAGAAGGGCACCTCGTGGGTGAGTTAAATCCAGGCTGTTTCTTTTCTTGGCTCCCAAAGGTGAATCTTTAGCGGCAGTAGAAATTTGTCGACTCTGTTTTCTTGTTTTTATTTCCTGCTCTACTAATTTTGTGTTTTGGAATCCTTTTGGCCAGTAAGTTATTTCCCATTGCTAGCAGGAGAGGTTGGGAATTTTATTTTATGATCTGACCGTTTAGTGAAGTTATTCCCCATCATTGGCAACACTGGTTGGTAATTTGACTTCCAAGTTTCATCATTTGATGAGCTCTGTAAATGCATCAGTGGTTTATTAGAGATCTTATCTGTGTTGGATGCAAGATGACAGAGAATCTGTTTTGTTAGGCTTTTCCGTTTATCTTATTTGTCTAGTTTGAGCTCAAGTCAATTATGAATTTCATGCCCAGCCGAAAGTGGATATCTAGACTGGTGAGTTTTATATTTCTCTTTATGCTTGACCCATGGCTGAAATTTTAGAGTTGAAGTTATTAGCTTTCTCTGTGTGTCTGTATGTTTATATGTCTGTAATTCTGAAAGACCTTTACCTCTCATTGTTTGAATGTGTAATAATTTCTTACCTTGGTTGGTATTCCCAAATTAGACTATAAAATCACTTAAAGGAGATCTATTTCGATTGGATTAGAGATAAATGAGTGGTTGTATAAATAGAACATTCCTAAAATTCCCAGAAATTAAGGAAATTGAACTTCCAGTACTTTCAGTGTGCTAAAAAAAGTATGTTTACAGAAACCAACTTCAAATATTTTAATATTTTAAGTTCACATAATTTAGGTAAATCTTTGGCATATGCCAGTAGTTTAGACTAGTTTTGTTTAATAAAAATAGGCTGTATTTTCTCTAAGTTAGCAGCATTAAGTATAATACAAGTGAACATTATTTATTCTACATGGATGTATTTTTTCTAAATGTATGAGGTTTACCGACTGAATAGCAAGCATTACTTCTACTTAATGTTTAAAATTATTAAAAATGCAGGAAGATGGTGGAATAGGAAGCCCCAGGCCATCGTTACTCCACAGAGATCCTGATTTAACAACAATGTATAGACAAAATTGCCTTTGTGAGAATTTCGTGAGAGGTTGCAGCATCCCAAGTGACCGCAAAGCCAAGGAGAGCTGCATCTAAAGAATAAGAAAATTTGTGACATTTTGTATTCCCCAGGTCCTTCCTCTCTGGCACAGTGTGGCATGATAGGGAGAAAACTGTCAACTCCTGGCTTCTCCCTCAGTAGAGAAAAAGAAGAGTAGAATGTACACCCATTGTTCTGGCTTTTTGGCAGGCTGCCTGAAGGACTGGCTTCTATCTCACTTGTCTTGGAGTGCTTATGGGAACAGCAATTTGGACACCAGGTTGTGGGCTGTTGAGAAGAAAGGTGAGCACCATGGCTTGTTATAGCAACAGAGAGACTGCAGTACTGCAGAAAGACACCAGGAGGAGTAAGAGATTACAGGCTCCTGAGTAGAAATGGGACAGCCTCTTTAACTGGAAAATTAAAATAAACACACAAGTCCAGAGAAGACGCATTCTCAAAAAATATTTTAGAGGTCCCTAGAATCTCCATCAGGCTGGTTGGTTAAAGTCATCCCCTGTATGAAGGCAGTCCGTAAAGACTCGGAGAGGTCGCTGTTTTTTCAAATGCCCAAATCTCAATGAAAGATCACAAGGCATACAAAAAAACAGGGAATCATGGCCCAATCAAAGGAACAAAATTAATCTCTAGGAACTGACTCTAAAGAAACAGAGATTTATGAATTACCTGATAAAGAATTCAAAATAAATGCCTTACAGATGCTCAATTTACCAAAAGAGAAAACAGACAACCCCAAATGAAATCAAGAAAAGGATGCATAAAAAAATGAGAATATCAACAAAGAAATAGAAACTATAAAAAAAGAAACAAACAGAAATTCTGGAGTTGAAGTATACAATAATTAAATTGAAAAATTCACTAGACTAGTTCAACAACAGACTTGACCAAACAGAAAAAAAAAATTCAGTGAACTTAAAGACAGGTCATTTACAATTATCAAGTCAGAAGAATGAAGAAGAGTGAAGAGAGCCTAAGGAAATTAATGGACACCATCAATTGGACCAATATATAAATTATGGAAGTTTCAGAAGGAGAAGAGAGAGAGAAAGGGGCAGAAAGTTGATCTGAAGAAATAATGGTCAAAAACTTCCCAAATTTGAGGATAGAAATGGACATACATATTCAAGAAACTCATCAATCTCCAACTATGATAAATTCAAAGAGACCCACACCAAGACACAGTATAGTCAGGTTGTTAAAAGTCATTTTGAAAACAGCAAGAGAAAAGTAACTCGTCACATACAAGGGAACTCCTATAAGGATATCAGTGGATTTCTCAGCAGAAACCTTGAAGGCCAGAAAGGAGTGGGGTGATATATTCAAAGTGCTGAAAGAAAAAACCTGCCAAACTAGAACACTATATTCAGCAAAACTGTTGCTCAAAAATGAAGGAGAAATTGAGATGTTACCAGATGAACAAAAGCTGAGGGAGTTCATCACCACTAGACAAGCCCTATAAGAAATACTAAAGGATGTTCTTCAAGTTGAAAGAAAATGATGCTAGACAGCAACACCAAACCACATGAAAATAAGAAACTCTCTGGTAAGGGTAAATTTATAGACATATATAGAATACTGTAGTTGTATCATAATGTTGGTGCATGAATCACTTTTAATTCTAGTACAGAATTTAAAAGAAAAAAATAACTATAAATATATGTTAATAGATATACAAATATGTAATTTGTGACATCAAGAACATAACGTAGGAGGCAGAGATGTAAAGGAGTAGAAGTTTTTTCCAGTTATATTGAGATATAATTGACATATAACATTGTGTAAGTTTAAGGTGTACAACATATTGATTTGATACAATTATATGTTGCAAAATGATTACCACCCATAGCACTAGTTAACACCTTTATCCCATCACATAATTGCCATTTGTTTTTTGTAGTCAGAAAATTTAATATCTAGGAGTAGAGTTGTGATGTGTGATTAAAGTTAAGTTGTTATCAGTTTAAAATAGTTTTAAATAGGTTATTATAACTTTAATATTGTTTTATGTAATCCCCATGGTAACCATGAGGGAAATACCTAAAGCAGCTGGTCCTGTAAACTAGTTATAAAGTGCCAGCTTTCCTCATTGAATGAGTAGAACTAAAATCTTGAATACGGATTCATGTTTGTCTCTGTATGAGTCATGGTTTTACCTTTTACAGAAAATTCTCTCTTTACACAACCCTATTCAAGGCTCCCTTTCTTTTTGAATAAATGAAATAGTACTGGATAGACAGATATTTATAGCGAAAACATGGGCTTTTGTTTGATCTTGTTAAAGTTGAATATTGATAATATAGGGTGATCTAATATAGCTCTGTTCAATAGACCTTTTTGCGATGATGGAAGTATTTTCTATCTGTACTGACCAATAGAATAATCACTATGTTTAGGTACAAAGCACTTGACATGTGGTTTTTGCCATCGAGAAACTGGATTGATTTAATTTAATTTAAATATAAACAGCCACATGTGGCCACATAATGGACACAGCAGATCTAAAGAATGAGACTTGGAGATATTGCTAATGGCAGAAGAAACAAACTTGGCTTCAAAGAGTTTTTAATATGTTCCTCTAGTAGAAACTTTATAATTATCTTACTCTCTTTTGGACTATTTACACATGAGTTTAATACTTTTTGAAGGCAGCCTTTAAAAATAATGACTTTAAGAATGTTTTAGTAAATAAAAATTGATGCTAAAATTTTAATCCAAAACTTTTGATCATTTAAAGCAAAACGTTTCAACCATATTTCATTATTTGTACTTAATACATTAAATTAAATTAAATTGGATAGCATTCCTTGGAAACCAAATGGATTTCTAATGATAATTCTTAAAACTTTTATGTATCTTAGAGTTTTTCTTATATAAAATAAAGATATGTTGCACTTCGTTGCTAGTGATCTAAATGATTCAGGAAATGCAGTATTGGGGGAAGCTAGATTTGAAATTTGATGGGTAAACTGAAATTATGAACAATTAAGTAATTGAAAGAGTCAGAAAATGTCATCTAGAAGTAGAGTATTGGTCATCCCAGAAAACAATAATAGAGAAAAATACATAAGATCAACCAAGGT
The DNA here is from genome assembly GCF_020826845.1 of Diceros bicornis minor. Taxonomy (NCBI): domain Eukaryota; kingdom Metazoa; phylum Chordata; class Mammalia; order Perissodactyla; family Rhinocerotidae; genus Diceros; species Diceros bicornis. Next base: position 24,286,913 of record NC_080781.1, read on the forward strand.
TTAAAAAAAATTTTTCAATTATTTAAATTATCCTACAGCTAGGGATTTGATTAATACTAAGACATAGTACTTTAGAAACTTTACATTTGAAAAGTGTTCAATTATGGCTTCTGGAAAATGCTACCTAAATAACCTCTTGTTGAATCAAAGCTAAGTTTATTGCTTATTGAGGTAATGAAGATCATTAACCTTGACAGTCTTATTCTGGAAGGGGAAGGGCACAGACTATCTTCTTCCTCTGTTTCACAAACCAGACAAGTAACAATATCACAGAATCCCAGAATATCTATATTAGAAAGTATTTTTGAAGTTATTTTGAACAGTCTCTTCTTTTTATAAATATGCTTTTAAATTCTGGTATTGCTTAGTAAACAAACATGCATTGTTTAATGCTTTTTATGACTGATCATAAAACATACAGTATTATTTTATCATTCAATCTTGAGCTGAATGGCAGATAAAAGACACAAGATATAATTTTTATAAATTATTTGGTAAAGTATAGATATTTCACACCTGTAACATTTTAATAAACTTCCCCAAAATTCTTGTGTGGAGTTTTCCTACGGTTATTTGTCTGCCAGTTGGTATATAGATTTCATTAAAAATAATTTTTAAAAAAGGTAAAATCATGACTCTCATGAATGTAAAAAGAACATGAGTTAAAGATTTTATTTAGCTCACAAATTAATGAGGAAAGCAGTAAGATGTTACAACTGGTTAAAAACAAAATCAACAAAACAACAAAAAAAAATCCCAGATAAAGCCAATTAGGAATTCTGAAATGAATTTACAAATAGATACAAAACTGCTCATTATACATGGGGCAGCAACCAACTGCATCTCCAGGAGGCACTATTCATTTATATTTCTATGGACAAGGATCATTTGCATTATAATCAATTTTCTGCAACTTACAGATTTGCAAAATAACTCAGATAATGATAGGCAGATATAACCCAGAAGAACGCACTTGACAGCATACCCAATACACTTTTTTGCTCATTTCAAGGACTTTCACAATTCTTCCTTATAGCCCCAAAGAGGATGAAAAAAAGGTTTTCTACCTTACCCTAGTCCCATCGCTCCATATTACATGTTGCCTTTTCAACTCATTTGTATTGTTTATTTGACCCTTCCAGCCATTTTACTATAAAAATTTTATATTCTTACTGTTGAACTGAAGATAAAAGAAAATCAATTTCTTAATTTTAAAAGGTTTAAGAGGGGCCTACCTGGTGACGTAGCAGTTAAGTACACGTGTTCCACTGCGGTGGCCCCGGGTTCCCATGCAGATTTGGATCCCAGGCGCGCACCGAGGTACTGCTTGTCAAGGCCATGCTGTGGTGGCGTCCCACATGTAGAGGAAAATGGGCACGGATGTTAGCTCAGGTCCAATCTTCCTCAGCAAAAAAGAGGAGGGTTGGCATTGCATGTTAGCTCAGGGCTGATCTTCCTCACACACAAAAAAATTAAATAAAAATATAAAAGATTAAAGACTTACGTATTTGTTTTTTTTAATTTTAACATTATATGTTTAATAAAATAAGAAACATGAACACGTGGTTCTCTATGGCCTGCTAATCTGTTGAAATTACCTAATTCATGGCTTTCAACACACATGTTGGTTTTACGTTACCCCTGAGAACAAATGTTCCCAGCATAAAGTAGGCATTCCATGTAAGATTTTTTCCCATTTAATATAAAAAGGGTAAATGCAAGTCTAGTGGATCCTGCTTCAACAATGTGAAAATAACATATGAAATACATGTCTTTCAGGAAGTTGTTTATGGATATATCTATAGATATAGATATAATAGATAAAAATTACTTTAGGAAATCTGACTTTTCTGTAGCATGTTTTCAAAGAATTGCTATTCAATGTTTTCAATTAGATAGGAACAAAAATAAGTGGGAAATATGCTCCATATAAAATTTAATTTGCTGCTTTATAACTTCTCCAATTCCTTCATACTCTTTAAACTGTAGATTTTGTTTATAACACTTGAATAATGATCCAACCTTTTCTAAGATTTTCCGCAAGTAGAATATTTCTGAATTTTGTTATATTCTCCCTTTTTGATGGTGCTTCTCTTCCTTTAGATCTGATTTTTCAAAACTTTAGTCTAGTGGTATATCACTCTGTACAGCAACACTTCTTTTGAGATTTTTTTTTACATTAAAAAGTCTTTTACATGAAAGTATATGGCTTTTTAAAAAAATCTTATTTTTTTGTGTGTGAAATTAACAGAAGATTGGCCTGCAGAGCACAACTAAAGTTGCAAATCAGGTAGAAAAGCTCACTGAAGTTTGAGTAGGATAGAAAACAGTATCATTGGAGCAATGTCGCTTTGGTAAGAGTGTGTCTTAGAAAATGTCTCTAAAATATATGGGTTTAGGTAAAGAATTCTAGTGCTCTTTCACAGTTCTGTCAAATTCTAGAGAAGGTTTTAAATTTGTGTGATATTACTTAGTTTACAAGTGTTTATATAACTTATTAATGAAAAGGAGTTTTATCAAGGAGGAATAGCATGGGTGGATTTATAATGTAGCATGTTTAATCTGAAGGATACTACTTCAAAACACTTAATAGGTTTTAAATAATTTATTATGCAATATTTAGGGCATACTTAAACACATATGTAGTCATCACCCAGCTTAAGTAATAAAACATTGCCAAAGCAGTTAAATTCCCTCCTCTGTGGCCCTTCTCTGATCATTTCTCCTTCTCCCTAAAGATAGCTACCATCCTGAAATTGGTGTTCATCATTCCATACATTTTTTATTATTTTTAATAAATATAGGTATGTATCCCTAAACAATAGGTAGTATTGTTTTGCAGTTTTGTACTTTATGTAAACAGTATGATAAAATATGTATTCTACAACATACTTTTGTTTGGCTCTTTGTACTTGTGAAATTCATTCAAGTTGCTATGTGTAGCTCCAGTTTATTCATTATCAGTGATATATGATATTCCATTTTTTAGCTACATTTATTATTAGGTGATCACCTGTCCAGGAAATTGAAAGAATGTGGTGAGAAACCCAATTTGGACAACATTCTGGTTATTATGGTTACTTTCAGGACTATTAAAATAAGTTTACTATGAATCAGTTAGCAAGGAATAAAGAAACATTCATATTTAATCTGAGCATAAGTCAGCTTTCCTATTGTCTTTGCACCAGTAATTTAAAAATAAGTAAATAATGTGCTGATTCAATAGTAAGGTGCTGTTTATCTCAAGTCTACCTAATTAGGAGGTAATATATTAAGTAGGGAAACTAAGAGTGTCAGTATTAATAAGTGATATGAAGCAGAGGACATTCAAAATAGGTTAGGGATTGCTAGTGACGTTCTAGTCTCAATCATGATGGATTGACTTGGTTTGATGTGCCCTAGGACCCTGTCTAATGAGTTGTGTCATCTTAATTGGCCACACACTGGTGAAAAATATAAAAACAAGTTAATCATAATGATATCTCACAAAAGCTAATCAGTTAGCCCATCTGCATCTCAGCCCAGAAAAAGTTTCTGGCCATTTAGCCCTTACTTCCTTAGCCTTAACAGGTAGAGAAATGAAATGTGTGAGAAGAGTACCTGTTACTAATTACCTCTGATTGGCATGCCATGTATGGTCATAAGGCATGTAAAACAAGGCACACTAAATTGTCGAAGTGAGTATGACACAGTGAGAACTACTCTTTCCGCCATGTTCCATCATGAATGAAAGAAACAATGTGGGAGTTGTGGAGATACACATTTGCAGATATCACAGATCTGAGTCATGGACATTCATGTATGTTATCCATTATGTAAAAATTTTTTTAAACAGTGTAAATCATTTCTTACTAGAAAACTTGCTCAGTTTTCTTTGAAACACTTACTGATGTTTCCATGCTAATATAACATTAGATACTTCTGTTGTGTTACAATCTAACTAGAACTTGGTTTTCCTTTTTTTTCAGACCTGAGTTTTATGTGGTAGTGATTATGCTGTCATGGAAAGGAAACCAGAACTGACAATAATAGTTAACAAATACAGCTCTTCTATCGCCTATTTCCAAAACGGTCTCCATTTTATTTACCACTTAACAAATGCAATCTTATTTTATAAGTAGCAAAAACTGTTGCAGAGTGCCTTTTTTGTGGTATATTTACATTAAGACTCTTAGGTTAAAAAAAGTAAATTATTTCTATTAACTTCAGTATTTTTATTATACAGAAAAAGATAATGTCTGAATTTTCCTATTTTGGTGTTTTCTGGGTTAAATAACATATTATATTATTTTACTATAGTATTTGTACTATACTAATTATATTATTAGAATTTAATTATTTTTTCTTGCTTATAGGTATTAGAACAGATATTTGACTTTGTATTTGCATAAAGAACATATTGCAATTCCTAATATTTCTCAGATGGTAAGACAAAGCTATATTCAAATGAGAATATATGTTGAAGATTGCATATCCATAAGCTTGAGGTGAATAAATGATTTTGTGAGAGGGAGAACAGAACTTTTAATAATGATATAAGATTAATTCCAAAAATTTGGGAATTTTTGGCACAGTATCACTATCTACATGAAGAAACTGTTATATTTGCAAGTCAAACATTTCCATCTGAATTTGAAAGTCTACGCTAGAAATTAGCTAGTTGGTACTATTTGGAATGAAGCACTTATCTTTTTTCTTTTCCTGAAGATATCTTTTATCTTTTTTCACTCATTTCCTCGCCCCAACATCTTTCAAGTTATTAAGCAGATTGCCTAAGGGAGAAACCATCTCCGAAAAATTGTAATAACTTCTTTAGGGGCTTTTCGTACTTGGCTTCAGTTTCTCCTACCTTTCCTAATAGAGACACCCTTTTTGTTCACCTTTCTGGAAGGAGGCATTGTAAGGAAGCTTTTCTACAGGGAATTTACAATATCTAGTGACGTCTGACTCCTTTTTTTTTTCCTTGGGCTAGATACTTCCTCACTGAAAGAAGCCTTTTATCAGCATCTATTATGCTCCTTTCTCACTGCTATAAATCCTCTATATTTTCCTAAATAGGACAGATTATGTTAGGAATCCAATTCCAATGCCATAGTACTTGGATTTAGATGTAGGTGGTTTTTTTTCTCCTAATCCCTATAAACTCGGATAGTTGCTTGAAGAGAACATGCCTTTTTTGTTTGCGTTGTTCAGTTGTTAAGCTTTAATGGTAAGTGATGAGGGAACATAGATAAAAGAAAATCTTAAAAGGCCATGACATCCTCATTCAGTTTGGAACAAACACCTTAGCTTAAATGTCTCTGCCTCTTAACATATTTAAGTTCTTTGGTGTGTGAGCACTTGTCCACAGTCTTGAATTGAGTGTAACTTGAAACAGGCATTTTTAGGATATGTTTTGTTTCTGATCATGCATTGTTAAATAGTGTTTTTGATTTCAGAGCTGTGTATTACTGCTTTGTTCCTTAATAAAATATCTGTAACTGTGTATTTTTCAGTCAATATTAAATGCAATTCAGTTTCAAGAGAAAAATAGGTAATTTTAATGTAGAACAATTTATTTTACTTAATATCTTAAATTTATTTCTGGAAAGTGATTAATTATGTTTAAATTTCTCAACTACTCAAAACACCAAGGAAAATTGTAGAGAATAACACTCTATTATTGATTTGAGGTCCTGTAATATAGGATGGACTTTTTTCTATTGAAAACTTTCTTTTTTAACTTACTATATTATGGCCTTGATAAATCAGATAAGTTTTCCAATTATCTTAACAATTCTGAACAAGATCTTTATTGGACATTATATTTGGTATCAAAATGTGTTATTGGATTATTACTGAATAACTGGTAAGCCATTGGGTACTTTATACATATCCATTATAGTTATTTTATAATGAAGTCCCTCATAGGAGATATTAGTTGAAGTGAAAATTGCTTCTATCATTGTAAATCCAAAAACTGGAGTCCATCAGTCAAGCAACCAATAGTCATTGTAACTTCATGGAAAGCACTGTGGTAGCTCTTTTACGAATGAATGATAATATTTCATTTGGTAATTGATAATATCTGAAAACAAGTGAAGATGTTTATACTCCAAGTTTACGGATAGCACTCCTTCATGAAATACAGAATCCCTTCTTTGCAAATAGTATTCATTAAGGGTGTTGTACTGTCTAGGTTAAGTAACTTTAGGTGGAATGTATGAAAAACCAATTCAAAAATGCTTAACGAACATTCATCATCATGATAGATTATTGGGTTATCCTATGGAATCCAAAGTTGGCAAACACAGGCAGGATTTAAAAAGAAGGAGAGAAGGTGGAATAGGAATGCTGTCAGGAACCAAGGAAGAGCTCTCAATCTAGTCTCAGGGACTACTTGGTCTCTTGATTTCATTCATTCATTCATGTGTTTGTTTATTCAACAAGTGTTTATTAAGAACCATGTGTCTGGGCCAGGCACTGGAACTACATCATTGAACAAAAAAGATTTGATTCTTTAAAAAATATAACATGTAATTCACAAGCTGTACAATTCACCATTTAAAGTCTACAATTCAGGTGCTGGCCCGGTGGCGCAAGCGGTTAAGTGCACGCGCTCCACTGCAGCGGCCTGGGATTCGCTGGTTCAGACCCTGGGCGCGCACTGAGGCACCGCTTGGCAAGCTATGCTGTGGTGGCATCACATATAAAGTGGAGGAAGATGGGCATGGTTGTTAGCCCAGGGCCAGTCTTCCTCAGCAGAAAAAAAAAAAAAAGAAGAGGATTGGCAGATGTTAGCTCAGGGCCGATCTTCCTCACACACAAAAAAATAAATAAAGTCTATAGTTCAGTGATTTTTAGTATATTCACAGAGTTGTGCAACCATCACCACTAACAATTTTAGAACATTTTCGTTACCCAGAAAAGAAATCCTTTACTTATTAGCAGTCACTCTCTTTCTCCCCTCCCCTCAACCCCTGGCAACCACTAATCTGCTTTCTATCACTATGGATTTGCCTACTGTGAATATTTTATATAAATGGAACCATATGTGCTCTTTTGTTATTGGCTTATTTGGCTCAGCATAATACATCCAAGGTACTTCATTCCTTTTTATTGCTGAATAATATTTCATTGTATAGGTACAGCACACTTTATCTCGTCACCAGTTAATGGACATCTGAGTTGTTTCCAAATTTTTGTCTTGGCTATTATGAATAACACTGTTATGAACATTCACATGCAAGTTTTTGTGTGGAGATATGTTTTCATTTCTCTTGGATATATACCTAGGAGTAGAATACTGGTTCATGTAGTAGCTTGATGTTTAAGCTTTTGAGGAACCAGCAGACTTTTCCAAAGCACCTGCACTATGTTTCATTCCCATTGGCTGTACATGACTGTGCCAATTTCTCCAGGTCCTCACAAACACTTGTTATTGGTCTTTTTGATTATAGCCATCCTAGCAGATGTGAAATGTTATGACATTATGTTTGTAACTTACCTTTCTCTTACTGACTAATAATGTTGAAAACCTCTTCCTGTGCTTATTGGCTATTTGTATATCTTTTCTGGAGAAGTGTCTATTCATATGCTTTGGCCATTTTTAAATCAGGTTGTTCGTGTTCTTGTTGAATTATAAGATTTCCGTATATACTCTGAATACAAGTCCTTAAATATATGACTTGAAAATATTTTCTCATTCTGTGGGTTGTCTTTTCACTATCTGGGTGGTAGTCTTTGAAGCACAAGAATTTTTAATTTTGGTGAAGTCCAATATATGTGTTTTTTGTCTCTTGTTCCTTTAGTTAGTAGCTAAGACTGCCTAACCTAAGGTCACATAGGTTTTCTCCTATATTTTCTTTCTAAGAGTTTTATAGTTTTAGTTCTTACATTTAGGTCTATGATTCATGTTGAGGTAATTTTTGTGCGTGGTGTGAGAAAGTGGTCCAACTTTCTTCTTTTACATGTGGATATTCAGTTTTCCCAGCTTGATGCCAATTTTTTAAATGTGAAAAAGAATCACCTGGGGTTCTTGTTAAAATGCAGATTCTTGTTCAGTAGTGGGGCCTGAAGGTCTGCTTTTCTACAAAGCTTCCAGGTGATGTTGCTCGTAATGATCCTGGGACTATATTTTGAGTAGCAAGGAGATAAACAACTACTGAACAAGTAATTGCAAATGCATTCTTATTGTGTATCTGCTTTGATCTCACCTGAGGACTGGCTTTCTTTACTGTTCTCAGTATGTAGGAGGCTATAACTTCTCTGCTGCTTCCAAGATCACATTCCATTAGGTCAAGCCACAAATTAAGATTGCTAAGTAGCATCACTAAGCCTGAGTTTTTAATTCCCAGCAGAGATCATCTGGTTAGCTAAAATGGAGCCAAGTGTTCATCTCTTATACCCATCAGCTATGGCTGGCAGTCTGGCTTGTAGAGGGCTCATTGTGCGAGTAGCAGCTCTCCGAGAAGAGGGTTGTAGGCCAGCCAAAGACTGAATTCTAATTTCAGAAATACCTGGGAATCTTTTACCTTTAAATATGAGAATTTCTAAATGGTAATTAGTAAGAGTGAGAAAAATCTTCAGATGACTGTTAATGAGTAATTCTGAGCTGAGAAGGGGGAAATAGAGATTTCCTTGATTACCAGCTAACCTCTGCGTTTCATCTTTAGCAACACTGGGTGGTTTGTGTGACTTCAGTAAGGGCTCTTATTGGAACACAGGCAGTCCTGGTGCAAAGACCTTGGAGTGGGCAATCACTGGTAAGGTACTGAACATTTGTGGAGGCTTTCGCTTTTATAGACTGAGAATAATAGCTGTTCTGCAGAGACATTTTAATGACTTTGATTCTGGAACAGAGCGTAGGTGCTGAATCTATGTTAGTTTTCCTGCCTTCTTACTTCCAGAAAGGATTTTCTGTGATTTACATATAAATGACCAAGTATAATAGGGCTATTAAATTAAGTTTAAAACAAGAGGCATCTAATGGAAAGAGAACATAGTTTTTCTACAACATCAAGGCTAAAGATGGTGACTCTAGCTGAATAAAAATTTAACTAAGCTTTTTGGTAAACATGGTAAAAAAGGGAAACAATCAATTAAACAGTTCTTAATATGTAAAGATAAAAAATGTACTAGTTTGTTAGGAGAGAGAAAATATTTTTCTTAACATTAAAGTTATTTTAATTATTTAGAATTACTAATAAAAAATAGGATGAGCTAATTGACAATGTTTAAAAAGCATCAAAAAATAGACACTTTTTTCTATCATGGTTGTCGGGAGAGAGAGAGAATCCCTCTCTGCCCTTTCCCTTAAGGTTCTTATGGCTGGCCAAATAATTAACAAGACAGGTTAGCAGGAGAAAATAAGACCAAGTTTAATAACATGTATACATGGGAGAAAGCAGGGACACTGCGTTTCTCAACACAATAGCAGAATTTCTTGTCTTAAATACCATGTTCAGCCAATGACAAAGGAGGATGTTGGGGGTGGGGGGAGTCAGTTACAGGAGATTACCACTAAAGCACAGTAAACAAGAGTAAGGTTATTATGCAGCCCCAAGGCCTCACCTTCCACATTGATAAGTCTCTAGAAATGCGGCCATCCCTTCTCTTCCCGAAACAGAGAGGGAGATACCTTTACAAATGGAAATTTCCCTTATAAATGTAAATGTTTTTCTGGCATCTCCTTGCAGGGCTATCCAGAGAATGTGGCCAGAGAGACATAAGATGGGCTTGTTGGTGCCTTTTCTATTGTAACATCTATTTTACATTATATTATAGCCATCAGATAGAAGATCTGTTCCAGGAAGGAGTTACTATGTCAAATTCTTTAGGCAGATAGTGGGGGAGGTCAAATGTCCCTCAGAGAAAACAATCAAGGTAAAGAGATATATTTCAGGGTGGCCAAATCTTGATCTCCCACAGACCCGCCTTTGAAACTAAAAGTTTCACAGTGCTTTTGAAACTTAAAGAAGTTTCATAGTCCAGAAGCTGAGTTGGTAGATTGTTTCATCTCACTGAACACATTTCTTAGTCCTGGTAATAGATCAGTTTAGTTAAGTTCATTTTAGAAGGTGATGATGCAGGTGGGCTCTCAAGGTTACGCCTATATTATGGAAGCAAGCAATCAAGTATTTAATAGAAGCATTTCTATGTAAACAAAAGAAAAACAAGGTTAATGGTTGGAGCAAATTGTAAACCAGTTTCTGAGTTAAGAGGACAGCCAGTTAAGAAGATTTTTAGATGTCAGTGTCAAAGTATCTTTTGCAGTTTAAAATGTCTCTGATGGTGTCGTCAGGTCATCTCTTAAGTTTATATAGAGTCCATCAGCTTCAGTTTGTAAGGCTTCAGGAAAAAGGGCAGGTTCAGTTTTCAGTGATTTCAAATGAAATGGAAAAATTCAAAAACATTAGTTTGGATATCTGTAACCAGATATTTCCGGAGACTAGAAGAAATCAGGATCCAGTCCAGTCAACAGATATACAACAAAAACCTCAAAAGACAATTAACAAAACCAGGATCTAATATCCGCAAATGTATACTATAGTTTTTACTGAAATATAATTTTTCTCTCTAAAATCACCCTCATTTTTATTAAGATAGCCAAATTTAGACTAACTAGTTTGTAAAATAAGTCTAGTTCCAATAAAGTTGGCCCAATTATTTACTTAAATGCAGCAAGAATAGCAATTAATCATATAAGCTCTTTTAAATCTGCTTTGCTGGAACTTTTTATAAGGAATCTCAGATTGAACTTTAAAGGCCTCTCGAGGCCAGGAAAGCCAAGCCAAGGATTTTGTCATCAGACTTCGCCTGCAATAGCTACAGATTTGGGTGAATTCCTCTCTTCTGAGGTTCCCCCACAATATTTCAATGTTCCTTGTACCTGCCAGATAAGTGACATTCTTTACTTATCCTGGTAAGTGTTGCTTGGAACATAAGGTACCAGGCCAATATTTCCACGTGGCTTTATTCCATAAAGTCCAATCTTCATTCCTCAAAAGCTGTATGGTTATATCGCAAATATGATGTTCCAGTCACAGCCTTGGTAATATAACCAGTGTTTCCAATTGTGTCCTGTTATAAGGAGAACAGATTCTTATTGAACTTATGCAAATAACTATATTGTCATGAAAACAACAATACTCACTCACTAAGAGTTTCCAAATTCGAGGGATCAGATAGAAAAAGATAAATACTTCAATTTTACGTACAAAAGTATCATTTACCAAATTGTTGTCATAGCTAGCTCAGGAGAAAAGAAAAAAAGCTTTCCTTAAATGTGAAAACAAAACATTAAAAATTCAGCAATACTTCAAATGAAAAATCATAAAAATTATAATCATCCTTATCAGTTCATTCAGTCCTGTGTAATCCATTCTCGATCCCAGTCTTTTTATTAGCAGCTTCATGAAGTCAGTTTCTCCATCAGATTTCTGTAATTTCTTATCAAGTTCAGTTTTATGATCAGAAAGTTTGTCAGAAACCTGTATTCCAGTGTAAATGTCAGAGTCCTTTCCATGAATTTTTCTGAAGTTGAAACATTTTGCAAAAGCATTAGAGCAAAGAAATGTCTGTAAACAACAAGACCTCAAAATGGCAATTGACAAAGAAATTTGGTTAATTTTGTGACATACAACACTTAAAATAATAATAACCAGAATTATGACTGATAACCAGGACAGATCAGAATTTCAGTAATGTTATACAATTTTAAAACACCTATATCAATAACATTTACCCACATAATACCACCTAAGCAGGCTTATCATCGCTTGTCTGACAATGCTTTCCATGTAATTTAACATACTGAATAAGCCTAATAAGTTTAGTATCTTTCTCCTTATAGGAAGAGAGGAAATTTCTTTGAGAAGTTCCAGGGCCCTTTGAAAATTCTCAAAGAAAAAAAGACTTATTTTAAGATATGAATTTTGGTGGAGCTTGTCAAAAATATAAACAATCAAAGCAAACATAGCACTAACAGTCCAAAAAGCCTTAATAGAGAGACCTCAGTCTTTTGAACACAGGAAATTATTTTAACAGTTTTTTTTTTTCTGTCTTTTAGGTAGACTTACTCAAAGGTAAAGAAAAATCTTTTGTAACCTCTTTTTATCAAGTTCAAGAAAATTATCCTTTAAGAAGACCAAATTTTAATTTTGCACCAGCTTACTTCTGCTATTAAAACTCATTTACTTAATTAAATTCATTTTAATCTTAGCCAACTTGACCATGCATAAAACTCTTCTTCCAGAATTCCTCTTTCACAAACCTATAACTTTCTTTTTACATTCAGAATTTGTCCCATGTCTTTCTTTTCCCTCCTAGTACTTGAGGACAAATTTATCTTTCTTAATCAACCAAACTAAATATTTCCATTCTTTGTTCCTTCTTTATACATCTTGCTTTCCTTGTACACAGACATATTTTTCTTAATTATTTTAGTAGCTTCAATCACATATATTAATTAGAAATTTTAACCTTTAGAAACCTTAATTTCTAAGTAAAAACTAAGTAAACAATTATAAACTTTCTTTTACATTAGTATCTTGTGGCTTGGAAAATTTATAAACACTTCATAACTTTTAGAAATATGTTACTTTATAGTATAATCTTTTAATAAAACACATGTTTACCAATAGACCCAAAACACCTTTTAGTTTTCCTGTAATGAAAAGCCAAAAGTAGACAAATGTACATTTAGCAATCAATGTCTAATATCTTATCTTATTTGGAAATGATGATACTCAGAGAATTTTTTTCATAAAATTTAGCAAAACTCTAAAAGTCACCAAAAAGTTTGGAAGCTGTAACCACCATAACACATAATTATTGTTTAAAGTTCACCCAACATTCATCTTTTTCACAACTATTTAGTTACTTATTCCCAATAATTATTTAGATTGCCTACAAGACTTCATAAGACTTCAGATAAAATTAGCCATCATTTAAATTACTATTTTTGTTAACCACTTCTGTAATAGAAATAACATCAATTTTTTTCTACAAAATTTTATGCATTTTTCATCACTTCTTATACCTTTAAACATAGTTATCATTAAGATTTTTATCAATAGGTCTTGGTCTTCTAATTTTCGACAAGGGAAGCATTCCCAGTCAGACATTTTAAAACATACTCAGGCAAAGTTGATGTGACCTCTTTATATAAAATTAGCTCAAACATTCCAACCTTTATAACCTTATCAACACTTACACTTTTACATGTTCTCAATTCTATTGTAACCTAAGTCAAGGTCTTAAGGCTAGTCAAATTTTTCCCTTCCTTCTTCTGGCCTTTTTTTAGGTACCAAATAAATAATTATGTGAGAGCTCTCAAAACATTTTTTTTTCTTTCCCCAATTTAGAAGTTATTCCAATTCAAAGGATCCGTCGTCTGGCCATTGACGAGTAGGATCTTCATTTGTATATTTATTCCAATAGTGACTCGATCCAATAAACCTTTTAAGGAAAGACCCGGAGGTAACTTTCCACGCTTAGAATAAATCTACCATGGACGCAAGAGGCGTCCCTGGTGAGGGCGCAGATGATGTAGCCCCCATGATCCACAGAATTCACTCCCAAAGATATTCAGAGAAAGTAAAGACCTTCGTTGTACAGGCGGTAAGGATGGTGTAGTGAAAACGGTGTCTCCGGTCTCCCACAATAGTGTGGGACGCCTCCAGTCACAGACCCGCTAATCTGTGACACCGGGCAGGCGATACTGGAATGGGATTTTTCCAGCACTAACAAGCAACGATGGTTAAGACGGCAAAAGCCCTTATGGACTGGGCCCTTTATGACAAACTCCCCTGAGAGCTTGGCACAGCCGGACAGAGACGGTTCGGAACCCCAGTCTACTCGACTGGCCACCAAGGTGCACCCCGGTAAATGCACCTTCCGTATGGTGGAGATGAAGGAGAATATTCTCACTGGTCACAAAGCCAAGTTTTCTCAGGACACAGAACAAGACAGAAGGAAAAACCTCATCCTGTTTTTTTTTTTTTTTTTATGTGCACAATGACAGCTTTAGCCACGCCTTCGGTCTCTTGGAGCCAGAACAATACCTAACGAGGGAAGTGCCGCGGGGTTGGGGACTGTGTGCTTTGCAGAGTACCTCGTCGTTGCACGGACATTTTCTTGCAGTTGGCGGGGGACCTGTGTCATCTACCCCCTTCCGTGACCCAACTTATCCTGTCACGGGAGTCTTCTGAAAGTGGCGAGCGCCCTAGTGGCTCTTAACTGCTCGACCCGTGCCCACCAAATTAGCGGCCTTTTTGGCTTCCAAGATGCCCTTGGCAATGGCCTTCACTTCATGTGCATGTTAACCCACAGCAAAGTTTGTCTAAATAGACGCCGGTCTGGTGAGACCTGCAAACTCACCAGTCTGTGGGGCCGGCCCGGACAGCAGGCTTATAGGACCTATGCCTGTGTCCTACCCTATGGTATTTCCTTCTTATGACAAAAGACACAAAAGACAGAGACAAAAGAGAAAAACAGAGACTACCTCTGGGAGGAAAAGGGATCAAGATCAAAACCAAGAGTACTCTACCAAATTTACTAGAGTCACTAAAAGCACAAGAAACTAGTTTCCCAAATATTTTCTCCTGCCAATCTAAATTTAGAAAGAGAAAAAAATTCTCACCATTTCCTTCCGCCGGACTCCGGAGATAGAGATTCCGGGAGGCTGACGTGGTAAGAAGTCTTACCTTTTTGCCGGCTTTCGTCAGGCGTTCCCGTATCTCACCATCTGCAGTAGTCCAGGGAGAAGGCAGGTCTTCCAGCCAGAGAAGGCAAGTTGCCAGCCAGTGTGGCTCCCGGCGACTAGGCCAAAACTGTCGGGGGAGAGAGAGAATCCCTCTCTGCCCTTTTCCTTTAGGTTCTTATGGCTGGCCAAATAATCAACAAGACAGGTTAGCAGGAGAAAATAAGACCAAGTTTAATAACATGTATACATGGGAGAAGGCAGGGACACTGCGTTTCTCAACACAATAGCAGAAATTCTCGTCTTAAATACCATGTTCAGCCAATGACAAAGGAGGATGTTGGGGGTGGGGGGAGTCAGTTACAGGAGATTACCACTAAAGCACAGTAAACAAGAGTAAGGTTATTATGCAGCCCCAAGGCCTCACCTTCCACATTGATAAGTCTCTAGAAATGAGGTCATCCCCTCTCTTCCCAAAACAGAGAGGGAGATACCTTTACAAATGGAGATTTCCCTTATAAACGTAAATGTTTTTCTGGCAACTCCTTGCAGGGCCATCCAGAGAATGTGGCCAGAGAGACATAAGATGGGCTTGTTGGTGCCTTTTCTATTGTAACATCTATTTTACATTATATTATAGCCATCAGATAGAAGATCTGTTCCAGGAAGGTGTTACTATGTCAAATTCTTTAGGCAGATAGTGGGGGAGGTCAAATGTCCCTCAGAGAAAACAAGCAAGGTAAAGAGATATATTTCAGGGCGGCAAATCTTGCTCTCCCACATGGTCCATAAAATTCTTCTAGCCTCTGCCCAATTCCAGATTTTCAGGTATTTGTTACATCAGCACCCTGCTTCCAGTTACCAAAATCTGTATTAGTTTCCTACTGCTTCTACAACTAAGTGCCACAAACTTTGTGCCCTAAAACAACACAAGTTTATCATCTTATAGTTCTAGAGATCCAAAGTCCAAAATGGGTCTAGTAGGGCTAAAACCAAGGTATCAAAGGCTGAGTTCTTTCTTCAGGCTCTAGGGGGAATGTTCCCTTGTCTTTTATGGTTTCTAGAGTCTGCCTGCATTCCTTGGCTTGTAGTCCCCTTCCTCCATCTTCAAAGCCGCAACATCAGCCTAGTCCTTATCACTCTGCCATCTTTATTGGTTCTATTCTGCCTCTCTCTTCTTTTATGGACCCTTGGGTTACATTGGGCCCACCTTCATAATCCAGGATAATCTTTCTATTTTAAATTCACCTGATTGGTAGTCTTAATTCCATCTGCTACCTTAATTCCCCTTTGTCATATAAACTAACATATTCACAGGTTTCAGGGATTACGACCTGAGCCCATCTTTTTGTGGGGGGAGGGGTACATTATTCTGCCTACGATAATGACCACTTATGATACTAATCAGTAAAATCTATGAACCTCATACTCAATTATGGTTGTGTAAGGCATTTCTGAAAGAAGCTTAATTAATAGAATCCAAGTGTAAAGTTTTGTTGTACTTGTACATGATCTAAGAATTAAGAGATTTTAGAAAAACAGACATTTACCCTTGGCCTCTGTTGTCTGTTTTAAATATTGGTTGTCTCAATTTGCCTTCTCTTTGGAGTTGTGTATCTTATCAATTGAGACAAAATTGGGATTTTTAATTTAGAAACATTTAAACAACCAATTTTACTTCATCTATCTAATGTCTATGTCTGTTCACTCTCACTCTCTCTTTCTCTCTTATGAGTGTAAACCAGTAGTCTTATAGTGAAAAGTGTGAACAGATAAAAACTTATTGCAAAGATACTGACTTTTATATATGTGGGAGATCAAGATTTGGCCACCCTGAAATCTCTCTCTTTACCTTGGTTGTTTTCTCTGAGGACATTTGACCTCCCCCGCTAACTGCCTAAAGAATTTGACATAGTAACACCTTCCTGGAACAGATCTTCTATCTGATGGCTGTAATATAATGTAAAATAGATGTTACAATAGAAAAGGCACCAACAAGCCCATCTTATGTCTCTCTGGCCACATTCTCTGGATGGCCCTGCAAGGAGATGCCAGAAAAACATTTACATTTATAAGGGAAATTTCCATTTGTAAAGGTATCTCCCTCTCTGTTTCGGGAAGAGAAGGGATGGCCGCATTTCTAGAGACTTATCAATGTGGAAGGTGAGGCCTTGGGGCTGCATAATAACCTTACTCTTGTTTACTGTGCTTTAGTGGTAATCTCCTGTAACTGACTCCCCCCACCCCCAACATCCTCCTTTGTCATTGGCTGAACATGGTATTTAAGACGAGAATTTCTGCTATTGTGTTGAGAAACGCAGTGTCCCTGCTTTCTCCCATGTATACATGTTATTAAACTTGGTCTTATTTTCTCCTGCTAACCTGTCTTGTTAATTATTTGGCCAGCCATAAAAACCTTAACGGAAATGGCAGAGAGGGATTCCTCCTCTTCCCCCAACATATATCACAATAGTAAATATTCCAGATCCCTTTCGCAGTACAAAGAATAAGTTGTTACAGTGCCGATAAGCATGCAAATAAATTTGCTAAAGAACAACTGCTGGGATTTATCCATGTATCCACTCATCATCTATTGAGCATCTAATATTGGAGATGGAGTAGTGAGGCTTGGCTTACATGGTATCAAAAGAAAATTGACTTGACAGGAGGAGAGTAGTATGAACCTTATTACCAAATATGCTCCCCAAACTGTACAAGTTCATAATAATGGATATTTTGTTTGAATATTTTTATTGAAACACAAAAATGTATTTTAAACTTAAAATGATACAAAAATTCTATTTTTTACTTATTTAAAAAATTATCTCCCCATTTTAACAATTTTATTATAATATGCTTCAAACCTGTGTGAGGCTAAAAATAATGATGATGATAACTGCCCTCGCAGCAAACCTTACATACCATGTAGTACATGCCAGGCCCCTTTTATAGCTGTTAAAACTGAGGCAAAGAGAAACTTACCTAAGGTCACACAGCTCATAAATGGTGCTGTTTGAATATAGTAGTCTGGCTTCAGATTTTGTGTTGGTAAACTCTAACTAAACTGCTTTTTTGTGGTATGATCAATATTCAATCAGCTCACAACTATGTTATAGTAAAATTATCTTTTATTGCTATAAGAATGTATAATACTGATGTAGGAGAGGAAGAACTATTCCTTTACTCTTCTATGTTCTTCTGGCTGATCTAAGAATTAAATTGATATGAGACAATAACAGGAGAAAATCAAACAAGTTTAATAACATGTATACATGGGAGAAACCCAGGAAAACTGAGTAACTTACCAAAATGGCCAAAGCCACCACCTTAAATACCATATTCACCTAAAGACAAGGGAGGATGTTGAGGGTAATGGTTTGGGACTTCAAAGGGGAGGAAGGCAATTTACATGGAGATAGAAAAGCAAATGTTTGGTAAACAAATGTTTGCCATGCCTTGCAGAGACAATGGAACATGGAGAGGACTTTGATCAAATGGGCCTTGCTAGGTTTCTCCCTGTCTGCCACACCTAGTTCATATTATACTATAGTTCTGTATGGTGATAGGTCCTTCCTGGAACAGGCCTTCTATCCTAAATTGTTTTAGGCAGTTAGTGGGAAGGTCAAAGTTTCTTCCTGAGTCTTTTGTTCCTAAAAATAAGCCAAAGAGACACATTTTGGGGTAGCAAATTCTGCTCCCCTACACTGACATCTAAGAACATAATAATTCTACAAATGCTAGGTAAAACATTATTTTTCATATTAATGCATATAATCTGTATTTAGTACTGTAGTTATTATTTTCTGGTAAAAACCAACCTCAGGAGTTTGTAGGTAAACTTTGTGAGTCTTTGCATGTCCAAATATTATTTTGGCCTCATGAATAATTGATACTTTGGGTAGATCATAAAATTCAGGTACAAAATCACTGATGTTTGCAAGGTTCTCCAGGGCTTCCCTAGTCTTATAGGGTCCAAGATCAAGAATCTTTAATCTTGTTCCTTCACAGAGGCTTTTATTTTCCTCACTTGGTTCTGTCAAATATTCTTGATATTTTCCAGTTTAGAAAAAAATTCTCTTCAAGTTTTGAATTTATCCATAGTGTTTTCTTTTATTCTCCACCAAGTCAATCATTTGTCTACAAATTCTTGTTTTATTGAGGAATTTTTAATATTATTTATGTAATTATTTTCTCTCCTATGTTGCCTCTGTTGTTTCTAAAATAACCATTGGATGAGTTCTGGACCTCCTTATTTATTTTCCACATCTCTTTACTTGCTTTTTATTTTTTACGTGTTTTTCCTTTTACATTTGAAGTTATAGAAACTTTTCTTAAAATTATCAATCACATCACCTGCTTGTCTTTGTCCAATCTATTATCCAGTCTTCACATTAAAATTTTATTTTGTTAGTTTTACTCAAGGAAAGCAGTAATGAAGATGAGCCTAAGATTCAAGAAAATAGTGTCAGCAGGTTATAAGCTATAGATAAAGAGACATGAAAAAATTAAAACTTCTATTGACCCTGATTCTGAGAATATTTCCCTTCAAATACCAACAGTTTGATGATAAAAGTTTATATTCCTGGTTTTCTGGGTTTACTTATACAACTTGCTATACGAAATCATTGAAACATAGTAATAGGACTGTAAATGCCCTTATTATAGAGTTTAAAAATTTAAAACTACGCACAATGTATGGAAGACTCAAAGTTATAGAGTAGAATGTAAATGTTATACATCTTGGTACTATAAAAAAATAATATGACTAAGATAGTTGATTGGGGAGAAAGAGGAAGCTGTAGGTTCTGGGAGTACAATAAATTCTCACCTTTAATACAAATTTAAAGATATTGTCAATGTTTCCAAACTAAGAAAAAAGAAAACTATCATAGATTAGTATAGTAATTAATTTTTAAAAAGAATGGTTACCTCTGAAGTGTGGGCAAAGGAGAGTAAGGGGAGAAACCTTTTTCCGTTTTATTTTAAAAGCTTTCGTTTAATATTATATTTCTTTCAGTTACAGGCGGCAGCATAATAACCATGAACTTTTTTTTTAAAGGAAAGAAAAAATAGACTTCAGGGTTAACATATTTTGATTTTACCTATCACAAATAGAAAAATTTCAGTAATTTGGCATAATTTCTTTAAAAGATAATGTTCCTATAAATTAACTCCAAAATCAAATATTTTTTTTCTTTAATTTATTGTGATTAATTTATTTAAAAACGCTTTCCAGTTTTCTTGCCATTAAAGGCCAAGTTGTGGTTTAGGCCTAGAGTTTGGCATGTTATTTATTTAGAAACTATTTGAATTTATTTCTCTGCTATTTGTCAATGCTTTTAAATTTGAACAGTCATTCCAGAAAGGAATTTGCTCATTCTTTATTGAAGCTTAAAGGAAAAAGAAAAGGGATCCCTGTATCAAATCAATGCCCGTTAACTCTTCTGTGAGAACCTATTGCCTTGGAATTTGTGAAAAATAAAAAGTCTCCTAAAATGCTAACATTAGATGGCATATGAGATTGGAATTGGTTTCTGAGTGCATGAAAAGAGACTTAGATGTGAAAATGTAAATTGCATTATTCTTTCCCTTAACTTTTCTTCTGTTTAAACAACAGAACAATTTGGTATTTGTGTGCTTAAGTCTCCTGCACTTAGCACCAACTCTAACCTGTGTAAGTGTGTTTAACCTCAGGTAAACACTAACATGACTTCTGAATTGGGCTTTAATTTCTTTCACCATTGCTAAGTTTGAATGGTGCCATTGAAAATTGTCCTGGTTTCAGTAGAAGTTAGTTACTTTAAAAGTCTAATGAAATTATAGTGAGTAACAAAACATCGTTATGTCTGAAATCTTCATGGTTTGTTGCAAATGAAGTAAAAGAAAAATAGAATGTGGATTTACATGCTTAGTCCAAACGCTAACCTAGAGCCGTCTTTTAGGCACTGTTTAACAGCTATCAACTGGTTTTATACCGTATAATTAAAATTTTTAGGTGAAAATAAATAATATAATAGTTTTAATAAAATTAAATTTACCTTTGCCTTGTTTTACCGTTACTTTTTTTTCAATTAGGAAGCATCATGTCACTTCGAATAGGATTAATATATTAATTTAAATATTTAGATAGCAGTTATTTTTGAACAAATGTATATTTAAAAATTTTTCCATTTTGCTTTTCTATTCGCTTTATCACCCTATTTGGACATTTAATTCTTCTTGCTTGTACTGTTGCCTATGTTATAAAATCTCATTCTGTCTTAATTTCTGCTTTTCTTCAACTCTTCTTGCATATTATTGGCATTAGAGTTCTTTCTTTAAGAAAAGCCTTTTTGTGAGGCTCCCTTGCCCAGCATCTCAAATTCTGATGGCTGATTCAAGGCTCTTTAAGAGATGGCAGCAACCAGCCTTTCAGCCTCACAATTAGTATCACTACATTCATGGAAGTTTGGAATATAATCCATTTACACAAATTCACCATGTAAAATTTTACTTTGTTTTCATTTACAGACTTTCCCATGAATAGGATAATTTCCATCCCCACATGCTGAAATATTACTCAGGCCTTCATGCATAGATCAAAGGCCACCTTTGTGAAACTTTCCAATATGAGTTGAGCTTTGAAGAATTTCCTTCATCTAACTCCTAAAGTACTTTGGATTAATTTATGTATAACTCACATTATAAGCCATGGCTCCACACGGCCCCAACTCTATAGAGAATAACATTAAAAAAAAAAACTGCATCCAATGATCTTAAAATATAATGTGTATTATTTTTTTGCTAGATTATATCATGACATGCAGAAAATTCCTCAGAAATCCTAAGATCTTCCCAAAGTTCCACGTTCATGTCACCCACAAAAATTCTCTCTCTGGCTTCCCCTCCCTGTCAATGTCTTTTTCTCATTGTCTAGATTGTACCACCTCACCTTTCTCCTTCATTTTATCACATCATGGCACTCTGTCGTCTTGCTGGAAGTCGTCATTTGGACTTTGGCTACTTCCCACCTCCTAGAGAACTCAAAAATTCCATGCCTCATCCTCAATCCCTGGGTTTCCCACAGAGAGAAGTTCAAGAAACCTCCAGGTAATAGTAATAGTAAAAAATCAATCACTTTGACTGGTTTTTGTTGTGAGACATCCATGTGGAGACTTTCTAGTAAATAACAATTTCCACCATTATCTTCTTTATATCATTTTCAACAAGTATTTTATAAACTGGTAATAGTGTGTATGTTTTATCTACCCTTCTAGATTGAAAACAAATTGAGGGCAGGGAGCACTTTTATTACTCATGGTTTAACCTCTAGCAATTCCTCAATATATTTATTTCATGAATGAGAGAAAATATATCAGGTATACTTCCTTTAGGTGAAATATCCAAGTAGTGAGGTCAGCTTCAGTCATAAAACTTGCAATACAAGCAGATTGTCATTGGCACCTATCACCAGTCCTCAAAGACTTTATTCCTTCTGCATGTGGTGTTTAAGAAGTTCTAGAGAAAATTCTTCTCCTGGCTTCCTTTCCTAAGCATGCGCTCTTTTCCTTCTCCTAAATATACATGACAGTGGCTTAATCAAATGACATCATTTATGTTTGTGTGTTGTTTAATAGATTGTTATTGGAAGTGGATAAGACAAAGCCTAATCAAGTATCTTAATATTGGTATTTATTATGAGCTACCTAAATGCATATATTCTATGGGTAGCATATTATATAACATGTTCCTATAATGCATACATATATATGTTTTTAAAATTAAATTTCTGTGTGTTTTTTGTATTATATTTAAATCATTTATGAAGAAAGTTAAAATATAAATGAGTAAAAGAATATATGTGTATATATATATGTGTATATATATATATGTATTTGAACTTCAAGCATCAGCGTCAGCCCCAGCGTCACTGAGTCAAGCAGAGCTTTATAACTGGCACAATACACTCATCATTACCACATTCTTAATGTTAGAAAAGAGTGAAAATTTAAATATTTACATAATAGTTTGCTCTTTAGTTTTCTTTGTTCTTTAGTAAGTCCCACCTCTTAGCCACAGTTTCCTTGTTTATAAAATGAGGGTATTTGTTAGGTCTGTAAGGATCCTGATAGCTCGACAATTTCTACAAATCTGCGATTCCTTTTAAATAACATATTATCACCTAAACCTAATTCTCTAAAAGGCTGACAGAATATAAGATTTAAACCCAAAGGGCTATTTTGTTGCATTAAATCCAAAAGACCTAAAGAGAAAAAAATGGAAAATAAATATATCTTTATGTAAGTCTATAATGTTTATATATTATACATTTATATACTATTTATATATTTTATTATATTGTTGATAATATATTATAATTTATATATATATTATATATAATAGAGAAATATCTTATTTTTTCCATACTACTTCAACATGTATTATATGCATACATTCAAATCAAACTTTTAATATTTACCATATAAGTAAAATCATGTGTTGTAATTTAGAGAATCAAAGTTGTTTCTAAGGAATTCAGTAGTAAAATAGGGACTTTTATAGTATGTTGCCCTACGATTCTCTTTTGATTTGCTTTTAAAGTATTTGAAGTTTGTTTTTTTCTTACATTTAGTTTCAGATCATTTCTCTCACATTAAATTTTTCTTCCAGTCTCTGAGATAAAACACATTTGATTTATTACTGAAACGTTATAAGTTTCACCAGGTCTTTAAAAATCAGTTACAAACTATCATTTTCTGTACATTATAATCATCATCACTAATCTGTAATTTGAAAGTATTGTATATACTTATATTTTTCTGTTTGTGGATCACATTATTGAGACAATGATGAGAAAACGTCTTCTAGTTAAGTGAATATTCAAAAAGTGTCATAGAATTATTGATTTCTGTTTGCTGAGGACCATCATCTCAGGGAGCTTTTGAATATATTATTTATAATAAACATAAAATATGTGAACATTCAAAAAATTTTCCCTTTTGCCAGAGAATTTACCATGAAGCAGAACAAATCACAGTATGATTCTTTTTTGTGCAATATATGGAAGAAAAACTACCAAATATTTAACAATGATTTTTCTACAGTTGGAATGGAGTGGAAGGATAGATTCAGGATGGATTTCATTCTATACCTTATGTACTTCTGAATTAGAGTATTTTGAATAAATTTGCATTTCTGTAATAACTATCAAAATGTGTAATTATATTAAGACTATCTACAATTCCTACACTAATATAATTCCTGAATCACAAGTTGCATGTTATAGGTAAATAAGAATCGAAAATAGATAAAATATTAGTTATTTCCCCAGCTAACAGAATATTTTTAGGAAAATTAATAAATTATGCTTAACATATTTATGTATCCAATCTATTTAGATGAAGAATTTGAATTAAATCCGTTAATAAATTATGATAGTTTGTAATCCTTCATTCTTTTCATTTTTTCATTCATTTCGTGAGTATCTGTTATGTGGCAAAAGACAAAGACAAAAAAGTCACATGAAGCTTACAGTCTCAGGAGTATACAATGTAAGCTAATATGTCCACCCCAAAATTAGATTAATACTTATTTTGTTTGATAATCAATGTTAGGTTTGTTTAAAGTAAAACTTGGAAAGACAACCTAAAATGGAAAAGATTAGGAAGTGAAATGAATAAGTTATGTTTCCCCTGTTGTAGATATCAACCTTAGTTCTGAAAATAGCTTTGATGATACTTTGAGGAATGTATCCAGTTTCTCACCATTAAGTATGATGTTAGCTATAGATTTTTTGTAAATGTTCTTTATGATGTTGAGGAAGTCCCTCTCTATTCCAAATTTGCTGAGAGTTTTTATCATGAGAATGTTGAATTTTGTCCAACGCTTTTTCTGAATCAACTGATAAGATCATATGGTTTTCCTTTTTTAGCCTTTTGATGTGATAGACTATATTGATTCATTTCAAATGTTCAACCCGTATGGCATACCTAGTATAAATCCCACTTGTTCATGGTATATTATTCTTTTAATGCGTTGTTGGATTTGATTTGCTAATAGTTCGTTGAAGATTTTGACATATGTTTTATGAGAGATATTGATGTATAGTTTTTCTTTGTTGTAATGTCTACTTGGTTTTGGTATTAAGTTAATGTTGGCCTCATAGAATGAGTTAGAAAGTATTCTGTTTGCTTCTGTTTTCTGATACAGATTGGAGAATTGATATCATTTCTTCCTTAAATATTCGGTAGAATTAACCAGTGAAACTATCAGGACCTTGTGCTTTTGTTATTGATAGGTTATTAATAATTCATTCAATTTCTTTAATAGTTATAAACCTATTCAGATTATCTGTTGCTCCTTGTGTGAGTTTTGGTGGTCTGTGTCTTTCAAGGAATTGGTCCGCTTCATGTAATTTATTAGGTTATTGGTCATATAATTATCATATTCCGTTATTATCCTTTCATGTCTGTGGGATCAGTAGTTGTGAACCCTATGTCATTTTTGATATTGGTAATTTATGTCTTTTCTTGGTTAGCCTAGCTAGTGGTTTATCAATTTTATTGGTCTTTTCAAAGAAGCAGCTTTTGGTGTTGTTCATTATTTTCTATTTTTTCTTTCAATATCATTGATTTCTGCTCTAAATTTTATTATCTCTTTCTTCTACTTGCTTTAGTATAAATTACTCTTTTTTCTCTATTTTCCTAGGATGGAAGCTTAGGTTATTGGTCTTTAGCTCTTCCTCTTTTTCAATACATGTACCTAGTGTTATAAATTTCCCTCTAAGCATTGCTTTTACTGCATCCCATAAATTTTGATAAATTGCATTTTTTAGTTCAAACTATTTTTAAATTTCTCTTGAGACTTCTCTTTGATCCATGGTTTATTTAGAAGTGTGTTGTTTAATTTCCAAATATTTGGATATTTTCAAGCTACCTTTCCATTATTGGATTCTAGTTTAATTCCATTGTGGTCTGAATAGAAATCAGACTCTGTATGATTTCTATTCTTATAAATTTCTTAAGGTGCATTTTATGGCCCAGAACATGGTCTCTATTGGTGAATGTTTCATGTAAGCTTCAGAAGAATGTGCATTCTGCTCTTGTTTGGTGGAGTATTCCATAAATGTCAAATAGGTCAAGTTAATTGATGGTGCTATTCAGGTCAATTATGTCCTCATTGATTTTCTGCCTGATGATCTATCAATTATTGAAGTGAGATCTTCAACTATTGTAGTGGATTTGTCTATTTCTCCTTTCAGTTCTATCAGTTTTTACCTCGTGTATTTTGACACTTTCTTGATAGGTGCATGCACACTTAGGATTGCTACATCTTCTTGGAGAATTTACTCTTTTATCATTATGTGGTATCCTTCTTTATCCCTGATAATTGTTCTGAAGTCTGCTTAGTCTGAAATTAATATAGCTACTCCAGCTTTTTAAAAAAATTAGTGCTGGGCCTGCCCCGTGGCGTAGCGGTTAAGTGCACGTGCTCCACTGCTGGCAGCCCGGGTTTGGATCCTGGGCACGCACTGATGCACCACTTGTCAGGCCATACTGTGGCGGCATCCCATATAAAGTGGAGGAAGATAGGCGCAGATGTTATCTCAGAGCTGATCTTCCTCACCAAAAAAAAAAAAAATTAGTGCTAACATGGTATGTTAGTCTTCATTCCTTTACTTCTAACCTATCTAAGTCTTTATATTTAAAGTTGGTTTATTGTAGACAACATATGGTTGGGTCTTTTTTTGATCTACTCTGACAGTCCTTGCCTTTTCATTGGTATATTTAGACCATTCACATTTAAAGTAATTATTGATACAGTTGGATTGATATCTATCATGTTGTAACTATTTTCTATTTATTGAATTTGTTCTTTGGGGAGAGGAGGTGAAAGTCTCTAGGTTTATTACTCCTTGGAATATAAATTAATGGCTCCAGGGGAGATGTATGCAGATCTCTCTAGGAGTTTCTTTCTTGAACTTCCAATTTTCTTTTCTCAGAAAGCCCTGACCATGCACAAACATGAAAATATTCATATAGCATTTCTTCCTGACAGTTTTTAGCCAATCTGTGCCAATTCTGTAATCTTTAAAATTAGAGGGTTTTGTCTAACCTCTTTTTTTCCCTTTATGAATATTTTAATACTTTAAATGTTGTATTTAACTTGATTCTGAGCTTCATTCAAAGGTTAATCAAACCTTTTAGAAAGATAATGGATTTCTGAAAAACTTTGTTACCCAGATATTTATTAGAAATTATAAATGATACTGTTTACTTGCCACTCACATTTATCTTTTATAAAACGCAATCATTTATATTTAGAGTTTAAAAGATTTAACAAAAATATTGTGATGTATATCAGTGACAGTGTTTTGTTTTGAGGGAAATTTTCTCTGGTTATAATAAAAACTGGTTCATTTTCCTTCACAAATTTGCAAACTCACCAAAAGCCCTCAATCTGTTTTTCCACAAAGATGTAACAGAATTTTGCTGTTGAATTCTCAAAATGAAAGTATGATTTTTTTTTTTTTTTTGGAAACCTGTATCAACTCCATCTGGATTTATTTTGGTGACTGTATTTTAACATTCTTCTTTCCTCTTGTGACTACCTGAAAAATTTGGTGTATTGTATTTTAACCAGGATAATATCATCAATACTACCACTTCTTCCTCAACCACAAGGAAATGTCATTTTTAAAAACAAGCAAACAAATAAAATACCCCCAATTACCTCTTCATTCTTTGAAGTTTGAAAATGTGTGGGTCAGACAGTAATCATTTAGAAAGACAATTCAGAATCCTGTTATTTGAGGATAATTCTCTTGGCTCTCTGACCTGAAAAGAAGCCTTTCTCTCCAAAACTCCAAATCTCACCTCCTTGAAGGGATTTTCTTCTTTTGATCTGAGAATCACTGACACCTTTTGCCTTTCTCAACCCAGTCTGAACACATATCCCTAAGGGTTGTTGTTACGATTTCAACCAAAAAAAAACTGTTTGATGTTAGAAATATACAGAATCTTAGGATCTGTTTCACTGCTCTTATTTTATAGGTCACCAAATATTTATTAAATTCCTACTGCATATATAGAAAAAGAAGTAGTGATATTTATATACTAAAGCTTTAAGTACAGTGTCACAGAGGCAGGAAAGGAAAGAATTTCAGAAAGGCAGAAATAATCATCAGTGTTAAATTAAGTTCAGCACTATTTTTTCATTAATCAAAAATAAATAATATTCATTTAAAAAGTGAAAGTATTTGTAAAAACCTTTGGGATGAGTCTTATTATACTACACTTGTCTTTGTAAAAACTGCTTGACCCTCAATATTCTAAGATAGATAAGTAATATAGATAATGGTGACTGGTTAAGTGTGCTTGTGTGTAACCCTAATTCATCATTGTCCAATGGTTAATAGATTTAGTGTGGTTGCATTAAAAAAACAATGTGCATTCTCTTTTTTAGAACATAATCTGCTTTGTTTTTGTCATGTTGAAAGATTTTGTCCCTGACTAGAGTTAACATAAAATGAATCAATTCTAACGTTTTTGCCTAAATCTTACCAAAATACACCTGGGTCCTCACAATGGAAAATATAATTTTATTTTGATAAAGGTCATAGAATTTACTGGGAAAGGGTATCTGATGGTATTAAAGATGTCCTCCTCAAAGCAATTTCAGATATCAAAGTGACTTACTGATGCTCAGTCTCTTGACACAGTCATACACCAACAATTTCTTACAGGTGGTACAGAATACTAATGGGTGATTATTTTTTTAGCAAATAAAATGCAAATGGATTCTGAGTTCAATGAATGTTATATTAAAACTAGATGATGAGTATTTGAAATGAAGTAGAAGTTCCTTAGCAGAAGAAGAATCCCATGAATCAATATTTCCACTATAGAACAAGTTGATTTTTCAGTTTAGTGCAGTAGTGCATATTATCAAATCAAGCCATCTTTTACTTATGTGGTTAAAAAGTATTTTTCAGGGAAGTATTTTACTTCATAAATAAAGCACTTTTTTTCTGGAAGTGATTTGGGTCACATATCAGTGTCTTCAGTATGGTTAACAATCCAGGTGAAAAGAAAATATCCACAAATTTTGGGAGTAGAAAAATACAGATTTTGCATACATCAATAATTTTTTTGGCTTAAAGCATAGAGTTTGTGGGTCCCACACGCTGTGCCATTTTGTCTACTAGAATTGCTTTTCCTCATCATCTCCCCGCTGTTTTATTCATCTTTAAATTTTAGTTCAAATATCACTTCCTCGGGGAAGCATTCTCAAACTCTCAGATAAGGTCAGGGCCTAAACTATACTTACTTCTGCCAAGTACTTATCATATCTAGTATTAAAGATTAGTTACTTAATGGTGTCAATTTTCACTGGAAAGAAATCTCCCCGTGGGCGTGGGCTATGACTACGTTGTTCACAGTTGTATCCCTATGGCTAGGAACAGTGCTTTGAAGATACTGTCCACTCAATAAATGTTTGTTTGGATGATTGATGGAGGAAATAAAAAAAATGAGACTAGAAAGTATATTGGATTCAAATCATCACAGACATTGGATTTGTTTGTTTTTTAATTTTTTTTCTCTAGGCAATTAGGGAATCATGAAGAATTTGTAGCAGTAGATTGACAAAAGGAAAGCAGAACTCATGTCAGATTGTATGTGTAGAAAGCTTTGAGGGTAGCAACTGGAGGTAAGTAGCCTATCAGAGTACTTATGGCAGTTCACCTTGAAGATAATATGGCAACCACAACACAAGAGATGATGGCATTGGAAATGGATTCGTGATTTATTCCAAGAAAAGAGTTGATAGCACTTTGCCTTTGATTCAATACGGAAGGAGGATATTCAAGATAATTTCAAGATTTTAACCTAAGGGATAGGATGAATGGTAATAACATTACTCAAGAAAAGGCAAGTCAAGAGGAAGAGCATGTTTGGGGAGGAATAACAACAACAATAAAGATGAGTTTCCCCTTAATAAGAATTTTTTTTTTTTTTTGGTGAGGAAGATCAGCCCTGAGCTAACATCTGCCAATCCTCCTCTTTTTGCTGAGGAAGACTGGCCCTGGGCTAACATCCATGCCCATGTTCCTCTGCTTTATATGAGACGCCGCCGCAGCATGGCTTGACAAGTGGTGCGACGGTTCGCGCCCAGGATCCCAACCCCGGGCCACTGCAGTGGAGTGCGCGCACGTAACCACTACGCCACCAGGCCGGCCCCTCCCCTTAATGAGAACTTAATTTCTGTTTTATACTATAGTAGACACTGTATACATTCTTTCTAATATGTGCGGTGATTCAGTATTACTCTTCCATTTTAACCATTATGGAAGGTAAGGCTCTCAGAGATTAAGAAATCTGCCTAAAGTCACACAGTTAGGAAGTGTCAGAATTTGGATTTGATTCTGGATTTAAGGTTAGCTCCATTATGCCGTGTTAGAGAGAATCTAAGATAGATAAATGATAGAAGCTATATAAATACACACAATATAGTAATATGGGTATATATAACTATATATGTGTGTGCATATGTGTGCATGTGTATGTATATGTTGCATTTGAGACGTTAAAACAAATTTATATATGGATATTCAGCAGGTAGTTAGAATTTTGAGACAAGCTTCTAGGGTGATACTGAAGTTGGAAATAAGCAATTGATTCCCATATCAAGTTCTTATACTTAAAATAAACCCTAATGTGTATAAAAAACTTATCTTGCTAAATTTTAGTTCTATTAGATTAAAAATAGCCTTAGGAGGACATGTGGAGGGAATTATAACCCCAACTTTCTGAATTTTTCTTTTGTAGTAAGGTTGAAAAAATAAGAATCATCGGTAAAAGGTTATGGTTGTTTTATTATCCAGAATGTTTTCATTAAAAGGTCTTGGGGTTATTTTATTCACTTTGTATTAAAAGTAAACTTCTTATTTTTATTCATGTTTTATGTATTCCCTCAGATTCTTTTTGTGGTGACAGATAACTTAAAACCTTTAAAAATAGCTGTTTACAAAATGCCAATTCTGACGCTGTGGGTTGCTTTCTCTTCTAACGGCAGGTCCTAATGAGCAATGTAATGATCCAGGAAGATGAGAAAAGGGACTCGAAAATTGACTGTAAGGATAATTCTGTAGAAGTATATTAAAATCATAAATCATTGAGTATTTTGGAGGTGATTATTTCACATTAGAATGGAGAAAATGAAAGTACCAGAAGGGAACATGTGCAATGATTTTGTCTGTCCTTGTAAATTCTTGAGCTGCAGCTCTAGAGTATTGGCTCTGACCAGTCTATGCTGAATATTTGCATTTTTGAATTACACATATAATTTTATATTGTACCTCATAGTCTCATGCTTAATAGTGTGTTGCCTTAGAAAGATATTTCAATTTCAATGTAAGCATGGCTTAACTCTTCAAATTCATGGCAAACTCTGCCTTTAGGGCCTGCCTAAATTTTCATATTTATATCCTGTACAACACCGAATGATAAGCTGCATACAGAATAAAAAATAATTCTTAGAGAATTTGGTAAGGACAACATCTCTAGTGGCATAGAAAGATGGGGATATTTGTTCCTGTCACAACTCAGGGGGAAAATCTGATGAAACGTCACCGTCTAGTTGAAGTTCTGGTTAAGCCATGTGACTTTAGTTTCCTTATCTATAAAATAGTGATAATCCAACAGTTTACAGTTGTGTGTTATGAGAAAGTGAATTTTAGATACTCTTGTGAGCATTTAGAATGTTATTGCTATTATGTTTTTCCTAATACAATAATGTGATATATATACTAAAGAGAACTTGGACAATACTGCTTTGCATTTTTATACCCAGAAAACTTCCAAATAGGAAAATACTTAGGAAGATAATATGAATGAGATGCTTTTCGGTGATCAGACTGTTAAAAAAATTGCAGTGTTTCTACATTTTTTTGATATGCTGAATGAAGACCTAGGAAACTTAGTGGGATGAACACAGCAAAAAAGAAAATACAACACAAATATCAGAAAAGGTGGAGTCAAATCATTTGAAAAATGTAAAATGTTCATCGTATCGCTATCTACCATTAAATAATTTAAATAATCTCGTCTAATTATTTTTAAGTCACTTTATTTTACAAATACCCTTAAATAATTCCACCAATTTTATATCTTATTACTTCTTATGTCAAAGGAAATATTTGGTATGTAGTATTTGAAATAAATAGCTTCAGAATCTCATTATTTCAAACTTTTAAGTTAACCTCAACATTTGAGCCTTCATGTCTTCATCTACTTAATAGGGATCAAAATATCTACATCACCTATATCACAAGTTGTTGTTTGAACACTTTGAAAGTATAAAACACTATGCAAAAACTGGATATTATTATTTAACTCCAGCTAACCAAACAAGGTTGATATGGATTTTTCAATGTTGGTGCCTGCCACCAAAACATGTGTTAGCTCAGCAAGAGATATTCTTCATATATTCTATGAAAATATTCATATCATGAACTTTCCATTAATAAAAATTAATCACTTAACAAGGAGACTATTGTTTGTTTCTTCTTCTATCTCATTTGTCCCAAATTTAGGCATATGAACTAAAGGCATATGAAAATCCAGGTTTTACAGTGAAAAATGTAGATTCCTGCTCCTTTCTTTTAGCTCTCTGGTATTTTATTGCATTTTAGGAAGAGTTAGAGAAAATATAGGCAATACAATGTAATTGTAAGCCCTCAGGCTCCAAAGTCCAGCAGATTTCCCTTTGCATCCTTGCCCTAATATTAATGATACTCCCTTAGACAAATTGCTTAAAAATAATATTTTTTGAATTCCTATAATATCCCAGGCACTGTTGCAAATGCTTTACATATGTGGGTTATTTAATTTTCTCAGGAACACCAGAAGTAAATTACTACCATTGTCCCTATTTAATAGTTGAGGTAACTCAGCTAGGAAATGGTGTAGACCAGATTTGACCCCAATGATGTTTACCAGAGCCTGTGCTCTTTTCCACTGTACCACACTTCTCAGTTTCTCTTCCTCGTCTATAAAAGATATCATGACTATCTGTTTTTATAAGTTTGTGAGGGTTAAATGAGACAATTGGTGATGAATAAATAGCAATTCAATGGCATACTGTAAGCACTCAGCACTATGATTAGAGTGATATATTCCAGACAATCTAATGGTCAATATATTCATTTTTTTCAACTTGGGTAGTGATATTAAAACCAGCATAACTTTTGAACAGTGCAGAAGAAAAAGAGAATATAGATAGTTGTTAACTTCAAGTAGTTAATAAAGAACTAAATGAAATCTGTTATCAGTAGAATGAAAACATTAAGTACAACTTAAGAGAATGTAGTGTTTATGATGGGCTGATTGTTAGTGTGGAAGAGACTACATTTCTTCCCCAATAACACTCACTTTAAATTAGATGAAGATTCTAATTTTAGTCAGTTAAGAATATAAAATCTAGACTAATGACAGAGAACAGGAGCAGATGTAGCATACACCTTGGCACCCAGGATCCCTAAGGAGGGCAAAAAGATCCAAGAAACACTGTCTCACCATTCTTAGAAAGCTCAGTTCATGCTGGGACACTGGCTTTTTATTATCAGGGCTTATGTCACCATTCAGGAAGTTATAAATTGACAATGTATGAATGTGCATTTAAAGGGAATGGTGACAAACTCATCATTAGCTAGGGCCACATCTTCGTCTTGGTTTGACATAATCAGGAACCAGAGTACCCCAAATCTGGAAGTAGAGACTACTTACAGGACTCCAGCCCAGGACAGCCCTTCATTCTCAAGCTCAAACAGTCTATGAATGGATGCTCTGCATGTGTTCTTTAGAGCTGTGCTAGAGCTGTACATTTCAAACTTTAATTTGTGTAGGAAGCGTCTGGGGAGCTTGTTACGGGGATTGTGATTCAGTTGGCCTGCAGTGGGGCTGAGCCGCCTGCATTTCCACCAAATTATCACATAATGCAGTACTTGGAATAGCAAGGCTTTAAAGCCTAGATGATGCATTACCTTGGTGAGTTTCATATATTCAAAAGGGATTTTAAAGATCAGTCTTTGTCTGATACTCAGAGCCAGATCACTATATATTTAATCTGTGTTCTGTATTTTAAGCTATCGTTTATATTTCAGGGATCTTCTATTAATTATACTTTGGGTCTAAAATAATTTTTCTTTTAATTTTTTCTTTAAATGGTTCCCAGTGACTATGCTGAGTCCTCAGGTCCACTAACCATGTTTGTCGTCATTGTTCGAATCACAATGTATAAGCATTAGAGTATGGGATTTGTTTGTTTTCCCTACTTAAAAACTCCTTTTCCTTAAGTCCTCTCTGATAAACACTATTATTTTTTTCACTATGGAATGACAGTACTTCAATATTGAAGCGTGAGGCCAAGATAATAACCTCATCAGAATGTATTTTAACTTGAACAAGACTCTCTTCGTTGCCTGAGGGAGGATGCATTATTAGTGACATGTGCTTTGTTTCTTGATACAAAGAAGATAATATAAAAGCTGTGTTTTTACTGTATCTTTAAAATAAAATAAGCTTCATATGAGCCAACTTTCTTTAATAACATTATAGCAAGGAAAAACGTTAACACAACTCATTTACCAACTTTTTAACATTATTTCGACATAAATTATAAGTTTAGAGATTGCCATTTACTTTTTCTTGAAACCAAATTAAATTCTTCATTTGTGATGTGACACATGATTTGTAACAATTTGGGGCCAACAACATTTTAAGTTTTGAATTTTAGCTTGGTGTAGACCTAGTGCCTATATGAAATTTATTGAGACCAAGTAACTATTTGATTACAATAATTGTGGACTGTAATGACGGTTCAAGTACAGTGATGCTTAGTAGGGAGGCAAGGAGGCATAACCAAAGTTCTCTCTGGAGATTTTTCAAAGGTTAAGGCGATACTTGCCATCCAACCTCTCACTGGCCCTGCATTTCAGATACACTGCAACTGGGTTGGAAAACTCTGCATTTCCAGATGGATATGTGAGTCCATAAATAAAGAGATATTGACTTATTGCTTTTTTATTGTGGTATAATATACATAACTTAAACTTTACCATTTTAAGTGTATAGTTCTGTGACATTAAGTACATTCATACTATTGTGAAATAGTCACCATCATCCATCTCCAGAACTGACTTTTTTTTCAATTAGATTCTTCTTTTCTAGAGTTTGTTACTCATGTTCAATTAAATGTATACATATTTTAAATTTATGAGATTACTTTTTAAGTGTGAGTGTTGAGTTCCATCTGTCTGAGGGCACAGAGAAGATTTGACTTTCAAAAATATGATTCCTGTTTTGCTGTTGTTGTTCCTCATGACTTCCTTTTTAAAGGAATATTTTCTTTAAACATATTGACAGTCAATTTGACAAGCTGTCACTTCTGGCAAATGCCACTTTTTCCGTGAGTAATTTCCTTCTTTCAACAAATAGTATTAGTCACCATATCTTATTATATTGAACATCTCCTTTTAACACTGATAATGTAAAATCCTTTGACTAATAATTTTCACCAAAAAAATCATATTGAATCAAAAATTCGAGGAACTAAGGCATTTACTCAGAAAGGAACAAATCTTTTTTCCTTGGTAATGACAGTGGCCAAACCAATTAAATAAATTGACAATTAACCAAAATGAATAAATTTTCATCTAAAATGGATGCTATCAATAAAATTGTAGGAATTGAAAGTAACAGGCCCAATACACCTATGCAAGTTAAGCTTTTCAAGATACTTTCCAGAGTAAGGAAATTAAAGTATTTGTTGCTTTATTGGAGGAACTCGTTCAACTAGTTGGAGACCTCATCACATTCTGTTCTCCAACTACAGTTCATGTAGATTCTGAGAAGGAAAAGTACAGGATGCTATGAAAGTGAAAACAGGGGTGATTAACCTTTTATCTTGGTTTCCAAGGAATTATCAAGGATTTATCAAGGTTTAAGGAAACTTCCTTGAACTTTAGAACAGAGACTTGATGCTAAATACATGTTTGCTAAGTAAAGCCTTAGGGTGAAGCATTTCTGGTAAAGCGGAAGGCCTGATCCAAAGCCCTGAGTCAGGAAGGCAGCAGAAGGAAAGTTAGTAGGGCTGAAGCCTACTCAGAAAGGAGAGATTGGTCTATATATATGTTGTAGATCGTGTAAAACCTTGTAGAGGGCTTTAAAATTTTTGGATCTATAAGTACAATGGGAAACCACTGAAATGTTTTAAGCAGGAAATTAACTTAAAAAATTTTATTTTTAGAAACATAACTCTTGCTGCTAAGTGGTGAATATGATGTGAGAATGTTTATGGGGAGAAATTTAGGCCAGTCTTACTGAACTCCAAGAATACTTATTTACTCTTTCTTGGTGTAAATGAGATGAAAGATACTACAGGAACACCACATGTGCTCAATAACTGAGGGAGTGATACATTTGCCTACAGGGACATTAACAATACTTGAACAGCTGTTAATGTCTGTTGCCCTTAGGAAATTTATTTCATCAAGCATACAGTGTTTCAACCCTTATTAACTTATTTCATAAGGCATTATATATCTGACGGTGATCCCTTCACTCAGTGATAGTGTGCTTTTTGTATGAGTGTGGGATACCCGACTGCTCTCTGTAGTCATAGTTGATAAATGCACAATTAAAAGCATTTATTGTATCTCTGAAAATGTCTCTTCTCCAATAAAATTAACATCATATTCTCATCAAAGTATGGACTTTGGCGTCAAACTTGTGTTTGAATTCTGGCTCTGCCACTTACCAGCCATTTGAACTTGAGTAAGGTATTTATTCATTCTGAACCTCAGTTTCCTCATCTGGAAATAGAGATAGTGAAAAAGGCTTAGACTAGTGACTGACACATAATAAACATTCTATAAGTGATAGGTCCACAAATAATACAAATAAAAAATGGATCCTATAGCCGACAAATGTGCTTAAAGTCTATAATGCAAATTATTTTTATAAAATATAATATCTAAATGACCATATGAATATATTAGGGACAAGAATGCCTATTAGATTTTTAAACGCAAGAAAATACAAGTTTAAATATTGTTCTCTTTGCTTGGTTAGCTTTACATATTTGCATGTATAATTATTTAAATTTGGCTTATTATGTTACTTAACTGCCAAGCAATAAATTGCTTTATCCAGACTTAAAATGTGAATAGAAAAAAAAAAAAAAGATCATTTAATTCTAATGCCTGATCTTTTTGGAGATGCAATGCACAATATCAGAGAATTCTTTTACTTTCTCTTCTTTTGTGCACCTAATAGGTCCGTCATTTCTCTTTGAATCAGCCTTTTCACAGCACTATGTTGTGATAAATCTCAACAGCTTCCTCAACACCTATAGTTTAAAATTCAAATTATGCTTAAATTGGGTTAAAATACAGTACTCTGTTAAGCTGTAAAACCAACTTTTTTCTATGCCGTTGAGGATTGATTTGAATGTGTCATTTGACCTATATTGCTCCTCCAAATCTTCCTAGGCTGCCCCAATAATGACAGTTTCAATGATGTGGGTGTTTGCAGTGGAGTTGCTCCTAATAAGGAAGTAACGCTATTGTCTTTCAGACGTCGTTCAGGTTGAAAAGTACTATTTTTCTCATCCAGAGCTATAAATGTCTATAAAATCCTTACTTCTGGCAGTAGCAGCAGCAGCACAAAAAAAAAAAAAAAAGAAAGAAAGAAAGAAAAAAGAAAAGAACAGTCCCACTAGACTGGCAGCTTTTGTAGTTTTGGATGTTGTGGTTCCAGGCTAAAACTCACCCATCTTCCTTCAAAACTTATATACAAAGAGCTGATAGCTAAATGGTGACCGAAGCACTTGATTTATTAACGTCTGGCAGTTATCCAATACCTACTAGAACGCAAGACTCTCTGTTAACAATACCTGGATCGAGAGCAAACTGCTCTGTCTGAGCCTAAAATAAGGCCTTCTGCTGCCTGCCCATTAATTGAAGACAAATGGGCCAGCAGTGGCTGATGATAAAGCACAATGAAAAGGCAGCTCTTATCCCTAGCAGTTTCTCTATGGTTTTTTACACACAGAGGCACTACTTTGTATGTGTTTGAGGAAAAGAAATCCCCTGGCCTGATTCTTACTTTGAGAGCAGTTAACCCAATCCAGTAAGAAATTCTAGCTCCTTGCATGTCAAATTCTGACTGATAAGAATAGAGATGTTGCCTTCTTGAAAGGGGCAGGTAAGAAGATGGAGGTGGAAGGGGGCCAAAGTGCCCTACTTGAGGGTGGGACTGTGACTAGAAAGTGAAGAGAGGAATAGAAAGCTTCCTTTCTACACAGCTGAAGGTTATGTGAATTCATTTAAAAACAGGAATAAAAAACAGAGCAACAGAACTGCAGTTTCTAAAGTCCATGGAATTGAGACAGACTGTAATTTAAAGACTAAATGTGAATACCCATAGTACATTAATTTGATTGTACCACCATT